>NC_091679.1:15620021-16975021 GCF_030179915.1 Drosophila takahashii | reverse complement strand
GAGCTAAGGAAATAGTAAGAAAATACCACAAAAATACTAGATTTAGCGGATGAATTCTGATGAACGCCTTTAGCCGCGGCCCAAAGAATAAAAAATTTGATCTTTGGCTGTGTTTGTGCAGAAGCGGTGTGCCAATAACATATTATAAATAGATTGAAAACCCCAAAAACCAATGGAAAACTGCCTATAGGAGTTGCAGCAATACATATCCTCATTCCAACAGCAAATTTAAAGCTTGCGACCTAGGTCGGCTAATCATTTTGTAATATTTCAAAATTGGCGCCAGTTAATTTGCTTGCTGAGAGTAAGACCATTCTACATGCATTGCGGATGAACTCCGAAAACTTCGGTCACCCTAAAATATTAATATTTTTCGACTAGTAAAACTCTTAGCCGAACTGAGTACTAGGCTTAAAGCCTAGTACTCAGTTCGGCTAAGAGTTTTACTAGTCGAAAAATATTAATCTTTTAGTGTGACCGAAGTTTTCGGAGTTCATCCGCAATGCATGTAGCACGGTCTTACTCTTAGCAAACAAATTAACTGGCTCCAATTTTAAAATATTACAAAACGTTGAGCCGGCCTAGTTCGCAAGCTTTAAATTCGCTGTTGGAATGGCGATATGTATTGCAGAAACTCCTACAGGCAGTTTTCCATTGGTTTTTGTGGTTTTCCTTCCATTTATAAATTGTTATTGGCACACCGCCCACCGGGAAAGTGAGAAGGTGGTTCTTTGTGTGCTGAAAATCCTGTTCCTTTTAGCAGAAAGTGTTGGAAATCCTGTATCTTTCAGCAGGCGACGGTGTAGGGAAAATGTAAATTCCCTAGGAAAACCACATAGAAACCTCATTTCCCCCTTACTTTTTGTGTCACCCCCGTGTATTTTGAAACCAGAGACGGAAGAAATGTAAGGGGTAAATGAGGTTTTGTCCCTTCCGCTTGTATGGAGAAACCTCATGAAAATGTCATATTTTCCAGAGGAATGTTCCCGCTGGGCGCTTCTGCACAAACACAGCCAAAGATCAAATTTTTTATTCTTTGGTCGGCGGCTAAAGGCGTTCATCGGAGTTCATCCGCTAAATCTAGTATTTTAGTGGTATTTTCTTACTATTTCCTTAAGCCTAGTACTCAGTTTGGCTAAGAGTTTCACTAGTCGAAAAATCTTATTACTTTAGTGTGACCGATGTTTTCGGGGTTCATCCGCAATGCATGTAGCATGGTCTTACTCTCAATCAGTTGACAAACAGCAAACATCAACTGGCGCCAATTTTAAAATTTTATAAAATGTTGAGCCGACCTGGGTTGCAAGCCTTAAATTTGCTGTTGGCATGGCGATATGTATTGCCGACTCTCCTACAGGCAGTTTTCCATTGGCTTTTGGGGTTTTCCTTTCATTTATAATTCGTTATTGGCACACCGCTTCTGCACAAACACAGCCAAAGATTAAATTTTTTATTCTTTGGCCCGCGGCTAAAGGCGTTCATCGGAATTCATCCGCTAAATCTGGTATTTTTTTGGTATTTCCTTACCATTTCCTTAGCTCAACTGAGTACCGCGGTGAAAAAAGTCCCCGGCTAAAGGCTTTAGCTACCTATTTGCCTCTCGCTTACTCCTATGCTTAGCTAGCAGTTTTCGTCGTACTGAGTACTAGACTTTAGCCGCGACCCAAAGAATAAAAAATTTGACCTTTGGCTGTGTTTGTGCAGAAGCGGTGTGCCAATAACAAATTGTAAATGGAAGGAAAACGCCAAAAACCAAAGGAAAACTGTCGTAGAAGTTGCGGCAATACACATCGCCATGCTAACAGCAACTTTAAGGCTTGCGACTAGAGCTGGCAAACTATCGATGGCACTATCGATAATATCGATGGTTAGCAGCCAGCTTGCTCCATCGATGTTTTGAAAACTATCACGATATTATCGTCGTCATATGCACACCACTACTTTTTTTTGTGTTTTCGCTACAGCTAAACGTTGAGAAAAATTGTAATATTTGTATTATAATATTTACATTAAACCTTGGTTTTCTTTAGACAGTGGAAAGTAATTTGTGGTTCTACAGCGGTGCCCGTCAGGAACACCTTAATCAGTAAGGATGTTCAAGTATATAAAAGCTTTTACTTATTTTCTTAAACAAAAATTTGTGGATTTCCGATTATAATGTTTAAATTTAAGGTTGATCTCAATTATAGCGGCTGGACCGCTTCTTTGTTTTTATGTTTTTTGAATATTCTTTTTATTATACCCTTGTAGAGGGTATTATAATTTCACTCAGATGTTTGCAACGCAGTGAAGGAGACGTTTCCGACAACATAAAGTATATATATTCTTGATCAGCACCAATAGCCGAGTCTATCTAGCCATGTCCGTCTGTCCGTCTGTCCGTTTCTATGCGAACTAGTCTCTCAGTTTTAAAGCTATCGCGATGAAACTTTCCCGAAAGTCTTCTTTCTATTGCAGGTAGTACATATGTCGGAGCGAGCCGGATCGGACCACTATATCTTAAGGCTCACATAGGAATATTCAAACAAATATAAGAAAATTCATTGTAACTTTGTAGGAAGTAGGCGTTTTGATTCTTGACTACTTAAAAACAAAATTTAAAGAATTAGAAACGCTGAATCTGGAATCCCTGGAACTGCACCGAGTAAACATTCTTTTATCTACAAGGGTATATAAGCTTCGGCTGGCCGAAGGTAGCTTCCTTTCTTGTTTTTATTTACTTTTAAATTGATTAAGTTTGACAAAAGAAAAACGAAATGGAAAAATAGATAACACAATAACTATAATTCTAAATTTATTAAAATTGTAAACTAATTTATAAAGAACGCCCTTATTATTTTAGCTTTCTAAGAAAGGAATAGCCTCTATATGACCAAATTTGTTTAATTCGATACTATCGTGATAGTATCGATGGTTTCCGAAAGAAAACCTCGAAAACATCGATAGCGTCACTATCGATGTTTTGCCAGCTCTACTTGCGACCCAGGTCGACTTAACATATAGTAATATTTTAAAATTGACGCCATTTGATTTGTTTGCAAAGCGGGTGAACTCTGAAAACTTTTTCGACTAGTGAAACTCTTAGACGAACTGAGTACTAGGTTTTAAAGTCCCTTATGCGAAAAACAACTGGGATTATAAAAACTTAGACACAACAATGTAAATATAACATTTCATTTGGTATTAAAATACAATAAGTGCAATCTGGTTTTTGTCCCGAAATTTTAAAGCCTGTTTCACTTTCACCTTCATTCTTAATACCCTATCCACACAGAGCACCACCAACCTCCCCCATCTTTTTTGTCGGATGTTTCATAGGATTTTTCTGTTCCAAAATTTTCCCAGTTAGTCCCCCATCCAAACTATTGTTCCTAAGCCGACCGTTTCTAGTCGATATTTTGTCGATAGTTTTCCCAGACACCGAAGTAATTATTGACATTCTCATTATAAACTTCAATATATATGAAAGAACTAATATAATAATAACAAAAAACAGTAGGAAAACGGAAGCATACGACATCGGAAGGTTGAACTGGACAGCGTGTAAGCATTCTCTCCTAATTGATCCTCGGCAGAACAACACTGTGGACTTGCGCGAAGCTAGGAAGAATTCTCTATAAAGATGTCCTAGCCCATAAAGTTCAATGTTTCCCGACAATATGTAAAGACCTAGCTGAAAACCTAATTAGCGATAAACTTCGGGAAATATCTCAAAGCAATTGCAATGGCAATAGCAATGCAAAAAAAATAGCAATTTCGCCACCCGATTTTCTTGTGTTTAGCCCCCAGGCGATCCACCATAGAGCTGAAAATAACATCGGCGATGTATCGATACAACGATGTTTTCCAAAACATCGAAACATCGAGGTTTCCAAACATCGATGTTCGATGTTTCCTCTTCATCCATCACTACTTCGCAAGGAACGCATTTTTGATCAATTAAGAGAATAATAGTAAAATATACGATACAAATATTGTAGATTTCGACAAAATTTGTTCTTTTGTGTTTTTTTTTTGTGTAAAACTCGATTGTTTTTTACTTTTGCTTGAATTTAGTTTAAGTTTAAATATTTATAAAATAAAAAGAATTGATTTCAAATATAGCGTAACTTTTTATAATGGATTAAACACATTTTTTTAAATTAGACCAAAAGATTCGATGTATCGATACATCGATGTTGGTAAACATCGATGATTTTCCAGCTCTAATCCACCAACAATGGAAAGATTGACTTCTTCATTCCCCTTGAACATTCTACCCCCAAAAATGTCTGGTAGGTAAATAACTCTTTTTTGTTGATTTTTACAATAAAAATTGAAGCATAAGAGTTATTTGTCAACTTTTATAATAAAAATTGAAAAATTAGATTTATTTGTCAATTTTTTTAATAAGTTAACTCTTATTTGCGATCTCTGCTATCGACAAAATATCGTCTACAAACGGTCGGTTTAAGAACAATAGTTATGGCTGGGGGACAAACTGGGAAAATGTTGTAAGAGAAAATTCCTATGAAGAGAAAATTCAACGAGATGGGGAAGTGTGATAGTGCTCTGTGGGAATGGGGTATAAGAAAGTTTCTTTACATTCTTCTTCTTTTTTTTCAGCATTTTAAATCCTTTCCATGATATTTAAGTGCTCTTGGTTATATATCCCATACAAACTTATTTTCCATGATCTAATGGACTCGCGGTAAAGCTAATAACACATTTAATTTGGCCTTTATAATTTGATTTATCTTAATTCTTTTTGTTGAAATCTGCTCTCATAACATCACGGCATCTCTAAAAATTAATCCACCTTAGGGGCTGTCCATATATTACGTAATCACGTTTCTGGTGATTTTTGACCCCCTCCCCCCCTGGTGATCAAACGTAATCATTCAATAAACACCCCCCCCCCAATGATTACGTAATCCCAAGATTAGAATTTTTTTGTTTTAATCTGTGTATTCAAACGGAGATGCAACCCAATCTTTAATATTGTTTATAAATGAAGTTTGGTATGACACATTCGGTTCGTCTACGCTGATATTATCTCCAACATACTCTTCGTCAAGCCATTTCAGGTCTTCGCGTCCTTCGTGTGATTGAACCACTAAACATTCTCTTTTTCGCCACCCAGCCAATACAAAAATTTTTTCTCTGCTTTCCTATCTAAGTTTGTAGATATAAATAAAGGAAAAAAGTTTTTAAATAAATTCTTTAAATAAAAAAATGCATATAATATGATTACGTAATCATTGTGCAAGACCACCCCTCCCCATGTAATCAAAAATAATCATTTCAATGACCTTCTCCCCCCCCTAGGTGATTACGTAATATATGGACAGCCCCTTAGCAACCATTGCCCATGTCTTTGAAATTTAACGCCAAAGTTAAAAATCCAAAAATTAGCACGATTTCCCTGCTGGCAAACTAATTCCTAAAATTAAATCCTAATTGAAACAACTTTTTTTTTTAATTTTTGGTATCTGCTGTCCACTGTATGTTTAAATTTCGGTTAAAATCGTTTTCATGAGATTATTTTATTGGATTTAATATACCAATAAAATCGTTAATTTTTGGTTGTATTATCTACTCCTAAATGTTGTAAAATTTCAAATAAGTTATGGCAACCTCTAAAATCAAGAAGTTTAATACGTTCACTAAAAGTACACAGAGAAACATACATGTTGACTCGCATTCTATAGGAAGCCTTGATTTTCGAACATAAGATTTTATTGATATCGGCTCATTCCATGTGAAACGTGACAAGCATTTTGCGGTTAAATCTCAAAAAATTAAAATTTTTTTTCGATAGAGGAATGTGACATACCGATCCTTTGTTTTTGTGTCTTTTACCGTTTTTTTAATCTTTTTAGAATTAAGCTCCGATTTTAAATGTTTTCAGCATCTACAAGCCGTTTGATTTATTTTAATATTTGGTATGCAACTTTCTGGGATTTCTTAATATCTTTCAGAAAAATATTTTTTAAATAGTTAAACTTAAAATAAAGTATTTTTAACAGATTTTAAAATTTAAAAAGTTCTTTATGAGAGAATACACGCGGTTTCAGAATAAAAAAAAATATTCTCATATTGCTCCAACAATTCTTTACAAAGAGGTCAAATAAAATTCTTATATTTACAAGACCTACTAGTAAAGACAACGATTTTAGTGTAGCAACGGTGCATCAAGCAACAACAGCGCAACGTGAAAGTAAGGGAAAGCAATATTCGTGCTCTCCCGTGGAAAGAGAGAAGCAACAGAAGTGCTCTCCGGTGCTCGTATTGCTGACAGCAACTGCTGTCACGTCAATTTGTATGGTGAGTGGATGATGTGGCCTGTGGGGATCGGAGTTTTACTTTTGTCAAAAATCCCAACTGATTCCAAGAGGAAAAAACTGTGGGAAGAGTTTATTAGACGCACATTCAACATTAAATATTTAATGTTGGAAAACCTTATTACCGAAACAGTGTACAAGAAACATATACCATATTACCTAAATATTCCCGCCGGTATCTGTATATATATAGAAGATAGATAAATTTCTTTTTGCTCGTATACAGAGCGACTGAGGGTTGAGATATTACAATTCAATTTGGTTTGGTATAAAAAGTAAAGGAAACCGTAGTTCTATTTACAAATTAAAAATATTATTGACTCTAACTAGTGAAGTTGTTTTTAAATTAAACAATTTATTATATATTAATAACGATAAAAAAAATTGCAGCCAATGGAAGCAACCATAATATAACCGGCAAAAACCAATCTATATTTTTACGCTTGCGTTGGTAAGACATCAATTTCCGCATAATAAACCTTAACTGGAACACGGAGCTCTACTTATTGTAGTTTTTAACCTCATATAATACATAGGAAAAAATAATTATTTGTGCAACATGGGAGCCTATTTGTCGCAGCCTAAGACGGATAAAGCGTCTACAGATGAATTTAATGAGCTGCTTGCTGTTGGAGCTAGCTCAATGCAGGGATGGCGGAACAGTCAAGAGGTAAAAAAATAAATATTTCCTACGTTAATAATATTTAATTAAGTGATTGGTGAACTTTTTTAGGATGCTCACAATTCTATTTTAAATTTTGACAATAATACATCGTTTTTTGCTGTGTATGATGGACACGGCGGAGCTGAGGTAGCCCAATATTGTGCCGATAAGTTACCTGAGTTTCTCAAAAACCTTGAAGCTTATAAAAATGGACAACATGAAGTGGCACTTAAAAATGCATTTTTGGAATTTGATAAAACTCTGCTTGATCCAACCATAGTCGGTATACTAAAAATATTGGCCGGCGAACATAACTTCGTAGATGCTGATCCGGAAGATTACGAAGATGATGAAGATTTAGCCGAGTTGCAAGAGGAGAGCAACTTGCCACTAAACGAAGTTTTGGAAAAATACAAAGGCCTTCCGCAGACTCACGATTTGTTCATTATGAAATCGGGAAACGAAGCGAATTTGAAAATGCTTTCACCTTATTTGCGTGGCCGTCGAGCTGCAGCTTTAGCTGCCGAAGCTGCAAATAAAGCTGTAATGGACCCCACAGCTAAGCCAGAAGGCTCTTCCACTTCAGCAGCGGCTGCAGCTGTTGTGACCGCCTTAGGTGTAGTTGACCATCTTGGCCCTAGCTATGAAAAGAGGGCAATACATGATCCCAAATATGAAACAATTGTGAGCAGTATCAACAATTCATGCGTCAATAATGTTCCATTTAAAATTGAGTCTTGCAGTGATCAAATCGAGGAAAGTAATGAGATTTCTAAGACCGAGGTGGTCACTTCCTTGAAGCCCAAGAGTGAGAAAGACAACACCGCCGAATCACAAAAATTAGTCATATCTGAGCGTAACGACATCAGCAAAATAAATCGGAATGGGCAATCCTCTAAAAACGAAATAACAATTTCATCTACCACCAAAGGATCTGAAAAAGTTTTTAAAAAATGTAATTCTCAAGAAGATGAGTCTACAGACGATGATGCCGACTATGAAGAAAATTATCTGGGTGAGAGTCCCGATATTTCATCCGCAGAAAGCTCAGATGAAGACATTGAAGACTGTGTTGAAAATGACGATGAAGACGATGTAAGTTTAAAAAAATTTAATATTTAAATAATCTGGATTTAATTATCTTTAGGGGAATGAGGCTAGTGACGAAGAAGAGACGGATGAAGATCAGATGGCTAATGATAATTTTTGCGCAAATATGATAGAAGAGCCTGGCAAAGATAGTGGCTGTACAGCTGTTGTATGCTTGTTGCATGGTCGAGATCTGTACGTGGCAAATGCAGGAGACTCTCGTTGTGTTATATCCCGCAATGGTAAAGCTATTGAAATGAGTCTTGATCACAAGCCTGAAGATGAAGAAGAAGCCTCGCGTATTATTAGGGCCGGTGGTCGCGTCACTCTTGATGGCCGTGTAAATGGCGGTTTAAATTTGTCTCGAGCCCTGGGAGATCACGCATACAAAACAAATCTTGAACTGCCAGCTGAGGAACAAATGATATCTGCTTTACCTGACATAAAGAAGTTAATAATCACGCCTGAGGATGAGTTTATGGTATTGGCCTGTGATGGTATATGGAACTATATGTCCAGTAAGGAAGTCGTTGATTTTGTACGGTTCAGATTAAAAGATGAAAGCAAGAAATTGTCAAGCATTTGTGAAGAGGTAAAGTAAAATACGATGATCCATATAATATTTAATATAATACTTTCCTATAATAACCATGCCATTTCCAGCTTTTTGATAACTGTTTGGCACCCAATACAATGGGTGATGGAACTGGATGCGACAACATGACTGCTGTGATTGTTAAGTTCAAGAAAAAGTTACAAGAACTAGAAGCAACCATTCATCCAACCGAATTTGAAAAAGTTCCAGACGTTCATACTGATCAGAGTGCGATTAAGCGGCCCGCTTCGCCAGATACCACTGCTACAGATCCAAGTCTAGAAAAGTTTAAACGACTAAAAACTGATATGGAATCAACAGCCAATATAAGTAACACAGTAACGAATGAATGCCCTAGCATGAATACGAGTAACGAGTCGCTATAGATGTCTTCTGCGCAATTTTAGACATTCGTGCATTTTAACCGTAAAAATAGTATCTCATAGAGTCAAATTTGAAAACTGGAAATATATTTCAAAAAACTATTGATTGAAACTTATGATGAACTTATGAAAACAATTTACTACTTAGTAAACATACTTTATTTATTTTAAACAACTTTTTAATTTTCTTTTTCATAAACGGCTACTTAAAAGATCAATTTGAGTGAAATAAAAATCATAATTATTTGATAAAGAAGAATATGTGTTGCTTAAAACTATCTATGAAGCAAACTAAGAAAAACGTATCGCTAACTTCGGCCAGCCGATGTTTATATACCCTAGTAGATTCCCATTTCTATTAACGTACCAAAATATTAAATTTAGATTTACTTGCGTATATGTAACAACAAAAAAAATTTTAGTTTATTATCCGAATTTTGATCAATTTAATTCGAAATTTGGAATAGTTCATGAAAAGCTGTATCCCAGAGAAAAAGAGAATGTAATGTAAATCAACAAAGCTATAGGGCGGCTGTATGATGTAGTAATCCGATTAAAAAAAAATTAATTCGGTGTTCAGAAATATTTTAAAAATAATATTCCCAAAAGTAGAGGGTAATTTTAAACAAGAAAATAAGCTAGCTTCGGTCACCCGAAGCTTATATATCCTTGCAGATCATTCCTATTAGGGATAAAATTTGGTCAGTAAAATCAAATTAATTCGGAAATAATTAGGCGCAGAGTGTGACGAAAAAATTAAAACAAAAAACGACCCCAAAGTGCCCCAAAAGTCGATTTGTTTTTTTTTTAATTCTTTCTTTTGCCATTTCTCTGTTATAAATGTTTTTAAAACGCTTTAACAATGTGATGTTCATAATCTTTTGGCATACCCGCAAATAACTGCATTTAAATTTTTTGGAGATTCAGCATCCTTAACCAAGTCCCCAATATTTTCAAATTTGACTAACCTGATGTGACGTCACGGCCTCCCCATATGTTTGTATGTATGTTCTGCTGGCGCATGTATGTATGTATGTATGTCCTGCTGTCGCACTTTAAGTGTGACCGCGCAAGGGAAAAATACCACAGCCAACATTTAAAACGAAACTACCACACTCATAACACGTTTAAAACGCGCGGTTTAAAAATCGATTATATCGCAAATCTTTTCTTTTGCGCCTTTTTCTTAAGTAAACGTTAAATTTTAAAATATCGGTGGACCTTATTTAACAGTTTAAATTTTCCTTAAAATTGCTTTTATTTTTATAATGCATAAAACTGATCAGCAAACTATTTATTAGCTTTCAAACGATGAGATATTTACGAATTGTTGTTTTGTAAAAAACGTTATTTCGCTCCGTTGCACACACACATGGACGAAACATATAAAAGCCACAAAATGAGTTTTTTATAAACACAATCCTTAGATATGTGCGTGTGTGTGCATTGCAGCGGACTAAGAAAGTTAGATTCGCTTAAATTGAAATTATTGATATTACTGATATCCTTTTGCATACAAAAAATTGCATTTACATTTCTACAACAGATCGAATACATTTTTTTATAGATTTTTGTGTTTTAAAATGCAAATAGCATTGAAAGTATTAAAAAAACGCAATATTCAAATCAATTGATTCTCTTACCCTTTCTTACACGTGCATCATATTGTTTAAACAAATGGATATGTTTAAACAATTTGATTCACGGCATCCCTTTTCGTCTGCCTTCCTTATCTTCTATTATTAATATCTTATTGCTGTTTTCTAAATTAGTCAAATACATAAAGCAAACCATTGCTTCGCATAAATATTGGTTTCCCTTATAAGAGTTGTCTACTGTGGATACCTTTTAAAAGCCACCGTTTATTAATTCGCTAAGAGTATTTGGTTTTTATTTACGTTTTCGTTACCTATAAATAATGTACCCTCTAGTTTCATAAATCTTAACCAAAATTATCTTATTGGTTGTTCGAGAGCTATCTTTTCGAGAGAGATCTATCTTTTAGCAATTTTTTGTTCTACTTTTTTTTAAGAAACTAGTTTTTTTTTTAGATTTGCACGCTAATCGATTTGGAATTTAATTACATGCTCAACCCAGTATGAAATTCTATATTTAAACAATATGTTTTGGACAAAGTACTAATGTTATGAAAAAAATTAATGTAAGGATTTGTGTCGAAAAATGAATTTATTTTTTCTGTTCTGTGCAGCTGATATGCAAGTTTTTATATATTTCTTAAGTAGTTTGTATAGGACAATTTGCTGTTGTTTTTACGGAAATTAGGGAAAACAGTTATGATAAAATATTTTCTCGGCTTATAGGCTAAAAAATGTAAAATAAAAACCAAATATGCTTAGTTTTCAATTTTAATTTCCGCAGGCGAAGCTGCGGGCTACCGACCCTAGTATGGGAGCCATAAGCTATGGTTTTCCGATTCCGCCGGTTCCGACTTATATACTACCTGCAAGAGATGGAAGTCTTTTGGGCAAGTTTCATCCCGATAGCTTCAAAACTGAGAGCACTTCATTTTTAGCGCTTTACAGCAAAATTCTGTGCGTTAACAGCACTCTGTAATTCTTTCTCGTTGAGATAAAATATAGCAGTCGAGAAAGCGGATTTGCTTTTACGAATAGTTTATCTGGTCTTTAAGTTTTTCGAAAAGATAGCTATCAGGGACATTGACAGGGACTCGAAAAAACCGGCCCTAAGTCCGACGCAACGGCATTTAATATATATCTCCATTTTTTCTTCCATTCCTTTATACCAAAAATTTCTTACACTCCAAAAAATTCCGTTAAATAAATATATATTCAAAAAAAACTCCAAGTGCGTGAAAAAATATAACCCAGCCACAGTTTCCGATTTTTTCAAATTGTTTTCCAAAAATTGCACTCTGCATTTTGGACTGTGTTCCAGCTGCGCATATATATTTTAACATAAATATTCCAAAATACAGTCCACTCCGACTACTATTCAAATACATACAACTTTAACAACTATTTCGAATACAGTCAACATCGCTTCTATGATCAATTCCAAAATCCAAATACCACAAATATTGAACCTCCTTACAATTTTCCGGCATCAACATTGAGAATTCGGACCCTTTCCTCGTTTACATGTGCTCTACGAAACTGCCAAAGCTGACTCTCTCATTATGGGAGCAATCCAACCAAAATAAAGCGGAAATTCCTACTTGGCTCGAGCTTGATTCCGGTCTGTTAATTCCCTCCAAGTTTATTCTAAAGACAGAAATCAAATGGCAGAATTGCCAAGAATAAATTCTTATACCACGAGGGTACTTCCAATACCCAAAGGCTGCGATCTGTGTTTAAAGGAAAAACACCCCGTGCGTATATGTCCACGCTTCCTAAAAATGAATGAGCCATAAATTGCAGGATTGCAAAGGACTCGCCGTTGTTTTACTTGCCAGAGTCGGCATCACACGCTGTTGCATCCAAGCAACACTTCCGCAATTACTTCGGTTCCATCCAAACCTGCAGGACCAGTTCCGCCTCAATTCCTCAGAGGATTGCGTCTTTTTCAGCTCACATTTCCAAAGTCCTTCCGGACCCCTCTACAGAAAGTCCTTCCAATTCAAGTACTTCCAGCTATTGGGTTCCAAATCCCGCCCTGGATCGCAGACGTTCTCGAGGTATTAAAGCCTACCCATGCCGAGTCTGCCTCAAGATCCATCCTCTACGGAAATGCCACCGCTTTCTGCCGAGAAACGCAATAAGGCAGTACAATTCTATCAATACTGCAAAAATTGTTTGGCCCACCATCATTTCGAAGGATCTTGCCGTAGCGACCACAGATGGCAAAAGTGTGGACAGGACCAACACACTCTCCTACACTGGGACCATCGCCTCCGCTATCCTAAGGAAACTTCTCCTGATGCTTTGCTACGGTGGTCGTCGCAAGGGGGGGGGGGGTGAGAATGTTCACGCCAAAAGGGCGTTTAATTTCGGGAGGCAGTGTCGAGCGGCAGTTTTCTCCAGATGTCCACATCTCGCTCGCTCGCACTGCCCTTCGCTCTCCAATTCTCCCGCAACTCTCCGCTCCACTCTGGAGCTTCTAAGATAAGCTAGGCTTAAGTAGTTCCTACTTTAAAGTGACCAAATAAACACACGCACGTCGCGTAATACCCGAAAAGTTTCTCCCGTGTTTTTCGAACTGATTTCTGCGCGGATCATCGCGCATTTCTAAATGTGTTCCATGAGATTTTGTATTAGAAAGTATGGATTTGGTTTTCCCTAACCTCTTCTCTATTGCCGCATTGTGGGATGAAGGGCGATTTCGGTCATTTTTCCTGATATTGTCCCCGTTTTTGTAGTACAAGTACAAGCAGTACAAACAAGTGGCCCAACGATACCAAGCACGTGCTTGTTACGCGCGGGACCCTTTATCAATTAGGGCAAAAATGCGAGTTCGCGGGGAAAATACATGAAACAAATAGAGACAGGACACATAAAGATTATAATGGCTAAAAACTAAGATTGAAGCAAATGAGATAATATTTTGGTTTTTATACCCTTGCAGAGGGTATTATAATTTCAGTCAGATGTTTGCGACGCAGTGAAGGAGACTTTTCCGACCACATAAAGTATATATATTCTTGATCAGCATCAATAGCCGAGTCCATCTAGCCATGTCCGTCTGATGATGAAACTTTCCCAAAAGTCTTCTTTCTATTGCAGGTAGTACATATGTCGGAACGAGCCGGATCGGACCACTATATCTTATGGCTGCCATAGGAATAATTAACAAAATAATAGAAAAAAATTTTTAGAAAGTAGGCTTTTGATTTTTGACAATGTAAAAACAACATTTTAGGTAGGCATACCTGCAAGGGTATATATACTTCGGCTGGCCGAAGTTAACTTCCTTTCTTGTTAATATAGCGTTAGATGTTGAAGTGCAAATTAAATGATAAAGATTGTTATAATTTGTACAAGGAACGCGAAAGGGCTCATGCAGAGAAAAATTTGATGTACATCAAGGCAATTTAAGTCTAACGGGAACATTAAAAGTTAAACGGTTTACCAGTTCTACAGAATCGATATCACCTGTTATAAGATTGTGCATAAAAATAGTAAAAAGCATTATTCTACGGTTTTCAAGTGTAGGTAAATTAAGCAATAGTAATCTACTCTGGTAGGGAGGTAGCCTTACGTTTTGATCCCAGTTCAAACTACGAAGGGCAAAAAGGAGAAATTTTTTTTGTACCGACTCAATACGGTCGATGTGCACTTGATATTGTGGACTCCAAACTGAAGAACAATATTCCAAAATAGGAAGGACAAGGTAGGTAAATAATAATCTGGTTGTATAAGGGTCATCAAATTCCTTTGACCAACGCTTTATAAACCCAAGAACATTCATAGCTTTATTGACAATGACCATTATGTGGGAGTCAAATTTAGGTTTTGGGTCGAGTAGAACACATAAATCGTGAATTGAATATATACGGTCAAGTGTTGCATTTTGAATATGTAAACTTTTTATTTTTTCGTCTTTTATTCTTATTCACGTCCACTCTGGTTGGTTATCTCTCGTTAGTGATCGCACTCACATCGCTCGTACACAATCGATCAATCGATTCATCTTCTTATCGATAATTACATGTGTTGTTTCTTAGTGTTACCCTATCTAATTGATACAATATTTACACTATTTACATTCGGCCGACCTGGCTACAGATCGATCACGATCTTTACAAGCAAAGGGCAACAGGTTTATTAACATTACTTATCCAAGGTTTAAGTCTAGCTGGTTCTAAAACACCTCTAAATGGCAATCATCAATATCAACGACCTCGTATCTATCATTATCAAACACACGACTTATCTTATAAGGTCCACGGTACTTAGGAGCAAACTTCTTATTTATTCCTGCGGTGGTATCGACATTTTTTATAGCCACATAATCACCTATTTGATATTCTCGAGGAGCTCTATGCTTTCTACTATATAAGTCTTCGTTTCTCTTTTGGGAGTTCTGAATATTGACAGCTGCGTGCTCACGGATGCTGACCAGATCTCTAGGTTCATTATTGAATTTATTCTCCAAGTATTTAGAAAGCTCATCCACTATAGGTCCCTTTTGTACTACTCCAACCAACAAAACACTTGGCGGTACCTGGGTGCTACTATGCACTGCGTTATTAATTGCGTATTCGACTTTATTAAGTAGCTTATACCAATCGAACTGACTAAGAGGTTCTGCTAATTTCCCTAACATGGGCGTTAACACGCGGTTCACACGCTCTACCTGGCCATTAGCTTGAGGTGCTCCCGTAGCTACTTTTATGTGCTCAATGTCCCGTTCTTGACAAAAGGTGGTGAACTCGAGGGACGTAAAACTAGTACCGCGATATGATTCTCTGGGGTCGACTATAAAAATCAAAGTATTTACTCAACGCATCTCTCGCTTCTCTTGTACTAGTTGTATTTACAGGAAAAAGTTTGATAAACTTGGTAAAAGCATCAATAACTACAAGCAGATGTTTTCTCTTTGAAATTATACTCGGTAAGGGGCCCAAATGATCTATATGGAGTGTATGAACCGGGATACAAGGTTTTGGAATACTATGCAAGGTTCTATCATGAATGGATCTCGGCACTGAATGCAAAATGCACAATGCAATTTCTAATAAAATGCTCAACTTTAGTTCTCATTTCTGGAAACCAATAGGTTCTTCTTAAATCCTTAACGCACTTATCCGCTGCCAAGTGTCCTAGTTTTTCATGACATTTCCTAATAAGCTGTTCTTCCATACAGACAGGCACATACAAACAATAAGCCTCGTCGCCATTCTTTCTGCATACTAGTCCATCCCTCAACTCAAAGAAACGCAAGTGTCCCCTCTCTAGTTTCTCTCTTAATCGAACTCAGTTTGTAGAATCAGGTTTACGTCGTCAGGTGTTGCTCCTACGACTCCTACTATAGGTATTGATTTTAGAAAAGTGTCCTCACGAGACTCCAATTTATCATTTCCCCAGGCCATTTTTCTACCGTCCATGTAATTCCCATTAGCTTTATCTTCCTCTTCTTCCTCAAGAAGATTCTCTAACAAGGCACGTATTCTCTCCAAGGGGTCTTTACTAAGGGTTCGTCTCTACGGTTCTCTACGGTTCTACGGTCTCTATAGTTCTCTAAAAGTTTGTCTCTAGGGTTCTCTACAGAGTGGTCCCTACGGTTCTCTACGAGGTTTTCTAATAAGTCTTCATCATTGTCGAACTCGCTACTCTTTAACAGCTTCACAACTTCTATTTGTTTGCTCAAGGCATCAACATGGGCCATATTCACACCGGGTCTATGCATAATTGAGTAATCGTAATTCTCTAACTCAAGGGACCATCTGGCAATCCTAGGGTTAATAGATTTTCTACTAAGTGTCTGCACCAACGAATTGCAGTCCGTAATTATTTTAAACGGCCTGTGCTCAAGGTATACTTGGCGCAATGCATTTATTATTGCAAGTGTTTCCACCTCAAAACTATGGTATCGTGATTCTGCTGCAGTGGTTTTACCTGAATAGAACGAAATAGGATGCATTTTCCCATCATCTTGTCGCTGCAATAATATAGCACCAAACCCATGTGATCAGGACTAAAAATGGCTAAGACAGGTGGATTAGCTAAAGCATTCTTCAATTCATTAAATGCACTTAATTGCTCTTCATTGAGTGGAAAAGGACCTCCTTTCTTTAATAAATCTGTCAAGGGTTTAGCTATTCGCGCAAATGATAGAACGAAACGTTTAAAATACGAAAAGAATCCTAAACACGAGTGAAGGGTATGAACATTTTGGGGCACAGGAAAATTTCTCAAAGCTTCCAAATGCGATTCATTAGGTTTATTACCATATTTACTAATACTGTACCCCAGGATCTCACATTCTTTCTTCAAAAATACACATTTCTTCTTATTTATCTCCAAATTATATTCACTAATACGATCCAAAAGTTTTCCTAAAATCTCTAAGTGCTCATATACTGTCTTTGTCGCTATAACTATATCGTCCATATAAATTACTAGGCTCTTCTTTCTTATAAAGTCTAAAAACGTTTCCGAAATAAATCGTTGGAACACTGCAGGACCATTCTTCAATCCAAAAGGCAAATATCAATTATCTTTAACGACAATGATCTCCGCAACTTTCTCTCTCTCAAAGTAAGACAGACGTCTCGGAGAACAGTAAAACGGAGTGGTATCGGTTAATCTAATGGACATCCGATATCTAGGTGCTGTGTCGTATTGGTTACTAACATAATGCGTTTGAACAACTTGTTCACAAATCTTTGCCGAATCTAACCCAAACTCAGTTCCTATTTCAAAAGAATCGTCTAAAAATGGTTCTATAGCGTTCAAGAATCCTTGCGCATCCTTGTCAGCATTCAGAATTTCTCCAAAAATTTCATTATCTAAACCCAACTTGGGATTATGGCTTAAATTAGAAGGTCCTTTAGTATTTTTGTTAAAGTTATGCGCTGGTTTTATCTTCGCGGTGAAAAGGGGAGAGACTTTTGATTTACCAGCATTAATATTTATTAATTTTAAGGATGACTTGTACTTAACCTTATGAACAAATTGAACTTAATTATTATTTATTTTAAGTGAGTCTCTTCCTATCAGTACAGGGTATGGTAATATTTTATCATCGATTATATTTAGGAAAAGAAAGTATGTCTTTGCGTAAAACTTAACAGAGGCCTTCACAATGCCCACATTGATAGTCGCGGTCCTTCTACACCAGCGTACTTCGATTTTTTTAAACTCAAAACAATATTTTTTGGAATTAAAGACTTACGAATAAAGCTTACCGGACTACCAGTATCAAATAAACTTACAGTAGAAATATATTTTCCCTTTTCACCGCGCAATCCTCAAATTTTGATTGGTTGAACCGCTGTCAACTCTTCTGATCCAGATTCCTCTTCATCTTGCATCAGCGCCGTCCTTGTTGACACCTCTCGCTTGGGGCATTGCTGGTACATATGGTCCAGCCCAAAGCACTTGAAACAGGCCCCATCCGGTCTCTTGGGTCGTCCGCACTCTCTAGCCCCATTTGCCTGCAATTGTTGCAACGAATGCCTTCAGGAACGGGCGCACGTACTTGGAGCTTCCCCAGCTTAGTCTGCTCCTCCGGCTTTGAAGTCTGCTGCGCCGGCATTTTCTTCAGTTTGTCATAAATCATAATTTTTTGACGAAGCTCGTGCAAAGAAGTGCAGTAAGCCATTGCAGACGCCTTTCCAGACTGATCTCCCAATCCTTCGACGATAAATCGGACGATATCCTCTTGCGCCAGATCCACCTGTCGCCCAATGCCGCACAAAAAAATGTGCAGGGCACTTTCTCCAGATAATTTCTTCCTGGCTTCTAGCTGCTTGAACACATCGAATGCAGTGAGCTTGAGGTCAAAAACTGCTTTAATTTCTGCTGGCAGCCTCGGTCAATTTAGAGCTGCTGCTTCGCTCATAAATGCTCTTGCAGATCCGGTCAACAAACGTTTAGCGAAAATAAAACGTTTTTTCTCCGGCACCCCATATATATCCATAATATTTGAAAAGTCGTCGATCCAACGTAATACAGGGTATCCGTTGTCCCAGAAAACGTTTGAATTAGGGCGTCCAGATCACTGATATCGATGTCGGTTTCTTGAGTTAATTTATTTCGGTTCAACTCTTTTTCCAAATCATCCACACGTTTACGCGCAGCGTACAGCTTCTCGATTGGCTGTAGGTGTTGTAGCTCTGCCTCGACGCTCGCCGACACTCGTGCACGACGCTGCCCGTCCACCGCCGCCGTATCGGAACTTTCCAGAATTGCCTCCTCCATCAAATCACGATGCATGTCCGCACTTGCAACATTCGTAACTTCGAGAATTTCATCACAAGCAGCAATTCGATCACAGCGCTGCACGTGTGCAGCCGCCATATTAGAACTTTCCAGAACTTCTTCGCCGTCTCCTTTCTGCTCACGTTCCAATTCGCCACCAACACAAGCGTCGCCGTCTGCTCTAGAAATTTCTGCAGCTCCACACGATGCCTCTTCCAAGCTCAGCTTCTCTAGGTCAAACTTTGATTCAATTCAACTTTGAAATTAAATTTCGTTAGGGATATGAAAGTTAAGTCTCTCCGATGTTAAAGTAGAGATAACGGCAATCAGTACACCACCCCCCCTACGCGAGGAGCGATCGGTCCTGTAGGTGTTAAAGTTATTTGACAGAACTTCAGAGTCAGATATCTCTGGTTTCAGCCAAGTTTCCGTAAAAGCCAAAATATCTTCAGTAAATGAAGAGGAGTCAGCATAAAGCTTTGGTAGCTTCATATTTAGTCCTCTAACATTTTGATAAGCCAAAAATAAACTTATTAGTTTTTTGGCACAGTGGAAGGCCTGTTATTTGGCACAGTAGAAAGCCGTTTATTAGGCACAGTGGGAGGCCTGTTATTTGTTCTTGGTTTATTGGGAACAAATTCTTTGATTACCAAATCATCATTAAGCCAAAAGCTTTCAGAAATCAGGGGGAGCAAATATTTTAAAAAACCAAATCCTGCGGGCGTACGAAAATCGAAATTGTTCCACAGAATAACTAATAAACGTAGGAGTACCCCTAAAAAAAGTCATAACGTTGCATTTAAGGCAGTTCAAATTTAAAAGGTTATACTCACACCATCCCTGAAAAGAATCAATATCTGACTGTAAGTTGAAACCTGACCCTATATCTTTATACGATAAACAAAGCTTAACATCATCAGCGGGAAGATCATTAATAAACAAAGTAAACAGCAAAGGGCCTAAATGACTACCTTGAGGAACTCCAGATGTCACGTAAATCATCTTAGAAACAGCGCTCTTAAATATAACCCTCTGAGTCCTACCATTCAAGTAACTTGAAATCCAAGTTAATAGATTACATGGAAACCCCAGCTGATCTAATTTGAATAAAAGGAGAGAGTGGTTAACAGAGTCAAAGGCCTTACTAAAATCTGTATATATTACGTCAGTCTGCATTTTATTCTTTAAACCATTTATTACAATAGATGACAATTAAAAAAGATTGGTGGTGGTCGATCTTCGCTTAACAAAACCATGCTGACACGGTGATATAAGCGAGGAACATAAATGTTGCAAATGGGAAGTAATAATACGTTCAAATGCTTTAAGAACTGCCGACAATTTAGAAATACCTCTATAATTCTGGGCATCCACCCTCGCACCCTTTTTGTGGAGTGGAATAATGAAAGAGTCCTTCCAGATAGTTGGAAAAACTGATGATGAAATAGATAAATGAAAAGTTTAAGAATCGGTTTACAAATGGTTGAAGCACAAAACTTAAGCACACACCCAGGGAGTCCATCTGGACCGGAAGAATACGTTGGCGTTGTTTTTGCAAAATCCTTTAAGAGAGAACTTTCGGTAATTACAGGGGTAAAAATACAATTTGCCCTATTTAAGGGGTTAGGATAGATAGAATTTGACCAATCAGCCGAACTATAAGTAGTTTGGAAAAATTCGGCAAATAAATCCGCAATTTACGAATCCGACGATGCTGTTTTTGAGTTTAAACGTACCGATGAAGGCAATGCCGAAGACTTACGCTTGCCATTAACAAAGTAATAAAACTGCTTCGGATCATTTGAAAATTCGAATTTACATTTATTTAAATACATAGAATAGGAATGACTGTTGAGAACATTAAAATCTGAACGACCCACCACATATTTCGAAAAATCAGATGGCTTACCCGATATTTTATACTTTTTATAAATGTTGGATTTAAGATTTTTAGGTCTTTGAAGCGCATTGTTAAACCAAGGAGGCTTGTTTAGCTTTGGAGAAAGCCTGTCGGGATCGCATTCGTCAAGAAAAGTGTTTAAAACACTATAGAAAAGTTCAATTGCACTTTCAATATCCATGCAATTGAACAAATTAGTCCAATTATATTGCGAAATCATGTAATTGAATTTATTAAAGTCATTATTATTTTCGAAAGCATCTCGTTTTAGTTTGAGGAACTAAAGGAGAAAGAGTATCAGTACAGGGAAGGCAAATTGTTAATTCCAATGTTGGATGATATCGGTCTTCAGGTACAACAAGTGTGTCAATTCTAGATACCGTAACTTCATGCGGATCTAAAACAAATACTAGATCTAATTGTCTATTTAAAGAATTTCGTATAAAGCTTACTTTCTGTAACGATAATTCTAAAAGGCCATCCACAAAATCATGGGCAGATAAAGGTGTAGCTACAAGTGAGTCAGAGGGAAGAGACCAAGAGATATTAGGGAGATTAAAGTCACCCAAAACAATCAAAAGGTCTCTGTTGGAGAGGAAGGATAGAACAGATTTTATAGCAGACAGATGGTATTCATAAATGATTAAATCAGAGCCAGGAGGAATATAAGAGCAGGTTAAGAGCAAATTGCAGGGAAACTTTGATTCAATTCAACTTTGAAATTAAATTTCGTTAGGGATATGAAAGTTAAGTCTCTCCGATGTTAAAGTATAGGTAATGGCAATCAGTACACCACGTAGGTGTTAAAGTTATTTGACAGAACTTCAGAGTCAGATATCTCTGGTTTCAGCCAAGTTTCCGTAAAAGCCAAAATATCTTCAGTAAATGCAGAGGAGTCAGCATAAAGCTTTGGTAGCTTCATATTTAGTCCTCTAACATTTTGATAAGCCAAAAATAAACTTATTAGTTTTTTGGCACAGTGGAAGGCCTGTTATTTGGCACAGTAGAAAGCCGTTTATTAGGCACAGTGGGAGGCCTGTTATTTGTTCTTGGTTTATTGGGAACAAATTCTTTGATTACCAAATCATCATTAAGCCAAAAGCTTTCAGAAATTAGTACATTAAACACATCAGGGGGAGCAAATATTTTAAAAAACCAAATCCTGCGGGCGTACGAAAATCGAAATTGTTCCACTGCAATGTCCTCGGATGGGTATTTTTCTCGTATAAATTCCAAAACATCCTCAGATTTGGTATCTGGGGTGAACCTAGAAACAAATAATTGCCCCCTATGTGGAACAACTGAAAGTTTCTTACGCCCCCCAGCAGCAGTCTGAACCTCACTCGGCTGCGAACCAGAAACGGTACCTACTGTACCTATGGGTACGGTCGGCCCCGAATTTGGTAACTCCGCCGGCTCTGAAGATTTTTTCACAACATGACTTCCGGAAACAGGGACACCACCGGACCCAGCGGTATCCATTGGCACAGTTGCTGAGTCATCAGAAATTGCTGCAGTTACCAGGCTCGGATTTGGGGTAGATGCCAAAACTTTATTTACTACCGTTGAGCTTGCCTTTTTGCGTTTGGGCGACTCGCTTAATTTTTTATTACTAAATTGGGAACAAACGGAATCAAACCCTTCATTGAGCTTTTTAATAGCTCCCGAAAGATTTAAAAGGCCGTCTAGAGTCTGCCTCATAAAGCTGGTCATCTCACTAACCAATTTCCTGCAGGACTCACATGCCCACATGAGACCGGTACGCTGCTCAAGAAAGTCTCTAATTCTGCCATTAAATCCTGCACATTTAACAGGCATGATCGTTTCACAGAACAAGCAGAAGATAAAATCTTCATTAGTTGAAGAAGAAAGAATACACTTTTTTATAGAACAGATAAGAACCATTATATAAAAATTTAAGAAAATAAAATAAAATATGAAAAATACCTCAAGTAAATTTGGCACTGGGATCAAATTCCAAAACCACAAAGACACAAAGCTCAAAAAGTAATAGAGCGCGGATCACGAATTAATCGAAAGCCAGAGAGCGCGAGAGAAAAAAAAGCTTCTATCGACTGAGCGTGGCTTGTGGGGCACCAACAAGTATAACGCACGAACAATTACAATGTAAAAGCGAGCAAGAGAGAGAGACAATGAGAATAGCACCCAAAAGTCTATAAGAAGTTTAGAGAGGTTCAAAGAGAGTGAAATTACAGTTATAATAGCCCAGCGGCGAACAGGCGAATGGGGTCTGGAGAAAAAATGCATTACATGTAAAGAAAATGTAACCGATTACTATCGCTGCTTTTCGTTAGAGAAGTTGTAATCAGAGCTCCTATGACTTCGTATTTTTGTTCGTTAACGATTTCCCTTCGTCAAAAATCACAAACACACATAAAAATTATTTTCTATGTGTTCGTTTTTCGTTTCCCCTCCCTCACGTTTGAGCTTCGGAACTTTAATAATAACAGCATGCATTCTAAATATAGTTTGACGAACTAAAAAAAGCACAGACAATGGCCGAGCGGTTAGCCTTTCCATCCATTATACAATAATACCCATGTTCAATTCCTACATGAGGAAAGAATATTTTTTGTTTTCATAAATGAACATGCATTACAACTCAGCATACGTTTTTCAAATTGTATGTTGAATTTTCTCTACACCCAAAAAAAAAAAATGACCTAAAATGTCAAAAAATGGCCTAGAATTTAGGTAAAATTGGCCTAAAACTGGAGCTAAGTCCTTGAATGGCCTAAAATTTAGGATTGTATGACCTAAAATGTTAGGCCATTAATGGCCTAAAATGGGGTAATTTTTGGCCTAGATTTTAGGTAATTGGCTGCCTTAAAATATGAGAAAACCCCTATCCAAAATTTTAGGCTTTCTTTGGCCTAAAAATTTGTACTGAAAAATGTTTCATATTATAAAGTAAATACAGAGAAATTTATAGCTAACTCGAGGTCAATGTCGGCTTAGTCTTCAAGAAGTCGTCATTATTCCAACACACAAAAACGAGCGAAGAGGCTTCACTGTTCAGCAGTAAAATCGCTGTTTTATTCAACGATGGAAGTGGGTTACCATGCAAGCCGCGCTATAACTGGTTGGGAATTATAGCGTCGCTAGAACGGTATCAGAGTTCCGTGCAAATTTATTTAGGTAAAATGCATTAATTTTAAGGCCCACGATGACCTAAAATATTAGGCTATACGGGACCTAAATAGTAGGGCAAATATACCAAAAATTTAAATTTTTAGGCAGTACATGACCTAAAAAGGAACTTTTAGTCCATTTAAAATGTTTTAGGCTATGCATGACCTAAAATGTTGTCCATCATTTTTCTGGGTGTAGTCCGTCTACATTTTGCATTACAATTTCGGAAAAGTATATGGAATTCGTAATGGAGACCCGAAGGTGATTCGGCCCTAGCATACTTTTCCCATTACTAGTAATGCAAATTGTCTCCCGACCACATTAAAAGGCGGCCATGCCTATGGAAAAGTAATCCATGTTGTAATCCATTGTTTCTCTATTACGAGAGGAGAAGTAATGCATTCGTATTCCATTTTGTAATGGCAATTTTCGCCGCTGGGAGAGAGCGGAAGAGAGAGATGAGAGAAAAAGGGAGAATACAAGAGTTTCGGCAAATTAGGAGAAAGCAAATTACACTAACAAAGCAACGATGTTAAACAAATCTAATGGAAAAGTTAAAATAAACTATAACCACGTACCCGTTAAATGGGAGATCTATTTAAAAACACTAACACGATTGTTAGGCTAAACTTTGTTGATAAACAAACACAAGACACTTGCAAAAAGATCACGAATTAAACAAAAACTCATAAACAAAACACAACCGTTCACAAGCGACGCTAAATCGATTCATCCGTGCTGTGTTAAAGAAGAGGTTAAACGATCTTTGTTGGTATTCTGAGGCTTCTATCTGTTTGTTATTCCCGTTACTCGTAGAGTAAAAGGGTATATTGTATTCGTGCACAAGTATGTAACAGGGAGAAGGAAGCGTTTCCGACCCTATAAATTATATATATATATATTATTGATCAGGGTCACTAGCCGAGTCGATATAGCCATGTCCGTCTGTCTGTCTGTCCGTATGAACGCTGAGATCTCGAAAACTATAAAAGCTAGAAGGATGAGATTTCCCACAAGTATGTTACAGGGAGAAGCAAGCGTTTCCGACCCTATAAAGAATATATATATTCTTGATCAGGGTCACTAGGCGAGTCGATATAGCCATGTCCGTCTGTCCGTCCGTCTGTCCGTCCGTCTGATCTCGGAAACTACAAAAGCTAGAAGGTTGAGATTTTCCACACATATTCTTGGGCTTCCTACGCAGCGCAAGTTTATTTCAGCAGAGCACCACGCCCCCTCTAACGACCACAATCTCCCACTAACGATTTTAAAATGTGTCTAGCGCCCACACCTTTAAAGATTTTCAAGAAGTATAAGAGCAATTTTTTTTGTGTGTATTTATACCTATCAAACGCTTACTTCTAGCTGTTACATACTTTTGCACGAATACAATATACCCTTTTACTCTATGAGTAACGGGTATAAAAATCTCAAAATGTGATGGCAGTTTACAGTACATAAAACAAGAGAAAACGCTATAGTAGGGTTCGTGTCCCGACTATCTAATACCCGTCCCTCGGCTAAAGGGAGTGCGAGGGAGATGGATATATAACCTTTTTTTGATTGCGCATAACTTTTTATTTAATAATGCGATTTGAAAAATGTCTTCTACACTTTGATAGGTATAAATATACACAACAAAATTGCATTTATACTTATCGGAAATCTTTAAAGGTATGGGCGCCAGACACATTTTAAAATCGTTACTGAGCGATTGTGGGCGTTAGAGGGGGCGTGGCGCTCGGCTAAACTTGCGCTGCGTAAACGTACATACTTTTGAACGAATACAATATACCCTTTTGCTCTACGAGTAACGGGTATAATGACCATTCATAATCTGAAACTGAAATAGCATTACGTTCTATCAGACCAAAGTTATCCCTTCACAAAGTTTTACTTTGATTCAAATTTTATAAAGACTAGTTAAATTTCACTCCTTCTTCGTTTTTTAAAAATAACAATCTTTATTGTATCAAAAAAGTGGAAATTCCACTTTTTCTTTTAAATGTTATCTAATGTTCTTTTCAAAAACATAAATTTAAAATTATCATTTTTTATTTTTAATAACTATTTTTTATACACCTTCAATTTAACCTGATTCTAATAGTCTAGTCACACTATGTGGGGTAACCTATCGAGTGAGCCAGCAACCGAATTACTCCAAAAAAGTGTTTCCACAGATTTGAAAAAATTTTTTCTACATTTCGATAGGTATAAATATACACAACAGAATTGTATTTAAACTTCTCGGAAATCTGAAAAGGTCTTTGCGCCAGACAAATTTTAAAATCGTTATTGGATTAGAGAGGATTATTAGAGGAGGCTCGGCTGAAATAAACTTGCGCTGCGTAGAAAGCCCAAGAATATGTGTGGGTAATCCCAACTTTCTAGCTTTTGTAGTGTGCAAAATCTCGGCGTTCATACGGACAGAGAGACAGACATGGCTATGCTAGTGACCCCGATCAAGAATATATATACTTTATAGGGTAGGAAACGACTCTTTCTCCCTGTTACATACCTTTGCTCGAATACAATATACCCTTTTACTCTACGAGTGAACAGCCTATCCCTTATGTTCAAGGGCCAGAGGCACATAAATCAGCCGATGCGTGACCAGCTCACCGAACTGCTGCATCTACAAGAGACGGCAGAAGCCCTCTCCAAGCAGGAAAAAAGCCGCGCCTTAGAGCGACCACACCTTTAAAGATTTTCGAGAAGTATAAATGCAATTTTGTTGTGTATAATTATACCTATCGAAATGTAGAAGACATTTTTCAAATCGGACCATTCAATAAAAAGTTATATGCAATCAAAAAAATGGTATATATCCATCTCCCTCGCATTCCCTTTAGCCGAGTGACGGGTATTAGATAGTCGGGACAACAAACCCGACTATAGCGTTCTCTCTTGTTTTTAATCTGCTCGGGCGCCACTGTAACGACCCTGTTTCGGAAGGCAGTATAGCTCGCCTTGGTCAGGGCTCGCGACAGATATTTGACACAGAGGGATAAGACTATGAAGTAGGCGTGTGTTTCGAAGGAATTGTATAATAGGTGTTTGTCGTGTGGTTGTGTATAAATGCGTGGGGACTGCTTGAAGGGCCGAATGGTGGGCTGCTTGCTGTCGTAGGGTCGGCGCTACGGAAGGGTAAAGTGATGAACTGATTGCTGTCGTTAGGTTGGCACTACGGAAGGGCAGAGTGATGAACTGCTTGCTTCGAGGGAGTCGACCGGTATACTGCCGTCTGGTGCTACGGAAGGGCAATGGGGCTAGCTGCTTGAGCCGTGAACTGCTTGTTAGTGACGTGGCGCTACGACGCTGCGGAAGGGCCGAGAAGTTGCGTTGGCGCTGCAGGAGGGCCGTGAAGTCGCGTCGGCGCTGCGGAAGCGCCGAGTGATCGCGTCGGCTATGCGGAGGGGCCGGGACGTGAACTGCTTCGTCGTGCGTACGTCGGGTTCGTTTGGAGCGATCTACTTGGATTTCTAGTTGGTTTCGGGAATGTAGGGCATCGTTAGTTTCGGTCTGCCGGGCATCGTTAGTTTCGAACTGTCGTTCTGCATCCGTTTCGTTTCCGGGTCGGGAGCCGGAAACGTGACGTCCTGTGGAACTCACTGAGGTGGGCCTGAATTACGTAAGACGGTCCGCCTCAGCGATCACGATGGGTCTGGGCTGATTTCTAGGAAACCAAACCGGGACGCGAGTGATCCTCACTAGGTCGCAGAACCAATTTAAAACTGAGTTCTTACAGATCCACCACCAATATCAAGACTGTCCAGAACACTAACCCGGATATTTCTCCTAGTCGCTGATGTGTTTCTTTGAAGATCGTCGGAACGCAAGTGACTCATCTGGGGTCATGTCTCTGCTAATATAGGCCCAGTTGAGTGTGCCCAGGGCGGTCGATGTCCAGAATCCCGATTTCGATAATTCAGTATCGGGTCCCGAATATAGGGATGGTAGTTGACTATCGATGTATCGGTGGCGTTATTGTGGCCAGGTATGGTAGTCGACTATCGATGTTATTGTGGCCAGTTTATTGTATTCAAGAACCAAAAACACGTCTGTTTGCGCACTTTGCGCTTTTATAATGAACTTTGTTGAATAGTGTAAGGCGGGAGCGGGAGCGCAATAAAGCTTTAATCGCGCTCGCGAATTCGCCCCGTCTCTCGCCCCTTTCGTTAAGTTAGGCTTAAGCGTTTATATATTGAAATTAAAGAGTTAGTTGTCATATGAATCTCATTGCGCAAACTCCCTTTCGTCGTCGCTAAAATAAAATATCAAATTTCCCTGCAATCACAAGTTTTCGCGTTGTAATACAAAATAGTATTAAATTTTCATGGTGACCCCGACGTGATTAGCAGAGGAACTCGAGTTGTTATTTTTTTTGGTGAAACAAACAAATTAATCAAATAAATCGCGCCGGCCCCCTTATTTTTTAAACATTAAAGTGATTTGTTGCTGCCGATTTAATTCGTCGTCGCTGCCGCTAAATAAAATTGTTGCTGCCAAATAAAATTGTTGGAAGTTTGGAAGCTGCAGTTTCTTGGATTTCCATTGCCGCTGCTGTTCTCAATCGCCGTTAGCTGGACCAGTGTAGTTGTTGTTGCCGCTGCTAATCCGCTGTTCCTGCCTACGTGAATTCGTCGTTGCTGCCGCTGGAAAATTTTGACCGCTGCAGTTTCAATCGCCGTTAAGTGCCGCTCCTTGTCGCCAGTTGCTGCCTACGTTATTTCGTCGTGCTGCCGCTGGAAAATTTTGGCCGTTATCGCCAAATTCCCCGCTTTATCCCCTACGCACAGGAAGGAAGGCATATGGATTCGAAGAGGGAAGTTACCGACGGATGTGAATCGTCCCACCAGGTATAGAGTGCTAAAAGTTGAAAGTTAATCTGTGGCGTTTTGTAAATTGTGTTTTGGCCCATCTTTCAACTTTTTGCATTCGTGTGAAAAATTCGGTAGATAGCGAGCATTCTAACCAAGAAATAAATAAAACTTGCATGCACTAACGATTATAATTCCGATAATTCCATACAAATATACATATTTCGAATTATAAATACATAAGTGAATCGCTTTGGACCAAAATCAAATAAATATTTGTCGGCATCCTGGTTGTTCAAAGAATAAAATTCCCCCATTTCTCGTCGTAGTGAACACCAATTATAGCTTTGCAAAAATTAAAAGGGTAAAAGTTGGGAAGTGTGAAAATTTCTAATTCGAGAATTAAATTCCCGGCAAATTTTCGGCCGCGCATTTTCCTCAAATTTCCCTCGCTTTTCGCCATTTCCCGCGCTTTTAGGCGTCAGGTTTATATATTCGTTGCCCTTAGTTATCGGTCAGTGCATCATTCTCCGTTAGCATTGCGTTGAGCACCGCCACCCGTACACATACACACACACGCACAGACAGCGCAGCCCGTTCTTTCGAGTTCTCTTTCGTCGTTTTCGTTTTCGATCGCTGGAACGGTGCAAGCGTTGCCGTTGCCTAAACGCTTGTTCGTTTTTTGGTGTTTGAGCTTGGCGTGTGCTCCCCTACACGACGTGCGCACGGCATATTATAATTATTGAATTATTATAATAAATTAGGATTCCTTAAATTAATTCCTAAATTCATTTAAATAACTCCCCTACACTGCTTGCGTTCAGCTTATTCCTCTCGTTGGTTATTATTTTTAAATTTAATAAATTTAAAAACAAATTTTTGTAAACATTTACATAAATACAATTTAAAAAAAAAAAACTAAAATAAATTAAATTATAAACTCTTCGATACCAAAAAAAATGGTGCCAAAATCAGAAAGTAACAACAAGGACATCGAAGGGTTGAAAAACCAACGAGATGGATATATGAAGAGTATAGAGCGAACGCAAAAATATTTAAAGGAGGGTCGATACTCCTTAAATACGGTTGAGTTAGAATGTCGATTAGAAATCCTAAATACCCACATTGAAAATGCTTCGCTTATACAGAATAAAATTGAAGCGAAAGATGGAGATGATGAGTACCGCGAAGAGTTAGAAGAGACTGCGATAATTGCAAAATCGTTGCTAATTTCCCTAATCGCGGAAACAAAGCTTAAGAGCGTTGACAATTCCGCTCCGCCGGCAACGCGCACACCCCAATGCCGTTTGCCGAGCGTCGCTCTTCCAACCTTTAGCGGAAAACATTCCGAATTTAAAAATTTTATAAGCCTTTTCGAAACTTTTGTTGACAAAGATGACACGCTGCACGATATCGAAAAATTTAACCATCTAATATCGTGTTTGGCTGGAGACGCGCTAGGAACAGTCAGGGCATTCCAAGTTACAGCGAATAATTACCCAAAAGCCCTGGCTAGACTAAGGCGGGTGTACGATAATGATTGTTTAATTTTTTTTGACAATATATCGACACTGTTTAATCTGCCAAAGATTTCCCAGCCATCAGCTACAGCCTTGAGAAACCTGATCGACACAGTCACAGCGCTATACGATTCTCTTTTGTCCATTGGGGATGACAAACGTATTACGAATGCCATCCTCATCCATCTAGTAATGGGCAAAGTCAAAGGAACTAAAAGAAAATGGGAAGAATCGCTAGATTATACTTCGCTTCCTCTTTGGAGCGAGTGTGAGTCGGCCCTGAACAAGCGCTATCAGCATATGGTTGCCGAAGAAGCGTGTAAGCCAAAAATTGTTCAGCAGAGCCAGGCTTATCCTAAGAAGAATGGAAATAGGAGTATTTCGTTTGTTGCTGCCATAGACGACCCCGAAGTATGTGTGTTTTGCAACTCAGCAGAACATCAAGTAGGAAGTTGCACTGCTTTTGCTGCCCTAACAGTTCAGCAAAGATTCGATTTTGCAAAAAAGGCTCCATTATGCATTAACTGCCTCCGAAAGGGCCACACGGTAAAAAGGTGCAAATCGAAAAGATGCAGGGTGTGTAAGTCCTCACACCACACATTGCTGCACATTTACTCGCCATCAAATCTCGCGTTGCCAGCTCCTCCTCAGCCCACGCTCTTGCAGAATACTCCATCCACTTCGCATGTTATGCATGCGACTGCATCGGATAAAGTTATTCTTGCCACAGCCATCGTGAGCGTCCAAACAAAAAGTGGCGAATTAGTTTTGGCTCGAGCGTTGCTCGATTCTGGTTCACAAGTAAATTTTGTGACCGATGAGCTCGCTCAGAGACTTCAGATTAAGAGAGAGGACGTGTGTTTGAGCTTGCGGGGCATTGGTGGAACTAATGCTCAAGCAACCAAGAAAATTCACACGATAGTTAAGTCGCGAGTGGGTAGCAGTCAATTGTCGTCCGAATTTTATATACTAAAAAATATTTCTGGTTATCATCCGGATCAAACGGTGAACACCAGCGGCTGGAGGGTGCCTGAAAATATTCAATTGGCAGATCCATTCTTCTTCAAGCCCCAAAAAATAGATATGCTTATAGGCGCAGACTCGCTCTTTGAACTATTGTCAGTCGGCCAGATAAAGCAAGGGCCTGAGTTTCCCATTTTGCAAAAAACAGTTCTCGGCTGGATAGTGTCAGGGAGATGTGCCTCAGAAAAAATAAGAAATACGGAAAAGTTGGTACATCTCAGCTGCCAGGAAGAAGTGTTGGAGTCAATCGACACAACCCTGCAGAAATTTTGGTCTGTGGAGGACTTGCCGCCCAAGGCCAAGGTCCATACTCCTGAGCAGCAACTTTGTGAGCAACACTTTGAAAAAAACACTCAAAGATTGTCGTCCGGGAGATTTTCGGTTCGTCTGCCGTTAAAATCTGACCCAAACACTCTTGGTTCATCATATGAAGTTGCGAAACGTAGATTTTTGTCGCTTGAAAGAAGATTATCCAAAGATCCTTCTTTAAAAAAGATGTATCTGGAATTCATGGAAGAATATGAAGCGATGGGCCATATGTCTTCTACGAACAATAAAATCCCAGACAGTCCGCACTATTTCATTCCGCACCAATGCGTGCTGCGACCTCAAAGCACCTCGACAAAGTTGAGAGTGGTATTCGACGCCTCGAGCCGTACATCGACGCAGGTCGCGTTGAATGACATCTTGATGGTTGGCCCCACCATTCAAGAGGAGCTGTATTCGACCCTGCTTCGGTTCAGACTGCACAAGTTTGCGCTTGCAGCAGACGTAAAAAAGATGTATCGTCAAGTAATGGTTGACGAAGCTGACCGAAACTTTCAGCTCATAGTGTGGAGACGAGATCCATCTGAGTCTCTAAAAATCTTCAAGCTGAACACCGTGACTTATGGTACTTCGCCAGCCCCCTATCTAGCGATTCGGTGTTTAAATCGGCTTGGAGAGATCGCGCAGGATTCGTGTCCAAAAGCCGCCAAGGTCATTCAGAATGACTTTTATGTTGACGATTTGTTGACTGGCGCCAGAAGCGTTGAGGACCTGCTAAGCCTTCGAGACGAAGTTTCTCAGGTATTGCAAGAGGCAGGATTTGAATTGGCAAAGTGGTTTTCTAACTGCCCAGAGTTATCCGCATCTGAAAGCGCTGTCATGCCGCTAACGGCAGACTCAGACGTAACTAAGACCCTTGGCGTGGTTTGGTTGCCGGGTAAAGATTACTTTCAATTTCGGTTGGATGACTCTTTCCTGGATCTTCGTGCGACAAAACGAAACATACTGTCGGTGACTGCCCGACTTTTCGATCCGCTTGGCCTGTTGTGCCCTCTAGTGACTAGGGCAAAAATGTTGTTGCAGGAACTGTGGCTTCGAAAGTTAGACTGGGACGAATCGCTGCCGATGCAACTGCAGACATCTTGGGAAGCTTTTAAGGGAACGCTGTTGCAACTGCCCAAGATCGAGGTATCGCGATTCGTTCATACAGACGCCAAAGTCCCGGCAGAAATACATGGTTTCGCTGACGCTTCCATGCGAGCATATGGAGCGTGCATCTACGTTCGCACTAGTACCGCTGAAGGTTTAAAAGTATCTTTATTGACAGCAAAATCCAAAGTAGCTCCCCTCAAGACGAAAACTTTGCCCCGCCTTGAGTTGTGCGCAGCTCACCTTCTTGCGGATCTTTATAATCGTGTAAGACCATTGCTTAATTTTCCGATCACAAAGGTGTTCCTATGGACGGACTCGGAGATCACTCTGCATTGGATTAAAACGCATCCGTCGTCGTTGTCGGTTTTCGTCTCAAACCGAGTTGCAGAGATCCAAGAGTGGTCGGAAAAAGCAATTTGGCGACATGTCCCCACGAAAGTAAACCCAGCGGACATCGTGTCACGGGGATGTGACGTTGAGGAACTCACAGCTTCCATTTGGTTCGCTGGGCCGTCGTTTTTGCTCGATGCAGAAAAAGATTGGCCTGTGAATCGACACTTCGAAGTACCTGCTGATGTCGTGTCGATGGAATTACGCAAATCAGCTTTGGCGCTTGTGGTTATCCCTGAGCCTAATTGTGTGCTTCAGAAAATAGAATCCTTTTCGTCGCACATAAGGCTTCTAAGGGTTTTCGTGTGGGTCTTTCGGTTTATTCAAAGATGCAAAAAAGTGTCGCAGCCTTTTGAAAAAAGTATTACTCCAAGAGAACTGAATTTTGCGTTCGAGAAAATAGTGGAAGTGATCCAATCTCACGAGTTCAGTGACGACATAGGCAAAATTCGGAAAAATAAACCGGTAGCAACGAATGTTCAAAAACTAAGCCCTTTTCTTCAGGAGAAAAAACTAGATTGGTGTTCCTCGACATTGCTGCGAGTTGGGGGTCGGTTATTGAATGCTCCTATCCCGTACGAAGCCAAATTCCCGTTGTTGTTGTCTAAAGGCTCACAGTTTGTTAAAGCCTACGTGTCCTACCTGCACGTCACAAATTGTCATGCTGGCCCTCGAGCTCTTGTAAGTCTGTTGCGAGAAAAGATATGGTTGGTAAATGCGCAGGAAGTTTGCCGCAGAACAGTTCGGTCTTGCATTCGTTGCTTTCGGTGCAAACCTCAACTCTTGACGCAAATCATGGGGAACTTGCCATCAGACAGACTTCGAGCTCTCCGCCCCTTTAATATCTGTGGTGTTGATTTTTGTGGCCCATTTAACACAACGTATCGTATTCGTGGTAAGCCGCCGTACAAATCATACGTGGCATTGTTTGTATGTTTTACGTCCAAAGCGGTCCACTTAGAGTTAGTGTCCGACCTCACCACTGATGCGTTTTTGTTGGCATATCAAAGGTTCGTGAGTCGACGCGGGATTCCGGAGAAGGTGTGGTGCGACAACGCGACGAACTTCGTCGGAGCCGATCGCCACATGAGAGAGTTCCGGGCCCGTCTGGAGGAGCAGGGGGCGGTATCGCAACATTCGCATCAAGAAGAGGATGCGAGTTTGTGTTCATACCACCCAGAGCACCTCACTTCGGCGGACTTTGGGAGGCAGGTGTGAAGTCTGCAAAGCACCTGTTCCTTCGGACGGTCGGCGAAGACATCCTGACCGCGGAGGAGCTCGGAACTCTCCTCACCAGCGTGGAGGCCGTGCTCAACTCCAGGCCCATCGGAGCGATCAGCACAGATCCCAACGACGGCGAAGCACTAAGCCCAGGCCATCTCCTGATCGGCGGGCCCCTACTAGCTCCACCCTCAGCAGCGCTCCCGGACCAAGTCAGCCCAACCTGCTTGCGACGATGGCGCAGTGTCTCGTCTCTCAGGCACAGGTTTTGGCAGCGATGGTCCCGGGAGTACGTCTCGAGCCTCCAGGCGAAAAACAAGTGGCACCAGGAGGTTCCAAACGTCGCCGTGGGAGCTCTCGTCGTCGTCGCCGAGGACAATCTTCCGCCGCAGCAGTGGATGATCGGTCGGATCGTGGCGGTGCACGTCGGCGCTGACGGCAAGGTCCGAGTGGCGGACGTGAAAACGTAGGATACGACGTATCGGCGAGCGGTCCATAGGCTGGCGGTGCTGCCTGTGGCGTGCTGAAGACGGTGGTCCTTCAGAGGGGGCGGTGTTTGCGCACTTTGCGCTTTTATAATGAACTTTGTTGAATAGTGTAAGGCGGGAGCGGGAGCGCAATAAAGCTTTAATCGCGCTCGCGAATTCGCCCCGTCTCTCGCCCCTTTCGTTAAGTTAGGCTTAAGCGTTTATATATTGAAATTAAAGAGTTAGTTGTCATATGAATCTCATTGCGCAAACTCCCTTTCGTCGTCGCTAAAATAAAATATCAAATTTCCCTGCAATCACAAGTTTTCGCGTTGTAATACAAAATAGTATTAAATTTTCAACGTCGATATGGAAAGTTTGAACAAATTTGGTCTTAGGAGCTAAACGAAAGTTCACACCAAGTTAATAAGGGGCTGTCCATATATTACGTAATCACCTAGGGGGGGGGGGGGGGGGGCTTTGAAATGATTTTGTTTGATTACATGGGGAGGGGGGGTCTTGCACAATGATTACGTAATCATTTTATATGTTTTTTTTTTATTTAAAGAATTTTTTTTAAAACTTTTTTTCTTTAAATATATCTGCAAACTTAGATAGGAAAGCAGAGAAAAAATTTTTTTTAGTGGCTGGGCGGCGAGAAAGAGAATGTTTAGTGGTTCAATCACACGAAGAATGCGAAGACCTGGAATGGCTTGACGAAGAGTATGTTGGAGATAATTTCAGCGTATACGAACCGAATGTGTCATACCAAACTCCATTTATAAACAATATTAAAGATTGGGTTGCATCTCTGTTTGAATCCACATATTAAAACAAAAAAAAATTTTATTCTTGGGATTACGAAATCATTGGGGGGGGGGGGTTTTTTATTGAAAGATTACGTTTGATCACCAAGGGGGGGAGGGGGTCAAAAATCAGCAAAAACGTGATTACGTAATATATGGACAGCCCCTAACTCTATGCAACATCTAAAATTTACCTCGATGGATGGTATATTTTTGAATTCGTTACGAATTCCCAAGTTAAACTATGTTCTCAAAGAAGTTCCCCGACGCAAGGATTCTTAGCGCACGGGCCTCAAAGTTCGAATATTGCTGAAATTGGTCAACTTTCCGGAGGTCTCAGAGGAAAACGGGTTCATCGTTTGTTTTGATGTTAAAGTTTTTTAAAGGATACACTCTTTATCTTTTAAATTCCATACTTAGAATAATTTTATGATTATTTTTAAGGGAGAGGCAGTGCGTGAAGGACAAGGGGATCAAACAGGAACTGAGGACTTTGGACCTGGATTGGAGAGATGCCGCGGACAGAGCGCAAAGATGAAATAACGTTACCCAGAGGCCCTTTATAAAGCCGCCGGGCGCTGGCAGCTGGATCAGTCGATCACGAAGAATCAATCTATCAAGATCAGTCCAGATAAAAAGTGAGCCAGTCAGTCAGTACAAGTGAACAACAACAAGTCGAATCGACGGAAGCAGCGCCGTGGGAGCCTACAAGGAGAAAGATCGCTACGTCGAGACGTTCGGGATTGGATCATCAGGAATCTCCGAATTGAGACACAGGTAGCTGAGGTCCAGAGGGCTAAGTAAGGGCGAACCGTTTCTACTCCTGTTACGACGAAACCCTCACATTACGCCTGGCGGAGCTGAGCAGTGATGTCCTGCGACAAGAGAGCCGTCTAAGCCCAGGGTGCCTTGTTTCAAACACTGCTTTGGCGGGTCCCGGCGTCAGCCCAGTCCGTCAAGTGGAAATCGAACAGGTCCTGGCGCAACCAGCCAGAAAGGGCAAGCAGTAGACCGGTTGTTATTTCAAGGCGCTGTCCTAGAGAGACCCAACGGTTCTTCGAGCCCGGGACCGGCGTGTGTCCAAACCCCGAGTGTTGTAATCACACCCGTGAATTCTGTGCATTCTCACTGATCTACTGGCCGGTCACGTTTATATAAATTTGGTGGGACGAACACAAAACTTCCCTGAGCTAGCTGCAAGAATCTCGTAGCGAGCAGACAAACAAAAATCAGAGTCCAGTAAAAATCAATACAAATAATTTATTTTAACTTATTAAAATTTGACTACATAAGCAACATGAATTAATAAACCAAATATTTCATTATTAAAAAAAAAAAAATTTTAAATTTTCACCCTATTGGAACGCGTTTTTACCCTGATCAAGGTATGAACAAAAAAGATTTTACCCTGCGCGAAATATCCTGGAAAACATGAAATATTAAACGATTTCACCCTATTATTCCTATGGGAGCTATAGGATATAGACGCCCGATCGGCACGCAGTTTTTGCAAGTTACATCCGATTGTTCCTATACGATATAGGCGTCCAATCGGGTCGATTTCCAAACTTGATGTGTGTGATCGCAAATGGTATTGAAAAAGACGGACAGACGGACATGGCTATATCGACTTCCCTATTGATCGTGATCAAGAATATATACACTTTATGGGGTCGGAAGCGTCCGACCAAAATTATAATACCCTCTGCATGGTTATAAAAATTTATAGCCAAAAGAACCCCTCCTATGATACCAATCCCATTCCGTTGGCTCTTTATTTATAGCTGCTATGTCTAGCCAAACTTTTCTTACTATTCCTCCTTGAACTGCGATTTTTTAGTTATGTTATCTGCATATGTTGATCATCCATGTTCTCTCGAGTTCTTAAGGAATCGCCGTCCGTCGAGGATACTTAATTCTCGGTTGTGTAGTCTGGCCCGACATAAAACACAATTAGACATTTTTCTATATTTCTAAATAATAAGAAAAACTTACCCTGATTAGATCAACTCCTCTTGTTATTTTTTAAATTTTTCTTTTAAACTAAGAAAAAATCGCCTTACATATTAGGAAATTGGCCCAATCGGTAGCCTAGGGGTCTAGTGCGAGCGGATTATTTGTTTTCTACGCTTATATTCGGAAGAGTGTGTTCGATCCCACTTCAAGGCGGACATTTTTTGCGTATTTTCTTTTTTTTTGGCGCATTAATATCTATACTTTAATACAAATAAGGTTTTAGGTAAACTGACACACACATAATGGATAAATAAGAATATAAACCTAGAACTTAATATAATATAAGAATATAAACCTAGAACTTACAGCGCTTCTCATGATGCTTCCCTGGCGCAGCTAGTAGAGTGTTTGACTACAAACTGTGAGGTAAGGGGTTCGATTCCCGCGAGCGACCAAAATGTTTTTATCAAGGTAGTAAGTTATTTGATTTTTATGTTTATCATTAATAAATAATATAATAATTTCAGTTATTATTTCAGTTACAATTTAAGATTAAAAGTGTGTTTGTGTACAAACATCGTGACGTCATCCATGTGTTTAAATAGAGGAGAGAAAAATAAGTTGAGAAACGGAGGAACCCCAACAACAATACCCCACACCGACAGAGGGGTGGAGTCGGCATAACTCCCGATTCCCCGATTTTTTTTTCTTCTTCTTATTCAATTTTGCAAAAACTAACCCTAAATTTAAGAATTTTTTTTTCTGCCTTTGCTGCCTTTGGCTTAAAAAGTATGGCGATTTTCTAAAATTCAGGGTGATTTTTTTTTCTGAGTGTAGAAAAAAAGCGTTTCCGACCCTATAAATGTATATATTTTTGATACGGATCAAAAGCCGAGTCAATCTAGCCATCTCCGTCCGTATAAACGCAGAGTTCTCGGTTCCTAAGCAGCGAATGTTGGTTCGAGGGGCCAAAGACCCCCTAACCCCCACAATAACCTTAAACGGCATTAAAAGGACGCCCACATCCTTAAATGCAATTTTAAAGGTTTTTTAAAACCTATCAAAATGTAGAAGATATTTTTTGAATCGCACCATTCATTGAAAAGTTATGCGCAATCAAAGTTTTATATCTCTTATATCTTGTTTTTATATATGGGGCATGTTATTGCCCCTGAGAAAGACTTGGGCCGAGGAAGTTGCGCCCTGAGCAGGCACGCTAGCTGTCGTCTAAGCTCGCCGTATTCGGGTTGGGTTCTTTGGGAGCCACGCCCACATAATGAGAATAAATTTATCAACATAATCAAATTAAATTTATAGTGCCTGAAAAGTGGATAGAATTCGATAGAGTTCGTCAGTCCTCTGTCTGCACTGCCCCACTTGATCGTAACGCGATCGGGCTGTGTTTCGGCCCATTCCCTCCCCTTCCCACATTCGTGTACCAAATAGTAGAGCTGGCAAAACATCGATAGTGACGCTATCGATGTTTTCGAGGTTTTCTTTCGGAAACCATCGATACTATCGCGATAGTATCGAATTAAACAAATTTGGTCATATAGAGGCTATTCCTTTCTTAGAAAGCTAAAATAATAAGGGCGTTCTTTATAAATTAGTTTACAATTTTAATAAATTTAGAATTATAGTTATTGTGTTATCTATTTTTCCATTTCGTTTTTCTTTTGTCAAACTTAATCAATTTAAAAGTAAATAAAAACAAGAAAGGAAGCTACCTTCGGCCAGCCGAAGCTTATATACCCTTGTAGATAAAAGAATGTTTACTCGGTGCAGTTCCAGGGATTCCAGATTCAGCGTTTCTATTTCTTTAAATTTTGTTTTTAAGTAGTCAAGAATCAAAACGCCTACTTCCTACAAAGTTACAATGAATTTTCTTATATTTGTTTGAATATTCCTATGGGAGCCTTAAGATATAGTGGTCCGATCCGGCTCGCTCCGACATATGTACTACCTGCAATAGAAAGAAGACTTTCGGGAAAGTTTCATCGCGATAGCTTTAAAACTGAGAGACTAGTTCGCATAGAAACGGACAGACGGACAGACGGACATGGCTAGATAGACTCGGCTATTGGTGCTGATCAAGAATATATATACTTTATGTGGTCGGAAACGTCTCCTTCACTGCGTTGCAAACATCTGAGTGAAATTATAATACCCTCTACAAGGGTATAATAAAAAGAATATTCAAAAAACATAAAAACAAAGAAGCGGTCCAGCCGCTATAATTGAGATCAACCTTAAATTTAAACATTATAATCGGAAATCCACAAATTTTTGTTTAAGAAAATAAGTAAAAGCTTTTATATACTTGAACATCCTTACTGATTAAGGTGTTCCTGACGGGCACCGCTGTAGAACCACAAATTACTTTCCACTGCCTAAAGAAAACCAAGGTTTAATGTAAATATTATAATACAAATATTACAATTTTTCTCAACGTTTAGCTGTAGCGAAAACACAAAAAAAAGTAGTGGTGTGCATATGACGACGATAATATCGTGATAGTTTTCAAAACATCGATGGAGCAAGCTGGCTGCTAACCATCGATATTATCGATAGTGCCATCGATAGTTTGCCAGCTCTACCAAATAGATCGTCGCGGGCCGCGCAATAGGATCCCCTAATGTCGCGGTCGTCAGTCGAAAGTTATGTCTTCGTTCTTAACCCCTTCTTCCATTTTTACCAACTCCCCCTTCTTTAATTAGTTTTTTACCAAGATGTTATGAAGTTCGATTCACAAAAGTAGGCCTTTAAAACTATTTTGTATAGAAATTGTTGTTGGAATTGATTTACACTTTTACACTTTACAAAGTTTGCAACGCAATTGAACACCCTAGTTACATATATCTTCAAAAACTCATGTTTCAGAGCATCGAGATCTCATCGCCCAGGACTTAAAGGGGTAAGTTTGTCGAAACACGGTTTCTTTTTTATCAAACACATATACTTATATGGGCGGTCCTTTACAAACCGAACACCTTTTATTGGCTCACATTTTTGATTTGCATGAAACTTTTTTTACACGTACTATTCGGAAAATAAGTAAACACGTGTATTAGGATTTGACCGAAAAAAAATTATTTTTTTAGTTAGAATTTTTTTAAGTGTGCCAAAAATTGTCAAATTTGAAAAAGTACCCTCTCATTGAAAATCTGTATCTCCGGTTATATGAATCCAATTGACTTCATGTCTTTTGCATTAATTCCTCTAAAACCTCTCCTTTCAAAATAAAATTTCTTTAATTTTCTTTAATTTCTTAAACATAAAAACAAATTAAGATTTCAAAAAATTTTTTAACCATTGCCCCACAAAAAAAAAATTTTTTTTATTTTAATACTTGCGCCATATTGTTAGTTACAATCGGTTTTTGTAAAAAGTTGGAGCCACTTTTAGTTTTTAAAATATCGAATTTGTTTTAGCAAGGCCTCGGCTTTTTTCTATGAAAAAACGTCGCAGCATGTAGATTAACTCTCCCACTCTTATCGGATCCTTATGGAATTCATGTTTTCTCATTGTTTACTAGTCCTTTAACAATTGTTAATGATTAAAAGTTAAGTTTTAAGTCTTTTGACAATTTCTGAATGACAAAAAGTAAAAAGTCATTTTTTAATCAATTAAAAACTTACAATTATTTATTTAACCGTCTATTTAAAAAACAACAATTTTAAAATTTTTGTATTTATTATTTTTCTGTATTATGTAATTTATTAAACATTTTTAAATATTTTTTTTTAATTTTTTAAAAATATATATATTATAAAAAACAAAACAATTTATTATTATGTTAAAATATTTCCAAAAAATGTTGCAACATCTAACAAAATTAAAATAGAATTAAAATTAAAATTAATTAAAGCAAGAGAGAACTCTATAGTCCAATCGAGTCAAATTATATGATATTAACATATCAAAGTTCTGTTACTGTCGAGCAAAAGTTGACTATTACAAGGGCTTCTATTCAAAATTGTTTTAGTCTATGTTAAAGTCGTTGACTCACCGAAAACAAGCAAAGGAATGTGCAATTTGACGATCTTTTGGGTGGCATACGAGATTTTATTCAATAAATTTACAACAGTTGAAGAATAATGACATAACTTTTGACGGACAACCTTGACAATAGGGGATCGTATAACGCGGCCCGCGACGATCTCTTTGACACACGAATACATACAGGGGTGGTCAAAAGTATTTTCACAAATGTAAATGATTACTGTACTTATATTTTGAACTAATAATATAAACTTTTGGCACCTATAGAAAGAGCACTTCAATTCCGTTTAAATGACACAAAAATGTTCTTAACCCATTAAGACCCCTTTGAAAAGTGAGCAAATTTTGCGAAAGTCAAATTTTCAACTTTTTTCCTGGGGCTGAAAACATAAATGTTTTTATGCAAAGTTGTTCTCCAATCAAAATTATTAATAACTGCAAAAAAAAAAAATTTCAAAATATTTTTCCTTGTATTTTTTATGATTTTTTGAATGGAGACCTCTCAGTAAAATTTTGTATGAAAAGGAAGAAAAAGCGGCAAAAATAGCTATTTTCAAAAAATCATAAAAAATACAAGGAAAATTATTTTAAAATTTTTATTTTTGCAGTTATTATTAATTTTGATTGGGGAACAACTTTGCATCAAAACATTTTTGTTTTAAGCCCCAGGGAAAAAGTTTAAAATTTTATTTTCAAAAAAAATTGTTTAATTTGCTCACTTTTCAAAGGGTGCTTAATGGGTTAAGAACATTTTTTTGTCATTTAAACGGAATTGAAGTGCTCTTTCCATAGGTGCCAAAATGTTTATATTATAAGTTCAAAATATGAGTACAGTTAACATTCAAATTTGAGAAAATACTTTTGACTAGGGTTGTATGTGAACGGGAGGGAATGTGGCCGAAACATTGCTCGATCGATTTACGATCAAGCGACAGCTAAGCTTGTGGGGCAATGTAGACTGATGACCGACGGACTTTACGACTCTTACTATTTTTCAGGCATCTTAATATTTATTCTAGTTATGTTGGAGAGGAGAAAGTTTTACCAAGAACCCATTCTATCCGGCGAGCTTATGTCGGCAAAAATTGATGCCTGAACATCGGATGACTTTCCCTCGGCCCAAGACCTTATCAGGACTAGGGCACTAATATGCCCACGTAACAGAATTGGCGCCCAACGGAAGGATTTTTCATATTCTTTAAGGAATTAGGATCAACCACCTAGATACATCTAGTATTTGGATTGGCGAACCTAGGTGTGGCCTAGCTTCCATCTTTAAGAGCCAGAAGTAATTGGACTACTATTAGAGCAAGGGATTTAAGTAGCTGGGATTTGTTTATTTGCTTGGGTTAAAGTTTTCTCGTAATCATAAAAAGGTAAAGGTCAACTTCTGCGACAGTCAGAATTAAGAGGCCACTCAATCAGAACTTTGTCTCAGATTGGAGGTATAACTTTAGGACCCTTCATTATATTTTTAAAATCATAGAAAGCCTTTTTTACAAATTACTGAAAAAAATAATTTTTTTATTACAAATTACTAAAAATTTTAGGGACCGTAACTGCTATGAGTTTTTTGTTAAAAATCACATTTTAACAGTTATTTTCGGATTCGTAAAGTAAAACACAAAGAATAACTGTTATTTTTTGAGTTTTATAATAAAAGTTGACAAATAACAGTTATTCGTCGTGATCAAAAATAAAACTCAAACTTGATTTATGGTGATTTTGTGGGTAAAACAAATTAAAAAAAAATATAGGTATACAATATGCACGGTGGGTTTTTTTTTAAATTTTTAAAAAAACACTATTAGCATGTTTTTTTTAATTATTTAATTTTTTATAAATTTCAAGGGAATAACTGTTATACATAAAACTCAACAAATAACAGTTATTTTTTGAGTTTTATTATAAAAATCAAATAAATAAAAATCAAATAAATAAATAATAAGTGCAATATTTTTTTGATAAGAAAAATATACAATAACAGTTATTTTCCAGCGGTGAGATATGAGGTTTCCTTTTATAATACTATCAGGCTGGTCCAGTTTTCACTCGGAAGTGAATTTGTTAACATCATCGGATTTCCCGTTAACAGTACTAAATTTCCCTTATTTGTTAGGAACATTTTATAATATTTCCCTTTGGTCCCTTTGCAGTTTTGAAAGGCTCCCGACAGAATAGTGTTTAAAATCAGTGTGGGAATCATAGTATTGCTAACTGCAAGAGCATACGGAGATGCCAAAGTCGAAAAACAAAGTCCCTATCAAATGTCCCCGTTCAAATTTCACATGAAATAATGTGGTAAACACTTATTTCGTTAATTAGGATAAATTATCTTTTTTATAAAAGAGCCATTAACCTTATCGGATAAGTTTAGAATAAGTCCCAAGGAAATACTAACTAATATCCATACCGTGACAACTCTAGGCCATTTTTACCAAACCCGAGCGGAATTTAGAACAAGGGCAGCGGATTTGCATTAATTGTCATAGCTAGAATTTACCGGGTTTTAAGGTGCAACCACAAAATAATTATTAATAAGTCATATATGAAAATAATTTCGATTCCGATGATGCAATTAGGAACATAAAACATCAAGGAATAGCATAAAAATATTATTGATTTATAAAGTTATCGCGGAGTTTATTAATTTAGTTACTGCCGAATTTAAATCCGCCTGTCTTATGCTTGGCGGAAAGTTACCGTTTGAATTTTTCGGAAGTTAACAGAGTAACAACAGAGGGAAATTCGATTTCGTGCAGGTCTTTCGGAAGTGAGTCTTGGAACAGGTCTGGGAAATTCGAATCCGTGTGAATCTTTCGGAAGTAAAAAACTAGAACAGGGCCGTATAAAAATGTTTTACACGTTTTGGCAAACAACGAATTGAGAAGGACAAGCACAATCCGCAACAGACAGCACTTAAGGAACAATTCTGATATTTTTAAACTTTCCCGATCGGCAGTAAGTTAGCATTAATTAAAAATTGCAAGTATCGAAAGCTAAAGTATGTAAGATTTTCAGATTTATACAATCTTACCGGGTCGGCAAGGAATTGTTCACAATTCTGTAGGCGAAGTTGGACCCTACCTAGACCACCCCTTAATTTCCGATGTTACCCAAATTGCGGCCGTTCTTCGGTTCCTAGCAACCGGGTCGTATCAACTGGGGGTGGCGAAGGATTACGATGTCAATATTGAGCGTTGGAGTGCTTGTGCCCTGGAAACATTTCCAATCAATCCAAGGATTACTTCTTTGAAAAATTTTCATTTCCAAATTACATTTGTGTGAATGGAACGCACGTTAAAATTATAAAGCCAGTTAAGGACCCCTCATTATATTTGAATCGTAAAGGCTACTTCAGCATAAATGCAGTTGTGGTAAGTTTGTATAAAGAAACTATTAAATACGTGCATTGACTAGCGATTCGTATTTCTTTTAGGTATGCAACTATAATATGGGGATACTAGCCATAGATGCTACACATCCAGGATCATGTCATGGTTCCTTTATTTGGAACAACAGTAGAACAAGAGAACCGTTTGTGCTAAGACCTTATCGTAGTCCTCAAAATGAAAGTATGCAGCATGTATTCAATTTAAAGCACGCAGCAGCTCGGAATATTGTTGAGAGGACTATTGGTCTACTAAAAAGTAGGTTTAGATGCCTTCAAGGAACATTGCATTACGATCCACAATTCGACAAATTATTAATTATGCTGTTTATTACACAATCTTTGCCGACGTCGGAATGCGTATATGCCAGAGTTTAAAGAGGATAATGATTTTGGGGAATGCTGCTGAAATTCGGGACGGAATTTCTGCAAGCTTTTTGTAATTTAACATGTTTAAGTATCCATTAAAAAAAGGTTATAAGTTTAAAATCATTTATTTTAAATTATTAAATTAAATTTAGGTCACATCGCTTCATTGCGGAAAGGCACCGTATTCAGTCTTGAATATTACTTAAATCTACTTAATCTAATTCTTATTACCTAGTAGGTTTTTTAACACTTCTAGTTTTTGTGCTTCAATGGTCAGCTCTTGCAGATTTTGAGCCATCATCTCTGTCTGCAGCTTCATAGTGGCGGCCATCGCTTGTGGGTCGCGCACATCTCTTCCAAGGACTTCCCTTCTAGTCCTCTTCGGAGTTTGGTCAATGGCTGCACTGGTGTTGGCTGGGCGCTTGATAATTTTATCCCTCTCCGCCTTAATATCGAAATTGGGAGGACCAAAAGATCTGGCTTTTTATACCCTTGTAGAGGGTATTATAATTTCAGTCAGATGTTTGCAACGCAGTGAAGGAGACGATTCCGACCACATAAAGTATATATATTCTTGATCAGCATCAATAGCCGAGTCTATCTAGCCATGTCCGTCTGTCCGCCTGTCCGTCTGTCCGTTTCTATGCGAACTAGTCTCTCAGTTTTAAAGCTATCGCGATGAAACTTTCCCGAAAGTCTTCTTTCTATAGCAGGTAGTACATATGTCGGAGCGAGCCGGATCGGACCAATAAATCTTAAGGTTCCCATAGGAATTGTTCAAGAAGAACACTTTTTATAATAAATCTAAGAGTTTACGAGCTCTGTCAATGTCAATATGTAAATCTATCTAGAGCCGTAAATAATGATCTGTTATTTTAAACCTACAAGGGTGCAGTGCCGAACAATTGTAATCTTAAGTACAGGCCACTTGAGCCTGACCATAAATATAGTTCTCACACTGTACAAAGGGTCGCCTTGCGGGAGGCCGTTGATAAGGTTCCCGCTCAGGCAAACAGATGTGGTCTCTGCGTAGACCATAGATAAGTATATCATAAGATTTTCATGTTAGTTACGTAAGCGAAGACTTAATGAAATAAAATCAGTTTTTATACAGAACTCAAACGTGAAGGTTGTTTTCCTTATTACAGGAACCCCTTTCATTTTGGTCCTTCGAGCCTTTGATTCCTTGCGGAACAATTGGCCAGACTACTCTGCAGTTTTCCCCCACCAGTGGTAAGAGACTCAGAGATATTCTGCACCTTAAAGATTCTGCTAAGTGCTAGACGCTTGCAGCTACAGGTTGCAAACAGATTCACACGATTGTTTTCCCCCACCAGAGGTAAGAGACAAAAGTGTTGAACAAAATAAAAGCAAAAAGACAAGTTAAGAGTCTTTTTTGTTTTTAAGCACCTTAAAGATTCTGTTTTTTAACAGCTACAGGTTGCTAAAGTCGGTAGGGCGTTTCCGAGGCCTTAACATCGGATTAATATATAGAAAAATATAGTGATTCATATATATTAAAACCAATAAGTTGGAAAGGCGTGTCCGTGGCCAAAACAGCGGATATAAAATATATAAAATTTTGTGAAAAGTGCATTAAAAAAAAAAAAGTGCCCACAAAATAACATTTGCAAAAAGTGCCTAATTGCAAATGAAATACTCTTGTATTGGAAAAAAAATCCACAAGAAAAAATTGCGCAAAATCCAAAAATTTGGAAAAATAAGGGTGAAAAGTGCCTACAAATGCTATAAAGCCAAGAAGCTATAAAGCATACAATTGAAAAATCCGACTAAATAAAAATATTATTATTAAAGAAAAAGTGCACAATAAATAATAATATTACCATTAGCATTGGCTATGGTTAACAAGAGCCTGCAATATAAATGTAAATATTGTAAAAGGGCCTTGAATTGAATCGCAATTAAGCGTTCAACTCCATTAATTTGGATTATGGGAAAATATACACCATTGGGCAAATAGCCTGCAGATGCCATATTGCATTTTAACATCCCGAAACTGGGATAAATATAATACATCAAGCTACCGAGAGGACGATCTCGGCACCATAACTTAATTTCATTTTGGAAGGAAGAAGACTTGCTGGCTGACCGCAGGACCTGGACACCAAGGGAAGTCGTCGCCAAAATCGTCGCTACAAGAACGTCGTCGAAAACATCTTTGAAAAAACGCTATCGTCATCAATGGGCTAAGTCAACGTGATCAACAGATAAGTTCGATATTAGTAACTGATATAGTTGTAAAAAGCACGATGTCGATGTCCGATATTAGTTATTTTAGTGCAAAGGTGGCCTTCTTAGAGAAAGTCGAGCAATTAAACAAATATCTCGATGAGACAGTAAATAATTTGAGTGGCTGCAAGGATTCTCTTAACATAAGAAGAAATAAGATTAACTATTTAGCTACAAATTTGTTTAATGTGGTGGAACAGGCTAGATGTTATTTTGAACGCAAAGAATTTGAACGCATTATTGATGAATTGGAATTCGATGTTCAAAATATAGTACGGCCATAGAGGAAAGATTCCGCCGAGAAGGATGTTGTCTTTGGGTTGTTAGGGAAGAGGAGTTTCTTACCCTGCCAGAGAAACAGTTTTCAAATTACCTCGATGAATTAATTTGTTGTAATGAATTCAAACAAAAAGAGAATAGTTTAGAATCAAATCAAATAGATTCACAAACTGTATTATCGAGTCCATTAAAAGAGAAAGAGTTAGGTAGCTTAACGATTTCTAAAGAAATAGAGAATAAAGAAATACACTGCCGTAATATTCCGCCGGCAGGACCTCACTTTGAAGGTGAGGTTGTTTTTAGTTCACCATCCGTGTTACTTGAAGTAAATGACGTTCTTACAACCGTTCATTTAGTAGAAGAAGAGTCAATAGACTTAGAATTAATAAATGGAAGTCCTATGACAGTTAGGATTTGCAACGCATACTTTCGGGCCAAGTTATATAATTACAAATTTGTGAAGCAAAGTAGGTTCTATTTAAGAATGATTTGGTGCCCATTAAAGCTAGGTCTGTTTAATTATACAGTAAATATTAAACGGTTGAAGAATGAAAAAGAGTACATGAAAAGGTATCATGTTAAAATTAAAGATTTAATATATAAAGATTTTATAAATTTGATAATAAAATCCAAGACCGTTGCAAGGTGTCTAAACATATAAGTTAAAAAGCAGATACAATATATCGAATTAAATATACAGTCCACTAATTTTATATTTGCATTGTTAACGAAAAGAATTTATGTAATTGATAACCTCTACACCGCATCTTGCCGCCCTTGGCAGAATGTTCAAGAAGAACACTTTTTATAATAAATCTAAGAGTTTACGAGCTCTGTCAATGTCAATATGTAAATCTATCTAGAGCCGTAAATAATGATCTGTTATTTTAAACCTACAAGGGTGCAGTGCCGAACAATTGTAATCTTAAGTACAGGCCACTTGAGCCTGACCATAAATATAGTTCTCACACTGTACAAAGGGTCGCCTTGCGGGAGGCCGTTGATAAGGTTCCCGCTCAGGCAAACAGATGTGGTCCGTAGACCATAGATAAGTATATCATAAGATTTTCATGTTAGTTACGTAAGCGAAGACTTAATGAAATAAAATCAGTTTTTATACAGAACTCAAACGTGAAGGTTGTTTTCCTTATTACAGGAACCCCTTTCAGGAATATTCAAACAAATATAAGAAAATTCATTGTAACTTTGTAGGAAGTAGGCGTTTTGATTATTGACTACTTAAAAACAAAATTTAAATAAATAGAAACGCTGAATCTAGAATCCCTGGACTGCGCCGAGTGAGCATTACTTTATCTGCAAGGGTATATAAGCTTCGGCTGGCCGAAGGTAGCTTCCTTTCATGTTTTCAATGCCGTTCACCATTTGGTACATCCCACAAATTGCGGCCACAGATCCCTACACATCCGATACTGTCACCTGGTTGAAGGGACCCCCACCGGTAGCAGTCGACTCCTTACGATTGTGATCCAATTTCTTTTTGATTGCTGCCTTCCAATCGCACCATGCCTTTAAATATATGAAGTTGTATGAGAATAAGTTTACAGAAATGTATATTAGTTTGAAAATGTAAGCCAACCTTCTTCCATCCGGAGACATCCTTAACAGGCGGTCCTGCTGCGTTCAACTGTTTTCCACGTTTTCTCCCATGAACTTAAGGAAGATTTCGTCCTGTACAGTATTTGTATGCTTCCGCCTTGCAAAGATTACTTAAAATAAATGCAATCTTGCGTGTTTTTGTAACTTACATGTTGTTCGCTAAACTTCGTATCAGGTCAATTGTTTTGGTAGCATTTTTGTCTTCAAATAGTGGCAAACTGCTAGAGCATACAGAGATGCCAAAGTCGAAAAACAAAATCCCTATCAAATGTCCCCGTTCAAACGTCACATTTTTTTTTTTGCATTTTATTTATTGGATCTTCTCTGAATTGAGACTAACAATAAGTATATAAAATTTTAAATTAAAGAGCTATCTAACAGTCAAGATGACTGACGCGAGATTAAGGGGCTCTAATAACTATTGCTAAGCTGGAAGGTCATTTCGTTGCAATCGGGTCCGGAATGAGACCCTGGCTAGGCCACTGGCGAGTTGGTTTGGATGAGAAGTTAGCTTGGTGTGGTAGGACGCTTTTTGTTTTGATATTTCGTCTTTTACGGGGAGAATACCAAGATCTCTGTCCACGCTTAAATCTCGATTTCTCCAATCACTTTAATTTTTGATGTAAATAAATATTGTATTTTATTTACATTCCACCGGTATGTAATGTAAAACACAGAAATTCAGAATAAATCGCACTGATCACAAAGAAATCTCGAAACGAACTGACGCTCGAATTCAAAATACAAAGTGCGTAGGTCAAAGAGAAAAAAGGGTAGTTTTCAGGTATAAAGAGAGAGCCAAGAGCGGACTGTACCCCAAAAACTTCAAAAAAATAAAACCAAATTCCTTTCTATCTTCAATTTAACTTCCAGAAGTGAATTGGTAGATGTTTTTGTCCCATTGGTTTTGTTTTTGTAAAATGTGTTCTATCGCCTTTTCATCGCCAAAAGCGATCGCAAGCCTTTTTAGGTAGTCAAATGTGTTCTATCGCCATTCTATCGTCCAGAAGTGCCTCAGAAGTTACTTCCTCGCGATTTGAACCCTTATTGTTTTTGTAAAATGTGTTCTATCGTCTTTCTATCGCCTAGAAGTGTCTTAGAAGTTACTTCTCCACGTTTTTGTTTTTGTAAAATGTGTTCTATCATATTTTAATCGTCCAGAAGTGACTAAGAAGTGACTTCTTCGCGATAGATGCATATTTTGTTTTTGTAAAATGTGTTCTGTCGTGTTTCTATCTTCCAGAAGTTACTAAGAAGTGACTTCTGGACGATAGGCGATAGAAATATCGCCTGTTTGCTTGCAGGGGAGCAATCAATGAGCAAAATGATGGTGGATGGATGGGCACTTTTGGTTTTTTTTTGGTATTTTAAAATGTCTCAATACGGTTCCACCTCAACTGATGAGCCATGAGCAAAATTGAAGCTAAAAAGTACAATTTTGCTCATTCAATAGAGCTACTGTGAAATGGGATCAATAATAAAAATTGATTTGATGCTTTTGGTTTGAATTGTCAAACCTTTTGCGACTAATTAGGTGGTATAAACAAATATGAACAATACAATTATTATTTCAGCGGCACAAGTACGGCATTACGTTGCGTACTAAAAATAACGCTCACACTTCAAAATTAAGACATTTATGCGTCCATAAATTTATATAAAATGGTCTTTCTAGAAATTACTGCCGGATATGATAAAATTACAAAAAATTACATATGTACTTTGTCCAGTCCAAAACATTTTAAAAACGTGTTAAAAATGTCTGATTTTATGGAAATACACACAATTAATTTTACAGTTTTGAACCTTTAAGATTTTTAAATTAACGTTTAAATTCTAAGTGACCATGCCATCTTATCCAAACAAATCACAAAAAAAACATATATTTGTCCTTTTCTAGCCTATATGATGTAGTTATCCGATTTTTTAAAAATCTTATTTGAAATTCAGAAATATTAAAAAAATAGTATTCCCAAGAGTAGAAGGTAATATTTCAAAAAACACCGTGCCAGAATTTATTTATCGCTTTTTTTCGATACTTTTTATGGGAGCTATCCGTCGTCTGATCCGGTCGGTTCCGACTTATATGCTAAACTGCGTCGTTTTTTCATAGAAAAAAGTCGAGGCCTTGGTAAAAAAAATTCGATATTTTAAAACCTAAAAATGGTTCCACTTTTTTAACAAAAACAGATTGTAAATAACAAAATGGCGCATATGTTAAATTAATTTTTTTTTTGTGGGGAACACGTTAAAAAAAGTTTTTTAAATCTTAATTTGTTTTAATTTTTAAGAAAGATATTTTTAAAAAATTTTTTTTCATGTAGCGGTCTTTGAGGAATTAATGCAAAAGACACGAAGTCAATCGGATTACTACAACTGGAGACACAGATTTTTAATGAAAGGGTACTTTTTCAAAATTCACGTTTTTTGGCAAACTACAAAAAAAATTCTACAACAAAAATTTTTTTTATACCCTTGCAGAGGGTACTATGATTTCAGTCAGAAGTTTGCAACGCAGTGAAGGAGACGTTTCCGACCCCATAAAGTATATATATTCTTGATCAGCATCACAAGACGAGTCGATCTAGCCATGTCCGTCTGTCCGTCTGTCCGTCCGTCTGTCCGTCCGTCTGTCCGTCTGTCTGTTTCTATGCAAACTAGTCTCTTAGTTTTTGAGCTATCGGGATAAAACTTTCCCAAAAGTCTTTTTTCTATTGCAGTCGGAACCAACCGGATCGGACAACTATATCTTATAGCTCCCATAGGAAGGATCAAAAAAAAAAACGTAATAAAATTCTAGCTCCGGTGTTTTTTGAAATTTTACCTTCTACTCTTGGGAATTTTTTTTTTATATATTTCTGAATTTCGGTTTTTTTGTTTTTTAAATCGGATCACTATATCATATAGCTGCCATAGGAACGGTCGAAAAATTAAATGTAAATTAATGGGAAAAAAATTATATCTCTGTTGGTTTTTATTACATTCCCTTCTACTCTGGGATATGACTATTTTGAAATATTTCCGAATTTCGATTTTAATTTTTAAAAGATCGAACTACTATATCATATAGCTGTGATAGAAACGATCGAAAAATTAATGTGAAATAATAAGAAATTGAACATTTTTGCGATTTGTAAATTAATAGAATGATCTGCAAGGGTATATAAGCTTCGGCTTGCCGAAGCTAGCTTCCTTTCTTGTTTTTTTTACCAAATCTTGATACACGTGTTTACTTATTTTACGAATAATACACGTAGAAAAAGTTTCAAGCAAATCAAAAATGTGACCCAAGAAAAGGTGTTTGGATTGTAAAAGAACCGCCCATATATACAATAAGTAATATTGAAATTTGTTACAAGAACATAACAAAATAACTTTATTTTGCAGAATTTCACAATTTGTTCAGTTTGACATTTAGGTCTCTGCTTTTACCAGGTCACTGCTGCTGTGACTACAATAATTACTGTACCGTACATTATATGTACAATTTACATTGTACATGTATTAGATTAACCATGTAAACCTGTTTATAAATTAATGGAACGGGACTTTACTATTCGAATGTAAGTGCAAGCCAAAGTCATGCTTCTATAAGACTTGAGATGGCCTCAGCGTACAAAACATTATAAGAAATAGTCATTAAAAAATCAGAAAAACAAACCGCTTAGAATAGAAGCTTAGTAGCAAAAATGTAAAAGAAGAAAGCGCAACAATAAAAGATATTACGGCCAATAAACCGTTCACCCTCGGTCTCAAACTTAAAACCATAAGATATGTAACATCAAACAAGTTGCGTCAAACTTGTGTTGCAGACTCTGTCTTACAATTAAGACAAGTTAGGTTGCGGGTGAGTATACCATACCGGAATACTTCGAAGAGCCCGTTTAGCCATACACGCAAAAAAAAAACTGATGTTATGAGGAGATTTGAATTAACTACTTAATTTTTTAAAAGTTGTGGCTTTTGTTATTCTAGCGGGAATAATATTTACATAATAATCACAAGATTTGGGATTACGTGTTACAATTCTGTTTTTAACATATCCTAGTAAAAATAAGCAAATAAGCGATTTTCTTATTTTTTATATTTATAAATCTGTATATCTATACATATATATAAATCTATAAGTCTTATTCTCCAATTTTTATTTTAAAAATTGAAAATAAATCGTATTTTCCAATTTTTATTATATAAATTGAAAATAAGTTATGTATTTATTTATACTTATTTTCCAATTTTTATTATATAAATTGAAAATAAGTTATATAATAAAAATTGGAAAATAAGTCGTATTCTAAAATTGTTATTATAAAAACATTAGTTTAAAAAATAATATTCTTTGTGTGCTCCCCAGCAATTGATTTAAAATTCTATTAGTGTTGGAGCCCTAGATCACGAAAATACCACTAATTTTTTTTGATGTCGCTTTTTTTTAAAGATCTTTTAAAGTTTGAAATGTATATTTGTCATGTCGCCGCCTATAATAAATCTTAAATTTGGACTCTATCAACCGAAAAAAGTAGAAAAATCCGAACTTTAAAAATCCACTATAAATCCAGTTTTCCATGGATTTGGCCCATATCCGGCTTGTTTTATTCGGTAGGATTTAAACTTTAAGTTTGTACCCATTATGATTTTTCAACGGATTTATTTCGAGTTTTTACGATATATACAGCCGACTTACATTTGACCAAAAAACACATTTTTCATCTTTGTCGAGCCTCTGCGCTGCCATTACTTATCGAATCATATTGATCTGTATGGCAAAGTTAAACTCTGATCTATTGACTTTAAAATAAAACTAAAACTGGCCCAATCGAGTGGATATCTGCCGAGATATAAGAAGAAATTAGAAAAAAGTCAGAAATTTAACATTTCAAACTTTAAAAAATCTTTAAAAAAAAACTGTGCCATCGAAAAAAAATAAGTGGTATTTTTGTGATCTAGGGGTCCAACACTAACAGAATTTGACATCAATTGCTGGGGAGCACACCAAGAATATTATTTTGTAAACTAGTGTAATTTATTCTTATGAAAAAAGGAACCTTAACTTCAAAAACTAAATTCGCTTAAATAATTTTCTAGCTTTTAAATATCTCCATTATTCGCACGCGACACCAATAGAAGTGACTTTTTTGACTTTCTGTTTAACTTTTGATTGTAACGAAACGTGAAAGAATATTTTAATGCAGTTAATTTCATAGTGTTCCTTGTACTTCCTTCTTTAAAATGTATTTGGGTTGAATTCAAAATATTGAGTGGTTAATTATACCCGTTACTCGTAGAGTAAAAGGGTATATTGTATTCGTGCAAAAGTATCTAAAGTATGGCGTTTCCGACCATATAAAGTATATATATTCTTGATCAGGATCACTAGCCGAGTCGATCTAGCCATGTCTGTCTGTCTGTCTGTCTGTCTGTATGAACGCTGAGATCTCGGAAACTATAAAAGCTAGAAGATTGACATTTTGCATGCAGATTCTAGGAGTTCCTACGCAGCGCAAGTTTGTTTCAAAAGGGTGCCACGCCCCCTCTAACGCCCACAATCGCTAATATACGATTTTAAAAATTGCAATATTTTGGAAAAGTAAAAATGCAGTTTTATTGTGTTTATCAATACCTATCGAAATGTAGAAGAAATTTTTTAAATCGGACCATTCGTTAAAAAGTTACGGCGGATCAAAGTTTTTCTCCATCTCTTTCGCACTCCCTTTAGCTGAGTAACGGGTATCTGATAGTCGGGGCACCCGACTATAGCGTTCTCTCTTGTTACTTTTCCAAAATATTGAAATTTTTAAAATCGTATATAAGCGATTGTGGGCGTTAGAGGGGGCGTGGCACCCTTTTGAAACAAACTTGCGCTGCGTAGGAACTTCTAGAATCTGCATGCAAAATGTCAATCTTCTAGCTTTTTTAGTTTCCGAGATCTCAGCGTTCATACAGACAGACAGACAGACGGACAGACAGACGGACAGACGGACATGGCTAGATCGACTCGGCTAGTGATCCCGATCAAGAATATATATAGTTTATAGGGTCGGAAACGCTTCCTTCTACCTGTTACATACTTTTGCACGAATTTAATATACCCTTTTACTCTACGAGTAACGGGTATAACAAGAGAGAAAGCTATAGTCGGGTTCGTGTTCCGACTATCTCATACCCGTCACTTGGCTAAAGGGAGTGCGAGGGAAATGGATATATAAAATTTTTTTGATTGCGCATAACTTTTGAATTAACGATCCGATTTGAAAAACGTCTTCTAAACTTTACACAACATAGTTGCATTTATACTTCTCGGAAATATTTGAAGGTATGGGCGCCACACACATTTTAAAATCGTTAGGGGGCGATTGTGGGCGTTAGAGGGGGCCTGGCGCTCGGCTAAAATAAACTTGCGCTGCGTAAGAATGTGGGAAATCTCAACCTTCTAGCTTTTGTAGTTTCCGAGATCTCAGCGTTCATACGGACGGACAGACGGACATGGCTATATCGACTCGGCTAGTGACCCTGATCAAGAATATATATATATAGGGTCGGAAACGCTTCCTTCTCCCTGTTACATAATTTTGCAAGAATACAATATATCCTTTTACTCTACGAGTAGCGGGTATTAAAATCTTAGTAATATGTGGGAGGAGTAAAGGTAACAAAATTTTGAGAAATTTTGGGTTAACATTGTTTAAGCCTTCAGCACTTGACTTAATTTTGAGAATACCGTCCAAAACATCACCTTGGTCGACGCACACAAAGCTACAACTGGTACTGGTACTGGTTGGAAGGTACTGGTACCAGTAGGAAGGTACAGGTACTGGTTGGAAGTTTATTCAGGTACATCGAGTTGAGAAAACGTTCGACATAGTTCTTCGACATCAACATTGTGATCAGCACTCGGCCTACACTTCCCTATTCCTAAGTTGTTTATGTCCTTCCATGTTTTTTTTTTTTATTGATGGATTGTTTTCAAATTTCGGAATCAAATGTTGACACTTAGCATCCTTAATCACTGAAACACTGAAATGTTGGGTTTTGTATCGCTTCCATTTAAAACAAGAGAGAACTCTATAGTCGGGTGCCCCGACTATCAGATACCCGTTACTCAGCTAAAGGGAGTGCAAATGAGATGGAGATAAAAACTTTGATCCGCCGTAACTTTTTAACGAATGGTCCGATTTAAAAAAATTCTTGTACATTTCGATGGGTATTGATAAACACAAAAAAATTGCTTTTTTACTTTGCCGAAATATTGAAATTTTTAAAATCGTATGTAAGCGATTGGGTGCGTTAGAGGGGGCGTGGCACCCTTTTGAAAAAAACTTGCGCTGCGTAGGAACTCCTAGAATCTGCATGCAAAATGTCAATCTTCTAGCTTTTATAGTTTCCGAGATCTCAGCGTTCATACGGACAAACAGACGGACATGGCTATATCGACTCGGCTAGTGACCCTGATCAAGAATATATATCACTATGGACGGCAGTCCATGTAGTGACGAAGCGCACCAGGAGAGTGTGCGAAGGCGACTACTATTATATAGCCGCAAAATTGAAAATCTGCTGTGATAGTCCGATCGTAATGAGTAATACACCAATCGAAACGTATTGCAAAAACTTAAAGGATTGCATACCAAGACCTCAAGAAAATCAATTGGTTTGGGAGAAAGAGAGGTGAAAGTGAAAAAGTGAAAATTTCGAATTTTGAAACTGATGGGGCCGGTGGGGATAAAAGCCCCCTCGCAATTTTAGTTGTGTTCCCATTGAAAATACCCGACAAATGAGGGGTCATATGATAAAATCCGACGCTCCGTTCAAAAGTTATAGCCAAAATAAGATTTTCTTCTTCTTCCCAAAATGAAAATTTAATTCTTTTTGTCAGTTTGTCAAAAATATGTTTTTTAAGTTCTGAAAATTTGATATGACGTTCATCACATCGATATAAAAAACTTTTGTTCTACCACTTTTGGAAAAACCCGCTAGTTTAGCGGGAAAACAGCTATAAATAGCTAAAATTCGGAAAGCCTTCTAACTCTAAGATTTTCTCATTCGGCACGCTGCAATAGAAAATGCCTATGAAGGTAAAAAGGCTAAAATAGTATGCTAGGGCGGGCCAAAGAGAAAATATTAGAAAGTGTATTTAATGACGAGTGTAATAATTTTTCGTCACAAATGTTGATATCAGAACTTTTGTATGTTGAAGGTGCGATCGTCACTAGTTTTTTACCTCGTTAAGAGGTGTTTTTATTTGATACTTTATAGGGTCGGAAATGCTTCTAGCTGTTACATACTTTTGCACGAATACAATATACCCTTTTACTCTACGAGTAACGGGTATAATAAGCCACATCCCGCAAATAAAGTTGCTTCTTGATTTCATTAGTAAACCAGGGATTTTGACTTGGCTTGATTAATTTAGACCTGATCGGTACGCATTTGTTAAAAATATACTGTATATTGTTATTTAAGCCATTTAATTGAGACTCTACACTTGGACATTGATATAAAGGGCACATATTACAAGCAGTATATTCACGTTGAAGTTCCATATAATTAATGTTTTTATAGTCTCTATAACTGATCGATTTCTCAGCATAGTTGACTATGAAATATCACAGGTTAAGAAAATGAGATCATGTTTATGTTCATGTGCAGAGATGTGGTCATAATGTAAAATCTTTCTAGTGTCATTAATAAAAAACAAGAAAGGAAGCTAGCTTCGGCCAGCCGAAGCTTATATACCCTTGCAGATAAAGCAAACATCTATAGTTTAATACTCACTCGGTGCAGTTTCAGGAATTCCAGATTCAGCGTGCACATTATTTAAATTTTGTTTTTAAGTTGTCAAAAATCAAAACACCTTCTTCCTACAAAGTTACAATGAATTTTCTTATATTTGTTTGAATATTCCTATGGGAGCCTTAAGTTATAGTGGTCCGATCCGGCTCGCTCCGGCATATGTACTACCTACTACTAGCTTTAAAACTGAGAGACTAGTTCGCATAAAAACGGACAAACGGACAGACGGACATGGCTAGATAGACTCGGCTATTGGTGCTGATCAAGAATATATAGGGGAAAGGTCTGTAGGTTGGGACGGTCTGTAAGTTGAGACACTCAATTTTCTCAAAACTTATCCACTAAAAAAATTGATTTTTTTTTGTAGTCCTTTTTAGTGACAAAACTTTTGGGGAAAACATTATAAGCCAGGGTCTAGCCAGATTAAAGCTGTGAGAGTCGTGTACCATTTTTCACCAAAAAAGTTGTTGTCTACTTTTTTCAAAATTCCATTTAAAATTAATAACGTCCTTAAATTAACTTGGCAAGAGATTTAAAACATTAGTATATTAACTGTTAAATAATTAAAAAAAGAATCAGGTTAATGTGACAGTCAGAACAAAAGTTATTAATTTTTCCCGAAACATCCCATTTTGTGTAAGTTGAGACACTTTGAGCGTGTAAGTTGAGACACCCGTTTTTCATACAAAAAGGCCTTAGGCCAACAGAGGTCGCTTTGTGCCTAGTACATTTCTTTGATATTAGGGGAAAAGTGAATGTTCAAAGAGCCTTTTGATTTTAATTGTTATTTGGTCTAAGTTCTTAAAAAATGGATGGGAAATAATTTAGGACGAACTAAAATTGATTAAATTAACATAAATAAATAGTTCCTTATAGTTTGGAGTACTTTTTGTGTGGGTATTATTGACTTGGCGGAATGCCAAGATCTCTGTGGATGTTGTCGTTCCAAACATACCAAGGTGCCCAGTGATAGTTCTCAAGATTTTTGATTGTGCTCGCTGGATAATGTCGATGTTGCTGCTGCTCGCGTTTCCCCACAACTGGGAGCCGTATGTCCAGACTGACTTAAGCGTTGAATTGTAGAGCAGGACCTTGAAGTCCAGGCAGAGGGGGGAGCGAGCATTTAAGAGCCAATGGAGGCCAATGGATTTTTGTTTTAGATGAATTTTCTTAGCTTCGATATGTTTCCTCCATGTAAGTCTCCTGTCTAGGTGAACGCCAAGGTACGTTACATCGTCAGCTTGTGGAAGTGGCGTGTTATTCAGAGTTAGCGGGGGACACGTTTGTCTGTTAGAAGTAAACTTTATGTGTTTACACTTTTACGCATTTATTTTTATACGCCAGTCTGATAACCACCTCTTCACTACTACGAGGTGATCAGCTAGTAGTGCTGTTGCCTGAATTGGGCATTTGGACCGACTTATGATCGCGGTATCGTCTGCGAATGTGGAAGTAGTTAGCCGGGCGTTCGTGGGAATATCTGCGGTGTAAAGGAGAAATAGAGTTGGAACAAGGGCTACCTACCAGCCTCTATAGTGTAATCGTCGAATGTTGTAGTGTTGCATCTCACGGCGAATTCTCTGTTGTAAAGGTACGATTCAAGTATCATGTGAGTGTTTTTCGGCAGAATAATTCTGATTTTGTGCATAAGGCCATCAAGCCAGACTCGATCGAAAGCCTGTGCAACATCAAGGAATACCGCACTGCAGTATTCTCGATATTCGAATGCAGATCGTATTTCCGTTGTTAATCTGTTGACTTGCTCTATTGTTCCATGGCTTTCTCGAAAGCCAAATTGATGTGTCGGAATAACGTTGTGCTCTTTCAGATATGGGATATGGGAAGGCATTTTTCGAGCAGTTTTGACAGACACGAGAGTAAACGTATCGGTCTGTGTGAAGCTGGTATTGTGTGATCTTTTCCTGGCTTTGGGATCATTATGATTACCGATTTTTTCCATTTTTTTGGGAAGTAGCCAAGTTGTGTAATCCCGTTAAAGAGTTTACAAATGACCTCAACTGCACAGTTTGGGAGTTCAATTAGCATTTTCGCAGTTATTAGATCACCGCCTGGGGCCTTTTTTGGTTTCAATTGCTCGCTGATGACTTTTGCAACTTCGTTTGGTTGAAACTGAATTGGGTCCGACTCAGTTTCGATTCGAATTGGCGGCGACGGTAGTGCGAATGAATTTGTTGCAGGGTTTGGCTGAAAGACATTTCGAAGGTGTAAAGCAAATGTACAAGCTCTGTCTTTGTCGCTTCTGGCCCAGCTGCCTGAAGAGTCTCTAATGGGGATTACTGTTTCGGACGGCGCACTTAGATTTATGTGGGCCCTCCACAAGGGATGCTTGGTGCTGGTGGGTGAAAGTTTCTCAATGTACTGGCGTTGTGCTTCTACTTCTTCGTGCCTTAGGGCCCTGGTAAGTCTGCGACCAGCTTCCTTAAGACTTTGTTTCGAGGATGACGATCTGCTGGTTTGCCAAGCACGCCTCAAACGTCTTCGATTTCCAGGTTAGTTTTGTGTTGGTGTGTGCGCCCATCTCTCTCTTGCGGTGTAGAGACTTTGGCTGCTGCGACGAGTACAGACTCCAGTGCATCGGCATAGCAGTCGATGTCCTCCTTGATGTTGAGCTGTGGAGTCAGTTCAATGTAGGAACTTATGTACTTTTTGAACTTTAGCCAGTTGGTTCGATGCGACGTCAGCCTCCAAGGGTGCTCGATTAATTCCGGGCTTTCAAGAAGAGTTATTTGCACTGGTGAGTGGTCCGATGATAGATCCAAAAACGATTTTGCAGATATTAGATTGCGGGAAATATTTTTTGTCACAGCAAAATCAATTAAGTCAGGTAGTTTTCTAGGATCTGTAGGCCAGTATGTAGGGCTGCCTGGCAAAACGTAGTCCAGTTTGTTGCATGTCTTGATGAGTGCATTATATAGTTGCCTTCCTTTGGGAGTCACAAGGCGGGATCCCCTGTGTGTGCTTGGCGTTGTAATCTCCTGCTGCTATGAATCGCTCTCCAAGTGAATTGTAGAAGTCCATGAATTGGTCTTCGGAGACTGTAAAACATGGGGGGCAGTAAACAGCGGCAATGGCAAGGTTGCAGTTGCCTAACTGTAATTTTATCGATGTAGCTTGCAAATAACTTTTTGCAAACCTTTGGTGAAAGTGGTGTTTGATGCGGTCTCTTATTAAGATGCCGGTTCCGCCATGTGCTTTACCATCTGGATGATCTGTGCTGTAGAACGTGTATCCCCGTATTTGAAAATTATACTTGCTGGTGAGATGCGTTTCTGCCAGCAACATAACGTCGATGTGGTTTTCGTTCAGAAATTGACTTATTTCAGGTTTATGCCGTGAAACACCGCTGTCGTTCCACAAAGTTATTCGAAGACTAGGCATAGTTTATGTGGACTGCTGTGCTGCAAGTATTTTTAACAAGATGTTTTGGGTTTGCACAAGGGTTTGCATGGTGGTTTTCATGAAGGACATAAATTCCATCATATTATGTTGCAAAGTGATCATCATAGTTTCCCTGTCACTTTGGGGATGTCCCATGGCCTGCGGGATGTTATCCATTTTCGGTTCGGCCCGTTCCGTTTGTGCGGCTCTTCTACTGTGATCCTACGATGCAGCAGGTACTGCAACTTGTAGATCGGGCTTATTGCCGTCAGCATTTTTTGAGGGCGTTAGCTTGCGCTTGGAAATATTTATGTAGCGATCCATGCCTGTCTGCATGGCCGAACCCGCTTGCGGATTTGTCATTTCTTCAACCGTAGCTTTGTTTTTGCCGTTTGACCCGATTTTTGCGTTTAATTGTGTTGTTGCTTTACCCGCTGCAGAAGAAGAGAGTGGAGTCGTTATTGCAATGTTGACGACAGAGGCCGTTGTAGTTGACGTAGTAGTTGCTGTTGTTGTTGCACTAGGTGGCTGAAGCTCGGTTGGAGTTTTGCATTGCTCACTCCATGGCGTTTGAGCGTTGAGAAGCATGGCGGGAGAGCACGAACTAGCTCTCTGGTTTTCGGCGGTCAGTAAACTTGCATTTTCTTGCACTTTCGGTTCTATAGTATTATTCGTAAAAGAGAAATAAGCATTGTTACGGGCCAACGAAAGACGACGTTTGTCTTGCTCTCTCTGAATTTTTTCACGGGCTTCGTCTTGTTGTTTTTGGCGTTGAGTGCGCTGATCCACGTTCTTAATCATTTGCTTATTGTTAGTGCGTAAAGATGAATTAATTAATTAATTAATTAAAACTTTAGTTTACAATATGCGATTAGCATCGCGAAACGCAAGACCACACTGTTCTAAATTTTCGAACGTTTTCAACTGGGTGCATGATTGTTTTTCTTTTGTTTTTTCCGGAGCGTTAAGAAAACACGTCTACACGCGACCGACATGAAATAATGTAATATTCCGAACCAAAACACTTATTTCGTTAATTAGGATAAATTATCTTTCTTATAAAAGAACCATGAACCTTATCGCATAAGTTTAGAAAAAGTCCCAACGAAAGACTTACCAATACCAATACCAATACCATACCGTGACAACTCTAGGCCATTTTTACCAAATCCGATCGGAATTTAGAACAAGGCCGCCGGATTTGCATTAATTGTCAAGGCTAGAATTTACCGGGTTTTAATGTGCAACCACAAAATAATTATTAATAAGTCATATTTGCATATCGGCTGGCGAAAAACCTCTAGCTGAACCCTCCACGAGGGTGCCGGCTGGGCAATGGTCACTGCATTACCCCGAGCAGGGTAATGCATTGTCGCGTGTCCTGCCCGGGGCAATGCAGCGTCTAGCTAAGGCAACTGGTTCAACCCCTTTGAATCAGTAGCCATGGTTGGAGGTGCCTGGCGGTAGGCATAAAACGCAAGTGGGTGGTTCCCCGGAAAAACAAACCAGTACGTCGGTGGGAAGTACGACTGCTACCATCGGCGGGCACGGGGAGGAGCAATCCACTCTGCGTGTCGCCAGCGGTCGAACCCCTGGGATGGCGGGAGCAGGTCATTACAGCGGCAATGTTACTGCCATAACATCTCAGACAAAGTTAAGCCGTACGGGTGCCGTAGTTGTAGTAGACTCGGACTCGGAGAGCGTGCTACACGAAGCCAAAACAAGCCATACCCGCTTGCCGGTACCAGGTTCCAACTCCCCGCGTAGGGAAGGGCCGAAGCGTACAAGCGAGGGGATGAAGGCCAAGGCGCAGCACAAGGCAGCCCTCAAGATCAAGAGCCGGCTCCAGGACAAAGCGGACCTTTCCCAAGAGGGGAAGGAAAAGCTAGCCTGGGCAGAGCAAAGGATTGAGGAAGGAAGACTGCACTTCGCAAGCAAACCCGCGATGGCGTCGACAGGCGGATTTGCCAACAAGGTGGAGGAGATGCTTGCCAACAAAAGGCAACGCTCACACGAGAGTGCCGCCAATGACATTCCGGTGAGCAAGCGGAAACGCGGGCCCAAGGAGACAGGCCCTCCGCCACCCAAAGCAGCACAGAAGCCCAACAAGAGGGCTAAAATTAGTGATGTAGTCAACCGACACCTGATCGTGGCACTCATTGACAGGAACGACGAAAATGGGAAGATGACGGAGGCGCGCTGGAAGATCGTCCATGCGCGACCGATCGAGTCACTCTTTGCACGGATGGATGAATCACCCACAGCCCCCATGCCCACATTCGATGGTGCAGGGTGGTTGAACGGCGTGAAAATCCTGAAGATGTAGCGTTCAACTCGAACCTAATGGTTCTCAAGCTGATCTGGGGTATGCTGTCGTAGAGGTCGTGCACTTCTAGCGATGCTCTGCGCTATGCTCGTCGGACTGGCGTGGGTTCTTTCTACTTAAGACATACCCTAACATAAAAACAAGAAAATAAGTAAACTGTCTGAAACTAATAAAATGTACCTAAAGGAGTTGAAATCGACATACCCACTATTGAGTTACGCTAAAAGGAACAGATCTCCAAACGATCTCGGATTTAGGGAGACTTGGACGTTGTTTGCCCCCTATTCTTCACCCACCCTTCCATGGTAACCTGTACATTATTTTTGGGTTACCCCTTATCTAACATTAAATTGTAGATTAATACCCCTCAAACTTCATGTTGTTCCGGTGACGATCCATTTAGAAATTAAATTACACGATCATTTCGTTGCGCGATACAGAGACTTCATAGATTTAATTTATTACACAAGTAGCAGTTATTTCTAACCTATCCCTTTACAGGTTGCTCTTTCGCATTTTACGCACAGGCTAATATTAGACCTTTATTCGATAGACTTCAAGAAATATCAAATTCATTTTAGCGGCATATGACCGGAATTGACTGACCGACTTATTTCTACAAAATAACAAGGTTTACCAGGGGGTTCGAGCTTTCGGGGGATTCGCATCGACGGTAATTATGACACAGACATACTCATATGGAACAATCAAGGGTTTACTTACAAGCGGTACTTTTTAGGAAAAATTAGAGCATATCGTTTATGTGTATGTGTGTTGGTTATACCCTTATTCGACGCGCTTCCGGCTTACATAATAAGCTCCCCACCTATTTGAGCATTTTTAAGAACTATTAGTAAATTATTACAAATAAGTGCATTTTTAATCAAAGGAAATTAAGAAAAAAATATATATAAAGAAAAAAAAAACTACAAAAGATTACCGCCAACCAGGCTGAGTGACGGGTTTTAACGCTCCCTTCTCCGCTGAATCAGCAGTCGCTTCTGCAGCCGCTTGGAAATGCCGAACAGCGGCGCTTCCGCAAGCGCTCGGAACTCCACCGTCAACTGTAGCAAAAGCTCCCTCCTGGTTGCTCATGATAAATTCGCCTGCGAACTGTCGACCAGGCTTCTTAAAACCATCCCCGAATTGCGATCCTTTCACGGTCTTAGAGCCTGCGTTGCGCCGGGTGAACGAGCTGCTCACAGAAGTTTGCCTATGGGCCGTTCTTTTACAAACCAAACAGATTTGGCCAAAAAAAAAATTTCACATTTTTGATTTGCCTGAAACTTTTTTTACACGTACTATTCGGAAAATAAGTAAACACGTGTATCAGGATTCGACCGAAAAAAAATTATTTTCCTAGTTAGAATTTTTTTAAGTGTGCCAAAAATTGTCAAATTTGAAAAAGTACCCTCTCATTGAAAATCTGTATCTCCGGTTATATGAATCCAATTGACTTCATGTCTTTTGCATTAATTCCTCTAAAGCCTCTCCTTTCAAAATAAAAGTTATTAAAAAAAAAATTTTTTTAATTTCTTAAAAATAAAAACAAAATAAGATTTAAAAAAATTTTTTAACTATTGCCCCCACAAAAAAAAAAATTTTTTTTATTTTAATACTTGCGTCATATTGTTAGTTACAATCGGTTTTTGTAAAAAGTTGGAGCCACTTTTAGTTTTTAAAATATCGAATTTGTTTTAGCAAGGCCTCGGCTTTTTTCTATGAAAAAAAAGTCGCAGCAAGTAGATCTACTCTCTCACTCTTATCGGATCCTAATGGAATTTATGTTTTCTCATTGTTTACTAGTCCTTTAACAATTGTTAATGATTAAAAGTTAAGTTTTAAGTTTTTTGACAATTTCTGAATGACAAAAAGTAAAAAGTCATTTTTTTTTTGTAAAAAGTTGGAGCCACTTTTAGTTTTTAAAATATCGAATTTGTTTTAGCAAGGCCTCGGCTTTTTTCTATGAAAAAACGTCGCAGCAAGTAGATCTACTCTCTCACTCTTATCGGATCCTAATGGAATTTATGTTTTCTCATTGTTTACTAGTCCTTTAACAATTGTTAATGATTAAAAGTTAAGTTTGAAGTTTTTTGACAATTTCTGAATGACAAAAAGTAAAAAGTCATTTTTTAATCAATTAAAAACTTACACCGTCTATTTAATAAACTTAACCGTCTATTTAATAAACAATAATTTTAAATTTATTTTATTTATTATTTTTTTATATTATGTAATTTATTAAACATTTTTAAATATTTATTTTTAAATTTAAAAAAAAAAATTAATTAAATTTTATAATTTTTTATTTTTATTAAATAATTTTTTTTAAAAACTTAAAAAAAAATATTTAAAAATGTTTAATAAATTACATAATATAAAAAAATAATAAATAAAATAAATTTAAAATTATTGTTTATTAAATAGACTGTTAAATAATTAGTTGTAAGTTTTTAATTGATTAAAAAATGACTTTTTACTTTTTGTCATTCAGAAATTGTCAAAAAACTTAAAACTTAACTTTTAATCATTAACAATTGTTAAAGGACTAGTAAACAATGAGAAAACATAAATTCCATTAGGATCCGATAAGAGTGAGAGAGTAGATCTACTTGCTGCGACGTTTTTTCATAGAAAAAAGCCGAAGCCTTGCTAAAACAAATTCGATATTTTAAACACTAAAAGTGGCTCCAACTTTTTACAAAAACCGATTGTAACTAACAATATGACGCAAGTATTAAAATAAAAAAATTTTTTTTTTTTTGTGGGGGTAATAGTTAAAAAATTTTTTTAAATCTTATTTTGTTTTTATTTTTAAGAAATTAAAAAAATTTTTTTTTTACGAAATTTTATTTTGAAAGGAGAGGTTTCAGAGGAATTAATGCAAAAGACATGAAGTCAATTGGATTCATATAACCGGAGATACAGATTTTCAATGAGAGGGTACTTTTTCAAATTTGACAATTTTTGGCACACTTAAAAAAATTCTAACTAGGAAAATAATTTTTTTTCGGTCAAATCCTGATACACGTGTTTACTTATTTTCCGAATAGTACGTGTAAAAAAAGTTTCAGGCAAATCAAAAATGTGAGCCAATAAAAGGTGTTCGGTTTGTAAAAGAACCGCCCCTATGTGGCTGACTCCGCTTCCAGGAATTTAAGTAGGAAGCGCAGAGACTGAAAATAACGGCGTTATGGCGTGATACTTTCGTCGTCACATCGTTCACACTGATACTCGCCAGATTGTCGGTCGCCGAATAAAGATAGGTGGCGGCTTCAGTTTCCTTGGGGCTAATTGTTCAGACTCTGTTTCGTGCTCCGCCAGAATGGAAAATCTATTTTCATTTAGTGTCCCGAGATTTTCAGGGCCTTTGTTGGTACGGTTTCCTTTGGACTTATTGCCGTCAGAATTTTTTGAGGGCGTTAGCTTGCGCTTGGAAATATTTATGTAGCGAACCATGCCTGTCTGCATGGCCGAACCCGCTTGCGGATTTGTCATTTCTTCAACCGTACCTTTGTATTTGCCGTTTGACCCGATTTTTGCGTTTAATTGTGTTGTTGCTTTACCCGCTGCAGAAGAAGAGAGTGGAGTCGTTATTGCAATGTTGACGACAGAGGCCGTTGTAGTTGACGTAGTAGTTGCTGTTGTTGTTGCACTAGGTGGCTGAAGCTCGGTTGGAGTTTTGCATTGCTCACTCCATGGCGTTTGAGCGTTGAGAAGCATGGCGGGAGAGCACGAACTAGCTCTCTGGTTTTCGGCGGTCAGTAAACTTGCATTTTCTTGCACTTTCGGTTCTATAGTATTATTCGTAAAAGAGAAATAAGCATGCTTACGGGCCAACGAAAGACGACGTTTGTCTTGCTCTCTCTGAATTTTTTCACGGGCTTCGTCTTGTTGTTTTTAGCGTTGAGTGCGCTGATCCACGTTCTTAATCATTTGCTTATTGTTAGTGCGTAAAGATGAATTAATTAATTAATTAATTAAAACTTTAGTTTACAATATGCGATTAGCATCGCGAAACGCAAGACCACACTGTTCTAAATTTTCGAACGTTTTCAACTGGGTGAATGATTGTTTTTCTTTTGTTTTTCCGGAGCGTTAAGAAAACACGTCTACACGCGACCGACATGAAATAATGTAATATTTCGAACCAAAACACTTATTTCGTTAATTAGGATAAATTATCTTTCTTATAAAAGAACCATGAACCTTATCGCATAAGTTTAGAAAAAGTCCCAACGAAAGACTTACCAATATCCATACCGTGACAACTCTAGGCCATTTTTACCAAATCCGATCGGAATTTAGAACAAGGCCGGCGGATTTGCATTAATTGTCAAGGCTAGAATTTACCGGGTTTTAATGTGCAACCACAAAATAATTATTAATAAGTCATATTTGCATATCGGCTGGCGAAAAACCTCCAGCTGAACCCTCCACGAGGGTGCCGGCTGGGCAATGGTCACTGCATTACCCCGAGCAGGGTAATGCATTGTCGCGTGTCCTGCCCGGGGCAATGCAGCGTCTAGCTAAGGCAACTGGTTCAACCCCTTTGAATCAGTAGCCATGGTTGGAGGTGCCTGGCGGTAGGCATAAAACGCAAGTGGGTGGTTCCCCGGAAAAACAAACCAGTACGTCGGTGGGAAGTACGACTGCTACCATCGGCGGGCACGGGGAGGAGCAATCCACTCTGCGTGTCGCCAGCGGTCGAACCCCTGGGATGGCGGGAGCAGGTCATTACAGCGGCAATGTTACTGCCATAACATCTCAGACAAAGTTAAGCCGTACGGGTGCCGTAGTTGTAGTAGACTCGGACTCGGAGAGCGTGCTACACGAAGCCAAAACAAGCCATACCCGCTTGCCGGTACCAGGTTCCAACTCCCCGCGTAGGGAAGGGCCGAAGCGTACAAGCGAGGAGATGAAGGCCAAGGCGCAGTACAAGGCAGCCCTCAAGATCAAGAGCCGGCTCCAGGACAAAGCGGACCTTTCCCAGGAGGGGAAGGAAAAGCTAGCCTGGGCAGAGCAAAGGATTGAGGAAGGAAGACTGCACTTCGCAAGCAAACCCGCGATGGCGTCGACAGGCGGATTTGCCAACAAGGTGGAGGAGATGCTTGCCAACAAAAGGCAACGCTCACACGAGAGTGCCGCCAATGACATTCCGGTGAGCAAGCGGAAACGCGGGCCCAAGGAGACAGGCCCTCCGCCACCCAAAGCAGCACAGAAGCCCAACAAGAGGGCTAAAATTAGTGATGTAGTCAACCGACACCTGATCGTGGCACTCATTGACAGGAACGACGAAAATGGGAAGATGACGGAGGCGCGCTGGAAGATCGTCCATGCGCGACCGATCGAGTCACTCTTTGCACGGATGGATGAATCACCCACAGCCCCCATGCCCACATTCGATGGTGCAGGGTGGTTGAACGGCGTGAAAATCCTGAAGATGTAGCGTTCAACTCGAACCTAATGGTTCTCAAGCTGATCTGGGGTATGCTGTCGTAGAGGTCGTGCACTTCTAGCGATGCTCTGCGCTATGCTCGTCGGACTGGCGTGGGTTCTTTCTACTTAAGACATACCCTAACATAAAAACAGGAAAATAAGTGAACTGTCTGAAACTAATAAAATGTACCTAACGGAGTTGAAATCGACATACCCACTATTGAGTTACGCTAAAAGGAACAGATCTCCAAACGATCTCGGATTTAGGGAGACTTGGACGTTGTTTCTATTCTTTACCCACCCTTCCATGGTAACCTGTACATTATTTTTGGGTTACCCCTTATCTAACATTAAATTGTAGATTAATACCCCTCAAACTTCATGTTGTTCCGGTGACGATCCATTTAGAAATTAAATTACACGATCATTTCGTTGCGCGATACAGAGACTTCATAGATTTCATTTATTACACAAGTAGCAGTTATTTCTAACCTATCCCTTTACAGGTTGCTCTTTCGCATTTTACGCACAGGCTAATATTAGACCTTTATTCGATAGACTTCAAGAAATATCAAATTCATTTTAGCGGCATATGACCGGAATTGACTGACCGACTTATTTCTACAAAATAACAAGGTTTACCAGGGGGTTCGAGCTATCGGGGGATTCGCATCGACGGTAATTATGACACAGACATACTCATATGGAACAATCAAGGGTTTACTTACAAGCGGTACTTTTTAGGAAAAATTAGAGCATATCGTTTATGTGTATGTGTGTTGGTTATACCCTTATTCGACGCGCTTCCGGCTTACATAATAAGCTCCCCACCTATTTGAGCATTTTTAAGAACTATTAGTAAATTATTACAAATAAGTGCATTTGAGCAAAATTAATCAAAGGAAATTAAGAAAAAAGTATATATAAAGAAAAAAAAAGCTACAAAAGATTACCGCCAACCAGGCTGAGTGACGGGTTTTAACGCTCCCTTCTCCGCTGAATCAGCAGTCGCTTCTGCAGCCGCTTGGAAATGCCGAACAGCGGCGCTTCCGCAAGCGCTCGGAACTCCACCGTCAACTGTAGCAAAAGCTTCCTCCTGGTTGCTCACGATAAATTCGCCTGCGAACTGTCGACCAGGCTTCTTAAAACCATCCCCGAATTGCGATCCTTTCACGGTCTTAGAGCCTGCGTTGCGCCGGGTCAACGAGCTGCTCACAGAAGTTTGCCTATGTGGCTGACTTTGCTTCCAGGAAATTAAGTAGGAAGCGCAGAGACTGAAAATAACGGCGTTATGGCGTGATACTTTCGTCGTCGCATCGTTCACACTGATATTCGCCAGATTTTCGGTCGCCGAATAAAGATAGGTGGCGGCTTCAGTTTCCTTGGGGCTAATTGTTCAGACTCTGTTTCGTGCTCCGCCAGAATGGAAAATCTATTTTCATTTAGTGTCCCGAGATTTTCAGGGCCTTTGTTGGTACGGTTTCCTTTGGGCATATTGCCGTCAGAATTTTTTGAGGGCGTTAGCTTGCGCTTGGAAATATTTATGTAGCGATCCATGCCTGTCTGCATGGCCGAACCCGCTTGCGGATTTGTCATTTCTTCAACCGTAGCTTTATTTTTGCCGTTTGACCCGATTTTTGCGTTTAATTGTGTTGTTGCTTTACCCGCTGCAGAAGAAGAGAGTGGAGTCGTTATTGCAATGTTGACGACAGAGGCCGTTGTAGTTGACGTAGTAGTTGCTGTTGTTGTTGCACTAGGTGGCTGAAGCTCGGTTGGAGTTTTGCATTGCTCACTCCATGGCGTTTGAGCGTTGAGAAGCATGGCGGGAGAGCACGAACTAGCTCTCTGGTTTTCGGCGGTCAGTAAACTTGCATTTTCTTGCACTTTCGGTTCTATAGTATTATTCGTAAAAGAGAAATAAGCATTGTTACGGGCCAACGAAAGACGACGTTTGTCTTGCTCTCTCTGAATTTTTTCACGGGCTTCGTCTTGTTGTTTTTGGCGTTGAGTGCGCTGATCCACGTTCTTAATCATTTGCTTATTGTTAGTGCGTAAAGATGAATTAATTAATTAATTAATTAAAACTTTAGTTTACAATATGCGATTAGCATCGCGAAACGCAAGACCACACTGTTCTAAATTTTCGAACGTTTTCAACTGGGTGAATGATTGTTTTTCTTTTGTTTTTCCGGAGCGTTAAGAAAACACGTCTACACGCGACCGACATGAAATAATGTAATATTCCGAACCAAAACACTTATTTCGTTAATTAGGATAAATTATCTTTCTTATAAAAGAACCATGAACCTTATCGCATAAGTTTAGAAAAAGTCCCAACGAAAGACTTACCAATATCCATACCGTGACAACTCTAGGCCATTTTAACCAAATCCGATCGGAATTTAGAACAAGGCCGGCGGATTTGCATTAATTGTCAAGGCTAGAATTTACCGGGTTTTAATGTGCAACCACAAAATAATTATTAATAAGTCATATTTGCATATTGGCTGCCGAAAAACCTCCAGCTGAACCCTCCACGAGGGTGCCGGCTGGGCAATGGTCACTGCATTACCCCGAGCAGGGTAATGCATTGTCGCGTGTCCTGCCCGGGGCAATGCAGCGTCTAGCTAAGGCAACTGGTTCAACCCCTTTGAATCAGTAGCCATGGTTGGAGGTGCCTGGCGGTAGGCATAAAACGCAAGTGGGTGGTTCAAACAAAACAAAACAAACCAGTACGTCGGTGGGAAGTACGATGGTAGCAGTCGGCGGGCACGGGGAGGAGCAATCATTACGGGAGCAGGTCATTACAGCGGCAATGTTACTGCCATAACATCTCAGACAAAGTTAAGCCGTACGGGTGCCGTAGTTGTAGTAGACTCGGACTCGGAGAGCGTGCTACACGAAGCCAAAACAAGCCATACCCGCTTGCCGGTACCAGGTTCCAACTCCCCGCGTAGGGAAGGGCCGAAGCGTACAAGCGAGGGGATGAAGGCCAAGGCGCAGCACAAGGCAGCCCTCAAGATCAAGAGCCGGCTCCAGGACAAAGCGGACCTTTCCCAGGAGGGGAAGGAAAAGCTAGCCTGGGCAGAGCAAAGGATTGAGGAAGGAAGACTGCACTTCGCAAGCAAACCCGCGATGGCGTCGACAGGCGGATTTGCCAACAAGGTGGAGGAGATGCTTGCCAACAAAAGGCAACGCTCACACGAGAGTGCCGCCAATGACATTCCGGTGAGCAAGCGGAAACGCGGCCCCAAAGAGACAGGCCCTCCGCCACCCAAAGCAGCACAGAAGCCCAACAAGAGGGCTAAAATTAGTGATGTAGTCAACCGACACCTGATCGTGGCACTCATTGACAGGAACGACGAAAATGGGAAGATTACGGAGGCGCGCTGGAAGATCGTCCATGCGCGACCGATCGAGTCACTCTTTGCACGGATGGATGAATCACCCACAGCCCCCATGCCCACATTCGATGGTGCAGGGTGGTTGAACGGCGTGAAAATCCTGAAGATGTAGCGTTCAACTCGAATCCTAATGGTTCTCAAGCTGATCTGGGGTATGCTGTCGTAGAGGTCGTGCACTTCTAGCGATGCTCTGCGCTATGCTCGTCGGACTGGCGTGGGTTCTTTCTACTTAAGACATACCCTAACATAAAAACAAGAAAATAAGTGAACTGTCTGAAACTAATAAAATGTACCTAAAGGAGTTGAAATCGACATACCCACTATTGAGTTACGCTAAAAGGAACAGATCTCCAAACGATCTCGGATTTAGGGAGACTTGGACGTTGTTTGCCCCCTATTCTTCACCCACCCTTCCATGGTAACCTGTACATTATTTTTGGGTTACCCCTTATCTAACATTAAATTGTAGATTAATACCCCTCAAACTTCATGTTGTTCCGGTGACGATCCATTTAGAAATTAAATTACACGATCATTTCGTTGCGCGATACAGAGACTTCATAGATTTAATTTATTACACAAGTAGCAGTTATTTCTAACCTATCCCTTTACAGGTTGCTCTTTCGCATTTTACGCACAGGCTAATATTAGACCTTTATTCGATAGACTTCAAGAAATATCAAATTCATTTTAGCGGCATATGACCGGAATTGACTGACCGACTTATTTCTACAAAATAACAAGGTTTAGCAGGGGGTTCGAGCTATCGGGGGATTCGCATCGACGGTAATTATGACACAGACATACTCATATGAAACAATCAAGGGTTTACTTACAAGCGGTACTTTTTAGGAAAAATTAGAGCATATCGTTTATGTGTATGTGTGTTGGTTATACCCTTATTCGACGCGCTTCCGGCTTACATAATAAGCTCCCCACCTATTTGAGCATTTTTAAGAACTATTAGTAAATTATTACAAATAAGTGCATTTGAGCAAAATTAATCAAAGGAAATTAAGAAAAAAATATATATAAAGAAAAAAAAAACTACAAAAGATTACCGCCAACCAGGCTGAGTGACGGGTTTTAACGCTCCCTTCTCCGCTGAATCAGCAGTCGCTTCTGCAGCCGCTTGGAAATGCCGAACAGCGGCGCTTCCGCAAGCGCTCGGAACTCCACCGTCAACTGTAGCAAAAGCTCCCTCCTGGTTGCTCATGATAAATTCGCCTGCGAACTGTCGACCAGGCTTCTTAAAACCATCCCCGAATTGCGATCCTTTCACGGTCTTAGAGCTTGCGTTGCGCCGGGTGAACGAGCTGCTCACAGAAGTTTGCCTATGTGGCTGACTCCGCTTCCAGGAATTTAAGTAGGAAGCGCAGAGACTGAAAATAACGGCGTTATGGCGTGATACTTTCGTCGTCGCATCGTTCACACTGATACTCGCCAGATTTTCGGTCGCCGAATAAAGATAGGTGGCGGCTTCAGTTTCCTTGGGGCTAATTGTTCAGACTCTGTTTCGTGCTACGCCAGAATGGAAAATCTATTTTCATTTAGTGTCCCGAGATTTTCAGGGCCTTTGTTGGTACGGTTTCCTTTGGGCATATTGCCGTCAGAATTTTTTGAGGGCGTTAGCTTGCGCTTGGAAATATTTATGTAGCGATCCATGCCTGTCTGCATGGCCGAACCCGCGCGGATTTGTCATTTCTTCAACCGTAGCTTTGTTTTTGCCGTTTGACCCGATTTTTGCGTTTAATTGTGTTGTTGCTTTACCCGCTGCAGAAGAAGAGAGTGGAGTCGTTATTGCAATGTTGACGACAGAGGCCGTTGTAGTTGACGTAGTAGTTGCTGTTGTTGTTGCACTAGGTGGCTGAAGCTCGGTTGGAGTTTTGCATTGCTCACTCCATGGCGTTTGAGCGTTGAGAAGCATGGCGGGAGAGCACGAACTAGCTCTCTGGTTTTCGGCGGTCAGTAAACTTGCATTTTCTTGCACTTTCGGTTCTATAGTATTATTCGTAAAAGAGAAATAAGCATTGTTACGGGCCAACGAAAGACGACGTTTGTCTTGCTCTCTCTGAATTTTTTCACGGGCTTCGTCTTGTTGTTTTTGGCGTTGAGTGCGCTGATCCACGTTCTTAATCATTTGCTTATTGTTAGTGCGTAAAGATGAATTAATTAATTAATTAATTAAAACTTTAGTTTACAATATGCGATAAGCATCGCGAAACGCAAGACCACACTGTTCTAAATTTTCGAACGTTTTCAACTGGGTGAATGATTGCTTTTCTTTTGTTTTTCCGGAGCGTTAAGAAAACACGTCTACACGCGACCGACATGAAATAATGTAATATTCCGAACCAAAACACTTATTTCGTTAATTAGGATAAATTATCTTTCTTATAAAAGAACCATGAACCTTATCGCATAAGTTTAGAAAAAGTCCCAACGAAAGACTTACCAATATCCATACCGTGACAACTCTAGGCCATTTTAACCAAATCCGATCGGAATTTAGAACAAGGCCGGCGGATTTGCATTAATTGTCAAGGCTAGAATTTACCGGGTTTTAATGTGCAACCACAAAATAATTATTAATAAGTCATATTTGCATATCGGCTGGCGAAAAACCTCCAGCTGAACCCTCCACGAGGGTGCCGGCTGGGCAATGGTCACTGCATTACCCCGAGCAGGGTAATGCATTGTCGCGTGTCCTGCCCGGGGCAATGCAGCGTCTAGCTAAGGCAACTGGTTCAACCCCTTTGAATCAGTAGCCATGGTTGGAGGTGCCTGGCGGTAGGCATAAAACGCAAGTGGGTGGTTCCCCGGAAAAACAAACCAGTACGTCGGTGGGAAGTACGACTGCTACCATCGGCGGGCACGGGGAGGAGCAATCATTACGGGAGCAGGTCATTACAGCGGCAATGTTACTGCCATAACATCTCAGACAAAGTTAAGCCGTACGGGTGCCGTAGTTGTAGTAGACTCGGACTCGGAGAGCGTGCTACACGAAGCCAAAACAAGCCATACCCGCTTGCCGGTACCAGGTTCCAACTCCCCGCGTAGGGAAGGGCCGAAGCGTACAAGCGAGGGGATGAAGGCCAAGGCGCAGCACAAGGCAGCCCTCAAGATCAAGAGCCGGCTCCAGGACAAAGCGGACCTTTCCCAGGAGGGAAAGGAAAGCTAGCCTGGGCAGAGCAAAGGATTGAGGAAGGAAGACTGCACTTCGCAAGCAAACCCGCGATGGCGTCGACAGGCGGATTTGCCAACAAGGTGGAGGAGATGCTTGCCAACAAAAGGCAACGCTCACACGAGAGTGCCGCCAATGACATTCCGGTGAGCAAGCGGAAACGCGGCCCCAAAGAGACAGGCCCTCCGCCACCCAAAGCAGCACAGAAGCCCAACAAGAGGGCTAAAATTAGTGATGTAGTCAACCGACACCTGATCGTGGCACTCATTGACAAGAACGACGAAAATGGGAAGATTACGGAGGCGCGCTGGAAGATCGTCCATGCGCGACCGATCGAGTCACTCTTTGCACGGATGGATGAATCACCCACAGCCCCCATGCCCACATTCGATGGTGCAGGGTGGTTGAACGGCGTGAAAATCCTGAAGATGTAGCGTTCAACTCGAATCCTAATGGTTCTCAAGCTGATCTGGGGTATGCTGTCGTAGAGGTCGTGCACTTCTAGCGATGCTCTGCGCTATGCTCGTCGGACTGGCGTGGGTTCTTTCTACTTAAGACATACCCTAACATAAAAACAAGAAAATAAGTGAACTGTCTGAAACTAATAAAATGTACCTAAAGGAGTTGAAATCGACATACCCACTATTGAGTTACGCTAAAAGGAACAGATCTCCAAACGATCTCGGATTTAGGGAGACTTGGACGTTGTTTGCCCCCTATTCTTCACCCACCCTTCCATGGTAACCTGTACATTATTTTTGGGTTACCCCTTATCTAACATTAAATTGTAGATTAATACCCCTCAAACTTCATGTTGTTCCGGTGACGATCCATTTAGAAATTAAATTACACGATCATTTCGTTGCGCGATACAGAGACTTCATAGATTTAATTTATTACACAAGTAGCAGTTATTTCTAACCTATCCCTTTACAGGTTGCTCTTTCGCATTTTACGCACAGGCTAATATTAGACCTTTATTCGATAGACTTCAAGAAATATCAAATTCATTTTAGCGGCATATGACCGGAATTGACTGACCGACTTATTTCTACAAAATAACAAGGTTTAGCAGGGGGTTCGAGCTATCGGAGGATTCGCATCGACGGTAATTATGACACAGACATACTCATATGAAACAATCAAGGGTTTACTTACAAGCGGTACTTTTTAGGAAAAATTAGAGCATATCGTTTATGTGTATGTGTGTTGGTTATACCCTTATTCGACGCGCTTCCGGCTTACATAATAAGCTCCCCACCTATTTGAGCATTTTTAAGAACTATTAGTAAATTATTACAAATAAGTGCATTTGAGCAAAATTAATCAAAGGAAATTAAGAAAAAATATATATAAAGACAAAAAAACCAGGGACCGTAAATAATCATTATTTGAGATTTTTATTTTAAAAGGCCTACTGAGGTTTTTACAAGTTTTAATCAACAATTTAACTGGTTTTCATGCACTTTATAGACATGAACAAATAACAGTTAATTTGCTTTCCAGATTTGTTGAAATGCATATACTTTGTGGACAAGAGTAAAAAGAACGTTATTTTTGACGTTTAAAACACAATATCACAGTAGTCTTTTTAAAATAAAAATGTCAAATAATGATTATTTACGGTCCCTGAAAAAAACTACAAAAGATTACCGCCAACCAGGCTGAGTGACGGGTTTTAACGCTCCCTTCTCCGCTGAATCAGCAGTCGCTTCTGCAGCCGCTTGGAAATGCCGAACAGCGGCGCTTCCGCAAGCGCTCGGAACTCCACCGTCAACTGTAGCAAAAGCTCCCTCCTGGTTGCTCATGATAAATTCGCCTGCGAACTGTCGACCAGGCTTCTTAAAACCATCCCCGAATTGCGATCCTTTCACGGTCTTAGAGCCTGCGTTGCGCCGGGTGAACGAGCTGCTCACAGAAGTTTGCCTATGTGGCTGACTTCGCTTCCAGGAATTTAAGTACGAAGCGCAGAGACTGAAAATAACGGCGTTATGGCGTGATACTTTCATCGTCGCATCGTTCACACTGATATTCGCCAGATTTTCGGTCGCCGCGGTGTAATTCGTGTGAGCGAGATGGCAGATGAACAGAAAAGAGAGGCTGACATATAAATTCGGGAATTCTGCCGCTGCTTACGTTAGAGAGATGCGAACGAGAAACGACGTAAAGCCAATATCTAAACCCTTATGCGTGCGTCTGTAGTCTGTACCCTACAAACGACGATCCGATCAGGAAGTGTTTGATGCAAACGGTCTGCCAACTGGAGGCGCTGTGGGAGGGCGCCAAGCTAGAGGTTGTGGACAGGGAATTAATCTCATCCATACAAGGGGATCGGGCGCAGATATGATTTTAAAAACACTCCAAAGGTAGCTGTCTATAGAAACCCCCGGAACACGAACTGGGAAAAGTTTACAAAGACAGTGACCTCGAAACTCGCGACCAGCCCAGGCATAGTAAAATCCGAGAGAGACATAGAAAGGTCCCTAGAGACCCTATCCAAGGAATTACTGAATGCGTATCACGCATCATGCCCGACCTTAAGAACAAGGAAGAAGACCAGGCCACCATGGTGAAATCGGGAACTTACACTCCAAAGACATAACCCCCGAGAATTCTTCAAAATCGCCAAAAAGGCAGACGATGAGATCATTAACGAGGAATACAAAATCCTACTGAGGGATTACAAGAAGGAAAGACGCAAGGCGCAGAGAAGCTCGTGGAGAAACTTCTGCTCCAGCATCGAGATTGTCCTGGACTCCGGAAGCTGCTTTCAAAGCAACCTACCATACAGAGTCAGCTAAAACGCGACGACGGACAATGGACTGAGGGCAGTGAAGAGGCCCTAACAGCACTTATGCAATCGCACTTCCCATGATGCACGGATGTCTTAGACGCCAGCACGCACCAATACATAGCTACTGGCGAAGAACGTCCCCCAAACGACTCCATTGCGTGCTACAAGGCACCAGGACTAGATGGAATATTTCCAGCCATGTTTCAGGCGACCAAGGAAAGGATCACCCCATGGCTATATGAAATATACTCTGCATGTCTAAGCACGGGCTATATCCCAATCCAATGGAGGACCTCTCGGATTGTCTTCCTCCCAAAAGCGGGAAAGTGCAGTCACGCGAGCCCCAAGGATTACAGCCCGATAAGCCTCACCTCTTTCATACTCAAGACACTGGAAAAGCTGCTGGATCTACACATCAGAAATTATGTAGGGAGGCTCATGTCATCCAACCAGCACGCCTAAACCAAGGGGAAATCTGTGGAAACGGCACTACACTCGCTAGTAGCAACCCTTGAGAGGGGCCTACACATGAATGAGTATGCGCTTGGAGTATTCGTTGATATATCTGGAGCATTCAACAATGTCAAGACGGATGCTATAATGGATCGCCTAGAAGCAACCAACACGCACCCCGCAGGCGGGTACATTCAGAGTGGGGCACCGCTTCCATGGTAAAAAGGGCACACAGAGGCACCACACAAGGTGGGGTCTTCTCGCCTCTCCTATGGAATTTGGTGGTCGACGATGTAATCAAAAGATTCGAGAGGAGAGCCCCAAAAATAACAGCCTATGCGGACGACATAAGCATAATTATTACGGGAGTTTGTCCATCGACCCTCAGCTCTATAATGAAATCAACACTCAGGGAGATATGTGAGTGGGCGGAAAAGGTGAGACTCAATCCGACTCTGCTGCATGGAGTTTTAGTGTGGTGGCAAGCCACTAAACAGACGACGTATGGAGGGAATTCAGCGGCAGGCATTGGTCTGCATAACGGGGGCGCTGAAGTCAACCCCAACTAAAGCTCTAGAAACGATCCTCGGAGTCGACCCCATAGACATCCACGCACAACTGACTGCAGGAAAGGCAGCACAACGTCTAGTTACATCAGGTAACATGACGGCGCAAAGCTTCGGGCATAGTTCAATCGGCCGAAGCATGATCAATAAAGCGGAACATATGATCCCCAGAACGTGCCCGGAGGTTAAAACAACCTCGTTCATGGGCCCAGATGACTGGAAAACGGGTCGGGACCAGACTCAACACCTCAATATATACACGGACGGCTCCAAGATGGAAGGAGGAGTAGGAGCGGGCTTATACTGTACGGACCCTGAAATAAGGCTGTCCTTTAAGCTGACTGCAGTATATTCCAGGCGGAAGTCTTCGCCATAAGGAAACCTGCTGAAGTGGCTCAAAATTTAAATCGACCACACGATGTGGTCAACTTGTTCGTGGACAGCCAAGCGGCGATAAGATCCATGCAGTCGTCAACAGTCAGTTCCAAAAATGTGATGGCAAGCAACACAACACAACCTTAGCACGACAAAGTCAGTGGGGATCTATTGTGTTCCCAGTCACCAGGGCATCGATAGCAACGAGACAGCTGACGTTCTTGCTAAGGAGGGCGTAGAGCTGGCGAGCGACAGAACGGAGAACGTGCCTGTTTCCCTCCGAACGCTCCAAAGCGCCCTGGAGAAACAGGCGGACACGCGAGCAAAAAGCAGGTGGAGGAATACCAAGACCTGCCGAATCTCAAGAACTATGTGCAAAGAGCGCAACGACAAACGCAGCCAGTAAGTACTGCAACTAAGGGCCATATTGGCCTATGCGTGTCCCCGTGAGGGCCGTACGGGTTAACCTAACCTAACCTATTTGCAAATAATTTCGATTCCGATGATGCAATTAGGAACATAAAACATCCAGGAATACCATAAAAATATTATTGACTTATAAAGCTATCGCGAAGTATATTTAAAGAATTAATTTGTATACTGCGCAAAATTAAATCCGCCTGTCATATGCTTGGCGGAAAGTTTCCGTGTGCATTTTTCGGAAGTTAACAGAGTAACAACAGAGGGGTATTCGATTCCGAGCAGTTATTTCGGCAGTGAGTCTTGGAAAAGGTCTGGGGAATTTGAATCCGTGTGAAACTTTCGGAAGTGAAAACTAGAACAGGGCCTTATATAACTATGTGCCGACTGACTCTTTACTTTTTATACCCTTGTAGAGGGTATTATAATTTCAGTCAGATGTTTGCAACGCAGTGAAGGAGACGTTTCCGACCACATAAAGTATATATATTCTTGATCAGCACCAATAGCCGAGTCTATCTAGCCATGTCCGTCTGTCCGTCTGTCCGTTTCTATGCGAACTAGTCTCTCAGTTTTAAAGCCATCGCGATGAAACTTTCCCGAAAGTCTTCTTTCTATTGCAGGTAGTACATATGTCGGAGCGAGCCGGATCGGACCACTATATCTTAAGGCTCCCATAGGAATATTCAAACAAATATAAGAAAATTCATTGTAACTTTGTGGGAAGTAGGCGTTTTGATTCTTGACTACTTATGTATAAACAAAATTAAAATAAAAACGCTGAATCTGGAATCCCTGGAACTGCACCGAGTGAGCATTACTTTATCTACAAGGGTATATAAGCTTCGGCTGGCCGAAGGTAGCTTCCTTTCTTGTTTTGAATTAACGTAAATACAATTTAGATGTGCTTTTTGGCCCACGCTACACGACGTACTAGACGAAGCCCAGTGGACATATTCATGACCAGAGAAAAACTTAGTAATTGCCAGCATCCCTAAAATTTATTGATTGACAGCTTTGGCGCGATCATAAAAATATTTAATATTATGCTGTTATCAGGATACATATAGAAACTGGATTGATAAATTCAGGGCTGTAAACCACTCCGGAGCTGAACCACTCCGAACCGGAGTGGTTCACTTTTTTAAAAAAACGAACCGAACCGTAAACCGGAGCGCCGAATTTTTGTATAATTGAACCGGAACCGAGCCGGAACTTTTATTTTGGTTCACGAAAAATTTATTTTGTGTGTTCGTGTTTTTTATTCAACATTGTGGGGGGTTTTCTGCTCATATTAACATAGAGTTTATTTACTAAGGGAAATAAAAATTCTCAAAGGTTTTGTCTATGCAATGACTGCATCTAACTCAAACAATCTAATAATATATAACTATCATCTTCCAAAACTTTTCGCAGTATGACCACATTAAAATTACATGATTAAATCGAAGAGTATATGGGCACTTCCAAAAAAAAGTCCACCAAGCCAAAAACCTTGAAACTTGAATAAAACATATTTCCACATGATTTTGGCCCGATATTAGTTTCTAATTAGTTGAATACTGAGCCTAACTACAAATTTGGAGTATAGTTTGATTATTTTTATGACAAACCCCACCAATATACGCAAAAATCAGTTTTTGGCTATTTTTTTGTTATTTTTTGGACCTGTTTTCTGTTGTTAATTTATCCATTAGGAATGCTAATATGTGACATTTTTCTGTACTGAATGCTTCATTCACATACTAAACTATTAAGTTAAAAGCAAAACATCCAGCAATTGAGAGATAGAGGTAAAGAAATCCGCTTTACAAAACAGTCGGAAAAAATGTCCCGAGCGACATGTCCCGAGCGAATGTGGTTAAAACTGCTTAAAAAAAAAACGGCAAAGAATTTTTGAGTAAAACCAAAAGCATTATACAGCGACATGTTTGAACAACATTCTAAAAAAATCGCATTCAAATATTCCATCAGAATTCGCTAATTTCTGGTGTTGTATGAACTTCCCCGAAATCCACTTCTATTTTTGTCCCGAGCGAATACGGCAGTTTTTTACCGATATCTTAAAAACTAAAAGTGGTACAAAATTAAGATTTTTACCAAAAATAGAGCTTGGGAAGACTGAAAAGAAAAGCCCATAATTAAAATTAAAATCCATTGTTTTACAATTTTTTTTCAACTTTAAAGGTGTGCAAATGTCCCGAGCGACATTTTGGAAGTGCCCATATACTCTTTGCCTTAACTGGTAAACACTTTATAAATCACTTGTGTGGACGAAAGAAGATCACTTGTGTAGATATTAAGTGTCTTTATTTTATTTGTCTTTCTATTTGATGTTCTCTCGTTCACGTTTCGCTTTTGACTGACTCCGCTGCGTGATCGCAGCTTTCCAACAACCCTGTCCCTTGTTCTCTCTCATCTCCTTTTCCAGAGAGTGAGATAGCTATATATGTTTTGACAGATTGGTTAACATGTATAAGAGAGAGACAACTATCTTATACATTCTAACGGAACTTAAAAGTAAACAACAACAATATAAACAAAATGTGTATCCTAATCAGTGTTGGGAAAGGTACTGTGTTTTTTTACCTAGGTAAGGTAAAAGGTATTGTCAAAAATAAATACCTAGGTAAGGTAAAGGTACTTAAATTTCCCAGTACCTAGGTAAAGGTAAAAGGTATTTATAAGGTATTTTTTGTTTTTTATAATTTTTTTGTTTTGTTCAATGTAATCATTTAAACTTAAAATAAGACTAGTTTTCAGTTTTTAGTCGTCTTAATCAAACAATATCTTTTCATTTCATTTAAATTTAAATGTTTTAATTTTGTGCATATATTTTTAAACCACGCGGCATGAATAATTTTATGCACGTATCACTTCATTAATGTATTTATGAAACCCTCATGTACATATTTGGCGCGCAAAAATTCCGTATGTAGAAACATTGACTATATATTGTGCATATGCATGTATATGCCGTTTGTGTACGTACATACGGCATTTTTGCGCGCCAAATACACTTTGGTTTCATAAATAAATTGATGTAGTGATGGGAACATACATACGTGCACAAAATTATATAAAAAAAAACTGCGATTAGTTTTAACTTCACAAAACAAACAATAGAACGGCTGAATTATTAATGCTGCGTTCCGACTATTACAATTCTGAAACGAAACGATACAATGAAACGATACTACAGTGTCGCAGTCAGATTTGGCTATTTTAAATCAGAGCAATGTTTAATACCTATGTAAGTACCTTAATAATTCCAAAGGTATATAAAAATAAATACCTAGGTAAGGTAAAAGGTACTCAATTATTTGTATACCTAGGTAAGGTAAAAGGTACCACTAAATTGTACCTAGGTACGTACCTAGGTAAAAGTATCTAGGTATGTCCCAACACTGATCCTAATGCGCAATTTCAATAATGCGGAATATTCCTAATGCGTAATTATAATGTAGCCTGCTATAACTCGGCCATTCTGACACTGGAGATCTCCTGATCTCTCTTTTGCAATTTACCTAGTTCAATTATATTACAAGGTAATCTTATCTCTATACTTATATCTATTATTTTACATATTTGTACTTAATTAATTTACAATTGACATTATTTGTCTATCCGAATTTCTTATCAATTTCTTTTCATCCAAGGTCTAATATTTTGTGAACTCCAAACGCCCTGATAATTTCGTGTTAGCTGAAAACCTTCAACATTTTTCAGTAGATATCTATCATTTTTCAAAATTTTATCAATTTTATATGGTCCCTTTTTTTTTGGTATTAACTTTCTGGAAACTCCTACCGTACTGTCAAAATTTTTCACCATCACATAATCACCTAACTTATACTCAGTCGCTTGTTTTCTTTTCTGATTGTAATACTTTTCATTACTTTCTTGAATTTCCTTTTGACTTTTTTCTCATAGTTGCCTAATATCTTCTAAATTTCTTTCCCTAACTGTATCTATATTTACTAAATTTTCAACTCATCTCTAGTCTCATTTCTTTGTATTAATCCAAATAGCATTTCACTCGGGCATTGCCAGTGTTGGGACTTACCTAGATACTTTTACCTAGGTACGTACCTAGGTACAATTTAGTGGTACCTTTTACCTTACCTAGGTATAAAAATAATTGGGTACCTTTTACCTTACCTAGCTACAAATTTTTATATACCTTTTGAATTATTAAGGTACTTACATAGGTATTAAACATTGCTCTGATTTAAACTAGCCACATCTGACTGCGACACTGAAATAAGCTAAATCCACCACATCTACACGTCATTGTATCATTTCGTTTCGAAATTGTAATAGTCGGAACAAAACAATATGACTTTGCGCGACAGACATGGCCGAAAAAGAAAATTTAAACGAGAAAGTGTTGCCAACAATATTAAATGGCAAATTTTTTAACCCGGACGGCAAGTGCGTGTTGTGTGTTAATAAAACAATAAAATTCGATGATAAATCGACAGGAAATCTGCACACACAGCCTATGCCTATTTTTATGTGTGAGATATGTACATATTTGAGAATGAAAACTAATCGCGGTTTTATTTTATATAATTTTGTGCACGAATGTATGTGATGGGAAATCACTACATCAATTTATTTATGAAACCAAAGTGTATTTGGCGCGCAAAAATGCCGTATGTACGTAAACAAACGGCATATACATATGCACAATATACATATAGTCAATGTTTTTACATACGGAATTTTTGCGCGCCAAATATGTACATGAGGGTTTCATAAATATATTAATGAAGTGATACGTGCATACAATTATTCATGCCGCGTGTTTTTAAAATATATACACAAAATTATTTAAGCTTATATTTATAAATAATTGGATTTAATTTCAACAACTTTAGAGGGTTCATCCAAGCAGTTACACGGACTACGAGGCCATGAAAGCTAAGAAAGCTAAGACAAATAAGGAACTTTGTAAGGAAAATTAAAAATCGTTTTTTCGGTTCCTTGACCTCAGCTTTTATAAAAAATAAAAAAACAATATATTTACCTTTTACCTTTACCTAGGTACTGGGAAATTGAAGTACCTTTACCTTACCTAGGTATTTATTTTTGCCCAATACCTTTTACCTTACCTAGGTCCAAAAACACAGTACCTTTCCCAACACTGGGCATGGCTTTATACTTCGATGTTGTGTATTATTAAGTACAAATTCCACCTTTTCTACAACTACATCCCAATGTAATCCATTTTCAACTTCTGTAAGTTTCGCTATCATTGGACCTCAAACTCTATTTATTCTTTCCACCTGGCCATTCGCCTGCGGCGAGCCCGTGGCAATTTTTATATGTTTAACACCTACCTCATTCATAAATTCTTCAAACTGTATTGATGTGAAACAACTTCCACGATCTGATATTATACATCTCGAAATACTGTATGAACGAAAATAGTCTCTTAACGCATCTATTGCTTCTTTTGAATTAGTGGTTTTCGTTGTATATAACCTAACATATTTCGTAAACCCGTCTACTACAGCTAATATATGTTTTTTCGATCTTCCCGCTGCTACTGGCCCGTAATGGTCTATATGAATTATATCAAACGGTTTATTCCCTCTAGGTATACTATGTAAAAGTCCATTCTGTTTCCAATTTTTTGGTGCAAAAGCGATGCACTTTAAACAACTTTTAATATGTTTCATAATTTTTTCCTTAGCATTTAAACCAATACATTTTTAACCAATACATTTTTCCAATTGCATTTAGCATCTTATCTCTTCCTATATGACCCAATTCATCATGATATTTATACAAAATGTGTTCTTCCATCTCCTCAGGTACATAGAAAAGCAACCTTCCATCATTTGTTTTCCTATAAACCACACCATTTCTCATTTCAAACAATTTATCCTCACCCTTTTCTAAGAATATTCTAATATCTTTAATTTTCTGGTCTTTTCCTTGACATATAACTAAATTATCCTCCAATGTGTTTGCTTCCGTTATCAAAATATTCGTACATACATCGACTTAACGCATCCACATGTTGCATTTTCCTTCCAGCCCTGTGCACTAATTCAAAATCGTAATCTTGCAGTTCTAATGCCCATCTCGCAATTCTTGGGTTAATCTCTACCTTATTTAATGTCAGTGTTAACGAATTACAATCAGTTATAATTCTAAAGTGTTTCCCATGTACGTAAATCCTAAATCTTCGCAATGCATATATTATAGCTAATGTTTCGAATTCAAAACTATGATATTTTGCTTCAGTTTCTGTGGTTCTTTTCGAAAAATAAAATACTGGATGCCATCTTTGATCATCTTTCTTTTGCAATAATACTGCTCCAAATCCCAATGCGCTTGCATCACAATGCAGTTCAATTTCATCCTTATAATTATAAATTGACAAAACCGGTGCTTCCAGTAACTTTTCTTTTAACATTTCAAAACATTCTAATTCTTTTTCTTCAAAACTAAATTTTCTTTCTTTTCTTAATAAATTACATAAAGGTTTCGCTAACGTTGAAAAATCTTTTATAAATCTACGAAAATAAGAACACAGTCCAAAGAAACTTTGAACAGCCAGTGTTTTCCCCGGCACTGGAAAATTTCTTACCGCTTCTAACCCCTTATCGTCCGCTCTAACACCGTCTTTCGAAATTAAAAACCCTAAATATTTAACGCTTAATCTTAATCTTAGTTCTAATTTATTTTCTTTAATCCTTGCCAGTACTGTTTTTATAGTCTTAAAATGTTCCTCTAAACATTTACTTGCAATCATAATATCATCCATATAAATGATTACTGTGTTATCACGAATCATATCTGCAAAAACATAATTTACAAATCTTTGGAATACATGTGGAGCATTCTTTAGGCCCATAGGCATTCTTAAAAACTCAAATTGACCTAACGGGGTTACGAATGATGTATATTTAATCGACTCTTTTTCAACAAAAACATGAAAATATCCGTTTTTTAAATCCAGTTTCGAAAACACCGTTTTCCCAACAAGTTTATCTAATAGATCATCAATTAAGGGCAATGGATAATTGTCCTTAATTGTCATTTTGTTCAACTTTCGGTATTCAATACATAACCGTAATTCTCCTGACTTTTTTTTCACTAATACTATTGGAGACGCGAATTCCGAACAACTATGTCTAATTATTCCTTTTCTTAAATATTCATCTAAAATATCTTGCAACTTTTCCTTCTCTGTGTACGATAATCTTCTTGGCGAAGAGCTAAATGGTTTGCCTTTTTCTAATTTAATATTCATTTCCCATTTTATGTCAGGCTCATCCGGCTTATTTGCATTAACATAATTGTCTTCCAGTAATTCAACGAACCGTTTTTTTATATTGTACCCTACTTCGTCACATATATTGTATTCCGATTCACCATTTTCTACACAATTTATCTCTAACATTTCTCTTTCAAAGTTTTCTTTTAATGTTGATCTCCTTATTTCCTTTCTAACTATTTCATTTATGTCTTCCTTTCCAACTGTTGTCTTACATTCTTCATTTCTAACTGTTTCTTTTCTTTCTTCATTTTTAACTGTTTCCTTTCTTTCTTCATTTCTAACTGTTTCCTTTTTATCTTCATTTCTAACTGTTTCCTTTCTTTCTTCATTTCTAACTGTTTCCTTTCTTTCTTCATTTCTAACTGTTTCTTCTTTCTTATCTAATTCATTTATAACTTCTTGTTTATTTCTAACATATTCATTCATGTTTTCTACTTTTTCCACTGTTACCATTTTCAATGCGTTTAGATTAATATTTAAATTACATGCATCCATAAAGTCTCGTCCTAACACAACATCAAAGCCCATAGACTCATTATCCACCACATTTAAAAAAAAATAAACATTTATTGAGTTCTTTTTAATATAAACTAAAGTTTTTCCAAAAAAATTTAGTACACTCTTGTTTAAACCATAATATACCGTGTTTACCGGCTCTAACTTTACTTCATTGGGGATTTCTCTAAATTTTATGAACGAAATTGGGCTTCCTGAGTCTATGAGGCTTTCTGTAATAATTGATTTTAAATTTTGAGTTTGAAAAAATATTCTAAATAATCTTACATATTGGTTATCGTCTCCACTTTTCTTCATTTTGCATTCAGCTACCATGTGGCCCATTTTTCCGCATGCGTAGCATGATCCTGGTACACGCTTCGGCTTCCAGCAATCCTTGGCCCAATGACCCTTGGAGTTACAGTTGTGGCACCGTGAATCCTTGGGTACCACAAACGACGACCTCTCTTTTTCCAATTTAACGCTGCTCATCACTCTCTTTTTGGGCAGTGAGATCTGAGCAAACGCTCGCAGCATCTGAGTTGGACATTGAAAACATTGCACACGCGCCTGTATGCGCATGCTTTCCATCGGTATTCCTTCAATCAATCCATCAAGCAGCTCCTCCATGTCTATATTGATTTCCCTGGCAAGCATCAGTTTGTCATCGTAATAGACAGTGAAACGCTCTTCCGGTTTCCACACACGACTTTCGAAAACTCGGCGCTGTTCTGCTTTTGACATTTTTCCACCAAACGCCAGTGCCAAATCTTCCAACAAAACTCCAACTGGCATACTAATACGGTTGGGATCTGCATGCAGCCACTGCAATGCGTCACCCTTCAATTTAGCGATGCACAACAGATGCTGCTGCATATCGCTGAGCTGGTACAAATTCGATACGTTTTCCAGTTGCTTGATCCAGTTATGTACTACCTGCTTGGCCCGAGAATTCGAATACAATTTCCTTCGCAAACGCCAGTGCTGACGAATACCAATTATTTTTATTAACACCAACAGGCTTCTTCTTGTCAATTTGTTCGGTGCACTTTTTGTCTCCGGCGCCACCATTCCTGTTGTCGTTGTTTTTGACGGTAAAACCTCTGCCGCTGCCATCACCGTCGCCGCCCTTGCCATCTCTGTCGCCGCCCTTGCCATCTCTGTCGCCGCCTTTGCCATCATCGTCGCCGCCCTTGCCATCACTGTCGTCGTAAACGTCATCTATGCCATCACTGTCGCTTGGCAAAATAATTTTTGCTGGAATATATGAATTTCCAGGAAGGTGCATTTTTCCTAGAAAATCCATTGCTGCTTTCATCTCCGAGTCAAACATTCTTAGGAATGCCAAATGCTCAACTTTAAACATTGGAGCCGCTGGTTGCACTATGTTCTGCTCCATTTGTACGATCGCTGATTCGCCCTGTCCCTTGTTGGCTCCATCAACTTCGTCAGATTCGTCCTGTTTGCCTTTGGCTTTTTCGGACTCCTCCGCTTCTATCTTCTGCCGCACACTTTCCGGTACTTGCAGCCACCGAGCCCAAAACTCCGCTTTGGACCCCGTGGTGACCAAATTTACTGACGCCAGCCACTTTTTTAATAGCACTACTCTAGCGTTTATAAATGCAATGTTTTTGTCCATTTTGACGTAGGCTTTTTAACCACTTCTGATTTTGTGGACGAAAGAAGAACACTTGTGTAGATATTAATTGTCTTTATTTTATTTGTCTTTCTATTTGATGTTCTCTCGTTCACGTTTCGCTTTTGACTGACTCCGCTGCGTGATCGCAGCTTTCCAACAACCCTGTCCCTTGTTCTCTCTCATTTCCTTTTCCAGAGAGTGAGATAGCTATATATGTTTTGACAGATTGGTTAACATGTATAAGAGAGAGACAACTATCTTATACATTCTAACGGAACTTAAAAGTAAACAACAACAATATCACCAAAATGTGTATCCTAATGCGCAATTTCAATAATGCGCAATATTCCTAATGCGTAATTATAATGTAGCCTGCTATACTAGCAATACCCGAAGCGACGTTGTCCGCTACTATTAGCAAAGCATTTATTGCTGATTTTTACATATATTCAAATTAACATTAATATCAGAGTAAAATCCCGCGTAACCTTTATGCTGTTTTCACTATTTCCTAGTCCTAACCCACCCTAGCACCAGTTTTTCCTCTTCTTAGCTAACCTAACTTTAGTCTCACCTGAAAAAAAATGTTCCTTACTATACTTACTTACTTTAACTTCACTTTTTCTTAGTAAAACTTGTTTGTCACCTTGACCTTATCCTCACTAAAGTCCAAACGAACCTTACCTTTCTCACCTTCACCCTTCTCTTACATTACTTTTACCGTAATCTATGTAGTACCTCCTTAATCGCAACTTAACCCCTAACCTCACCTTATTCCCACCTTAACTCCACCGTTCTGGTAGCCTAATTATATCATTTTGGTTAGCTAAGCGAATGCAGAGATAAACTCTTACTCTTTTTATACACTTGCAGAGGGTATTATGATTTCAGTCAGAAGTTTGCAACGCAGTGAAGGAGACGTTTCCGACCCCATAAAGTATATATATTCTTGATCAGCATCACAAGACGAGTCGATCTAGCCATGTCCGTCTGTCCGTCTGTCCGTCTGTCTGTTTCTACGCAAACTAGTCTCTCAATGCTACGTATCCACCACTTCCCCTCTCAATGGAAGTGTGCTGTGATAACGATGATACCAAAGCCAGGAAAACCGGAGAATCTTGTCGAGTCCTATCGACCGATAAGCTTGCTACCCACTTTCTCTAAAATATTCGAGAGAATAATTCTAAGTAGAATCTTGGGAGTAAGAAGCGTGCAGGATGCCATTCCCGACCATCAGTTTGGTTTTAGGAATCATCATGGGACCCCAGAGCAAGCACATCGACTAGTCCAGCACATCTTAAATGCTTTTGAGAATAAGCAATACAGCTCTGCTATTTTCCTCGACGTCAAGGAAGCATTTGACCGCGTATGGCATGAAGGATTACTCCATAAGTTGAAGACCCTACTCCCGACAGGCCTATTCCTTGTTCTCAAATCCTACTTGCTCGATCGAAGCTTCATGGTCGAGGTAAGAGGGGAAAGGTCAAGCCTAAGATTTTCTCGTGCTGGCGTTCCTCAGGGAAGCGTCCTGGGCCCCGTTTTATACACCCTGTTCACCTCTGATCTGCCGTCTATCAATGCACCGGACACTCTTCTTGGCACCTACGCTGACGACACTGCCTTCCTTGTAAATTCCACCTGCCGTATTGAAGCATCAAGAATAACCCAGGAGATTCTTGACTCCTACGGCAAGTGGACAAACAGGTGGAATATTGCAATTAATGGCAGAAAGTCTCAACACTGCAACTTCACTCTGAGAGGACAGATCCCTCCAACGGTCGAGCTCCATAGCACCACCATCCCGCAATCTCCCCAGGCGCAGTACCTGGGTCTGATCTTGGACAAACGGCTCACCTGGAAACAGCACACTACAAAAATTGCAGCTACATGTCGCGCTAAGCTAAGGAAGCTAAACTGGATGCTGAAATCAACAAGCAAGCTCAGCCTTGCCAACAAAGTGTTGCTATTGAAAACAATTGTGGTGCCCTTAATGACGTACTGCATCCAACTTTGGGGCATGGCTTCTGACTCTAACGTCATGAAGGTCCAAAGAGTTCAAAATAAAGCGCTGCGAACAATTACAAATGCGCCGTGGTACGTCAGAAACGTCGACCTGGCTAACGATCTCCACATGCCCTCTGTCAGGGACCAGATAAACCGGCACTCCAGTCGGTATAACGACCGCCTCACAGGACACCCCAACGACCTAGCAGCTTCCTTGGCCAACCCATTGAACAGGAGACGGCTAAAGCGAAGGCACCCCGGCGATCTCTGGACAAGAGGACGTCATGTCTCACGTGTCCTGAAGCAGTAATGCGTTTTTTGTATTGTTGTTTTAGTTTTCTATTATAAGGTATAAGATTTGTTACTCGCCATCCTGTTATGTATCCAAGTTATTTGTTCCTATTTGTACTATACGTTTTATAGCCATTAAGTTGGCTGATCAATGTAAAATTATATGAGTTACACTTAAAAAAAAAAAGAAATCAGTTTTTGAGCTATCGGGACAAAACATTCGCAAAAGTCTTCTTTCTATTGCAGGTAGTATATATGTCGGAGCCGACCGGATCGGACAACTATATCTTATAGCTCCCATAGGAAGGATCGGAAAAAAAAACTTTAAAAAATTCTAGCTTCGGTGATTTTAGAAATATTACCTTCTACTTTTGGGGATGTTATTTTTTAAATATTTCTGAATTTCGAATTAATTATTTAAAAAATCGGACTACTATATCATATAGCTGCCATAGGAACGATCGGAAAATTAATGGAAAAGTAAGAGGAAATAAATTCTAGCTTCTTTGGTTTTTATTGTTTTATCTTCTACTCTAGGATATACCTCTTTTTAAATATTTCCGAATTTCAATTTTAATTTGATCAAAATCGGACGACTATATCATATAGCTGCCATAGGAACGATCGGAAAATTAATGAGAAATATTAGAAAATTGAACATTTTTGCGATTTGTTAATTAATAGGAATGATGTGCAAGGGTATATAAGCTTCGGCTGGCCGAAGCTAGCTTCCTTTCTTGTTTAAAGTTTATTTCGAACAGATCTAACCCCCAAAAACCTTAAAAACATAAAAAAGAATATATTAAAAATAACACACAAATACCTATGAAAGGCTACGGCCAAAATGCTATGAGCGAAAAACGGATCCGCTCGCAGGATCGGTAGGTAAGCAAAAAAAGAAGTGCCCCAATGCCGGCTGGGGATCAACAGCTGGAGTTAAATATTTCCGGAAATGAGGAAAATTAAAAAAAGCACCTAAAGCTCCAACTCTTTTGGGTGAAAACAGTAGGTGTAATTTTGGAGACGAAATTTGCCAACAACTTTCTTCGTGCGCCCCTCGTCTTTAACATAATTTAAATTTTTGCAAAATATTTGACTTAGAATGGCATGCATTGGGTGATCCGTTATTTTATCCTAATTTAATCATTACATTCTTATGTACATGCCAATTTATCGGTGTGTGAGTGTCATTGCGTTTTCACATGCAAATGTGACGACTGAAAGTTTTTCCCTGCTTCCCCCTTGAAACCCAATACAACATTTTTTTAAAATAAAAACAAAAATTCCTTATGCATTTAATGGGTTGGGTACACACTTTGACTTAGAATTGCATCCATTAGATAATCCGTTCTGGTATCCAAATAGTACAAATTTTATCAGGTGTTTCTAAGCCAGAAAAAAAACATTGGCCGCCTCCCCAGCGGGAATGTGAGAAGTTGGTTTTTGTGTTCTTGAAATCCTGTTCCTTTTTGCAGGCGGCGGTGTAGGGATAGATAATTTCTGAGCGTTAAATGAGGGTGGGCTTCTGAGTAGCATCAATATCAGGCCATTTATGCGCTGTGTGATTTCTGTGGCACTACGATTATAATATTTTTTAACAAAAAAATCACCAACTTATAATATTCAAAAATCTTATGATTTACACCAAAACCAAAAGACTTGTTCTCACATTTAGTTTTAATTTTTAGTAATTTTAAAAGTCGTAGAAAAAATATTAATAATTGTTAATCAAAAAAATTAAACTATATAACATTATTATCATAATGTCTATAATGATAATATTAATTTATTTTACTCAACATTTTTCAAATAATAATAAGGATGAATGTGGGATTCAACCAAATTATAGAGAAAAGCCACGGTAAGACGATTAAAATATTTGATCACATTTATCAAGGAATTACATTAAATATACATACAAAGAAAACTATTGTTGTTTTTTACATTTTTAAACATTTTCTGGGAAATAAAATAATTTGATCGTCAGATTGTGGCCTAAGCCATTTTTAAGTGTTGTTAAAATATAAAAATTCGTGTTGGTGGTATTGATAACACGAAAAATGCCTAATATACCTATAATATACGTAACCTTTAATGATTACGGTCCCTGAAAAGTATTGTTTAAATATTTATTCGGCACCAAAGTGTGACCCAACTTTACAACGAAATTTACACCACATTTATCTGCATTTTGTATGGTATTATCAAGAATATAATGCAGGGTAACATCATTTTTAAATTTGTTGGAAAAAGTGAAAAAAAAGTGAAAATAGTTAATTTTAATCTAAAAAACAATAAAAAGGTGAGTGATAAAATAAATTTTGTCTTTTTATAATCTTTATTTCAGCGTTACAAAGGTTAGTATCACAGATATTTTCGCCATTAATAAATATACGCCTCCGGATGCTATCTTCAACACAAATTCTGAATTTCAGGGACACTTGAAATGTTTTTAATCTTTACCAGTGGTAAATGGTGTGAGGTGTTCATTAAATGGTTGTATAAATAGTACTTCAGTACTAACTTAGTTGTTTAACTTAATCAAAATATTACATTTATTTCAGCCAGGCCGACTGAGACTTCTTGGGACCAGAAGTGTTGCGCCTGCGTTTGTCATATTTTATTTTTTCTTCTCATAGTTTTTGATATAGATACCCGACATAAAACAACTGAACAGAGGGTAAATGATCGGCAATGGCAAACCAGGCATGATTTCTGGAGAGATCCTTTAATTTTATGCGGAGACCTATTAATGGTAATTACTCTTATTATTACTCCTGGTCTTACATTCATATCTAAACTATTTTTGATATTTTCAGAAATCAGACAAGAAATGGATATCTAAGAACTGCATTCGGCCAAGCAAAACCCGGGAATGCTTCAGGCATTAAAAATTTGTAGTTCCAATGCTTCGATTGTAAATATTATTAATAAATACACAAACAAATATTACAAAAAACATGATTTTTATTGTGGAAAATCAGATACTGCAAAGCAGTGCAAAACCAAAACTGCGAGGGTCTGGAAAAACCAAAACTGGGAGGGTGTAGAAAAACAGATATTGCAAGTGGAGGAAAACCATAACTGGGTACGTGTGGAAAATCTATAATGCGGGAAGTCGAAAAACCAGTGAATTTTGTCCTGCATTCTTCTGCCAGAGATCCAGATAGAAACCTCATTTCCCCCTTACTTTTTGTGTCTCCCCCGTGTATTTTGAAACCAGAGATGGAAGAAATGTAAGGGGTGAATGAGGTTTAGTCCCTTCCGCTCCTATGGAGAAACCTCTTGAAAATATGTTATTTTCCAGAGGAATTTTCCCGGTGGGATACGCCAAAAACTGTCGTCGCAACGCGCCGCCGACTAACCCCCTGTCTTCTTCTTTTTCGTATCGAAGAAAGAATGAGAAGCATAAAAGAAATACAAAAAGTTTTTCTTAAATCTATGGTGATTTTATAATTCTACTTTTCTGTTTTCAAGAAAAAATTTTGTTTAATTCAGAAAAATTCTCAAAAACTAAAAAAATGTACCGTATTTTTTATGGCGACTTTCTAGATTCTAGGAAGGGCTGAAGTAAATTTTTTGTTTATTTAATGGCGAAATCGCCATTAATTTAAGAAAAATTTTGAAAAGCAAACTAGGAAAAAACACCATTGATTTAAGAAAAAAAACATTTTTCTAAATTTTAGAAAGGTTTTTCATAAAATTTTGTTTCTATGGTCTTTTTTCCTAGATTTAAGAAAACAATTTTTAAAATTCAGAAAATTTTCTAAAATTAAGAAAAAATTTCAATTTATGGCGATTTTCTAAAATTTAGGAAAAAGCTTTTTTTGAGTGTAGCGCTATTTGTACTTTTTGCAATGTACGGTTGCCCATTTCTTTAAATTCTCGTAATAATACTGACTTTAGAATCAGTGCGCTGGGTGCCAGTTGAAATTGTTTTATGCTTTGCATTCCGGCCTGTATATCAAGCCTTTGTAAAAATTGTTTTAAATCAATTTTTCCACTGGAGTACAAATCATCAATTATAAATTGCGAAATTATTCGTTTTCCTCGTTTAAACAAACACTTGTGTTTGACGAATTTAAGCTTCACATATTTTCTGATGTCATTGCTTTTGACAACGTCATAGACTCTGGGCTCAGGATACTCCTGCTTCTGCAAGGGTTCCTTTTCGGATTTCTGATCCGGATTTTTTCGTGTTTCTGATCTGGTTGTTATTTTCATTACCTGTCTGTTTATTGATTTTAAATCGTTTATTGTAATTCTGGACAGAGCGTCTGCCACGTAATTATTTTTCCCCTTGAGGTATTCCACAGTAAAATCATATATTTCTAAATCTAGCCTCATTCTTGTTAATTTTGAACTAGGATCTTTCATTGAAAATAGGTAAATTAATGGTCGATGATCTGTTTTTACTATAAAATGCCTCCCATAAACGTATGGTCTGAAATACTTTATGGCCCAGTGGATGGCCGCTAATTCTTGCTCAGTGGTTGACTTGTTGGACTCCCCTTTTGTAAATGATCGAGACGCATATGCAACTGGTAATTGCGCGCACCATGTTCTTGCGTAAGTACCGCTCCGCAAGCGTATTTGCTGGCGTCTGTTGTTATACAGAATTCTTTGTTGAAATCTGGATATTGTAAAAGTCTTGGGCTCATTAAGGCTTCTTTTAAGTAATTAAATGCCTCATTACCATCCGTGTTCCATTCGAAGTTGCCATTTTTCTTGCAAAGTTTTGTTATATGTCTAGAATAATCTGCACAATTTTTTATGAATCTTCTATAGTAATTACAGAATGCTACAAATCTACGCGCCTCATCTGAGTTTTTGGGCACTGGATAATTTTTAATTGCTTCGTATTTATTTTCGTCAGGTAATATACCCTTGTCTGTGCACCTATGACCCAGATAGGTAACTTCGTGCATAAAGAAAGAACATTTTTCTGGATGAAGTTTTAAGTTAAATTTGCGCCATAACTGAAATACTTTTGTTAAATTGGTAAACATATGGTTTTCGTAGCATCCTCTGACTGTCCTGTAGCTTCAGTACAACTGTTGACGAACTTGGTTACGGCTTCGTAAACGTACCCGCTTGCATTATAAGTTTCACCTTATCCAACGAGCAGTTAGTTGTCATTGCTTTGACAGTGTTTTGGGTGCTGTATTTTGATGCTAATTCTAATGGTAAGCCATCATTGACAGCTCCTTGGAGGGCCTTTGTTAAATCTTCGACTTCCTTAGCATATATAAATTCATCAGTTTGGCAGATAAAACTTCTACTGGTTCTCCTTTGACCGTTTTTTTCAGTTTACATATTATGTCAGCGATGTTGCTTTCATCTCATATCAAATTGCGAGTGTGTCCTTTTAGTTTTGTTTTTATTAGTTGGACAGCGATAGGTTCATAGGTTTCTTTGATAGTAGGGAGTCTATGAAACTTCGCAAGTTTTCTGCTTTGCCGTCGAACTCATGTATGAGCGACGACGCAGTTTTTAAGAATTGAACGTTGGTTTGAGTCATTGTTATGACTTCTTCGTCAAACTCGATCGGAGGTAATTTGTCGGGTTCCACTTTTATTGTGTTGTCTTCGATTTCTGAGGGATCAGTAAACCCAAAAAAATCTCCTTTGTCTTCTTCTAATAAAATGTCAGCCAACGATTTGTCGAAGTCTGAGTTTTGAGGGAATGCTAAATTGACCTCAATTTGTGAATGAAAGTTTTTTGGTATTTGAAATGATACACCCCAGCGGGAACATTCCTCTGGAAAATATGATATTTTCATGAGGTTTCTCCATACAAGCGGAAGGGACAAAACCTCATTTACCCCTTACATTTCTTCCGTCTCTGGTTTCAAAATACACGGGGGTGACACAAAAAGTAAGATGAAATGAGGTTTCTATGTGGTTTTCCTAGGGAATTTACATTTTCCCTACACCGTCGCCTGCTGAAAGATACAGGATTTCCAACACTTTCTGCTAAAAGGAACAGGATTTTCAGCACACAAAGAACCACCATACCATACTTTTGTAAGGCTTTGAGCTGGGATACTATCGATGGTCGCGTCATTCGATAGTTTCGATGTTTTCAAAGCAAAAATTCGATAGTATCAATAGTATGGTCATATTTACTTAATTTTTTTCCATATAAAGGTTTTTTGTCTTTTAAGTTAAATACATAATAACAAAGGGAAAAAAATCAAAATTATTCCACCTTATCATTAACATAAATTATAAGGGAACTTCAACACAGATCATACAAAATTCAAGTTATTTTTGATATATGTAAAATTAAAACAAAATTATTCTATCCAGGAATTTTTCTGCAAAAATAACAAAATGTGCACATTATTCGCGTTTATTATTTTAATTACCTTTTCTCTTGAGATTCACAAACTTGTCCATTAGGGTGGGTCGATTTGGGACCCCAAAAATCGTATAGGGGGAACGTAATCTTTAAAGGATCGGCGAGCATACTTATGGTCTAAAATGGTCTAAACAGATATATTACTGAATATCAATTTCAAATTTTTATTTCAAATTTAGTAATACATCTGAGCTGATTACTATGATATTTCCCTCAAAAAAAGCTGTATTTCTCATTCGCGTTTGGGGGGGGGGGGGGGCAAAAGTCATTTTAGACCATATGTTCGCCAATATGGCTTAGAATCTTTTAAAGATTACGTTCCCCCTATACGATTCATCACTTTTTTAGGCCCCATTCAAATTGACCCGCCCTATTGTCCATGCTTAGAGCCACCACCGCCGTTCAATTTAAGTTAAGCTAAAATGCGCTTTTATTAGAAAAGATATAATATTACATTTTTTTAAATTTCTCTTACCCAAAGTCGCAACCAAACCTCGTTTATTTTTTGTAATGTCAGTGATGTGAAAAATGCCCAGCACCAGCGTCAAAAAACTATCGATGGTGAATCAGAAAGGAAAAAATTCGATATATCGATAGTGCCATCGATAGTATCCCAGCTATAGTAAGGCTTTCGATAATACAACGATTATACTTTCATGTATTTTTATAGCTAGATTAAAATGTGTAGGAGTTAACCTATCCGAAGTAACAGCTATTTCTCTTCTTATTTTATTTGTGTTTAAAATTATGTCGGACAGGTGTTTTAGCACTGTCTCTTCTCTTATGTGTGTGTTTTTATTGATACACGTATAGCTTTTTAATATGTTGTTCTTTTTTTCAATAAAGAACTTTTCTAACCTATTCCATCTGCCAGTCATTAGGTTAAGGCCTGATGGTTAGACTAACTACGAATTTTATTATTCTCCCGAGTTATTGGTTGTTATCTATCATAGAAATAACGCGAACCCCGGGTATTGTTGATAATACAATTGCTTTTCTCTTGCATTACAACTTATTAGGGGTGAGAAAGATAGTCCGAATGCTGAAATGTATTTGTGTTCAAATTCATATATTGTTATTGGTAAATTTTCTCGGGCTAACAAAATTCGAGTTCTGTTATAAAAATCTGGTTCTGCCAGAATTACTAAATGTTGTAATGTGGTCGGGACACAATTTGCATTACTAGTAATGGGAAAAGTATGCTAGGGCCGAGTCACCTTCGGGTCTCCATTACGAATTCACTATACTTTCCCAAAATTGTAATGCAAAATGTAGACAGTCTAGAGAAAATTCAACATACATTTTGAAAAACGTATGCTGAGTTGTAATGCTGTTCATTTATGAAAACAAAAAATATTCTTTCCTCATGTAGGAATTGAACATGGGTATTATTGTATAATGGATGGAAAGGCTAACCGCTCGGACATTGTCTGTGCTTTTTTTAGTTCGTTAAACTATACTTCGAATGCATGCTGTTAATATTAAAGTTCCGAAGCTCAAACGTGACGGAGGGAAAACGAAAAACGAACACATAGGCAATAATTTTTAGGTGTGTTTGTGATTTTTGACAAAAGGAAATCGCTAACGAACAAAACTACTTCACTGTCGAAAAACATCGATCGTAATCGATTACAATGTCTGCACTTGTAATGCATTTTTCTCCAGACCCCATTCACATGTTCGCCGCTGGGAAGTAACTGGTTACAATAATTTTACTTATATTAAGTTTACACCGAAAGTTGTGTGTTAGTAAATGTATATGATTGTTTGTTAATGATCTTAACTATCGCACCCTGCGTAAACGCGTTGCCAGTGCTACAAAAAATTCAGCGGTGAACTAATTTTTTAGTCCGCTCTTCTTCTCCCGGTGGAGTAAGGAATTTAGCTCTTTGAGCCGTTCTTTTAAATTTCCCTCGTTGGTTTGGGGCCTTTTTTCCTTAATGACCCCGATGATCCGGGCTCGCTCCTTCAAGAGTCGAGCTCGCTTTCCACCCCTTTGTTTTTTTGGTGCTGGGGTCGGTGGAATGCGCGTGAGCTGCTCGTCCCTGTCCTGGGCTCGCTGACGCTCCCGTAAAATGGTCCTTGATTTATAATCAGCGATGCTGATTGACCTGGGACCGTCCTTTGGTTGTGCCCCTAGAGCCTCCTCTAGAGTGGGCTTATCTTTCTTAGGTACGGGTGTACCATTCATCGCATCCCACGTTGACACAGTGGGCGATAGGCCTACCGTGTTCCGTTCCCAATCGGCGGCGCAGTAGACGGGGCTGTCTACCGCACTTTCTTCCTTACCTCGCCTTATCCAGACGGCGGCGCAGTAGACGGGGCTGTCTACCGCACTTTCTTCCTCACCTCGCCTTATCCAGACGGTGGCGCAGTAGGCGGGGCTGTATACCGCACTTTATTCTTCGCATTCGATTCTCATCCAAACGGCGGTGTAGTAGACGAGGCTGCCTACCACACTTTCCCTGCAAGCATTTTCTATCGCGGAAGTCACTATTTAGTGACGTCTAGATGATGAAAACGATCGTCCGCGATATCGCATTCGGATCGCCGAAGTCACCCCCGTCGGGAAGAACTGTTCTACTTCACTTCTGAGTGACTCCTAGAAGTGTCGCCGAAGTCACTTCTGGAAGTTACTCAGAAGACACTTATAGAAGATACCTAGAAGACCCTTTCCCAATTGCAAAATGGTTAAAAGGAAAATATGTTTTTTGTGCTCATTTTTTGTATGTTTATTCTTTCAACACATTTATTGAAATATATACACAGAGAAAAAAAAAAAACCAAAACTGGTCATCATTCGGGTATTTTTTCATATCAATATCGGCCAATATGAGGCCATACCAAAATGATATTTTCGAACATACCAAATTGGTATTTTCGAACATATAAATAAGGTATTATTTATACAAGATTGTTATGATCTCATATCAAATTTTGCTACAAAATTTTGTATTGTATTTTCTCTAACTCAGAAAAGCATTCTGCCACGAAAAAAAAAATGTGGGCCTGGCTCAGAGGCCAAGGTGCTAGGTCCTGATATTATTTTGTGCTCGGGGGAACGGGGTTCAAATCCCGCTCACAACACAACACGACTTTTTTTTTTTATTAGTTATATCATATTAATTTTTTACCACAATTTTGTTCTTAATATTGTTAAGGAAATGTTAATTATGCGCCTTAAAAACTTTTTACTTTCTCTGCCTTAGCCGGTTTTGAACCGGGGTCCTCTCGCATCAGAGTCGGATGCGTTACCTATTGGGCCATCGCGACAAGTTACGCGCGAGTATATTAGCTAAACTTGAATGTAAAATTAGCTCGTTTAAGCATGCTCAACTTGTAAGTGTGACCACAGCATATAAAGCGTTATAATACCATTGTATACCAGAATACAACAATAATACAACTTTACAGCCATACTATTTTTTCGAAGACTTTTCGATGCCCCTTTTGATATGAAAATCATATCAATCTTTGAAGTATTCATATTAATATGTTACGGATTCATATCAACATGGGTAATTGTTATGATTTCGTATCATATTGGTATGAATTCGTATTACATTTATATGGAAAAATTGATATGTACAAATTGAGGAGACAATATCAATCTGGTATTGTTCCGTTTTTTTCTCTGTGTAGTTACAAAAGCATTGCGGCATGTAAGCACGGTCCATAAGCTTGTAGGAAATGGTGTTGTATTATTTTATTTAATTGCAGTTCCGTGTTCCGTCTATGAAAATGTTTAAAACAACAAAAAAATAATTAATATTGTGCCATATAAAAATCGGAGGAGGTATTTAACTTTTATAATTAAATAGTTAAGTTTTCGGTTTGCTCAGTTTCACGCCAAGTAATTCCTTTTGCTTTCGCATGACAGCCTTAATCGTCCACGCTTTTTTTTTTTTTTTTTACGTATGCATTTTATTTATTGGATCTTCTCTGAATTGAGACTAACAATAAGTATTTAAAATCTTAAATTAAAAAACTATCTTACAGTCATGATGACTGGCGCGAGATTAAAGGGCTCTAATAACTATTGCTGAGCTGGAAGGTCAATCGGGTCCCGTATGAGACCCTGGCTAGCCCCCTGGCGAGTTGGTTTGGATGAGAAGTTAGCTTGGTTAGGTAGGACGCTTATTGTTTTGATATTTCGTCTTTTACGGGGAGAATACCAAGATCTCTGTCCACGCTTAAATCTCGATTTCTCCAATCACTTTAATTTTTGATGTAAATAAATATTGTATTTTATTTACATTCCACCGGTATGTAATGTAAAACACAGAAATTCAGAATAAATCGCACTGATCACAAAGAAATCTCGAAACGAACTGACGCTCGAATTCAAAATACAAAGTGCGTAGGTCAAAGAGAAAAAAGGGTAGTTTTCAGGTATAAAGAGAGAGCCAAGAGCGGACTGTACCCCAAAAACTTCAAAAAAATAAAACCAAATTCCTTTCTATCTTCAATTTAACTTCCAGAAGTGAATTGGTAGATGTTTTTGTCCCATTGGTTTTGTTTTTGTAAAATGTGTTCTATCGCCTTTTCATCGCCAAAAGCGATCGCAAGCCTTTTTAGGTAGTCAAATGTGTTCTATCGCCATTCTATCGTCCAGAAGTGCCTCAGAAGTTACTTCCTCGCGATTTGAACCCTTATTGTTTTTGTAAAATGTGTTCTATCGTCTTTCTATCGCCTAGAAGTGTCTTAGAAGTTACTTCTCCACGTTTTTGTTTTTGTAAAATGTGTTCTATCATATTTTAATCGTCCAGAAGTGACTAAGAAGTGACTTCTTCGCGATAGATGCATATTTTGTTTTTGTAAAATGTGTTCTGTCGTGTTTCTATCTTCCAGAAGTTACTAAGAAGTGACTTCTGGACGATAGGCGATAGAAATATCGCCTGTTTGCTTGCAGGGGAGCAATCAATGAGCAAAATGATGGTGGATGGATGGGCACTTTTGGTTTTTTTTGGTATTTTAAAATGTCTCAATACGGTTCCACCTCAACTGATGAGCCATGAGCAAAATTGAAGCTAAAAAGTACAATTTTGCTCATTCAATAGAGCTACTGTGAAATGGGATCAATAATAAAAATTGATTTGATGCTTTTGGTTTGAATTGTCAAACCTTTTGCGACTAATTAGGTGGTATAAACAAATATGAACAATACAATTATTATTTCAGCGGCACAAGTACGGCATTACGTTGCGTACTAAAAATAACGCTCACACTTCAAAATTAAGACATTTATGCGTCCATAAATTTATATAAAATGGTCTTTCTAGAAATTACTGCCGGATATGATAAAATTACAAAAAATTACATATGTACTTTGTCCAGTCCAAAACATTTTAAAAACGTGTTAAAAATGTCTGATTTTATGGAAATACACACAATTAATTTTACAGTTTTGAACCTTTAAGATTTTTAAATTAACGTTTAAATTCTAAGTGACCATGCCATCTTATCCAAACAAATCACAAAAAAAACATATATTTGTCCTTTTCTAGCCTATATGATGTAGTTATCCGATTTTTTAAAAATCTTATTTGAAATTCAGAAATATTAAAAAAATAGTATTCCCAAGAGTAGAAGGTAATATTTCAAAAAACACCGTGCCAGAATTTATTTATCGCTTTTTTTCGATACTTTTTATGGGAGCTATCCGTCGTCTGATCCGGTCGGTTCCGACTTATATGCTAAACTGCGTCGTTTTTTCATAGAAAAAAGTCGAGGCCTTGGTAAAAAAAATTCGATATTTTAAAACCTAAAAATGGTTCCACTTTTTTAACAAAAACAGATTGTAAATAACAAAATGGCGCATATGTTAAATTAATTTTTTTTTTGTGGGGAACACGTTAAAAAAAGTTTTTTAAATCTTAATTTGTTTTAATTTTTAAGAAAGATATTTTTAAAAAATTTTTTTTCATGTAGCGGTCTTTGAGGAATTAATGCAAAAGACACGAAGTCAATCGGATTACTACAACTGGAGACACAGATTTTTAATGAAAGGGTACTTTTTCAAAATTCACGTTTTTTGGCAAACTACAAAAAAAATTCTACAACAAAAATTTTTTTTATACCCTTGCAGAGGGTACTATGATTTCAGTCAGAAGTTTGCAACGCAGTGAAGGAGACGTTTCCGACCCCATAAAGTATATATATTCTTGATCAGCATCACAAGACGAGTCGATCTAGCCATGTCCGTCTGTCCGTCTGTCCGTCCGTCTGTCCGTCCGTCTGTCCGTCTGTCTGTTTCTATGCAAACTAGTCTCTTAGTTTTTGAGCTATCGGGATAAAACTTTCCCAAAAGTCTTTTTTCTATTGCAGTCGGAACCAACCGGATCGGACAACTATATCTTATAGCTCCCATAGGAAGGATCAAAAAAAAAAAACGTAATAAAATTCTAGCTCCGGTGTTTTTTGAAATTTTACCTTCTACTCTTGGGAATTTTTTTTTTATATATTTCTGAATTTCGGTTTTTTTGTTTTTTAAATCGGATCACTATATCATATAGCTGCCATAGGAACGGTCGAAAAATTAAATGTAAATTAATGGGAAAAAAATTATATCTCTGTTGGTTTTTATTACATTCCCTTCTACTCTGGGATATGACTATTTTGAAATATTTCCGAATTTCGATTTTAATTTTTAAAAGATCGAACTACTATATCATATAGCTGTGATAGAAACGATCGAAAAATTAATGTGAAATAATAAGAAATTGAACATTTTTGCGATTTGTAAATTAATAGAATGATCTGCAAGGGTATATAAGCTTCGGCTTGCCGAAGCTAGCTTCCTTTCTTGTTTTTTTTACCAAATCTTGATACACGTGTTTACTTATTTTACGAATAATACACGTAGAAAAAGTTTCAAGCAAATCAAAAATGTGACCCAAGAAAAGGTGTTTGGATTGTAAAAGAACCGCCCATATATACAATAAGTAATATTGAAATTTGTTACAAGAACATAACAAAATAACTTTATTTTGCAGAATTTCACAATTTGTTCAGTTTGACATTTAGGTCTCTGCTTTTACCAGGTCACTGCTGCTGTGACTACAATAATTACTGTACCGTACATTATATGTACAATTTACATTGTACATGTATTAGATTAACCATGTAAACCTGTTTATAAATTAATGGAACGGGACTTTACTATTCGAATGTAAGTGCAAGCCAAAGTCATGCTTCTATAAGACTTGAGATGGCCTCAGCGTACAAAACATTATAAGAAATAGTCATTAAAAAATCAGAAAAACAAACCGCTTAGAATAGAAGCTTAGTAGCAAAAATGTAAAAGAAGAAAGCGCAACAATAAAAGATATTACGGCCAATAAACCGTTCACCCTCGGTCTCAAACTTAAAACCATAAGATATGTAACATCAAACAAGTTGCGTCAAACTTGTGTTGCAGACTCTGTCTTACAATTAAGACAAGTTAGGTTGCGGGTGAGTATACCATACCGGAATACTTCGAAGAGCCCGTTTAGCCATACACGCAAAAAAAAAACTGATGTTATGAGGAGATTTGAATTAACTACTTAATTTTTTAAAAGTTGTGGCTTTTGTTATTCTAGCGGGAATAATATTTACATAATAATCACAAGATTTGGGATTACGTGTTACAATTCTGTTTTTAACATATCCTAGTAAAAATAAGCAAATAAGCGATTTTCTTATTTTTTATATTTATAAATCTGTATATCTATACATATATATAAATCTATAAGTCTTATTCTCCAATTTTTATTTTAAAAATTGAAAATAAATCGTATTTTCCAATTTTTATTATATAAATTGAAAATAAGTTATGTATTTATTTATACTTATTTTCCAATTTTTATTATATAAATTGAAAATAAGTTATATAATAAAAATTGGAAAATAAGTCGTATTCTAAAATTGTTATTATAAAAACATTAGTTTAAAAAATAATATTCTTTGTGTGCTCCCCAGCAATTGATTTAAAATTCTATTAGTGTTGGAGCCCTAGATCACGAAAATACCACTAATTTTTTTTGATGTCGCTTTTTTTTAAAGATCTTTTAAAGTTTGAAATGTATATTTGTCATGTCGCCGCCTATAATAAATCTTAAATTTGGACTCTATCAACCGAAAAAAGTAGAAAAATCCGAACTTTAAAAATCCACTATAAATCCAGTTTTCCATGGATTTGGCCCATATCCGGCTTGTTTTATTCGGTAGGATTTAAACTTTAAGTTTGTACCCATTATGATTTTTCAACGGATTTATTTCGAGTTTTTACGATATATACAGCCGACTTACATTTGACCAAAAAACACATTTTTCATCTTTGTCGAGCCTCTGCGCTGCCATTACTTATCGAATCATATTGATCTGTATGGCAAAGTTAAACTCTGATCTATTGACTTTAAAATAAAACTAAAACTGGCCCAATCGAGTGGATATCTGCCGAGATATAAGAAGAAATTAGAAAAAAGTCAGAAATTTAACATTTCAAACTTTAAAAAATCTTTAAAAAAAAACTGTGCCATCGAAAAAAAATAAGTGGTATTTTTGTGATCTAGGGGTCCAACACTAACAGAATTTGACATCAATTGCTGGGGAGCACACCAAGAATATTATTTTGTAAACTAGTGTAATTTATTCTTATGAAAAAAGGAACCTTAACTTCAAAAACTAAATTCGCTTAAATAATTTTCTAGCTTTTAAATATCTCCATTATTCGCACGCGACACCAATAGAAGTGACTTTTTTGACTTTCTGTTTAACTTTTGATTGTAACGAAACGTGAAAGAATATTTTAATGCAGTTAATTTCATAGTGTTCCTTGTACTTCCTTCTTTAAAATGTATTTGGGTTGAATTCAAAATATTGAGTGGTTAATTATACCCGTTACTCGTAGAGTAAAAGGGTATATTGTATTCGTGCAAAAGTATCTAAAGTATGGCGTTTCCGACCATATAAAGTATATATATTCTTGATCAGGATCACTAGCCGAGTCGATCTAGCCATGTCCGTCTGTCCGTCTGTCTGTCTGTCTGTGTGGATGAACGCTGAGATCTCGGAAACTACAAAAGATAGAAGGTTGGGATTTCCTACACATATTCTTGGGCTTCCTACGCAGCGCAAGTGTATTTTATCAAGGTGCCACGCCCCCTCTAAAGCCCAAAAACAGCAAAAAGCCGCGTCGCTCACAGTTTTGTGTATAAATTGTACCAAATCCGTGCTCAACACTCCTGCTGGTGTTGAAAAATAGAAGGTCACTCTAATTTGGAATATGTAAATGCAAAATGTAAATTATTTGAAATGGGGCGCGCGAAAAACATACAAGAAGGCATATTTATATTAAAGTTGTTAAGCTGAGTTCCGGGTATTTAATAGTCGAGGAACTCGACTATAACGTTCTCTCTTGTTTTTAATTGGCATCGAAGTGACTGCCACACGCTACATGTCGCACGCGACAGTTTTTTCCGTCATTTTCTTAGGTGGTTTTTCTGCATCCCTAACGTCATAAAAAGAGCCACCTTAGAAAACACCGAAAAAATACCAAAAAATACTTTTTTGTCCATATAACAGGTATTGTCCTGGAAAATTATCCAAGGATACTCAAATGCCTTAGCTTAGTTGAGGATCCATCTAAGTAGAATCAAATATCAGTGCAAAGTCCTATAAAAATATGTTTTTTTCTAGTTTTAAGCTTTTTGGCTTGGTTGACATCCCCAGAGAATGGACCCTATTCAGTTAGGTTAAGTTATGAATGATCCACAAAAACATATCCTCTTGTTCTTAAGAATTCACGGTTTTTGAAAAATCTATGTAGAATATATCTTTAGGTTTCTTTGGTTATGATATGTATGATCCACACAAATATATTCTCTTATTCCTAAGAATACTCTGCTTTTGAAGAATCGATAACACTATGCAGCATCAAAAATTTACCTCGATGGATACGATATTTTTGGATTCGTTGCGAATTCCCAAGATAAACTGCGATTTCCAAAAAGTTCCCAGACACAAGGATTCCTAGCAAAAGGACTTCAAAGTTAGAATTTTTTTTACTTAGGGAGAAACAAATTTTAGAAAACATTGTCAAAAAACATAAAAGCATACAGCTGCGGTCAAAATAGAAGTAGTATTGCCGCCCTGAATTTCTAAAGGTTTTTTGTTGTCAGTTTTCTTATCCAATTAGTCTAATTGTACAATTATAATCAATACAATAATACCAGGAGAAGAAAAATAACAACAACAAACCTTTAAAAACACAGGGCGGCAATACTACTACTATTTTGACCGCAGCTGTATGCTTTTATGTTCCTAAAATCCTAAAATTATTATAAGTATCGGGTTCGAAAGATAAAGAGTGTGTCTTTAAGAAAATTTTATCATCGAATCAAACCATGAATCCGTTTGCCTCTGAGAGCTCCGAAAAGTGTACCAATTTCAGCATTTTTCGAACTTTGAGGTACTTTTGCTAGGAATCCTTGCGTCGGGGAACTTTTTGGAAAACGCAGTTTAACTTCGGAATTCATAAGGAATCCAAAAATATAGCATCCATCGAGGTAAATTTAAAAAGCATTAAAAATGCTGCACAGTGTAATTGTTGAGCCAAGTATAAGCATTAGTGCCTTAGCTAAGAAGAGAACAGTCCAAACAATAAGATGATCGTCCTGTCCTTAAGAATGCACGGTTTTTGTGAATAATTAATTAATATGGAGACCTTATTTAGATTATATATTGATTATTCTAATCCGCGCATTCTATACTATATTTGGCACACTTTATATTTCGGATATTTACAAATTTAAAAAAAATTTTAATGAACAATTAAATATGTTAGTTATAATTGAACTATTTAACTATCAGGATTTACCGAGTAATATATGTGTTGGTGTCCCGACTATCTAATACCCGTCACTCAGCTAAAGGGAGATCGAGGGAGATGGATATATAAAATTTGTTTGATTGCGCATAACTTTTTAACTAATGCACTATGGTCCAAAAATCCAAAATTTTATGGCATAACCTCTACAAATTGATTCACAGACTTTAAACCTTACACATTCTGTGTTTTTACAAATAATAATATGCAAACAAATTTTTGAGTCTGTGCGACCACGCCCTCTTTTGCCTCCCATACAAGCAAATTCATAATACTACACTGTGTTAAAAAGCGTTACCTTTATTTAATTACCTCGATGATATGTTAAAAAATCCTATTTGCTTTAACTGGTCAGCGCTCTAAATGTGCTCTCGAAAAAATTCTCACACGCAAGGATTCTAAGAAAAAATGACATTAAAGTTGAAAAAAATTCTGTTTCTGGCAAACTTTGAAGCTATTTAGCAGACTAACGGATTCTTCGTATGTAATGTAACTCATAACATTTAAAAAGTGCAACTATGTATGTATCTTTCAAACCCCACACACAAAATAATTTTGCTAATATTTTTAACGAAATTATTAGCAAAAGAAGACATATCCTTTTCATTCTCCTACGAATGCTTACGGGGTTGGTAGGGTCTTGCAAAAAAAATATCGATTTTAAAAAAAAATATTTTTGTAGATTAACATCTTAAGATTTAACAAAAAAGTTTTAAGTCAAGCGGACAAAAACTTCAGAAGTTATGCATCTTTAAGTGAGTTTTTCTCAAAACCACGTTTCGAAAGTCTGTGTTCATCGGCATTTGTAAACGGCTCAACCGATCGTTTTCAAATTTGTCGCCATTTTTTCTGGATAAAAAAAACCCGCCCCCTGTGAAGCGTTTTTTTTATTTTTTGACTTTTAATATTTTATTTTTAAGCCGAAAGTCAAATTTTTTAGGTGAAAAACGAATTTTTGACTTTGGACTTTCGAACAAAAATTGTTAAAAATAAAAATTAAAAAAAGGGCTTCCCAGGGGGCGGGTTTTTTTTTTAATTCTTAAGCAAAATGTAAAAACAAAATGGAAATCCGATCATTTTTAGCGAATGTACAGTGAACACCGCAAAACGCCTTTTTTAATAGTGTTCCAGCAATCGCTTTGCCACACCAAAAAAAAAATGATCATAGAATCTAAACTATTTCTACATTAAAAGTAAACTATTGAGTGTCAAAAATTTCTCGATACTCTGAGTATTAAGCTAATGGACTTCGAAAGTATAAAAATGAAACTTTCGAAGTTGTCAAGCTTAAACTAACGAGTATATAGTTTATACTCACTCAGTGTACTGAAATTTAGGCTGCAGGTTTATTTTGTATACTATTTAGTATAATGCCAGTATAAATATTATACCCCGTATTAAAGAGACAAAATTCAAAAAATGTTGTTTTGTACTTTTCATATATTATTAAAAATATTTTTTACATATTTATAAATTACTGAAGGTAATTTTTAATTTAACAAATAAACATAAATACAATACATGTACATGTTTTACCGCTTATGTCGCTGATCATCTCCAGAGTGAAGGCCGTCCAGATGAATACCGAAGCTTGGTCGAGGACGCTGATATTGAAGTTAAGTTCTTAAGCAAAATGTAAAAACAAAATGGAAATCCGATCATTTTTAGCGAAGGTACAGTGAACACCGCAAAACGCCTTTTTTTAATATTAAAATTTTCACAAGTAATTTTCACAAACAAACCTTAAACAGACCGCAGCGTTGTTTACAAAATACACTAATGTCAAACCATTAAAATACTAACGCGTCGAATAACATTAAAAAGCCGTAACACTTTTTCTGTTCGAAATGTCCAGGTTCCAAACCAGAATATCCTGGCCTCACACTAGGAACGAAAATCGAAACTTCGGTATAGAAATTAAACTCAGGGCATAAACTTAACCCTATTTAGTCTTAACTTAACACTATTGAGTCTGCTCCCTACATTATTTAGTTTTGAATTAATACTGACAGTTTAATACTAGCTGTAGTATACTTTTAATACAACGCTCATTAACTGTAAACTTTCGGATTTTTTTTTGGGTGCACCGACATATAAACCGATAGTATCGGCTATAAAAATTAGTGGATGTTACTTAAATGACACTTCATAATATACAAAAGGCTTGCAATAAATCGTAAAGTTAGTCGATTTTTTGGTGCCAAAGACCCGGCCCCCCCTTAACAAAGAAGGATTCAAAATAACTATTTTTATACCCGTTACTCGTAGAGTAAAAGGGTATACTAGATTCGTGCAAAAGTATGTAACAGCTAGAAGGAAGCGTTTCCGACCCCATAAAGTATATATATTCTTGATCTGGGTCACTAGCCGAGTCGATATAGCTATGTACGTCTGTCCATCTGTCTGTCCGTCTGTCTGTCCGTCTGAACGCTGAGATCTCGGAAACTACCAAAGCTAGAAGATTGAGATTTCCCACACATATTCTTGGGCTTCCTACGCAGCGAAAGTTTTTTTCATCCGGGCGCCACGCCCCCTCTAACGCCCACAATCGCCGACTAACGATTTTCAAATATGTCTGGCACCCACATCTTTAAAGATTTCCGAAAAGTATAAATGCAATTTTGTTGTGTATATTTATACCTATCGAAATTTAGAAGACATTTTTCAAATCGGACCATTCATTAAAAAGTTATGCCCATTAAAAAAAATTGTATATATTCATCTCCCTCGAACTTCCTTTAGCTGAGTGACGGGTATTGGATAGTCGGGACACCCACCCGACTCACAGAGTAAGATTTTGCCAATCTAGGGGGACTTAAATCAGTAGGAGTCGTATTTTTAAAGATATCGGCTTAAAATTTGGAGTGAATATTCTAGTAAGCCCAAAGATTATGTTGAACATAAAAAATGGGCGTGGCACTTTTGAGGGCGTTAAAAATTAAAAAAAAACTGTTTTCTTAAAAATAAAAACCCCAACAAAAATTACAAAAAAAAATTTTGAAACTTTTAACTATTTTTGTACTTTTTGTTATAATTTTCGCCAACTTAAAAAATTTTGTTTTTAATTTTTGGAGGCGACTTTTTTTTTTTTTTTTTTTTTTTTGAAAATGTTGATTTTGGGTTATATGCTCAGCTGCAAATAAGGTTTTGTATTATAGATAATTAATAAAAAAAAACAAAAAAATTTGGTTTTTATTTTTAATATTTTTTTTTATTAAATGGTAACAATTTAAAGTTCATGTGTACATCGTCTAGTGGAGACAGTGACTCAAAAATGTCTTCTTGAGCACTTATCAGCCGTTTTACGGTATGATCAATAGGGGATTTTAAACTTATTTCAGCATAGGATTCTCTTACTTTTATACCAGTAGGATAACATAACATTTTTGACTCCTTAACGAGATCATAACATGGATATAATTTTGGACGGACAATTTTTGTGGTATTGTACTGGTGCATTGATAATTTACTTTTTATCAGAGGGGCAAGTGCTTGATCTGCTGTTTTGCAGTGCTATTAGAAGATAATTTAGCCTTTTTAATTATAGTCCCCGTGGACGGGGGAGCATTTGGTAATTCATTAATTAATTTAGCTGAATCCCGTTTTCCTTCTGCCCGCAAAGTCTGTTCTGCAGCTGATAGCAATTGATCCTCATCTATCGTAGGCAACAATTCTTGGCTTTTCTTTTTTTGTGTTTTAGGACAACACTCAGAAAACACTTTTTGTGACCTCCCTTTGGTACTTAATGTGACCTGAAACCCACTTGCATTATGAGCAAAAAAGCTGGCTTTATCTCTCCTACATTTCTCAAATCGGTTTTTAAACTCAAAAGTCAGTGTAATTTCAATTTGGAGTGATCAATGTCATTGCCAAACACCATCACTGCGTGCTTTACAAGAGCGTCTCGCGGAGTGGTTTTTATGTTTTTCGACCAAACCTCGAAAAATGCAGCACGGCTTATTTCACTCATTTCTAAATAGAAGATCTTTGGGCAAAATATGGGCAAGATTTTATTTTAGATTCTGAATCAGAATGAATGCATGCGAAGGATGTATGTTCTGGTTGGATAGAATACGATAGAATAATATAAGTTTTTTTCCACCAAAAAACAGAAACATGAAAAAATGCACTTACTTTTTAGCACTTTTTTCAAAAAATGAAAAAAAAAAATTTTTGTCCCAAATAAATGTTTTTGTTTTTGAAAGTGGAATAAAAATTGTCTAAAGTTTCTAGGAAACATAACTTTTGGCTGCTCCCACTGATCACGCGATGCAATTGATAAGACTAAACTTTGTCAACTGTTGCTCGCTTCCCAGTGCAAAAAAAAATTGTTTGTTTTGTTTTGTGCCTGTTTTCGTAATAGTTGAACATTTCTAAAACTGCTGCTTAAAGCTCATCGACATCAAAAATAGTTAAACTTTTGCTAAAAATCCCGCTAGATTGGCCAAATCTTACACTGTGCGACTATAGCGTTCTCTCTTTTTTTTTCTTAAATATAAAAAAAAAAAAAATTTCTGTGGTTTAAAAAAAATATTCAAAAAAGTTAAAAAAATTTTAATCTTAAGAAAAATTGTTTATTGAACGTGTTTCTTTACAACATTTTTTCTCAAATGCGGACAAATCAATTTTTTTTCTAAATTATATTGTTTATTTTTCTAATCTTCCTTTCTTTATTTGAGGGTTAAAATCGATTTTAGAAAAAAAAGCCTTAACTTTTCTAAAAATAAAAAAAAATTGCCATTAAAATTATAAATATTTAGACGTAATAGAAATATTGTTTTTCTAAAAGCAGAAAAAATGTTGGACGATTTTTCTAACATTTAGAAAAGAATGTGTGATTTTAAGAAATATTTTTTTAGAAAATAAAAAATTTAACCGTATTTGATCAATTTCCCTTCTTATACACTTTTTAAGAAAAAATCGCCATTAATTGAAGAAAATTTCCGGGATTGGTAATTTAGGGGTCTAACGCGTGCGTGCATGAATATGTTATTCAAGCTTGCGGCTGCAAGTATGAGTTCAATCCTACGTCGAGACGAAAAACTCATGGTGTCTTTTTGTTTTTTTTAACACTAATATTTACATATTAATAAAAAAAATGTATTGCGTTTTTTTTTTTACTCATGAATAATTATAATTCGATAAAAATTATGTTTAAGTTTTTCAAATTTAAAACATTCAATTCCTGTTACTATTGAACCATAATAAATATATAAATATTAATATTAATCAATAATTACACAGGCCGACAAAATGTGACATGGGTCGGTGTCCAGGCCTGCCACCATTTTATTTCGATAAATGAGGCTTTTCTAAGCATAAGTTGCCAGTACGCCTATAGTCCATCAGCTCTGGTATTTGCGGTATCTTTAATTGAAGAAAATCACAAATTTTCTTCGTCTTTTGGGATATACCTTCAAGAGTGGTAAACCAATTTTGGTAATCTTTTCGGAATTAAAGAGTTACATGTCTCTTTTATACGGTCGTTTTGGAAAATTCAATGTAACTGAACCACAAGAGAAGGTGGGCGCATTTAAATTTTTAAAGTCACAGCAAAGTTTAAAAATCTTCATTTGTGAACAGCGTTTAAAAATAAAATAAAAATATTTTCTTCTACAATGCATTTTTGATCCAAAGGCACCTTATGTCCATAATTTTTAGGACACTCATCAGGTTTTTGTGTATCGTTTTGGAATTTTTAAAATTGTTTTTCTTACTTCCTTCACAGTGACGATTCACAAACAGTGCCCAAACCTGTCACTATTTTACGTAACTCATAACTATTTTTGAGCACAAGTGACCCTTGCTTTAAAAATATTTATACATGGGCGTAAGCTAAAAGCTGGAGGGGGATTACACTTCAAGCATTTCAGCCCCCAAAGATTAGTAGGCTACGCTCATGTGCTTATACTCAAAGCAAAACTACTTAGATCATTTAGAATTATGATATTTAAAATTGTGACAGGTTTAGGCACTGTTTGTGAATTGTCACTGTGAAGGAAGTAAGAAAAACAATTTTAAAAATTCCAAAACAATGCACAAAAACCTGATGAGTGTCCTAAAAATTAGGGACATAAGGTGTCTTGGGATCAAAAATGCATTGTAGAAGAAAATATTTTTATTTTATTTTTAAACGCTGTTCACAAATGAAGATTTTTAAACTTTGCTGTGACTTTAAAATTTTAAATGCGCCCACCTTCTCTTGTGGTTTAGTTAGATTGAATTTTCCAAAACGACCGTATAAAAGAGACATGTAACTATTTAATTCCGAAAAGATTACCAAAATTGGTTGACAACTCTTGAAGATATATCCCAAAAGACGAAGAAAATTTGTGATTTTCTTCAATTAAAGATACCGCAAATACCAGAGCTGATGGACTATAGGCGTAGTGGCAACTTATGCTTAGAAAAGCCTCATTTATCGAAATAAAATGGTGGCAGGCCTGGACACCGACCCATGTCACATTTTGTCGGCCTGTGTTATTTAAGAGCAAAATTAAATGAACAACTAAAAGGAATAACCAGAAGAGAGCCAGATCAATTTGAGTAAAAATAGGAGAACAAAATGTGAATAGACTTTGTACAGCGCCTCACGTGATGCTTCCGTGGCGCAGCTAGTAGAGTGCTTGACTGCAAACTGTGAGGCGAGCGGTTAGCGGTTCGATTCCCGCGTGCGGCGACCAAGATGTTTTTCTCAAAATAGTAAGTTATTGGGTTTTTATATTTATAATTTGTAATTTGTATACTCATTTCAGTTATTATTACAGTTCCAATTTGAAACTACAAGTGCATGTACATAAATATATACACCCACCCATGTGCTCAATTAAAGGAAATTCAAATAAGGTGACACACAAGAACGAAAAAAAAACAACCCAAGGGCAGTAGCGTCACAAAAACAACACGGTATAATTCCGAAGCCCGAAAATAGATTTTTGTATTTTCTGAATTTGATAATTTTTTTTTTGTTATTTAAAAAATATTTGTCTATATTTAAAAAAAGTATTTATTTTTTTTAGAAAACTTTTATTTCTAAATTTTAAGAAATAATTTTTTACTTTCTAGCAAAAAATTTCTAAATTGCAATCTATTTTTTTTGTTTGATTTTTACAAAAAACGCCTTTGATTTTAAAAACCTACATTCTTTAATATAAACAAAATCGCCAGAAAAGCAAATTCATAGGCGCTTTTCTAAAAGCAAGGGTGTAAGGAGTGTAAGTTTAAAATAAATCTAAAGCATCACTTAGCAAACAATAAACAAAAAAATATTTTACAGAGACTGGCGATTAAACCGAGTCAGTTTCCTGTGTTTTGTGCTAAATTTCCTATTTTAATATTTTCAAGGGTTTTTTTTCAGAAAGGTACCAGGCCGAGACAAGTTCCTTTTTTATTAATTGTGAAGTATTCATTTTTTCGATTAGGACAAATTTTCTAAGTACTGTGTAGTGGATTTAAAGGAAACAGTAGAAAAACAAGAGAGAACGCTATAGTCTATCTAATACCCGTCACTCGGCTAAAGCGAGTGCGAGGGAGATATATATATACAATTTTTTTGATTGCGCATAATTTAATTAAGGGTCCTATTTAAAAAATGTCTTCTACATTTCGATAGGTATAAATATATACAACAAAATTGCATTTATACTTCTCGGAAATCTTTAAAGGTGAGGGCGCCAGGCACATCTTAAAATCGTTAGTGGGCGATTGTGGGCGTTGCGTGGCGCCCGGCTAAACTTACGCTGCGTAGGAAGCCCAAGAATAGGTGTGGAAAATCTTAACCTTCTAGCTTTTGTAGTTTCCGAGATCTCAGCGTTTATACGGACAGACAGACGGACATGGCTATATCGACTAGGCTAGTGACCCTGATCAAAAATTTTACTCTACGAGTAACGGTTATAATATGAAAGATCGTTATAGTCGAGTGCGTCGACTATTAGATACCCGTTCAGCTAACAAACTTTAAAATAAGGATCAACACTTACTCTGTAGACAAATCTTTACATTTTACTTTTTAAAATACAAAACAGAATATACGCGGGCACGGCGCCGTCTATCGGGAGGCAGTGGTACCATTGGTGAGTCAAGGCATAAATGAGGGCGCTATACCGGTAATGGCGTTTGTGGGCGTTGCAAACTTTTTTAATTTATGTTTAGCTTATTTTGCTTAAAGCGAGTATTTTTTTTAGATGTTGGCGGTTTTCGGTAATTATGCTAGCTTAGGGGCTGTCCATATATTACGTAATCACAATTTCAGCGATGTTTTAGTTTTTCGTTTCAAATAAAATTAAATTGAAATTAAAAAAAATTAAAAATAAATTAAAACAAGAGAGAACGCTATAGTCGGGTTGGTGTCCCGACTATCTAATACCCGTCACTCAGCTAAAGGAAGTGCCAACGCAGGTTGGTGTCCCGACTAATAATCGTAACTCAGCTAAAGGAAGTGCGAGGGAGATAGATATATGTAGATATTTTGATTGCGTATAACTTTTTAATGAATGGTCCGATTTGAAAAATGTCTTCTACATTTCGATAGGTATAAATATACACAACAAAATTTCATTTATACTTCTCGGAAATCTTTAAAGATGTGGGCGCAGGACCCATTTTAAAATCGTTAGTGGGCGATTGTGGGTGTTAGAGGGGGTGTGGCGCTCGGCTAAAATAAACTTGCGCTGCGTAGGAAGCCAAATAAGATGTGTGGAAAATCTCAACCTTCTAGCTTTTGTAGTTTCTGAGATCTCAGCGTTCATACAGACGGACATGGCTAGATCGACTCGGCTAGTGCCCCTGATCAAGAATATATATACTTTATGGGGTCGGAAACGCTTCCTTCTAGCTGTTACATACTTTTGCACGAATCTAATATACCCTTTTACTCTACGAGTGACGGGTATAATTATAAAGAGTCAAAATCTCCCAAGTGGGCCACCCCCGATTTGAAGGTCCGATTTTCGTCAAACTTGTTTACTTTTCCGGTTCACAACGACAAAAAAAAACTTAATTTGAACGGTTTTGAGAAAATTTGAGTTTCAACGGAGTTATAAGGGTCAGAAAATAGAATAGCGCTTTTTCAAAAAAAGGTGCAATCACTCTTTTTTGTATATTTTCGAAACGGTGAAGGATATCTTTATGATGTTTTCGCTAATCGATCAAGAATTTTATTAGCTCTTCATTAAAAAATATTAACATTTTTTAAAAATTATTTGTCCAAAAAATAAATAGCAAAACTTTTTTTCAGTGTATTTTTTCAGTTTTCTTCACCAACTACAGAGTTTAAACCGATTAAAAAACTAAATTTGATTCATTATGAAAAAGATCCAAAAGGTTTTTCGCAATTTGAATTAAGAAGTTTATGGTTCACAGAATCAAAAGCTTTAGAAAAATCAGTATAAATCACATCAGTTTGATGATGTGTCAGGAAGCCTCTAGTAACAAAGGTACACAGCCAAAAATTTCCACGAACCATTTCTAGTTTTCCATGATTACTGGGTGCTCCTGAGTAAAAGCCCCATACAAACTTATGTCCCATCACCTACAGGTTCCGCGGTATAGCTAAAAATACAAAAATCCGATGTTTGCCGACATTTTGAATTATGTGGCCGATATAATTGGACTTACCTTAATTATTATTTGTTGAAATCTACTCTTAATACATCACGGCATTCCTAAAAAATATTCCCCATTGTGAACCATTGCCCATGTCTTTGAAATTCGACGCTAAAGTTGAAACTCCCAAAATTGTAGAGATTTTTCTGATGGAAAAACAATTCTGAGGATTAAATCTTGAATGGAAGTAATTTTAACTGTTCATTGTATCTATTTTTCATTGTATGCTTTAATTTCGGTTTAAAGCGTTTTCATGAGGATATTTTTTATTCGATTTATTATACTAATAAAACCGTTTTTTCTATTTCATTATCTACTCCTAAATGTTGTCAAATTTTAAAAAAGTCAAGGCATCCTACAGAGTGGGAGTAAACATATACATTTCTCTATGTATGTTCAGTGAACGTATTTAGTTTCTTAGTTCTAGACGTTGCCATGACTTATTCAAAATTTGACAAAATTTAGGAGTAGATAATGAAATAGAAAAAACGGTTTTATTAGTATAATAAATCCAATAAAAAATATCCTCATGAAAACGCTTTAAACCGAAATTAAAGCATACAATGAACAATAGATACAATGAATAGTAAAAATTACTTCCATTCAAGATTTAATCCTCAGAATTGTTTTTCCATTAGAAAAATCTCTACAATTTTGGGATTTTCAACTTTGGCGTCGAATTCCAAAGGCATGGGCAATGGTTCACAATGGGGACTATTTTTTAGGAATGCCGTGATGTATTGAGAGTAGGTCCTACCGAAAATAATAAAGGTTAGTCCAATTATATAGGCCACGTAATTCAAAATTTCGGAAAACATCGGTTTTTTGTATTCTTAGCTATACCGCGGAACCTGTAAGTGATGGTACATAAGTTTGTATGGGACTTTTACTCAGGAGCACCCAATTATCATGGAAAACTAGAAATGGTCCGTGGAAATTTTTGGCTGTGTACCTGAGTAATTTGTTGAAAATACTCAAAGAAGGTACTCTGGTAGAGTAGCACCCCTAGATCTTAAGAGTGAAGTCAAAAAAAAATGGTATGGGTAAATAAAACAAAAAAAAAATTTTAAAGACAGTTTTTTTCCCAACCAACTTTAAAAATGTGAAGTTCACATTGTGAACATTTAAAAAATTGATACGTGTACCATTCTAAATTTTCCGTCTTAACAAACTAAAGAAGCCATAATTGGACAGAATCCATTAAAAAATTGATTTTATTTTTATTTTTGAAATTTGCAATGCTAGGTTTGCGAATCAAATTTGAATTTCAGAATGTCTAAACAGAAAATTGAAGATTTGTATGTTTGTGAAAGAAATAAATAAAGTTTAAGTGTATCGAACATGTTGCATACGATAGAACGTGTTAAAACCCAAACCACTGTATAGTGGTCTAGCAGCAATAGTGAGATTCGAGCTTTTGATGTAGCAATTACAATAATCCGCAGTAGGAATTTCGAAAAATAAACGCGCGATTCATCTATCTTGAAATAACAATGCAAATAATTGGTTGTTGAACAAAATCAAAAGATTTCACCGAAAATTAAACGGTATTGATCGATGAGTACTACATGAGTACTATAATAGAACTTAAGCACAAGTTTTGATTAAATTTATATGTAAAAAACATTATAAAATAAAATTTCAATCGCCAAAATGCAAATGCCACATCCTAGTGAAAATTTTGGAGAAGATAGCACGACTGATTCTCGTGGCTGTGTTAATATACCCAAAATGGAGCTGCTCAAGGTTAATTATGTACACCAGTGCAAGAATGCTATTATGTACAGGTCGAGCGAGCCACAGCTGGCTGAGCGTCGAAAAAATCCGACTCGTTTTGGTGGATACCGCCGAAGTCTATCGCAACTCGGGCATAAGCATCAAACCGGTCCTACTCTCTCGACGAATTGCTCTATGACTTCTTTGTCCTCCCAAAAACCGCCAATAGTTGATTCTTGGAAGTTGCTATTGCAACCAAGTCAAAACCCAGGTTCTATGGAAATGTTTAAGGTTCAGGAGCAAAAACTGACAAATCTCATTGGCATTAAATCACGGGCAGACCGCATCGCACGAATAGAGACCATAGAGTGCAGATCACTCCTAAAGTCCGACTCTCAAAATCTTCAGCCAAAAGCAGTACAGGACCAATCCCGCTCAAATCAATTTGTACCATTCTGGTTGTTTAAAAACGAAAGAAATACAATCGGCAGTAACAGCAAACATTTCAGCAGTAATGACTTCACGGCACCACCAAAACAATCTCCCCACTTAAAAAAAAAAAAGATAATTCGTGTTCACACTCGAAAACAATATCCGATAACTACCACTAATATGGATCGGTCCATCAGACAAGCTGAACTTCCCGAGATCAATTATCGTGATGAAAGCTACGATTATAAAAGTTTCAATTCCCAATGTGAAGATCAGAAATGTTTTCTCAGCAGCTGCTCTGATTCCGACGTTTCTGTCTATAGTGAATATAGCCAGCATCCATGCAAGCATTACACAACTTTTCATACAGGGGATTTTCCCAGTTGCCAAAATAAGGGAAAACCAATACTAAGGAAGGAATATGAAGGCTCAATTCAAATAAAAACCCATGGGGATCCTAACGATCTGCAGAATTTTTTGAAAAAGAATCTGACTAAGGCTACAACCAATGAACTGCTAAAAGCAGCATCAGAAAATGAAAAAAAGTGTAATATTGAAATAGAGCGAAGATTAATTGATTTGAAAATAAGTGAAAAGGATTTCAAATTTAATGACAGCGAGGACTACATAAAGGTCGAACCCAGTCCATCACCAATGGGTAACATCACTTCGGAGAATTTAGTCAGACCGAACGGCAACTACAACGACCAAAGTAAAATTCAGAATTCCTCTGGGTCGCATTCTGTTTCATTCTCTAGCTGTAGTGGTTCATGCTTGAATAATAGTTCTGTATGTGATTCAGAAGAAGATTTCTGCGACGGTGATGAACACAAATATTCCAAAACTTATCTTAAGTACTTTTCCAAGAACGGTACCAATGCTATGGAAGGGGTTTTTCGGAACAACGCGTATGATGACTTTCCAGTGAACAAAACTGCCAGCTGTTGCTGTAACATGTCTTGTTGCGACGAGGATGATTGTTCATTTTTTGATGAAAATGTAGGCGATTCCATACCGCTGCAACAACTAGAACAAAGCGAAGTAGCCGAATACCTCACAAGGAACAAAATATTACTACTTAAGGTAGGATGAAACAAATTTTTCTTCCAATTTTTGTCACTTGACATTGTTATATATAAACATGGAATAATTTAAGTGCAGGGGTATATAAAATTTGTCCTTCAGAAGCTAATTTTTTGGAAATCTGTTTATCTGTTATCTTTGTATACCACTAGCTTAAACGATGATTTCTTAAATTTCAAATTATATAGTTCTTGAGATTTCCCAACTTTTTTTATATGACACTTTCCGTAAGACCCCCGCTTATGTCCGCTTATAAGATAGTAGAAGTTCGGTAGCCCGCAGCTTCGCCTGCGAAACTTAAAATTTAAAACTAAGCATAGCATGTAGAGAAAAGATTTTATCATAACTTTTTTCCTTAATTTCCGTAAAAACAACAGTATATTGTCCTAAGCAAACTACTTTAAAAATATATAAAAACTTGCATAAAAAAATCCTAAAATTCTTATTGCTTGCGTAAGTTATCAGCTGCACAGAACAGAAAAAAAGAAATTTATTATTCGACACAAATCCTTACATTAATTTTCTTCATAACATTAGTACTTTGTCCAAAACATATTGTTTAAATATAGAATTTCATACTAGGTTGAGCATGTAATTAAATTCCAAATTGATTAGCGTGCAAATCTAAAAAAATAAACTTGTCTTTAAAAAAAAAGTAGAACAAAAAATTGCTAAAAGATAGATCTCGCTCGAAAAGATAGCTTTCGAACAACCAAAAAGATAATTTTGAATAAGACTTATGAAATTAGAGGGAATTATAGGGAATATTATAGAATTATATGGCGGATTAGTTAACGGGGGTTTTTGGAAGGTATTCACAGTAGACAACTCTTATAAGGGAAATCTATATTTATGCGAAATAATGTTTTGCTTTATGTATTTGACTATTTAAAAAACGGCATTAAGAAAAGCAGTTTCATATATATAACTGAATTTTACCATTGATATTTTGCTTCAGTATATTTGTTTTCATTAATTTTTCACCTTGATTAGAATTATATTAATAATAAGAAAGGCAGGTGGAAGGGGATGCCGTGAATCAAATTGTTTAAACATTTCCATTTGTTTAAAGGGTAATACTATATATTAGCGGACTCACCCCCGAAATTCGCGAAAAAATTATCATCGATGGACCGCGATTTCTTAAGAATTTACGTGCAAAAAGAACTTGGCGGTCGTCCATGGTTCTCTTGTAATTGAATTTCAAAGTTCTCGGGTTTGCTATAAAAAAAAGCTTTTCAAACGTTTGCTATAAAAATCATATCTGTATATATGTACACTTTTCCCTTTTTGTCAAAATAGGACTAATTTAAAATTCCAAACATCTGAGAAATTGGTATTAGAGGGAAGTTATAATAATATATCTTATAAAAAATAAAACAATTAAAAATTTTAAAAATTTTTTTAAGAAATTAAAAAAATATATTTAAAAATGTTTAATAAATTACATAATACAGAAAAATAATAAATTCAAAAATTTTTAAATTATTGTTTTTTAAATAGACGGTTAAATAAATAATTGTAAGTTTTTAATTGATTAAAAAATGACTTTTTACTTTTTGTCATTCAGAAATTTTCAAAAGACTTAAAACTTTACTTTTAATCATTAACAATTGTTAAAGGACTAGTAAACAATGAGAAAACATAAATTCCATAAGGATCCGATAAGAGTGAGAGAGTTAATCTACATGCTGCGACGTTTTTTCATAGAAAAAAGCCGAGGCCTTGCTAAAACAAATTCGATATTTTAAAAACTAAAAGTGGCTCCAACTTTTTACAAAAACCGATTGTAACTAACAATATGGCGCAAGTATTAATTTTTTTGTGGGGCAATGGTCAAAAAATTTTTTTTAAATCTTAATTTGTTTTTATTTTTAAGAAATTAAAAACATTTGTTTTTAAGAAATTTTATTTTGAAAGGAGAGGTTTTAGAGGAATTAATGCAAAAGACATGAAGTTAATTGGATTCATATAACCGGAGATAAAGATTTTCAATGAGAGGGTACTTTTTCAAATTTGACAATTTTTGGCACACTTAAAAAAATTCTAACTAAAAAAATAATTTTTTTTTGGTCAAATCCTGATACACGTGTTTACTTATTTTCCGAATAGTACGTGTAAAAAAAGTTTCAGGCAAATCAAAAATGTGAAATTTTTTTTTTGGCCAAATCTGTTCGGTTTGTAAAAGAACGGCCCATATGCCATATGAAACTCTGGTTTTGTATCCATTTGAAGAAAACGAAACCAACGTTAAAGAACATAAAGAAACATTTAAAAAAGTTAAAGAGCTTTTAAAGTCTGTTTCCGAAGAAGAATCGGCTGTGTTTATTAATTTTGGATATTTCCTTAGCCACCTTGAAATTTCATATGAGGATTACAAGTTCGCCATTCGGTCTAGCATAAAAAAGCCCCAAGTATTTTTTTTGACCCGGCTGCCGTCACCACTCATTTTTGTTTACATGTCGCCGCCTATGATAAATCTTAAATTTGGACTCTGTCAACCGAAAAAAGTGGAAAAATCAGAACTTTAAAAATCCACCATAAATCCAGTTTTCCATGGATTTGGGCCATATTTGGCTAGTTTTATTCGGTAGGATATAAACTTTAAGTTTGTACCCATTATGATTTTTCAACGGATTTATTTCGAGTTTTTACGATATATACAGCCGACAGTCGACCAAAAAACACATTTTTCATCTTTGTCGAGCTTCTGCGCTGCCGTTACTTATCCAATCATATTGATCTGTATGGCAAAGTTAAGATCTGATCTATTGACTTTAAAATAAAACTAAAACTGGCCCAATCGGGTGGATATCTACCGAGATATAAGAAGAAATTCGAAAAAGGTCCGAAATTTAACATTTCAAACTTTAAAAAATCTTTAAAAAAAACTGTGCCATCGAAACAAAAAATTAGTGCTATTTTCGTGATCTAGGGGTCCAAACCTAACAGAATTTGCCATCAATTGCTGTTGAGCATTTCGGCAGTAAACTAGTGTTATTAATATTTATATTAAGTATTTAATATATTATTATTAAAATGTACTTACTTACTGCCAAATTATCAACAGTTCCTGAAATTGAAACTATTCCTGCAATCGAAAATAAATATTAATATTAGAGAAGGATGGTATTTGCGGCCCGCAATATTTTCAGTAGGCAAATATAAATTGAAAAATTATAAATTGCATCTTTGAGGGATCGCACTTTAACTTTCTTAAATAGGCTCAAGACAAACATGTTACTTCGAATGCTCATCCAAAACTGAGCACAAGGCACTATGGGGCATTTAACCACTTTTCTTGGCCGAAATTAATAACTCGGTCAATTCAAAAGATATTGACTTGAAACTTTACCAGTCGCCATATTTTATCCCTACGCATGTTATACATGAGAATCATCCGGATCGGACAACTATCTCTAATCTCTAAAGATTATAAAATGAAAGACCGATTTTTAGGGGGATACGACCACAGCCTAAACCATAAGAGCTAGAGCAGCAAAAATTTTTCACAGTATTCCATTGGGGGCGTAGGCGCCCACTAAGGTCCGACATGTCCCCCCAGTGGCCCCAAACAGCTCCAATATCCATATTTAGAACAAAAAATCATTAGATTTACTTAAGCTTAGCTTCTAAAGTGGTTGGAATTTCGAAATTTTGATTTTGCAGAATTTTAGGTCTTGAAAGGGCCTAATTAGAAATCTAAAAGAAATTTCGATATCCCCCATAATTTGGGGGCTACATTTAAAATTAACTTTTCGATTTAAAAAATCTAAACCGCTGCTCCGATCGAGATGATTTTGTAGTAAATGGTTATTCTATGGCCCAAATGCTTAAGTTTAATTTTTTAAGTTTTTAACATTTTTTTAAAGTATTTTTAACGAATTTATTTTGATTTCCTAAGTTATTGCGTTGCATTTTGTGGGGGCCCGCCGAGAGAGCGGAACCCAGAGAGCGGATGGCAAGAGAGCGACGGCCGAGAGAGCAACAGCCAAGAAATGGGGTGGGGTAGTGCTGCATGGAAAGGGGAGGGGAAAGAGGCAATTTAAGTTAAATTTGTTTTGGATTTTAAAAACTTAAACTCCGATCAAAATGATTTTCGATCAATAGTCAGTCCTGTGGATCAAATGCTTCGGTTTTATTTTTCATTTTGTAGCAGAAGTAAGAACCTTTTTTAATTTCCACCATGGAAGAAAATAGAAAATTACTACAAATTCTGTAAGCAAAGCAAAAATGTTTCCAAGTTAAATATTAATCTTAAGATTCGAACTTTTGACCAAATACGTATGTACATATGTATATTTGGATATGTTTTGATTTGCTTATATGTATGTACAATACATGTACATACACACAATGTGTGTGTATGTTTCTATTCGAAATTAGATAATGTGCTTAAATACAAATAAAATGATTTATTTCCTTTCAGCCAATGCAAAATTTTTTTGAGCTTAAAATTAATAATAATCGATCAAATGTGGAATCTGAAAATAATACGTTACTTTGCTGTTTTTGTATTGGATGCCAATCCTTTACTGTGTGTACAAAGGTTTTCGTTTCATTCAAAACAAGAAATTTGGAAACAACAAATTCCAATTTATAAACAAGTATACATATTTGTGCGCAAATTAAAATTGCATTGATAACATTGTAACTGATAAAAAGTATACAAGTTCACAACTTTTACTTGGATCACTTTCATCTCTAAAGATTATAAAATGAAAGACCGATTTTTAGGGGGATACGACCACAGCCTAAACCGTAAGAGCTAGAGCAGCCAAATTTTTTCACAGTATTCCATTGGGGGCGTAGACGCCCACTAAGGTCCGACATGTCCCCCCAGTGGCCCCAAACAGCTCCAATATCCATATTTAGAGCAAAAAATCATTAGATTTACTTAAGCTTAGCTTCTAAAGTGGTTGGAATTTCGTTTTTTTGATTTTGCAGAATTTTAGGTCTTGAAAGGGCCCAATTAGAAATCTAAAAGAAATTTCGATATCCCCCATAATTTGGGGGCTACATTTAAAATTAACTTTTCGATTTAAAAAATCTAAACCTCTGCTCCGATCGAGATGATTTTTTAGTAAATGGTTATTCTATGGCCCAAATGCTTAAGTTTAATTTTTTAAGTTTTTAACATTTTTTTAAAGTATTTTTAACTGTGTGTACAAAGGTTTTCGTTTCATTCAAAACAAGAAATTTGGAAACAACAAATTCCAATTTACAAACAAGTATACATATTTGTGCGCAAATTAAAATTGCATTGATAACATTGTAACTGATAAAAAGTATACAAGTTCACAACTTTTACTTGGATCACATTCATCAAATATCAAATACTAGCAATACCCGAAGCGACGTTGTCCGCTACTATTAGCAAAGCATTTATTGCTGATTTTTTTGTATATTCAAATTCAAATTAATATCAGAGTAAAATCCCGCGTAACCTTAGCTATACAGTAAACCCACCTACAACGCACTAATATTCGAATCCTTCTAACCATAACATACCTTACCTTAACACCGCATTAACCCTAATATTACCTCACCTTAACCCCACCTATTTTATTCTAACTCTAACGCTGTTTTCACTATTTCCTAGTCTTAACCCACCTTAGCACCAGTTTTTCCTCTTCTTAGCTAACCTAACTTTAGTCTCACCTGAAAACAAATTTTCCTTACTATACTTACTTACTTTAACTTCACTTTTTCTTAGTAAAACTTGTTTGTCACCTTGACCTTATCCTCACTAAAGTCCAAACGAACTTTATCTTTCTCACCTTCACCCTTCCCTTACAGTTCTTTTACCCTAATCTATCTAATACTTCCTTAATCGCAACTTAATTTTATAGATTTGGTTAGCTAAGCGAATGAAGAGAAAAACTTTTACTCTTTTTTACCGTTTATTTTGAACAGATTTAACCCCCAAAAACCTTAAAAACATAAAAAAGAATATATCACTATGGACGGCAGTCCATGTAGTGACGAAGCGCACTAGGAGAGTGTGCGAAGGCGACTACTATATATACACGAAGAAATGAAAATCTGCTGTGATAGTCCGATCGTAATGAGTAATACACCAATCGAAAGGTATTGCAAAAACTTAAAGGATTGGCTTGGGAGAGAGAGCGGTGAAAATGAAAAAGTGCAGTTTTGAAATTTGGAGCTGTTGGGGCCGGTGGGGATAAATGCCCCCTCGCAATGTTTTAGTTGTGTTCTTATTGAAAATACCCGTCGAATGAGGGGTCATACGATAGAATCCGACGCTCCGTTCAAAAGTTATAGCCAAAATAAGATTTTCTTCTTCATCCCAAAATGAAAATTTAATTCTGTTTGTCCACTTGTCCACTTGTCCAAAATATGTTTTTTAAGTTCTGAAAATTTGATATGACGTTCATCACATCGATATAAAAAACTTTTGTTCTACCACTTTTGGAAAAACTATCTAGTTTAGCGGGAAAACAGCTATAAATACCTAAAATTCGGAAAGCCGTAACTTCTATACTACTAAAGCTACAGACTTGTGCTGCATCTCGTTTGAAAGGTATTTTTAAATGCTATAAACGCCCTCTCTCTGCAATTTGTGTAAATGTAATAGTTAAAAAGATATGAACAAAAGAATTTTTTTTTAAACTTTTTAGTTTTTTTTTAATTTTCTCAAAAACGGCTCTAACGATTTTCCTTACAACTTTAAACTGTATAGCCCTTGAGATTCCTTAAATTTTGGTATATATCATGTTACTGTAAAAAATCACATTTAAAAGTTATTAAGAAACGACAATAGCCACTTTTGCCAGCTCAGAACAACTAACGCTTCCTGAGTGTTGAATTTTGTGCGTGGGTATCCAAACTGTATATTAGGGTCATGAAATCAGTTAATTTGCATTTAACAGTTCCTTATAGGAATCTTTTGTTCTACGACTTTTGGAAAAACCCTCTACTTTAGCGGGAAAAAAGCTAAAAATAGCTAAATTTCGTTAGTTTTTAAGTTCTACACTACTAAAGGTACATACATGTGCTATACCTCGTTTAAAAGGTATTTTGAAATACTTAAACGCCTTTTTAACTTAATTTGTTTAAATACAATGGCTTACAAATTATGATTGTCCAATTTAAATTTAAATGTATATATTAGCTCCTATGAGAGCAAATGTAAACAAACAAAAACTTCTCATATCAAATAAAAACACCTCTTAACGAGGTAAAAAACTAGTGACGATCGCACCTTCAACATACAAAAGTTCTGATATCAACATTTGTGACGAAAAATTATTACACTCGTCATTAAATAGACTTTCTAATATTTTCTCATTCGGCACGCTGCAATAGAAAATGCCTGTGAAGGGAAAAAGGCTGGAATAGCTTGCTAGGGCGGGCCGAATGAGAAAATATTAGAAAGTCTATTTAATGACGAGTGTAATAATTTTTCGTCACAAATGTTGATATCAGAACTTTTGTATGTTGAAGGTGCGATCGTCACTAGTTTTTTACCTCGTTAAGAGGTGTTTTTATTTGATATGAGAAGTTTTTGTTTGTTTACATTTGCTCTCATAGGAGCTAATATATACATTTAAATTTAAATTGGACAATCATAATTTGTAAGCCATTGTATTTAAACAAATTAAGTTAAAAAGGCGTTTAAGTATTTCAAAATACCTTTTAAACGAGGTATAGCACATGTATGTACCTTTAGTAGTGTAGAACTTAAAAACTAACGAAATTTAGCTATTTTTAGCTTTTTTCCCGCTAAAGTAGAGGGTTTTTCCAAAAGTCGTAGAACAAAAGATTCCTATAAGGAACTGTTAAATGCAAATTAACTGATTTCATGACCCTAATATACAGTTTGGATACCCACGCACAAAATTTAACACTCAGGAAGCGTTAGTTGTTCTGAGCTGGCAAAAGTGGCTATTGTCGTTTCTTAATAACTTTTAAATGTGATTTTTTACAGTAACATGATATATACCAAAATTTAAGGAATCTCAAGGGCTATACAGTTTAAAGTTGTAAGGAAAATCGTTAGAGCCGTTTTTGAGAAAATTAAAAAAAAACTAAAAAGTTTAAAAAAAAATTCTTTTGTTCATATCTTTTTAACTATTACATTTACACAAATTGCAGAGAGAGGGCGTTTATAGCATTTAAAAATACCTTTCAAACGAGATGCAGCACAAGTCTGTAGCTTTAGTAGTATAGAAGTTACGGCTTTCCGAATTTTAGGTATTTATAGCTGTTTTCCCGCTAAACTAGATAGTTTTTCCAAAAGTGGTAGAACAAAAGTTTTTTATATCGATGTGATGAACGTCATATCAAATTTTCAGAACTTAAAAAACATATTTTGGACAAGTGGACAAGTGGACAAACAGAATTAAATTTTCATTTTGGGATGAAGAAGAAAATCTTATTTTGGCTATAACTTTTGAACGGAGCGTCGGATTCTATCGTATGACCCCTCATTCGACGGGTATTTTCAATAAGAACACAACTAAAACATTGCGAGGGGGCATTTATCCCCACCGGCCCCAACAGCTCCAAATTTCAAAACTGCACTTTTTCATTTTCACCGCTCTCTCTCCCAAGCCAATCCTTTAAGTTTTTGCAATACCTTTCGATTGGTGTATTACTCATTACGATCGGACTATCACAGCAGATTTTCATTTCTTCGTGTATATATAGTAGTCGCCTTCGCACACTCTCCTAGTGCGCTTCGTCACTACATGGACTGCCGTCCATAGTGATATATTCTTTTTTATGTTTTTAAGGTTTTTGGGGGTTAAATCTGTTCAAAATAAACGGTAAAAAAGAGTAAAAGTTTTTCTCTTCATTCGCTTAGCTAACCAAATCTATAAAATTAAGTTGCGATTAAGGAAGTATTAGATAGATTAGGGTAAAAGAACTGTAAGGGAAGGGTGAAGGTGAGAAAGATAAAGTTCGTTTGGACTTTAGTGAGGATAAGGTCAAGGTGACAAACAAGTTTTACTAAGAAAAAGTGAAGTTAAAGTAAGTAAGTATAGTAAGGAAAATTTGTTTTCAGGTGAGACTAAAGTTAGGTTAGCTAAGAAGAGGAAAAACTGGTGCTAAGGTGGGTTAAGACTAGGAAATAGTGAAAACAGCGTTAGAGTTAGAATAAAATAGGTGGGGTTAAGGTGAGGTAATATTAGGGTTAATGCGGTGTTAAGGTAAGGTATGTTATGGTTAGAAGGATTCGAATATTAGTGCGTTGTAGGTGGGTTTACTGTATAGCTAAGGTTACGCGGGATTTTACTCTGATATTAATTTGAATTTGAATATACAAAAAATAAGCAATAAATGCTTTGCTAATAGTAGCGGACAACGTCGCTTCGGGTATTGCTAGTTTATTATATTTGTTTAAGCAATCTGAATTTAATATATGTTTTTAAGGAATCTAAAGATGATATATATTTTCATCGACGATTTAACAAATTAATATCGCAAGTATTAGAAGAGGCGTATGCAAAAAATACACTTGCTCTCCTTTGCCACAATTCGATTTTTGGGAGTGAGAAGCAGGCAATTAGAAGAGGCCTATTTTTATACCCTTGCAGAGGGTATTATGATTTCAGTCAGAAGTTTGCAACGCAGTGAAGGAGACGTTTCCGACCCCATAAAGTATATATATTCTTGATCAGCACCACAAGACGAGTCGATCTAGCCATGTCCGTCTGTCCGTCTGACCGTCTGTCCGTCTGTCCGTCTGTCCGTCCGTCTGTCCGTCTGTCTGTTTCTACGCAAACTAGTCTCTCAGTTTTTGAGCTATCGGGATGAAACTTTCCCAAAAGTCTTCTTTCTATTGCAGGTAGTATATATGTCGGAGCCGGATCGGACAACTATATCTTATAGCTCCCATAGGAACAATCGGAAAAAAAAAACTTTAAAAAATTCTAGCTTCGGTGTTTTTTAAAATATTGCCTTCTACTTTTGGGGATGTTATTTTTTAAATATATCTGAATTTCGAATTAATTATTTAAAAAATCGGACTACTATATCATATAGCTGCCATAGGAACGATCGGAAAATTAATGGAAAAGTAATAGGAAATAAATTCTAGCTTTGGATTTTATTGTATTATCTTCTACTCTAGGATATGACTCTTTTTAAATATTTCCGAATTTCAATTTTAATTTAATCAAAATCGGACGACTATATCATATAGCTGCCATAGGAACGATCGGAAAATTAATGGAAAAGTAATAGGAAATAAATTCTAGCTTCTTTGGATTTTATTGTATTATCTTCTACTCTAGGATATGACTCTTTTTAAATATTTTCGAATTTCAATTTTAATTTGATAAAAATCGGACGACTATATCATCATATAGCTGCCATAGGAACGATCGGAAAATTAATGAGAAATATTAGAAAATTGAACATTTTTGCGATTTGTTAATTAATAGGAATGATCTGCAAGGGTATATAAGCTTCGGCTGGCCGAAGCTAGCTTCCCTTCTTGTTATTATTATACATATTAAACATCCTTTGGATTTAGTTAATTTAGAAACACCTAATTGCTCTATTTCAAAGCAATGCAATATGGCTGCGGTGTTTAAAGATTGTAAGTTAATTGTTTGGGATGAGTGCACCATGTCACATAAAGGTGGGCTTGAAGCCATAAATAGAACCCTTCAAGATATTAATGAGAATACTATGTTGATGGGTGGTATTACAGTCCTGCTAGATGGAGACTTTCGCCAAACCCTTCCTGTTGTGCCACGAGGTGCAAGAGCTGGCCACAGATAAAACGAGGACGGAAGCTAACTTCGGCAAGCCGAAGTTTTAATACCCTTGCAGATTTTACGAATTAAAACTTGACTAGACTAGCAACATGAATTAATAAACAACACAATATTTTATAATTGAAAAAATACAATTTTAAAATTTTTCACCCTATTGTTCCTATGGGAGCTATAGGATATAGACGCCCGATCGGCACGCGCGTTTTCCCTGATCAAGGTACGCACAAAAAAATACGATTTTTGCGCGAAATATCCTGAAAAACGTCAAATTTTGACCGATTTCACCCTATTGTTCCTATGGGAGCTATAAGATATAGACGTCCGATCGGCACGCGCTTTTACCCTGATCAAGGTACGCACAAAAAAATACGATTTGGAAAGATTCATGGGAATAGCTAATATTTTGCGCGAAATATCCTGAAAAACCCTATTGTTCCTATGGGAGCTATAAGATATAGACGTCCGATCGGCACGCGCTTTTACCCTGATCAAGGTACGCACAAAAAATACGATTTGGAAAGATTCATGCCAATAGCTCTTACACTGAGCGAAATATCTTCATTTTTGTGAAAGCTATATCCGATTGTTCCTATGGGAGCTATAGGATATAGACGTCCGATCGGGTCGGCTTTCAAACTTGATCTGCGTACACATGTTTTAGGACGACTGTGAAAGTTTCAAGGCGCTAGCTTTTAAACTGAGCTCGCAAACGGTATTGAAACAGACATACAGACGGACAGACGGACATGGCTATATCGACTCCCCTATTGATCCTGATCAAGAATATATATACTTTATGGGGTCGGAAACGTCTCCTTCACTGCGTTACAAACTTCTGACCAAAATTATAATACCCTCTGCAAGGGTATAAAAACTAGCGCTCACGAAACAGCTGATGGAAAAATAGTTATAACGCTTAGGAAATGTAGTCAAAAACGTTCAAGACCTTACATCCAAAATATTTCCTGACATTTCTAACATATCAAGTAACAGCTTAGATTGGCTATCTGAGCGCGCCATTTTGTCAACGAAAAATGAAAGAGCAGCTACTATTAATAATTTATTGCTAAACTCATTTGATGGTTTAGAAGTCTCCTATAAATCGGTCGACTCTGTTCCTGATGCTGATAATGCTGTTCATTACCCTTTTGAATTTTTAAATTCTTTGAATCCTCCAGGAAGTCCTCAGTATAATCTGTCTCTTAGGATTGGAGCACACGTAATGTTATTGCAATATTTAAGTCCCCCAAAGATATGCAATGGGACACGATTGCAGATAAAAGGTCTTCATAAGAATGTAATTGAAGCAACAGTATTTACGGGATGCGCGAAGGGGGAAACAGTGTTTCTACCCAGGATCCCATTAATACCATCCAGTCTGCCGTTTCAGTTTAAAAGGTTACAATTCCCTCTAAAAGTTTGGTTTGCAATAACTATAAGTAAATCGCAGGGGCAGACTTTAAAGCTGGCTGGACTAGATCTTAGAGAAGACAATTTTATGTCGCATGCTCTAGAGTTAGCTCCGCCAGTAGCCTTATTATTCTGGCTCCTAAAAGATCTTCTAAAAATGTTCTTTACACAGAGGTTTTAAAGTAATCTATTAATTAACATTATTAAACCAGAAAGTTTCAGTGGAATTGGTCTAATTGGACCTCAGGGGTGGTGTGGAAATGGAAAGTCTTGACAACCGTAATCAAAACTAATTTTAAGCGAACGAAGTCGCGCCGGGTACAGCTAGTATCATATAGCTGCCATAGAAACGATCAAATTAACTTTGCTGCTTTTGGAGATAAATGCACATAACTTTAGAAATAGCAATTATGTCAGTTTATAAAACAATATTAAATGTTTCGTTCAAGTCGGACGACTATATCCTAAATTTCTCAAAAAGAAGGGCAAAGGAAAGAATTTACTCTACATTTGTACGACTTTTTGTTCAAGTTGTAGAGGAACTTTCGTTTTAAAGCCGCTAAAGTCCACTTAAGTTAGTCAATTACAAAGCTAAGAATTTCTACTCTATTTTGATAATAATTTAAAGCCAGAAAAGTCCTTACTTTCTTAGACGCCAGTGCAAACGACAGGAGTGTGTGAAATTTGAGGTTATGGTCTAAAAAATTAAATTACAGAAAAAGTGGCAATAAGCGATAAGGCGATTCTGACTATATACATTTTAGCAACAATTAAATAATCTACAAATCCCAATAGGTTCCAGAAGTGGACTCCGCTGGACTCACTTTGTTGCTCCATTTGAAATTTAGTTTTCTTACGAAAATGTACTTGTTAGACCACTCCCTTTAACACTCATTTATAAGAAAAATCCGTCCGATTTTTGTCGTCTAACCACACAACTACTTAGTACATAGCATAATCCTTTAAATCCAATCCAAAAAGTTTACTTAGATTGCTTAGAAACTCAAATTTAAAGCACTTTAAAACTGCAAGCCAAAAGTCGAAATACAACAGCCCGATAATTGAATTTCGAACAGCTGATTTAACAGCTTCTAACTTAACAGAGGCGACCTCTATCGGATTTCTGTAAACGCAACATTGTTAAATGGTCTTCTGTTAACACATCCTCAAACAACATTTTTTGTTTAAAGACTTTTAAAAAATGGGTTTTGGCCAACCAATGTAGTCAAATGCCCCATAGTGCAAGGGTTCAACATACAGCGCAACGCAAGCAACTCTCTCGCGAGAGACTGCATTTCCAAAACAACAACGCAATAAAAGTTACAGCTACGCACAAGAAAATGCTCGATCATACACATAAACATATACCTATGTACATACGCCAAAAACGGTCGTCACGTGACGTTGTACAACGCGCCGCGGACTAACCGTATGTCTTCTTCTTTTTCGTTTCGAAGAAAGAATGAGAAGCATAACAAAATTAAAAAAAGGTTCTCTTAAATCTATAGTGATTTTCTAATTCTACTTTTCTGTTTTCGAGAGCAAACTAGGAAAAATCACCATTGATTTAAGAAAAAAAATCATTTTTCTAAATTTAAGAAAAGTTTTTCTTAAAATTCGGTTTCTATGGTCTTTTTTCCTAGATTCAAGAAAACAATTTCTAAAATTCAGAAAATTTTCTTAAATTAAGAAAAAATTTCATTTTATGGCCATTTTCTAAAATTTAGGAAAAAATTCTTCAGTGTTGCTTCTGGGTTGTTTCCCTGGCATGTTAACTCCTCCTATTATTATACCTGTTCTCGTAGAGAAAAAGGGTATATTGTATTCGTGCAAAAGTATGTAACAGCTAGCAGGAAGCGTTTCCGAACCCATAAAGTATATATATTCTTGATCAGGGTCACTAGCCAAGTCGATCTAGCCATGTCCGTCTGTCCGTCCGTATGAACGCTGAGATCTCGGAAACTACAAAAGCCAGAAGGTTAAGATTTTCCACACATATTCTTGGGCCTCCTACGCAGCGCAAGTTGATTTTATCATGGTGCCACGCCCCCTTTAAAAAGTAATTACTTTGATTGAAAATATGAGAAAAGCACCCTTGTTTTTTATAGCAAAACCAGAAACTTTGAAATTTCGGGGATGAGTCCTTTAATGTATAGTATTACCGTTTAAAGAATATGAGGCACGTGTAAGAAAGGGTAAGAGAATCAATTGATTTGAATATTTAGTTTTTTATACCCTTGTAGAGGGTATTATAATTTCAGTCAGATGTTTGCAACGCAATGAAGGAGACGTTTCCGACCACATAAAGTATATATACTCTTGATCAGCACCAATAGCCGAGTCTATCTACCTATGTCCGTCTGTCCGCTTCTGTGCGAACCAGTCTCTCAATTTTAAAGCTATCGCCATGAAACTTTCCCGAAAGTCTTCTTTCTATTGCAGGTAGTACATATGTCGGAGCGAGCCGGATCGGACCACTATATCTTAAGGCTCCCATAGGAATATTCTAACATATATAAGAAAATTCATTGTTAGTTTGTAGGAAGTAGGCGTTTTAATTCTTGACTACTTAAAAACAAAATTCAAAAATAGAAACGCTGAATCTGGAATCCCTGGAACTGCACCGAGTAAGTATTACTTTATCTGCAAGGGTATATAAGCTTCGGCTGGCCGAAGGTAGCTTCCTTTCTTGTTTTTAATACTTTCAATGCTATTTGAATTTTAAAACACAAAAATCTGTAAGAAAATGTCTTCCATCTGTTGTATAAATGTAAATGTAATTTTATACAAAAGGATATCAGTATTATCAATAATTTGAATTTAGGCGAATCTAACTTCCTTAGTCAGCTGCAATGCACACACACGCACATATCTAGGTATTGTGTTTATAAAAAACTCCCCATCGGGAAAGTGAGAAGGTGGTTATTTGTGTGTTGAAAATACTGTTCCTTTTATCAGAAAGTGTTGGAAATCCTGTATCTTTCAGCAGACGACGGTGTAGGGAAAATGTAAATTCCCTTGGAAAACCACATAGAAACCACATTTCCGCCTTACTTTTTGTGTCACCCCCGTGTATTTTGAAACCAGAGACGGAAGAAATGTAAGGGCTAGTACTCAACCCAACAAAAAGTCGTCCAAAACAAAAAACTTCATATGAAACAAAATTTTTTTGACTTTTTTTCATATGAAGTTGTTTGTGAGATCTGCTGTTTCTGAGATCTCAGAAACTATAAAAGCTAGAAGATTCACATTTTGCATGCAGATTTTAGGAGTTCCTACGCAGCGCAAGTTTGTTTCAAAAAGGGCACCACGTCCCCTCTAACGCCCACAATCGCTTATATACGATTTTAAAAATTTCAATATTTTGGAAAAGTAAAAATGCAGTTTTATTGTGTTTATCAATACCTATCGAAATGTAGAAGAATTTTTTTAAATCGGACCATTCGTTAAATAGTTACGGCGGATCAAAGTTTTTATCTCCTTCGCACTCCCTTTAGCTGAGTAACGGGTATCTGATTGTTCAAACATGATCACGTTTTATAGATATACTTGTATTTGTGTAGACCGTATTTTACAATGAGGTCATAAACTGTAACCCAAATATGGGATGTCCCAAGAAGGGTCGAATATCCTAGGCACATAAGCGATAACAGATGTGCACTATAAAAACCCAAAGATAAGCAGGTATGTCTGCGTGGGTCATTAGATAAGAGTAAAATAAGATTCTCATGTTAGCTACGTAAGAGTTGAATATTAATAAAGAAATCAGTTTGAAATAGTAACTCAACAAATGAAGACGTCCTTATTTCGGGTCGCTCTATTCATTTTGGTCCTTCGAGGAGCTTTAAAAGTCATCCCCCACCAGTGGTAAGAGACTAAAGAGTTATAAACCAGCACCTTAAAAAATCTAAGGTTGCGAAATAAAAACTCTTGTTACCCCCCACCCGTGGTAAGGAACAGAGAATAATAAATAATAAAAATAAAACATAAATATTCAGAAGAATTTTTATTGTTTTAATTTAAAAACACCTTTGTTAGGCTTAAAATATAGCCAAAGGTTGTTCTCAAAAATACCCCTTTAAAAAAAAAGTGCGGTAAGGCGTGCTTGAGGCCTAAACATCAGCAATACGGTCATCGGTATATAGTACGGTAAACAAAGTGCTAATCGACAAAATCCGGTAGTATCGACGCAAAAAAATAAAATTTTCGTGCGGTATATAAAAAATATAAAAATTTACGGCGCTACGTCAGCGCCTACAGTGGCAGCAGCATCTGCAGCAGTATCTACAGCTGCATCTACAGCAGCATCAAATTCCGTAGCAGAGACTACATCAGCGGCGGCGAGTACATCAGCGGCGACTACAGCAGCGGAGAATACTACAGCGGCAGCTACAACGACAGCATCGCCTAAGAACAGCAGCAGCGACGGACAACAGATAAGATATTTAAGATAATTTTTTTCTGTATTTAATATATTTAAAAAAAAAATGGTGTCCGAGCAATATTGTAACGTGCTCAAAAGGCAGGCCGAGATAAATAAGAAATGCAAAGAAATAAGCGAGAATGGTGGACGAAATTTTACTGCCGAAGAATTACAGTTTATAAACGAACTAGAGAGTGAATTTCGGTCCAACCATGCAGCTTTAATTAAGTCAGGCACTATAGATCATGAGTATTTTACTAGAAAGAGGTATGACCAAGTTTTAGGGACAATCAGTCAACTAAAATTTGAATACGAACAGTTAAAAATAAAACAATCTAGTGAGGAAAAAGAAGATAAAGAGGCTGAGTTAAAAAAAAGAATTAATGAACTTAAAACCTACTTGGATGACACCTATATAGAAATGCGGGACGGTAAGCGGAGTATGTTACATTTAAGAAAGAACAAGTTACATTTTCTTTGGCAATCTATACAATCGAACATAAAATTAGAAGCTGGTAGTTGTAGTTTTGACCGAAAGTTAACTCTTAGCGAATTAGAGTTTGACGTTCAGAGTATTTCTGCTGAAATAAATGAGCAGATAAAACAAGATTCTGTTAAAATGGAGGCTGTGAGTAAAATTGAGTACTTACCAAGTCTACCTAAAATTGAGGTACCCACATTTAGCGGAGATGCTAAAGACTGGGACCTTTTTCATGAATTGTATGTGGAATTGATACATACAAGGGAAGGTCTAAATAACTCTCAAAATTCAATTATTTGAAGTCCGCCCTAAAAGGTGAAGCTCGAAAGGTTGTCGCTCATCTATTATTAGGTTCCGCGGATAACTATGATGCCGCTTGGGAGATTCTGACCAAGCGGTACGAAAATCATAGAAAAATTTTCTCGGAGCAGTTTAATCGCTTGATGGACTTGACGATTTTAAATATCGATTCTGTCAAGCAGATTAAGCATTTTATTGATACCGCAAATGAAGCAATACACATCGTAAAGCTGAAGGCCAATCTGACCGACGAAGTTGATGTGTTATTTGCTCATATGGTGCTCAGGAAATTTAATACGCAGACTCTTCAATTATATGAAAGTCATGTTAAGAAAACCAAAGACATACAGAAACTATCTGATGTTATGGATTTTTTGGAGCAGCGATTATGTGCGACTTGCTCTTTTCAGGAAGAAAAACCTATTAAGAAAATGTCAAATGTGGCAAATAGTTTCAATTTTAAACAATTTAGTTATTCGAATTGGGGAGAAAAATGTCCGATCTGCAAAATGATGGGGCATTTCGCGACTCAATGCCACAGATTTAGAGGGATGAATCCCACAGAGCGAATGGAAATCGCTAAAAAAGTGCAATTATGCACAAGATGCCTAAAACATTCATCTAATCAAAAATGCTCAAGCGAATACTTATGTTCCTTGTGCAATAAATTGCATCATACGATGCTTCATATAAATATTCAAAAACGGGAAAAAGTCAACACTTGTGTGACTGCCACTCAGGCATTACTTGCAACAGCAAGAATTCAAGTGAAATCTGCCAACGGCTATTTTGAAAATTTAAGAGCTCTTATTGATAGTGGATGGCTGGATGGATAGTGGAGGCAGCACAAATACTAAAACTGCCAAAAATTAAAACTAAGACGGAAATTAGTGGGATATCTTCTACGGATACTTGTGTATCCAAATATAAAATTAAAATAACGATAAAACCTCCTAACTCGAAGAAGTCGTTAGTAACTGAGGCAATAATATTGCCCAAATTAATGAAAGCTTTACCGATTACAGAAGTTAATATAGATAAGACTAAATGGCAAAATTATTCATTAGCTGACCCGGACTTTAATAAGCCAGGCCGAGTTGATGTAATCATTGGAGCCGATCTAAGGTGTGTTTCAAAATTATACGACACCATAAATTTCTTAAAAATTTTTTTTATTTAAAGTCGTATTAAGGTGATTGTGTTTGTATTTAATCGTTATATCAAAACAAAGAATTTCATGTGAAAACAATATAATATTTGCCTCCGTGGCATAACTTATAACAAAATCTTAATTTTAAGGTGTTTCATAATTATACGACACCATTGATTTTTTCCGGTTCCAATGATCAAACTCACCCGAAATTTTTTTTCTGGTTAAATATAATATAAAAGATTCGATTTTGAGAGTAATCCAGCTTTGGGCTGGATCTTTGATCCTTCTAATCTTCGGCCCATACATAAATATTGAATATTTCTCTCTATACCTTAAAAAAAGTTTTTTTTCGAAGTCATTTCCCCCAATTCGTCTTAACTTTTGTCTGGTCAATATTCTTAACTTTTGAATCATATAAGAATCCTGTTCAGTGTATTACGTGCACGAAACAGACCTCAAAAATCATTTTTTAAAGAATTGCCCTTTTGGAACCAAACTGTTTTATTCCAAAAATATTTGATTTTGGGCGATACTTCCTGTCAAAATGCAAAAATGTGTTCTTCAAAACCTTAATAAACTTTCCACATTTCACGATTGGAACATTTGAAATGCGATCCCCAGTCTGCGCCCCTTAATGAAATCCCATGGAGAAAACACTCAAATTCGTATAAAAAAATTTCGAAAAAACTTTAAAGTGCCGCAGACTGGGGATCGCATTTCAAATGTTCCAATCGTGAAATGTGGAAAGTTTATTAAGGTTTTGAAGAACAAATTTTTGCATTTTGACAAAAAAGTGACGTCCAAAATCAAATGTTTTTGGAATAAAACAGGTTTTGTTCCAAAAGGGCAGTTTATAAAAATTATTTTTTAGGTCTGTTTCGTGCACGTAATGAACTGAAAGGGATTTTTATTTGATTCAAAAGTGCTAAGAATATTGACCAGACAAAAGTTAAGACGAATTGTGGGATATGACTTCGAAAAACTACTTTTTTAAGGTGTAGAGAGACATATTCAATATTTATGTATTGGTTGAAGATTGAAAGGACCTTTGGGCTGGATTACTCTCAAAATGGAACCTTTTAGTTTATATTTAAATAGAAAAAAAATTTCGGCCAAGTTTGATCATTGGAACCGGAAAAAATCGATGGTGTCGTATAATTATGAAACGATCGCACTTAGGCGAAAAATATACTATATTTCGAAAAATTAGCGGTAAATCCTTAAAAAGAGGATCAAGGACGCGTGGTATTTTTTTTCGTACACATCATTCATTGTTCTTTCGATCTGCATTTAAATGTTTCGCTTTCTATAAACAACAACAACGCTACAAATTTTCAAAAAATAAGTGTGTTGGTGTCGTATAATTTTGAAACACACCTTATATACACAAATTTTAAAGAAGGGTATAGCAAAAATTAATGGTCTGAATACGAATTTCGGTTGGATCATTTCTGGATGCACTAAGTCAAAGGGTACTCATTCGATAGTGGCGACTACTATCGAAGTGCAAGACCTAGAACGTTTTTGGGAACTAGAAAATGAAGACAAAAATGATGTAGAGACCGAAGTTTGTGAAAACAATTTTATGAAAACTACCTCTATTTCAAATGGTAGGTATATTGTTCGAATTCCATTTAAGGACGACACATCCTTAGGGGAATCAAAGCCGCAAGCAATGGCTCGATTGATAAACATGGAGAAGAATTTTTCGCGAAATGAAAAACTTCGAGATGCCTATAAATTGTTTATGAAAGAATATATTGATCTTGGGCATATGGTTGAGTCGAAGAGGGAAGGAAAATACTACTTACCCCATCAAGCCGTACTTAGAGATTCCAGTTTAACTACAAAGTTAAGAGTAGTGTTTGATGCCTCGGCAAAAACGACTAACAACAAAAGCTTAAATGATATCATGTGGGTTGGGCCTAGAGTCCAGAAAGAAATCTTTGATATAATGTTGAATTGGCGTAAATGGGAATACGTCATATCAGCGGACATAGAAAAAATGTACAGACAAATATTCATTGATGAAAAAGATCAAGAATACCAATATATATTATGGAGAGACTCTCCTCAAGACAAAATAAAATCGTACAAATTGAAAACAGTAACCTATGGGACTGCCTCAGCTCCATATTTAGCTACTAGAGTTCTAGTAGATATAGCAGATAATTGTAAGAATGATGAAATTGGAAGAGTAATTAGAAATGACTTCTACATGGATGATCTCATGACAGGAGCAAATTCAGTGGAAAGTGCCATAAACATTGTAGAGCAAGTTTCTAGCGAATTTAAAAAAGTTAATATGAATTTACGGAAGTGGATTTCGAATAATAAAGAAATAATAAAAGTAGTAGAAGATACTGGCGACAACAAGGTAATAAGTATCAAAGAAATGTTCGCGAAAACATTGGAACTTCAATGGGAACCCCAAAAGGATGAGTTTAAGTTCAACGTTAATTTGGAAAATGCTAAAAAAGAAAATAAACGAACAGTACTTTTCACTTTATCGAAAATTTATGATCCGTTAGGATGGTTAGCTCCAGTAACCATCACAGGAAAGCTGTTTGTGCAGAAACTTTGGCTGGCTGAAAATAGCTGGGATCAAGAGTTATCAAAAGACAATGCCCAGGAATGGGCGAGATATAAAGAAAAACTTTTACTGTTGGAAAAAATCAGAATACCTAGATGGATCCAAAGTAAATTAAATTCGATTGTTGAGCTGCATGGGTTTGCAGACGCGTCTGAAAAAGCATATGCGGCAGTAGTATATGCTAAAGTAGGAAGATTAGTTACAATAGTAGCTAGTTAAAGCAGGGTAAATCCAATCAAAAATAAGAAAACAATTCCGAAACTAGAACTATGCGCAGCTCATCTGTTGAGTAAACTAATACAAAAAATCAAAGAATCGATTGATAATGCAGCCAAGATATACGCGTGGAGTGATTCTACTATAACGTTAGCTTGGATTAAAAGTGGTCAAAGCAAAGTCAAATTTATTAAACATAGGACAGATTATATTCGTAGATATACAGAAGTAGAGTGGAATCACGTTAAATCAGAACATAATCCAGCGGACGTAGCGTCAAGGGGAATTTCGTCAAGTGAACTAATAAATTTTGCTACATAGTTCGATTTATAAATATGAAAACAAAGAAAATATCTTGTCCGGGCTATTTATCGGTTAGGGAAATAAGATATGCGGAACAAATAATTATAAAAAAGGAGCAGGCATATCAATTTGGTTCAGAGCTAAACAGTTTAAACAATAATAAAGAAGTCAAAATTTCTTCAAAAATTCTGAGTTTACATCCATTTATGGATCAGGATAAAATTATCAGAGTAGGCGGTAGATTACAAAATTACAATGCTAGATTCGAGATAAAACATCCAATTATTCTCGACAAAGGGCATATTTCTTCATTAATTATAGAGGATGCTCATAACCGAACCTTACATGGTGGAATAAATTTGATGAGAACATACATTTAAAGAAAATATTGGATATTTGGATTGAGAAATTCATTAAAGAAAAAATTAAATGAGTGTACGAAATGTGCAAGATATCGACAGGTCACGGCACAACAAGTAATGGGAAATCTACCCAAATATAGCGATTTGGCTTCTGACGCGTTTCTAGCTGCGCTCAGAAGGTTTATCGCAAGAAGAGGGAAGTGTGCGGCTATTTATTCCGATAATGGAACAAATTTTGTAGGCGCAGCAAGAAAATTAGACGAAGAGTTGGCGAAAGCAATTAAAGAAAATTCAGCGGTGGCAAATCAACTCGGAAAAGAAGGGATTGAGTGGCATTTTATCCCCCCGGCAGGACCTCACTTCGGAGGTATCTGGGAGGCCGGCGTAAAATCAATGAAATATCACCTAAAACGGGTGATTGGTGACGGAAACTTGACATACGAAGAGATGTCAACACTTCTATGCCAAAGAGAAGGAGTGTTGAATTCACGACCCCTATATTTATCAGATAATGATATAGAGGAAAATGAAGTACTTACACCTGGACACTTTTTAATAGGACGACCACTGTTGGATGTGATTGAGCCTATAAATGAAAATGAAAAAATGGGGAACTTGGATAGGTGGAAATTAATCCAAAAAATTAAAAAAGATTTTTGGATAAAATGGAAATGCATACCCTACAACAGAGGTATAAATGGAAAAGGAATAGCCCCAATATAGAAAAGGGACAGGTAGTTCTAGTAAAGGATGAAAATTGTCATCCATCAAGACGGCCGTTAGGAAAAGTCCAAGAAGTGCATGCATTTCCCGACCGATTAACAAGGTTTGCCCTCTTGTAGGAATCAAGGCTGTCGAAGATAATGAAGAAGAATCTCAACCCAAAAGGATAACTAGGGGTGGATCTAGGATATCCAAGCTGGGAGTAATAATGAGTATGCTAATGTTAATGTTATTTTGTCAACTGTCAAATGCATCACTCACCGTTGAAAATACGCCTAAGTATAAAATTGATAAAATAAATAAAACGTCAGCCATATATTTGGATCCAATGGGCGAAGTAGAAATTGTCTCGTCCTCTTGGAATTTGGTTGTTTTCTATAATATGGATGCTTATTTTGAAATGATAAGCAAAGGAAGCGTTCTAGTGAACAAGATGAGACGGGTGTGTGAAAATCTTCATAGTTTCGAAGATCAGTGTAACCTTGTTCTAGACAATACTTTAAAACAACTAACTGAACTAGAAGAAAATAATAAATTATTCATGGCGCATAGTAAGCAAAGAACAAAACGCGCTCCATTTGAGTTCATGGGGTCCTTATATCACATACTGTTCGGAATTATGGACGAGGATGATAGGGTACAAATGGAGCAAAATATGAAAAACTTATTAGATAACCAACACAGTCTAACCGATCTAGGCAAAAAGCAAATGTCTATCGTGGAGTCGACGGCTAATATCCTTAAAAAGACAAATGAGGAAGTTAATAATAACTTTAAATATATGAATGAGCGTATAGAGAATATGACGGCTGTACTACAAGAAAGTTATTACGTTTATAAGGAGTCTATAAATTTCTTTATGGTCACAAAGCAGTTGACTAGTTTAATTGAAGATTGTGAAAAGACACAAGCAGGTATAATTAGTTTGCTAATTGATATAAATCATGGACGGCTGAACACGAATATTCTCAAGCCGAGCCAACTGAAAAGCGAGATATCAAAAATCAAGGAAAGTCTATCTGAGACACTAGTATTACCAGGTAAAAGAACTGGAACAGAGTTAAAAGAGGTATATACGCTGTTAACAGCTAGGGGCTTGTTTGTAGACAAAAAATTGATAATAAATGCTAAGATACCATTATTTAGCAGACACCCATCGAAATTATATAAAGTAATACCAGTGCCAGTTTGGTCAGAGGAGAGTTTGCTGATAGCCAACTTAAAATCAGAGTATTTGGTGTACAATTTTGAGGTTGATTCATACCATTTAATGACGGAAACCACTCTGAACAAGTGTCAAAAGTGGCAGGCTGAAAGAAGAGTTTGTGAAGGAAATTGGCCATGGAGTAATGCCAATGATTTGGCATGTGAATTGAGACCGCTAAAACCAGGCAGACTAGCTAATTGCGTATACAAGCGCATGTTAGATTCTAGTTCATATTGGGTTGAATTAGAGGCAAAAAGCACTTGGCTATTTAAAGTGCGCTTTAACGTTAAAGTAAGAATACAATGTCAAAATACAAAGATGGATGTAGTTAATTTGCCAGAAGAAGGAATTTTATCACTAAGGTCGGATTGCACAGCTCGCACTGACGATAAAATATTAGTAGCGCAATATAATATAAAGTCTGAGAGGCAAGAGACATTATCATCAGCTTATATAGGTGACATTACGGACGTTCCGAAAATCGTTTAGAGTTCATTTGAAAATCACACTAGAAACCATAGTGCCGAGATTGATAGACTGACAAAGGAATTAGCACATTTGAAAGGAATTCATATAGAACTAAAGGGGTTAAATGTACATCATATATCTGGTCATACCTCTTTGATTTTAAGTATCGTAATCATTATAATTATAATAATATTTGCCATACAAAAATGTAACTTAAGCAGGAAACTGCAAGCTTTAACGTTTGGAGGCCGTTTGCAAGATGGTTAAAATATTAAACAATGTATTAACGCTGTAAAAAATATATAAAAAATGTTAGCATATTATCAAATTGTATAGATTATAAGTCAAATTTGAAAACGTCACACCGAATCTTGCTGGACCTTGGCAGAATGTTCAAACATGACCACGTTTTATAGATATACTTGTATTCGTGTAGACCGTATTTTACAATGAGGTCATAAACTGTAACCCAAATATGGGATGTCCCAAGAAGGGTCGAATATCCTAGGCACATAAGCGATAACAGATGTGCACTATAAAAACCCAAAGATAAGCAGGTATGTCTGCGTGGGTCATTAGATAAGAGTAAAATAAGATTCTCATGTTAGCTACGTAAGAGTTGAATATTAATAAAGAAATCAGTTTGAAATAGTAACTCAACAAATGAAGTCGTCCTTATTTCGGGTCGCTCTATTCACTGATAGTCATGGCACCTGACTATAGCGTTCTCTCTTGTTTAAATTTGGTATTATCATTTTCCCTTTTCGCGGTCACACTTAAAGTGCGACAGCAGGCAGCATACATACATACAAAGTGCGCCTGCAAAACATACATACATACATATGGGGAGGCCGTGACGTCACATTAGGTTAACCAATTTTAAAAATATTGGGGACTTGGTTAAGCATGCTGAATCTCTAAAAAATTTAAATGCAGTTATTTGCGGGTATGCCATAAGATTACGAACATCATATAAACCATTTGAACAACATTTATAACAGAGAAATGGTAAAAGAAAGAATTAAAAAAAAAACAAATCGAATTTTGGGGCACTTTTTTTTTTTGTTCTACAAAGTACCTCTTACGAGGCTCCTTCCCTGCAAGCATTTTCTATCGCGGAAGTCACTATTTAGTGGCGTCTAGAAGATGAAAACGATCGTCCGCGATATCGCATTCGGATCGCCGAAGTCACCCCCGTCGGGAAGAACTGTTCCACTACGGTGACACTTCCCGAAGTCACTTCTGAGTGACTCCTAGAAGTGTCGCGGAAGTCACTTCCAGAAGTGACTTCGGCGACGCTTCTAGAAGTGCCGCCGTAGTGGAACATTTCTTCCCGACGGGGGTGACTTCGGCGATCCGAATGCGATATCGCGGACGATCGTTTTCATCTTCTAGACGTCACTAAATAGTGACTTCCGCGATAGAAAATGCTTGCAGGGTGTGTGTAAAATACATATATGGGCGGTTCTTTTACAAACCGAACACCTTTTATTGGCTCCCATTTTTGATTTGCCTGAAACTTTTTTTACACGTACTATTCGGAAAATAAGTAAACACGTGTATCAGGATTTGACCGAAAAAAAATTATTTTTTTAGTAAGAATTTTTTTAAGTGTGCCAAAAATTGTCAAATTTGAAAAAGTACCCTCTCATTGAAAATCTGTATCTCCGGTTATATGAATCCAATTGACTTCATGTCTTTTTCATTAATTCCTCTAAAACCTCTGCTTTCAAAATAAAATTTCTTAAAAAAAAAATTTTTAATTTCTTAAAAATAAAAACAAATTAAGATTTAAAAAAAAATTTTAACTATTGCCCCCACAAAAAAAAAAAAAATTCTTATTTTAATACTTGCGCCATATTGTTAGTTACAATCGGTTTTTGTAAAAAGTTGGAGCCACTTTTAGTTTTTAAAATATCGAATTTGTTTTAGCAAGGCCTCGCCTTTTTTCTATGAAAAACGTCGCAGCATGTAGATCTACTCTCTCACTCTTATCGGATCCTAATGGAATTTATGTTTTCTCATTGTTTACTAGTCCTTTAACAATTGTTAATGATTAAAAGTTAAGTTTTAAGTTTTTTGACAATTTCTGAATGACAAAAAGTAAAAAGTCATTTTTTAATCAATTAAAAACTTACAACTATTTATTTAACCGTCTATTTAATAAACAATAATTTTATATTTATTTTATTTATTAGTTTTTTATATTATGTAATTTATTAAACACTTTTAAATATTTTTTTTAAGTTTTTAAAAAAATGTATTTAATAAAAATAAAAAATTATAAAATTTAATTAATTTTTTTTAAAAACTTAAAAAAAAATATTTAAAAATGTTTAATAAATTACATAATATAAAAAACTAATAAATAAAATAAATATAAAATTATTGTTTATTAAATAGACGGTTAAATAAATAGTTGTAAGTTTTTAATTGATTAAAAAATGACTTTTTACTTTTTGTCATTCAGAAATTGTCAAAAAACTTAAAACTTAACTTTTAATCATTAACAATTGTTAAAGGACTAGTAAACAATGAGAAAACATAAATTCCATTAGGATCCGATAAGAGTGAGAGAGTAGATCTACTTGCTGCGACGTTTTTCATAGAAAAAGGGCGAGGCCTTGCTAAAACAAATTCGTTATTTTAAAAACTAAAAGTGGCTCCAACTTTTTACAAAAACCGATTGTAACTAACAATATGGCGCAAGTATTAAAGTAAAAAAAAAATTTTTTTTTGTGGGGGCAATAGTCAAAAAATTTTTTTTTAATCTTAATTTGTTTTTATTTTTAAGAAATTAAAAACATTTGTTTTTAAGAAATTTTATTTTGAAAGGAGAGGTTTTAGAGGAATTAATGCAAAAGACATGAAGTCAATTGGATTCATATAACCGGAGATACAGATTTTCAATGAGAGGGTACTTTTTCAAATTTGACAATTTTTGGCACACTTAAAAAAATTCTAACTAGGAAAATAATTTTTTTTCGGTCAAATCCTGATACACGTGTTTACTTATTTTCCGAATAGTACGTGTAAAAAAAGTTTCAGGCAAATCAAAAATGTGAAATTTTTTTTTTGGCCAAATCTGTTCGGTTTGTAAAAGAACGGCCCATATATATGTTTATGTTTATATATATGAAAACAAAAATACTGAAACAAAATATCAATGGTAAAATGCAGTAATTTGGAATTGCCCTTTTTGATGTCTTTTCTAAAATTAGTCAAATTCATAAAGCAAAACATTGCTCCGCATATTGGTTTCCCGTATAATAGTGGTTTTGTCTACACTCAAACAATTATTTTTTCTTAAATATAGAAAAAAAAATTTTTCTGTGCTTTAAAAAAATATTCTATAAAAACGAAAAATTTTCTAATCTTCAGAAACATTTTCTAATCGCTAAATCGCTATTGATTTTAGAAAAAAAAAGCATGAACTTTTCTAAAACTAAAAAAAAATTGCCATTAAAATTATTAATATTTCTACATAATAGAAATATTGTTTTTCTAATATTGTTTTTCTAATAACAGAAAAAATGTTTGAAGATTTTTCTTACATTTAGAAAGAAATGTGTGATATTAAGAAATATTTTTCTAGAAAATAAAAAATTTAGCCGTATTTGATCGATTTCCCTTCCTATACACTTTTTAGAACATTTTTTTTTAGCCTAAGAAAAAATCGCTATTAATTGAAGAAAATTTCCGGGATTGGTAGCACTAATATTTACATATTAATAAAAAAAATTTATTGCGTTTTTTTTTACTCATGAATAATTATAATTTGATAAAAATTATGTTTAAGTTTTTCAAATTTGAAACATTTAATTCCTGTTACTATTGAACCATAATAAATATATAATAAATATTAATATTAATCAATAAATATTTATAAGCAAAACTAAATGAACAACTAAGGGCCGGTTTCTCGAGTCCCTGTCAAAGTCCCTGATAGCTATCTGTTCGAAAAACTTAAATACCAGATAAACTGTTCGTAAAAGCAAATCCGCTTTTCGACTACTTTAATTTATCTGAACGAGAAACAATTACAGAGTGCTGTTAACGCACAGAATTGTGCTGTGAAGCGCAAATAATGGCTTGCTTCGATTATTTCATCAGCTGTTTGGGTATAATTTAAAGGAAAAGTCAGCTGTGATTTCGTTTCTTCTTCATAGTTGGCTTTGGGAAATCAGCTGTCATTCTATCGAGCCGAAAACGCTTAACAGGGACTCCGAGTCCCTGTCAAAGTTAGCTCTCACATTTATGCTTGAGAAAGCCAAAATGCCTTAGCAGGGACTTTATCTGTTCGAGAAATGTTAGCCGGCACTCGAGAAACCGGCCCTAAAAGGAATAAACAGAAGAGAGCCAGATCAATTTGAGTAAAAATAGGAGAACAAAATGTGAATAGACTTTGTACAGCGCCTCACGTGATGCTTCCGTGGCGCAGCTAGTAGAGTGCTTGACTGCAAACTGTGAGGCGAGCGGTTAGCGGTTCGATTCCCGCGTGCGGCGACCAAGATGTTTTTCTCAAAATAGTAAGTTATTGGGTTTTTATATTTATAATTTGTAATTTGTACACTCATTTCAGTTATTATTACAGTTCCAATTTGAAACCACCCATGTGCTCAATTCAAGGAAATTCAAATAAGGTGACAAACAATAACGAAAAAAAAACAACACAAAGGCCGTGGCGTCACAGAAACAACCGGGTATAATTCCGAAGCCCGAAAATAGATTTTTGTAGTTTCTAAATGTGAGAAATTTTTGTTGTTATTTAAAAATTATTTGTCTATATTTAAAAAAAACCGTATTTATATTTTTTAGAAAACCTTTATTTCTAAATTCAAAGAAATATTTTTTTAGTTTCTAGCAAAAATTTTCTAAATTGCAGTCTATTTTTTTTGATTTTTAGAAAAAAACGTCTTTGATTTTAAAAACCTACTTTCTTTAATATAGACAAAATTGCCAGTAAAGCAAATTCATAGGCGATTTTCTAAAACCAAGGGCGATTTCAAGCGATTGTTTTTTTGGGTGTACTAGGGATACCTTCCAAAAACCGCCCGGTAGCAAATTCGCCAAGAGTATTTGGTTTGTACTTACCCATGTGCATAAAAGTAGCTTTGCTACATTCTTAGGTAACTAATTAATTATCAAGAATTAACATCTTTACAAAGAGTAAACATAACTCGGTTTAAATAGTTTAAAAATTGCATCTTTAAAAAACAAAAAATCACTATGGACGGCAGTCCATGTAGTGACGAAGCGCACCAGGAGAGTGTGCGAAGGCGACTACTATTATATAGCCGCAAAATTGAAAATCTGCTGTGATAGTCCGATCATAATGAATGATACACCTATCGAAAGGTATTGCGAAAACTAACAGGATTGCATACCAAGACTTTAAGAAAATCAATTGGCTTGGGAGAGAGAGCCGTGAAAATGAAAAAGTGCAAATTTGGAAATTTGGAGCTGTTGGGGCCGGTGGGGATAAATGCCCCCTCGCAATGTTTTAGTTGTATTTCTTTTGAAAATACCCGTCGAATGAGGAGTCATATGTCAAAATCCGACGCTCCGTTCAAAAGTTATAGCCAAAATAAGATTTTCTTCTTCCCAAAATGAAAATTTAATTCTGTTTGTCCAAAACATGTTTTTAAATTTTGAAAATTTGATATGACGTTCATCACATTGATATAAAAAACTTTTGTTCTACCACTTTTGGAAAAACTCGCTAGTTTAGCGGGAAAACAGCTATAAATAGCTAAAATTCGGAAAGCCGTAACTATAACTATCTATCTATCTATCTAACTAACTATCTATACTACTAAAGCTACAGACTTGTGATGCATCTCGTTTGAAAGGTATTTTTAAATGCTATAAACGCTCTCAATATGCAATTTGTGTAAATGTAATAGTTAAAAGGATATGAACAAAAGAAATTTTTTTTAAACTTTCTTTTTAGCTTTTTTTTAATTTTCTCAAAAACGGCTCTAACGGTTTTTTTTAAAACTTTAAAATGTATAGCCCTTGAGATTCCTTAAATTTTGGTATTTAACACATTACTGTAAAAAGTCACGTTTAAAAGTTATTTTTATACTTTTTCCAGCTCGAACTACTAACGCTCCCTGAGTATTGAATTTTGTGTGAGGGTATACGAACTGTATTTTAGGGTCAGGGAATAGTAAATTTGCACTTAAGAGTTCCATATAGGAATCTTTTGTTCTACGACTTTTGGAAAAAGCCGCTACTTTACCGGGAAAAAAGCTAAAAATAGCTAAATTTAGTTAGTTTGTAAGTTCTACACTACTAAAGGTACAAACATGTGCTATAACTCGTTTAAAAGGTATTTTGATATACTTCATCGCCTTTTTAACTTAATTCGTTTAAATACAATGGCTTACAAACTATGATTGACCAATTTAAATTTAAATGTATATATTAGCTCCTATGAGAGCAAATGTAAACAAACAAAAACTTCTGATATCAAATAAAAACACCTCTTAACGAGGTAAAAAACTAGTGACGATCGCACCTTCAACATGCAAAAGTTCTGATATCAACATTTGTGACGAAAAATTATTACACTCGTCATTAAATAGACTTTCTAATATTTTCTCATTCGGCACGCTGCAATAGAAAATGCCTGTAAAGGGAAAAAGGCTGGAATAGTTTGCTAGGGCGGGCCGAATGAGAAAATATTAGAAAGTCTATTTAATGACGAGTACAAGTCACTGTAGTTGGTAGAAATCTATTATTTTAATGTACAAGTATGAAAATGTTTTCCCAAAAATTATGTTGTAAAATGAAGTGAAAAGAAATAAACCTTTTGATAAAGGCGATGAAATTCAACATATTTATACCCGTTACTCGTAGAGTAAAAGGGTATATTAGATTCGTGCAAAAGTATGTAACAGGTAGAAGGAAGCGTTTCCGACCCTATAAACTATATATATTCTTGATCAGGATCACTAGCCGAGTCGATCTAGCCATGTCCGTCTGTCCGTCTGTCTGTCCGTCTGTCTGTCTGTCTGTCCGTATGAACGCTGAGATCTCGGAAACTATAAAAGCTAGAAGATTGACATTTTGCATGCAGATTCTAGGAGTTCCTACGCAGCGCAAGTTTGTTTCAAAAGGGTGCCACACCCCCTCTAACGCACAATCGCTTAAATACGATTTTAAAAATTTCAATATTTTGGAAAAGTACAAATGCAGTTTTGTTGTGTTTATCAATACCTATCGAAATGTAGAAGACATTTTTTAAATCGGACCATTCGTTAAAAAGTTACGGCGGATCAAAGTTTTTATCTCCATCTCCTTCGCATTCCCTTTAGCTGAGTAACGGGTATTTGATAGTCGGGGCACCCGACTATAGCGTTCTCTCTTGTTTTTATTGTTTTCTCTCTTTGCTGATGATTTTGGGTGATATTTCGGCGATACATATATATATATTTTTTTACAGTTATACTTAGGGCTTCTAAAGGTGTATACTTACAGTTAGGGGAGAGTGGGGCAATTTCGTCAGCATTTTTTCAAAGCTATTTGTTGTCCCTCTTGAGATACGTTATAATATTTCTATTTTTATTGTTGAATGCGGCTAGCACCAAGCTTTAAAATGTGATATTCCCCTTTTTTTTAATTACCTTGGTAATTTATAAAAAATTAAAAAAAAAAACAATATCCTGGGGCAATTTCGTTACTTTAAAATTGTAGGGAATTTAACACCTGTAAATTTGCTACACTGATCAAACCATTTTTGTTGACGTCCTATATTTGTTGCTGCTGCCGGTAGTCTGTTCGTTAGCCAGCTCGTCAAATAAAACAAGAAAGGAAGCTAGCTTCGGCCAGCCGAAGCTTATATACCCTTGCAGATCATTCCTATTAATTAACAAATCGCAAAAATGTTCAATTTTCTTATATTTCTCCATAATTTTCCGATCGTTCCTATGGCAGCTATATGATATAGTCGTCCGATTTTGATCAAATTAAAATTGAAATTCGGAAATATTTAAAAAGAGTCATATCCTAGAGTAGAAGATAATACAATAAAAACCAAAGAAGCTAGAATTTATTTCCTATTACTTTTCCATTAATTTACCGATTGTTCCTATGGCAGCTATATGATATAGTAGTCCGATTTTTTAAATATTTAATTCGAAATTCAGAAATATTTAAAAAATAACATCCCCAAAAGTAGAAGGTAATATTTCAAAAAACACCGAAGCTAGAATTTTTTTAACGTTTTCTTTTCCGATCCTTCCTATGGGAGCTATAAGATATAGTTGTCCGATCCGGTTGGTTCCGACATATATACTACCTGCAATAGAAAGAAGACTTTTGGGAAAGTTTCATCCCGATAGCTCAAAAACTGAGAGACTAGTTTGCGTAGAAACAGACAGACGGACAGACGGACAGACGGACAGACGGACAGACGGACAGACGGACAGACGGACAGACGGACGGACAGACGGACAGACGGTCAGACGGACAGACGGACAGACGGACAGACGGATAGACGGACATGGCTAGATCGACTCGTCTAGTGATGCTGATCAAGAATATATATACTTTATGGGGTCGGAAACTTTATGGGGTCGTCTGACTGAAATCATAATACCCTCTGCAAGGGTATAAAAATATGTATTAAAATAGGTGCGAATTTACCATAAGCATAGGGTGGCGAAATTTCCCCACACACTACTTTTTTAGAAATAATTATTTTTCTTCCGAAATTATGCGCGAGGTTAAAAATCACTAACGCAGAAATGCACATTATAGCACTGTGTATTATATAAAACAAGAAGGGAAGCTACCTTCGGCCAGCCGAAGCTTATATACCCTTGTAGATTAAAGAATGCTTACTCGGTGCAGTTCCAGGGATTCCAGATTCAGCGTTTCTATTTATTTAAATTGTATTTTTAAGAAGTCAAGAATCAAAACGCCTACTTCCTACAAAGTTACAATGAATTTTCTTATATTTGTTTGAATATTCCTATGGGAGCCTTAAGATATAGTGGTCCGATCCGGTTCGGTCCGACATATGTACTACCTGCAATAGAAAGAAGACTTTCGGGAAAGTTTCATCGCGATAGCTTTAAAACTGAGAGACTAGTCCGCATAGAAACGGACAGACGGACATGGCTAGATGGACTCGGCTTTTGGTGCGGATCAAGAATATATATACTTTATGTGGTCGGAAACGTCTCCTTCACTGCGTTGCAAACATCTGACTGAAATTATAATACCCTTTACAAGGGTATAAAAACCTGTATCTTATCCCTTTTCAATTGTGGCACACAGAAAAAATTTCGTCGAGAACTAAATGTAGCTTTTGAACTATTAAAACACACTTAATATTATAGCTTAATTATCTTGGCCTTCTGTCAAAAAAAAAAAATGCATTGGTTGTGTCTTGCCGTCTTGAAGGACTAACAAAAAAAATTACATATTTTTACGACTTATGGATTCCGAGATATTGCAGGGGACGAAATTGCCCCAGTGACTAAATTACATATGTCGGAACGACCTGGATCGGACCACTATATCTTATGGCTCCCATGGGAATAATCAAAAAAATAATAGAAAAACCATTGTAACTTTGTAGAAAGTAGGCGTTTTGATTTTTATACCCTTGCAGAGGGTATTATGATTTCAGTCAGAAGTTTGCAACGCAGTGAAGGAGACGTTTCCGACCCCATAAAGTATATATGGGACGTTCCAGGTCAACCCGGCCACCCCACTTTTTTATTTTTTTTGTATGTGGACAGTACCACATTGATTGCAAAGCCATTTGCTTCCAATAGTTTACCTCATACCTATTTTGTCAATGTTACCACTCTTTCGCTGTATAATCGCGTTGAAAAGAAAACACAAAATCATTTTTATCCTGCGAACGGAAGAAACAATTGGCATGGTTCAAAAGCAGAAAAATCGGTCTTTCCATAGCCGATTACGAGAAAAAAAATAGATTTTATTGGACCGTAGATGACCAAGCGATAGCGTTTTTAAAGTCTAAAAGTAGGATTTCGTCCAAAGGGCCAGTCTGCAAAAAATACCATTATATTTTTTTCAGGAAGCCCCATATTTAACGGATTTAATGCCACTGGTTTTTAAGTGGGATCTCTCTTGAGGAATTAGCTATGATTTCTTTTCATTGATTTGTTAATTTTTTCCAAAGCATATTCGATTATTTTATATTACTTATTAGCTTTTTCTGACAGTTAACTACTAAAAAAACGTAGAAAAGAATTCATAGCTAATTCCTCAAGAGAGATCCCACTATGAAATCAGTGGCATAAAATCCGTTAAATATGGGGCTTTCTGAGAAAAATATAATGGTATTTTTGCAGACTGGCCCTTTGGACGAAATCCTACTTTTAGACTTTAAAAACGCTATCGCTTGGTCATCTACGGTCCAATAAAATCTATTTTTTTTCTCGTAATCGGCTATGGAAAGACCGATTTTTCTGCTTTTGAACCATGCCAATTGTTTCTTCCGTTCGCAGGATAAAAATGATTTTGTGTTTTCTTTTCAACGCGATTATACAGCGAAAGAGTGGTAACATTGACAAAATAGGTATGAGGTAAACTATTGGAAGCAAGTGGCTTTGCAATCAATGTGGTACTGTCCACATACAAAAAAAATAAAAAAGTGGGGTGGCCGGGTTGACATGGAACGTCCCATATATTCTTGATCAGCATCACAAGACGAGTCGATCTAGTCATGTCCGTCTGTCCGTCTGTCCGTCTGTCCGTCTGTCTGTTTCTACGCAAACTAGTCTCTCAGTTTTTGAGCTATCGGGACGAAACTTTCGCAAAAGTCTTCTTTCTATTGCAGGTAGTATATATGTCGGAGCCGACCGGATCGGACAACTATATCTTATAGCTCCCATAGGAACAATCGGAAAAAAAAAACTTTAAAAAATTCTAGCTTCGGTGTTTTTTGAAATATTACCTTCTACTTTTGGGGATGTTATTTTTTAAATATTTCTGAATTTCGAATTAATTATTTAAAAAATCGGACTACTATATCATATAGCTGCCATAGGAACGACCGGAAAATTAATGGAAAAGTAATAGGAAATAAATTCTAGCTTCTTTGGTTTTTATTGTATTATCTTCTACTCTAGAATATGACTCTTTTTAAATATTTCCGAATTTCAATTTTAATTTTATCAAAATCGGACGACTATATCATATAGCTGCCATAGGAACGATCGGAAAATTAATGGAAAAGTAATAGGAAATAAATTCTAGCTTCTTTGGTTTTTATTGTATTATCTTCTACTCAAGGAAATGACTCTTTTTAAATATTTCCGTATTTCAATTTTAATTTGATCAAAATCGGACGACTATATCATATAGCTGTCATAGGAACGATCGGAAAATTAATGAGAAATATTAGAAAATTGAACATTTTTGCGATTTGTGAATTAATAGGAATGATCTGCAAGGGTATATAAGCTTCGGCTGGCCGAAGCTAGCTTCCTTTCTTGTTGACAATGTAAAAACCACATTTTAAGTAGGCATTTCTGCAAGGGTATATAAACTTCGGCTGGCCGAAGCTAACTTCCTTTCTTGTTTTATTTTCATTTATTTCATTATATTCTTCACTATTATTTATCTCATAATTTTCTTCACTAATATTTATCTAATAATTTTCTTCACTATCATTTATCTCATCATTTTCTTCACTATCATTTATCTCATCATTTTCTTTGGTTTTCGACCAGCCGAGCCAGGGTTTCATATTAGCTGCCGCCCAAACGCCAGAGTATGGAATTCTTGATTGCTGAAATCCCTCCACGTCTTTAACAACATACCGGTCATTTTCTAACGACTTGGGTATTTTAAAAGGTCCTTTGAACTTCGGAACAAGTTTCTTTGAAACTCCTGTGTGACAATTATAAGGTAGTTTTCTTCGGCTGGGATGCGGCTCAGTCTGGCCAGGATCCCCTTTACAGAAAAAATTATAAAGGATGGGACATGGATGGGAGATGACTGGTAGGCGGGCGCGAGGTGGCGTTGTCCGCCCCTTTAATCGATCAGTAAGACTGAGGAAATATGTTTATGTGGTATACAAGAAGGTAATACAGACCCCGCGTATCACTCTTCGGATAAGCCTATGGGGAAAACCAAAGGGAGGGCAACATATCTCTTTAGAGGGGGCGCTCTTATATCGCACTAGTTCATTATTTGTGGGTCGCGGCCTGGATTACAGTCTAGCTGGCACGCCTGACTTCCCTCAGCATTCACCGATGGGGTCACCCGTGCCCCTTTGACCAAACTTGTCGGAGTCCCACTGTACCGCCAGCAAGCGCTGGTAGGGCAGGGCTCAAGGGGTCAAGTAGTAACCCCGGATTTGAGCCTTATTCTGGGGTCAGTCTAAAAAGAGGTTATTTTCCGGTCGGCTTGTCCGACCCCGGGCAATAAAATAGACATGCAATTTATACTCCGTTTTCCAGCCAACAACTCAGGTTTTTATTTAAGAATTTTTCTTCATGTTCTTAGTTGAATCTCTCCGCTTATAATATTTGCCAGTTTTCTTTACATATTTACAGAGTCTTTATATCTAGCCCTTGAGCACCGAATACAAGGGGGCGTATCTAACCTACCCAAACCGTGCAACACCGCATCGAGATCGAAAAACCTTTGCAAACACGTGGCTGACGGCCAGTTTGGGGTTTTCGTGGCCACTCGGTGCGGGTCTTGCGTCTCACTCACCCATCCTTTTACACACGCGCGTCGGGTGTATGTGTGCGTATTTTTCCTGCGCAGGTCCCCTCGCCGCTGGTCCTGGGCCGGGAGATCTACGCCACGTCCTCGTCCTGCTGCTTCTGCCTCTTGCTGTCCAGCGTCAAACGACCGCTGGGGTTTTCTTGCGGTGGTGGGCTGGGCTCCTCGATGTGTCCTTTCGCTCCTGCTTGTCACTTGTCGAGGCCAGAGTCAAAACGACCGCTGGGCTCGTCCGCCATAATCCGTGTCACTCGACCGCTCGGAAACCACTAACTCCTCTATTCTCTTCAGCTTCTTGGTTTGGCGTCGTTTTCTTGAAAAACTTCCAAGATCCTATCTTCCTCTCGTTCGCACTTCCCTGCAAGCATTTTCTATCGCGGAAGTCACTATTTAGTGACGTCTAGAAGATGAAAACGATCGTCCGCGGTATCGCATTCGGATCGCCGAAGTCACCCCCGTCGGGAAGAACTGTTCCACTACGGCGGCACTTCTAGAAGTGTCGCCTAAGTCACTTCTGGAAGTGTCTTCCGCGATATCGCATTCGGATCGCCGAAGTCACCCCCGTCGGGAAGAAATGTTCCACTACGGCGGCACTTCTAGAAGCGTCGCCGAAGTCACTTCTGGAAGTGCCAGTTTTCGTGGTGAGTTCTCGGGCTTTGTGTGTGTGGGTGAGGTGAGCTTTGGTTCGCTAGCGGTGAGCGTTCCGCTTGACTATCGTGTGTGGGGGTTCGTGCCTAATCTTAGCCTACGATTAATACTAGACTTATCTACAAATACTTATCTAAATACTGAATTACTTATTTAAATTATTAAATTTGTGAGGAGCCGTATGCTTCCATACACAATCAAAATTCTTTACCACAACATAATCTCCTTCTCATATTGTGTTGCTTTCAATCGTTTGCTATTTTTCGTTTTGTAACTGAGCTGCTCTTTCGCGAGCGTTCTTTCTTATTTTTATACCCTTGCAGAGGGTATTATGATTTCAGTCAGAAGTTTGCAACGCAGTGAAGGAGACGTTTCCGACCCCATAAAGTATATATATTCTTGATCAGCATCACAAGATGAGTCGATCTAGTCATGTCCGTCTGTCCGTCTGTCCGTCTGTCCATCTGTCCGTCTGTCCGTCTGTCTGTTTCTACGCAAACTAGTCTCTCAGTTTTTGAGCTATCGGGACGAAACTTTCGCAAAAGTCTTCTTTCTATTGCAGGTAGTATATATGTCGGAGCCGACCGGATCGGACAACTATATCTTATAGCTCCCATAGGAACAATCGGAAAAAAAAAACTTTAAAAAATTCTAGCTTCGGTGTTTTTTGAAATATTACCTTCTACTTTTGGGGATGTTATTTTTTAAATATTTCTGAATTTCGAATTAATTATTTAAAAAATCGGACTACTATATCATATAGCTGCCATAGGAACGACCGGAAAATTAATGGAAAAGTAATAGGAAATAAATTCTAGCTTCTTTGGTTTTTATTGTATTATCTTCTACTCTAGAATATGACTCTTTTTAAATATTTCCGAATTTCAATTTTAATTTGATCAAAATCGGACGACTATATCATATAGCTGTCATAGGAACGATCGGAAAATTAATGAGAAATATTAGAAAATTGAACATTTTTGCGATTTGTGAATTAATAGGAATGATCTGCAAGGGTATATAAGCTTCGGCTGGCCGAAGCTAGCTTCCTTTCTTGTTTTAATTGTTCTGCTTTCCTTTTGTCATTTTCGCAAAATTTCTCTAAGGCAATCAACTAAACTACCTCTTTGGCCAACTCCGAATAACAACACACTTTGATGTTGGTTAATCATTCTATGAACTGTATTATTTGTTGCAAACTCAATTTCTCCCAGTACTCTTTCAAAGCTCCAACTCGGTTCTGAATCTGACAATTTTGCAAGCATTGGACTAATGCTTCGATTTATTCTCTCTACCTGTCCAATCGCCTCAGGCGAACCAGTTGCTATTTGTATATGAGTTATATTTCGAGTCCTTAGAAAATTTGAAAATTCTGAGGAGGTGAAACAGGATCCTCGATCAGAGACTATACATTTAGGGGTACTATATGATCTGCAATAGTTTTCCAGTGCCGTTATCGCTTCAGCAGATTTTGTGGTCTTTGTTGAGTACAGTCTTACAAACTTTGTGCACCTATCAACAATTAATAGGATATGTATTGATTTCTTATCTTTCGTCGTGACTGGGCCCAGATGATCAATAAGTAACTGTTTAAAATATTTGGTTGGCTTCTGAATGTTATGTAGATAGCCTTCGTGTTTGCCCTTCGCTGTAAATGCAATACACTCTAAATTTTTAATATGTTGTCCTACCTTTTCCTTTAACTTTGGAAACCAATATGTTTTCAAAACAACTTCTAATACTTTGTCGACCACTACATGTCCGAGTCCATTATGGTATTTAAAGAGTACGTCCGTTTCCATGAACATAAAATAATAAAGAGTCATGATATTTCCGATAAATAATACCATTTTGCATTTCGTACAGTTTGTGTTCAGTCCGTTCTAGAAGTTTTTTAATTTTTACAATATTCTCTTTTTTTGTCAACGTAAATGTAAGAAAATGCCATCCGTGACAATTTTAAAACTTTTACCGTGAAGGTATACCCCAAACCGTTTTAGTAAATAAATTACACTAGTTTACAGCCGAAATGCTCCCCAGCAATAGATGGCAAATTCTGTTAGATTTGGACCCCTAGATCACGAAAATAGCACTAAATTTTTTTTCGATGGCACAGTTTTTTTTTAAAGATTTTTTAAAGTTTGAAATGTTAAATTTCGGACTTTTTTCGAATTTCTTCTTATATCTCGGCAGATATCCACTCGGTTGGGCCAGTTTTAGTTTTATTTTAAAGTCAATAGATCAGAGCTTAACTTTGCCATACAGATCAATATGATTGGATAAGTAATGGCAGCGCAGCAGCTCGACAAAGATGAAAAATGTGTTTTTTGGTCTACTGTAATTCGGCTGTATATATCGTAAAAACTCTAAATAAATCCGTTGAAAAATCATAATGGGTACAAACTTAAAGTTTACATCCTACCAAATAAAACAAGCCGGATATGGCCCAAATCCATGAAAACCTGGATTTATGGTGGATTTTTAAAGTTCGGATTTTTCCACTTTTTTCGGTTGACAAAGTCCAAATTTAAGATTTATCATAGGCGGCGACATGTAAACAAAAATAATTGGTGTTGGCAGCCGGGTCACTAAATAGCTAAATCAGATATTTAAAAGCTAGAAAATTATTAAAGTGAATTTAATTTTTTAATTAAGGTTACTTTTTTTTATAAGAATGAACTCTCCAAATGAATAGTACTTAGTTAAAAATACTCACAGTCATAACACAAGCAATTTTATATTTTTAAAGGAATTTTCAGAAGTTAAATTTATTTTATAATTTTCTAGCTTTTAAATTTAGCTATTTTTTGACCCGGCTGCCGTCACCACTCATTTTTGTTTACATGTCGCCGCCTATGATAAATCTTAAATTTGGACTGTCAACCGAAAAAAGTGGAAAAATCCGAACTTTAAAAATCCACCATAAATCCAGTTTTTCATGGATTTGGGCCTTATCCGGCTTGTTTTATTCGGTAGGATGTAAACTTTAAGTTTGTACCCATTATGGTTTTTCAACGGATTTATTTCGAGTTTTTACGATATATACAGCCGACTTACAGACGACCAAAAAACACATTTTTCATCTTTGTCGAGCTTCTGCGCTGCCATTACTCATCCAATCGTATTGATCTGTATGGCAAAGTTAAGCTCTGATCTATTGACTTTAAAATAAAACTAAAACTGGCCCAACCGAGTGGATATCTGCCGAGATATAAGAAAAAATTCGAAAAAAGTCCGAAATTTAACATTTCGAACTTTAAAAAATCTTTAAAAAAAAACTGTGCCATCGAACAAAAAAAAAATGCTATTTTTGTGATCTAGGGGTCCAGCACTAACAGAGTTTGCCATCAATTGCTGGGAAGCACACCAAGAATATTATTTTGTAAACTAGTGTTATCTGTAAAACCGTATGCAAAATGCAACCTAAAAGTAAAAAAAATTCTTTTTGTGCCAAGAACAGCAAGAGAGCAACTGAGCAAGTGAACTAAAAAGAACAAATAAGAGAGCCAAACCGAACAAGTGAACAAAAAAGAGCAAGTGAGCAAAAATGAACAAGTGAACAATAAAGAACAAGTTCGAAGGAACATGTTCACTCACTCAGTTTAGTGAGCAACTCTTTTTTGTTCACTCACTCATGAGCAGCCCAACACTATTTTACAATGCACATTGGATAAGTGAATATATTGAGTCAAAGTCTCCCAAGTGAGCCACCCCGGTTCCGAAGGTCCGATTTTCATCGAACTTATTGACTTTTCCTGTTCACAACGACAAAAGATAATTGTATAAGCATTTCGTAAAAAAATATTAAAGGTTTTTCGAAATTTATATTTTGTGGTGGACGGACAGCGGTTTCCCGTACAAAAACGGCTTGCTCGTGAAAATTAACATGTAGGTTACTTAGCGACTTTATGCTGTTTTGTATGGAAAATCGCTGTGTCCACCGAAAAATTTCAATTGCGAAAAACCTTGTCCGATCCCCACTTTTTTTTGATAATGTTGCCAAGCTAAAAGAGAAGAAGTTGAATTTTTCAACCAAAATCAGGAAATACATCACTGCACGACTTTTTAATGATTGAATGAAATGGGATAACTCAATTTTATTTTTATACCCCTTAAAGTAAAGTAAAACCGGCTGCCATCACCACTAATTTTTGTTTACATGTCGCCGCCTATGATAAATCTTAAATTTGGACTTTGTCAACCGAAAAAAGTGGAAAAATCCGAACTTTAAAAATCCACCATAAATCCAGTTTTCCATGGATTTGGGCCATATCCGGCTTGTTTTATTCGGTAGGATGTAAACTTTAAGTTTGTACCCATTATGATTTTTCAACGGATTTATTTCGAGTTTTTACGATATATACAGCCGACTTACAGACGACCAAAAAACACATTTTTCATCTTTGTCGAGCTTCAGCGCTGCCATTACTCATCCAATCGTATTGATCTGTATGGCAAAGTTAAGCTCTGATCTATTGACTTTAAAATAAAACTAAAACACCAAGAATATTATTTTGTAAACTAGTGTTATTGCTAACGTTTCCAGCTCGAAGCTGTGATACCTCGATTCAGCGTCCGTAGTGCGCTTGGAAAAATAAAACACTGGGTGAAACCGCCCATCTTTTTTCTTTAGCATCAAGATTGAACCGAAACCGATTGAACTTGCGTCGCAGTGGAGCTCTGTCTCATCTGCTGGGTAATACAAAGCAAGTAAAGGGGAATCTATTAATTTTTCTTTAAGAACTTCAAACGTTTTTAGCTCAAGTTCCCCAAACCGAAAATTTGTTGTTTTCTTCGTTACGTCGTATAATGGTTTCACAACTATAGAGAAGTCTTTGATAAACCAGCGAAAGTATAAACAAAGTCCTAAAAAGCTTTGTACCTCACTGGTTTTCGAAGGAACAGGAAAATTTTAAACCACCGCTATGTCCTTTCCATCTGCTTTGATGCCGTACCCATTAACCGTATACCCTAGATATTTCCTTTCCGTTTGAAAGAACTCACACTTACTTAACCTCAATTCCAAATTATTTCTCGTTAGTCTATCGCATACTTCTTTTAAGATTTCTATATGGCTCTTTATATCCTATGACGCAATCATTATGTCGTCTAAGTACACGATAACCTTTGCTTCTCTTATCAGATCACTAAAAATTTTATTTATAAACCTCTGGAACGTAGACAGCGCGTTTTTCAGCCCAAATGGCATCCTTAGGAACTGGAACTGTCCTAAAGGTGTTGTAAACGAACCAATATACGTGGCTGGAGGCGCTGGCTTCAAGTTTACGCTAGCCGGAACATAAGATCTCTGATCTAATAGAATTGAAGAGATAAAATTTGGTTAGTAGCAAATTCCACCCAGAACGAATTGACCTAAAAATCTAGAAAAATTAAATTAATTCGGAAATATTTAGGCGCAGAGTGTGACGTAAAGATCAAAACAAAAAACGACGCCAAAGTGCCCCAAAAATGGATTTGTTTTTTATACCCGTTACTCGTAGAGTGGCTTTACTGAGACTTGGCTAAATCCCACGGTATCTGATAATGAAATACTTACCAATAATTTTTTCCTCTATAGACGTGACCGTCCCACTGTGGGGCGCCTAGAACAAAAAGCCTGCCAAAATGGTTTTTTTTTTTTAAGATTTCCCGAAATGTTGCAATGCAACTTTAAAAACAATTGAATTCTCTATACAAATCAAAAGGAAAGAGTGATCTGTGATGAATGGTTCTCCCACTAGAGATTTATAAAGTGGATTTTTCGAAATATAATTTTAGCCAATAAGAAAAAAAGGTATTTTTACACATCTTTGAAATTTTTCTGAAAGCGCCCAAGGGCCTAAGTTGTATATGTAACGATTGAAATTTTAAGAGCAACCAATTCTTAAAATATTAAAAAACTATAAAAATGTTAGATACATAATTACTATTTTTTAAATTTTTTAAAAGGGGTCCAAAAAAATTGGGATTTTTTGGATATTTTTGGACGTAAAGTAGTGTTACACCCTAGATCCCCGTTTAATTCTTTTTTTTTTTAAAGTTTAGATATTTAACTACATTTTATGAAAAAATTAGCCTGCCCTTTTGTGCCTCTTCTGAGAAAACCGCAGTTTAAGTTAGCAAGAAATGTTCATAATTTGAAATATCGTCAGCCCTGGTTATCCGCGCGCCCTAACATCATGAAGATATTTAACTTATGTGAAGGTATTGATGAAGATAATGATAAATTAATAAACAAATTTGGGTTTAAAATTTTAAATTATGTTATTTTACTAAAAATACAGATATGAAATAAATACCGGTTTCTACCAGTTTTTTTTAAAAATATGCTATATTTCCTTGATTGATTCTATGACATCTATAAGATATCATTGACCAATTAAAAAAAAAAGAGCTAAAATGATAAATAATGCCTTAATCCCAATTTATATGAACCAATATTGAAAAAGAACCGAGACATTCCCCTTTGTAATAAGCATTTATATGGCAGCTATAAGATATAGTTGACCGATTTGAATAATTTTTTTTTTTCAAAATAATGACCTAATCCCAATTTATATGAACCAATATTGAAATAGAACCGAGACATTCCCCTTTGTAATAAGCGTTTATATGGCAGCTATAAGTTATAGTTGACCGATTTGAATAATTTTTTTGTTTCAAAAATCAAGTTAAATTTAAAAAAAATATTGGGAAACTTAGAACCCTATAACTAATTTATTTATATTTTTTTTCTTAAAAAAACAATTTTTTTCTTAAAAATTTTCTACAACAAAAAAATTTCACTAAAAAAATTCACATTTTGATGTTTTTTTACATATTTAATTGCCTTTAAGAATGCCCCATCAAAAAATATTCGCTATAGGCAGGATTTAAGGCAGACTTTTGGCTTTTTCGCCCCACTGTGCGTCCCTCTAAACGAGGTGGTGTTGTCCTAATCGCAGTAAAGTCGGAAATATCATCCCAAGTTGTATCCATTCCCAATGTTGGTGATATTGAATTCATGTCAGTCAAAATATGTCTTCCTAACTGCAACATATTTGTAATTTATTTATTGGGGGTTTATAGTTAACAATGAAACTGCTAACTTCTATTAACATAACTATTTACTTAAATAAATATAACTTAAATAAGAGTTTAACAAAGCATCCTCCATGTTCTGAGGCTCCGATCTTTATGCGACACCTCTCCGCTATCCAGAATATCTCATCATATGCCTCTGACTCACACCATCTTATAATATTGGGTGACTTTAATATTCCGTACATATCCTGGTCTCCTTGTGTCGATCTAATCGCCCTAGTTCCTGGTGATCAAAACGATTTTGTCGACGGTCTTATTGACTTATCTCTTGGTCAAGTTAACTCAATTTCCAATGCGCATGTAAGATTTTTAGATCTTATTTTTAAGTCTGACCTTTGTGATGCCATTGTCACACGTACTTCTCCATTAACCACTCCTGAGGACTCTCATCATCCTACACTCCAACTATCCATTAGTGGCATTTTTCGTGTACCCAAGTCTTTTGAGGCCCCATTGCGGACTCGTTGCTCTCGGCATGTTAATTATTTGCAAATGTCGAGATCTCTATCTTCAGTGGATTGGTCTTGTCTTGATAGTCTTCATCTTGATGAGGCCATTTCAACTTTTTATAATGTCCTTTATTCCATATTTGATGAACTAGTCCCTTCCATAGTTGTTAATAACTCCAACAGCCCTCCATGGTCTTCTAAACTAAACTTTATAAGAAGTACGCCAAAACAGGTCTTCAGTCTGATTTTTCGAAATACAGCGTTGCTAAATCCAACTACTTCCTGCATAATTCTGAATGTTATAACAGCTACCTCCTACGCTGTAAAAACGAATTTCGCAGCAATCCTAATTTATTTTACTCCTTCGTCAACTCAAAGCGCAAAGCCAACAAATTTCCACCATCACTACAGCTAAATAAGGTATCTGCATAGAATGATCAAGATATTGGCAACCTATTTGCGGACTTTTTCGAATCCACCTATTGCAAAAATAATACCAGGATCAATTGTAGCTACTCCTACTAGGTACCCCACACTGACGCCATTTTCAACCCTCTAATTGATGGAGCAGAAGTTCTACGTAGCCTATTCACGATTAAATTATCATTCTCTGCGGGCACATTTCCATCTATGTGGAAAGAATCCTTTCTTATTCCGCTACATAAAAAAGGTAGTAAATCTGATATCAGCAACTATCGCGGCATAGCCAAACTTAGTGCTATTCCTGAGCTCTTTGAAAAACTTATTTGCGATCAACTGCAGCACCAGTGTCGCTCCTTAATATCCTCTAAACAGGATGGTTTCACAAAGTACCGGTCTACAACAACTAACCTGCTTGAGTTTACGACCTTCATTAGTCAAGGCTTTTAATCCACAATGCAAACTGATGTAATCTTTACTGACTTTAGTAAAGCCTTTGATTCGGTCAGCCATGAGCTACTGCTCCACAAGCTCCTCCTCCTCGGATTTCCTGCAACTCTACTGACATGGCTTCGTTCTTATTTGTGCACTACGAGGCTTAAACTGGGAGGAGGGACGCCGTTTGCCTTCTTATAGAGACAGGTTGCGCCTCTTGGATCTACCTACCTTAAAGGATCGTCGGACCTGTTATGGTGTGATATTACTTCACAAACTCATCACTGGCGCCGTCGACTCAGTTGATCTGTTAGCCACCCTCAATTGGAACGTTCCTTGCAGAGCTATTCGTCGATTCCGTCCATTAGCACTTCCTGTGTGCAGGTCAAAACTACTCCCGTTTCGACCCCTTCCGAATCCTATGTGATAACTATAATGAACTTTATCACCTCATATCCTATGAGTGCTCTGCCAAGGCTAATTCCCTAAAAGTCATTGCGTTCCTTTCTTCATCGACTTAATAAGTTCTCCTACGTTACAATAAAATTATTGTTTTTATACCCTTGTAGAGGGTATTATAATTTCAGTCAGATGTTTGCAACGCAGTGAAGGAGACGTTTCCGACCACATAAAGTATATATATTCTGGATCAGCACCAATAGCCGAGTCTATCTAGCCATGTCCGTCTGTCCGTCTGTCCGTCTGTCTGTCTGTCCGTCTGTCCGTTTCTATGCGAACTAGTCTCTCAGTTTTAAAGCCATCTCGATGAAACTTTCCCGAAAGTCTTCTTTCTATTGCAGGTAGTACATATGTCGGAGCGAGCCGGATCGGACCACTATATCTTAAGGCTCCCATAGGAATATTCAAACAAATATAAGAAAATTCATTGTAACTTTGTAGGAAGTAGGCGTTTTGATTCTTTACTACTTATGTATAAACTAAATTAAAATAGAAACGCTGAATCTGGAACCCCTGGAACTGCACCGAGTGAGCATTACTTTATCTACAAGGGTATATAAGCTTCGGCTGGCCGAAGGTAGCTTCCTTTCTTGTTTTATTTAAATTTATGATTTATATAATATTAAGTCTATTGAGCAGTACATTGCTTTAAATAAACAAATAAATAAATAAAAGTATACATATTCTTGATAAGGGTCACTAGCCGAGTCGATATAGCCATGTCCGTCTGTCTGTCCGTATGAACGCTGAGATCTCGGAAACTATAAAAGCTAGAAGATTGACATTTTGCATGCAGATTCTAGTTCCTACGCAGCGCAAGTTTGTTTCAAAAGGGTGCCACGCCCCCTCTAACGCCCACAATCGCTTATATACGATTTTAAAAATTTCAATATTTCGGAAAAGTAAAAATGCAGTCTTATGGTGTTTATCAATACCTATCGAAATGAAGTAGAAATTTTTTAAATCGGACCATTCATTAAAAAGTTACGTCGGATCAAAGTTTTTATCTCCATCTCCTTCGCACTCCCTTTAGCTGAGTAACAGGTATCTGATATTTGGGGCACCCGACTATAGCGTTCTCTCTTGTTTTTTAATTTTTTCTTTTACCATTTCTCTGTTATAAATGTTGTTAAAATGGTTTAAAAATGTGATGTTCATAATCTTATGGCATACCCCCAAATAATTGCATTTAAATTTTTTGGAGATTCAGCATACTTAACCAAGTCCCCAATATTTTCAAATTTTGCTAACCTGATGTGACGTCACGGCCTCCCATATGTTTGTATGTATGTTCTGCTGGCGCATGTATGTATATATGTATGTCCTGCTGTCGCACTTTAAGTGTGACCACGCAAGGGGAAATGAAAATACCACAGCCAACATTTAAAACGAAACTACCACACTCATAACACGTTTAAAAAGCGCGGTTGAAAAATCGATTATATCGCAAATCTTCCTTAAAATTGCTTTTATTTTTATAATGCAAAAAAATGATCAGCAAACTATTTATTAGTTTTCAAACGTTGAGATATTGACAAATTGTTGATTTGTAAAAAACATTTAGGGTGTTCAATTGCGTTACAAACGTTGTAAAGTGTAAAAGTGTAAGGCAGTTCCAACAATTTCTATACAAAAAAATTTTCAAAAGGCGTTTAAAACTATTTTGTATAGAAATTGTTGTTGGAATTGATATACACTTTTACACTTTACAAAGTTTGCAACGCAATTGAACAACCTAATTATTTCGCTCCGTTGCACACATGGACGATGTTTAAACAATTTGATTCACGGCATCCCCTCCCACCTGCCTTCCTTATTATTAATATTATTCTAATCAAGGTGAAAAATTAATTTAAAGCAAAACAAGAAAGAACGCTATAGTCGGGTTGGTGTCCCGACTATTTAATACCCGTCACTCAGCCAAAGCGAACGCTGTACTCGGGTTCGTGTCCCGACTATAATCGTTGCTCAGCTAAAGGGAGTGCGAGGGAGATAGATATATGTAGATATTTTGATTGCGTATAACTTTTTAATTAATGGTCCGATTTGAAAAATGTCTTCTACATTTCGATAGGTATAAATATACACAACAAAATTGCGCAGGACACATTTTAAAATCCTTAGAGGGCGATTGTGGGCGTTAGAAGGGGCGTGGCGCTCGTCTGAAATAAACTTGCGCTGCGTAGGAGGCCCAAGAATATGTGTGGAAAATCTCAACCTTCTAGCTTTTGTAGTTCCCGAGATCTCAGCGTTCATACAAACGGACAGACGGACATGGCTAGATCGACTCGGCTAGTGACCCTGATCAAGAATATATATACTTTATGGGGTCGGAAACGCTTCCTGCTAGCTGTTACATACTTTTGCACGAATCTAATATACCCTTTTACTCTACGAGTAACGGGTATAAATACTGAAGCAAAATATCAATGGTAAAATGCAGTAATATGGAATTGCCTTTCGTGATGTCTTTTCTTAAATTAGTCGAATATATAAAGCAAAACATTGCTTCGCATAAATACTGGTTTCCTTTATAAGAGCTGTCTACAGTGGACACCTTCTAGAAACCCCCATATTAGCTAAATCGCAAAGAGTATTTGGTTTTTACTTACTTTTTCGTTACCTAAACAAAAATATTTCCTCTAACTTCCTAAATCATAACTAAAATAATCGTATTGGTTGTTGGAGAGCTATCTTTTAGAGGAAGAGGTATGTTTAAGCAATGTTTTGGTGTATTTTTTTTAAGAAAACAAGCTTTTTTTCTAGATTTACACACTAATTGATTTGAAATTTAATTACATTCTCAATCCAGTATGACATTCTATATTAAAACAATATGTTTTGGACAAAGTACTAATGTTGTGAAGAAAGTTAGTGTAAGGATTTGTGTCGAAAAATTAATTTGTTTCTGTTCTGTGCAGCTGATAACTTACGCAAGCAATAAGAATTTTATAAATTTTTTCGCAAGTTTTTTTTTTATATATTTTAAGCAGTGTTGGGACATACCTAGATACTTTTACCTAGGTACGTACCTAGGTACAATTTAGTGGTACCTTTTACCTTACCTAGGTATAAAAAGAATTGAGTACCTTTTACCTTACCTAGATACAGATTTTTATATACCTTTGGAATTATTAAGGTACTTACATAGGTATTAAACATTGCTATAACTTACGCAAGCAATAAGAATTTTATAAATTTTTTCGCAAGTTTTTTTTTTATATATTTTAAGCAGTGTTGGGACATACCTAGATACTTTTACCTAGGTACGTACCTAGGTACAATTTAGTGGTACCTTTTACCTTACCTAGGTATAAAAATAATTGAGTACCTTTTACCTTACCTAGATACAGATTTTTATATACCTTTGGAATTATTAAGGTACTTACATAGGTATTAAACATTGCTATGATTTAAAATAGCCAAGTCTGACTGCGACACTGTAGTATCGTTTCATTGTATCGTTTCGTTTCGAAATTGTAATAGTCGGAACGGAGCATTAAAAGTCATTGGACTTAAGCCGTTCTATTGTTTGTTTTGTGAAGTTAAAACTAATCGCAGTTTTATTTTATTTAATTTTGTGCACGTATGTATGTTCCCATCACTACATCAATTTATTTATGAAACCAAAGTGTATTTGGCGCGCAAAAATGCCGTATGTACGTAAACAAACGGCACAATATATAGTCAATGTTTCTACATACGGAATTTTTGCGCGCCAAATATGTACATGAGGGTTTCATAAATACATTAATGAAGTGATACGTGCATACAATTATTCATGCCGCGTGTTTTAAAAATATATGCACAAAATTATAACATTTAAATTTAAATGAAATGAAAAGATATTGTTTGATTAAGACGACTAAAAACTGGAAACTAGTCTTATTTTAAGTGTAAATGATTACATTGAACAAAACAAAAAAAATTATAAAAAATAAAAAAAACAATATATTTACCTTTTACCTTTACCTAGGTACTGGGAAATTTAAGTACCTTTACCTTACCTAGGTATTTATTTTTGCCCAATACCTTTTACCTTACCTAGGTAAAAAAAACACAGTACCTTTCCCAACACTGATTTTAAGTAGCCTGCATAGGACAATATAATGTAGTTTTTGCGGAAAATAAGAAAAGAGTTATGATAAAATCTTTTCTCGGCTATAGGCTAAAAACAAGAGAGAACGCTATAGTCGGGTGCCCCGACTATCAGATACCCGTTACTCAGCTAAAGGGAATGCGAAGGAGATGGAGATAAAAACTTTGCTCCGCCGTAACTTTTTAACGAATGGTCCGATTTAAAAAATTTCTTCTACATTTCGATAGGTATTGAAAAACACAACAAAACTGCATTTTTACTTTTACAAAATATTGAAATTTTTAAAATCGTATATAAGCGATTGGGGGCGTTAGAGGGGGCGTGGCACCCTTTTGAAACAAACTTGCACTGCGTAGGAACTCCTAGAATCTGCATGCAAAATGTCAATCTTCTAGCTTTTATAGTTTCCGAGATCTCAGCGTTCATACGGACAGACAGACAGACAGACAGACAGACAGACGGACAGACAGACGGACAGACGGACATGGCTAGATCGACTCGGCTAGTGATCCTGATCAAGAATATATATAGTTTATTGGGTCGGAAACGCTTCCTTCTACCTGTTACATACTTTTGCACGAATCTAATATACCCTTTTACTCTACGAGTAACGGGTATAATAAGGAATTTTTAAATTTAAAATAAGTAGCAAATATAAAGGTATGCATAATTTTCAGTTTTAATTTCCGCAGGCGAAGCTGCGGGCTACCGACCCTGCTAGTCTTTTAATAAAACTGATTGCACTTCCTGAGTCTAACAGGCATTGTACACCCAAAAAAAAAATCGACTGAAATCGCCCTTGGTTTTAGAAAATCGCCTATGAATTTGCTTTACTTTTTGTCTATATTAAAGAAAGTAGGTTTTTAAAATCAAAGACGTTTTTTCTAAAAATCAAAAAAAAATAGACTGCAATTTAGAAATATTTTGTTTGGAAGTAAAAAATTATTTATCAGAATTTAGAAATAAAGGTTTTCTAAAAAATAGAAATACGGTTTTTTTTAAATATAGACAAATAATTTTTAAGTAACAACAAAAATTTCTCACATTTAGAAACTACAAAAATCTATTTTCGGGCTTCGGAATTATACCCGGTTGTTTCTGTGACGCCACGGCCTTTGTGTTGTTTTTCTATACCCTTGCAGAGGGTATTATGATTTCAGTCAGAAGTTTGCAACGCAGTGAAGGAGGCGTTTCCGACCCCATAAAGTATATATATTCTTAATCAGCATCACTAGACGAGTCGATCTAGCCATGTCCGTCTGTCCGTCTGTCCGTCTGTCCGTCTGTCCATCTGTCCGTCTGTCCGTCTGTCCGTCTGTCTGTTTCTACGCAAACTAGTCTCTCAGTTTTTGAGCTATCGGGATGAAACTTTCCCAAAAGTCTTCTTTCTATTGCAGGTAGTATATATGTCGGAGCCGACCGGATCGGACAACTATATCTTATAGCTCCCATAGGAACAATCGAAAAAAAAAAACTTTAAAAAATTCTAGCTTCGGTGTTTTTTGAAATATTACCTTCTACTTTTGGGGATGTTATTTTTTAAATATTTCTGAATTTCGAATTAATAATTTAAAAAATCGGACTACTATATCATATAGCTGCCATAGGAACGATCGGAAAATTAATGGAAAAGAAATAGGAAATAAATTCTAGCTTCTTTGGTTTTTATTGTATTATCTTCTACTCTAGGATATGACTCTTTTTAAATATTTCCGAATTTCAATTTTAATTTAATCAAAATCGGACGACTATATCATATAGCTGCCATAGGAATGATCGGAAAATTAATGGAAAAGTAATAGGAAATAAATTCTAGCTTCTTTGGTTTTTATTGTATTGTCTTCTACTCTAGGATATGACTCTTTTTAAATATTTCCGAATTTCAATTTTAATTTAATCAAAATCGGACGACTATATCATATAGCTGCTATAGGAACGATCGGAAAATTAATGAGAAATATTAGAAAATTGAACATTTTTGCGATTTGTTAATTAATAGGAATGATCTGCAAGGGTATATAAGCTTCGGCTGGCCGAAGCTAGCTTCCTTTCTTGTTTTTCGTTCTTGTTTGTCACCTTATTTGAATTTCCTTTAATTGAGCACATGGGTGGTTTCAAATTGGAACTGTAATAATAACTGAAATTACAAATTACAAATTATAAATATAAAAACCCAATAACTTACTATTTTGAGAAAAACATCTTGGTCACCGAACGCGGGAATCGAACCGTTCGCCTCACATTTTGCAGTCAAGCACTTTACCAACTGCGCCACGGAAGCATCACATGAGGCGCTGCACAAAGTCTATTCACATTTTTATACCCGTTACTCGTAGAGTAAAAGGGTATACTAGATTCGTGCAAAAGTATGTAACAGCTAGAAGGAAGCGTTTCCGACCCCATAAAGTATATATATTCTTGATCAGGGTCACTAGCCGAGTCGATCTAGCCATGTCCGTCTGTCCGTCTGTCCGTCTGTCCGTCTGTCTGTCTGTCCGTCTGTATGAACGCTGAGATCTCAGAAACTACAAAAGCTAGAAGGTTGAGATTTCCCACACATATTCTTTGGCTTCCTACGCAGCGCAAGTTTATTTTAGCCGAGCGCCACGCCCCCTCTAACGCCCACAATCGCCCACTAACGATTTTAAAATGGGTCCTGCGCCCACATTTTTAAAGATTTCCGAGAAGTATAAATGCAATTTTGTTGTGTATAGTTATACCTATCGAAATGTAGAAGACATTTTTCAAATCGGACCATTCATTAAAAAGTTATACGATTTATAAATTGTCAACATATATCTATCTCCCTCGCACTCCCTTTAGCTGAGTTACGATTATTAGTCGGGACACCAACCCGTCACAGCGTTCGCACTCCCTTTAGCTGAGTGACGGGTATTAGATAGTCGGGACAACAACCCGACTATAGCGTTCTCTCTTGTTTTCTCCTATTTTTACTCAAATTGATCTGGCTCTCTTCTAGTTATTAGCTTTAGTTGTTCATTTAGTTTTGCTTTTAAATATTTATTGATTAATATTAATATTTATATATTTATTATGGTTCTATAGTAACAGTAATTGAGTGTTTCAAGTTTGAAAAACTTAAACATCATTTTTATCAAAATATAATTATTCATGAGTAAAAAAAAACGCAATAAATTTTATTTATTAATATGTAAATATTAGTGTTAAAAAAAAACAAAAAGACACCATGAGTTTTTCGTCTCGACGTGGGTTTGAACTCACTCTTGCAGCCGCAAGCTTGAATAACATATGCATGCACGCACGCGTTAGACCCCTAGGCTACCAATCCCGGAAATTTTCTTCGATTAATAGCGATTTTTTCTTGAGCTAAAAAAACATTTTTCTAAAAAGTGTATTAGAAGGAAAATTGATCAAATACGGTTAAATTTTTTATTTTCTAGAAAAATATTTCTTAAAATCACACTTTTTTTTCTAAATGTTAGAAAAAACTTCAAACATTTTTTCTGTTTTTAGAAAAACAACATTTCTATTATGTAGAAATATTTATAATTTTAATGGCAATTTTTTTTTATTTTTAGAAAAGTTTAGTCTTTTTTTTTTAAATCAATGGCGATTTTAACGTTCAAATAAAGAAAGGAATATTAGAAAATTAAACCTTATAATTTAGAAAAAAAATTGATTTTTCTGTATTTCAGAAAAAATTAAAAAAAACTCGTTTAATAGACAATTTTTTTGAAGATTAGAACATTTTTCTGAAGATTAGAAAATTTTCCCTCTTTATAGAATATTTTTTAAAGCACAGAAAAAAATTTTTTTTTCTATATTTAAGAAAAAATAATTTTTTGAGTGTAATCATCTTTGCGGGTAGCTGGGGCCGATGTCTTCTTGTTTTGGTCACAAGCTGCGGCAAGGTGACCCATCTTTCCGCACACAAAGCAGGCTCCAACTTCTCGTTTTGGCTTACGGCAATCTGAGGCGATGTGCCGCAAGCAATTACAGTTGTAGCACCGGTAAACTGGCTTCTCAACCATTCCAGCGCTGTTAGTGGCTCTTTCTATTTTTGGAGCAACTAAATTGACGTGTAGTAATGCCGACAGAAGGTCATCCTTCATTTTAAATCACATCATGTTGGCACTTGTACTGATTTGACGATCTGGTATACCGTGGATGATATAATCCACCAACTCGCGCTCTGACATCTAAAGTCCGTTAGACAGTATAACTTTGCTGTTAAAATACGCCGAGAATGATTCGTTTGTTTGCCATATGCGCGTTTCAAACTTCTTGCGCAAAATAATGACACTCTCCTTTGCAAGAAACGCCTTTTCCATTGATATCAACAGGGTGTCAACCTTCTCGTTTACGAACTCTGGTTTTGAGTACACCCAGACTTGTGCCTCACCCTTTAGTTTGCTGAATATAAGAGATCGAAGTTTATTTTCGGGTGCGTGTCATAACGCCCGGTGTCATAGCGCCCGCGGGCGCTATGACACACTAAAAAGTGTCATAAGACCCGTGGGCCTTATGACACTTTTACGAGTGTCATAACGCCCTTTCAAAAAATGTCATGGTGCCCCCGGGCGTTATGACACTTTTTAAAGTGTCATAACGCCCGCAACTTCTAAAAAATTCTAAAATGCATTTTGAGTTAATGAGAATAGCGATAAGAGAATTACTTTTTGTTGTAAAGCCCATTCGAATCAATGAGATTACCGAGAAGAGAGTACCGTTTGTTATGATACCTTTCATGCTTTTTCATATTTTAGTCAGTTAAACATTTCAGGAGTTATGTTCCGGTTCTGATTCAGAAGATGTGGAAAATACTTTGCAGTTCAGCCAAATGGCTGACGTGCTAAAATGTATTATTTGCATTGATAGGCCGCAGGACGTAGTTTTCCTTCCATGTTGGCACTTCAAAATATGCTTTGAGTGCTTCAAAAATCTGGAACAGCGTTCAAAAAACTCTCTAATGCTCTGCCCGAACTGCAGCCAGATAGTTGAAAATTATTTACAAGTATTTCAATAAATTGTTAAATAGACCGCAGACAAAAATTTTTTTTCTAAAAAATCGCGCTATTTTTTTGAAAAAAAATTTTTGCCTGCGGCGTTTTTTCTCACTACAAATACTTGACTTCTACCACATTACTCATCGCTGAATTATTATACACAACTGATTACTACATTGCCTCTATGTTACTCGCACTTACAAGTATTTCAATAAAATGTTATAAAGGGCGCAGACAAAAATTTGTTTGAATAAAAGTGCAAGCCGCATTATTGTTTACTGCGCGCGCTCAACCTGAATACGACTTTTTTACTTATATAAATAATCTAAACTAATATAAAATTGGAACTCTAAAAAAAGGTCAGCAGAAAATTTCACCCAAAACGGACATAAAAATCTAAAAAAAATCACATGAATTACTAAAGTATTAGTTAAATATATTTTTTTCCTGAGGGCGTTATGACACTTTCCTGTGTGTCATAAGGCCCTCAAAAAAAGTGACATAGCGCCTGCGGGCGTTATGACACTTTGAAGTGTGTCATAAGGCCCACGGGCCCTATGACACTTTTGAGTGTGTCATAACGCCCACGGGCGTTATGACACCGGGCGTTATGACATGCACCCTTATTTTCATTCAATGCGTACGTCGATTTTAGCACATTTATGTGCGCATGCCTCACACTAACACTCGTTTGGCCATCGAAGTTCGGTAGCATTTCTTTTATACTTTGGAATGAAATTTCATCATCTTTTGAAACTTTTCGTGAATCCGCTCCAATAGCAGCTCTCAACAAATCTTTCTCTCTTCGCACCAACTCTTTTTCCAAATGCATTAATTCCAAGTCTCTAGCCATTAATTGTATTTTCGCTCTTTGAAAATCGTTTTCGTTTTGCAAAATCGTTCCAATTTTAGTATATGTTCTGCCCGATTGGGCGAGTTTTTGTTTTATTTTAAAGTCAATAGATCAGAGCTTAACTTTGCCGTACAGATCAATATGATTGGATAAGTAATGGCAACGCAGCATCTCGACAAAGATGAGAAATGTGTTTTTTGGTCGACTGTAAGTTGGCTGTATATATCGTAAAAACTCGAAATAAATCCGTCAAAAAATCATAATGGGTACAAACTTCAAGTTTACATTCTACCGAATAAAACAAGCTGTATATGGCCCGAATCCATGGAAAATGAGATTTATGGTGGATTTTTAAAGTTCGGATTTTTCAACTTTTTTCGGTTGACAAAGTCCAAATTTAAGATTTATCATAGGCGGCGACATGTAAACAAAAATTAGTGGTGATGGCAGCCGGTTTTACTTTACTTTAAGGGGTATAAAAATAAAATTGAGTTATCCCATTTCATTCAATCATTAAAAAGTCGTGCAGTGATGTATTTCCTGATTTTGGTTGAAAAATTCAACTTCTTCTCTTTTAGCTTGGCAACATTATCATTTTTATACCCTTGCAGAGGGTATTATGATTTCAGTCAGAAGTTTGCGACGCAGTGAAGGAGACGTTTCCGACCCCATAAAGTATATATATTCTTGATCAGCATCACTAGACGAGTCGATCTAGCCATGTCCGTCTGTCCGTCCGTCTGTCCGTCTGTCCGTCCGTCGGTCCGTCCGTTTCTACGCAAACTAGTCTCTCAGTTTTCAAGCTGTCGGGATAAAACTGTCCCAAAAGTCTTCTTTCTATTGCAGGTAGTATATAAGTCGGAACGAGCCGGATCGGACAACTATATCATATAGCTCTCATAGGAACAATCGGGAAAAAAAATGTAAAACAAGAAAGAAAGCAAGCTTCGGCCAGCCGAAGCTTATATACCCTTGCAGATCGTTCCTATTAACTTACAAATCGCAAAAATTTTAAATTTCGTATTATTTTAATATTATTTTATCTATCCTCCCCTATTGCAGCTATATAATATAGTCTTCCGATTTTTGTTAAATTTAATTCAAAACTCTGAAATATTAAAAAAAAAATCATATCCTAGAGTATAAGAGAATACAATAAAAACCAACGGAGCTATAATTTGTTTCCAATTAATTTCCCATTAATTTTTTGATCGTTCCAATGGCAGCTATATGATATAGTCGTCCGATTTTGATAAAATGAAAATTGAAATTCGGAAATATTTAAAAAGAGTCATGTTCTAGAAGAGAATACAATAAAAACCAAAAAAGCTAAAATTTATTTCTGTGTAACTTTCCCATTAATTTTCCGATTGTTCTTATGGCAGCTATATGATATAGTCGTCCGATTTTTAAAATATTTTATTCGAAATTCTGAAATATTTAAAAAATAATATTTCCAAGAGTAGAAGGTTTTATTTCAAAAAGCACCGAAGCTAGAATTTTTTTAACGTTTCCTTCCTATGGGAGCTATAAGATATAGTTATCCGATCCGGTTGGTTCCGACTTATATACTACCTGCAATAGAAAGAAGACTTTTGGGAAAATTTCATCGCGATAGCTTCAAAACTGAGAGACTAGTTTGCGTAGAAACGGACGGACAGACGGACATGGCTGGATCGACTCGTCTAGTGATGCTGATCAAGAATATATATACTTTATGGGGTCGGAAACGTCTCCTTCACTGCGTTGCAAACTTCTGACTGAAATCATAATACCCTCTGCAAGGGTATAAAAATTATATCTTGGGTGTTTTTGAACCTATAACATGTCATTTTTTATCTAATTCTGAATTTCGAATAAAATTTTTTCAAAATCGGACGACTATATCATATAGCTGCCATAGGAACGATCGGAAAATTAATAGGAATATAATAGGATATAAATTATTACTTCGTTGGTTTTTATTGTATTCTATTCTACTCTAGGATATAACTCTTTTCATATATTTTAGAATTTCGATTTTAATTTTATCAAAATCGAACTACTATATCATATAGCTGCCATTGAAACGAACGCAAAATTAATGAGAAATAATAGGACAATTAACATTTTTGCAATTTGTAAATTAATAGGAATTATCTGCAAGGGTATATAAGCTTCGGCTGGCCGAAGATAGCTTCCTTTCTTGTTGTACATAAGGCCTAGTACTCACTTCAATCAAAAAGCCTACACTCAAAAAATTATTTTTTCTTAAATATAGAAAAAAAAATTTTTTTCTGTGCTTTAAAAAATATTCTATAAAGAGGGAAAATTTTCTAATCTTCAGAAAAATGTTCTAATCTTCAAAAAAATTGTCTATTAAACGAGTTTTTTTTTAATTATACCCGTTACTCGTAGAGTAAAAGGGTATACTAGATTCGTGCAAAAGTATGTAACAGCTAGAAGGAAGCGTTTCCGACCCCATAAAGTATATATATTCTTGATCAGGGTCACTAGCCGAGTCGATCTAGCCATGTCCGTCTGTCCGTCTGTCCGTCTGTCCGTCTGTCCGTCTGTCTGTCTGTCCGTCTGTATGAACGCTGAGATCTCAGAAACTACAAAAGCTAGAAGGTTGAGATTTCCCACACATATTCTTTGGCTTCCTACGCAGCGCAAGTTTATTTTAGCCGAGCGCCACGCCCCCTCTAACGCCCACAATCGCCCACTAACGATTTTAAAATGGGTCCTGCGCCCACATTTTTAAAGATTTCCGAGAAGTATAAATGCAATTTTGTTGTGTATAGTTATACCTATCGAAATGTAGAAGACATTTTTCAAATCGGACCATTCATTAAAAAGTTATACGATTTATAAATTGTCAACATATATCTATCTCCCTCGCACTCCCTTTAGCTGAGTTACGATTATTAGTCGGGACACCAACCCGTCACAGCGTTCGCACTCCCTTTAGCTGAGTGACGGGTATTAGATAGTCGGGACAACAACCCGACTATAGCGTTCTCTCTTGTTTTTTCTGAAATACAGAAAAATCAATTTTTTTTCTAAATTATAAGGTTTAATTTTCTAATATTCCTTTCTTTATTTGAACGTTAAAATCGCCATTGATTTAAAAAAAAAGACTAAACTTTTCTAAAAATAAAAAAAAATTGCCATTAAAATTATAAATATTTCTACATAATAAAAATGTTGTTTTTCTAAAAACAGAAAAAATGTTTGAAGTTTTTTCTAACATTTAGAAAAAAAAGTGTGATTTTAAGAAATATTTTTCTAGAAAATAAAAAATTTAAACGTATTTGATCAATTTTCCTTCTAATACACTTTTTAGAAAAATGTTTTTTTAGCTCAAGAAAAAATCGCTATTAATCGAAGAAAATTTCCGGGATTGGTAGCCTAGGGGTCTAACGCGTGCGTGCATGCATATGTTATTCAAGCTTGCGGCTGCAAGAGAGAGTTCAAACCCACGTCGAGACGAAAAACTCATGGTGTCTTTTTGTTTTTTTTTAACACTAATATTTACATATTAATAAATAAAATTTATTGCGTTTTTTTTTACTCATGAATAATTATATTTTGATAAAAATGATGTTTAAGTTTTTCAAACTTGAAACACTCAATTACTGTTACTATTGAACCATAATAAATATATAAATATTAATATTAATCAATAAATATTTAAAAGCAAAACTAAATGAACAACTAAAGCTAATAACTAGAAGAGAGCCAGATCAATTTGAGTAAAAATAGGAGAAAAAAATGTGAATAGACTTTGTGCAGCGCCTCATGTGATGCTTCCGTGGCGCAGTTGGTAAAGTGCTTGACTGCAAAATGTGAGGCGAACGGTTCGATTCCCGCGTTCGGTGACCAAGATGTTTTTCTCAAAATAGTAAGTTATTGGGTTTTTATATTTATAATTTGTAATTTGTACACTCATTTCAGTTATTATTACAGTTCCAATTTGAAACCACCCATGTGCTCAATTAAAGGAAATTCAAATAAGGTGACAAACAAGAACGAAAAACAAGAAAGGAAGCTAGCTTCGGCCAGCCGAAGCTTATATACCCTTGCAGATCATTCCTATTAATTAACAAATCGCAAAAATGTTCAATTTTCTAATATTTCTCATTAATTTTCCGATCGTTCCTATGGCAGCTATATGATATAGTCGTCCGATTTTGATTAAATTAAAATTGAAATTCGGAAATATTTAAAAAGAGTCATATCCTAGAGTAGAAGACAATACAATAAAAACCAAAGAAGCTAGAATTTATTTCCTATTACTTTTCCATTAATTTTCCGATCATTCCTATGGCAGCTATATGATATAGTCGTCCGATTTTGATTAAATTAAAATTGAAATTCGGAAATATTTAAAAAGAGTCATATCCTAGAGTAGAAGATAATACAATAAAAACCAAAGAAGCTAGAATTTATTTCCTATTTCTTTTCCATTAATTTTCCGATCGTTCCTATGGCAGCTATATGATATAGTAGTCCGATTTTTTAAATAATTAATTCGAAATTCAGAAATATTTAAAAAATAACATCCCCAAAAGTAGAAGGTAATATTTCAAAAAACACCGAAGCTAGAATTTTTTAAAGTTTTTTTTTTCCGATTGTTCCTATAGGAGCTATAAGATATAGTTGTCCGATCCGGTCGGCTCCGACATATATACTACCTGCAATAGAAAGAAGACTTTTGGGAAAGTTTCATCCCGATAGCTCAAAAACTGAGAGACTAGTTTGCGTAGAAACAGACAGACGGACAGACGGACAGACGGACAGATGGACAGACGGACAGACGGACAGACGGACATGGCTAGATCGACTCGTCTAGTGATGCTGATCAAGAATATATATACTTTATGGGGTCGGAAACGCCTCCTTCACTGCGTTGCAAACTTCTGACTGCAAGGGTATAGAAAAACAAGGGTATAGAAAAACAACACAAAGGCCGTGGCGTCACAGAAACAACCGGGTATAATTCCGAAGCCCGAAAATAGATTTTTGTAGTTTCTAAATGTGAGAAATTTTTGTTGTTACTTAAAAATTATTTGTCTATATTTAAAAAAAACCGTATTTCTATTTTTTAGAAAACCTTTATTTCTAAATTCTGATAAATAATTTTTTACTTCCAAACAAAATATATCTAAATTGCAGTCTATTTTTTTTTGATTTTTAGAAAAAACGTCTTTGATTTTAAAAACCTACTTTCTTTAATATAGACAATATCGCCAGTAAAGCAAATTCATAGGCGATTTTCTAAAACCAAGGGCGATTTCAGTCGATTTTTTTTTTTGGGTGTACGAAATGAAAGTCTCCATACGAAATTTTGATTACGAAATTTTTCGCCTGTCATTTTTGTATAGAATATTTATTTTCGTTGCCTTTTTGATTGAAGTGAGTACTAGGCTTAAACGTTTAAAATGTTGGGTGTTGTTTTTCGTATGAATTTAATTGTATTTAATTTGTTATTTACATTTACAGACTGAAGATAAGAAAAACCTAAAGCCAAAAAGCACCGATAGTATCACATCTTTGATATCCTCCTGGAATTTAAGCCCGGTTCCAGAAACCGGTGAGCTACTTCAAAATCAACAGGTAATTGACAAGTTCAGAATATGGGAATCCAATTTAAATTATAGTTTCTAGCATTTACTATACGACGTTAGTCATGACGGCGACGCACAGTGGGGTGAAAAAGCCAAAAGTCTGCCTTAAATCAGCGGAGCCCTATAGCGAACATCTTTTGATGGGGCATTCTTAAAGGCAATTAAATATGTAAAAAAACATCATAAGGTGAATTTTTTTAGTGAAATTTTTTTGTTGTAGAAAATTTTTAAGAAAAAAAATTGTTTATTTAAGAAAATAAATATAAATAAATTAGTTATAGGGTTCTAAGTTTCCCAACATTTTTTTTAATTTAACTTGATTTTTGAAAAAAAAAAATTATTCAAATCGGTCAACTATAACATATAGCTGCCATATAAACGCTTATTACAAAGGGGAATGTCTCGGTTATATTTCAATATTGGTTCATATAAATTGGGATTAAGGCATTATTTATCATTTTAGCTCTATGCTTACTTTTTTTTAATTGGTCAATGATATCTTATAGATGTGGGAATAGGTCTGGCAGCCCCGTTCAGACCAACCCATCTCTAATCAGCTGAAATCAAAAGAGTTTTGGCGAAGGAGAAAAGAAGTATTCAACGAGCATTAAGAACGAGAGAAGCGAAGGAGCAAGACGTGCGAATTAACGAAGAACGCGATCAAATTATTAAAAATCGAAGTTAATCCGAGAAAGACGAAGTAGAACGACGTGCGAAATAAAAAAGTTAACGACGACGCGATCTAATTATCAAAAACGCAGTTTAAACCGATTTAAGTTCATTTAAATACCTGAAACTGATATCAGAATTACTTATCACTAATTTCATTTCAATAAAACTATCATCTTATTATAATAAAACACAAATAGTGGGACTTCTAATTTAAAAAGGAAAACCAATCCCACAAATATGGGGGCTCAACCTACGTGAAAAGTGTTAAGTAAAACGACGAAAAAGTGTGCTAGAACCAAAGATTTACAACGACGAAGACTGTGGAAACAGAAAAGAAAAGCTTGGAAAAACGACGTACGAGTGTGTGAAAACGACGCCACAAATACCACGACAATCTGCACTATTCATATGCTTATAACGACGCATAAGTGTATTTAAACGACGAGTACAGACCGTGAGTGTGAACGACGAATACGAGTAGAAGGAAGAACAGCAAAGAAAAACTTGCGAAAAGTGTGCAAAAAATTGTTTCTGCAACCATGACGACCCTTGCTGATTTTGATTCGGTTTTACAGGCGTTGAGATCAGAAAAAAAGAAGAATGTGGACCTTTTGCACAAATTTGTGTACGAATACGACGGTGATCGGCATAATCGAAAACGACTACGTGGTTTCGAAGGCTTTGATTTTGTGGAAAGTGATGAGCTCTTCAACCAGAAAGTGTCTTACGTCGCGCAAAATTTGTCAAACAACGACCTCGCCATAATTTGCAACATTTTGGGCTTGCAACACGACAAAAATGATCTGATGCTGCACATTTTCCGAAATTTGCGTGTGGGAAAACTACTAGAAGATGCTGATGAAGAGGATTCCGATGACGATGAAAGAGACGAACAAGAGGAGAATAACGAAGACAACGACGAGAAAAGTTCAAACGATGAAGACGACGAGTTTCGTTCAGTACGCAGCAACGCAGAAAAGCAGGCAAAGAGGAGCAACAAAAACGAAAAGGCTGGCACAGTGGCGTCCAAGAATAACGATTCCGCTTCGGTACAAAGTTTCGGTGTGAATTCGCCGCGATTTTCCGTAAACTTCCGCGATGTCGAAGATTCTATTCGACCATTCAGTGGAGATGATACTCTTGCAGTTGAGGTTTGGGTTTCCGATTTCGAGGACATGGCTTCCATTATGTATTGGGATGACCTGCAAAAATTCATTTTCGCGAAACGTTCTCTTAAAGGCCTCGCTAAAATGTACATTATGAGTGAGCGTGGTATCAGAAGTTGGCAAATGTTGAAAGTCGCATTGATCAAAGAGTTTAAAGCCGAAGTGAATGGTGCTCATTTACATAAGTTGCTATCCGAAAGAAAGATCAAAAACAATGAAAGTGTTCAAGAATATCTTCTTAAAATGAAAGAAATGGCTTCTCGTGGAAGTGTAGACAACAGTGCACTTATGCAATACGTGATTGATGGCATCAATGATTTGAGCGTCAACAAATCGATTTTGTACAACGCTAAAGACTTGAAGGAGTTCAAGGAAAAGTTGAAGTGCTACGAGAAAATTCGTGAAAAATCCGGAAAGCCTAAATATCAAGAAGACAAGTCGAAATACGCGATTGGCAAAGACAGTGCAGGCCAAAAAGACGTGTCCGTGCAAAGAAAGGTGAATTGCTACAACTGTGGTGCAAGTGGCCACACATCAAATCAGTGCCCTAATCGAAGCAACGGTCGGAAGTGCTTTAATTGCAATAATTATGGACACATTTCTAAAGACTGCCCCACAGGCAAAATTGAAACGGTTGAAACTCCGAAAAATACGCGCAAAGTATCGGATGATAAACTATCGATGTGTAAAGAAATTCGTATACAGAACAACAAGTACACAGCTCTTATTGACACAGGCAGCAAATACAACATAATGAGTGAAACAACGTACGTAAGCTTGAATAAACCTAAATTGAGTGCTGTGAACATTTTTCTTGTCGGTTTCGGAAACAACAACAGGGTGAAACCATTCGGTTCGTTTAAAGAGAAATTCGAAGTTGACGATCAAGTGTTTGAAGAGAATTTTCTAGTTGTTTCTTCTGACTTTTTGGACGTACAAGTTGTGTTAGGCGCAGAATTTTGCAACAACGCTGAAATTCTAATAAATCGTGACGGAATTAAAATACAAAGCCGAGAAAACCATGACTCCGAAAGTGAATTAAGTTCGCTAATGAAAATTAACGTCGAAAGTGCCGAAAGTTTTAACATAAACATTGACGAGAGTGCAACCACTGAAGCAAAACGCGAAGTTTACGAACTGATCAAGAACTATAAGCCGACGAGTACAAAAACAACAAACGTTGCGATGCGTATTGTGTTAAAAGACGATACCCCCATACACTCGGGCCCGCGTAGATTCGCATTCTCCGAGCGGTGTATTATTGACGATCAAATCGAGCAGTGGCTCAAGGACGGAATCATCGAGCACTCTGAGTCCGAGTACAGCAGTCCGGTCGTACTAGTCAAGAAGCGCGACAACACAACTCGACTCTGCATTGACTACAGAAGGATTAACAAGGTAATAGTACGAGATATGTTTCCCCTTCCCTTGATCGAAGACCAATTGGACCGTCTGCAAGATGCTCACGTATTCAGCACGCTGGACCTCAAAAATGGATTTTTCCACGTAAACGTCGATATCGAAAGCCGCAAGTTCACGTCCTTTGTAACCCACAATGGCCAGTATCAGTTCCTGAAAGTCCCTTTTGGCCTTACGAATTCTCCAGGCGTATTTCAAAGGCACGTCAACGCCATTTTCCGAGACTTGACCCGATCTGGTATCGCGATTCCCTATGTCGACGATATCATTGTCCCAGCTACAGACGAAGGCGAAGCAGTCGCGAATCTCAAGACAGTCATCAAGCGCTGTGAAGACTACGGTTTGGTGATCAACCTAAAGAAATGCTGTTTCCTCAAAAAGCAAATCGAGTTCCTAGGTCATAGCATTGAAAACCAAAAGATTTGTATCTCAGATGAAAAGACGAAAGCTGTGACGAAGTTTCCCTTGCCGACAAACCAGAAGCAACTACAAAGCTTCCTGGGTCTGGTTGGATACTTCCGGAAATTTATCCTGAACTTTTCAATCATAGCCAAACCTTTGACCGACCTGATGAAGCACGACGCCAAGTTTGTTTTCTCTGACAGGGAGATAGATGCTTTTAACATGTTGAAGACTCTGATTACCCAGAAGCCAGTTCTCAAGATTTTTCATCCGCAGCACGAAACAGAGCTTCATACAGATGCATCGATTGATGGTTTCGGAGCAGTTCTGCTTCAAAAGTCGCCCAATGACAACCAGATACACCCGGTGTACTACATGAGTAAGAAAACGACAGACGCAGAAAGAAAGTTTTCCAGTTACGAGTTAGAGATCCTGGCAGTGGTAGAAGCATTTCGAAAATTCCGAGTTTACCTTTTAGGTATGCATTTCAAGTTGGTCAGCGATTGTAATGCTTTTACAAAGACGATGGAAAAGAGGGAAATCTGTACTCGAGTCGCACGTTGGATCCTTGCACTTCAGGAGTTTGACTTTGAAGTTGAACACAGATCAGGGACACGCATTCGTCATGCAGATGCTTTAAGCCGTTACCCTGTAATGATGATCTCCGACGAAAGCTTGCACAGCAAATTGAAGAGTGTTCAATCGCAGGACGAGGAACTAAAAGCTATAATTGACATCCTTGCTGAGAAAGCTAGCCACAACAATTTCTTCATGAGATCTGGTCTGCTGTACAAATTGGTGAACGACGATGAACTGATAGTTGTACCACCAATCCTTCAACGCGAAATCATTCGCCAGGCTCATGAAAAAGGACATTTTTCGGTAAAGAAGACGAAGGAAATCATCGGAAAGGAATATTACATTCCAAAACTTGAAGACAAGATTCAACGACAAATCAAATGTTGCATTCCATGTATTGTCCTAAACCGCAAACTGGGGAAAAAGGAAGGAGAGTTGCACCCATTGCCGAAGGAAGCGGAGCCGCTTCAAACATTTCACATCGATTTTTTGGGACCTCTCGAATCGACTCACAAGGCATACAAGCACATTCTTGCTGTCATCGACGGGTTTACTAAATTTTGTTGGCTGTATCCCACAAAATCAACATCTTCCAAGGACGTTATCACCAGACTGGAAGCTCAGAGCGCAATATTTGGCAATCCTGCACAAATAATATCCGATCGAGGCGCAGCGTTCACTTCAGACGACTTCAAAAAGTATTGTGAGAACGAGGGTATTGAACTGCATGCAGTTACCACAGGAGTTCCAAGAGCAAACGGTCAAGTTGAACGCCTCAACGCCACAATTGTATCCGTGCTCTCCAAACTGTCTATAGATGATCCCAGCAAGTGGTATAAGTTTGTGAACCAGGTTCAGCAAACAATCAATTCGACGTACTGCAGGAGTACACATACAACTCCATTCGAGCTACTTGTAGGCATCAAGATGCGCACTAAAACTGACGTTAAGCTGAAGGAAATGATCGAGCAAGAACTAATCCAAATGTTCCAGGACAATCGAGACGAGATCCGTAAAGCTGCCAAGCAACAGATCCTTGTCATGCAAAACGAGAACAAGCACTCGTATAATCTCAGACGTAGACCAGCAACAACATACAAAGTCGGCGATATTGTCGCTATCAAACGCACTCAGCTTGGTGGTGGGCTTAAGTTGAAGCCTAAGTACTTGGGTCCCTACTGTGTAACCAAAGTCAAGCCTAAGGACACTTACGATGTGGTAAAAGAATCTCTTTCCTCTGACGGGCCAAGATGCACTACCTCTTGCGCCGAATATATGAAGCCATGGATGCAAGTATTCTCTGACGACGACGACGCTACATTCGGGACGAATGTTTAGAAGGATGGCCGAGTTGTGGGAATAGGTCTGGCAGCCCCGTTCAGACCAACCCATCTCTAATCAGCTGAAATCAAAAGAGTTTTGGCGAAGGAGAAAAGAAGTATTCAACGAGCATTAAGAACGAGAGAAGCGAAGGAGCAAGACGTGCGAATTAACGAAGAACGCGATCAAATTATTAAAAATCGAAGTTAATCCGAGAAAGACGAAGTAGAACGACGTGCGAAATAAAAAAGTTAACGACGACGCGATCTAATTATCAAAAACGCAGTTTAAACCGATTTAAGTTCATTTAAATACCTGAAACTGATATCAGAATTACTTATCACTAATTTCATTTCAATAAAACTATCATCTTATTATAATAAAACACAAATAGTGGGACTTCTAATTTAAAAAGGAAAACCAATCCCACATAGATGTCATAGAATCAATCAAGGAAATATAGCATATTTTCAAAAAAAACTGGTAGAAACCGGTATTTATTTCATATCTGTATTTTTAGTAAAATAACATAATTTAAAATTTTAAACCCAAATTTGTTTATTAATTTATCATTATCTTCATCAATACCTTCACATAAGTAAAATATCTTCATGATGTTAGGGCGCGCGGATAGCCAGGGCTGACGATATTTCAAATTAAGAACATTTCTTGCTAACTTAAACTGCGGTTTTCTCAGAAGAGGCACAAAAGAGCAGGCTAATTTTTTCAGAAAATGTAGTTAAATATCTAAACTTAAAAAAAAAAAAGAATTAAACGGGGATCTAGGGTGTAACACTACTTTACGTCCAAAAATATCCAAAAAATCCCAATTTTTTTGGACCCCTTTTAAAAAATTAAAAAAAAATAATAATTATGTATCTAAAATTTTTATTGTTTTTTTAATATTTTAAGAATTGGTTGCTCTTAAAATTTCAATCGTTACATATATAACTTTGGCCCTTGGGCGCTTTCAGAAAAATTTCAAAGATGTGTAAAAATACCTTTGTTTTCTTATTGGCTAAAATTATGTTTCGAAAAATCCACTTTATAAATCTGTAGTGGGAGAACCATTCATCACAGATCACTCTTTCCTTTTGATTTGTATAGAGAATTCAATTGTTTTTAAAGTTGCATTGCAACATTTTGGAAAATCTTAAAAAAAAAAAAACATTTTGGCAGGCTTTTTGTTCTAGGCGCCCCACAGTGCGACGCTGCAAATGCTACAGAGCGTGATGTCCAAGCCCCGCAATGACTAACTATGGATTAAATATAATAATATGGACACAATTTAGATAGCAAATCCTTTGAGGTTAAGCATTTCCTCCAGAATCGTAACATTGACATTTTGTTAATCTCAGAGACTTATTTTATCAGCCGTTCGTTCTTTCGAATCCACGAATATGCTGTGCACTGCGCCAACCACCCTGATGATAGAAATCCCGCTGCTGATATATTTATCTATCTATGATGACATGATAGGCTAACTAACTAGGCTTTTACCTCGGGGCTCGGATGTTAGAAGTTTAAGTGCCAGGCTTACTGCTGTGACTGAAGATAACCCTCCGCTTGTCACTACGGATGACGTTGATTGGTATGCTCAAGCTTCCATCAAGCTTCCCCTCCTGCCTATTCCTATTCTTCGAAACCTGAAATTGCAGACTTGTACTGCGCCGCGTTTGGATGAGGACAAGGCATACCCTGGACTTGGCAAGGTATGAGGGCTGCCGTGTCAAAACTCAGAAAAGTTCTTCGATTGGCCAAATCTGAATTTTTTGTGAATCATCTCAGTGCCATGGGATGGGGGCCAGCCAGGATCATGGGTTTGCATTCTGGAAATGCACACGAAATCTGAAAAGACAACCTCTTCACAGGTTTTCTCTTAAACGAAGCGACAGGACTTGGGATCACAGTGATTCTGAAATAGTAGATGTATGGCAGATGATCTGGAAACCCGATTTACTCCGTTCGATTTCGCAACAGACCAGAAAGTTCGAACCACAATTTTTAGGTTTGTACTCAGTTTCGGTCCTCCTGTTGTTGTGCGACCAGTGGATGTGGAAGAGGTCCGTGATCATATTAAGCGATTGGTCCTAAGAAAAGCTCCTGGCATGGACAAGGTAAATGGTAAAGTTGCAAAGTCACTACCCAACTCTGTCATTGCGCAGCTCTGCCTTCTCTTTAACAGATTCTAGATGCCTTAGGGCCGGTTTCTCGAGTCCCGGCTAACATTTCTCGAACAGATAAAGTCCCTGCTAAGGCATTTTGGCTTTCTCGAGCACCAATGTGAGAGCTAACTTTGACAGGGACTCGGAGTCCCTGTTAAGCGTTTTCGGCTCGATAGAATGACAGCTGATTTCCCAAAGCCAACTATGAAGAAGAAACGAAATCACAGCTGACTTTTCCTTTGAATTATACCCAAACATAATCGAAGCAAGCCATTTTTTGCGCTTCACAGCACAATTCTGTGCGTTAACAGCACTCTGTAATTGTTTCTCGTTCAGATAAATTAAAGTAGTCGAGAAAGCGGATTTGCTTTTACGAACTGTTTATCTGGTATTTAAGTTTTTCGAACAGATAGCTATCAGGGACTTTGACAGGGACTCGAGAAACCGGCCCTTAGAAGGTAATAAATATTTCTCGGCTGTTTTTCTTGATGTCAGACAGACTTTTGACAGGGTTTGGCATAAAGGTTTATTCTACAAATTAATGCAACTATTGCCTGAGGGACTCTGGAAGCACATTGTGTCATTTCTGGACAATAGAATGTTTGCTGTTGACATTCGTGGACATCTGTCTGGACTACGTCCAAATTCGTGCTGTTGTCCCACAGGGAAGAGTCCTTGGCCCGGTTCTGTACACAATTTACACTTCGGATCTCCCAAACCCAGTGGTTCGTGGTACTCTTCTTGCGTCGAGACATTCTTGAACGAGCTTATATGTTGGGCCTCTCGATGGAATATTGCGCTGAACGTTGATAAAACGCAACACGCCACCTTTGATCTTCGACCTGGCCGATCCTGACTTAAGCACGAGCAGAAAGTAACGTACCTCGGTGTTTTCCTAGACCACCGTCTATTGACCGTGTCTGTGGGTCAGCAACGACGAAACTGGACAAATGGACTGGCTATTTCGCTCATATAGCGGATTAGCCCTTTAGGCCAAAGTACGGCTCTTTAAAGCCATTTTTCTCCCGACCCTAAATTGTGTTTTCAAAATTTTGTTGTTGTAACTTTTCTTATCCAATTAGTCTAATAGTACAATTATAACACTGTGCAGCATTTTTAGTGCTTTTTAAATTTACCTATATGGATGCTATATTTTTCGAGTCGTTACGAATTCCCAAGTTAAACTTCCCCGACGCAAGAATTCTTAGCAAAAGGACCTCAAAGTTCGAAAAATGCAGAAAATGGCCAACTTTCCGGAGTTCTCAGAGGCAAACGGATTCATGGTTTGATTCGATGTTAAAGTTTTTTAAAAGATACACTTTTTATCTTTCAAGCCCCATACTTAAAATAATTTTAGGATTTTTTTTAAGGCATAAATAAATTCCAAAAAAAATATTGTCAAAAAACTTAAAAACATACAGCTGCGGTAAAAATAGTAGTCGTGTTGCCGCCCTGTGTTTTTAAAAGTTTGTTGTTGTAATTTATCTTCTTCTGTTAATATTGTATTGATTATAAATTAGACTACTTGGATAAGAAAAGTGACAACAACAAACTTTTAAAAACACAGGGCGGCAGCACTACTACTATTTTGACCGCAGATGTATACTTTTATGTTTATACCCGTTACTCGTAGAGTAAAAGGGTATATTAAATTCGTCCAAAAGTATGTAACAGGTAGAAGGAGGCGTTTCCGACCCTATAAACTATATATATTCTTGATCAGGATCACTAGCCGATCCGTCTGTCTGTCTGTATGAACGCGGAGATCTCGGAAACTACAAAAGCTAGAAGGTTGAGACGCAGCGCAAGTTTATTTCAGCGGAGTGCCACGCCCCCTCTAACGCCCACAATCGTCCACTAACGATTTTAAAATGTGTCTGGCGCCCACACCTTTAAAGATTTCCGAAAAGTATAAATGCAATTTTGTTGTGCATATTTATACCTATCGAAATGTAGAAGACATTTTTCAAATCGGACCATTCATTAAAAAGTTATACGCAATCAAAAAAATGTTATATATCCATCTCCCTTGCACTCCCTTTAGCCGAGTTTTCGAATGAAGAGTGGAACCAGATTGACAACGCTCAAATGTCTGGCAACACTTGCGCACAATCCAACCGCACAAATTTGGCACTGTGGATGAAGTACCAAGACAAAATTTGTCGCTACCTGCGCTAGCATAAGGACGAGTAAACTATTTTTTGTTTATCGCTCCGTTGTCCCGGAAGGCAAACTTAAGTACGGACGAAAAACGGCCCTAAGGGTTGATATAAATTTTGAAACTACAAATCAGACTGCCTTACAACGCGTTAAGTGCTTAAGGAAAACTGACTAAAATGGATTAAATTCTCACTTGGACCGTCGAAACTGGTCGACCTCATAATCTTTCACTACCTTGATAGCGCAGATCTTGGGTTTAATTAATTTGTTTGCTCTGCCCTAGATACCTTTGTCCCCGTAGTTTTCGTTGGAAACTCATTAAAGCCTCCTTGATTCTCCAGGCATCACTGTGGACGGCAGTCCACCTAGTGACGAAGCGCACCAGGAAAGTGTGCGAAGGCGAATACAATATATATTCAGGAAGAAATGAAAATCTGCTGTAAAAACTAAAGGATTGCATACTTTTTTTTTGCACGCTGCAATTGAAAATGCATGTGAAGGTAAAAAGGCTGGAATAGTATGCTAGTGCGGGCCAAATGAGAAAATTTTAAAGGTGTATTTAATAACGAGTGGCATAATCTTTAGTCACAAATGTTGATATCAGAACTTTTGTATGTTGAAGGTGCGATCGTCACTAGTTTTTTAGCTCGTTAGGAGGTGTTTTTATTTGATTTTTATACCCTTGCAGAGGGTATTATGATTTCAGTCAGAAGTTTGCAACGCAGTGAAGCAGACGTTTCTGACCCCATAAAGTATATATATTCTTGATCAGCAAACTAGTCTCTCAATTGTGAAGCTATCGGCTTGAAACTTTTCCAAAAGTCTTGCAGGTAGCATATAAGTTGGAACCGACCGGATCGGACAACTATATCTTATAGCTTTCATAGAAGAAATCGGAAAAGAACGTTAAAAAATTCTAGCTTCGGTGTTTTTTAGAATATTACCTTCTACTCTTGGGGATATTAAGTTTTAAATATTTCTGAATTTGGAATTAAATATTAAAAATCGGACGACTATATCATATAGCTGCCATAGGAATGATCAAAAAATTAATGGGAAAGTAATAGGAAATAAATTTTAGCTTCTTTGCTTTTTATTGTATTTTCTTCTACCCTAGGACATGCCTCTTTTAATTTAATTTAATTTAATTTTGATTTTATCAAAATCGGACGACTGTGTCATATAGCTGCCATGGGAAATTAATTGGAAACAAATTATAGCTCCGTTCGTTTTAATTGTATTCTCTTCTACTCTGGGATATGATTTTTTTTTAATATTTCCGAATTTCGGAATCGGACGAATATATTATAAAGGGAAGGATAGAAAATCTATGATAAATCTTAAATTTGGACTCTGTCAACCGAAAAAAGTTGAAAAATTCGAACTTTAAAAATCCACCAAAAATCCAATTTCCCATGGATTTGGGCCATATCCAGCTTGTTTTATTGGTAGGATGTAAACTTTAAGGGGGGAGATACATATAGAACTGCAAATTTGTCAAGTTTTTCATGATTTTTTTTAAACAATAAGGGTTTGTGCTGGAAGTTTGCAACTTGGCATCTTGATTACATAGTTCTTATATAATTTAAACCAATTTTATTTTTTGTTGTATCTTTTAAAATGGCGGCCGTGGGAATTTTTTTGTCAGGCCTTTTTTAAAAAAAGTAGGCCAGCTGCGGATCGTCTACAGGTCGCTGTGTAGATCCGATTTTTGTGAAACCAAATTTATGTTGTTGAGAAATAATGTAGAAACTGTCTGAACCTAACTTACTATTCTATGTTCTCAAAAACTCTGGTTGAGCACTCTTTTAAAGTCAAAAATAAATTTTTTTTCTTATTATACCCCTGCAGAGGGTATTATAATTTTGGTCAGAAGTTTGTAACGCAGTGAAGGAGACGTTTCTGACCCCATAAAGTATATATATTCTTGATCAGGATCAATAGGGGAGTCGATATAGCCATGTCCGTCTGTCCGTCTGTTTCAATACCGTTTGCGAGCTCAGTTTAAAAGCTAGCGCCTTGAAACTTTCACAGTCGTCCTAAAACATGATCAAGTTTGAAAGCCGACCCAATCGGACGTCTATATCCTATAGCTCCCATAGGAACAATCGGATATAGCTTTCACAAAATGAAGATATTTCGCTCAGTGTAAGAGCTTTTGACATGAATCTTATTCTTTTACGCATACCATGATCAGGGTAAAAGCGCGTGCCGATCGGACGTCTATATCTTATAGCTCCCATAGGAACAATAGGGTGAAAAATTTTAAATTTTTATTTTTTTCAATTATAGAATGTTTTGTTGTTTATTAATTCATGTTGCTATTTTAGTCAAGTTTTCATTAGTGAAATCTGCAAGGGTATTAAAACTTCGGCTTGCCGAAGTTAGCTTCCGTCCTCGTTTTTCTTGTTGTTTTTGCTTTACAAAAAATACTTCAACGTACAAATTTCTACATAAAGTAGGTTCAGACAGTGGTCGATTTCATTACAAACATTTCCGTTAAAGCAGCATGATGATCGAAGCATTACTTTTTGAGATACACGATCCGCAGCTGAGAAAAACATGGTTTCGAGAAAAACGCATTTAAAGTAATGAAATATATCTACTGCACAAGGAAGATGGGTGCCAAAACAATTCGAATTTCTTCGTGAAACTTTCATGACACATTCTTAAAGAGTTATATTACCAATTTAAATAATAAAAAAAAAAGAATTTATTTTGTTTTCTATATGAATCTCCCCGTTTAAGTTTGTACCTATTATGAATTTTCAACGAATTTATTTGGAGTTTTTACGATAAACTGCAAACAAAAACAAGCAAGAACGCTATAGTTGGGTGCCCCGACTATCAGATACCCGTTACTCAGCTATAGGGAGTGCGAGGGAGATGGAGATATAAACTTTGATGAGCCATAACTTTTTAACGAATGGTCCGATTAACAAAATTTCTTCTTCATTTCGATAGGTATTGATAAGCAAAACAAAACTGCATTTTTACTTTTCCGAAATATTGAAATTTTTAAAATCGTATATAAGCGATTGTGGGCGTTAGAGGGGGCGTGGCACTTGTTTGAAATAAACTTGCGCTGCGTAGAAACTCCTAGAATCTGCATGCAAAATGCCAATCTTGTAGCTTTTGTAGTTTCCGAGATCTTAGCGTTCATCCAGACAGACAGACGGATATGTCTAGATCGACTCGGCTAGTGATCCTGATCAAGAATATATATACTTTTTAGGGTCGGAAATGCTTCCTTCTAGCTGTAACATACTTTTGCACGAATACTATATAAAATTTTACTCTACGAGTAACGGGTATAAAAACATTTTTCATCTGTGTCGAGCTGCTGCGCTGCGCGCTGCACATCACACCAAGATCCAAGGATTCTTGCCGCAGCTGTAAAGGTTGACCATTAATATTATAGAATGTGGCGAAATTATATACAGATTTACTGTAAGTAACATAGAAGCACTTGTTTATATTTAGAGGAAGCGCATTTCGACTACACCACGAGCTCAACGAATTAAAGTCTGTTGAACCAATTGTGAGTCTGTCGCTATTTTATTAGACTTAAAATTTTTAAATAATCTGCATACAGTAGACACTCTGAGGATAGACAGAACTTCATATCAATTATGAAAATTATGAAAAGCAGAGGTCCCATAGCACTCTCCTGAGGAAGGCCAGAGGTTGCCAAATAGGAATCAGAGAAATTTCCATTAATATTCACTCTGTAAAGCCAGTAGGGTACTGTGGCTAACTTTTTCGAAGGCTTTCGCAAAATCAGTGTATATTGCATCAACCTGAGATCGCATATTAAAGGCATGAACGCAATAGTTGCTGAAAACGGCAAGGTTAATCGTGGTTGACCGACCTGCTATGTCTGCTATGTTTAAGCAAGAAATGATAATTTATGGGCAACAATGCGCTCGAAGAGTTTAGCGATATTACTGATCTTTGCTAAAGGCCTGTAAACTGCAATTGGCAATTGGCTTTGGCCCTAATTTTAAGATTGGAGTCACGGATGGTACACATAGCACCTCTATACAGTGTTTCAGAAAGTAAGCCGGAATCCCATCGCAGTCCGGAGTGTAGGAATCATTAACGTCTTCAACAGCCTTATGAATATTCTCTTCTAGCACGATTAAAATACCTAATTTTAATAGAGGAGTGATTGCATTTAAGGTTTGAGAATCAATCCAGGCTCCTGTTGGCTCAAAATTAGCTTTGAAATAAGAAGCAAAAAGTTACAAATTTTATTTATTAAGTTATAATTAGATTTAGGCCAAACTTCATTGAGGTTTTTGTAAAAAAAATTTAACCAATCAAATGTGTCTTTAAATCATATTAAAAAAAAACGATTTCACCTAAAATCCGATGTCTAGTCATAACACGACTCCAAACTGACATGCGATAAAACTGATTCCCAATTAATGGCAGATATCTCATTTCTGATGGAACAGAGGCTGGTTTCATTGAAAATATATCTAGGAGAATGTTCAGCTGAAGGCTCAAAACTATAAAAGACTATACCCAGCAGCAATGGCCTATGATGGATGTCACAATTGCTTATAGGTTATACTAAGGAATACTAGGTCTAAAATGTTATGTAAGTTATTGAATATGTTATTGACTTGTCTAGCTATACCCGGAGCGACCTCGTTCGCTTAAAATTAGTTTGGAGTTAGGAAATTTGGTTTTATTTGCGCGTTTTTTGAAAACCTTTGTGTAAACAATCTTTGTGGAAGATCCTTCAAGAGAGAGAATCAGAAGGCTACTGGCAGGGATATATAACAAATGAATGTGATCTAAGTAAAAGTAGTGAATTTTTATACCTTGTATCAGTTACAATGTTATCGCTGCAATTTTAATTTGCGCACAAATGTACACCTGTTTGTAAATTGGAATTTGTTGTTTTTAAATTTGATGTTTTGAATGAAACGAAAGCATTTGTACACACACGAAAAGATTGACATCCCATGCAATCAATACAATATTACCAGGAGAAGAAAAATTACAACAACAAACCTTTTAAAACACAGGGCGGCAATACTACTACTATTTTGACCGCAGCTGTATGCTTTTATGTTTTGATGTTTTTTTGTATGTTTTATGTTTTTTTGACTATGTTTTCTAAAATTTGTTTCTCCCTTAATGAAAATCCTAAAATTATTCCAAGTATGGGGTTTGAAAGATAAAAAGTGTATCTTCAACATTAACTTTAACATCGAATCAAACCATGAATCCGTTTGCCTCTGACAGCTCCGGAAAGTGGACCAATTTCAGCATTTTTCGAACTTTGAGGTCCTTTTGCTAAGAATTCTTGCGTCGGGGAACTTTTTGGAAAACGCAGTTTAACTTCGGAATTCATAACGAATCCAAAAATATAGCATCCATCGAGGTAAATTTAAAAAGCATTAAAAATGCTGCACAGTGTTATTGATCGAAAATCATATGATCGGGGCAGCAGTTTAAGTTTTTAAAATTCAAAACAAATTTTAACTTAAACTGCCCTTTTCCTCTCCCCCTACCTACCCTACCCCTTTCTCGCCATCTGCTTTCTGGGTTTCGCTCTCTCGGCTGGATATCGAAATTTCTTTTAGATTTCTAATTAGGCCCTTTCAAGACCTAAAATTCTGCAAAATCAAAATTTTGAAATTCCAACCACTTTAGAAGTTAAACTTAAGTAAATCTAATGACTTTTTGCTCTAAATATGGATATTGGAGCTGTTTGGGGCCACTGGGGGGACATGTCGGACCTTAGTGGGGACCATACTGTGAAAAAATTTGGCTGCTCTAGCCTTTTATAGTTTAGGCTGTGGTCGTATCCCCCTAAAAATCGGTCTTTCATTTTATAATCTTTAGAGATTAAGCCCATACTGAAAATATAATCGATTAAAAGAATCTCGTGTGGTTGATGTATGTTGCTTGGCAGTGAAGATTGATGGTCCGGATCCTTCGACTAAACGAGAGATGTCAGATTATATAGTATATGTTTTCCAGATGAGCCTTGAAAGGGTTTGTCGGTATGTATGACGCCACAATTTGCAGAGTTTCCGATTCTCCAATTATCGAAAAAGCAACTTGATCCAGAAGGGTATCTTCCATGAGAAGTCCGATTGCCAAGCAGCGCAAATTGCAGCGAACAGCAACAATTACAACACTCCCTGTAGCACAGTGGGTTTTCGTGCTATCTCTGTCGTTGCGGGCCACATGATACAGCTTGGAGTCGAAGAATTCATTTGAGTAAAAGTTTATGTTAAGCCGAGTTTTAACTAAAATTATAAAATCACACTCGCATTGGGATGTGGCAAGGTATACTTGCTCCGCCTTTGTCCGCATTCCAGCGATGTTTTGAAAATAAACTTTTAGCGGGGCTGTATTCACAATAGTATGATTAACAACCTCAGGATTCGTATTCAATGCATCATAGTCCAATGCTGCAGGATGTATATGATCTTGCGATCCCAATGTTGTAGGCCCGCAGGTCTCCTTCAGTAATGTAGTGATTTTGACACGAATTTTATCATGCATGCATTAAGTAGATTGTTAGATGCTTTTAGCGAAGAGTAACTAGTTCTTAAAAGTGATGGTGATGGCGTTGTTAGAGGAGCATATCTATCCGAGTTGAGAAGAGAAGGGCAATGTTGTTGTTGATGGAGCCATCGAGAAAAGCCACACAAAGCAGCCGATGAGAAATCCAGCTGATCTTGTTGTTGATTCGATTGTGAGCAGCGGAAAGCTCCGAAGAGCGCGCTTAGAGCGAGAATATTGATGAAGTGCGATAAGGGCGCCTCGCTGGCGAGCGATTGACGAACTTCGCGGTAAACAGATAACAATCACTCCAGCTGATGTTGTTGATTGTTTGACTGTGATAGGCGCAAAACTCCGGAGAGCGCGCTTAGAGTGAGAAGCGTGGTGAAAGATGCTGAGAGCTCCTCTCCAGAGAGCGTTTGACGAATGTCGCGCAAAACAGAGGACGACAACTCCAGCTGATGTTGTTGTTTGTTTGACTGTGATGAGCGCACAACTCCAGAGAGCGCGCTTAGAGCAAGATGTTTCTTTTTTTAATTCCATTGTTATACCCTTGTAGAGGGTATTATAATGTCAGTCAGATGTTTGCAACGCAGTGAAGGAGACGTTTCCGACCACATAAAGTATATATGGGCACTTCCAAAAAAAAGTCCACCAAGCCACAAACCTTGAAACTTGAATAAATCATATTTCCACATGATTTTGCCCCGATATTAGTTTTTAATTAGTTGGATACTGAGCTTAACTACAAATTTGGAGTATAGTTTGATTATTTTTATCAAAAACCCCACCAATATACGCAAAAATCAGTTTTTGGCTATTTTTTTGTTATTTTTTGGACCTGTCTTCTGTTGTAAATTTATCCTATAGGAATGGTAATATGTGACATTTTTCTGTACTGAATGCTTCATCCACATGCTAAACTATTAAGTTAAAAGCAAAACATCCAGCAATTGAGAGATAGAGGTAAAAAAAACCGATTTACAAAACAGTCGGAAAAAATGTCCCGGGCGACATGTCCCGAGCGAATGTGGTTAAAACTACATAAAAAAAAAACGGCGAAGAATTTTTGAGTAAAACCAAAAGCATTTCACAGCGACATGTTTGAACAACATTCTAAAAAAAATCGCATTCAAATATTCCATCAGAATTTGCTAATTTCTGGTGTTGTATGAACTTTCCCGAAATCCACTTCTATTTTTGTCCCGAGCGAATACGGCAGTTTTTTACCGATATCTTAAAAACTAAAAGTGGTACAAAATTAAGATTTTTACCAAAAATAGAGCTTGGGAAGACTGAAAAGAAAAGCCCATAATTAAAATTAAAATCCATTGTTTTACAATTTTTTTTCAACTTTAAAGGTAAATGTCCCGAGCGACATTTTGGAAGTGCCCATATATTCTTGATCAGCACCAATAGCCGAGTCTATCTAGCCATGTCCGTCTGTCCGTCTGTCTGTCCGTCTGTCCGTTTCTATGCGAACTAGTCTCTCAGATTTAAAGCTATCGCGATGAAACTGTCCCGAAAGTCTTCTTTCTATTGCAGGTAGTACATATGTCGGAGCGAGCCGGATCGGACCACTATATCTTAAGGCTCCCAAACAAATATAAGAAAATTCATTGTAACTTTGTAGGAAGTAGGCGTTTTGATTCTTGACTACTTAAAAACAAAATTTAAATAAATAGAAACGCTGAATCTGGAATCCCTGGAACTGCACCGAGTGAGCATTCTTTTATCTGCAAGGGTATATAAGCTTCGGCTGGCCGAAGGTAGCTTCCTTTCTTGTTATACCCTTGTAGAGGGTATTATAATTTCAGTCAGATGTTTGCAACGCAGTGAAGGAGACGTTTCCGACCACATAAAGTATATATATTCTTGATCAGCACCAATAGCCGAGTCTATCTAGCCATGTCCGTCTGTCCGTCTGTCCGTCTGTCCGTCTGTCCGTCTGTCCGTCTGTCCGTTTCTATGCGAACTAGTCTCTCAGTTTTAAAGCTATCGCGATGAAACTTTCCCGAAGGTCTTCTTTCTATTGCAGGTAGTACATATGTCGGAGCCAGCCGGATCGGACCACTATATCTTAAGGCTCCCAATCAAATATAAGAAAATTCATTGTAACTTTGTAGGAAGTAGGCGTTTTGATTCTTGACTACTTAAAAACAAAATTGAAATAAATCGAAACGCTGAATCTGGAATCCCTGGAACTGCACCGAGTGAGTATTCTTTTATCTACAAGGGTATATAAGCTTCGGCTGGCCGAAGGTAGCTTCCTTTCTTGTTTTTATTTACAATCTGTCTTGTGACAATAAGTAAATTGTATGACTAATATTTACATAACAGGAATAGCAGATTTCTAGTAAAACCTGCTATTAAAATAATTTCTCGTTTACTTTTTACCTATCAGGGAGATCAAGAATGTGGAATCTTTTGAGTCTTCTGAGTGTTAACCTATTGTCTGCTAGGCCTAGGGCTAAGTTATTTACATGATTGTGAAGTCTGTCTGTATATTTCCTACTATATATATTTGACAACGACTCGGCCATTCCTCGGATGGCAGTTTCCAAAATTCTGGTCCGGTTAACCAAGTGTTAGTTAACAGGTCAGAAGTGCGACAACCTCTCGAAAAAATGTCCGCGGGGTACTTTGCTGACGGTACATGTCTCCATTCGACATCTGCGTTGTACTGCTGCAGCTCTGAAACTCTGTTTGCTACAAAACAGTTCAGCTTTGAAGCATGCATAGTCATTCATTGAAGAACTATCTTTGAGTCCGTCCAGAAGTAAGTCTTGTTGACGTATGGAGAGAGCCTTTTCTGAAATTTTCGAAACGTTGCATTTAGCAGGACTGCTGCACATAATTCTAGCTTTGGTAGAGATACAACTGAAGATAAAATGGGCAACAGCAAGAATCTCAGCCTTTCATTGAAATAGCTACTTGTCGCAACAATCTTTATATTTTTGTATGTGTTCTACATGTATATGCCCTGCAGTTCCATTCTGCGCTTTTTTAGCAGTGAATCACTGCTAAAACTTGAGCATTAAGCGCTCAATCAGTAGTGAATTTGTATGAAAAATAGCGCTGATTTTAACATGGGCATGTCCTAGGGACTCATCACTGAGAAAAACTAGCGCTTTCTTAGCACCTGTTCATCACCATTTTTTTTTGTCATCACCATAATTCATTACCATATTCGGCGCCTTTTTGGCGCCGAAATATTACCCAAAGAGAGAGAAAAACAAAAAATATGTTGAATTTCATCTCCTTTATTTATTTATTTATTTATTTAAAAACTTACTTAGAAGTGCAAAAATAACATCCTTCTGGGCTGTAGGACAAAATGATCTCATCTGAAATTATATTGTTTATGCACCTTGTACCATCAGCTTGACCTAAAAATAAAACATACAAATTCTAAAAATGAGAAGCTATTTTAATTTTGACAAGACAAAGTTATAATACCCTTTAAAATTACTTACCTAAAAATTCATTCTTGATTAATAGCACTTTTGTTTGAACTCGAAAACAACTTATCACAGTTAGAACGCAATTAAAAAACGCGGAACAACGACGCCTGCTTTTCAGAAATAAAAAAAGAATACTGAGCGAGAAAAACCACATCTGCAATTTCAATCTCTCTTGTTGTTCTTTTCCCTTTCCCAGCGGCGAAAATTGCCATTACAAAATGGATTACGAATGCATTACTTCTCCTCTCGTAATAGAGAAACAATGGATTACAACATGGATTACTTTGCCATAGGCATGGCCGCCTTGTAATGTGGTCGGGAGACGATTTGCATTACTAGTAATGGGAAAAGTATGCTAGGGCCGAATCACCTTCGGGTCTCCATTACGAATTCCATATACTTTTCCGAAATTGTAATGCAAAATGTAGACGGACTAGAGAAAATTCAACATACAATTTGAAAAACGTATGCTGAGTTGTAATGCATGTTCATTTATGAAAACAAAAAATATTCTTTCCTCATGTAGGAATTGAACATGGGTATTATCGTATAATGGATGGAAAGGCTAACCGCTCGGCCATTGTCTGTGCTTTTTTTAGTTCGTCAAACTAAATTTAGAATGCATGCTGTTATTATTAAAGTTCCGGAGCTCAAACGTGAGGGAGGGGAAACGAAAAACGAACACATAGACAATAATTTTTATGTGTGTTTGTAATTTTTGACGAAGGGAAATCGTTAGCGAACGAAAAAACGAAGTCATAGGAGCCCTGATTACAACTTCTCTAACGAAAAGCAGTGATAGTAATCGGTTACATTTTCTTTACATGTAATGCATTTTTTCTCCAGACCCCATTCGCCTTTTCGCCGCTGGGTTGCCACGATCGTGCTTGCATAATTTGAGAGAGAGAAATTTGGGAGAGCGTCGTCTCTGGCGCCGTTTAGTTCGGCTCCGTCGGTGACGGTGATTGAGAGAGACGGGTTGGTGAGAGAGTCGCTTCTGCCGAGGCTCTGCCGGCGTCGCAGTCGACCCAGTGATATTTAGCGCTCGGTCTTTGACCTACGCACTTTGTATTTTGAATTCGAGCGTCAGTTCGTTTCGAGATTTCTTTGTGATCAGTGCGATTTATTCTAAATTTCTGTGTTTGTGATGAAATGCGGAGTAAGCCCGTTATTTTTTAAATATTACAAAAGGAATTACTTGGCGTGAAACTCTGGGCAAACCTAAAACTTAACTATACTCCACTTATTTAATTATAAAAGGTAAATACCCCTCAGATTTTTATATGGCACATTACACAGGCCGACAAAATGTGACATGGGTCGATGTCCAGGCCTGCCACCATTTTATTTCGATAAATGAGGCTTTTCTAAGCATAAGTTGCCACTACGCCTACAGTCCATCAGCTCTGGTATTTGCGGTATCTTTAATTTAAGAAAATCACAAATTTTCTTCGTCTTTTGGGATATATCTTCAAGAGTGGTCAACCAATTTTGGTAATCTTTTCGGAATTAAATAGTTACATGTCTCTTTTATACGGTCGTTTTGGAAAATTCAATCTAACTGAACCACAAGAGAAGGTGGGCGCATTTAAAATTTTAAAGTCACAGCAAAGTTTAAAAATCTTCATTTGTGAACAGCGTTTAAAAATTAAATAAAAATATTTTCTTCTACAATGCATTTTTGATCAAAAGACACCTTATGTCCCTAATTTTTAGGACACTCATCAGGTTTTTATGTATTGTTTTGGAATTTTTAAAATTGTTTTTCTTACTTCCTTAACAGTGACGATTCACAAACAGTGCCCACTCAGAAGTGACTTCGGGAAGTGTCGCCGTAGTGGAACAGTTCTTCCCGACGGGGGTGACTTCGGCATCGTTTTCATCTTCTAGACGTCACTAAATAGTGTGTGTGTGATAGCTGCGTGTCTCGAAGTGTGGTTACCCACCGGGAAAATTCCTCTGGAAAATAACATATTTTCAAGAGGTTTCTCCATAGAAGCGGAAGGGACTAAACCTCATTCACCCCTTACATTTCTTCCATCTCTGGATTCAAAATACACGGGGGTGACATAAAAAGTAAGGGGGAAATGAGGTTTCTATCTGGATCTCTGGCAGAAGAATGCAGGACAAAATCCACTGGTTTTTCGACTTCCCGCATTATAGATTTTCCACACGTACCCAGTTATGGTTTTCCTCCACTTGCAATATCTGTTTTTCTACACCCTCCCAGTTTTGGTTTTTCCAGACCCTCGCAGTTTTGGTTTTGCACTGCTTTGCAGTATCTGATTTTCCACAATAAAAATCATGTTCTTTGTAATATTTGTTTGTGTATTTATTAATAATATTTACAATCGAAGCATTGGAACTACAAATTTTTAATGCCTGAAGCATTCCCGGGTTTTGCTTGGCCGAATGCAGTACTTAGATATCCATTTCTTGTCTGTCTTCTGAAAATATCAAACATAATTTAGATATGAATGTAAGACCAGGAATAATAATAAGAGTAATTACCATTATTAGGTCTCCGCACAAAATTAAAGGATCTCTCCAGAAATTATGCCTGGTTTGCCATGGCCGATCATTTACCCTCTGTTCAGTTGTTTTATGTCGGGTATCTATATCAAAAACTATGAGAAGAAAAAATAAAATATGACAAACGCAGGCGCAACACTTCTGGTCCCAAGAAGTCTCAGTCGGCCTGGCTGAAATAAATGTAATATTTTGATTAAGTTAAACAACTAAGTTAGTACTGAAGTACTATTTATACAAGCATTTAATGAACACCTCACACCATTTACCACTGGTAAAGATTAAAAACATTTCAAGAGTCACTGAAATGCAGAATTTGTGTTGGAGATAGCATCCGGAGGCGTATATTTATTAATGGCGAAAATATCTGTGATACTAACCTTTGTAACGCTGAAATAAAGGTTATAAAAAGACAAAATTCATGTTATCAATCACCTTTTTATTGTTTATTAGATTAAAATTAACTATTTTCACTTTTTTTTCACTTTTTCCAACAAATTTAAAAATGATGTGACCCTGCATTATATTCAATACCATACAAAATGCAGATAAATGTGGTGTAAATTTTGTTGTAAAGTTGGGTCACACTTTGGCGCCGAATAAATATTTAAACAATACTTTTCAGGGACCGTAATCACTAAAGGTTACGTATATTATAGGTATATTAGGCATTTTTCGTGTTATCAATACCACCAACACGAATTTTTATATTTTAACAACACTTAAAAATGGCTTAGGCCACGATCTGACAATCAAATTATTTTATTTCACAGAAAATGTTTAAAAATGTAAAAAACAACAATAGTTTTCTTTGTAATTTAATGTAATTCCTTGATAAATGTGATCAAATATTTTAATCGTCTTACCGTGGCTTTTCTCTATAATTTGGTTGAATCCCACATTCATCCTTATTATTATTTGAAAAATGTTGAGTAAAATAAATTAATATTATCATTATAGACATTATGATAATCTCTAAAGATTATAAAATGAAAGACCGATTTTTAGGGGGATACGACCACAGCCTAAACCATAAGAGCTAGAGCAGCCAAATTTTTTCACAGTATTCCATTGGGGGCGTAGGCGCCCACTAAGGTCCGACATGTCCCCCCAGTGGCCCCAAACAGCTCCAATATCCATATTTAGAGCAAAAAATCATTAGATTTACTTAAGCTTAGCTTCTAAAGTGGTTGGAATTTCGAAATTTTGATTTTGCAGAATTTTAGGTCTTGAAAGGGCCTAATTAGAAATCTAAAAGAAATTTCGATATCCCCCATAATTTGGGGGATACATTTAAAATTAACTTTTCGATTTAAAAAATCTAAACCGCTGCTCCGATCGAGATGATTTTTTGGTAAATGGTTATTCTATGGCCCAAATGCTTAAGTTTAATTTTTTAAATTTTTAACATTTTTTTTAAAGTATTTTTACCGAATTTATTTAGATTTCCTAAGTTATTGCGTTGCATTTCGTGGGAGCCCGCCGAGAGAGCGAAACCCAGAGAGCGGATGGCAAGAGAGCGACGGCCGAGAGAGCAGCAGCAAAATAAACTGTCGACGGGGTGTGGTAGTGCTGTGGGGAAGGGGAAGGGGAAAAGGGCAATTTTAGTTAAAATTTGTTTTGAATTTTAAAAACTTTAACTGCTGTTCCGATCAATATGATTTTCGATCAATAGTCAGTCCTGTGGATAAAATGCTTAGGTTTTATTTAAAAAAAAATATTTTTCATTTTGTAGCAGAAGTAAGAGCCTTATTTAATTTCCACCATGGAAGAAGATAAAAAATTACTACAAATTCTGTAAACAAAGCCAAAATGTTTCCAAGTTAAATATCTTAAGATTCGAACTTTAGCCCAAATACGTATGTATATTTGGATATGGTTTGAGTTGTACAATACATGTACAATACAATACATACACACAATGTGTGCTTATGTTTCTACTTGAAAGTCGATAATGTGCTCAAATACAAATAAAATTATTCATTTCCTTTCAGCCAATGGTAAATTTGACGAGTTTAATTTTAATAATTATCAATCAAATGTGGAATCGGAAAATAATAAGTTAGTTCGTATACATATTTGTGCGCAAATTAAAATTGCATTGATAACATTGTAACTGATAAAAAAATATACAAGTTCACCACTTTTACTTGGATCACATTCATCTCTAAAGATTATAAAATGAAAGACCGATTTTTAGGGGGATACGACCACAGCCTAAACCATAAGAGCTAGAGCAGCCAAATTTTTTCACAGTATTCCATTGGGGGCGTAGGCGCCCACTAAGGTCCGACATGTCCCCCCAGTGGCCCCAAACAGCTCCAATATCCATATTTAGAGCAAAAAATCATTAGATTTACTTAAGCTTAGCTTCTAAAGTGGTTGGAATTTCGAAATTTTGATTTTGCAGAATTTTAGGTCTTGAAAGGGCCTAATTAGAAATCTAAAAGAAATTTCGATATCCCCCATAATTTGGGGGATACATTTAAAATTAACTTTTCGATTTAAAAAATCTAAACCGCTGCTCCGATCGAGATGATTTTTTGGTAAATGGTTATTCTATGGCCCAAATGCTTAAGTTCAATTTTTTAAATTTTTAACATTTTTTATACCCTTGCAGAGGGTATTATAATTTTGGTCAGAAGTTTGTAACGCAGTGAAGGAGACGTTTCCGACCCCATAAAGTATATATATTCTTGATCAGGATCAATAGGGGAGTCGATATAGCCATGTCCGTCTGTCCGTCTGTCCGTCTGTCCGTCTGTCCGTCTGACCGTCTGTCCGTCTGTCCGTCTGTCCGTCTGTCCGTCTGTCCGTCTGTATGTCTGTTTCAATACCGTTTGCGAGCTCAGTTTAAAAGCTAGCGCCTTGAAACTTTCACAGTCGTCCTAAAACATGTGTACGCAGATCAAGTTTGAAAGCCGACCCGATCGGACGTCTATATCCTATAGCTCCCATAGGAACAATCGGATATAGCTTTCACAAAAATGAAGATATTTCGCTCAGTGTAAGAGCTATTGGCATGAATCTTTCTAAATCGTATTTTTTTGTGCGTACCTTGATCAGGGTAAAAGCGCGTGCCGATCGGACGTCTATATCTTATAGCTCCCATAGGAACAATAGGGTGAAATCGGTCAAAATTTGACGTTTTTCAGGATATTTCGCGCAAAATATAAGCTATTCCCATGAAACTTTCCAAATCGTATTTTTTTGTGCGTACCTTCATTAGGGTAAACGCGCGTGCCGATCGGGCGTCTATATCCTATAGCTCCCATAGGAACAATAGGGTGAAAAATTTTAAAATTTTATTTTTTCAATTATAAAATATTTTGTTGTTTATTAATTCATGTTGCTAGTCTAGTCAAGTTTTAATTCGTAAAATCTGCAAGGGTATTAAAACTTCGGCTTGCCGAAGTTAGCTTCCGTCCTCGTTTTAAAGTATTTTTACCGAATTTATTTAGATTTCCTAAGTTATTGCGTTGCATTTCGTGGGAGCCCGCCGAGAGAGCGAAACCCAGAGAGCGGATGGCAAGAGAGCGACGGCCGAGAGAGCAGCAGCAAAATAAACTGTCGACGGGGTGTGGTAGTGCTGTGGGGAAGGGGAAGGGGAAAAGGGCAATTTTAGTTAAAATTTGTTTTGAATTTTAAAAACTTTAACTGCTGTTCCGATCAATATGATTTTCGATCAATAGTCAGTCCTGTGGATAAAATGCTTAGGTTTTATTTAAAAAAAAATATTTTTCATTTTGTAGCAGAAGTAAGAGCCTTATTTAATTTCCACCATGGAAGAAGATAAAAAATTACTACAAATTCTGTAAACAAAGCCAAAATGTTTCCAAGTTGAATATCTTAAGATTCGAACTTTAGCCCAAATACGTATGTATATTTGGATATGGTTTGAGTTGTACAATACATGTACAATACAATACATACACACAATGTGTGCTTATGTTTCTACTTGAAAGTCGATAATGTGCTCAAATACAAATAAAATTATTCATTTCCTTTCAGCCAATGGTAAATTTGACGAGTTTAATTTTAATAATTATCAATCAAATGTGGAATCGGAAAATAATAAGTTAGTTCGTATACATATTTGTGCGCAAATTAAAATTGCATTGATAACATTGTAACTGATAAAAAAATATACAAGTTCACCACTTTTACTTGGATCACATTCATTTATTATATTTGTTTAAGCAATCTGAATTTAATATATATATTAAAAAGATACTATATATATTTTCATCGACGATTTAACAAATTAATATCGCAAGTATTAGAAGAGGCGTATGCAAAAAATACACTTGCTCTCCTTTGCCACAATTCGATTTTTGGGAGTAAGAAGCAGGCAATTAGAAGAGGGCTATTTTATTATCGAGTATTATCGAGTATTACTATAAAAGAGTAGATGTCGATTTGCGTCATGTTCCCCCAGTCCAAACCATAAGACCTAAAATTCTGGAAAAAATTGGGTCTGAATCGAGTGTTAGAGGAGGTGTGCACTAAGAAAGGATTTTTTAAAATTCGGCTCCTAAGGACTCCCAGGACTCTCGAAAAATGCAAAATTGGTTGATTAAAACATCAACCATTCCCACAGTTTTTAACCAAACAAGTTGATTTTTTTTTTAAGCTTTCTTTGTGGAAATCTTTGAAAGCCCAGAAGATGAGCCCCCACCGACTTCCGATTGGGGCACTTAATTAATTTTTCCGCACCGATTATGCGATCGCATCCGTTTTTGTTTTAAAGTGCGGAGCTATGCCATACAATTAGTAAGGTATTTTTTTTTCGTTTTTTGGACCCACGGTTGATTTTATATGATCCTTTTTGTTTGCGCGGGTTGCGGGGGGCCTCTTTGGCAGCACGTTGTTTTTGTTTTTCGCAGCACTCACGAACGTCAGCAAAAGCAGAGCGAGAGAGCAGTGAGCAGAGAGAGAGTCATTTGAAGCGAAAGAGACGCCGCCAATGTTTTGTTTCTGGCTTAGAAACACCTGATAAAATTTTTCTATTTGGATACCAGAACGGATTATCTAATGGATGCAATTCTAAGTCAAAGTGTGTAGCCAACCCATTAAATTCATAAGGAATTTTGGTTTTGATTTTAAAAACATTTTGGATTGGCTTTCAAGGGGAGAGCAGGGAAAAACTTTCAGTCGTCACATTTGCATGTGAGAAACGCACCCTTCAGTTCTGGCGTCCCATATCGGGGACAATTCCTTAGGCCAAACGCTCGGCCGCTGTCGACGTCAGCAGAGCAGTCGGTATTTATATATTGCGCTCTCTTTCCTTGTCTTATAATTTGTTGTTGTACTAGAGGAAAAAGCGGAACTCCCATACAATTTTCTCTATGTGGCGTCCTCGGTGCGTCCTCGAGTACAGATGACCTGTCCTCGGGTTTTCCTTTGGTGATTACTGAGGAAAAAGTGACATCTGGTACTGAAGGGCAATGACACACACACACATCGACAAATTGGCATGTACATACATAAGTATGTAATGATTAAATTAGGACAAAATAACGGATCACCCAATGCAGCCATTCTAAATCAAATATTTTGCAAAAATTTAAATTATGTTAAAGACGAGAGCGCACGACGAAAATTGCTGGCAAATTTCATCTCCAAAATTACACCTACTGTTTTCACCCAAAAGAGTTGGAGCTTTAGGTGCTTTTTTTAATTTTCCTCATTTCCCGAAATATTTAACTCCAGCTGTTGATCCCCAGCCGACATTGGGGCACTTCTTTTTTTGTTTACCTACCGATCCTGCGAGCGGATCCGTTTTTCGCTTAAAGCATTTTGGCCGTAGCCTTTCATAGGTATTTGTGTGTTATTTCTTATATATTCTTTTTTTATGTTTTAAAGGTTTTTGGGGGTTATATCTGTTCAAAATAAACGGTAAAAAAGAGTAAAAGTTTTTATCTGCATTCGCTTAGCTAACCAAATCTATAAAATTAAGTTGCGATTAAGGAGGTATTGGATAGATTAGGGTAAATGAACTGTAAGGGAAGGGTGAAGGTGAGAAAGATAAAGTTCGTTTGGACTTTAGTGAGGATAAGGTCAAGGTGACAAACAAGTTTTACTAAGAACGAGGACGGAAGCTAACTTCGGCAAGCCGAAGTTTTAATACCCTTGCAGATTTTACGAATTAAAACTTGACTAGACTAGCAACATGAATTAATAAACAACAAAATATTTTATAATTGAAAAAATAAAATTTTAAAATTTTTCACCCTATTGTTCCTATGGGAGCTATAGGATATAGACGCCCGATCGGCACGCGCGTTTACCCTAATGAAGGTACGCACAAAAAAATACGATTTGGAAAGTTTCATGGGAATAGCTAATATTTTGCGCGAAATATCCTGAAAAACGTCAAATTTTGACCGATTTCACCCTATTGTTCCTATGGGAGCTATAAGATATAGACGTCCGATCGGCACGCGCTTTTACCCTGATCAAGGTAATAAAAAACAAAAAAATACGATTTAGAAAGATTCATGCCAATAGCTCTTACACTGAGCGAAATATCTTCATTTTTGTGAAAGCTATATCCGATTGTTCCTATGGGAGCTATAGGATATAGACGTCCGATCGGGTCGGCTTTCAAACTTGATCTGCGTACACATGTTTTAGGACGACTGTGAAAGTTTCAAGGCGCTAGCTTTTAAACTGAGCTCGCAAACGGTATTGAAACAGACATACAGACGGACAGACGGACAGACGGACAGACGGACAGACGGACAGACGGTCAGACGGACAGACGGACAGACGGACAGACGGACATGGCTATATCGACTCCCCTATTGATCCTGATCAAGAATATATATACTTTATGGGGTCGGAAACGTCTCCTTCACTGCGTTACAAACTTCTGACCAAAATTATAATACCCTCTGCAAGGGTATAAAAAGTGAAGTTAAAGTAAGTAAGTAGAAACACCTCATTGCTCTATTTCAAAGCAATATAATATGGCTGCAGTGTTTAAAGATTGTAAGTTTATTGTTTGGGATGAGTGCACCATGTCACATAAAGGTGGGCTTGAAGCCATAAATAGAACCCTGCAAGATATTAATGAGAATACTATGTTGATGGGTGGTATTACAGTCCTGCTAGCTGGAGACTTTCGCCAAACCCTTCCTGTTGTGCTACGAGGTGCAAGAGCTGACGAAATAAAGGCCTGTTTAAAATCTTAATTTTTATGGCCACAGATAAAAAAACTAGCGCTCACGAAAAATATGCGAGTGCACTTAAAAGGAGACAGTTCTGCAGGAATTTTTGCCGAAACTCTTTTAAAAATTGGGAATGGCGTCCATCCAACAGTTGATGGAAAAATAGTTATAACATCACGCTTAGGAAATGTAGTCAAAAACGTTCAAGATCTTACATCCAAAATATTTCCTGACATTTCTAACATATCAAGTAAAAGCTTAGATTGGCTATCTGAGCGCGCCATTTTGACAACGAAAAATGAAAGAGCAACCACTATTAATAATTTATTGCTAAACTCATTTGATGGTTTAGAATGATGGTCTTCTATAAATCGGTCGACTCTGTTCCTGATGCTGATAATGCTGTTCATTACCCTGTTGAATTTTTAAATTCTTTGAATCCTCCAGGAATTCCTCAGCATAATCTGTCTCTTAGGATTGTAGCACCCGTAATGTTATTGGCAAATTTAAGTCCCCTAAAGTTATGCAATGGGACACGATTGCAGATAAAAGGTCTTCATAAGAATATAATCGAAGCAACAGTATTTACGGGATGCGCGAAGGGGAAAACAGTGTTTATACCCAGGATCCCATTAATACCATCCAGTCTGCCGTTTCAGTTTAAAAGGCTACAATTCCCTCTAAAAGTTTTCTTTGCAATAACTATAAATAAATCGCAGGGGCAGACTTTGAAGCTGGCTGGACTAGATCTTAGAGAAGATTGCTTCTCTCATGGACAATTTTATGTCGCATGCTCTAGAGCAGCGGTCGGCAGCGCCCTATTAAGTGAGCATAGGGTTTTGTTCTGCCGCCGCGCTGCTCGCACATGTATAACGTAGAACAGCGGTCTGCACACACACATCGATGAGCTGCCCAGTGCAAATTACTCACACAAATATAAAACAAAATGACAACGTATGTGTGTGCCGACCGCTGCTCTAGAGTTAGCTCTGCCAGTAGCCTTATTATTCTCGCTCCTGAAGGATCTTCTAAAAATGTTGTTTACACAGAGGTTTTAAAGTAATCTACTCAAAACTAATTTTAAGCGAACGAAGTCGCGCCGGGTACATCTAGTAATGTTATATAGTTTAATTTTTTTGATTAACAATTATTAATATTTTTTCTACGACTTTTAAAATTACTAAAAATTAAAACTAAATGTGAGAACAAGTCTTTTGGTTTTGGTGTAAATCATAGGATTTTTGAATATTATAAGTTGGTGATTTTTTTGTTAAAAAATATTATAATCGTAGTGCCACAGAAATCAGCATAATTGGCCTGATCTTGATGCTACTCAGAAACCCACCCCCATTTAACGCTCAGAAATTATCTATCCCCACACCGCCGCCTGCAAAAAGGAACAGGATTTCAAGAACACAAAAACCAACTTCTCAGATTCCCGCTGGGTATGTTTGTTGAAATGTGATCCGCAGAAGTGAGGTTGTGGTTGACCGAAGTGAAATCCACAAGCGAGGCTTTGGCAAACTGCTACTGATGAGTTGCTCCAACGAAGGCCTGGTTGACTTTCCGAGATGTCCAGTGAAGCTCTGACCAATTTGCGTTCGTTGAATTGGTCAGCGAAGCCCTGTCCGATGTGTACTTCAATTGCAGTTCTATATTGACCCGATAAGAGATCCGCAATCGTACTTGCGCGTGTGACTTATCCTTTATAGCTGTCCTGTCACGGTCGCCAAAATGTTTCCAGACCTTGCTCTGGAGGGAATTGCTAACAGCAATGTAGCCAAAGGATGAGTTAGGTTTCCAATATAGAACTCGTTTTCGTTGCGTTTTCAATAATACACGTTCTTTCCAATTTATTTCCAAGAGTAGAGTGGCCAGATATCGTTCTTACAAAAAAGTAGTAAGCTATTTCTGGACCGCGGCGTTCATATTAAATACTACAATTTTACTTAAAATGACGTTAACTTCAGATTTCAACCTTAGTCTATTCACAAACCGAAAGAACAGGGTGTTCCCCAAACAGCAGGTGCTATCAGGAGCAATTAAGACTTCTTTAATATTAATGGTTTAGGTGTTTTTATTGAAGTTTGTTCTTAAACATTTTTAATGTCGTCTCTCATTTTTTCTCATTTTTTCTTTTCACTTTTATGCCTAAAGCAAGGGTATTTGGAACAAATTAATTAAAATTTTTTGACAAAAAACATTAGCCCATTAATATTTTTAAAGAAATTTTAAAGTCTGTCGCATCCGTAATTTCAATTTTTTATTATTAGAAAACAATTGTTCATAATTTGTTGTGAAGCTTATTGTTTTATTTGAAGCTATGAAAAACGTCGAAGGCCTTGCTTTTAAAAAACTTTATTTAAAAATATTTATATAATTTGCAACAAATTTTGCTATCAAAAAGAAAGCACTTATCAGTCCTTTAGAATTGTTTCAATATGCTCAAGAATAAAGCTTCTTTACATTCCGTGCACCCAGAAAAAAAGCACGAAAAAAATCAAGAACATTTTTCTTGATTTAAGAACAATCCGTTCGCTATTTTTCGTTCATGAAAAACGAACGCCGCGGGGTCAAATCATGAACTTTTTGGTAAAATTATGATCGCGTCACAGAAAAGTGTTGAGCTTTGAACGATTGTGGTCAGATTATGAACAATGGTTCTGAAATTGCGAACGCTGTTCATAAACTATTTCTTGCCCGGACCGAAAAACATGCAAGTCTAGTGCCCCTTTTGTCCGTACTTGAAAAATTGGTTCCGTGGTCCAGCTGTTAGACCGTCCGCCTTTGACATAGAGTAGCCCAGGTTCGAGCCCGCGAGAGGACGTCGTGAATCGTACGTTTTATTAAAATATTATTTCTAATGTTAATATGTACTTCTAATAATATATAAATTATATGACAACAACAAATTCTAAAATATAACATGTATTAAAAATAATTCAACCACTAAATAAAAGGATATTAAATACATCTCTACCAGGCACACAGTAAAAACATCAAGTGGCAACTCCAGAAATCTTGTTTGTTTTTGTTTTTCTATAAACTTTTTGTTCTCAAATTAACCCCAAAATGTTCTAAAAGAGACCCCAAAATGTTCTAGAAGACACCCCATTCGTTCGCAAAGCATGCCAAATATTTCGGTCAAATTTTATGAACAAGCGTTTATGAACTGACAACAAACGGGCTTACGCACTTTTTGACCCCGTTTGGGCTTGATTTTGTAACGTTTCGAACGGATTTTTTTCTGGGTGTGCCAAAGAAGTGGAGTCATTTTCGTTATCACTACAATTTAAATGTAAAAGTGTTGCACAGATCCCAAAATGCACCATGCATATATTACCAGACAATTCGAAATTTGTATGGCCCTTACAGCTTTCTAACTAAAAACATAATTTAATAAAATACTCTATACGTGCAACATATTTCTAAGATTAACTTTTTTAAAAAGGAATATATTTTTATACCCTTGCAGAGGGTATTATGATTTCAGTCAGAAGTTTGCAACGCAGTGAAGGAGACGTTTCCGACCCCATAAAGTATATATATATTCTTGATCATCATCACTAGACGAGTCGATCTAGCCATGTCCGTCTGTCCGTCCGTCTGTCCGTCTGTCCGTCCGTCTGTCCGTCTGCCTGTCTGTCTGTCTGTCTGTCCGTCCGTTTCTACGCAAACTAGTCTCTCAGTTTTCAAGATATCGGGATAAAACTTTCCCAAAAGTCATCTTTCTATTGCAGGTAGTATATAAGTCGGAACGAGCCGGATCGGACAACTATATCATATAGCTCTCATAGGAACAATCGGGAAAAAAAATGTAAAAAAATTATTTCTTGGGTGTTTTTGAACCTATAACATCCCACTTTTGGAAATGTCATTTTTTATCTAATTCTGAATTTCGAATTAAATTTTTTCAAAATCGGACGACTATATCATATAGCTGCCATAGGAACGATCGGAAACGTAATGGGAATATAATAGGAAATTAATTATTGCTTCGTTGGTTTTTATTGTATTCTCTTCTACTCTAGGATATAACTCTTTTCAAATATTTTTAAATTTCGATTTTAATTTTATCAAAATCTCTTCTACTATATCATATAGCTGCCATTGAAACGAACGCAAAATTAATGAGAAATAATAGAAAAATTAACATTTTTGCGATTTGTAAATTAATAGGAATTATCTGCAAGGGTATATAAGCTTCGTCTGGCCGAAGCTAGCTTCCTTTCTTGTTTCAATTGTACTTTGGCAAAATTTCTGCACTTACTAGCAGAATTTAATTAAACTCTCACTACTTTGTCATATAATTTTCATAGAACAATCTATATAAGAACTATGTTTCTATTAAAAAGAGGTGAATAAGGCTGAACTAATTTAACTAAACCTTACAGTACGAACTTTAGTAACACGTATAATAGCTCTGCAACATTTTAACAAAATAAAAACTAGCAATTTTTTGTTAAGTAGCAACATGTCGCGTCCGTAACTGTCGCGTTTGTATTCTTGCAATAGTTTTAGAAAAAAACCGCTGAATGTTTTTCCACCGAACTTGCTTTGATGTGTTATGATGTGTTCCCACTTATTTTATTTTATTTCTAAGAACTGGCTGGATAGATAATCTTCATTTTTTCACCATAAATACAAGAGCGTCTCAGCTATCGAACAAAAATATAAAAAGTAAAAAATTTATACTGCGTCACATTTATTTTTAAAGTTTAAGTTGAAAAAATGTCGCGTCCGTCACCCTGGAAATGCCCATATGAATTTGCAAATTGTTGAATAGGAGATAATAGAGAGTGTCACTGATGCTGCAGTAAATCGCATATGATTTTGGCAAATACCTCCGATGACCACGTTGGTCAGATGGAGTCCATAGGAATGGACTGCGGATTACAGCGTGTTATAGTCGTATCGAAAAAGTTCTAATCGCTGAGAACTATGCAGCGAGATCATCAGTTGTACACTGAGAGAATTCTGACGTTCTGAAATTGAGTATTTCTATTCTCATTTTCAGGATGTACTGATTTTAAGGACAAATTTTGGGAAAAAACTTATACAAATTTAATGTTTAAAATCGAATTAATTGCAAGCATTACAATTTAAATCTTATGCGCGGTTTGGACGTTGCTGAATGTGATGCATGAATACAAGGGTCGGGGGTTTGAGTAACGGAGAAGGCGACTTGGGTCGAACAAAAAGTAAATTCGTTTTATTTGTAACAGTTTATTATTCACATAATTATGACACAGTTTACATATACTGTGTATAGCCCTTAAAAAAATAATGTGTAAGTAAAAAAGGAAGTTCTCCGAGCGCCGTTTTCTCGTCCGTACTTTAATTTGCCTGCCGGGAAAACGGAGCGATAAACAAAAAATGGTTTACTCGTCCTTATGTTAGCGCAGGTAGCGGCAAATTTGTCTCGGTACTTCATCCACCGTGCCAAATTTATGCGGTTGGATTGTGCGCAAGTGTTGCCAGACATTTGAGCGTTGTCAATCTGGTTCCACTCTTCATTCGAAAACAGGTGATTCTATTTACAATACAAAATTGCTAAGGTCATCCAATTTATTTTAAAACGAATTCCCGAGCGATTTGTCTGAAGTGCGAACCTATCGGCGCAGATATCAATACCAAAGAAATTACTTCTAACATTACAGTGATGAAGAATTTGTTAAAAGCGTTCGCTTGCAAAAAAGCGGTGCTATTTGTTTTGCAAAAAAATGTTTTGCGACTTGAATCTAAAGTAAAGAAGTAAGTGCATTCATTTGATTTTACTAATTCCATATAGTCAAAATCCATTATTACAGGGAAACGACAATATAGTCATGAGTTAATTTTCTTATAACTCTTAGATTCTACGCAAGTGGCTTCTTAAGGAAGTTCATTTTGCTATAACGTCTTTTTCAAAACAATTTATGAAGTACCCGCGTATTGAAGATCTTCAATAGCCAAGTTTCCGAAAATCATTGGAGCCATAGATTGCACGCATGTAAGAATTCAATCTCCCGGAGCCGATTCCGAAGACACCGGTTCTAAAAGAATTGTCTCTTGTTCATCGGTATAATTTTTACCGCGAAACTTTCTTTCTGCCGACATTGTTATACCCTTGCAGAGTGTATTATAATTTCAGTCAGATGTTTGCAACGTAGTGAAGGAGACGTTTCCGACCACATAAAGTATATATATTCTTGATCATCATCAATAGCGGAGTCCATCTAGCCATGTCCGTCTGTCCGTTTCTATGCGAACTAGTCCCTCAGTTTTAAAGCTATCGCGATGAAACTTTCCCAAGAGTCTTCTGATTTCTATTGGCGGATCGGATCACTATATCTTATGGCTGCCATAGGAATAATTAACAAAATAATAGAAAAAACTTTATAGAAAGTAGGCTTTTTGATTTTTGACAATGTAAAAACAAAATTTTAGGTAGGCATACCTGCAAGGGTATATAAATTTCCTTTCTTGTTTTTTTATTAGTTTGAAATTTCGTTTAAATCATTATCTGTTAGTATGACTGTTTTATGGTATTTTTCTATAGTTTATAGATTAATTTTTGACAACTAGTTTACTCTTCTGTTGTGGGGCTGCCACCTAGACTCAAATTAGTGCGCCTTTTATTTGGAGTTTTAAATGACGGACGAGAAAACGAAAACCGATTTGCCACCGTGATAAATTATAAGCTAAATTTTACTTTGCAGGACGGACGAGAAAACGGCCCTGAGAGTTTTTTTTCTAAATTTCATAATTTTTCTGTACTCAATTTGAGAAATGGCAATACTCATTTTTAAAATACTATCCAAGAAATTTCCAAAAATGAGTACAGTTTGTACTCATACAGTACAGTTTGTACTCATTTTGAGTAAAAATGTACTAAATAAATGAAAAATGTACTTAATTTAAGTAAAAATTTTTTGACAAATTTGTACCGATAGTTAGTATTTTGTACTCAGAATGTGTATTTCTGTTCATGCTTAATTTTCAAGTACAAAAATACTCAATTTGAGTACAAATTACTTAAATAATTCTCTCCGTGTAGTTCTTGAATATTGCAGTCCTCAAAACAATAAGCTGTTCTGAAGCATTAGCGGATAAGGACAATTTTATAAACTTCAGGAATGACAAAGAGGTTAAAGTTATGAAAGCATACTTCTCAGGAAAAATGAGAACTAGTCTGAAAAACAACTAGTTGTACAACTAGTATAAAGTAACCGGAATTCGTCTGGATGCATTTGCACTACACAGGATTTAAAAAAATTGACCTAGTCGGAAAAATGAATAATACAAATCTAGTAAAAAAGCAAATTGTCTCGGACTGTTGCTTTCCGACAAAATAAATAACAAAATAGAAACATGTTAATACATGTTTAAGTCTTGTTTAAAGACAAAGAAACTGGCGAGGTCATCAGCTCAATCCCCAGCCTCTGTAAATTATTATACCCGTTTCTCGTAGAGTAAAAGGGTATATTGTATTCGTGCAAAAGTATGTAACAGGGAGAATAAAGCGTTTCCGACCCTATAAAGTATATAAATTAGTATCTTTGGTGACTGGCCCGGCGGCGGTGCCGCTCCTGGACGGGCCAGTGGTAGACGGGGCACAGGCGGGGTGCTTGTTGTAAGTAAGGGCACCGGCAGGGTGCTTGTCGTAGGCAGGGTTATGGCTGTCTACTAGACAACTATGACCGCTGATGTGCTGGACGAAGAGTAACCACTGCGTGGCTGTCGTTCAGGTGGTTGGGGGCTGGCTGCTGGCAACTATAATCGCTGACGTACTGGATGGGGGCAGCCGCTGCGTAACTCTCTTCCGAGTGGTTGGGGGTTGACTGCTGGCAACTATAATCGCTGACGTACTGGATGGGGGCAGCCGCTGCGTAACTCTCTTCCGAGTGGTTGGGGGTTGGCTGCTGGGCAACTATGGCCACCGATGAGTCAACTGAAGATTATGGTGAGGGGATGACTGTCCCCCTATGCCCCTGGCCTTGAGCTCAGTGGACGAATGTAAATAAGTTTGACGGCGATGCCGGAGTAAAGTCAACGAGCAGCGTGCTCTTTATTTAAGACATGAAACAGTACTGAATACAAATTCTCAACTTAAAGCTGACAGAAGCTAACTCATAGCGGCCACGCAAAAGTGCTGTGTTTGCCGGCTATGCATGAGCATCCGGTCAAATGCTGTGTCAGCGATTTGGCCGGTGCATGTTATTCGGACAGCCGGTCATCGACTCTGTCCGGTTGACTTTATTTAACTACTCCCCCCTCAAGATTGAGGCCGCCCTCGGCCGACCCTATTGTGGCAATCACCTCCCTTAGTTGGATCGCTGATCTTCTGGCCCTGGTGAGTCGCTGATAGGTGAGACCGACACAAATCAATGCGCAAAATATTGCTCCTGCGATTAGCGCTACCATGTGTGTTCGATTGGTATTAATTTCTTCTCCGAACTTCTGAATATATTCCAAATTACGTTCACTTAAACGATGAAGGTAGGGAAGACTCAGAGTGCTTCGACTGATGGTGATATTTAGAGATGGCGAATTGGCTACCCCTGCAGTCCTCTTCCGGACAGTGTCGTGATTTACGAACAGGGTTTCGTTAACGGTGGCGAGTTCATCGAAAGTGACAAGGTGCGTTCCATGTACCCAGACGCTGGTTCCGTTGTCCACCTGCACTTGGGCTGACCGGTCATTGATGATGATGATTCCCTCGCCGACGTAGGTGATTGGATGTAGATCACTTGGCTGGGACTCGCAGTGCGCTATTCCACCAGCATGTAGCTCTCTTGCGCACGAGCTCTCCGCCGTTAGTCGACAAAAGGTGACTCCTGGTGCCACCGAGCAGTTCTTAATCGAGTGGACTTCTCCGTTGCACTCGGCTATTGTATTACCAACTAATCGTAACATCACATTATGGTGTGCTACGGGGAAAATTGTGATTTTCTTACATGCTAGTTTGACCTTAGGAAATTTAATGATGAAGTGTAAAATGTTATCGGATTGTAGAACTTTTACGGACGCAACAGACAAAATGTCCCTCATGGGAGTGTCGGTGGGCTCCTCAAGCCAAACATTCTCTAAGTCTGCGTGGTCTAATATATTTGGACTAACCATGTTAATTTTTGCAAGTGTGATCGCAAGTATTAAGTTCTGCAATTCCATCATGATCATCCTGTTCCGAGCAAGCAATGTCTCGTATAAATGACCAGTGTCAATTTGTGAATTTTTAGCTGATTTCAGGATTTGGTTGACTGTTGCGGCAAGCTTATTAATTTGATCTTGTACTCTATTGTTAATTTCCACCTGTCTATTGTTTAAGTTAATAAGTTGCAATTCAGTAAATTTGATCTTTTCTAAATCTTCTGCGTCTGGTGTTCCTGCCACGATCTTTAATGCTGACCCTAGAAAATCCAAACTTCTAGCCACCCTATGGTGTACGCCCAATGAGTCAAGTAGGTCTCGGAGATGAGCGGTATCCACGCTCAAAAGCTTTTTCATGTGCGATAGGGGAAACATTTCGCTCATGTTGTCCGTTTTCTCAACCACGCGCCTATATTCAGACAGATTTGCCGAGTGTCTTACGAACGCATACTCTTCCCAAACCAGGATGCGACCATCAATGATGGGAATGTATTTCGCCTGGGAATAGTCAGTTATGTGGGTCGACGCCGTAGTTAGAGACAAGATGAAGAGGACGATTTTGAACCTGTGAAATGAATTCGAAGCTATATTTTTGTTTATGACAAGGTTGCCCACCACCAACGGAAATTAGCTTAAACTTAAAAAATATGTTTTACCATCTATGCCTATAACTATTAAAAGTTGGGCCAATTGGCTACGAAAAGAATTAAAAATTTGTGCCAAGTGGCTAAACAGAAATAAAAGACATTGTTTTTTTTCTGGTTGGTTAAATTATTTCAGGTTGTCTTTGTGGACCACCCTCCCCTTAATGAGGACCGTGGTCCCCATGTCCGCTTCCACAGTTTTCTCCTGGGCCTGTTTTATTTTATCCTGTATTTCGTACTGTGGATCACTTGACTGTGCTACAACTACGTCGGCTGGCCTCTTGTCGATGACCGAATGGATAGACTTGTTGTATTTAGCAGTGGCCAGCAAAATCAGTTCAACGGTGTCGCTGATGCCTTTGTCGATTTTAAGACATCTGGCCAGCTCTACCAGAGTGCTGAGGAAGCGTTCCACTTGTCCGTTCGAGACGCTGTGGAGAGGCGGTGCATTCGAAATGCTGACGCCGAAGTGATTTTCCAGCATGGCCAAAATGGTGTGCGAGTTCAATGATGGCTCATTGTCGCAATATATGACTCTAGGTTTGGGGAAGACGTTAAGTAGTTGTAACAGAGCCGGTTTAAGATCCTCTATGGTTCTAGAGGGAATTGGCTGGACCATTGCAAACTTTGAAAATTTGTCAATGCATGTCAGAAAAAATTTTTTATCTGTGGAGAAAATGTCTATGTGTAGCATTTCTCCGACCTGAGATGGAACTGGCGTTTCGCCGAGCTCGTGTTTCTTTGGATGACGGTCGTATTTTGCCTTAGCGCAGGTTTTACAGTTAGTGACGATTTCGTTTGCTAACTTGGTCATTTTTGGAAAGTAGTATTCTGAAAGTACTTGCTTAACATTTTCCTGCGCTGACCTGTGAGCTCTATTATGCTCGGCTGTAAGGATTTCCCGTCTTTCATCGACTGCAAAAATATCCGTTACACGGTTCTTGCAATGCCAGAACTTGGTGGCTGGGAATTGCCGGACCAATACATCCTGAATCATCGCCAGCGTGTGAAGATCGCAGTGAATGGCGTTTACGCCTTTTGGGACAATTGCGTCTGCAAGCTCCTCAAGCAACGACTCCTTGCATGTGAAGTCAATGCTATGTCGTCTCTTGTTTCCGAAAAGAACGAAGCTGCGTTTAGAGGAAAAGCGTGCTTCCTCCAGAGTTATCTGGTTTTGAAAGCAGTTTAATGGCTTATCCGTAGTTTCAATGGTGTGCGTGAGTGACATTTCACTGTGAATAGTGGCCGCACACGAATAAGCTTCTTCCTCCTCCACAACGTTAAGTTGCTGTCTGGAGAGGGCATCTGCGACGAGGTTATCCTTGCCGGGCTTATAGAAGATTTCAGCGCCGGACTCGTCGATGCGAGCTTTCCACCGTTTGATTTTCGCATTTGGATTAGATTCTGACACCTTTTGTAGTCGGGGTACCTTAGCATCACGTTGTCGGATGCCAAGATATTTCGTAGTTTCTGGAACGCTTGTTGTTGCGCCTCACAGAACTGAACCGGAATGTTTCGTGACCTGTGTCTACTAACTGTTCCGTTTTCCCCCTTCAAGATGTCCGATATAGGCCTTGCTATTGCTGCGAAGTCCTTAATAAAACATCGATAATAACTGGCTAAGCCTAGAAATGATCGTACCTCAAAAATATTTTTGGGTTCCGGAAATTCTTTTATGGCCTTTACCTTTTCTGGGTCTGTTGTAGCACCGTTACAGGTGACTATAAACCCAAGGAAGCTCACACTTTTCTTAAAAAAGCTGGACTTTTCTCCCGATACTCTCATGTTCGCATCGTACAGGCACTTAAGAACCCAATCCACGTGCCTAATGTGAGCGTTCTCATCCTCCGAAAAAATGATTACGTCGTCAACGTAAGCATAGCAGAACTTGCCGATCTGCTCCCGTAGGATGTCGTCGATGGTCCTCTGAAAAATGCTGCCTGCATTTTTGAGGCCAAACGGTAGTCTGCGGAATTCGTATTTCCCCCCATTCACCGAGAAGGCAGTTTTCTCACGGTCTTTTTCCGCGAGAGTAATTTGGTGGTAGCCGGACTTTAAGTCCAGCGTTGAGAAATACTTGGCTTTTCCCAAGTTTCCTAATATCATTGAAATGTTCGGCATGGGATAACGATCAGGTATTGTTCTTTCGTTTAGTTTGCGAAAGTCCAACACTAACCGCATTTTTTTGTTTCCATCCTCATCGATTCCCTTTTTATCCACAACCCATATTGGGTTATTATAGGGGGAGACCGATTTTTGGATTATGCCGTTTTTAAGCAGATCGTCTATCTCTTTGTTGACGAAATCCGCCGCCCCATGGGGTAAGGGTACAATTTGGTGTAAATGGGCTCTTCATCGAGAGTCCTGATGGTAGCTATTACCGACGTATTATATGGCAGGGCTTCATTAGGGTCAGCGAAGGACTTTTTTCTGTCCTTTAGCATTTTCTGGAACGCTGCCTTTACTAGAGGAGGTGCCTCTGAGCAGTCCACCTTAGTAAAGTTGACGTCTGGGCAGGTGTGGAATGAAATCTGTTCCACCTCTGTGCCCCATTTAAGTTGACCCGACGCCAAGCATAGTGATACCCCTGCCTGTTTTAACAGGTCGAGGCCTATTATCCCGTTAAATGTTTCTAAATCCCGTAAAATAAAAAATGTGGCATTCGTGTTAAACAGTGCCACACAGCATTTCTCTGTGATTTTGGTCTTGCCGTGAATGGAATGAACTGAGAATTTTGATTCTACCGGGCGAACGCCTTTCAACCCTTTATGTGGTCGGATAAAATTTTTGGACGCGCCCGTGTCAATGAGGAACTTCATGTTCACCCCCGCTACTCTGCGTCCGATGACGGGTAGCAGGGATTTTCCCCTAAAAAATTTATTGTGTCTGAGTCGTACTCGTAAATTGAGTCATCGTTTATTCCCGCAGCTGCGACAGAGGCAGCATCGGCATAGGATTTTACGACTTGTTCGTCGTTCTGAACGACATGATTAACCCTCTGTTGTTTCTTTGGGTTACCCGTGCGATCGGAAGTTGCGGGTCTTCTGTTCTGATAAGTAGGGACTTGAACAGGGTGGATTACCTTGGAGACAGATGGATCTACATCCATGGGCTCCTGCGTATTTTGAAACTTGTTGTTGCGCGGCTCATTATGAACCTGTGCTTTAAACGTTTTGCTATAGTGCGGGTTTTTGCCGGCACTATTTTGCGGGTGTCTTGTCCTGTTGACGACTTTGAGTCTTTGGACTTGACTTTCGCTCCTCTTGGCTTCTTGCGAACGTAGTCGCGAACTGATATCTCTCGTGGTTTGATTGCACCTCTTGTGCCAGGGCTAGGGCCGATGGCATATCCTTCGGCTTTGCCGAGAAAAGCATGTCAGTGAGACTGCGTTTTAGGCCCGAAATAAAAACCCTTAGCGCGTCATCACGGAATTTTTCACATAGAATTTTCGCCATACTTTGTTCGTAGGACATGTTAACCTTGTTGGTCAATAAGGTCAGCTTTTTCTCAACCTCATCGTAGTATTGTAATAGGGTTAGGCTACCCTGCCTGAGGGTGCCTAGCTCTTGTTCGATGACGTGCATCGGTCTTTTGTCGCTGTAAGTAAAATCAAGACGACTTACGATCGCGTCGAAATTTAACACAGTTCCAAATGAGGATAGTACTGCGTCGGCAGGTCCCCTAATTTTGCTTCTAATAATAATTACCGCCTGATAGTGGCGCGAACTACCATCATATCGTCTGAATATGTGATATGCGGCCGTGGCCGCCTGTCTCCAAGAAACATACGCTTCCTGTGGCCCCGCGAATTCGGGTAGGCATTTGACTGCGTCGAGGGGCTCGCTACACTGAACGTCATCCCTGATTTGTATGGCCGCGTATACCCTAATTTCTGGGGCCGGCGCCGGTGCTTGGGCTGCGGCGGGTGCCACGCGTAACTCTGTCACCTCGCTGGCCAGTGTATTGATAGTTAACCTTAGTTGTTCCTCCCTTTGTCGATTTAAGGCGGCCTGCTCTGTCAACGCGTTGCCAATGGCCGCCTGCACAACCAGCCTAAGTTGCTCGGGATCCATCCCACTACCTGCTGGGGGGTCTATTCCCGCGTTTACCGGAGTTGAAGCCCGAAGGGATTCTTCGTTATCGGAATCTGAATCGCTCGGGTACTGGTCAGCGTTTCTATACTGACGAAATTGTGCACTCATGGGCTTAAATACCCTAACGATATGCGAACGTAAGCAATTAAAGAAAAGAACAACAAAGACAAAAAGACGACGTGGAATGCGGGGTCATATTTCTTTAAGACGGCGAACGGGTGGTTCCGTTCACTAAATTCAAAGCTAGCGAATATAGTGCTAATAGTAATAATAAATTGATATGAATTATTTGGGATATAGCGTAAATAAGAGCGATGCGTTGTATAACTCTTGTTGGGAAAAATTTATCTGCAATACCTAAATCGTCAACCAAATTCTGATTCCAAAATTCTGAGTCCGTTGTAACTCTTTTATTTATTATTTATTAAGGCATCGATTTTTCACATGGAGTTGCAGAATTAGGTTTTATAAGTAAAAAGTTATTGTTCTTTTTAGTTAAACAAATTAAAAATTTTTTTTTTTTTTAATTTAAAATAAGTTTTTTCCTTTTTTAGAAAAAATATATATATATTTTGTTTAACTGTTTTATAACCTTGTGCAGATTAGAAAATATTTAAATAAGGGGCTCACTTACATGTTTTTTTTCTGTGTGTGTGTTCCCTCAAATTTATTCCAAAATTAATTTACGTTGAGCGCCAATTAGTATCTTTGGTGACTGGCCCGGCGGCGGTGCCGCTCCTGGACGGGCCAGTGGTAGACGGGGCACAGGCGGGGTGCTTGTTGTAAGTAAGGGCACCGGCAGGGTGCTTGTCGTAGGCAGGGTTATGGCTGTCTGCTAGACAACTATGACCGCTGATGTGCTGGACGAAGAGTAACCACTGCGTGGCTGTCGTTCAGGTGGTTGGGGGCTGGCTGCTGGCAACTATAATCGCTGACGTACTGGATGGGGGCAGCCGCTGCGTAACTCTCTTCCGAGTGGTTGGGGGTTGACTGCTGGCAACTATAATCGCTGACGTACTGGATGGGGGCAGCCGCTGCGTAACTCTCTTCCGAGTGGTTGGGGGTTGGCTGCTGGGCAACTATGGCCACCGATGAGTCAACTGAAGATTATGGTGAGGGGATGACTGTCCCCCTATGCCCCTGGCCTTGAGCTCAGTGGACGAATGTAAATAAGTTTGACGGCGATGCCGGAGTAAAGTCAACGAGCAGTGTGCTCTTTATTTAAGACATGAAACAGTACTGAATACAAATTCTCAACTTAAAGCTGACAGAAGCTAACTCAAAGCGGCCACGCAAAAGTGCTGTGTTTGCCGGCTATGCATGAGCATCCGGTCAAATGCTGTGTCAGCGATTTGGCCGGTGCATGTTATTCGGACAGCCGGTCATCGACTCTGTCCGGTTGACTTTAGTTAACTTATATATTCTTGATCAGAGTCACTAGCCGAGTCGATATAGCAATGTCCGTCTGTCCGTCTATCCGTCTGTCCGTCTGTCCGTCTGTCTGTCTGTCTGTCTGTCCGTATGAACGCTGAGATCTCAGAAACTATAAAAGCTAGAAGATTGACATTTTGCATGCAGATTTTGGGAGTTCCTACGCAGCGCAAGTTTGTTTCAAAAAGGGCACCACGTCCCCTCTAACGCCCACAATCGCTTATATACGATTTGAAAAATTTCAATATTTCGGAAAAGTAAAAATGCAGTTTTATTGTGTTTATCAATACCTAACGAAATGTAGAAGACATTATTTAAATCGGACCATTCGTTAAAAAGTTACGGCGGATCAAAGTTTTTATCTCCATCTCCTTCGCACTCCCTTTAGCTGAATAACGGGTATCTGAAAGTCGGAGCACCCGACTATAGCGTTCTCCCTTGTTTTATTTTAAACTTAATTTAGTTAAGAACAAAAACTTGAAACTTGATAAAAACATATTTCTATATGATTTTGCACTGCCATTTGATTCTATTTAGATGGATCCTCAACTAAGCTAAATAATTTGAGTATCTTTGGATAAAATAACCACTTAATATTTTGCAACCAAACCAAACCCATTTCAAAGAAGCAAGAACAAGGAACACTATGAAATTAACTGCATTAAAATATTCCTTCCGTTTCGTTACAATCAACAGTTAAGCAGGAAGTAAAAAAAAATCACTTCTATTGGTGTCCCGTGCGAAAGTCTTGATTTTTTTTAACTTTCTTAAAAACAAAAAAATGACCCCAAAGTCAGCCCTAGCACATATTTATGTGCTAATCAAGACATATAATTTGAGCCTAGTGCCGAAAGAAAAGAAGTGCTGATTGGCAACTAATTACGAGAGCGTCACGTCAAGCATCGTCAAGTACTAGGGGAGTGTAGGGTAAGGTGACGAACGATTCGTTTTTTAAACGTAACTTTTCCAAAAACCCTTATTTTTCAAAAGTGTAAAAGCAAAAAGTTGCTTACATCTACTGAGCATAAGTACAACATACTTACTGTACAGATACGATTAATCCAACGGAGCTAAATCCTACAGCGTTTGGCATGAAACATTATTTTTTTGCACTCTCAAAAACTGTAGGGTAATGTTGCAAACGATTTGTTTTTTAATGTAACTTTCCCAAAAATCAATATTTGTTTTAAAGTGTTAAAGCAGAACGTTGCTTACATCTACTGAGCATATTTATGTAAAAGTACGATTCGAAATTCCAACGGAGCCAAATACCAAAATACCTTTCCAGCTGATAGCACAACGCTATAGTCGGGTGCCCCGACTATCAGATACCCGTTACTCAGCTAAAGGGAGTGCGAGGTAGACGAAGATATAAAACTTTGATCGGGCATAACTTTTTAACCGATTTATTTTCTTCTACATTTCGATAGGTAAACACTATAAAATTGCATTTATACATTTTTAAAATCCTAAAAGATGTGGCCGCCAGGCACATTTAAAATCGTTTATGGCGATTGTGGGCATTAGGGGGGGAGTGGCACCTTGGTGAAACAAACTTGCGCTGCGTAGGAGGCCCAATAATATGTTTAGAAAATCCCAACTTTCTAGCTTTTGTAGTTTCCGATATATCAGCGTTCATACGGACAGACAGACAGACAGACGGACAGACGGACAAACGGACAGACAGACGGACAGACAGGCGGACATGGCTAGATCGACTCGGCTAGTGACCCTGATCAAGAATATATATACAAAAGTATGCAAAAGTATGTAACAGCTAGAAGGAAGCGTTTCCGACCCCATAAAGTGGGGGAGAGTGGGGTAATTTCGTCAGCATTTTTTCAAAGCTATTTTTTGTCCATCTTGAGACACGTTATCATATTTCTATTTTTATTGTTGAATGCGGTTAGCACCAAGCTTTAAAATGTGACATTCCCCTATTTATACCCGTTACTCGTAGAGTAAAAGGGTATACTAGATTCGTGCAAAAGTATGTAACAGGTAGAAGGAAGCGTTTCCGACCCTATAAACTATATATATTCTTGATCAGGATCACTACCCGAGTCGATCTAGCCATGTCCGTCTGTCTGTCCGTCTGTCTGTCCGTCTGTCCGTCTGTCTGTCTGTATGAACGCTGAGATCTCGGAAACTATAAAAGCTAGAGGATTGACATATTGCATGCAGATTTTAAGAGTTCCTACGCAGCGCAAGTTTGTTTCAAAAGGGTGCCACGCCCCCCTAACGCCCACAATCGCTTATATACGATTTTAAAAATTTAAATATTTCGGAAAAGTAAAAAGGCAGTTTTATGGTGTTTATCAATACCTATCGAAATTAAGAAGAAATTTTTTAAATCGGACCATTCGTTAAAAAGTTACGGCGGATCAAAGTTTTTATCTCCATCTCCTTCGCACTCCCTTTAGCTGAGTAACGGGTATCTGATAGTCGGGGCACCCGACTATAGCGTTCTGTCTTGTTTTAAATTACCTTGGTGATTTATAAAAAATCAAAAAGTAAAACCAATATACTGGGGCAATCTCGCCACATAGGGGGGTAAAATCGCCACACTACTGGGGAAATTTCGTCACCTGAAAAATGTAGGGAACTTTACGCCTGTAAGTATGCTACACTGATCAAGCGTACCATTTTTGTTGACGTCCTATATTTGTTGCTGCTGCCGGTAGTCTGTTCGTTAGCCAGCTCGTCAAATAAAAAAATATGTATCACTATGGACGGCAGTCCACGTAGTGACGAAGCGCACCAGGAGAGTGTGCGAAGGCGACTACTATTATATAGCCGCAAAATTGAAAAATTACACCAATCGAAAGGTATAAAAACTTAAAGGATTGCATACCAAGACTTTAAGAAAATCAATTGGGTTGGGAGAGAGAGCGGTGAAAGTGAAATTTGGAGCTGTTGGGGCCGGTGGGGATAATTGCCCCCTCGCAATGTTTTAGTTCGATTTCTATTGAAAATACCCGTCGAATGAGGGGTCATATGATAAAATCCGACGCTCCGTTCAAAAGTTTTAGCTAAAATAAGATTTTCTTCGTCTTCCCAAAATGAAAATTTAATTCTGTTTGTCAGTTTGTCCAAAACATGTTTTTTAAGTTTACCTTTTTTATTTTTCTCAAAAACTGCTCTAACGATTTTCCTTACAACATTAAACTGTAAAGCCCTTGAGATTTCTTAAATTTTGCTATATAACACATTACTGTAAAAAGTCACGTTTAAAAGCTATGAGAGCAAAAGTAAACAAACAAAAACTTCTGATATCAAATAAAAACACCTCTAAGGGCCGTTTTCTCGTCCGTACTTTAATTTGGCTGCCGGGACAACGGAGCGATAAACAAAAAATTGTTGTTGGGTTCGCTTGCGAAAAAGCGGTGCTATTTGTTTTGCAAAAAATTGTTGACTTGAATCTAAAGTAAAGAAGTAAGTGCATTCATTTGATTTTACTAATTCCATATAGTCAAAAACCATTATTGCAGGGAAACGACAATATAGTCATGGGTTCATTTTCCAATAACTCTGAGATTTTACGCAAGTGGCAGTTTTCTTATAACTGTTGGCGATTGTTAAGGAAGTTTCTTTTGGTATAACGTATTTTTCAAAACAATTTATGAAGTACCTGCGTATTGAAGATCTTTAATAGCCAAGTTTCCGAAAGTCATTGGAGCCATAGTTTGCACGCATGTAAGAATTCAATCTCCCGGAGGCGATTGCGAAGGCACCGGTTCAACAAGAATTGTCTCCTGTTCATCGGTACTTTCTTTCTGCCGACATTGTTTTTTATTAGTTTGAAATTTTGTTTATATAATTAGCTGTTTTATGGTATTTTTCGATTAAGTTTTGACAATTAGTTACTCATCTGTTGTGGGGCTGCGGCTGCCACCTAGACTCAAATTAGTGCGCCTTTTATTTGGAGTTTTAAATGACGGACGAGAAAACGAAAACCGATTTGCCACCGGGATAAATTTATCCTTCCATTAGCTAAATTTTACTATACAGGACGGACGAGAAAACGGCCCTAAACGAGGTAAAAAATTAGTGACGATCGCACCTTCAACGTACAAAAGTTCTGATATCAACTTTTGTGACGAAAAATGATTTTAGATGCGACTAAATAAGTACGCTACCTACAATTTATTCATTCGGCACGCTACAACAGAAAACTTTCGTGTAGATATTAAATATTTGCTAAAGCGACGAAATTACCCCACTCTCCCGTATATATATACTTGATCAGGGTCACCAGCCGCTTTTAAGCAAACTAGTCTCTCAGTTTTTAAGCTATCGGGATAAAACTTTCCCAAAAGTCGGATCGGACAATTATATCTTATAACTCCCATAGGAAAAATCGAAAAAAAACGTAAAAAAAATTCTAGCTTCGGTGTTTTCTGAAATATTAACTTCTACTCTTGGGAATGTTATTGTTTTAATATTCATGAATATTATTATAATATTTCTGCCACATGAGAAATAATAGAAAATTGAAAATCTTTGCGATTCATTTATTAATAGGAATGATCTGCTTCGGCTTGCCGAAGCTAGCTTCCTTTCTTGTTTTAAAAGATTTTATAAGACAATTTTTTTTGTATCTCCAAGTTTTAAATTATAACTCGAGTTGCGCCCAACCAATTTATATAATATATGTTTCAATTTACAACTATAATATATGTAATCAAAGTTTTTATTTTATAATGTATATTTTTTTAAGGATGTTGAGCGACGACGCCTTAGACGTGGTCATGTACTAAAGGAACTTTTGGAGACGGAGCGCATCTACGTACATGAAATGAGCTCAATCTTAAAGGTAATAAAATTCTACATATCTTTGGAGCAAACATTTATAATTTTATATATTCTTTTTATATTATCCTATTTAAAATTGGAAAACCGTAATTGCATGTATTCATTATAAAACAAAGCAAGAGAGAACGCTATAGTCGGGTGCCCCGACTATCGGATAACTGCATTTTTACTTTTCCGAAATCTTTAAAGGTGTGGGCTTCAGACACATTTTTAAATCGTTTAAGGCTGGAACAACATTGCGCTGCGTAGGAAGCCAAAAAATATGTGTCGGTAATCCCAACTTTCTAGCTTTTGTAGTTCCCGAGATCTCAGCGTCCATACGAACGGACAGACAGACGGACATGGCTAGATCGACTGGGCTAGTGACCATGATCAATAATATATATGCTTTATAGGGTCGGAAATGCTTCCTTCGAAGTAAAGTGTCGTGTCGACCATCAACATTTAAAAGTTCTGATATCAAATGTTTTTGTTTGTATTTCGCCTTCAAAAACATATTCTACTGCAGCGTGCCGAATGAAAATACTTTATTAAACATGTTTATTTAGTTGAATGTACAAGGACTCGTCTCAAAATTTGATTTCAAAAGTTTTGTATGTTGATGGTGGTATAATACTCGTATAAACTATTATAATGAGTCAAAATCTACCAAGTGGGCCACCCCTGTTTAAATGGTTCAATTTTCATCGAACTATGTGACTTTTCCTGTCGTCTGTCTGCTTCTACGCAAACTAGTCTCTCAGTTTTTGAGCTATCGGGATGAAACTTTCCCAAAAGTCTTCTTTCTATTGCAGGTAGTATATATATCGGAACCGACCGCATCGGACTACTATATCTTATAGCTCCCATAGGAAGTTTCGTCTCGATAGCTCAAAAACTGAGAGACTAGTTTGCGTAGAAACAGACGGACAGACGGACATGGCTAGATCGACTCGTCTTGTGATGCTGATCAAGAATATATATACTTTATGGGGTCGGAAACGTCTCCTTCACTGCGTTGCAAACTACTGACTGAAATCATAATACCCTCTGCAAAGGTATAAAAACGTTAAAAAAAAAATCTAGCTTCGGTGTTTTTTCAAATTATTTATTTATTTATGTGTTAAAGATGATAGTAAAGTTTACAAAACTAAAACTAACATAAGGGGTTGTAGTGCTAGCTGCGGAGCCTTCGACTACCTGTTTTCATACCCTTGCAGAGGGTATTATGTAGAGCCCTGCACAATCAACCTGACTTGTTTGTCAAACCTTAAAACCAACTGACCTACTTGAAACCCATTTGACCTGGGTCGTTTGGGTTTGGGTATTTGGGTAAACGGGTCAATTTTTACCCAAACCCAACTACCCAAAAAAACGGGTCAAGTAGGTCAGGTCAAAAAATATTATAGGTAAGGTCGGTTTGGGTTGGGTTTCAAGTAACCCTTTCTACTTCAGTTCTATTACATTTTCATATTGAATCGAAATATTTGTACGTTCAGTGAGCAGCAACTTAGAAAAATTGAGGAATCCACAAGTGTAAGTATTCCAGGGTATTTATGCACATAAGTGTGGTAACTTTTATGGATAAATGTAGGACTCAAGTTCTTCTTCTGGCGACAAACGGATAGGCGAATTTACTTTGATAAGTAATAAGATAAGATCCGGACAGTACTCGATGAGTAAGAAGCGCGGACGAAGTAATGTGTGGAATATTTTTGCAAGTTTATAAATGAAAAGGACGAAATCGTTAAAAATTTAGCGTCATAAATGCTACACTGCATCGGAAAAAGAACGAGATGCTAATACTGTTCATCTGAATCGTGATAGTAAGCAACGACTGACCAAAATACAACGGAGTGGACAATAAGAAATTGTAGACCATTCCAAATAATAGCTGATGAAGGCTTGGAAAAATTTGCAGATTTCCTAATCCATTTAGGAGCAAATTATGGAAATGGGTTGAATGCGAAACACGTTCTTCCTCACCCAACCACAATATCGAGGAATGTGTCCGACCTGTATAAAGCAGAATTTTCTAGGGTCAAAATCGAAATCCAATCTATTCGAACCAATAATATGTTTTCATCACCACTGATGCTTGGACAGAAAATTTTACGCAGGCACAATGCATTATATTCGTGATGCTAGCTTTATAAGCAGGGTTCTTGGAATAGAGTCAATGGATGCTGACCCATCAACCGGTATGAAATTAACATTATTTAAGTTTACAAAATAACAATTATTTATTTTAGGCGCTAACTTAAAAAAACGTGTTCAAAACTGTTTGAAAGAGTTTGGATGTAATTTGGAATTCGACGATCCCATAATCGTAACCGACCGTGGCGCGAACATGATAGCTGCATATAAAAACCACTCCCATATCCATTGTGTCAATCATCTTTTGAACAACGTGATAGAAAAAACATTTAAGAATGTGCCGGAGCTAGCAGCAATGTCGGATTCGTGCAATAAGCTGGTCACATTTTTCAAGAAATCGGGAGAAAATTCCAAGATGGAAAAGGATTTTGTCCAACTCTTTGGAATACCATTTTCTATACGATGCGATCTATAGAGCTTGAATGGAGTGAGATCAATACAATTTTGATTACGAAGAATGATTTAAACTTAAGGAATTTAAAGAAAGTGACAAAATTGCTGGCCGAATTTGAGCGGTCGTCTAAGGAGTTGGAAGGAGATTTATACCCCACTTTACATTTGGTTATCCCACATCTCCAAAATTTAAAAAAAAAAAGTGTAGTTTTAGCGAAATGTATTCGGACCTTATATCAAAATTTAAAAGTTCTCTTACCCATCATCTAGTCAGTATTGTAGATCCATTTATAACACATTTTCACAAATTAGCGGTATTTTTGTTTCCTCCTGCCAACAAACTAATATTACTTGATTCTGACGAAAGGCAAAGCATTATGGAAGACTGCAAACTTTACATCAACAAATATGTCAGTAAGGAAACGGACACCAACCCCCCTCAAAATGCTGTCGGATCATTAAGTAGCAACGCGCTATTCAGTGATTGGGTTGGCCAATTAAGGGACGATTCAAATCATAATATTGTCGAGAGTGAGGTGAAGCAGTATCATAATACCGTTGTAAAGCTGACAGATGAATTCAACATTCTAAAATGGTGGGCAGCAAATAAAGAGAGATTTCCGCTTTTATTTAAAGCAAGCTGCCAAATTTTGGGAACTCCGGCGAGCAGCGAATCTTCCGAGCGTTCATTTTCCCAAGCCAGCAATTTAATAACAGAAAAAAGGTCGGCATTGATAAAAAGCGATCGAATGGTCAAGAAAATTATGTTTTTACATAACAACATTACAAAAAAAGACTGATTATAATTTGCTAAATTATTATCCTTTAATAACAATATTACAAAAAAGACTGACTATAATTTGTTAAATACATTTACAATAAAATTGACCAATTATGTGTTATTGTCTAATGTTATCTACATTGGTTTGTTTGAAACAGCTGACATGGAAAAAAGGTCCTTAAAGATTGGACTCCCTAATCCACAGGCCATTCCTAAGATTCGAAAATCGGCAGGACAGACATTTTAATGAGGGCGCAAGATATTGAACGTCCCTCCCTTCTTAACATTTCCCAATATGTTGCGTCTTCTGAACATCGAGGATCGGTTAATCTTTATTTTAAAATTATAAGTGTTAAATGTTATTGACCGCAAGAAGTCGCAGCCAATAATTGAGTAGATTTTACCTAGACAAGTAACTAATTCTCGAGTTTTTAATTATTTACATATATTAAAAATGATATATGGCTCATTCCACGTGAAACGTGACAGGCCAATTTGGGTCAAATCTCAGAATCAATCGAAACTTTTTTTTCGATAGAGGATTGAAATATAAGGATCGGTTTTTATTTTTTTTTTTTAACTCTTACCGTTTATTTAAAAAAAATAATTTTCTAATTAAGCTCCGATTTTTCAGTTGTGCATCACTTGAGACTCGTTTGAGTTATTTCAATATTTGGTATGCAACTTTGTGGCATATGTTCATGTCTTTCAGAAAAATAATTAAAAAAATTTTTAATTTTAAAATTAAGTATTCTTTAAGAGAATTTAAATTTAAAAAAATTCTGTACGCCGGAATACACGCGGTTTCCGAATAAAAAAATTATCCTCATATTGCTTCATCAATTCTTCACGAAGTGGTAAAATAAAATATTTGTATTTGCAAGACCTACTAGTAAAAACAACGATTTTAGTTTAGCAACTTTGCATCATGCAACAACAGCGCAACGTGTAAGAAAGGGAAAGCACTATTGCTGCTCTCCCGTGTTCGTATTGCTGTTCTTTAAAACTTTCCCAAAAGTCTTCTTTTTATTGCAGGTAGTATATAAGTCGGAACGAGCAGGATCGGACAACTATATCATAAAGCTCTCATAGGAACAATCGGGAAAAAAAATGTAAAAAAATTATATCTTGGGTGTTTTTGAACCTGTAACATCCTACTTTTGGAAATGTCATTTTTATCTAATTCTGAATTTCGAATAAAATGTTTTCAAAATCGGACGACTATATCATATAGCTGCCATTGAAACGAACGCAAAATTAATGAGAAATAATAGAAAAATTAACATTTTTGCGATTTGTAAATTAATAGGAATTATCTGCAAGGGTATATAAGCTTCGGCTGGCCGAAGCTAGCTTCCTTTCTTGTTAATAGGTGAACTCAATTTAACAATATTTTAAATTTTGATTTTAGATTAGATTATATAAGTTTGTATTTTTAAGGAAATTTATGATGGTTTTTATACCCTTGCAGAGAGTAGTGTTATATTTCTGTTTCGGTGGTTGTAGTTAAATTTTGTTGAGATCCGTCCGTGTATATAAATGTATGGTTTTTGTTTCATTGAAAAGTTTTTGGTATGTTTCTGGTGAAGTGTTGTTTTTGTTGTTGAGGTCCATTTTTTTCATCTGGTTGTTGGTTTGATAAGTTTGTGTATTGGTGTGTCTTTGGAGCGCATAAGGTTTTTGAAGAGTTTAGTTGTGAGATGATCTCGCCGTTGCTCGATGGTTGGGATGCTGGGATGATCAACTTTTTCGATGATTCTGATGGCTATAAGTTCCTGTTCTTTGAGAAAGATTGGGCATTTTTACAATCGTTGTTGTCGTTGTTGTGGGTGGTATCAGAGCAGTTTTTGCATATATGGTTGTCTTGCTTGCAGCCAACTTGGGGGTGGTTGAAGCGAAAGCATTTTTTGCATTGCATAGGAAGTGGTATGTATGGGCGTGTGAATACTATTTCATATCCGATAAACACTTTTTCAGGGAGATTGGTAGAAACAAATGTAAGCGTTATAAGTCCTGTTGGAACTCGATTTTGATCGACTAGTTTGGTCCACTTGTACACCTCAGAAACTTTTTGGGACTTTAGTTCGGCTAGAATTTCTTCTTCTCCTCCTTTGGTCTGGTTAAGGTTCTTGTGTTCGTATGCTTCTACGTCTACTACACCAAGTTGTTTAATTTTTAGTTATTTTTCGGCTTGTTATATTTTTTTTGTTTGAATTAGAATTGTACCTGCTCTTGTAATTTTGCATTTTTTCACTTCACCTCCGCAGATGTAGTCGATTTATTTTTTTAGAATGAATGGGTTTGTGTTTTCCAGGGATGTATTGTCTTTACTTTTTAACAATGAATTTATGTTCAGTTATTAAGTTTTTAGAAAAAAGTCTGTTTTTGTCTGGTGGTAACATTTTGGTTTTGTGGGGCGAACCCATTGCTTGTGGTTGTTGTGATCACGTGACTCTTTGTTGTTGTATTTTTTGTAATTTTTTTTTTGGGGTCTCTTTTGTTTTCTTTTTTGTTTTTGAAAATTTTGCTGATAAGCACTGGTTGTTGGTGATTTAGATCGCCGTAGCTGCACGTCTTTACTCAATGAGCTCTGGAGTGAAACTGTGTTTTTTCAAATATTACCTTCTACTCTTGGAAATATTATTTTTTTTTATATTTCTGAATTTCGAATAAAATATTAAAAAAATCGGATCATTATATCATATAGCTGCCATAGGAACGGTCGAAAAATTAAATGGAAATTAATAGGGAAAAAATTATATCTTTTTTGATTTTTATTACACTCATTTCTACTCTGGGACATGACTATTTTTAAATATTTCCGAATTTCAATTTTTATTTTGCCTGCCATAGAAACGATCAAAAAATTAATGTGAAGTAATAGGAAATTTAACATTTTTGCAATTTGTAAATAAATAGAATGAGCTGTAAGGGTATATAAGCTTCGGCTTGCCGTTATTGTCCATCCATCCTTTAACCCGGAGCATCACCTGGTTTAGCTTACGCTGTACGTTTTCGGGGTTACTAGCCGAGATAACTGCAACTATATCGCCCGCATATCCTACTAAGGTTGTGTCTTCCGGCATTTCTATGCGCAGTATTTCGTCGTAGCTAATATTCCATAGCTCGGGGCCCAGTATTGATCCCTGTGCAGCTCCTGATGTTACCTTTACACATTTCTCGCCTGCCTTTGTTTGGTACAGTAGCTTCCTGTCTTCGAGGTAGCTTTGTAATATTTTCAAGAGGTATCCACCGATTTTGAATTTGTGTTCTAGTGCGTCTGTAATATTTTCCCATTTAACGCTGTTAAATGCGTTTTTGACATCCAGTGTTGCTAAGAGTACTATTGGTCTCGAGTAGTGATTTCCCTGTTGGCTTCGTAGTGCTTCGCAATATACCTTTTGAATTGCCTCTATTGTGGATCTCCCTGGTCTAAAACCGAACTGCCTTGGAGAGAGTCCTCCGGCTCTGTTAACTGCTGCTGCTAGACGAGGTTTAATCATCTTTTCTAGGAGTTTTCCTGTCGTTTTTAACATACATAATGGTCGATATGCTGATGGCGATAAGGGATCTCCTTTACCCTTGCTTATCAGAACCAGACGTTGCAGTTTCGAGCAGAAGATTAGGTCGCCTCTCTGCAATTGCTTGCAGGCCCTCCGCAGGTATGTTATCGGGTCCTGGAGCTTTCCTACTTTTTAAACTATTTGTTGCCCTGACAAGTTCTTCCAGTGTAAACATGTCTACTCGTTCTTTGAGGTAGGGCACCGTTCTTCTCCGCGGCCGAATCTCATGAGTAGGGAAGAGTGCTCTGACAATATTGTCCATCTGTTCTACCTGTAGTTCCGGCAAGGATCTCCGGGACCTAAGTTTCTTCATGACGATTTTGTAGCCTAGTCCCCAAGGGTCAGAGTTAACATCGTTGCAAAGGCACTTCCATTTATTAATCTTGGATTTCCGGATAGCAATATTAAGATCCTTCTTAGCTTTTTTGTACTCCTGTTCCTGGGCAGTAAATATTCCTCTACGTCTTGCTCGGGTGAGGCGGCGTCAAGTTTTGAGGCATTTCTCTCTTAAGATTTGTATGTCATTTGTCCACCAGTATGCTTCTTGACCTTGCCTGTGTGGGTTTCCCCGTTTTGGCATTGCGACGTTGCACGCTTTTTTAATAATTGACATAGTGTCGTTGATTATATTCTCGTCGTTGTGCCGTATAGTATCTGCTTTTCTATCAATTTCGTTGATGAGCTTTGTTTTGCTCAGTCTATTTGCGTTCCATCCCTTTTTTCCTAGGCTAAGACGATTTTCAGAGCGATTTTGATCGCCTTGTGTCAGCTTGTAGGAAATATACTCGTGATCGCTTCCGTTAAAGATTTCTAATACTTTCCATTCGGCGACCTTGTTTGCCATTTCTTCCGACACAAGCGTTATATCCGGGATTGTTCCTTCATTTCCAGGTCGTCTAAATGTAGCGGTTGATCCTATGTTTGCAACTACCATTCCGAGTCTGGCAGCCATGTTTAGAATTTTCCTGCCTCTGGAGTTGGTTGATGCCATGCCCCATTCTTCCGCTCTTGAGTTAAAGTCACCTGCTAATAGAACCTTTCCCTGAGCTTGCTTGGCAGCATCTTCGATATCTTCGAGTTTTCTTTGGAAAGTCGTAATGTCATCGGAGGGGGTTAGGTAGCAGCTAATAACGGTCCAGTCCGCAACTTGTGCTGATACGTAGCAATTCTGTCTAATGGGGGTGTGGTGTGTAACGGTGCTGAAAGCTGGGATCCATAAAGCCGCGGTTTTCGTCTCATCTTCTATCCACAGACCGTCCTCCCGAGTTTTGTATTGTTCGCTAATAATGGCTAGATCTACATGATGCTCCAACGCTATTTGAAGCAGCAGATCATTGGCCGTTCTGCTTCTGTGCATATTTGCCTGTAGGACTTTCATTCCCTGTTTTTACTTGCGCCGCTATGACATTTTGTAGTCCCAGGAAGGTGGTTTAGCTCTATCCTTTCCTCCGCTGCGCAAACACAACATCTTACTGGGTTTTTGCATTCTTTCATTTTGTGCCCAGCCTCTCCGCATCTGATACATAGGTTTCTTCGATCTGGTCCCTTACAATCCCTTTGCGTGTGTCCCACTCCAAAGCATTTATAGCATCGCATAGTGTCGATGCATTCTTTTACTCGACACAGGGTCCAGCCAATCCTGATTCTTGGGTCCTTCAATATTTTCGCTGCATCTTCTGTCGTTAAGGTAACGAAGGCCCGTCGTTGCTCCGAGCTATTTACTCCAGTCAGATGAATTTTGATTTCTTCGGTAGTATCTCCTATCCCAGTTTTAATTGCGGAAATGATCTCGCTTTCCTCTGTAATACTGTCTATATCTCGAATTTCCAGTTTGGTTTGCTGTTTCATGGTTCTAACTGTTGCATCACCCTTGAGCCTGGTCTTGATAGTCTCGCATAATAGTTCGGCTTTGCTCCCCCTAGACAATTCTAGGAGCATGTCACCTGATTTTGTTTTTCTAATCGACAGGATATTACTGACATCATTTTCTGGTTTCACGCTATTTCGTAGGTCCCTCAGAACTTCTGCATAGCTCTTTCCTTCGGTTAGCCTTACTAGCACAGCATCTGGTCGAGATCTTACTCTTGTCCTAGGTTTATCTTTCTTTTCTCCATTAACGTCTCTTTTTAAATTTCGATCGTCCGATTTTGGATATTTTTTCCTTTTTTTGTTAGTCACTGTTTGAAAGCCATTATTTGATTCTTTATCTCTGGCTTTTTTGCTTGAGTCCTGTAATGCCGGGCTGGCAGCTGCTCTCATTTGGGTTGACGACAGCGGGGTGTCGACTATCTTCAAGGTCTTTGGTATTGCCTTACTCATTTCTTTTATTTTTTCGCCTTCAGCTTTTTTCCAGCTCGCTCTGTAGCTCTCTATAACATCGAAGAGCTCCGTAAGTTCAGCTGTACCGTCCTTGACATCCATGTTGATGTTTCTTTGTTTTTGCATCGCACGCTTCATCTTCCTTATTATTGCCTTGCACTTGGTCAGAGATTCTTCCTCTAATGTTCTCATCTTATATATTAGTTCCTGTCGCGGGGAGCTTCGCTGTGTTGTCGGTGCTGTCTCTTTCCTAACTATTTCAGGAGTTTGAGGGTCTATCTGCTGTGATGCTTCGGAATCCTTTCCTGTTTTCGGAGTGTTCTGTTCAGCAAGTTCATTATTTTCCTTTCTTTCAATGGTCGCGTTTCTTTGAGGCGACCTACCCATCAAGTTGCTCTTTCGGTAAGTTTCCTTTATATTGTTTGGTGTTAATTGAGTTGTCATCTTGCATTAAAGGGTCCAAACTCTACGCCGCTATCTCCTCACCTATGTACAGTTGTCCCAAATGTCCCCATGGGTCCCTATGCAAGCAGTGAGGTACATGCGAGGGTTGACACAACGCTTCATGGGCGGTTGTGTTCAGAGCCAGGACGGACGCAAAGCAGGAATCATTTCAACTGCACCTGTACCGCCGAGTCAACGGTGATGTGATTTGAACGTACGAAGAGACTTGCTTAGTTTTAACTGGACGGAGGCGAAAGTAACATTATCCCGATAGCCGTTTCTGCAAAATGTCACTCTTGCGTACTAAGGTATCAGTATGCTGCATTCGTCAAGCCCGATATCATAAAATCGTCTTTTGTGTGCATAATCGTAAGTCAATTTATCGTTCCAGTGTCTTGCCGTGACTGGGGGTCCGCGGGTATATCAGGCCCGTCACCCGGTGTTGGGTGCCCCTGCGGGAATAATAATAATAATAATAATAATAATAATAATAATAATAATAATAATAATAATAATAATAATAATAATAATAATAATAATAATAATAATAATAATAATAATAATAATAATAATAATAATAATAATAATAATAATAATAATAATAATAATAATAATAATAATAATAATAATAATAATAATAATAATAATAATAATAATAATAATAATAATAATAATAATAATAATAATAATAATAATAATAATAATAATAATAATAATAATAATAATAATAATAATAATAATAATAATAATAATAATAATAATAATAATAATAATAATAATAATAATAATAATAATAATAATAATAATAATAATAATAATAATAATAATAATAATAATAATAATAATAATAATAATAATAATAATAATAATAATAATAATAATAATAATAATAATAATAATAATAATAATAATAATAATAATAATAATAATAATAATAATAATAATAATAATAATAATAATAATAATAATAATAATAATAATAATAATAATAATAATAATAATAATAATAATAATAATAATAATAATAATAATAATAATAATAATAATAATAATAATAATAATAATAATAATAATAATAATAATAATAATAATAATAATAATAATAATAATAATAATAATAATAATAATAATAATAATAATAATAATAATAATAATAATAATAATAATAATAATAATAATAATAATAATAATAATAATAATAATAATAATAATAATAATAATAATAATAATTCAAGCACGGCCGCAAGTACGTTAACTTCACTCCATTCCGGCAATGACAAGTTGTTATTATTTGGTTAAATGTCCAGGAAGTCTTGAAAAATAATATTTTGTAAATGCTTTCAGCCACTAAACTAGCCATTTTAAATTTTTTTTTAGCTATTTTAGTCATTTAACTATAAGACAAGCAATTTTTCTTTGGTATTATTGCTTTTTTATTGGTCATTCCACGTAAAACGTGACAGGCCAATTTGGGTCAAATCTCAGAATCAATCGAAACTTTTTTTTCGATAGACGATTAAAATAGAAGGACTTTTTTTTAAATTTTTCTTTATCTCTTACGGTTTATTATACCCGTTACTCGTAGAGTAAAAGGGTATATTAGATTCGTGCAAAAGTATGTAACAGCTAGAAGGAAGTGTTTCCGACCCCATAAAGTCGATCTAGCCATGTCCGTCTGTGTGAACGTTGAGATCTCAGAAACTACAAAAGCTAGAAGGTTGAGATTTCCCACACATATTCTTTGGCTTCCTACGCAGCGCAAGTTTATTTCAGCCGAGCGCCGCGCCCCCTGTTAATTTTCGATATGCTCAACAAAAAAGTTTATTGTAGGGTGTAATGTGGAACTCAATTCACTTTCACTTATGGTAAAAATAACAAAAGTAGTGAATAAAAAAAAAAAAAAAGAGAGTTATTATTAAAATTTAACAGTGTTGCAGACTATGCGTCTAAGTCTGGAATGAGTCTTCCCCAAGCGTGCCGTCCAAGTATCCAATTGTCTGATGGGTGCAATCTCTTTAGTGTTCTTCTGTTCATAGGTCTGGAAAGTCTGAAAGCAAGTCTGTTTGTGTGGGAGACGAGTCTTGATCTGTATCGAATGGCCTTATTGGTAATAGATTTACAAACAGGATTAATTTTAAGATCTCGAAAAATAGTAGTGTTTCTTGTATAGTATGGGGCGTTTATCATATGTCTTAAAATTTTGGATTGGCAGGATTCAATTCTTTTTATAGATGTGTTACAGGCAGTGCCCCAAAAGTGTATACCCCAATGTAGACTAGGCATCAAGGTTGCTTTGAAGAGCCGGGTTTTCGCCGTGATCGACAATCCACTTCCCGGTCGAAGGAGCCATCTCAATTTCCCCGCTTTTTGCCTTACTGAAGCACAGGTTGCCACAATGTGCTGCTTCCAGGTAAGTCGCCTGTCCAGAGTAAGTCCAAGGTACTTAACCTTGTCCAGAGGGAACGTCATCAAAAGCATCTGTAACAGCAGTCTCTTCATCTGTGACCAAATCAAAAGGCTTAAATCTTTCTTCCAAAGAATCAGCGAACTCCTTAGCTATTTCATCATCTTTATTTGCCCAGGTACCGTCCGAACGAAGCAAGGGAAACTTCTGGAGAGGCTGCCGTTTAAGCCCGAGAGTGCATTTCCACAGTTCGAAGCCTCGATCAGCATCCGGATCGATAGCACTAAGTTTCCGGACGAAGAATTCGGATCATCATAAAGTGCTTTTCTTAAAAAAGTATCAGCTCTTTTCAGTATTGCTAAGTCTTGCGGATGACGCGTTTGCATCCAGCGTCGCCGGAGTGATCTCTTCTGCCTAACCAGCGTCGTTACTCTGATGTCTAAAAGGGCAGTGGATGCGGAGGCGGCAGATTGAATCTTTAGAGTCAGGTCACTAACAGCTGTATCAATATCCAGAGGACAGTTCAGATCAGCAGATTCACCATTCTCAGTAAGGATTGTAAGGTAATCCTTAAAACGTCCAATGTTAGCCCGACGAGACAGCAGCCTTGGTGTTGTAAGTCGGGGTGAAGTAGAAGCGCATAGAAGTATTTCAAGCGGAATATGATCAGAGCTAAGTTCATGAGATTCATGTACAGTCAGAAAGTTGGACGAGATACCCTTGTAAATAGCAAAATCGATTGCCGTTGGATTTCGCCTAGCATCAGAAGGAAAGTGAGTTGGTCCTCCTGTAGCTAAGACTTGCAGACTTGAAGACGTAATATGCTCTAAAAGCTGAACACCTCTTGGTGAAGAGCGGATACAACCCCAAAATTGATTGTGAGCGTTCCAGTCACCAGCTATGATAAAACGCTTTGAAAATTCGCTAAAAAGTTGTCCAAAATCTTGAGCAGTCCATAAAAAGAAGGGGGGCAGTAAATAGAAATACTTATCTCCCATATTGACCAGATGATGTCAATGATGATGAAAATGATAGAGCTTCTTATGAACCAGTTTACCGGCAGTTCGCCTTCTGATGCGTCTAAAATCAGGAGACATGTCTAGTTTAGGCATTCGTTTCTCATTTTGGAACGCCAATGGTGTCACTGGCAAAAGTCTCGAGTTAGAGCACTATCTTAGCGCTAATTTAATTGATGTGATGCTAATTAACGAAACGCATTTTAACAGCCGCTCACATTTCAAAATTTTTGGATATGATTTATTGACGGCTAATCATCCCTCTGACCGTCTTCGAGGAGGTGCTGCTATTTTAATACGCTCTCACTTGCAGTACGCCCCTTACAGTACAAACTCTACTGTAAAATGTCAAACTGCTGCAATTACCTTAAGCACGGACTTGGGAGACATCGTGACGCCCCCTGTAACGCCCACAATCGCCCACTAACGATTTTAAAATGTGTCTGGCGCCCACACCCTTAAATATTTTCGAGGAGTATAAATGCAATTTTGTTGTGTATATTTAGACCTATCGAAATGTAGATTTCAAATCGGACCATTCATTAAAAAGTTATGCGCAATCAAAAAAAAGTTGATATATCCATCTCCCTCGCACTCCCTTTAACTGAGTGACGGGTATAAGGTAGTCAGGACACCAACCCGACTATAGCGTTCTCTCTTGTTTTCTTTAATAATTCGAACGGTATAAGATGCATTATATTGGTCGACGCACAGTGGCGCCTTGGGCCAAAAAAACGTGCAATAAATCACTTGTTCGACTTTGTCCTAGAAAGTTGCGACCCATACCAGTCGACAGGTAATTGATCCACTATTACAAATATGTAGCCCTTTTTCAAATCAAAAGATTTTTGTAAATGATATGCCCTTTCGAAGTTGAACAATTTTTCACTTTAAAAAACACACCGTTTTTAGGTAATTTTTCGCACTTCCGGGGGGTATATCTTAAAAACTAGGTACCGAATCGCTTTGCTTCTTTTTTCCACTGATTGGTGTGTTAGTTAAGAGCAAAATAAGTAAAACATATTGCAAATTTGATATGATGTTCAACAGCTCGATATAAGAAACTTTAGTTCTACCACTTTTGGAAAAACCCGCTAGTTTAGCGGGAAAACAGCTATAAATAGCTAAAATACGGAAGACCGTAAACTACTGAAGCTACAGACTTGTGCTGTATCTCGTTTGAAAGGTATTTTTAAATGATTCAAGCGCCTTCTTTATGTAAATTGTGTAAATGTAATATTTAAAAAGATATGCACAAAACAAATTTTTTTTAAACGTTTTTTTTCGTTTTTTTTATATTTATTGAGATTCCTTAAATTTTGGTAAACATCATGTTACTGTAAAAAATCACGTTTAAAAGTTATTCAGAAACGTAAATAGCCACTTTTGCCAGCTCAAAACAACTTACGCTGCCTAAGCATTGAATTTAGTATGTGCACATCACAACCTTGTCACAGAGTTAGAATCTAGTAATTATAGTCCAGAAATGTTAAGTCTATTGGATTTACCAAGCTTACAAAAATGTGACCATTATTTCAAAAAAACATGAAATATTAAATTTTTTTTTAAAACTTTAATTTTATTTTTTTAGTTTTTAAAAATGAAAACATAAAAAAAGAAACTAGCAAAACAAACAAAACAAAAAATTTTTAAAGCCACAATTTTTTTTGTTTTTTTTTTTAAATACTTTTTTAAAATTACAACATAAAAAAAGAAACTTAAAAAAAACAAAAACTTTTTAAAAAAGTTTTTTTTTGTCGGAAAAAAATTGATTTGTTTTTAAATTCTGACTTTGCCGATTTGTAAGTATGCCTCTGCGTCGCCCACTCCCTGTCTCAAGAATTAATTTCAAAGGTTGATCAATTATCTATAATTTGCCGTTTACATCATTCAATTATCTTCACTGGTTCAAAAGATATGATTTATTAACAAAAAAAAGTCAAAAGGCGCCACTGCACTATGGGAAAAAAGTCAATTTTTATACCCGTTACTCGTAGTTATACCCGTTACTCGTAGAGTAAAAGGGTATATTAGATTCGTGCAAAAGTATGTAACAGCTAGAAGGAAGCGTTTCCGACCCTATAAACTATATATATTCTTGATCAGGATCACTAGCCGAGTCGATCTAGCCATGTCCGTCTGTACGTCTGTCCGTCTGTCTGTCCGTCTGTCCGTCTGTCCGTCTGTCCGTCTGTCTGTCTGTATGAACGCTGAGATCTCGGAAACTATAAAAGCTAGAGGATTGACATTTTGCATGCAGATTCTAGGAGTTCCTACGCAGCGCAAGTTTGTTTCAAAAGGGTGCCACGCCCCCTCTAACGCGCACAATCGCTTAAATACGATTTTAAAAATTTCAATATTTCGAAAAAGTAAAAATGCAGTTTTATTGTGTTTATGAATACCTATCGAAATGTAGAAGAAATTTTTTAAATCGGACCATTCGTTAAAAAGTTACGGCGGATCAAAGTTTTTATCTCCATCTTCTTCGCACTCCCTTTAGCTGAGTAACGGGTATCTGATAGTCAGGGCACCCGACTATAGCGTTCTCTCTTGTTTTGGCATAAAATCAACTTATTTTACAAATTATTTTAAAAAATAAAATATATTTTGTGAATTTACATACCCTTATAAGCCAAGAACAGTTATCTAAGATTTTTTACTAGCAACACTATAGGGTTGATAAACGAACAAAGTCAGCTGTTTGATTGACTTTGTTGTGTGCGTAAATTAGTGAAAAATCTTTGCAAGCTTTCAGTGCTTATTTTGTGGAGCAACAAAATGGTTTATTATTTCTGATCATGTCAAATCGTAGAAAAGGTATTTATAAATGTATCTTAGATTACATGTTTTGATTATTATGGCTTGTTGTCCAACTGTGAACTGTTTTAAATGTGTTTCTTTTTAGCTTTAAACTAACAAGTTTGTTTGTGTTCCGTGGTGTACAACTTATAAATGGCACAAAGTTGCAAAAAGGTAAAAACGCAAAGTTATTACCAAATGTATCCTTTATATCGCAAAAAAATCATTTTTGCAACTTTTTGCACGTTTCTTAAAAAAAATGACTTAAATCCAGCAACTTATAAACATAAAAAAAAAATTTTTTTAAATAAAAAAAAAATCTGAGTGGCTTTCATTAATCTTAAAAATTGAATTCATGGAAAGGGACAAGTCAAGTAAAAATCCTGGCTGCAAAGGACTCAAATATTAAGAAGCTGGACCCCCGTTAAAGCTAAAATTGGCATCTGCTCTTAGATAGAACTACAAAAGCTAGAAGGTTGAGATTTCCCACACATATTCTTGGGCTTCCTACGCAGCGCAAGTTTATTTTAGCCGAGTGCCACGCCCCCTCAATCGCCCACTAACGATTTCAATATGTGTCTGGCGCCCATACCTTTAAAGATTTCTGAGAAGTATAAATGCAATTTTGTTGTGTATATTTATACCTATCAAAGTGCAGAAGACATTTTTCAAATCGGATCATTAATTAAAAAGATATGCGCAATCTAAAAAAGGTTATATATCCATCTCCCTCGCACTCCCTTTAGCCGAGTGACGGGTATTAGATAGTCGGGACACGAACCCGTTCTCTCTTGTTTAGTTTTTTTTCGTCGAGATGCAACACAAGTTTCTGCTTTTTTGGTTCTGAAAGTGCCGTTCGAAATATTTTTCTTCCAAATTTCATTATGCTGAGTCTTCAGATGACGTTCTAAATTAGTTATAAAATTTCCTTTAAGGGAAGTGTTGCAGATCCTGCAAAGCATTTGATTTTGCGCTAGTTTTCGCACGAAATACTCCCAGACAAAACGGTTTTCTTTCCGACCCATCTTACTTTCTTAATATTATTTTTTTTGTATCTTTTCTTTTGAATAACTTAATTCCTTGTTAGTCAATGCTCAAACTTATATATACAAATATCAAAGCATGTTACGTTTTTGACAAAAGAATTACTATTTCTCTGACTCAGAACTTCTGAGACACAGGCAAAGACTTTTATTTACTGCTGTCAAGACTTTTATTTTATTCAAATACTTTTATTTGATAAAAGTCATTGATAACAGTTATGAAAGACTTTTAAAAAACATAAGTTACACGTAACAGTTATTTCTGAGTTTTAATGTAAGAATCATAAATAGCAGATATTTAAGACCTTTAAAATCAAATAAAAACACCTCTTAACGAGGTAAAAAACTAGTGACGATCGCACCTTCAACATAAGTTCTGATATCAACATTTGTGACGAAAAATTATTACACTCGTCATTAAATGCCCTTTCTAACATTTTCTTATTCGGCCCGCCCTACACTGGGCCAGCCGATCCAATTTTTGGCTAAAAATACTTTTTTGTTTTTTAAGAAAATGCCCTAATTAAGTTTGAATTCCTTTACATAATACATACAATCGGGCAGGTAGTTTTCTTTTACCGTATTTTCAAAGTGAAAAACTCATAAAATACTCATCAAAACTAAAAAAATCTTGAAGTCAAAGATGCTAATGTAGATGTTTAACTCTTCACGAAACTGTGAAATGTGCTTATTTTTAACAACAAAAAAATATAATATAGCTCGTATGTCTTACTTGCTTCCTAAAATGTATTGTAAAATAAATGTATTTGTTGATTTTTATGGTTTTTTATAGCAAATGAGTAATTCATGTGCCTTAGAGTGCCATCCCCAAATTAGTTCATTCCTTCAAAAAAAAATTCGTTGATCAATTTACTAAAAGCGTATACCGCCGACTCGATGCGGTTTTGCCTTAGTTTTCGGTAATTTAAGTTTTAATTGAAGGCTTTACTCGAAGTCGATCTACAGTGGCTCACAGCTTATTTCAACCAGTCTACACCAAAAACTTTAACAGCCCATAAAAACTAAACAAAACATGTTATCAAAATAATTTAAACGCAGAATACATCTATGAGGATACACATTAGTGTATAAAAATTTTATGATTTTTTAAATATTTTACAAATATTTTTTATGAATTAATTACAAAAAAAGCCCAAAAAAAAGGCCACAGCTTATTACAACCAGTTAACAGAAAAATCGAATAAATTAACATAGTGGCCAAAACCTATTTTTTTTTTTAATTTGGCATGACTACCCTTTTGTTTAACAACAATTTAAAGTTAACTTTATATGGAAACAATGCCTTTTGTTGTTGTTGCCAAGTAAAAACTACTCCCGACCCTTGGGAAGGACTTTTGGCATAGTTTCGTCTAAAAATATTGTGTTTTCTAACATTTTTTCGTTAAGTGGACTTCCAATATTGTTTTGTGGTAATGTTAAGACACATTTAATTCATAATCATTAGCTTTCGACAGCTCTGGATGAGCTGAATCTGCGAAAAAATATGCACTTCCCATGGGTAATTTCTTTAGTTAAATCAAAAATTAATTTATATTTCAAAATCCTTTTAGTTTTTAATTAATTTATCCTTTTGAATGTGAAGATGAACTCAAATCTTAATCGCGGAGTAAAAAAAAAAAATTATGGAAGGACCTGTTTGACACCTATAGGCCCAAAACAATTAGCGTTCTCCGTTAGACTTTAAAATAGCAATTTGACTTCCCAATTTAGGCTCGTCATTGGGATTTTCTCCGCTTAGATATATTTTTCCGACTCAAATGTATCAAAATTCAAGTATTTCTTTCAAATACATTTTTTCAAACATACTAAGGACACTAATAAGTGAGTTTCTCGTGTGTATCCAAATGAGCCCTAAGCCTAGCGGCGAACGCTAATTGTTTTGGGCCTATAAGTGTCAAACAGGTCCTTCCATAATTTTTATACCCGTTACTCGTAGAGTAAAAGGGTATACTAGATTCGTGCAAAAGTATGTAACAGCTAGAAGGAAGCGTTTCCGACCCCATAAAGTATATATATTCTTGATCAGGGTCACTAGCCGAGTCGATCTAGCCATGTCCGTCTGTCCGTCTGTCTGTCTGTCCGTCTGTCCGTCTGTCCGTCTGTCCGTCTGTATGAACGCTGAGATCTCAGAAACTACAACAGCTAGAAGGTTGAGATTTCCCACACATATTCTTTGGCTTCCTACGCAGCGCAAGTTTATTTTAGCCGAGCGCCACGCATCCTCTAACGCCCACAATCGCCCACTAACGATTTTAAAATGGGTTCTGGGCCCACATCTCTAAAGATTTCCGAGAAGTATAAATGCAATTTTGTTGTGTATATTTATACCTATCGAAATGTAGAAGAAACTTTTCAAATCGGACCATTCATTAAAAAGTTATACGCAATCAAAAATTATATACCTATCTCCCTCGCACTCCCTTTAGCTGAGTTACGATTATTAGTCGGGACACCAACCCGACACAGCGTTCGCACTCCCTTTAGCTGAGTGACGGGTATTAGATAGTCGGGACACGAACCCGACTATAGCGTTCTCTCTTGTTTTTTTTTACTCCGCGATTAAGATTTGAGTTCATCTTCACATTCAAAAGGATAAATTAATTAAAAACTAAAAGGATTTTGAAATATAAATTAATTTTTGATTTAATTAAAGAAATTACCCATGGGAAGTGCATATTTTTTCGCAGATTCAGCTCATCCAGAGCTGTCGAAAGCTAATGATTATGAATTAAATGTGTCTTAACATTACCACAAAACAATATTGGAAGTCCACTTAACGAAAAAATGTTAGAAAACACAATATTTTTAGACGAAACTATGCCAAAAGTCCTTCCCAAGGGTCGGGAGTAGTTTTTACTTGGCAACAACAACAAAAGGCATTGTTTCCATATAAAGTTAACTTTAAATTGTTGTTAAACAAAAGGGTAGTCATGCCAAATTAAAAAAAAAAATAGGTTTTGGCCACTATGTTAATTTATTCGATTTTTCTGTTAACTGGTTGAAATAAGCTGTGGCCTTTTTTTTGGGCTTTTTTTGTAATTAATTCATAAAAAATATTTGTAAAATATTTAAAAAATCATAAAATTTTTATACACTAATGTGTATCCTCATAGATGTATTCTGCGTTCAAATTATTTTGATAACATGTTTTGTTTAGTTTTTATGGGCTGTTAAAGTTTTTGGTGTAGACTGGTTGAAATAAGCTGTGAGCCACTGTATTTTGATGAGCTTTGCTAAGAGAGCACAAAAGAACGCCTTACTTTATTTATAGGTTTTAGTGAACAAATGTACGTAAAAATCCAAATTTGTAAAACATTTTTTTGTAATAATTTGATTATAAAAACAAGAGAGAACGCTATAGTCGAGTGCCTCGACTATTAGATACCCGTTACTCAGCTAAACAACTTAATAGAAATATGCCTTCTTATATGTTTTTCGCCGCTCGATTTTTACCCAGGGATCTCTTTCTAGAAGAGGCTTTCTAGAACTTTCAATTCTGCCTAGCACATCTTCCGTCTCTCTCTAGCGCAGGTAAATGCACTTGTGAAAAACGTATACGAGCAAAAAGAGACAAAATGCGCGCCCCATTTCAAATAATTTAAAATTTGCATTACTCTACGAGTAACGGGTATAATCAGTTGAAGAAAGTTGCAGTTTTTAACGGTTCATAAATCTTAAACGACATAATATTTTTACTGAGGTTAATTATACCCGTTACTCGAAGAGTAAAAGGGTATATTGTATTCGTGCAAAAGTATGTAACAGGGAGAAGGAAGCTTTTCCGACCCTATAAAGTATATATATTCTTGATCAGGATCACTAGCCGAGTCGATCTAGCCATGTCCGTCTGTATGAACGCTGAGCTCTCGCTGAGATACAAAAGCTAGAAGGTTGAGATTTCCCACACATATTCTTGAGCTTCCTACGCAACGCAAGTTTATTTCAGCTGAGCGCCACATCCCCTCTAAGGCCCACAATCGCCCACTTACGATTTTAAAATGTGTCTGACGCCCACACCTTTAAAGATTTTCGAGAAGTATAAATGTAATTTTGTTGTTATATCTATCGAAATGTAGAAGACATTTTTTAAATCGGACCATTCATTAAAAAGTTATGCGCAATCAAAAAAATTTTATATATCCATCTCCCTCGCACTCTCTTAAGCTGAGTGACGGGTATTAGATAGACGAGACTCCAACCCGACTATAACGTTCTCTCTTGGTTTTAACCCTTAGGTCAGTACCTCAAATAGTCCTGAATACATGCAAATAAAATTTTCTTCAACTTTTAATTTATAGCCAATTTTTAATTTAAATTTTTAAATCGCTATATTATTCAACCGCGAGCTAAGCCAGAAGAACGCCATATGGGGTTTAATCGTATTGATGAGTACTTTCAGGTTTTGAAATCCAAAATGCAGTTACATTTCAAAACCATAAAAATGTTGCACAGTGTAATACATATACAAATAGGCAGTTGTCGAGTATCAAGTAAAGGACCGTTCACACTTATATAAGTTTCATCAAGGTGCCACGACCCATCTAACGCCCACAAGTTGCAAAAAACCATACCATAGATGGCTAAATTTATTTATTTTTCATTGGATATACTATTATTTGCATTACTCACCGGAGAAATATTTTTATTAATTAGACATGGTTTGTCTTCACTGTTTGAACAATCTGAGCTCCAGGTCCACTTTTCCTGTAGATGATTGCCCGATGGTCCATCAACGGTATTAAAGTTTGTAAAGCGTTCATTAATGCTGTTGCATTTTGAATTCCGGTTAGAAGTTTCAAAATTAGATTCTATAATTATCGAACGGCTCGGAGGAGAAAAATTAGGCAAATTTGTTTTTTAACGCGCTAGGTGCACTAGTTACTAAGTGCTCAAGAGTCATTTGTCAATTTCGTTCCTTGGGTTCATAGCTACATAATCACTGAAGACTTGATAGTGAAATTTTAATCGGTTCACTGTAATGGTCGGTTCTGGGTACAGTCAGTGGTTTTCTCTCCTATACTTGTGGTTTTGGAGAAGAAAAGAATTTTAGAAATAAGTAATTATAATTATTTAAAATTCGATCAAATTCCGCCTTAGGGTGACCCATTTCTCTGCCCGTTTGGAAAATTCACAGCGCATGCAAAATAGTGGTTTATCGAAACGCATCTCTTTAACCTTCGGATGGGCGAGATAAGGTTCGTAAGCCGATCTTACTGTCTTTCCGTTTCAAGTCGTGCCACCGAGCAGTTCTAATCGCTCCCAGTCTTTGAGAAATAAAGCCATTGCACAGAAACGTGGAAGAATTCTAAAAGTCCAAAATCCATAGGCATCCGTTGCCATAAATACTAATCAGTGATTAGAAACAACCCATCTCAGCTTAAAAAGTGTTAATTAACCCTACAAAGTAAATATTCGCGATTATTTTTGAACAAAATGAAGTGAATCCTAACCTAACCTTTTTAAATAGAGGACAGACACCTTTTAGCTAACAGCAAAAGCTGGCTAAAACCCGTCTATAGGATCCTATCAAACTCTTCTAGTGGCAGAACCAAAAATTTTTGAGTAAGTGACCTTTTTGGGATTATCACAGGCCCCCCCATCTAATAAACCTGTCCCATTTTACTAGCAGCGCAGTCTTCGTATGATCACCCTGAAGTTGTCCCCAAAGAAGCTTTGTCTTCGGGATCGGCAAACAGCGTAAGCAGGCAACCGAGGTGTGGCGGAAAACTACATATAGCCATATCCACGTGCGGTAAACCTTGCCCGGCATCTGCCCCCTCACCTGGCTCACCTGGCTTACTGCCGCCAAACCTCGTTCACTGGCATACGAAGCTGCACAGCCTGCAGACAACTGCAGCGACCAAATTTCGACCCTTTTGTGGCCATAGTGGCCAACACAACCTTACAAACGTGGGAAAATTAGCAAACTAAATTATTCTAAGTGACAAACTAAAAACAATCAATACATAATCAAGCAATTAACAAAAACCTCTCATAACAACAACAACCAGCAAAAAGAGTGCAAATTGGAATCAAACATCCAGCATATATAAAGGAGTTTATATAAGAAACAAAACCAAAGTGCATCTATACGCCCATCAACCCTCTGGAGCGACGTGAAGGCCTTCATCAAGCAACCTGAGTGGGTGAGTTTTCGCAGTGTATTTTAAAATATAACAACAGCCAAGGTGAAGTGCTAAAATTTCGAGCAATAAATACATACATGCAAACGTAAAAGAAAAATCAGTAAAAATAAAATCCAGTGTAAACATGTTAAACGTAAATCCAAATTAAAACAAAAGCAAACCTGAAAAACGATAAGAAGATCTCAGAAAGAATATAACCCAAAATCATGTAACCCGTTTGCGAAAACAGTGCACAACGATCACGTAAAACAGTCTTGCCGTTCTTAGATAACGCTCATGAATTTGTGTTGTTGTCATTCCGATCGTTATGCACCGTTGTCTTTGCCTTGGCTGGTTAGACCATTGAATTTGCTATTTGTTTTGATTACCATTGCTATGCACATATATTCACATTTATTTCAGCTGGTGTTGTGATGAGAATTTTGATTGATTTTAGAGTAATTGTAAAGTAAATTAAAGTACAGTCAACAACAATGAACATGAATTAATATCTATTGAAAAAAAGAATTAAACCTTACCATTGAATTAAGTGCCTTGAATACAAATTAGAAACCGATAAATGAATAATTATTGGAAAACGAATTAACCCGAAAATTCTTCCTGTATATTAAAATAAGTCCCACCTTCGTTAAATAAGCGAAAAAAAGATAGGAAGTTATTTACCATGAAGTTGTTTATTAGGTTTAACACCGTTAATAATGAATAATTAAATAATGTACATACCTTGAAATATGAATTGCTAAGAGTTTTAAAAGACATGGGGGTATAACTAAATAAAAGAGGGAGAATTAACATTTGGGTTTCATCGGCAACGAGAAACATGGTTGGGTGGGTTAAGAAAACTTGTGGCCCCTAACATCATCGCCACCTCCTTTTCTATTCTTTGAGGATCACTCTTTTCTAGTAGTTTGTTTGACCTTTATCTAGTTACTTCGCCTGAAAGAAGGTTTGTTTTGTTTTTAGGGACTCTATAAATTAAAATTTAGTAGTGTCGTGTTTAGGCTTCGGCAATACCTACCCCACCCCGAAATGAGCTACCGTTTAAAGGGTCCCGCAGCCGCCGATTGTCTCTAAACACTCAAATGGTTGTCCCGCAACATCTACACGCAACACGCTACATCACAAGTTATGGCCGTTACAAATAAATTTTGTATGTAAAACTTTAACTCGCTATAAAAGGTAAACGCGAGCTAAGCCAGAGAAACCCAAATGGGGTTTAGCTTATTTCGATGAGTTCTTTCCGCCCATGAAATCAGAATTGCGGTTACATTTTTCATGTTGCACTGTCTAATCGATCATGGTATTTTCGAAATCTATATAGTTTAGATCCGGAAACTATTAAACAAAAGGTATGCAGCATTTTGTGTACTTTCTTGTACTTCCTTCAGATAAAAACTAAAATATGACTAGTCGCAACTATGATAGAAGAAGAAGAGTGCGGACGTGTATGAGTTGGGCTCCGGAAATTTATATTCTTACCAGCGTTGCAAGGCTAAACAAACCCGAAACTGTAGCACAATCCGCGGCCCAGGCGAAGACGCACCAAACAGGCACCACGGTATCAACACAGCCGCCCGAGATCTCCAGAAAAACACGTCGGCTTGTAAGCATCATTTTGGCCACTTTGCTTCCCACTATTTTATTTTTGCGGCTAGGGTGGAGGAAAACCAAGAAAAATTATCCGAGCGAAATCAACGTGGGAGAGAAAGCGCGAAAAACTAGAGAAGTTCTGGATCAGCTGATGGAGCTTACAGGTTGACTATCGATAGTTAGAACGACGAGTGTCATAGCATTCAGCTTTTAAATTTACTCGTAGCTATAAATTATGGCGCGATAAATAACTTTTTCAAATGCCTGGAAAAGGAGGAATGATGCGAACTCCACCAAAATCTAAGGAGGAGGCTGCGATCACCCCTCAGATAGCTAAAAGAGGAAGAACCGAGTGTTCACCAGAACCAACGATGAGCGACTTGATGGAAGTTCTTAAAAACGTGGCAACGAAAAGCGATGTTGGAGAACTGATGGAAAATCTGGGAGGGGTTTCGGAGAAAATAGAAGCTTGGCAGGCAGAAAACCACGAATTAAAAGCCGAGATCGAGCAACTGAAACGCGACAGAATCACGGACAAAAAGGGGCTTAAAAGGCTGGTTGAACTAAGTCGCAGCAAAAATATAATAATAAAGGGACTTAACAAAGAGAAAGCCACAAAAACTGGAGTTCAGCAGTTACTGCGAGACAAACTGGATATACCACAGGTTGCACCCACAAAGCACGCGAATAATTTACGAGAGGTCAAACAATGTTGGCGTAATAGCTGAGCTGGACTCCGCATCCAAGGTCAACTAATCCTTACGTAACGGGAAAAAACTAGCAGGAACCAAAATATTCGTCGAAAAAGATCTCAGCATTGAAAAGCAGGAACAAAAACTAGTGCTACTCCAGCTAAAACGCCATCTTGCAGCGGTTGACAACAGCATCAAAGTAATGGTCAGGGGAGATGAAATTAACATTCAAGGCAAGTGGATGCACTATAACCCTGAAAAAACACTAACACTAAAACTTTAAATGCGATGTATGGAAATAAGATAAGCTCAGACGACATAAGCTACACATACCTTCTCTCTAAAGCCAGACTGCCAAAAAACTAGAAAAAAACAAAAAACAGTACAGCAGCCAAAGCCCTAACCCGATAAATAAAATTAGTTTAAATATAGTAGCATACAATATAGCTGGACTAGCAAATAAACGTCTTTTTAGTAAATTCTTCTCTTTTATAAACTCTATTGAAATATTCATATTATTGGAAACCTTCGCAGAAAATAGTTTTCACCAGTATGAAACGTATTTCCCAAACCACAGGCTACATTGGATTCCCGCAACCAGAAGATTTGCTAGAGGGCGGGCGAGTGGAGGACAGGTTTTTGGGATAAGCAAACAGATGGACCCTGGAGTAAACTGCAGCTTTACAACACAACAAGGCGTAACCACAATATCCTTGTCCTGCGCCCAAAAAAAACTTTCCATACTGCCCGTATACCTGAACTGCAACAACTGGAAGCAAGATTTTGAGGACCTCTACAATTGACTACTGGACTACAATGGAAACAACGTCATGATAGTGGGCGACTTGAATGCGAGGATAGGAGAGCATCAGATCGAAACGGAGAGTGGATTCTTAACGGTGAGCTTAATCAACGAGACTCGAAGAGCCTGGGACAAAACAGCGGATGGAAATGGTCTTAGCTAATAGAACTATGCGAAACCACAAATATGGCAATTCTAAACGGCAGAATGAGTGGAGATACGGATGGCAACTTTACTTTCGTAAGAGGTCAAGCCTGCTCTACTATAGACTATTGTGCTATAAGAGGAGCCTGGCACAATCTTATTAAACGCTTTTCGGTTTTAGAAGAAACTTTCTTAGATCATATGCCGCTATGTGTAGAAGTAGAAGTTGCGACAAACTCAGAAACGCAGCCCCAATTGAACGGGGACCATCAGCTGCCCAAGCTAAGATGGGTGGAATCAAAGGCGGAAAGGTACAGAAACAGGCTGGATAGATGTCTGAGGCGAAGAAGCGAAAACAACGAATGCACAATAAACGAAGTCACACGGGTCATCCAAGAATCTGCACAAGCCATGCAAAGTGAGCGGCGTCAAAACTTTAGGCAGCCATGGTTTGATAGTCAATGTGAGCGCACACGAAAGCACGCTTTTAAACAGCTCCAGAATATTAGGAAGAACGCCAACGATGAAACCAAACTTGCCTACCAAACAGCCAATACAGCGTATAAGTCACTATGCAAAGCAAAAGAAGCGGAGTACTACCAGCGTCTGGAGATGGAAATTGGTGAAATAAGAGACAGTAAAGGTTTTTGGGAAATGGCAAAGAAATTAAATGGATTGAATACCAGACAGGGAGGAATCAAGGTAACCGCATTGTCGCTTGGAGTACACTTTAAAGGACTACTTCAGCTGTCAAGCAGAACGCAGATTAACTACGCACTGCCATACGTGGAAATAAATGAGCTCGACGAACCGATACGACTCAGCGAAGTCCTAGATGCAGTCCGAAGGAGCAAAGTAAAGAAGGCCCCCGGTTTTGATCGAGTTCCGGCCGAGTTCTACAAAAACGCCTCAACGGAGCTAATTTCCCTATTAACGCTGGTGTATAATCGCATTTTTGAAGACCGTACGGCACCAGAGAGTTTCAAGCGCAACATAATTTTCCCGATCTTTAAGAAAGGTGACCCAAAAGCTGCTGCCAACTACAGAGGAATATCCTTTCTCGACAGTGTCCAAAAAATCTTTACGTCTATACTATTAGAGAGAATATCCAAGTACGTAGAGCGAAACCAAATTCTAAGCGAGTACCAAGCCGGTTTCAGGAAAGGCTACTCGATAGTAGATAGCATTTTTACATTAACATCTACTGCAGCGGAGTTCTATAAAAAAAAAGAAAAAAATGTACCTGTTTTTTATTGATTTTAAAGCAGCTTTCGACACGATCGACAGGAGGGCATTAATCCTAAAGCTGAGTAACCGAGGGATCTCAACCAAAATGCTCGAAGTAATTCAAAATCTTTATTCAGAGAACCGCACAGCCGTATGGGATGGAAAAACCCTCTCTGAATGGTTTGAGACAAACAAGGAAGGATGTCTGCTTAGTCCCTTACTTTTCTCCTTATTCGTTGATGACATCACAGAAGGCCTACCGGAAGGAGTCTTATTTGCAGACCATCAGATTAAAGTGCTCATGTACGCAGACGACATGGTGATGCTGGCAGGCAGTCCCGAAACGCTGCAAAATATGATCAATTACACCCACGCCTACTGTACCAACTGGAATCTCCAAATTAACCTGGACAAGTCAAAAGTTATGTGCATCAAAGATCCCAGGGGACGCCTGGCCAGAGATGAAAGATGGACGTTGAATGGTACCGAAATTGAAGTGGTAAAGGAGTACAAATATCTGGGAACGGTCTTATCATCAAACATGAGCTTCAAAAAACATCTGCAACAAAAGCTAAAGGATGCCAAAGTTGCACTGAACAGTACTTGGAGTTTTTTCCTGGCAAAGCAAGAAGTCAAGAGTAGCAATGAATACAAATTATTCGAAGCCACATCAAAAGCCATAATGTGTAATTCTGCCGAAGTCTGAGGACACACGGATTCCGAAGAAGTAGAAAAATTGTTAACTTTTTTCTTAAAAAGACTCTTTAGGTTGCCATCGAACACACCAAATTACGCAATTACGCTAGAAACAGGACTAGCCCCCCTCTTTTGCAGTACACTGAATAGTCATTTCAGCTACATCAGAAAAGTGATGTCCTTTAACGACAGGAGGCTTCCAAAAATTGCTACAAAGCAAATCGCATTGCTTTCAAGAGTGGTGTCATCTAGCAAGCAGTGTTAACGTGCAATTCGACTGGGACGATCAGACCACTTGGAAGGACAGTCACCAGAACATACTCGAGGCGATAAACATCCAAGTGAGGCAACGAGCAGAAGAACAAGCATGGCAAAGTGAGAGCCGAGAACACTACATAACGCTTGAAACGCTCGAGAAACTATTTTAGCGACCACTTTAAAATCTATGCTATTTCCACGATCTTCAAAGCTAGAGTGGAGATACTACGACTAAACTACGCGCCACATAGACGAGCCCAATCGGAGGAATGCACACTCTGTAACCGAAGAGAACGGGAAGACTCCTTCCACTTCATAGCAACATGCCCTATTTTACGGGAGATACGCCGATTATACTGGGGAAAAAGACGAGTTAGGCTACGTGGAATTCCAAAACATACTAAATGGAGAAAATTGGCCGAATCTAATAGGCTTCCTAAGCGAGGCGCAAAGATATAGAAATCAACTCTTTGATGAATCGATATAGGAGGCACCTTTGCATGTATGGGCGCTTTTCATTCGAACGATCTGGTATCTGGGGAAGACCCGGGAAGCCAGGTGTATTAGAATGGGAAGTCATCTGTATATGCACGGTGATCAGCTGACGGGTTTAAAACCATGCTGATTAAAATATTATATCTTTTTTTAATAAATGTCTTTATGTTAGAAAGTACTTTTTATATATGTACTAGCAATACCCGCCGCGACGTTGTCCGCGTCAATTAGCAGAGCATTGCTAGTTTTTTTAATGCATATTAGTGCAATAAAAGAAATGTTGGTTACATTGATTAAATTTAAGTGAACCTCCACACCACCCTGGAGGTAGAGGATTTGGCGCATTTTTTTTAAAGTGGTGTCCCCAGGGGTACCCCAGGCATATTCCACGTGAAGAAGATTTTTAATTGTAACCTTTAATTTAAAACCTCTTGATAAACAACATTTTTTGATTTTCCATCAGGTGTCAAAATTATTAAATTACTTGCCGAACTAACTCGGGAACAGGCAACATAAAACTGACCATGAGAAAAGCAATCCTCTCTTAGTTCTAATCCGGCTAACTTTAAAGTCTGTCCCTGGGATTTATTGATAGTTATTGCAAAACAGACTTTCACGGGAAATTGCAGTCTTTTGAATTCAAAGGGTAGGTTAGATGTTATAAGGGAAATTCTAGGTATAAACACCTTTTAACCCTTAGCGCATCCAGTAAAAACTACTGCTTCTATGACAATTTTATGGAGAGCTTTAACTTGCAATCTCGCTTCGTTGCAAAGTTTTGGAGGACTTAAATTACGTAGCAACATTATGGGGGCCCCAATTTTAAGAGAAAGATTATGCAAAGGAAAACCTGGAGGGTTCTGTTTGTTCAGGAACTCGACAGGAAAGTGAACAGCATCTTCTAATACCGTGACTGAGTCAATATATTTGTATGTTACCTCTTGACCGTCAAATGACTTTAATAGTGAGTCATTTATTGAAGAAGCTCTATCATTCCTTGAAGTTAAAATTGCGCGTTCAGACAACCAATCTAGCGACTTTTCTGCAATGTTTAAAATATCAGGAAATATTTTTGAAGTAAGGTCTTCGACTGAAGTTACTAAAGTTCCCAAGCATGTTGGTAAATTTATCTTTCCCTCAATTGTTGGATAAATGCCGTCTCCAATTTGGAGTAATGTTTTTGCAAAAAATCCAGCAGATTGATCGCCGTTCAAGTGCATACTGTAACGAACTGTTTTTAACTGTTTGATCGCTACGTAAACGCCGCGACTAGCTCAGAGATATTGTGTGTTCGTCCCACCAAATTTGTATTGCGTGACTGCCCGTGACCCAAGAAAATGCAGAGATATCCGATTGGGACAAATCGGAAAACTTTATTTAGTTTTTCTTTTCGCTGGAATTGGTTTCTTCGTCAGCTGGCTGTAGCGGCTTGTCGGGTCGGCGACGTGCCTTCCTCGGCTCAAGATTCCCTTCGTACGATTCTCTGCGGCGCTCCTCGACGGCGTCGCTGCTCTCGTATCTCTTCGTGCTACTGGTGGACTCCTGCGGCGTCGTTCTCCAACGGCGGCTCTCCAGTTCCACCCGGCTTGTAGGACTCAAAAGTCTGCACAACCTTCCTTTCGGGTCCGACCAGAATGATCCTGGGACCACCTGTGTCGTCGTATTCCCTGAGGTCGGTCTGGCTCTAGCCTGAGCAACAAATGGCCCGACAGGTCAAATCCTAGGATTCAGCCTTATCGTCAGTCCACCGTAACCCCGACGCCTGGCACAAACTCTTGATCCGCGCTTACCCTGCCGGTAGCTCGTCCTTCTCTAGCTCGTCCTTCTCTCGACTCTGCTCCTGTCCAGCACTCGTCTCCACTTCAATCTCTGCGTCCTGCAGATCTCACCGTTGCAGTCTCAGCCTTGGCCTAGCGTCTTGACTCTGGTATCTTGATCTGGGCGTTGAGCACTCGGTTACTCGGTACTCTCACGGTCACGCACTCGATTGAATCCTCGCACTTGAATCTTGATATTGGGTTGTCTCACTTGTACTTTCGCTCGCGTATCTTGGTTGTCTGTCGTACTCCGGCTGCCAGCGTCGCGTCTTCCGACCGACACGTCTCCTGCCTCCTGGCTGCATGAACTGCGGCGCTTACTGCACTGACTGTCGCGCGAACTCCAACTGACTGCCCCGAGCTGCGCCTGCGCCGTCCCTTTTATAGGCCGCGGCGGGGTCCCGTTATTTCCCTTTTTGCACACGGCCCGCATCGGGTCCAAGGTCCAAGATGTCCCGTTAATTCACGGTGCATCCGCTTTGCGCCGGTTCAAAGTCCACGGCTTTACCGTTTGACCTTATTGCCCTTTGGCGGCGTGGGTCCAAGGTCCAACGCGGCACCGTTATTTCACGGTCTCTCCGCTTTAGCCGGGTCCAAGGTCCAGTATTTACCGGTGGACCTGGATGCCCTCGGATTCTGCCGCATTCTCGCTGTTGCTAGGGGCTCTCCTGCCTCGAGATTTGTGGGGAGTTTTACGACTCCTCACATCTCCCCCTTTCTTCGGAAATTTGTTGAAGAAGGTGCTTTCTCCTCTCGGCGCATTCCGTCGACGTATCTCAGCTTCCTCGTTGTTGTCCTCGTCCTCCGTTGCTCCTGGTTCCCTGATCCTGGTTCCCTACTCCTTGTGTTGGCCATCAGTCCGGACGCAGCGGTGCAATCTCAGCCTTTTCCTGTAGGCATCTCGACGACCGCGTCTAACCCTCGCTGATGCCTTTCTCCTGCCGTTGGCCACCGGTCGGATCGCAGCGATGCCAGTCTCAGCCGTGTCCTATAGGCATCTCGACCCCCGCGTATAGACCCTCCCGGCGCCGTCCTTGATTCTGCTCCTTGTTCCTCGTTTCCTTGTTTCTCCTCCTGCTCCTTGACGATTTTCTCTCCTTGGTCGCTGATCCTCGCCTGCGTTCGGAATTTTGAATTTCCGCGCCATCTCCCGTGGAAATACACCGCTTCCGTTTCCTCCATCTGGCAACTCCGCTCCAACTCACAATCGCGTTAATCGATCGTGGTGAGCAGCGTTGCCACTTCCATGTCGTCAGTTCCAGTTATCGAAGTCCGTTATCGAGATCCCAGCGTTGCCATATTCGTACCATTCGCGTGTGACTCTTGATCAGCTGTTCAATGTTTACATTGCAGGTGAGTGAATTTAGCCAATTGATTTTGTTTTCCCTCATATAGCCAGCATTTACTTGCTATTCCAGCTCCATGATGCCTCGTGATGAACCACTCAACCACGCACTTGAGCCTATAGCTACTGCAAGTGGTGCAGCAGTCCACGGCTCGCACCGTACCTGTTGCTGTGGTGGTAATCTGTGCCACTGTCCCGCTGCTGTTAGTCGCTGTTGCCGTGGTTGATCTCTGGACGGCGGCGTGTATCGCCTCCATCCTTGCCGGCGACGTGTACCTGGTATCGGTGGCGCCTGTGGATGCGGGCTGTGCCCTCCTGTGATCGCGCTCCAGCGGCGGAACTTCTGTCTACGCCTGCTCCGGGTGTTACGATACGCCAAGTATCGTCTTCCCCCTTCCTTCGAACAAGTTCTGTCCTCGGGTCTGCCGCTCTGCATCGCCTTGCACTCCTTCTTGCACTCTTGGTCCGGACAATCACGCTTGGGCGCCAGATGTAACGAACTGTTTTTAACTGTTTGATCGCTACGTAAACGCCGCGACTAGCTCAGAGATATTGTGTGTTCGTCCCACCAAATTTGTATTGCGTGACTGCCCGTGACCCAAGAAAATGCAGAGATATCCGATTGGGACAAATCGGAAAACTTTATTTAGTTTTTCTTTTCGCTGGAATTGGTTTCTTCGTCAGCTGGCTGTAGCGGCTTGTCGGGTCGGCGACGTGCCTTCCTCGGCTCAAGATTCCCTTCGTACGATTCTCTGCGGCGCTCCTCGACGGCGTCGCTGCTCTCGTATCTCTTCGTGCTACTGGTGGACTCCTGCGGCGTCGTTCTCCAACGGCGGCTCTCCAGTTCCACCCGGCTTGTAGGACTCAAAAGTCTGCACAACCTTCCTTTCGGGTCCGACCAGAATGATCCTGGGACCACCTGTGTCGTCGTATTCCCTGAGGTCGGTCTGGCTCTAGCCTGAGCAACAAATGGCCCGACAGGTCAAATCCTAGGATTCAGCCTTATCGTCAGTCCACCGTAACCCCGACGCCTGGCACAAACTCTTGATCCGCGCTTACCCTGCCGGTAGCTCGTCCTTCTCTAGCTCGTCCTTCTCTCGACTCTGCTCCTGTCCAGCACTCGTCTCCACTTCAATCTCTGCGTCCTGCAGATCTCACCGTTGCAGTCTCAGCCTTGGCCTAGCGTCTTGACTCTGGTATCTTGATCTGGGCGTTGAGCACTCGGTTACTCGGTACTCTCACGGTCACGCACTCGATTGAATCCTCGCACTTGAATCTTGATATTGGGTTGTCTCACTTGTACTTTCGCTCGCGTATCTTGGTTGTCTGTCGTACTCCGGCTGCCAGCGTCGCGTCTTCCGACCGACACGTCTCCTGCCTCCTGGCTGCATGAACTGCGGCGCTTACTGCACTGACTGTCGCGCGAACTCCAACTGACTGCCCCGAGCTGCGCCTGCGCCGTCCCTTTTATAGGCCGCGGCGGGGTCCCGTTATTTCCCTTTTTGCACACGGCCCGCATCGGGTCCAAGGTCCAAGATGTCCCGTTAATTCACGGTGCATCCGCTTTGCGCCGGTTCAAAGTCCACGGCTTTACCGTTTGACCTTATTGCCCTTTGGCGGCGTGGGTCCAAGGTCCAACGCGGCACCGTTATTTCACGGTCTCTCCGCTTTAGCCGGGTCCAAGGTCCAGTATTTACCGGTGGACCTGGATGCCCTCGGATTCTGCCGCATTCTCGCTGTTGCTAGGGGCTCTCCTGCCTCGAGATTTGTGGGGAGTTTTACGACTCCTCACAATACGCATATTTTTGGTTAAGGCTAGTTTCGTGATATCAGGCCACAGAGAAGAAGATTTTAAGCACGATTTTATTTCATCTGCTCTGGTTCCGCGGGGCACTACTGGAAGGGTTTGACGAAAATCTCCTGCTAAAAGAACTGTAACGCCACCCATTACAAAGTTATTGTCTCGTATATCCTTCAAAGTCCTATCGAGAGCTTCGTAGCCGCCCTTATGCGCCATAGTGCATTCATCCCAAACAATAAGCTTACAGTCTTTCAAAACCATGGCCATATTGGACTGCTTTGAAATTGAGCAATACGGCATTTCCACATTTATTAAATTCAATGGAAGTTTCAATGCAGAATGCGCTGTTCGACCTCCGGTTAGCAAAATGGCAGCTATTCCAGAAGAAGCGAAAGCCAAGGCAATATTTTTATTTAAACGAACTTTTGCCAAAATCAAATTCAAAAGGAACGTTTTTCCAGTGCCACCAGGAGCATCCAAAAAATATATTCCACCTCGTTTGGCCTCAACACTTTCTAATATGTGCCTATATGCTACGTTTTGCTCGGCATTAAGTGAATTTTCGTCATTAATAATACCTAATTCATTATTTTCATAGTTGATCTCTCTTAAATAGTCCCTATTTGCTAATGGTTCATCGACTCTCTTTGGCTCAGGTAAACCGTACTCTGATAAAATATTTCCTCCTATAGATAGTACGATATCTTCAATTGTAATTAAACACTTGGTGTGCGCACGCTCGCATTTGTATTTGGTACACAATATCTTCTGAGAGGCTTGATTTGTGCTTATCCCAAAGATGGAGTGGATCGCTTATTTGGCAAGATACTAACATTATTGCAAATAGTTCTCGCAATTTTGTTGGCATTTGACATTGTGCAGCTTCGGTCAAGGTCAAGTCCCAATGATTATCATCTTCCAGTAAGCCCAAAGCTTTGCAAGCCATTTGGTAAGTATTGTATTCAACACCATTTACTGTTTTTAAATCCAAGAATGAGGTTGGACCTCTTACCTCATGGAGTAAAAGTCTAAGATAATAACATTCACTATTTTTGGGATGAACAGTGTACACACGACCCAAACATTGATCTTTTTGAACCCCAAGGAAATTTGGAACGTCAACCCCTCGTTTTCTTCTTTGAAATGATTTGTTATTCCACGTGTAAAAAGAAGGCACTTCGGCATAAAGAAGGGTTCTCGCAAATGAGTCGATTTTGCAAAGCTCAAAAAAGGCAATTAGTGTTGTAGTTGGCGGATTCATTATCTGATTAGCCAATTGATTTGGATTATCTGGATTCAAGTATATCCTTTGACCGTTTTCCAAATGCACAGCTAATTGAGTGATTGCTGGATATCTCTCATGTATGGGAAACGCTAAAATTCTCCATACCGCTTCTGAGCTGCTTATATATCGACCACTTTCATATAATTTTATTTCGTCTCTTACGTTTTCTATTGCAATTGTCGCTTGATCACTCCCTTTGTTAATGTACTTACAGACATACTTAATAGACTTTACTGAGCTGCAGTATTCTACATTTAAATGGGCTCTAAGAGCACGCGAAGGAGTTGGATTATACGGCACAACCCAACGGTTATCTATAATGTTACCATTGATAACAATAGTAAAACCACTATCTATTGGAGCCCTTCCGTCTTTCCCAGTCAAAGTATCTTTCAAAAACTGCCTTGGAAATCTTTTTGTGCATTTACCTGCATTCATGCAAGGCGATTTCGAATTTAATGCCCCGCAGGGTCCATGAATCATATTTGCCTTGACGATATCATGAAGTAGAGGATCCTTATCAGGCTCGGGAATTTCAGCACTTATGATAGAATCAATTTGCTCAGGCATAATATGAGATTTTAGCCAAAGAAGTATGTGTACATGTGGCAGGCCACGCTTTTGTCATTCTATTGAATACATGAAGCACTGGACCTCACCAAATAAATTGCCTTTATCCAATAAAAACATTAATATTTTTACCTTTAAATGAAAAATTCGAGCAATAATGTCATGGCGATCATGGGGTTTTTGACCCGGATATAACGCTTTGGTTATATCATCCCATTTAGGATTGCATGTAAATGTTATAAAGAGATCAGGGCGACCATAGTGTCGAACATACGTCATAGCATCCTGCGTCTTTTCATGCATATATCGTGCGGAACCAGTAAATGTTGAAGGTAAAATAACCATTTGACCAAGTTGGCGTGCATCTGCATCTTGGCCGCCTATTGCATCTTTAAGATGCATTTTGCTTCATTGTTTGGAATATAATTTAGTCTTTTACTATCAATTTTTGCGAACATATCTGTCACAAATTGACTAAGCAAAGATCTCGAACGCAATAAATGATTGTCTTCAGATGATCGAACCATTAACCTATAACTATAGAAGTCTAATGCTGACACGGTCTTTTTAAAGTCTTTTTTTGAAACTGGATCAATTCGAGGTATTGTAACGAACTGATTTTGTATGTCTGCTCGCTACGAGATTCATGCGGCTAGCTCAGAGAAGTTATGTGTTCGTCCCACCAAATTTATATAAACGTGACCGCCCAGTAGATCAGTGAGAAAGCACAGAATTCACGGGTTCGAATTGGGTTTATTGCGGGTATGATTACACTCGGGGTCCTCGGTGCCTCCTAGTGATGCTCGTCTCTGCAAGTTGGTGCGTCGCCTCGGTGATCGCCTGCCTCGCTGATTCCGTGCTCCGGTCGTGTAGCTCCCTGTAGCTCCTTGTAGCTGCTCGGCGATGTTCGTCTCCGATGCGTTGACTCGAAGACCACTCGTAGCGCCTCGGACTCGCAAGGAGATCAGCCGTGCGGGCTTAGGGAAGCGTCACCGTTCTCAGACTAGGGTGAACAGGAGCTGCGCTCTACAGGACAACGCCTATAGACACACAACCGCCTGTCCCTGGCTCTGTCCCGGATGGTCCCACTAGGCTCCTGCTCGGATCGCGCTGACAGTCTAGGTGGACACCTGGAAGCTGCCTAGTGCTTCACCTTGCTTTACGCCTGGTGTAAACGAACGTTCCACCCTGGCCTCACCCGTTAGCTCGTTCGTGACGTTTCCGTGTGGCTTGATGTCCGATGCTCTGCTCCGGGATGCGCTGGTTGTGAGGTTGGACGTAGCGTGGCTTCTGGTACTTGGGGTTACGTACACGCCAGTCCCGGGCTCGTAAAACCGTGGGGCTTTCTAGGTCAGCGCCTTGAACTGACAAACGGTCCGTTCTCTCTAGGACAGCGCCTTGAGATCACGACTGGCCTACTCTCTAGGACAGCGCCTTGAAATAATAACCGGCCTACGCTTGCCCTTTCTGGCTCGTAACACTCGGGGTCTGGGACACACGCCGGTCCCGGGCTCGTAGAACCGTTGGGTCTCTCTAGGACAGCGCCTTGAAATGACCACCGGCCTGTTCTCTCTAGGACAGCGCCTTGAGATGACAATTGGCCTGTTCACTCTAGGACAGCGCCTTGAAATGATAACCTGCCTACGGCTCTCGCCCCGAGTTCACGATCTCTTGTCGCAGGACTTCACTGCTCGACTCTGAGGGACACGCCAGGCGCAATGCGAGGCTTTAGTCGTACAGGAGTAGGAACAGTTCGCCTTGACTTAGCCGTGTGATGCCCTCTGGACCTCAGCTACCTGTGTCTCAATTCGGAGATTCCTGATGATCCAATCCCGAACGTCTCGACGTAGCGATCTTGCTCCTTGTAGGCTCCCACGGCGCTGCTTCCGACGACTTGACTTGTGTTTTCACTTGTAGATTACTTGGCACTGATTGACTGACTTATTCACTTTGCTATCTTGACTGATCTTGACGGATTGATTCCTTGTGATCGACTGATCCAGTTGCCAGCGCCCGGCGGCTTTATATAGGGCCTCCGGGTACCGTTATGTCCCTCGTGCGCTCTGCCCGCGGCATCTCTCCACTCCGGGTCCAAAGTCCGTGGTCCCTGTTTGACCCACTTGTTCTTCACGCAGGGCCTTAAATTGTAGTTCTGCTCGTTGCTGCCGTCCCGCGGATTCTTATGTTGCATGTGGCACGCCTGTGTGCCGCTCGGTTGCTGAGATGTGGCACTTGTCCTCCTGGTCCAAAGTTCACGGCAGAGTCCAAAGTCCGGTGCAGTTCCGTTATTTCCTTTTGCACACACGGAACTTTGGCTCTGCCCGCGAAGTCTCCACTCTCTCACTCTCCGCCATGACTCTCCAAACTCTCTTGTCAGAGTTCTCTCTCTCGACCTCGAAGTCTCCAAACTCTCACTCTACACTTCTCGGTCTCCAAACTCTCTCTCTCCGCCGCGCCGCTACTACGGTAACTCGCCGTAACTGGTAAGCGGCCGGCCATCCGTTATTTTAGCTGCTGCTATTTGTGTTGAGTTATTCAACTCCTCACAGTATGTTAATAGAATATCCATCCTCTCCATGACAAAATAGTAAAGGATATTGTAAACTATCATATGAGCGATGGATTTCACTTATGCGCTGAAGTTTGTTTTCATAACTTTCAAAAACAATGTCTCTCTTTTGAAATTGTTCGCCAATTAATACCAAAGCAACTTCTTTGGCTGCAGGAGCATTATAGCGGCCTTTATAAGCATCAGCTGGTTTTTTTTCAGCGTGAATAACCATTTTAAAATCCTGACAATTTTTTTGAACTTTTTGTAGTGCAGTTTTGAACCCTTTAATATATGGATTACAATTGTGCAGCATTATTTGGAGAGCCTATACCAAGTCATGTTTAACGTCAGAATAATGTTTTCTCCTTAAATTAACTTCTGTTTCATCCTCGCCAACAAAATAAATTTGCAAAAACTCAGCTTCCTTTTGAGGAGCCGGCAAGAGGCTACCAACCAAGTGATACACTTGACCTTGAACTTTAAATGTAGGCATGAACCTATCTTTGACAATTTTCGTACTACCAAATGACGTCATTTGAAAGCAATTGTTGTACTTTCTTATAAACGCCATGAAGTGATTATGGTCAGGATGACTACCCATTATCAAGCTATTTAGGGGCTCTGGTAAATTTTTCTAAGAAGGAAGTTTAACTTTTCCTTCTTTACAACATATACCTTTAGGCTCATTTTTCCATTTTAAAGCTCCACAAAATCCGCACTTCTTGTCCATCGCCCCTAATTGAACATACTTATCAGTGTCATAGTCTATCGCAGCATTATAATGAAATGCTGAATTTTCTTTTATTTCCCAAGACGCGGCAGCTTCTACAGTTTCTGATTCATTTGCATTTGCACCTACAGCTTTTACGTTTTCTTATTCATTTGCGAGTCTTTTATTTTTAGCCTTTTCACGATACTTTTGTGATGCAGTCTTTGATATTTTTTTAGCTGTTCGGTCAGAAAATCGGACTCGCCTTTTTTTTGTTTTTTTGGGGGTGGGTGGAAGATAAAATTCGCTTGGAGAAGGAGAATTCGTGTTTTGCCTGTCTTCTAGTGGAACTAACACATCAAAATGTCCATTGGAAGGATCGCCACTAAAACGCAGTCTTTTAATAGGACTCCCTTCTGTTCCAAAGTGGGTAAGAAAATTTCCATTGTAGTAGATTTCAATAAAAATTGGGTACAATTCCCCTGCAGCCATTAACTCAGAAGTACCACCATAAGTGTGAGGGAGCATCATTTCACGTTCATAATCTAAAGGATTGTCATAAATGTTTCCTTCAGAATTAACCGTATAATTAGCGAAATGATTCCACCGTCCCACAACACTCCTAACTATGGCCTGGCGTATTTTAGCAGACAAACTTTCATTTCCATTTAAAATGTAGGAAAGTGCATTAAGTAGGCAAGCTCCATCGCCTGTTATTGAAACTATGGAGTGAGGGACTAATACACCGTCTATCCTTAGGTTTTCAATATGCATATTAACCGTATCAAATTCTATCGCAGCATTATTGTGTCGTGCAGTTTCAACGTTTTCTGCCTGATTTGTTAGTCTATTATTTTCAACATTTTCACAATACATTTGTAGTGCAGTCTTTAATTTTTTTCCCCTAATTCGGTCAGAAGATCGGACTCGCCTCCTTTTGGTTTTTTTTGGGGTGGGTGGAAGATAAAATTCGCTTGGAGAAGGAGAATTCGTGTCTTCTAGTGGAACTAACACATCAAAATGTCCATTGGAGAGATCGCCACTAAACCGCAGTCTTTTTATAGGACTCCCTTCTGTTCCAAAGTGGGTAAGAAAATTTCCATTGTAGTAGATTTCAATAAAAATTGGGTACAATTCCCCTGCAGCCATTAACTCGGAAGTAGCACCATAAGTGTGAGGGCGCATCATTTCACGTTCATAATCTAAAGGATTGTCATAAATGTTTCCTTTAGAATTAACCGTATAATTTGCGAAATGATTCCACCGGCCCACAACACTCCTAACTATGGCCTGTCGTATTTTAGCAGACAAACTTTCATTTCCATTTAAAATGTAGGAAAGTGCATTAAATAGGCAGGCCCCATCGCCTGTTATTGAAATTATGGAGTGAGGGACTAATACACCATCTATCTTTAGGTTTTCAATAGCCATATTGATAACTTAATTAAAAGTTAAACTTCAAAAATTTTCGATTATAAAATTATTTGTTAAAAACTAACGTAAATTGCAATACATAGAAGTTCACTACGAATGCAAAAGTAAAATTAAATTTGCATTCAGCCTGTAAAATACAGACCGTAGTAAACTTCCGAAAATCGCAATACATAAATGCAATTAAGTTGACAACGAATGCAAAAAAAACTTTAGTTTGCATTCAGCCTGCAAAATACAGACTGTAGAAAACTTATAGTCAGCATATATGTTTTGTTAGAAACTATTGAAAATTGCCATACATAGAAGTTCACTACGAATGCAAAAGTAAAATTAAGTTTGCATTCAGCCTGCAAAATACACCGCAGTAAACAGGGCCGGCAAGCCCTCTCACACCTCTCCAAAGGACTTCCGTCCAATAAGTCTCTCCTCCTTCTTGTTAAAGACCCTGGAAAGGCTAATTGACACACACATCAGACTAACTATCAACCCTAGTTTACTCTCAAATGCACAACATGCGTACCGTAAAGGCAGATCAACAGATACTGCCCTTCACTCCCTAGTATCGTATATAGAGAGAGGGTTCCATAACAAGGAATACTCCCTGGCAGCCTTTCTAGACATAGAAGGCGCTTTCAACAATGTCACCCCAACGGCTATCACTGGCGCTATGACGGAACTAGGCATTGAGCGTCCTATAGTGGGACTCATTCACACCATACTCACCAGTAGGGTAGTGTACTCCACTATGGGATCAGCACAATCGACTAGGAACGTTAGTAGAGGAACACCGCAAGGCGGTGTACTTTCCCCTCTGCTATGGGTTATAGTTGTTAATAAACTTCTATTACTTCTAGAGGAAGCGGGATCAAAAGTGGTGGCCTATGCGGACGACGTGGTTATCCTAATGCAAGGAAAATTTCCTCAAACGCTATGTAACCTGATGGAGACAGCCCTATCCTCACTCTCAAGGTGGACAGCGTGCTGCGGACTGGGTGTCAACCCAGAAAAGACAGAATTAGTTCTATTTACAAGGAAGTATAAGATACCAAGTCTAACTCTCCCAAAACTACTCCAAACTCGCCTTACTCTTAGCAACCAAGCAAAGTATTTAGGCGTCATCCTAGACAAGAAACTCCTCTGGGCAGAGAACATCGCGGACCGCACACGTAAAGCGGCCATAGCACTCTTTTCTTATAAAAAAGCTATAGGGAGAAAGTGGGGCTTCTCTCCCGTAATAGTTCACTGGCTATACACTGCAATAGTCAGACCCATACTCCTCTATGGAATCATCGTCTGGTGGCACTCCCTAGAAAAGTATTGCAACCTCAAGAATCTGAACAAGATCCAAAGAAGCGCAGAACTCTGCATAAGTGGGGCGCTTCGCACAACCGCCACTGAAGCATTGAATACAATTCTTGACCTAGAACCTCTAGACCTGCTTGCCAAAAGCTGGGCATCAGCGACGGCGCTGAGGCTCCGCGAAGCGTCGGCTTGGTCAACAGGTTCATCAGGTCACTCCCGTATACTTACAAACCAGCGTTATATACCACACATACCCACCCGCTCAGAATGGGACCACCTCCCTCACCAGATTGAGAACGCCGTCAACATATACACGGATGGCTCCAAGCTTAACTTGCAAACAGGAGGGGGAGTTTTCTCGCCTGAACTGGACATAAAAGTCTCCTTTCGACTACCAGATCACTGTAGTGTCTTCCAAGCGGAAGTGATGGCAATCCAGGAAGCCATGTCTTACCTGGATACAACAAAACACTGCAACACAGACATCTTCATATTTTCGGACAGTCAAGCAGCCCTCAGGGCCCTCGACTCCTACTCAACCAGCTCACTTACTATCTCTGAATGCCGCAAATCTCTGAACGAGATGGCCACTCATCTCAGAATCAGCCTCATTTGGGTGCCTGGACACCGTAACATTGAAGGCAACTGCATAGCGGACGAACTAGCAAGACAAGGAACAACCACCGACATCCTTCGCGATAAGGACACGGTGGGCATGCCCATAGCTACCTGCAAGCTTCTCCTCAAGCAAAGATTGTACACCCTCTCCAACAACCGTTGGAATACGATCCCAACATGCCACACCTCCAGGCTTACCTGGGGTAACTATAATCCGAAAAGAACCAAAACCCTCTTACAATGTAACAGGGCAGACATTTCCACCTTAATTAATGCCCTCACGGGCCACTGTCTTTTAGGGACACACGCGCGCAGGCTAGGACTCAGCAGCTACAACTACTGTCGCAGCTGTAAACAGATAGAAGAAGAGGAGAACATTGAACACCTCCTGTGCTTCTGCCCAGCACACAACCTCAAACGTTTTCAAACACTAGGAAGATACACGCTTCCAAACCTTGCAGCCATACAAGGCACCAGCATACCCAAACTGCTTTGTTTTCTGAAAAGAACCAACTGGTTCGAGAAACCCAATAACCCATGAGCTAGGGAAATGGATCTTTTCTGAGATCATATGGTATCACAAGGGGCCCATGGCGGCCTAAGTGAGGGGATTAGTTTATAATCCCCAACCATGCTCACCTAACCTAACCTAAACATATAATCAGCAAATTTAAGAAACAAACTGATTTTTTCAGACGAAGTTATTTGCTTTTTTTTAAAACAAACTACTAAAATCGCAATACATAAATGCAAGTAAGTTGACTACGAATGCAAAAATAACTTCAGTTTACATTCAGCCTGCAAAATACAGACTGTAGAAAACTTATAGTGAGCAATTATAGGGGGTTTCCCTAAACTGTTGAATTGCTGAATTGTTGCATTTTGGTCAGCTGTTAATCAGCTGTTCCATACAAAGTCAACTTTCAGAAATTTCAGCAATTCAACAGCCTCGGGGCTGTTGAAAATTTTGTTGAATTGCTGAAAAGCCAGAGTTGTCACCTTTATTTAAAAGTCGTGGCAACTCTGTAACATTTTAGTATCACCAGTACGCATTATTTATTTTAAAATCAACTTAGAAAGCATATTTGTGGTTCTTTTTACCTTGGTAACGCTTTTAGACAGTAACTAGCAATAACAAATCAAATTTTACATGCTTTAAGTTCCGTGAAACTTTTCAACAAATAACAGCTGTTTGAAAATTCAACAGGAACCATTTTGGGTCGTTCCCTTAATTGCTGAAATTTTTTGTTGAATTTTCAACAATTCAGCAATTCAACAGTTTAGGGAATCCCCCTTATGTTTTGTTAGAAACTATTGAAAATAGCAATACATAGAAGTTCACTACGAATGCAAAAGTAAAATTAAATTTGCATTCAGCCTGCAAAATACAGACCGCAGTAAACTTATAATCAGCAATTTAAGAAACAAACTGATTTTTTCAGACGAAGGCTTTTTTTTAAAACAAACTACTAAAGTCGCAATACATAAATGCAAGTAAGTTAACTACGAATGCAAAAATAACTTCAGTTTGCATTCAGCCTGCAAAATGCAGACTGTAGAAAACTTATAGTCAGCAATTTTACAACGTAATTGTTTTCTTAAAAGGTTTACTACAAATACGAATTTGTCAAAAATTTGTATTCAGCCTGCTAGAACAGACTGCAGTAAACTCTAAAATGATTTAAGGATTAGTTTAATACAAATGCAAACCTATAATGGAAAAATTTGCATTAGCCTTTAAAATGCAGGCCGTATATATCTTAGCACTACATACTAACCCGATGCTTACTACGAATGAGTATTTAGCCATCAACTAATTTTTCATCCAGTCTATACATATGTAAACAGACTGCAGTAAACTCTAGAGAAAATATAAGCAGCCACAAATAAATAGGTATATTAAAAAGAAGAATACTAATACATGTACAATGTACATTAGGGTGGTTTTTTTTTGTATGAAAAATTCTAAGGTCCTACTCTCACCCCCTTATACTTTGCGCATTGATGCATTTAAGACATACCAAAAAGAAAAAGTATAAAAAAATGCGATTTAGTGCTTGCGCATTGACCTTTAAGTTTATCACTCATACGAACTGTTGCCCTTGATCAAATATTTTAATTTTATATAGATGGCGTAGACTTGTCATTACTTATTGAGTCTAAACATAAAGGTAACCTTGTCACCTTTACAAACGGCTAAAGAAAAATAAAATCGCTATGGCAATATAAGTTCCAATATTTAAGGGAGTCGCACCACAAATGAAACAAATATTTTTTTTATTTATCGCCGTACAGGGTATTATAATTTCAGTCAAAAGTTTGCAACGCAATGAAGGAATGATATCCGACTATATATTCTTGATCAGCATCACCAGGAGAGTCGATCAAGCCATGTCCGTCTGTCTTTTCTTGTTAAGTCGCCTTATTCGTCAAAGGACGTACTCGAATTTCCTTGCTCTCCCATACGCTAACCAGCATTTTTTCAACAAGCTGAGCACTTTCAGATAAGAAACTTTGTTTCAGAGGAACTGTCCTGTAGACAGAGGTGCTCTCCATTTTGTTAACGATTATGAACGAAATCAAATATTTGACAAGTGTAGATATGGGAAAAGATTTGCCTACCCAAAACTCATACTGGCTTACGTGCCAGTTTGAGTAATTTTTTGGAAACTTTGAGACCATTGCGCAAGCCCTTAGACTTAATTTAAAATTTTTTGGATTTTAGTTTAAGTTATTTTGCTCAAATATCTTGTGTTTAAAAGGGTGAGATAAAAATTCCTTATAAAAAACCGTCCTAGTGTACATATGTATGTTTATAATTGGTTTGAGTGCAAATTAATAAACTAATTTATGATTTTTCTGCAGCTAACTACAGCCTGTATCAAGCAGGCTAAATGAAAGTTTTCATTTGTAGTAAACTGCGGAATATATGTATGTACATTAGGGCGGTTTTTTATAAGGAATTTTTATCTCACCCTTTTAAACACAAGATATGTGTGCAAAATAACTTAAACTAAAATCCAAAAAATTTTAAACTAAGTCTAAGGGCTTGCGCAATGGTCTCAAAGTTTCCAAAAAATTACTCATACTGGCACGTAAGCCAGTATGAGTTTTGGGTAGGCAAATCTTTTCCCATATCTACACTTGTCAAATATTTGATTTGATTGAGCAGCAGCATTCCTATTCAGCAGCAACACTGGCTTACAAAAAGGGACAGCAATAGAAAGAGGCAGCAAATTATATTTTTTTAACAGTTTTGGTTTTGTTATTGTACGCACTTTTGTAAGGCCACAAAACAAAAAGTCACAACCAAATTGAGAAAAGGAATAACAAAAAGAGAACTAAAAAATTACAAAAAAAACTGATCAAAATAAAAAGACGCACATTTGTAATTTTTTTTAATGTTTCATTTATTGAAACTGTTAAACTGTTAACTTAACTGTTTAAGGGCGAAATATGCCATGATTTTGGGGGGGGTAGGGCACCCATTCTTTCCAAATACTCCACCCTTGCAGTCAGGGCCCTTATATCCTGCTGAGCCTGCTGCAAGGAGGTGGTCAGGACTGCCACCTGATTGTGGACCTGTCCCTGCCGCTTCCAGTAACTTGGCCTCTGTTGCTGGGGAAGCCGGTGATCTGGCTGCGCTGCTGTGTAATGCGCATTTTGTTGCTGGATTGGCTGCTGTTGTTGTTGCTGCACTTGCTGCTGTTGTTGATTTTTCTGCTGTTGTTGTTGGTATGACTGCTGTTGTTGTTGTTGGTATGGCTGCTGTTGTTGTGGGTTTTGCTGCTGTTGTTGTTGCTGGACTTGGTGTTGAAAGTCCTGTTGCTGTTGCTGCATCTGTGGCGGTTGCTGGCCTAAATGGCGAAGTAGGGCCGCGTTTACCGCCCAGAGCCGGTAAATTTCCATTTGGAACTCGTTAGGTGGCGCCTGGCCACCCGCACGTCCGTCTTGTGCATCACCCATTTTTTAACTGACGAAAATCAAAGCGAGGATCAACTGCTTCTTTTCGCTTGCATATATGTATGCGTCGCCAACATATATTTGTCTCACTCACACCAGAGGTCAAATAGGCACAATTTTGTGTGTGTGAGCTTTTTGTTTTTTTTCTACTTATATTAGAAGAAGAAGAAACTCATCCAAACACACAAATGTGGTAAAAAGCTTTGGCACAACAATCTAATTCTGAGAAATGAAGTACTTTTGAACAAACATACATATATCCCAAATCATAGCATTACATAAATTGTCCAGTTAATTGAAACGCTTTATATGTAACTGTAAGGTATGCTATGCTTTCTATACCCAATGATAGCAACAATAGATACGATTTCGCTGATTTGAAACAAATTTTTAAAAATCTATATCAAAACTGAAATTGTTAAGAAAGTTTCGATAAACGTTTCAGTTATTTCTTTTGAGTGCATTGAAGGTAATGCATCTTCGGAAATAGTTCAATTTTATTTTTAGGACTGTCAAAGCTAATAAAATAAATTGGCAAATTAAATGGGAATTTTAATTTTTGAACGCTAAATTTACATTTAATATTTTAAACACATTGATGTGCATATTCTGTTTTTTAAGAATATTTTTAAGAATAGAGCTCAAAAACTCAAGCTGCTAAATTTTTTCGCAGCTAAATTTCTTCGAGTGTATAAACGTAAACAACGTTCGGCCGAATAGTCTTCCCGAAACATTGAAAATTTAGGAACAATGCATACACAGAGAGAATTTTTCATGAACGTTGCACTCAAATTGACAATTTTTTACTCTAAATATAACCAAGTACTCACTTTAAGTAAAAATACTCACTTTGAGTACACAATTTTAAAATAATATACCTTGGAATTAAGTCTTTTTCGAGATTTTTTTCTCGTACATGCCGACTTATCAATGTGTGTGTAAGTCGTTGCGTTTTTACATTTAAATGTGACGACTACAATTTTTCCCTTCCTTCCCCTTAAATACCCTCAAATGAATTATTTAAAATCAAAACAAAAATACCATATGAATTTAACAAATTAGCTACACATTTGGATTTAGAATTGCATCCAATAGATTATCCGTTCTGGTATCCAAATTGTACAAATTTTATCAAGTGTTTCTAATCCAGAAAAAAAACATTGGCCGCATCTCTTTCGCTTTAAATGACTCTCTCTCTCTGCTCACTACTCTCTCGCTCTGCTTTTGCTGACGTCCGTGAGTGCTGCGAAAAACAAAAACAATGTGCTGCCAAAGAGGCCCCCCGCACCCCGCGCAAACAAAAAGGATCATATAAAATCAACCGTGGGTCCAAAAAAAAAAAAAAAATACCTTTCTAATTGTATGGCATAGCTCCGGTGCGGAAAAATTAATTAAGTGCCCCAACCGGAAGTCGGTTGGGGCTCATCTTCTGGGCTTTCGAAGATTTCCACAAACAAAGCTTAAAAAAAAAATATCAACTTGTTTGGTTGAAAACTGTGGGAATGGTTGATGTTTTCTTCAACCAATTTTGCATTTTTCGAGAGTCCTGGGAGTCCTTAGGAGCCAAATTTTAAAAAATCCTTTCTTAGTGCACACCTCCTCTAACACACGATTCAGACCCGATTTTTTCCAGAATTTTAGGTCTTATGGTTTGGGCTGGGGGAACATGACGCAAATCGACATCTACTCCTTTATAGTAATACTCGATTATGTCAACCCCCAATATTTTTTATTAAATAAAAGATCTACTACTACTACTATGCAAATATAAATGTAGCATACATTTGTAATGACTTCAGAATATGTCAAATTAACATTAAACATATTAAAAGACAATATTTTTAAAACAATTTTTTTTAATAATTTAATAATAAAAATCTTAAGTGAAAACAAGAAATAAAAAATATACATTTTTTGTAAGTCGATTGTTTGATAAACGTTGATGTGGGACCTCCGAAAGTTGCAGTTGCGTAAGTTGCATAAATCTTAAACGACATAATATTTTTTAGTGGTGTTAATTTTTTGTAGTTTGTTTTACGCTTGCAGAGGGTATTATGATTTCAGTCAGAAGTTTGCAACGCAGTGAAGGAGACGTTTCCGACCCCATAAAGTATATATATATTCTTGATCAGCATCACTAGACGAGTCGATCTAGCCATGTCCGTCTGTCCGTCGGACCGTCTGTCAACTATACCTTATGGGTGCGTGTCATAACGCCCGGTGTCATAGCGCCCGCGGGCTCCGAAAGGGTCGGAAAAAAAATCGTCAAAAAATTCTAGCTTCGGTGTTTTTTTTAAATATTACCTTCTACTCTTGGAGATGTTAATTTTTAAATATTTCTGAATTTTGAATTAAATATTTATAAAATCTGACGACTATATTATATAGCTGCCATAGGAACGATCGGAAAATTTATGGAAAATAAATAGGAAATAAATTCAAGCTTCCTTGGTTTCTATTGTATTTTCTCTATATGACTCTTTTTTAATATTTCCGAATTTCAATTTTAATTTAATCAAAATCGGACGACCATAGGAACGATATAAAAATTAATGGGAAATTAATTGGAAACAAATTATAGCTCCGTTGATTTTTACTGTATTTTCTTGTACTCTAGGATATGATTTTTTTTAATATTTCGGAATTTCAAATTTCGGAATTTAACAAAAATTGGATGACTATATTATATAGCTGCCATAGGGAAGGATAGAAAAATTAATGTCAAAACAATACGAAATTTAAAATATTTGCGATTTGCAAGTTAATAGGAATGATCTGCAAAGGCATATACGCTTCGGCTGGCCGAAGCTAGCTTTCTTTCTTGTTTCGACCTAATTTGTAGGGGAGTGTAGGGTAATGTGACGAACTCGACGAATCTCACATATGACGTCACGACAAAAATTCCAAATAGATGTATTTACAGTAATATAAGTAAGAAGTCCCGTAATATGTTCATGAGGTAATTTTTTCTAAAATGGTGGTGCGCAAACTAGCAAACTTATTCAATTTATTTGTGTTTCAGTAGTGCCAGAGCGAAGATAGGTGAAAACAAGAAAGGAAGCTAGCTTCGGCCAGCCGAAGCTTATATACCCTTGCAGATCATTCCTATTAATTAACAAATCGCAAAAATGTTTAATTTTCTAATATTTCTCATTAATTTTCCGATCGTTCCTATGGCAGCTATATGATATAGTCGTCCGATTTAGATCAAATTAAAATTGAAATTCGGAAATATTTAAAAAGAGTCATATCCTAGAGTAGAAGATAATACAATAAAAACCAAAGAAGCTAGAATTTATTTCCTATTACTTTTCCATTAATTTTCCGATCGTTCCTATGGCAGCTATATGATATAGTCGTCCGATTTTGATTAAATTAAAATTGAAATTCGGAAATATTTAAAAAGAGTCATATCCTAGAGTAGAAGATAATACAATAAAAACCAAAGAAGCTAGAATTTATTTCCTATTACTTTTCCATTAATTTTCCGGTCGTTCCTATGGCAGCTATATGATATAGTAGTCCGATTTTTTAAATAATTAATTCGAAATTCAGAAATATTTAAAAAATAACATCCCCAAAAGTAGAAGGTAATATTTCAAAAAACACCGAAGCTAGAATTTTTTAAAGTTTTTTTTTTCCGATTGTTCCTATGGGAGCTATAAGATATAGTTGTCCGATCCGGTCGGCTCCGACATATATACTAACTGCAATAGAAAGAAGACTTTTGCGAAAGTTTTGTACCGATAGCTCAAAAACTGAGAGACTAGTTTGCGTAGAAAACAGACGGACAGACGGACATGGCTAGATCGACTCGTCTTGTGATGCTGATCAAGAATATATATACTTTATGGGGTCGGAAACGTCTCCTTCACTGCGTTGCAAACTTCTGACTGAAATCATAATACCCTCTGCAAGGGTATAAATATAACACAGGCCGACAAAATGTGACATGGGTCGGTGTCCAGGCCTGCCACCATTTTATTTCGATAAATGAGGCTTTTCTAAGCATAAGTTGCCACTACGCCTACAGTCCATCAGCTCTGGTATTTGCGGTATCTTTAATTTAAGAAAATCACAAATTTTCTTCGTCTTTTGGGATATATCTTCAAGAGTGGTCAACCAATTTTGGTATTCTTTTCGGAATTAAATAGTTACATGTCTCTTTTATACGGTCGTTTTGGAAAATTCAATCTAACTGAACCACAAGAGAAGGTGGGCGCATTTAAAATTTTAAAGTCACAGCAAAGTTTAAAAATCTTAATTTGTGAACAGCGTTTAAAAATTAAATAAAAATATTTTCTTCTACAATGCATTTTTGATCCAAAGACACCTTATGTCCCTAATTTTTAGGACACTCATCAGGTTTTTGTGTATTGTTTTGGAATTTTTAAAATTGTTTTTCTTACTTCCTTCACAGTGACGATTCACAAGCAGTGCCCAAACCTGTCACTATTTTACGTAACTCATAACTGTTTTTGAGCACAAGTGACCCTTGCTTTAAAAATATTTATACATGGGCGTAAGCTAAAAGCTGGAGGGGGATTACACTTCAAGCATTTCAGCCCCCAAAGATTAGTAGGCTACGCTCATGTGCTTATACTCAAAGCAAAACTACTTAGATCGTTTAGAATTATGATATTTAAAATTGTGACAGGTTTGGGCACTGTTTGTGAATCGTCACTGTGAAGGAAGTAAGAAAAACAATTTTAAAAATTCCAAAACAATACACAAAAACCTGATGAGTGTCCTAAAAATTAGGGACATAAGGTGTCTTTGGATCAAAAATGCATTGTAGAAGAAAATATTTTTATTTAATTTTTAAACGCTGTTCACAAATTAAGATTTTTAAACTTTGCTGTGACTTTAAAATTTTAAGTGCGCCCACCTTCTCTTGTGGTTCAGTTAGATTGAATTTTCCAAAACGACCGTATAAAAGAGACATGTAACTATTTAATTCCGAAAAGAATACCAAAATTGGTTGACCACTCTTGAAGATATATCCCAAAAGACGAAGAAAATTTGTGATTTTCTTAAATTAAAGATACCGCAAATACCAGAGCTGATGGACTGTAGGCGTAGTGGCAACTTATGCTTAGAAAAGCCTCATTTATCGAAATAAAATGGTGGCAGACCTGGACACCGACCCATGTCACATTTTGTCGGCCTGTGTAATCAGATAAATATACAAACTTTTTGTAGGGTATGGTGACGAATTTTTTTTACTCAAGTATTTGAATTGTGATCGTTGATTTTATGTAAAAAAAACTCGAATTTTACCATATAACATTGAATGCCCCAGTTTGATGGTTCTTTTGTATTTGTATACAAACAACGAATCGTTCGTCATCCTACCCTACAACTTTTGAAAGTGCAAAATTAGAATGGTTCACGCCAAACGCTGTAGGACTTAGCTCCGTTGGAATTTAAAATCGTACTTTTACAGAAATATGCCCAGTAGATGTAAGCAACATTCTGCTTATACACTTTAAAAAATATTGCTTTTTGAAAAAGTTGCATTCAAAGAAAAAATCGTTCGTCACCTTAAAAATTGCGTTTTTTTTTAATGCGAAATCTTTGTTAGCTTTGAAGGGACGTATGTTTTGAAAAAAAAATCTGATGGTTGTGGGGTTACATATTTAAAAAGAGGGATCAATTACACCAGTTTACAAAATAAAATCGACCTCACCCTAATCGGAGGCAACCTTAATTTTCCGGAAAAGTACTCTGAGAAAAAAAAGCAGTCTAAAATTAAGTGAAATATTCTTAAATTAAGAACGTTTGGTCATGGGAATGAGTCAAGTCCGATAGTTCTTATATTAAGACAGAATGTTCTTAAATGCAGAACACTTATTGTAGACCAAAAAGTCTAAAATCAAGAAAAATTGATCTTCATCTAAGAACACATTTTATTAATTTAAGATGTCAATGGTATAGAATTAAGACTGAAAATTCTGAACCCAAGAGTATGGTAAACAAGGAAGCGATCTATTTTTAGGATTAAAAATACTTTATTTAAGAATATAAATTCATTTATTTATTTCATAACCTTATAATTAATGGATTTTCTGCTGTTGATACTTTGGTCCTCTTCGATTTTGACAGGCTCATTTTGTTTGAGTGGAGGCTCAACAGAGTTTTGGTTGGCTTCATACTTAAAAGAAATAAGAGTTAAAATGTATGCCAATTGTTTTTTTTTGTAAATTAAGATACTTACAAAAGTTTTTCTCCACTCAAACAGTTTTTTCCTGAAAATTAAACGAGGACCCAGTGGTGGAATTGCTTCCTTAATATCATCCCTGTCCATGTATTTTAAACAATCAAATGTTATATTTGCATCTAAGGAATAAAAACAAGAGAGAACGCTATAGTCGGGTGCCCCGACTATCATATACCCGTTACTCAGCTAAAGGGAGTGCGAAGGAGTTTGGGATGAAAACTTTGATCCGCCGTAACTTTTTAACGAATGGTCCGATTAAAAAAATGTCTTCTACATTTCGATAGGTATTGATAAACACAATAAAACTGCAGTTTTACTTTTCCGAAATATTGAAATTTTTCAAATCGTATATAAGAGATTGTGGAGGGCGTGGCACCCTTTAGAAACAACCTTGCGCTGCGTAGGAACTTCTAAAAACTGCATGCAAAATATCAATCTTCTAGCTTTTATAGTTTTCGAGATCTCAGCGTTCATACGGACAGACATACAGACAGACAGACAGACGGACGGACAGACGGACATGGCTAGATCGACTCGGCTAGTGATCCTGATCAAGAATATATATACGTTATAGGGTCGGAAATGCTTCCTTCTAGCGGTTACATACTTTTGCACGAATACATTATACCCTTTTACTCTACGGAAACGGGTATAATTAGCTTAACTTTTATCAGCGGAGCAACAAAGGGAGAAGAAGAAAAAAATGTGAGCGTACATATGTACATATGTAAATACTAATACACACACTGTCGCAACTGGAGTGTTTTCCTTTCTTCACATTCTTTTCATTTATTTTGTTCATATTACCCATGGGCTATGCAGTTTTTTCGGCCGCTGCGCTGATAGCTTTTCGACGCTGTTAAGCAGAGAAACGTGGACGTCGAAACGCTGACAGCGCAGCGGCAGAAAAACTGCTTAGCCCATGGGTCGGGAGTGCTGCTTCTGCTGGCCACCACTGGTTTTTATGTTTTTCTTACCAATTAAGTATTGCATTAAATGTTCCATACCGAGTTCTTTCATTAAATTAGATAGCTTAACTTTGTCTGAGTCCTCGGGTATACGCCGGACTTAAGTACATAACCTCAAAAGTTGAGCACGGTACCGGGTCAGCTATATTCTTTTGATCCTTCACCTCCTCAATGTTTTCTTCAGGCTCCGAATCCGAAAGGATTATACGCTTTCTTTTAGCTTTAGCCGGCATTTTAACACGCACTTTTTTTTAAACCATTTTTTCGATTTCACAACCAGTAATGCACGCGAACAATTGGGAATGGTTCAGTGTGACCATTCCGTTAAATCATCGATATCTATTAAGACATAGATGTTAAAAATATAACTAGTTTAAGGCAAATAAAAAAAGGGGGACATTTCCTTATTAATATTGTATTAGCATTTGTTTATTGGTGTACACTTTTTATTAAAGCGCGTTACTAGTAAATTGCGATAATAGGATCCGATATTCGATAATTTTATCGAAACTTTTCTGTTTTGTTTTGATAATCGTACACACATTTACAACAAAAACATTAAAGAAGGAAACAATAAGCAAATAAGCAATGGAAAATCATATATTAAAATTAAGCGTATTTAAGTAAATTAACATTTTAAGATTTGTAATGTATTATGACTGTATCAACCTTTTTAAATCTTAAAAACTCAAATATAATAGAATCGTATTTTAAAAAACATGATTTTTTGTCTAAATAAATGGGGCCTGTTTGACATTTATTACAGTTGATTTTACCAAGTTTTTTTTTGCGTGCCCTTAAAAATCGGTCTTTAATTTTATAATCTTTAGAGATGAGAACTGCACTTCTGTCTTCTTCAGGTTTTAAAATCAGAATAATTTTATTATGGCATTTTGGTCCAATTGGAACCTCAGCCCGGAAATATAAATGTGTATTACAATTATATATGTGTGTGTATATATGTTTAAGTGCTAACAAAGTAGTTTTTCTGTATATTTGCTCGAGCGGGAGTACATCCTGCCTGTTGCTGACATTGCAGCTCTATCTAGTGCAGCGGTCGGCGCACACATATAATAACATTTTCTTTAATATTTGTATGAGTAAATTGCACTGGGCAGATCATCAGAGTGTGTGTGCAGACCGCTGTTCTACAGTATACGTGAGCGAGCAGCGGCTGGGCAGAACAAAACCCTATGCTGCCGACCGCTGATCTAGGGCGATGAACGGCTAGCTGCCGGTCATCATCCATTTACGAGATAGCACGGAAAAATTTAGGCGGCGGTACGGATACGGTAACTGCGGAAAAATTAATTAAGTGCTCCAACCGGAAGTCGGTTGGGGCTCATCTTCTTGGATTTCGAAGATTTCCACAAACAAAACTTAAAACCCCGTTCCAGGGTTGAATATGCTTTCTTTATTTGGAATCCCTCAGGAAGTGTCCAGATCAATAGAATTGAGAGGTTGCAGAAAAAGTTTTTGCATTGCAATCCTTGCATTTTACATCACCGGCTCCGTCCTATGCTAGCCACTGTTCCCTGCTTCACACTTGTTCCTTAAAGGATGCAATTGCAGGACGAATTTTTCCTAATGATCTGCTAGTAGGTAATATTAATTATTCTTGCCTGTTGGGATGCATTCATTTAAATGTTTCTGCCAAGAATATTCGTACCATGTTTCCATTCCTGGACCGTACTTTCAAGAAAAATTATACCCACTATGAGCCATTACTAAGGGCTCTTAGAATGTTTAATTCCCTGCCTTCAAGCATTAGATTCATGAAGGATATTAATTAATTAGGATATATTAATAAATTAATTTTAAAAATATATTTAAGTTAAATTAGTGTAGCCAGATAAGGATTTATAGTATAGTATTCTTCATCAAGAGCACCAACCGAGAGAATCTAGCCATGTCAGTGCGTCAGTATAAACGCTGAGATCTCGGAAATTATAAAAGCATTTAGCAGGCGATTAATCGCTATTGTAACCCAAAACTCACAGTCCAAGGTCACAGTGATGCTAACTATTTAAAAAACTTTATGTTTTAGGGCTACTATGATCGTTTGAAATCAGAAATGCTTTGCCCCACTAGCCTCCAAGGAAAAGAGGATGTGCTGTTTGGGAACCTGCATGAGCTCTATACCTTTCATAATGACGTTTTTCTTAAGGATCTTGAAAACTGTATTTCGACCGCTGAGCTCGTCGCACTATGCTTTGTTCAAAGGGTAAGTTGATAAAACAATGAAAAGCTTGTTTTTACCATTATCTTTTATAGCGTGATACATTTTATCAACTGTACTCTTTCTATTGTCAAAACATTTCTCGCTCAGAGCGCTTGCGAGAAACTCTGTCGGATACACATTTGTTTCTTCAAGAGTGTCAGAAACGATTGGGTCATAAGCTTCCACTGGCGGCATACTTGCTTAAGCCAGTTCAGAGAATTACAAAATACCAGCTTCTTTTGAAAGATTTGCTGCGCTTCAGCGACAATGGTATCTGCACAAAAGAACTTCAAAACGCACTTGATTCTATGTTAATTGTTTTGAAGTGTGTTAACGATTCTATGCATCAAGTATCAATAACAGGGTTTCCGGTAGGTAGCTTTTTTTCCATTTAATAATAAAATAGAAAATGTGATTTTTTCAGAGTGACTTAGCGCAACAAGGTGACCTTATGATGCAAGACTCATTCCAGGTGTGGACTGAGTCTAAAAAGGATATTCGTTTACGAATCAAGTCGCGTCAGCGACATATTTTCCTTTATCAAAAATCTATGCTGTTCTGTAAGCAAACTTTTAAAGCGAGCAACAACAAAAGTTCCTATGAATTTAAGAACTCTGTTAGGGTAAGTAATTTAAATTTTGTAGTTTAATTTTACATTTAAAAATTTTTAAGTTATAGAACAGAGCTTGTAAAGAATTGTTTTAATCGTGCTTCTCAGTAAAAACAAGAGAGAACGCTATATTCGGGTGGGTGTCCCGACTATCTAATACCCGTCACTCAGCTAAAAGGGTGTGCGATGGAGATGGATGTATAAAATTTCGATTGCGCATAACTTTTTAATGAATGGTCCGATTTAAAATATAAATATTTCGATAAGTATAATTATCCACAACAAAATTGCATTTATACTTTTCGGAAATCTTTAAAGACGTGGGCGCCAGACACATTTTAAAATCTTTAGTGTGCGATTGTGGGCATTAAAGGGAGCGTGGCGCTTGGCTGAAATAAACTTGCGCTGGGTAGAAAGTTTGAAGTTTCCGAGATCTTAGCGTTCATACAGACAGACAGACGGACAGACGGACATGGCTAGATCGACTTGGCTAGTGACCCTGATCAAGAATATATGGGCGGTTTTTTTACAAACCGAACGGATTTGGCGAAAAAAAATTTCACATTTTTGATTTGCCTGAAACTATTTTTACGTGTACTATTCGCAAAATTAGCAAAAAAAAAACGTGAAAAAAATATAGTCCACATGGACAGCATTATAGGTAATGCCTTGGCGCGTTTTTCTGGCCATGTTTCCTAAAATTTTAGGTAATTAGGCCCGTTTTTAGTCCATTTTGTGTGTATGCTTTCAACATAGACGAAGGGGGAGCCAAAATGTCGTAAAATTTCGTTTATTTCTGAATATACAAACCCTGTAGAAAAAATGGGATCTAGTCTGAAAAACAACTTGTTATACAAATAATATAAAGCAACCAGAATTTGTCTGGATGCATTCGGACTACACAGGTTCTAGAAAATTTGTGCTAGTCGAAAAAATGAATAATACAAAACTAGTAAAAAAGCAACTTGTCTCGGACTGGTAACTTTCTAAAAAAAATCTTTACAAGTAGTTAATTGGTAGAACGAATACATGTTAAAGTCCAGTTAAAGGACAACTAGAATTTAACTACACACAAAAAAATTTGCTTGGTAAAATTGACCAACAAAGATAGTTACGTAACTATTAAAATAGTTACGTGTATTTTGTTTTTGCTTTGGGTGTGTGTCTTTGCTAATTGTGAGTATTTTGTTGTTGGGGAATAACTATTTACTTAGTAGAATTGACAGTTTTGCTGGTTGGGGCCTGTTTGACAATTATTACAGTTGATTTTACCAAGTTTTTTTTTGTGTGTAGTGATGCTAATCCAGAATATACATCCTTTATGGGGTCGGAAACGTCTCCTTCACTGCGTTGCAAACTTCTGACTGAAATCATAATACCCTCTGCAAGGTTATAAAAATCACTGTTTTTGAATTATGTCACACTAAAATTCATAAACCTTGTTAGGGCATTACAAAATGTAATGCGTGTATGGCTCAATCAGTTAGTATATCTACAAATCCAAAGGTCCCTGGTTCAACTCCTGGAGAGGGCGACTTGCCTCAAAAAATGTAAGTTTGTTTTAATTCCATTTAATTACACTGGGCAGCATTTTTAATGCTTTTTAAATTTACCTCGATGGGTGCTATATTTTTGGATTCGTTATGAATTCCGAAGTTAAACTGCGTTTTCCAAAAAGTTCCCCGACGCAAGGATTCTTAGCAAAAGGACCTCAAAGTTCGAAAAATTCTGAAATTGGTCCACTTTCTGGAGCTCTCAGAGGCAAACGGATTCATGGATTCATGGACAGACAGACAGACAGACAGACAGACAGACAGACAGACAGACAGACAGACAGACAGACAGACAGACAGACAGACAGACAGACAGACAGACAGACAGACAGACAGACAGACAGACAGACAGACAGACAGACAGACAGACAGACAGACAGACAGACAGACAGACAGACAGACAGACAGACAGACAGACAGACAGACAGACAGACAGACAGACAGACAGACAGACAGACAGACAGACAGACAGACAGACAGACAGACAGACAGACAGACAGACAGACAGACAGACAGACAGACAGACAGACAGACAGACAGACAGACAGACAGACAGACAGACAGACAGACAGACAGACAGACAGACAGACAGACAGACAGACAGACAGACAGACAGACAGACAGACAGACAGACAGACAGACAGACAGACAGACAGACAGACAGACAGACAGACAGACAGACAGACAGACAGACAGACAGACAGACAGACAGACAGACAGACAGACAGACAGACAGACAGACAGACAGACAGACAGACAGACAGACAGACAGACAGACAGACAGACAGACAGACAGACAGACAGACAGACAGACAGACAGACAGACAGACAGACAGACAGACAGACAGACAGACAGACAGACAGACAGACAGACAGACAGACAGACAGACAGACAGACAGACAGACAGACAGACAGACAGACAGACAGACAGACAGACAGACAGACAGACAGACAGACAGACAGACAGACAGACAGACAGACAGACAGACAGACAGACAGACAGACAGACAGACAGACAGACAGACAGACAGACAGACAGACAGACAGACAGACAGACAGACAGACAGACAGACAGACAGACAGACAGACAGACAGACAGACAGACAGACAGACAGACAGACAGACAGACAGACAGACAGACAGACAGACAGACAGACAGACAGACAGACAGACAGACAGACAGACAGACAGACAGACAGACAGACAGACAGACAGACAGACAGACAGACAGACAGACAGACAGACAGACAGACAGACAGACAGACAGACAGACAGACAGACAGACAGACAGACAGACAGACAGACAGACAGACAGACAGACAGACAGACAGACAGACAGACAGACAGACAGACAGACAGACAGACAGACAGACAGACAGACAGACAGACAGACAGACAGACAGACAGACAGACAGACAGACAGACAGACAGACAGACAGACAGACAGACAGACAGACAGACAGACAGACAGACAGACAGACAGACAGACAGACAGACAGACAGACAGACAGACAGACAGACAGACAGACAGACAGACAGACAGACAGACAGACAGACAGACAGACAGACAGACAGACAGACAGACAGACAGACAGACAGACAGACAGACAGACAGACAGACAGACAGACAGACAGACAGACAGACAGACAGACAGACAGACAGACAGACAGACAGACAGACAGACAGACAGACAGACAGACAGACAGACAGACAGACAGACAGACAGACAGACAGACAGACAGACAGACAGACAGACAGACAGACAGACAGACAGACAGACAGACAGACAGACAGACAGACAGACAGACAGACAGACAGACAGACAGACAGACAGACAGACAGACAGACAGACAGACAGACAGACAGACAGACAGACAGACAGACAGACAGACAGACAGACAGACAGACAGACAGACAGACAGACAGACAGACAGACAGACAGACAGACAGACAGACAGACAGACAGACAGACAGACAGACAGACAGACAGACAGACAGACAGACAGACAGACAGACAGACAGACAGAGAGTTGTTCGCTGGACAAAAACATAGCATGATCTCTTCTTCTTCTATCTCTTTACAGCTGCGACTAAAATGCTGCGTGCGGTTCCACGTTTGTAGTGACGCGCTCGGTCCTCTCAACCTTTACCACCTTCCAAACATCTGTCGGAAGCTTTGGGTTGAACCTTGTCAAGAGGCTAAGAATAGCCTCTGGCTCAGAGGGTTCAGACGGCAACCACACCCTCGACCTCGCTCGCGACGGGATATTCACTGCCTCGCAGTCACTCAGCTTGGCCCCGGGGTAGACCTTGCCAACATTGGTGATGGCAGCCTTATAGAGCGCTGCCGATCTCTCGTCTTCACAGGCGATCATCTTGACGTTTCCCTGATACCACACTACATATGTGCAGTCTGGGGGCGGTCCTGGGTTTTCGTCCGCGGCTGGTTGGCTTGGCCTTCTTGCTCGCTGGTTGAGCTACTTCAATTGTCCTCTCTCGCTTGTTGCTGTCGCTTTGTGTCTTAGCGATATCGAAGTCTGGGATTACCGCCTTTGCTCAGGCTATGTCTTCATGCATGTTTTGGTAGTCCTCCTTTGACGTCTGATCCTCCCGTATAGGGTTGGTGGCCAGACGTCTGAGTAAGCGGTATGCCCTCTTGCGTTCCAATGGTCTTGTCTGGTTTGAGCTCCTTAGCCCCGGTGCTTACCACAAGGTCAGCCCTTGCACTTCCCTTAGGTTGGATTGGCTGGTTAGCCTCCCCTACGCTGGTGGGTGGTTTAGGCTGGTCCTTGCTGTTTGTCGAGACTAGTCGGCTATTATTTTATTTTGTCATACCCGTTATATATTTCCTTAACCTAAACTTTAACAGAAGAGTAGTCATGAGGTCATATTACCCACCTTTTGAACGCATCGCACTAGAGAAATTCTCAACGATGCTCTGGTTAAGACAACGGGTTATGATATATAGCATATGGTATTTTTCCAAAAAATATATATTGAATAAAATTCCTTTTTAATAGGGCCAACTATATTTGTGTGCATAAGCCCAGACATTTTAGCCATAATCTTGATGATGAATTTTCGTAAAAATTCATTACAACATCATCACTAGGCCGACAGTGTCGCCGACAGACCGAAACGGTGCCAGAGACGACGCTCTCCCAAATTTTTCTCTCTCAATCTTTCTTTACCTGCGCAGTGTTAGAGACAACTTAGGCATGCGCGATCGTGACAAAGGGAAGAGAACAACAAGTGAGATTAAAATTGCAGATGTTGTTTTTCTCGCTCAGTATTCTTTTTCTATTTCTCAAAGGATTTCTAACTTTGATAAGTTGTTTTCGAGTTCAAACAAAAGAACTATTCATGAAGAATAAATTTTTAGGTAAGTAATAATCAAGGGTATTTTGGGTATCTTGTCTAAATTATTATAGCTTCTCATTTTTCGAATATGTACATATGAGTGATTCTTTGTGAAACGTATCGAGATTTTCTTAATGGCCTTAAAACGATATCTCATTTTTATCACGATATTAAACCAGCGAAGATATGGCGATGCTTTATTTTAGTTTATTTTATTGAATAAACATAGGTCGATTAAAAATAACTAACTTAATTTATTTTATTTATAACTGTAAATTACGTGGGGAAAACATAAATAAAAATACTCCAAAATTATTATTTTTGCCAAGCTGTCAGATAAAAATAACACCCATAATGGTTCCTGTGCAAAGTATGGTCCAAACTTAAAAAAAATAATTTCAAATGTTTGAATTTGGTCGCCAAATTGGCATCACTGATTCTTGAAATGGCAAAGAATTTAACTGTAAATTTACTTTTGCTCTATTTTAAAAAAGCTCATTGTAAAAGTTTTTGTAAATCGGAGATTGAAACTCTTCAAACGTGCAGTCAAGCAACACGAAAAAGTCAGCTCGCCTTGAAAAATTTATAAAAAATATTAAATCAAGGAATATTAAAGTAATTTAAAATGATAATCGTGAAAAAAGGTTTTTATTTTAAAATTAAAGTGTTTCTGTGAATTTATTTGTTGTTGTTTTGTTGTAATATAAATTGTTGTCCAGTGTTTTTGTCATTGTTATAAAAACCAAAATAGCGTATATTTACCTAAAGATAAAGTTGTGATCCGGATCTGTCCCGAAAGTGAATAATATTTTGTAAACAAGATTAGTCTTTTAGAATTATATGTTTACAATTTCAATTGCCCGTTTTTGCCCGTTCCCTTGGTATAATTTTTTCAAGAAACTGATCTCGTGCGCTATTTACCGTTTTTTCATCAATTTCGTGACTTTCATTTTGTGTGTGTTCTTAGCTTTTGTGTATTTGATTTTATCCATTGATGGAGCTTTTTTCGTGCTTTGTTTTTATCTTTCTTTATGTTTATTATTCTATCATAGCACCATTCTTTATTTCTTTATAAATTTCGATTTCTTGATAGGCTGATTCTCTCAGTGTGAGTCAGTGATAGAGTAGCAAACCTAATAAATTTTATTTATATTAAATAACTAAACTTGATTTTTATTAAATAAGTTTAATAATTGCGTTGTTGTTAATAACGCATTAAAAAGTGTTGCATGCTTTAAGGGTAAAAGGTAAAATTTTTCCATTTCACATAAAATTTCAGGCATATACGGCCCTGTTCTAGTTTTCACTTCCGAAAGATTCACACGAAACCGAATTTCTCAGACCTGTTCAAGGACTCACTTCCGAAAGAATTGCAAGGATTTAAATATCCCTCGTTGTTACTCTGTTAACTTCCGAAAAATTCACATGGAAACTTTCTGCCAAGCATTTGACAGGCGCTAGCATGAAATCAAATTCACTTCCGAGTGAAAACTGGAACAGGCCGGATATACTTAGTCAATTGGGCCAATTTTTATCAGTATAATCTAATTATATTATTATTAAGTTACAAAAAAAATTTCAAGTCGATATCTCCACTGGAAGTATTTTTGGCCACCATCTCCATACAACACCAACCACTGTGTAATGGAATAAAACAATAAAAAACAAAGCAGTCTTTCCTTGTTCCTTGTTCTGATCGCTACGAAAACTTTGCGACTAGCTGAGACATATATTCGTCCCACCTAATTTATTTTGTGTGACCGCCCGAGACTCACGAAAATGCAAGATATCCGATTGGAACATATCGGCTGCGCTCCTGGTGGATGATTCACCTCAGTACCTGTTCCTTTTAAATTGTAGCCGCCTTTCCCTTTTTCTCATAAATCCATTACTATAAATTTCAATTATTTATTGAACATCCTATTTTTTTAGAATGCACTAAATAATATATTTTAAAAATTAAGTAGCAAGAAGTTATTGGTAGGGATTTCTTTGTTGTACTAAACTAAATTTTTCTTATTTACTTCACCTAAATGGGAACGGTCGATCTCCTGGAAATCATAAAGAACAATAGTGTTCGTCTACTTAACTAAAAGTATAACAAGCATTTCGGCTGTAAACTAGTATATTCTAATATTATATAATATTATAAAAATATATATTTTCCAAACTCAGATCCTATTGGTCAGGGGGAGCCTACAGAGCCTCCGGAGAGGATGCGGAGATGCGTAAAAAAATCTGCATGCGCGAAACGGCAGCTCACCAACGCAATTGAACACCCTATATATGTTTAAAGCGCATATTGTACATAATAAAAGAAAAAAAATAAAAATTTGAATTACCCGCCAGGCTACATATTGCAGCCCTGAGCAGCGGTTTGCCGCGGCTGCGTTGGTTTATTTGTATACCCTTGCAGAGGGTATTATAATTTTAGTCAGATGTTTGCAACGCAGTGAAGGAGACGATCCGACCACATAATGTATATATATTCTTGATCAGCATCAATAGCCGAGTCGATCTAGCCATGTCCGTCTGTCCGTCTGTCCGTTTCTATGCGAACTAGTCCCTCAGTTTTAAAGCTATCGCGATGAAATTTCACCAAAAGTATTCCTTCTATTGCAGGTAGTGCATATGTCGGAACGAGCCGGAACGGACCACTATATCTTATGGCTCCCATATTGTAACTTTGTAGAGAGTAGGCGTTTTGATTTTTGACAATGTAAAAACAACATTTTAAATAGGCATACCTGCAAGGGTATATAAACTTCGGCTGGCCGAAGTTACCTTCCTTTCTTGTTATTTCTAAGTTGGCAAGAATTTTAAAAGCGAACCAAAATGCCGAAAGGCTAGGACGCAGAGGAGACCCTTACAAACGGTTTTACATGGACTACCATGGAGATTTAACTCATTGGCCAGGTCCTTTCACAAGAATGCGGCCGCCCTGAGTAAATCTTTTGGCAATGTCGATATTATCGCGAAGGAATCGGAAGAATATGGAGTCTTAAAATTTTTACCAGAAATAAGTTTAATTTTTAACTACAATACTAAGTACCTTTAAATAAATAATTCGTTGACAAAACATTTCAATAACTAACTCCGAAATTTAGACAAATTTGGTATTTTAAAGTTCTAGCTAATTGGTAACACTGCCATGCAGGCGGATTTTTTAGCTACTTTTTTCGAGAGTTTTTATAAAAAGCATATTTTTAAATATAACCCTAAACAGGTATAAAAATCGTAGTATGCAGGTAGTTAATAAAATTCATTAGAGTTGCCTTAAATAAAGTTATATTTTTGGGAAACATTTGTAAGTTGGGTAATTTTATCAAAACGTCCTGCAAAATACGGGGGATTTAGAAACCGTCAAAAATGACGTCTGTGACACCGAGATTTGCTATTCGGGGGAAATTCGGTTGGAATGGATTTCTGTGACACCCCCGCATATGTTTTTCCTGTGGCTGCTCTGACATGATCATTCCATGACAGGGTTTTGTTGAACAATATGCCCAGGTTATTTGCTTTCTCAACAAAGTCCAATTCTCGATCCTCTATTCTAAGCTTTTGAAAATCATTTGTGTTTATATTTTTCTTGTAGATGACCAAGCACTTTGATTTCTTAGGATTTAAGCTCAAGCCATTCTTTGTAGCCCAGTTATCAACGTTAAACCAAAAAATATTAGACAAATTGATACATTCATTAACTAAACTCAACGGTCGACTAACATATAATTGAACATCATCCGCATACATATGTACGTTACACATAGACAATTCATTAGACAGATCATTAATATACATTGAAATCAATAATGGCCCTAATACCGATCCCTGAGGAACACCACGATAGGTTGTTTCAAAATTTGATGTATTTTCTTTTATAACAACAGCTTGCTTTCTATTTGGGATATAGGATGACATTAGTTTTACTAATGTGTCAGAAAATTTAAAAAATTTCTTCAGCTTTAGCATTCATATCTTGTGGTTCACTGTATCAAATGCCTTACTAAAGTCCAGCAATGTTAAAAAAGATATTTTGCTTTCAGCATTTTCCCTTCGTATTTCCTCAACAATCTTGATAATGGCAGTCGTGCAGCTTCTCTGTTTTCGAAAACCTGACTGATTATTATTTAACACATTATTTGAAGTGAGGAATCGATTTATTTGCCCGGCAATTAATTTTACGAATATCTTTGAGCAATATGACAAAATGGAGATAGGCCTATATTAGTTATTGCCCTTGGGTATAGGCATAATTTTTGCTAATTTCCAAGTCTCTGGAAAGGTTGATGTTGTTATCGCCGTATTGAACAAATGTGTCAAGTGGCTAATAATTTTTGGAAGTAATAATTTTACAAAGTTCGGGTTTACCTCATCAAGTCCTATAGCTTTTGATTTAATTTGTAGTATAGCTTCTAAGACATCACATTGATTCACACAAACAAACGTGCAACAAATCAAAATCTCGATTTTGTCCTAGAAGGTTGTAACCCACACGAATCGACAGATAATTGATCCCTCTTTTTAAATATTTAGCCTCATAACGATCACATATATTTTCAAAAGATACGCCTCTTTAAAGTTGACAAATTTTTCGCTTTAAAAAAACGCAGTTTTTAGTCAAATTAGACCACTTCTAGGTGGAATATCTTAAAAACTAAGTATTATACGGGCTTAATGTTTAGTTTCCCTAATTGGTGTGTTCAATAAGTTCAAATTAAATAATAAGTAGAAATTAAAAAAAAATGTATCATAATATATTTTTAATACTTTCCTAAAACTTTTTTTGAACATTCTTCTTGATTTTTGGAAAGTTCCAGCTGCGTCTGATTTCGATTTCAGCTGTTTGATGGAAAAGAAGTTAAAAAGTCATGGTCCCAGATGTTGTATTTCGGTGCATCCCTGGTGAAGTACAGACTTTTTTCAGGAAATCCGTTACTCTTTTGTTATTTTTTAAGAAATTTAAGTTTTATTTTATTTTCTTAAATGTGTGGACTAAAAATTTATTTGATTTTAACGAAAAACAAGAAAGGAAGTTAACTTCGGCCAGCTGAAGTTTATAAACCCTTGCAGGTATGCCTACTTAAAATGTTGTTTTTACATTGTCAAAAATCAAAACGCCTACTTTCTACAAAGTTACAATAGTTTTTGTATTATTTTTTGATTATTCCTATGGAAGCCATAAGATATAGTGGTCCGATCCGGCTAGTTCCGACATATGTACTACCTGCAATAGAAAGAAGACTTTTGGGAAAGTTCGCATAGAAACGGACAGACGGACAGACTGACAGACGGACAGACCGACATGGCTAGATGGACTCGGCTATTGATGCTGATCAAGAATATATATACTTTATGTGGTCGGAAATGTCTCCTTCACTGCGTTGCAAACATCTGACTGAAATTATAATACCCTCTGCAAGGGTATAAAAACAAATATTTTTTTTAGTTTTTTTTCAAAATTTGTTTAAAAAAATAACATTTTTTTCATTTTTAAAAAGTAGAACATTAAGAAATAAATAAAACAAAAATTAAAATTTTTTTTTTTCGGAAAAAAAGGTTTTTTTATAAATTTGGACTTTGCCGATTTGTAAGTACGCCTCTGCCACGCCCACTTCATGTTTCAAACATTCAACAAGGTAGATCAATTACCCAGGTACACAGTCAAAAATTTCCATGAACCATTTCTAGTTTTCCATGATAATTGGGTACTCCTGAGTAAAAGTCCTATACAAACTTATGTCCTATCACCTACAGGTTCCGCGGTATAGATAAGAATACAAAAATCCGATGTTTGCCGACAGTTCGAATTATTTGGCCGATATAAGTTGACTTACCTTAAATATTTTCGCTGAAATCTACTCTCACTACATCACGGCATTCCTAAAATATAGTCCCCATTGTGAACCATTGCCCATGTCTTTGGAATTCGACGCCAAAGTTGAAAATCCCAAAATTGTAGAGATTTTTCTGATGGAAAAAGAATTCTGAGGATTAAATCTTGAATGGAACTAATTTTAACTATTCATTGTATCTATGTTCATTGTATGCTTTAATTTCGGCTTAAAGCGTTTTCATGAGGACATTTTATTGGATTTATTAAACGAATAAAACCGCTTTTTTGATTTTATTATCTACTCCTAAATGTTGTCAAATTTTGAATAAGTCATGGCAACCTCTAGAACTAAGAAATTAAAAACGTTAGAGAAACACACATGTTTACTCGCATTCTATAGGATGCCTTGACTTATTTAAGATTTGACAGCATTTAGGAGTAGATAATAAAAAAAAAAACGGTTTTATTCGTTTAATAATCCAATAAATCCAGGGCGAGGTGGTCTGTTATGACGTCAAATCGGTATCCTCATCAGCACCTCATTTTCCTGATTGCCCACGCATCACAAGGCACTCCTTCTCCGTAGCAGAGTAGTTTTCTTCTGCTGCTAGCAATCTCCTGCTGGCATGGGCGATGACTCGTTCAATTCCATCGGCTTTAAGGCCGAAGTCGCTTGCGTCGGTTTGTAGCTGAAATTTGAGGTTGAAGTCCGGGCAGGCCAGTACTGGTGCCTCGGTGAGCTTCAAAAAGGGAACACCAGAAGCCACAGTCTCTAAAGTTGCGAAAAAAGAAAGAAAGACCAAATTTGCACAATGCAATATGTTCAGGGGAGAATTCCGACCGCCCGAGTGTACATAAGTGAAGAAGCGTTGGTTTTTAATTTGGTAATAATTATTTATTAATCGCGGCTCTGCGCGGTGATCTACTGTTGACGGCGAACTTTATTCGAGTGACCGAGTGTAACATAACAGCTCGAAGTTCGCTCCTCTGATGTTATTCTTACATTCTGTTATATGCTTATGTTAATACATGGGACATTGGAACTAATTTCAACACCTCTCCTCAATATTACCATGTTTATATTTCTCGGTACAATATTTACATAATATTCATAAGTTTAACAAATTTCTCATGTTTTAGTTTTGACAAATTCTTAGTTAACAAATCAGCTATCATATCGTTGGTTGATACATATTTCAATTTTACATCGCCTTGCTGGATAACTTCCCTAACAAAATGATACCTAATATCAATATGCTTCGAACGTGCATGATAAACTGGATTTTTCGCCAAATTCTGTGCGCTGAGATTGCCTCCGTAGATAATTGTGGGTGTATCCTCTCGTCCACAACCGATCTCGATGATTAAACGCCTCAAATGTAGCGCCTCTTTTACTGCTGATGACAGCGCCATGTATTCAGCCTCCGTGCTGCTCAAGGCAACACTGTCTTGCTTCTCCGACTTCCATGAAATGGGTCCTCCTGCCATAAGGAAAATAAATCCAGTATACGACCGTCGGTGGCTGACGTCGCCGGCCCAGTCGGCATCCACGTAGCCCACTAGTGGCAAGTCACCTGCGCAATAGCTTAACTTGTTGGTGGCCGTTCCTGCCAAGTACCGCATAACATGCTTAATGGCAAGGACATGTTCGCCATGCGGGTCCTTATTTCGTTGCGCTAACTTCACCACGGAATGGTAGATATCTGGCCTTGAGATTAATGCAAGCCACATTAATTCTCCTGTCGCTGACTGATATGCAGTTGGATCCTGAACAATACAATGTTCGTCGTTGCATACCACTTGAAATCCTGCGTCTAAAGGTGTTTTCGTGTGCCTGCACTGCTCCAGACCATGTCGCTGCAGCATATCCTTGATGTACAACGTCTGGTTCATCGTTATACTGCCCAACTCGCCTTCACGTTCAATCTGCATGCCCAAAAACATATTCAGCTGGCCTTTGTCCACGCATTCAAATTTCGAAGCTATCATCGATTTGATCTGCATTAGGTCCGCTTTGTTCTGACACGCTACAAGAAGATCATCGACATAAATTAGTACAAGACACAAGTTACCGTTTATGTCCTGCTTATACAAGCACGCTTCATATTGACAGGGCACGAATCCGATCTCTCGAAGTGCTGCATCCAATGTAGTGTTCCACTCTCGGCCTGCCTGTTTCAGTCCATATATCGCCTTTTTGAGCCTTAGCACCTTGCCCTTGCACGCTTCGTCCTCGAAACTCTTTGGCTGCATCATGTAAACACATTCGCTCAAATCACTATTGAGATATGCTGTGCACACATCCATCTGGTGTAGGTACATCTTTAGCTCCACTGACAGCGCCAAAACTAGGCGGATTGTCTTATATCGGCACACTGGTGAGAAAGTTTCTCCATAATTAACTCCGAATTTTTGTAAGCAACCCTTAGCTACCAAACGGGACTTGTATCGCTCGGGATTCCCTTCGCTGTCTCTCTTTATGGTAAAAACCCATCGGCATCCTATCGCCTTCTGTCCCTTGGGCAACTCGCTAAGGGTCCATGTATTGTTTGCGACGAGCGAGTCATACTCCGACTTCATGGCTGCCTTCCAAAAAGAAGCTTGCTGGCTACTTAGCGCTTCAGTACAGCTTTGCGGAAGTGGAATTTCAGCTTTGGTCATTGCGTTGAGCACGTTAAATTCCTTCCTTGGTCGCCCTGACTTGCCGGTCCGAATAATTCTAGGCCTCCCTGGCCCAATTCTGACTGCCTCTTTTTCAGGGTGCACTGGCTCCTCATCCTGCTGGTCACGATCTGCGGGTCCTTCGGATTCGTCCTGCTGCTCATCTGCATCGCGCTGCAACTCTACTTTGAGTACATCTGTTGGTTCACTCGACGACGCTTGTGCTGCTGGGAATTCAAAAATCTTAGGCTCATCTTGTTGTATCTCATTAAAAAGTACGTCGCGCTTCACAACGACCTGCTGTGTCACCGGATCGTACAACCTGTACCCTTTTCACTCCAGTGAATATCCGACGAACCGATACTCCTTGCCTTTTGCCTTGAATTTACCGCGGTGACATTTGTTTAGTCCTACCGCTGACGATCCAAAAATACGCAAATGGCTCACATTGGGTTTTTTGCCACTCCAAGCCTCGTAGGGAGTAATTCCAACAAGAGCTGCTGTGGGTGATCGATTTCTGATGTAACTAGCTGTCATCACCGCCTCTGCCCATAGACTCTCTGGCATTCCTGAATGTATGAGCAAACTCCTGGCCATTTCCACAAGCGTTCTGTTGGCTCGCTCTGCCACGCCGTTTTGCTGCGGACTATATGGCACAGTCAACTGCCGTATAATGCCATTTTCTTGGAACAAATTGTCAAAACGTTTATTAACAAACTCACGCCCATTATCACTGCGTACTGCTTTTATCTTGTGTCCAAGCTGACTCTCTGCCATGTTTTTGAACGCAAGAAATTTGTCGTATACTTCGTCTTTGGATTTTATGAAATAAACAAACACACGGCGGGTCATATCGTCAATAAATGTGACAAAATATGATGCTCCTCCAATAGACCTTTTTTCCATTGGCCCACACACATCTGTATGGATCAGCTCCAGCTGATGTTTGGCTCTGTTCTCGGACACTGGATACGGCTGTGTGTGTATCTTGCTCTTCATACATGACAGGCACTGGCTTTTTTCTGCAAAATTTACACCATTAATTCCTTGAACCATTGAATGTCTTACCAAATCGTTTAAACTCGCATAGTTTAAATGTCCATATCGGTTATGCCATAGACTCGCACTAGCCTGCATAGCGCCGAAACAAGTATTTCTTTTGCTCTCAAAAACAAACAATTTGTTTTTCCTGTGCGCTTTCAAAACTTCTTCTCCGTCTTGGTGTACAATCGCACAGTCTTTGCGAAAAGTAACCGTACAACCACGGGAAACTGCACAATTGATGGACATGAAATTTCCTTTCATTGTTGGTACGTGCAAAACATTCTTCAGTGTCAAATTGCAATAATCTGTTTTCACTGTCACGTCACCTTTTCCAACTGCTCTCATTACGTTGTTATCGGCCAAAATAATATCCTCCACTCGCGGCACATAATTAACAAAAAGACTTCGAACGCAACACATATGAGCTGTAGCCCCGCTGTCAAGACACCAGCTAGAAACTTCTAACTCTTGTACGTCACTTGCAGGTACTACTGTATACGATCTGTTCTTGCACTATTGTGTCTCCTTTGCCAATTCGTTCTTGCCTTGCTTTTTACACTCATTCTTATAGTGACCTCGCCGTCCGCAATTATAGCACTCCACGTTAGATTTGTCTTTTCTCTTATTCCTTGTGTTCTCCGGCTGCGACTTTGCATGAAAAGCTAACTGTTCATATTCTGCTCTTTCTTTGACTTCGCTGTTCCTTCTCTCTCCTTCTGCAAGAAGTTTAACCTTCAAAACATCCAACAAGGGCAAATTATCCCGCGTTTCCATGGCTATGACGAAATTCTCGAACTCTTTGCTTAAACTCGACAATAATATTATTGCTGTTAGTTCGTCACCTAACTTAATATCAACTTCACTAAGTTTGTCCACTGTCGAGCAGAACGCATTTATGTGCGTTATTATATCGTCACCTTCTGCCATACGCATCCCAAGTAACTTTTTGTATAGAGAGACTTTACGCACTGGCCCGCTTGGCTGGTGAACATCTTTAAGTTTTTGCCAAGCGCTGCTGGCCGTTGCACAGCTTTTAAGGTAACCCAACTGAGTTTGCTTCACGCTCAACGTAATCATTGCTAAAGCCTTTTGATCGAGTCCGTCCCATGTTCCGTCATCTCCATCTGGCCGCTGTCCCTGGATCACCTTCCAGACCTCTGCATGGACCAGCACACTGCGCATTTGGATTATCCAGGTGTCATAATTTCCCGTGTCCAGTTTATCAATCTGATACATGGCGCTCATGATGACCGAATAAAAATGTACTCCACGTAACTCTCGTTATCCCGCGGCGTACATATACCGAAACTACCTTTTTTTAATGTACTTCACGCAGCAAAACTATGCTCTGGGCCCATAACCTGTTCAGGGGAGAATTCCGACCGCCCGAGTGTACATTAAGTAAAGAAGCGTTGGTTTTTAATTTGGTAATAATTATTTATTAATCGCGGCTCTGCGCGGTGATCTACTGTTGACGGCTAACTTTACTCGAGTGACCGAGTGTAACATAACAGCTCGAAGTTCGCTCCTCTGATGTTTTTCTTACATTCTGTTATATGCTTATGTTAATACATGGGACATTGGAACTAATTTCAACACAATATAATGCACCAATTGGGCAATTCAATGGAAAAATATAGCGGTAAAGCAACGAAAGACTGATAGGAACCCGAGAGCTGGCACCAGCTTAATCCAAAGTGGGCCAGTTAGCTAGAGAAGGGGGAAATGGGTACCTAGATGGGAACACTTAGGTACGAAAGTAATAACCCGGAAGCAAAAAGAAAAGCTCAGCTACTGTATAAAAGAACTAAACTCCACGGAGAAGTCAGTCAGATTCTTAGATACGGCCGGCAGTTATACGAGCTGGGACGCTAAAGACAGAATTAATTCTGCCTCGGGACGCGATATAGCAGTCAAAACTGGGGTTCAATGCCACCAAGCGACCAGGACCCGTTGTCCTCTGCTATTGTCCTCGATAAGGAGACGCCTATCGATTAGCAAGGATTTGAATTAATTCGGGACTACTGTCGTGATCCAATACAAACAAGTGAAAATCAAGGTATCAAGAACATGATCCGCCAGTGCAGATAGTCGCGATAATAACTGAACGAGGCAGGGAGTAAACAGTGACGAGTTATTTATCAATTATAATATCTCCTTAAAGACCAAGATCCTTGCTCAAAGTTTCGCGATTAATGGACCAAACAAAACAAAATAAGATCTAAAGTGTCTAAGGCGAAAGTCATCACTGCCAACGTCATCAACAACGTCGAAGTGATAGATCACAAGGACGAAATTGTAAAAGTGTTCAATGTCTTGTGTGTGATCGCAGTGTTAATAATAGTCCTACGAGGACTCAGAATGTAAAAGAAATCCGTACAACGCCGTCGGGATCACGGACATGATTTAGAGACGATCGTAACTGCTGCCTCTAACTGGCCCGAGCGAAACCGGGATTAAGTACGAAACAATAAAGTGAATGAAATTAAATAAACAATCAGCCACAGCAACCAAAATGAAACCAAAAAAAAGAGAAGAAGCAACAGCACTAACAATAAAAAAAACAAGAGAGAACGCTATAGTCGAGTGCCTCGACTATTAGATACCCGTTACTCAGCTAAACAACTTAATAGAAATATGCCTTTTTATATGTTTTTCGCCGCTCGATTTTTACCCAGGGGTCTCTTTCTAGAAGAGGCTTTCTAGAACTTTCAATTCTGCCTAGCACATCTTCCGTCTCTCTCTAGCGCACTCGAATGCACTTGTGAAAAACGTATACGAGCAAAAAAAGACAAAATGCGCGCCCCATTTAAAATAATTTAAAATTTGCATTAACATAATGTGGATTAGAGTGACCACAGAAAAAAAGGCAGATTTTTTCCAATGCCATTTCTTAGATGGCGCTAGTGTATATTGTATTGCGCCATCTACCGCCAGATATTGGTACTACTGGTCATGAAAGGCGGAAATGTAGGCGCTGGCCAGGTTTAAGCGTTTATTGGGTTTGTGGGCGTTAGAGTGGACGTGGCAATTTTTTACTTGGCCAATCGATAGGTATTGACGAAGGGAATACATATCAGTTACTATTATCATAATAGCTTCAAAACTGTGTGCGTTAGAGGGGGCTTGTGGGCGTTAGAGGATGCGTGGCACCTTTTTGAAACAAACTTGCGCTGCGTAGGAGCTTCTAGAATATTCATGTAAAATGCCAATCTTCTAGCTTTTATAGTTTCCGAGATCTCAGCGTTCATACGGACAGACAGACAGACAGAGCTAGCAGTATACGATAAAGATGAATTAAGAGCTGCAGAGCTCGTCGAATTAAGAGCGGGTGTGTGAAAAGCGGAAAGCTCTCCCAAACGTTCAATGCAGCGAATTTCCGAATTTCCATCTCCGATGCTTCTCACGTGTACAAAAAACAGCAGATAGCAATTTCGCCTTCTTCATTCTCATTGCTTCTTTAAAGATAACAAAGCTTTCTTTGGAGAGTTGCTCGTTTACATAAACTGCGCCACTGGAGTTAAATCCAAGCAGCTGTAGACTTAGTTGTTGTTTTGTCTGCCTTTGGTATGCGCCAGCTGTTAGGAGAACTTAAATTTTGTCATTTATGGACTCTAATTTGACAATTACAACCGGGTCGACACTTGTATACTGTGACTTTCGCGCTCGGACTCTTGCTTGTTGGCCGAGATCAATTTGCCCTGCTCCTCAAAACACTGGTTGAGGGTGGTTAAAATATCAAGGGACAAGTTAACTGCCGGGGTATCGGATGAACGTGGCCGTTTCATCTCGGCGTTGGTGTTATTGTTTTCGCGTTGACGTTTTGGTACAGAAGCCATCTTTAAAAATTTTTTTAAATTGAGTGATTATTGAGTTATTTTTATTTTTCTTTTTTGAGTGTTTTGAGTGTTTATGTTTTGTTTCCTTCGCAATTTTGTTTCTTAGGCGCGTATTACTTTGAGCGTCGATTTTTAGTTTTGTTTATAATCATTAAAATCGAAGCACTTTGTTAACGGAGTGTTCTTAAGCAGAACGCTAAAAGCTTCCGCAACACTTTATGTAGTTTTCTGAATTTAAATTTTTGTTTATTAAGTGTAAATCCGTGTCTTTTCCGGAGCCCGTGCACAAGTGCGTCTATTTATGGCGGCCAAGAAAGTTAAGTAAGTTTGTAGATTTTTTTCCGTAATAACGTGAAAAGTAACAAGTGCCTTTCAATTTGGTTAGCAGTAGGCGCCAAACATAGGAAAATTATAGTTTTAAGGCGTTAATGGGGCTAAAAAAAAATCCCCCCACAATATTAAGGCTACGCTACTGTTATCTTTAAAAAACCTACTGTGTGAAATCACGACAAACTCGTTACGTAAGAGTGACTTAAAAATTCTTTAAATTCCATCCTTCGAAATACAATAGTGATATTTATCTCAAAAATTCGGAAAAGACTCCTCCAGATGCCTGTCAAATATTTTGGGGCACATATTTTTCCTTGTATTTTTTTAAGCCTGTTCACCGCATCAAGTTGGTTGGGAATAGAGGTGAATAGAATTACTTCAATGGCTCATAGGCTTTGATTGACTTAACTGCAATTATGTAGAGGGGCACCTAAGCAATTTTTTGGCATAGGTTTTATTACAACTGAGCACAGACCCTCGAAGATATCTTAAATCATAAAATTAAATGTTGCTCCTTTTTTCAAACCGCAATTGCACAAATACCACCCGTTAAACTCGAAAACTAAGTATGCAGTTATGCTTATATCCGTCTATACTAACACAATTTAATGGCCATAGGGCTGCACCAAAAAAACTGTCGGCCTGTGTTATAATTGTACTATTAAAGTAATTGGATTACAAAATTTACAACAACACAGTTTAAACAAGAGCTAAACGGAATGCGAACGCTGTACTCGGGTTGGTGTCCCGACTATAATCGTAACTCAGCTAAAGGGAGTGCGAGGGAGATAGATATATATACATATTTTGATTGCGTATAACTTTTTAATGAATGGTCCGATTTGAAAAATGTCTTCTACATTTCGATAGGTATAAATATACACAACAAAATTGCATTGATACTTCGCGGAAATCGTTAAAGATGTGGGCGCAGAACACATTTTAAAATCGTTAGTGGGCGATTGTGGGCGTTAGGGTAGGCGTGGCGCTCGGCTGAAATAAATTTGCGCTGCGTAGGAGGCCCAAGAATATGTGTGGAAAATCTTAACCTTCTAGCTTTTGTAGTTTCCGAGATCTCAGCGTTCATACAGACGGACACGGCTAGATCGACTCGGCTAGTGACCCTGATCAAGAATATATATACTTTATGGGGTCGGAAACGCTTCCTTCTAGATGTTACATACTTTTGCACGAATACAATATACCCTTTTACTCTACGAGTAACGGGTATAAAAAGCAGGGCGGCAACACTACTACTGTTCTAACCGCAGCTCTATACTTTTATGTTTATTAGTCGGGACACCAACCCGAGTACAGCGTCCGCACTCTCTTTAGCTGAGTGACGGGTATTAGATAGTCGGGACACCAACCCGACTGTAGCGTTCTCTCGTGTTTTAAGCCAAAAAGATACACATATCAAACAGTTCACAGTTGGATAACAAGCCATAATAATCAAAACATGTAATCTAAGATACATTTATAAATACCTTTGCTACGATTTTCCATAATAAGAAATAATAAATCAATGTGTTACTCCACAAAATAAGCAGTGAAAGTTTGCAAAGTTTTTTCATAGGAAAGATCGAAAAATTAATGGGAAATTAATTGGTTTTTATTGTATTCTCTTCTTCTCTAGGATATGATTTTTTTAATATTTCCGAATTTGGAATTAAATTTACCAAAAATCGGACGACTATATTATATAACTGCCATAGGGAAGGATAGAAAAAATAATGTCAAAATAATCCGGCCTGTTCCAGTTTTTACTCGGAAGTGAATTTGTTAAAATTATCGGATTTTCCGTTAACAGTACTAAATTTCCCTTATTTGTTAGGGAAATTTTATAATATTTCCCTTTGGTCCCTTTGCAGTTTGGCAAGGCACTCGACAGAATAGTATTATACCCTCTGCTCATTATGGACGCGTCGCGTTTGCATCCATTTACCGTTCAACGCGCCCAAATCCCATACAAAACTTGTTGGCGTGTGATGAGGAGGGGAGGGTGGAAAATTGTCGCGTTACAGGCATGAACATTTTTCTGGACCCAACACTGATAAGAGGCTGATAAGAAGCGGGAAATATTAAAACCATTTATTGTTGATACTTTATTTCGTATAGATTGGTATTTGATATATCACATATGCCAAATGATCTGGCAATATTTCAGTATTTCGAGAATGATCCAAGCGCATAAAGGCCAATAGCAGTTCGTTTATCCAATGGAATGGCTCGGCCAGAAAGGATCGGAAGCGAAATATTGGTCGTTGCAGCGCAGCCACATGGGCTTCCCCGTCGCGTGCGCCATTCGTCCATCAAGGCGACCTCCTGGTCGCATTTGAGCACAGGCGCAAAATCTGCTTTGATCATAGATGGCCATTCCATATTCAAATCACACACGTTGACAGGCGACTGCTGGAAAAGGGCACATCCTTCTTCTTTTTGCGCACAATGTCCTTGTAGGCGTTTCTGCCCCGTCTCAGATTCTGTTCAGTGACGTGCCACCGCTGAAGCTGCAGCTACTGCTATCGCGGGTCGTGTCAAAGAATTATTTAAATGACTGTTCAGATCTATATATATGAACGCCTTCTGCAGCAGAACCTTTTGCTTTCTGCCGTAATAAATGCTATTGCAGAAATGTTTCCACGCTGTTCAAATGCTGTTCTGCGATTACAATTATCAATAGCAAATTATTTAAATCCATTGCTTACTTCAGCTCGCAAATGACAATAGCAGAACAGCTGTTTTTAGACGCGTTGCTAATGGAAACACCTCACGTCCGCCTATCGCGTTGCCAATCGAAAAAACCTAAAAATACCGAAAAAATCGCATAGTGGAAAAATGCCTTTAAAAATCAGCGTGGGAAACATAGTGTTGCAAACTGCTGGAGCATACAGAGATGCCTAAGGGCCGGTTTCTCGAGTCCCTGTCAAAGTCCCTGATAGCTATCTGTTCGAAAAACTTAAATACCAGATAAACTGTTCGTAAAAGCAAATCCGCTTTCTCGACCGCTTTAATTTATCTGAACGAGAAACAATTACAGAGTGCTGTTAACGCACAGAATTGTGCTGTGAAGGGCAAAAAATGGCGTGCTTCGATTATTTCATCAGCTCTTTGGGTATAATTCAAAGGAAAAGTCAGCTGTGATTTCGTTTCTTATTCTTAGTTGGCTTTGGGAAATCAGCTGTCATTCTATCGAGTCGAAAACGCTTAACAGGGGCTCCGAGTCCCTGTCAAAGTTAGCTCTCACATTGTTGCTCGAGAAAGCCAAAATGCCTTAGCAGGGACTTTATCTGTTCGAGAAATGTTAGCCGGCACTCGAGAAACCGGCCCTAAGTCGAAAAACAAAGTCCCTATCAAATGTCCCCGTTCAAATTTCACATGAAATAATGGGATATTCCGAGCCAAAACACTTATTTCGTTAATTAGGATAAATTATCTTTCTTATAAAAGAACCATGAACCTTATCGGATAAATTTAGAATAACAGTTCAATTTCGACAGTCAATGCAAACGGTTGTGCCTTTCTTGTGCTCGCTCAAGTAAAAACACCTTCCAGTACCCGAAGTTAAACTACGCGTAATCTATTTATAGATCCCTTATCAGTTTAAAAGACTATTTGACTCGCGCTCGTAACACAACAAGTATCCCCCCTGGAAGAGGCCCCCGGCACCCAAAGGAAAATTTCTCGTGGTCTCTAGATCGGACAATGAAACATTTAAAAAAACCTCACCGTTTTTAATCAAAAAGTCAATCGACTCTGCCGTAGGTGGAGAAGTCTCAGAGTGCAAAAAAACTAGAGAAGGACACCTATTGATTAAAACAAAGAGCCCAAACCAAACTGAAAAACTCTGCAAACTTACCATAATGCCTGGAAACATACCAATTCAAGTGTCAGAACATCGGTCACTAAACTCTTGCAAAGGAGTGATATACTGCAACGACTTAAGAGATAGCGAAGAGGTAGACATTTTGGAAAACCTAAAACAACAAAATGTCATAGAAAAAAAAAAAATTTGGAAAAAAATCAATGTTTGGAATCCCTACCGAAACTGGACTTATAATACTTACATACTCGCTACTCAACCTACCGGAAAACATCAACATTGGATATGAAAGAATCAAAATTCGACCATATATCCCACAGCCAATGCGTTGTAGCAATTGCCAGCGTATCGGACATATTGCAAAGTTCTGCGAAAGATCAGGAGCCTGCCCTAATTGCTGCCGCTCTATTCATACCGACGTTCTGAATGGAGAAGAATGTAAAGAGACTCCAGCTTGTATTAATTGCCTAGAAAACAAACACCCTAATAGCAATCATTACCCAAGAGATAGGAAGTGCCCTGTCTTTATAACCCACCAAGAAGTACAAGCAATAAAAACCTTACAAAAAGTGGACTACCGAAAAGCCTGGTCAATCTACAAGGAGAGACATCAACACGATGGGTCGTTGTATTCATCAGTTGCAAAGTCGAGCCAAAGTCAAACACACCAACAACAGGAAGCTACACAAAGCCCAACTAAACCCACACCATCAATAACCTTGGAGAAACCATCAACAAGCGACCAATGGAAAATTATCACCTATGAAGACGAAGATGGGATGTCCACCAGCTCCATCAGCTCGGAACAAAATGCCAACCATAAGTCTAAAACATGCAAAATTTACCCAAAAAACCTCTCCAAAAGAGATAAAAGACTTTTAAACAAGAAAGGAAGCTAGCTTCGGCCAGCCGAAGCTTATATACCCTTGCAGATAAAGTAATGCTCACTCGGTGCAGTTCCAGATTCCAGACTCAGCGTTTCTATTTTAATTTTGTTTATACATAAGTAGTCAAGAATCAAAACGCCTACTTCCTACAAAGTTACAATGAATTTTCTTATATTTGTTTGAATATTCCTATGGAAGCCTTAAGATATAGTGGTCCGATCCGGTTCGGTCCGACATATGTACTACCTGCAATAGAAAGAAGACTTTCGGGAAAGTTTCATCGCGATAGCTTTAAAACTGAGAGACTAGTTCGCATTGAAACGGACAGACGGACAGACGGACAGACAGACAGACGGACAGACGGACATGGCTAGATAGACTCGGCTATTGGTCCTGATCAAGAATATATATACTTTATGTGGTCGGAAACGTCTCCTTCCTTGCGTTGCAAACATCTGACTGAAATTATAATTCCCTCTACAAGGGTTTAAAAAATCCAACGAGAACGCAAAAACCTCAATGCTAACTAGATCTAAAATTAAGAACTTAATAAACACAGAAGGAATTCACAATCTAAATTAAGAAAACCTCCAACCTTCCAACACTTTAAAAATGTCTCTTAATATACTACAATGGAATATAAACGGTTATGGTAACAACTATAACGAACTCTTAATTTTAATAAGATAACACAATCCAAAATCCACAATCGTAGCTAAGGGCGGAGTCGCCATATTAATTCATAAAACACTACAACACAGACAAATCCCTACAGGACATATATTCGAGACCATTGCTCTCGAAGTCCAGTCAGCAAAAAAATTTAATATATTCGCAACATACATTTCTCCTAATCAAAAATTCACACAAAATGAATTGAAAACAATGTTCCTAAACACGAACACACCATCTATTATCACAGGTGACTTTAAAAGTTGGAATAGTATGTGGGGATCACCCAAGAATAATAAAAGAGGAAACATTTTAGCGAAATTTATACTCAACAGCAACTATATCATTCTAAATAATGGCAAACCAACACACACTTCTCTACACAGAAAAAAATATGACAAAATATCAAATTGATAAGTGTTGGTTATTTTGATCTTTTTTAAGATCAAGTTTTGTCATATCATTCTAACATAAATAAATATTATTTTGATCTTATTTCATATTATTTGTTCAAAAAAATACTGACTTCGGTATTTTAAACAAGTATTTTTATAATTTATATGAAATCATATGACACTGATATGATAAAATATCAAAAAATTTTATGAATTTCCCTAATCGGTAGCCTAGGGGACTAAAGCGTGCGGATTATATGTTATAAAAGCGTATAGTCGGAAGTGTGTGCTCAGTCCCACGTCAAGGCGGAAGTTCTTTGCGTCTTTTTATTTTTTTTTTACTCAATAATATTCATATTTAATACAAATTGAGATTTTTTAGGCAGTGAGTCGGTAGATGATATTAGGTGATATAGTCTATTATAGTCATTGCAGAGTACTCTAAAAGGTTCATGCATTACATAATTAGAGATACAATGATTTAAAACTAGAGGAATATAGTTTCTTGTGCATCTATATGGCACATTAAAATGCAGGCGACCCAGTAACTCGGGACTCTCCACATCCCCATGAATAAGACTCCTAATAAACGTAATACCAAGCATAGTTCTTCGATTAACTAATGATGGCAAGTTAATTAGAAGTAGTCTACTAGAATAGGATGGCAGTATTAGGCTTGTATCCAGTTAAGTCCCCGTAAGGCAAATATTAAAAAGTTTTTTGGCACAGACTCAATCCGGTCTATATGCACCCCATATTGGGGACTCCAAACTGGAGCGCAGTACTCAAGAATTGGTCGGACTAATGAAATAAACAAGATCTTTGTGACATAAGGATCATCGAATTCCTTCGACCACCTTTTGATAAATGCAAGCATGCCCCTGGCTTTATTTACCATGGTAGTAATGTGATCCGAAAATTTAAGTTTGGGATCCATATAGACTCCAAGTTCGTCAGCATGCGTTATTCTATCTAACACACAACCGCTCAAAGTATAAGTTGAATAGTAAGGGCTGACACGAAAAAAGGTCATTAGTTTACACTTAGAACCATTTAAATTTAAATCATTATTCAAGCACCATGTTTGAAATGCATTGAGATCAGATTGTAAAGCTAAACTTTGTGCGGGATCATTAAATTGCAGGCACAACTTAACGTCATCTGCGTACATAAGTACACGTGAGTTCGTTAGGACTAGAGGAAGGTCATTTATAAATAATGTAAACAGGAGCGGACCAAGATGACTTCCTTGTAGTACACCGGACGTAACTCGGATTAGGGATGATAAAGAGTTTTTAAAAGTCCTGCCATTCAAATAACTTAAGATCCACCTAAGAAGATCATCAATTTGCTCCCCTTTTTATGAAGCGGGATAACAAACGATTCCTTCCATCTATGCGGGAAATCTGACGTTTCTAAAGACAAAGTAAAAAGTTTATGCAATTGTCTACACAAGCGTAATACTTGAGCACACATCCAGGGACTCCGTCAGGACCCGGAGAGTAGACTGGTTTGACCCCTTGCAAATCTAAAAGAAGTGAGCTTTCACTTATAACTGGACAAAAAATAAAGTTTGATTTAGGAATGTCATATGGGTAAGACTGATCTGACGGACTTGTTGAATAGGTGGTTTGGAAAAACTGTGCAAAAATATCGGCTATGGCCTGGTCAGTTTTTGCGGCGGAATTTTCAAATTTAAGGGTTGATGGGTAACTAGAAGATTTACGCTTTGTGTTAACAAAATTATAAAACTGTTTTGGATCCAGTGTAAACTGCGTCTTACAACGAGCTAAATAGTTTTTGTAACACTGAGCGTTAAGCACGGTAAAATCCGACCGAGCACTTAAGTATCGGGAAAAGGCAGTCTAGACTTCACATTTTTAAGTCGTGACAACTCTTTACTAAACCACGGAGGTTGGCTAGAAATTTTAGAAATTTACGCATGTATCAAAAACTGCGTTTAATACATTATAAAATATATTAACAGCTTCAGTCATATTAGTACATAAGTACAGATTAGACCAATCCGAGCAAGCGATAAGGCTATTGATAAGTGCAAAGTTTGCTCTACGGAAGCAGGGGATGCGTTTAGCTGACTTTTCACATATTTCAATTAATTTTGTACCCGTGTCAACAGTCAGCTCTAGCGTTGGGTGATATGGGTCTTCTGGTAAAGTAATTGCAGAGGTTTTAACTATGCAGACACAATCTGGACTTGAAACAAAGCATAGATCCAGTAATCGTCCTAACGAATTTAGAACATGGTTTACTTGAGACAATGAAATATCAAGCAAACCATCAAGAAAATCATGCTGCGTTGAAGGTAACAATATATTCGAGGTTTCGACGGTGGACCATGTCGCTCTAGGTATATTAAAGTCACCTAAAACTATTAACTGAATTCTCTCTGATAGTTTACTTGAAATAAACTGGATAGCGGACAGATGATTTGCATATATTGGGAATTCAGATGACGGCGGAATATAAGATCATGTTATGTATATAGAAATACCCTGAAGGGATAGTTTTATACACAGAAATTCAATGTCCATTATTTCGTCGGACGTTATTTCATCAGACGTTAATTCTGAGTTGACGGCAATTAAAACTCCACCTCCTCGTCGGGAGGGACGATCAAGCCTGTACGTTGTGAACTTACTTGAAAAAACTTCGGAACTAAGAATTTCCGGTTTTAACCAAGTTTCTGTGAACACAATAACATGGGAAGACAAGGAAAAACTATCAGTATACAATTTGGTCAACTTACTTTGTAAACCTCTGCTATCCTGATAGGAAAGCAGAAGGAAAGAATCTAGTTTTTTGAGACAGATACAGATGAAGATGTGGATGGCTCTTTAAAGGGATTTCCAACTTCCTTTGAACGAATTTTCTTTTTTCTAGCTTCGTACTCTTTAACAAAAATGCCTGCAGGCCAAAAATTGGGTGAGCACATCGTTGCAAAATGAGCACAGGGAACTCCGATCTTAAATGATGATACTTCCCTAGCATATGGAAAATTAAATCGTTCAACCTTTAGATCATCAATCTGAACTTTGTTACGGATATAGGCCGTAATGTCCAGGGATGAAAGGTGAGGATTCAGCCGAGAAACAAAAATTTGTTTCCGCTGCGGTACACAGGTGACTGTTTTAGGTACCACGCATGTGACAGGTTTTAGTACTGCAGCATTTATGGCTGCACTACCAGTTCCAGTCGGTACTCCAGACGTTAAGTCAACATGCGGCGTTGGAGTCATTTCTTTATTTTTTTTAACAGATTTTTCGGATGTCTCATGCGGCAAAATCTCACGATCTTTACATTCGGATACCGAATCTTTTTTAGCTTTCGACCTCAGTACCATTTGTGCGGCAGCTGAGATCGACTGCTGTGCTGCAGACCCCGGATCGCCAGAGAGAGATGCACTAGCGTCTTCCGTGGGTTGTCTATCGACCGCGAACTTTTTACGCTTAGAAGAATCGGGCTCAGATAGCATACGGCTAGTGAGCTGCGACTAAAGCGCCACAAGCAGATCCGTATTTCTACGGCTGTTACGAATTAATTCCGTTACAGTGCTTTTTGTGAGCCGTCTTATAGAGATTGCCTGGGTTTCATACGCAATACATTCTTCACAATAGTAGCGCAAGCCACTTCTCATGTCGATTGCATCGCGAACCAGGCCCGAATAGCCAAGACATTTTGCATGAAAAATACTATCGCACGAATGGCACGGAATGCTCTGTTGTCCAGCCAAAATCAACGACTTGCATTTCTTCGAACAACAGACAGCCATTATCGCTATATTCCGAACCACGGTGCAAAGAGAAAAAAGCTACGAGAGTAAGAGAGAGCGGAAGAGAGTGAGCGGGAGTGAGTAAGCGGGGGAGCACAAGTTTTAGCTGTGCCAACAACAACGTTTTATGCGGGAGTGCGGGAGAGCGGGTAACTACCGTATAGATTCTTACCGCTCCAAACACCGTTTGGTAGAAAAGGAGAATGCAATAAGATAAAATAATAACAACAAACACTGCACAGAGACTGGGCGTGCAAACTAATTTAGTTAATTTAAACACAAAACAATCACTATGCACTCGCGAAGCGAACGGATGTTGTTAGTGACATAAAAAGCTATTTAAATGTTAGAAAATTCGAGTTAAACCCCGATGGTTTATGGACAAAATGAACAAAAATTCGGAGCGCAAGACAAAAACACGACCGTTCACTGAAAGAGCGAAAGTTTTTTTTTGGTTTGGTTTAGTTTATGTAACACACACATAAATGGTTAAGTAAGAGTAAAAACCTCGAACCCAAGAGAACAAAATATGAATGTACTTTGTACAGCGCCTCATGTGATGCTCCCCTGGCGCAGCTAGTAGAGTGTTTGACTGCAAACTGTGATGCAAGGGGTTCGATTCCCACGAGCGACCAAGATGTTTTTCTCAAGTTAGTAAGTTATTTGATTTTTATATTCATAATTTGTTAATTATACAATAAATTCAGTTATTATTTCAGATAAAATCTGCAACTAAAAGTAGTTTATGTAAGAACAAGTTGAGAAACAGGAACTTATGCAACAGGGATAATTCCCGGTTCCCCAATTTTTATTTTCTTATTCTTATTCAATTTTTATCTGATATCGAGACCGCAAAATTCAAATGTTATTTTAAAAATTAATCTTTCTTAAGATTGAATTGATATTTAAAAATATGAACTTGATATTCTAGAAAATATCAACTTGATATGTTCGAAATATCAATGTTGCATTAATTAATATCGGCCCAAATTTGATATGAAATAATGTTAACTTGAGTGCAATTTAATATCAATTTTTTTTTCTGTGTAAGCATTTTTTCCACAGATGAAAAATACTTCCTTACGTGCGTTGACAATGTTTGCCATGGTCCAGATAATTTCCTCTAGGACCATAGTGCATCTTAAACCGGCCCTATTACAACTCCTGAACGTCTTTCCCAAAGCTAGAGTCGTCTATTGTGATAATGAGCCGTGCTGGAAACCACTTCGGCGTTAGCATCTCGAATGCACAGGTGGAGCGTTTCCGCAGCACCCTGGCAGAGCGTGTGCCATAAAATCGACAAAGGTATCAGCGAAACCTTATAGCTTATTTTGCTGGCCAAGGCTAAATACAACAAGTCATTCCATCGGATATCGACAAGAGACCAGCCGACGTGGTTGCACTACAATCAAGTTATCGAAATACAGAGCTCAGAGAAGCTGGGTCGGGTAAATTTAAAATTTCGAATTTTGAATATGGGAATCGTTTGTCCACGTTTGACAACCATTTACTTTTTTTGGCCACGTCCAGTTTCGAAAATTTGGGATTTCGAAAATCAAAAGGTTAAATTTTTCAAATTTTTTTTGTATGGAATACTTACAGGCGTAAAGTTCCCTACATTTTTCAGGTGACGAAATTGCCCCAGTGGTGTGGCGACTTTACCCCTTTATGTGGCGAGATTGCCCCAGTATATTGGTTTTACTTTTTAATTTCTTATAAATCACCAAGGTAATTAAAAAAATAGGGGAACGTCACATTTTAAAGCTTGGTGCTAACCGCATTCAACAATAAAAATAGAAATATGATAACGTGTCTCAAGATGGACAAAAAATAGCTTTGAAAAAATGCTTACGAAATCACCCCACTCTCCCCTACAGATTAATATGATTATAAAGTAATGCAACGCAGCAGCTCGACAAAGATGAATAATGTGTTTTTTGGGCAACTGTAAGTCGGCTGTATATATCGTAAAAACTCGAAATAAATCCGTTGAAAAATCATAATGGGTATCAGTTAAAAGTTGAAATAATAATAATTTAATTGGGGTGTCAAGTGTACCGCTACCTGTTCAGATCTATTGTAGCCCCATTCAGAGCTTACAGCTCAGATATCAACTAATTTTCTCAAACAAAGTCGAGGAGTTTTGATGGGTTGATACTTCCTAAGAGCTCATGTGATAGAGTTCTGAATCCTAAGATTCTGCTTATTACATTTGTTAAGGCTGGACAGTCTGGACAGTCCTCCATATCACAGAATCTGCAGGTCATACTGCTGGTTATTCCTATTTTACCTAGATGACTAGTTGAGTAGGGAAGAACCTCTTCTTGTTATAGTTATCTTTGGCTTGCCTTGGAGTACTTATCCAGTGTTCTTCCTCTTGGTGCCTTCCTCTTTTCTAAAGTATTATTTTATTGTGTGTCTTTATTTGCCACAGTTTGGTTCTGGTCCTATCAGGGGCTGTTCGGCCCCTAATTTTGAAATTTTATCGGAAGTTTCATTTCCGGATATGTCCCTATGACTCGGAATCCATCTGAGGGCCAGCCTATTTTGACTGCCCAATAGATTTAGCTTATTCTTTACCTCTAAGACTATATTTGAGGTCACTTTGTTACTGTATATTGCAGTTATTGCTGATCGGCTGTTCGAAAGGATCGCGATTGCTTTTTCCTTGTAACCACGCTGTATGTTGAGCTCTGCACAGCGATTGACTAAAAAGGGCATCGCAAACGGTCTTTTCCCGATTACAACTACACGAAGTAGTTCCGTCGGCTGCCTGATGGTTCGGCTTTTAGTCTGTTGTAAGCGAGCCGAGCAAAAGAAAGCCGAAACAACTGCTCATCGGCTGAGTGCGAGCAATATTTTTGTACGAACAATTCAATCGGTTTGTCTTTGATTCTTTGCACAAAGTCTGAGAAAAAAACACTTATTTGGGGACCGCACGAATCGGTCAACAGTTATTTGCGAGCTTTGGCTTTGACATTACCTTTAAACATACATTAAGCAAAATGTTAAAATATGTGCTTTTGGAATGCGTCTAGAATAACAATATAATTATACCCGTTACTCGTAGAGTAAAAGGGTATATTGTATTCGTGCAAAAGTATGTAACAGTTAGAAGGAAGCGTTTCCGACCCCATAAAGTATATATATTCTTGATCAGGGTCACTAGCTGAGTCGATCTAGCCATGTCCGTCTGTCCGTCTGTATGAACGCTGAGATCTCGGAAACTGCAAAAGCTAGAAGGTTGAGATTTTCCACACACAGGTTTTCAGCCGAGCGTCACGCCCCCTCTAACGCCCATAATCGCCCACTAAGGATATTAAAATTTGTCCTGCACCTACATCTTTAAAGATTTCCGAGAAGTATAAATGCAATTTTGTTGTGTATATTTATACCTATCGAAATGTAGAAGACATTTTTCAAATCGGACCATTCATTAAAAAGTTATACGCAATCAAAATATCTACATATATCTATCTCCCTCCACTCCCTTTAGCTGAGCTACTATTATAGTCGGGACACGAACCCGAGTACAGCGTTCGCACTCCCTTTAGCTGAGCTACGATTATAGTCGGGACACGAACCCGAGTACAGCGTTCTCTCTTGTTTTCTAATAAAATATATTAAACAATTTTCTGAATTATATTTTAACATGTACATTTACAGATGTCACAAATTGGCTTGACTGAGTCTGTGCGAGGCGATACAAAGCGCTTTGAAGTTTGGCTTAAGGGACGCCAGGAAGTTTACACCTTACAGGCACCCACAACGTGTGTAAAACAAAAATGGGTTGCGGAAATTAAGCGGGTCCTACTTAACCAGCTCGAAGAGCTAAAAGGCGAAAAAATAAAGCATAACAATTTTAACCATGAAGGTCTTAAGCAAGCAATATCTTGGGACACCCCTAACATTATACTTTCTCCTCCGAGCCGTTCGATAATTATAGAATCTAATTTTGAAACTTCTAACCGGAATTCAAAATGCAACAGCATTAATGAACGCTTTACAAACTTTAATACCGTTGATGGACCATCGGGCAATCATCTACAGGAAAAGTGGACCTGGAGCTCAGATTGTTCAAACAGTGAAGACAAACCATGTCTAATTAATAAAAATATTTCCCCGGTGAGTAATGCAAATAATAGTATATCCAATGAAAAATAAATAAATTTAGCCATCTATGGTATGGTTTTTTGCAACTTGTGGGCGTTAGATGGGTCGTGGCACCTTGATGAAACTTATATAAGTGTGAACGGTCCTTTACTTGATACTCGACAACTGCCTATTTGTATATGTATTACACTGTGCAACATTTTTATGGTTTTGAAATGTAACTGCATTTTGGATTTCAAAACCTGAAAGTACTCATCAATACGATTAAACCCCATATGGCGTTCTTCTGGCTTAGCTCGCGGTTGAATAATATAGCGATTTAAAAATTTAAATTAAAAATTGGCTATAAATTAAAAGTTGAAGAAAATTTTATTTGCATGTATTCAGGACTATTTGAGGTAGGGGAGAGTGGGGGAATTTCGTCACAGGGGCAATTTCGTCACCTGCAATATCTCGGAATCCATAAGTCGTAAAAATATATAATTTTTTTGTTTTAGTCCTTCAAGACGGCCAGACACAACCAATGCATTTGCTTTGCACAGAAGGCCAAGATAATTAAGCTATAATATTAAATGTGTTTTAACAGTTCAAAAGCTACATTTAGTTCTCGACGAAATTTCTTCTGTATGCCACAATTCAAAAGGAATAAGATACACGATTTTTTATATAATACACAGTGCTATAATGTGCATTTCTGCGTCAGTGATTTTTAACTTTGCGCCTAATTTCGGAAGAAAAATAATTATTTCTAAAAAAGTACTGTCTGGGGAAATTTCGCCACCCTACGCTAAGGGTAAAGTCGCACCTATTTTAAATACATATTTTTATATTTGACGAGCTGGCTAACGAACAGACTACCAGCAGCAGCAACAAATATAGGACGTCAACAAAAATGGTACGCTTGATCAGTGTAGCATATTTACAGGCGTTAAACTCCCTACATTTTTTTTTTTGCCCCGGTGGTGTGGTGATTTTACCCCCCTGTGTGGCGAAATTGCCTCAGTATATTGGTTTTACATTTTATTTTTTTATAAATCACCAAGGTAATTAAAAAAATAGGGGAATGTGACATTTTTAAGCTTGGTGCTAACCGCATTCAACAATAAAAATAGATATATGATAACGTGTCTCAAGATGGACAAAAAATAGCTTTGAAAAAATGCTGACGAAATTCCCCCACTCTCCCCTACTGACCTAAGGGTTAAATCCAAGAGAGAACGTTATAGTCGGGTTGGAGTCTCGTCTATCTAATACCCGTCACTCAGCTAAAGGGAGTGCGAGGGAGATGGATATATAACATTTTTTTGATTGCGCATAACTTTTTAATGAATGGTCCGATTTAAAAAATGTCTTCTACATTTCGATAGATATAACAACAAAATTACATTTATACTTCTCGAAAATCTTTAAAGGTGTGGGCGTCAGACACATTTTGAAATCGTAAGTGGGCGATTGTGGGCCTTAGAGGGGACGTGGCGCTCAGCTGAAATAAACTTGCGTTGCGTAGGAAGCTCAAGAATATGTGTGGGAAATCTCAACCTTCTAGCTTTTGTATCTCAGCGAGAGCTCAGCGTTCATACAGACGGACATGGCTAGATCGACTCGGCTAGTGATCCTGATCAAGAATATATATACTTTATAGGGTCGGAAAAGCTTCCTTCTCCCTGTTACATACTTTTGCACGAATACAATATACCCTTTTACTCTACGAGTAACGGGTATAATTAACCTCAGTAAAAATATTATGTCGTTTAAGATTTATGAACCGTTAAAAACTGCAACTTTCTTCAACTGATTATACCCGTTACTCGTAGAGTAATGCAAATTTTAAATTATTTGAAATGGGGCGCGCATTTTGTCTCTTTTTGCTCGTATACGTTTTTCACAAGTGCATTTACCTGCGCTAGAGAGAGACGGAAGATGTGCTAGGCAGAATTGAAAGTTCTAGAAAGCCTCTTCTAGAAAGAGATCCCTGGGTAAAAATCGAGCGGCGAAAAACATATAAGAAGGCATATTTCTATTAAGTTGTTTAGCTGAGTAACGGGTATCTAATAGTCGAGGCACTCGACTATAGCGTTCTCTCTTGTTTTTATAATCAAATTATTACAAAAAAATGTTTTACAAATTTGGATTTTTACGTACATTTGTTCACTAAAACCTATAAAAAAAGTAAGGCGTTCTTTTGTGCTCTCTTAGCAAAGCTCATCAAAATAGATCGACTTCGAGTAAAGCCTTCAATTAAAACTTAAATTACCGAAAACTAAGGCAAAACCGCATCGAGTCGGCGGTATACGCTTTTAGTAAATTGATCAACGAATTTTTTTTAAAGGAATGAACTAATCTGGGGATGGCACTCGAGGGTAAAAAAAAACTACTTGCCCGAATTGTTTAAAACTTTGGCATAAATTATATTGGTCATTTTCTTACACAAAATCTGATCGGCTGGTATTGCATTGGAAGCATTCCCGGTTTTTGCTTGGCCGATTGCAGGTCTTAGGTATCCATGTATTGTAAGCCTATCTTCTAAAAATATTAAAAATAATTAGATGTAAATGTAAGACCAGGATTAATAATAAGAGTAATTGCCATTATTACGTCTCCGTACAAAATTAAAGGATCTTGAAAGGGAATCCTGTAATAAGGAAAACAACCTTCACGTTTGAGTTCTGTATAAAAACTGATTTTATTTAAATAAGTCTTTGCTTACGTAACTAACATGAAATTCTTATAATTCACTTATCCACATCTGTTTGCCTGAGCGGGAGCCTTAGCAACGGTCTCCTGCAAGGCGACCCTTTGTGCAGTGTGAGAACTATATTTATGGTCAATCTCAAGTGGCCTGTACTTAAAATTACAAGTGTTAGCACTGCACCCTTGTAGGGTTTGAGTTACAGATCGTTATTTACGACTCTAGATCAGCGGTCGGCAGAGTCCAATTAAATGAGCATAGGGAATTGTTCTGCTCATTCTCTGTCGCTCACGTACAGTGTAGAACAGCGGTCTGCACACACACAACAATGAGCTGCCCCGTGCAAATCACCCACACAAACATAAAACAAAATTTCACTGTATGTGTGTGCCGACCGCTGCTCTAGATCAATTAACATATTGACATGTACTGAACTCGTAAAGTATTAGATTTATTATAAAAAGTGTTCTTGTTGAACAGATCTCTCCAGAAATTATGCCTGGTTTGCCATGGCCGATCATGTACCCTCTGAGCAGCTATTTTATGTCGGTTATCTATATCAAAAACTATTAGAAGAAAAAATTAAATATGATAAATGCAGGCGCAACAGTTCTGGTCCCAAGAAGTCTCAATCGGCCTGGCTGAAATAAATGTAATATTTTGATTAAGTTCAACAAAGATGTACTATTCATACAACCATTTAAAGAACACCGATGTTCAGACGAACACTGATAAATAAAGTATAAGATTTTATGAGCTCTGTCCATGTCATGTGTCAATATGTAAATCTATCTAGAGCCATAAACTATGATCTGTAATTGTAAACTCTACAAGGGAGCGGTGCTAGCACTTGTAATCTCTAAGTGCAGGCCACTTGAGCCTAGCCGAAAATAATCACTTGAGATGTCTCTCACGCTGCACCAAGGGTTCCTGTGCGGGGGTCAAATGATAACTCTCCCGCTCAGGCAGACGCGGCCTCTGCGTAGGCCACAGATAAGATCAGAATAAGAATTTCATGTTAGTTTCCTATGCAGGGACTTTGAAAATAAATACTGAGTTTTAATACAGAACTCAACTGAAAAGGTTGTTTTACTTAATTCATCCCTTTCAACCGAACACCATTTACCACTGGTGAAAACTAAAAACATTTCAAGTGACACTGAAATGCAGAATTTGTGTTGAAGATAGCATCTGGAGGCTTATATTTAATAATGGCCTAACCGCTGTAACGCTGAAATGAAGATTATTAAAAGACAACATTTATTTTATCACTCACCTTTTTATTGTTTATTTTGGTTTTAATAAAATACCAAAGATTAGCTTTTAATAAATGAAAATAAAATTAACTATTTTCACTTTTTCCAATCAATTTAAGATTGATGTGACCCTGCATGATATATTTGATAATACCATACCGAAGAAAGTTAAAAATTGGTAAACATTTCGTTGCAAGTTAAGATCATACTTCGCCCTCGAATAAATATTTAGTTTAAATAAACAATTTCAGGGACCGTAATCATTAAAGGTTAAGTATAGGTATTCTAGGCATTTTTCGCTGGGACGCCCAGCGGGAAAGTGAGAAGTTTGTTATTAGTGTTCTTGAAATCCTTTTTGGAGGCGGGGGTTGGGGATAGATAATTTCTGAGCGTTAAATGGGGTGGGGTTATAAAACTAATTTCGGTTTTTAGGCGTGTATTTTATTACGAAGCCATTTATGCCAGCATTTTTGCGATTTTTCCAACTTTTTCAACTTTGACAAATTGTAGCTTCCAAAATAATAAATGGATCTCAATGCTGTGTATAAGAAGTAAGAGCGCATTCTATTACCTGTAAAATAAATCTTCGATGACCGAAATCGGTTAGTCACAGCTCGAGTTAGAAATTAAAACAGCGTCAAAAACGTTTTTTTTACACTTTAAAAAAATTGGTACCATACAAAAAATTGTAAGTGCCCTTTTCTTAATCAGAAAGATGTACCTTACCAGAAAATAAAGGTTTCATGAAGTACGTATTTCATACATTTTTTTTTTGTAAACTGGTGTAATATATGTAACCTTTAATGATTAGGGTCCCTAAAAAATATTATATAAACGAAATATTTATTCTCGGGCAAAGGATGACCTTAACTTACAACAATATTATGACCAATTATTATCTGTCTTCGGAATGTTGGTATTATCAAATATATGCTGCACGGTCACATCAGTACATTAAAAAGGTGAATGTTCATTGCATGGCTTAGATGCCTGGCGGCAGTACATAAACTGTCTGCCTAAAGTCGTCGCAACTAGAACTTGAACCAGTTGGATTAAGGATTGCCTATGAGGATCTGAAGACTAGAACGACAGCCTCTGTTGAATGCAAAATGAGTAAAACTTTATTTCTTTATTCGCCAACAGTAAAAAAACCTTAACTGGCTACCAACTAATACTTAAATACTAAGTGAGGCAAAATAATTATATAAGTTTTTCTTGATTAAATCTCTGGGGGAGCATGGGTCCAACCGCATGTGAGATGGCAACTTATTATAAAAATGCAGGGCTCTACACAATGGCTCATTGTGGGCATAATTGGCTCTGTAAGCCGGTACAAAAAATGGTTCAAACGTTCTTAAAGATCTACCAGGCACCGATAACCCTATGCTGCCCAGCAGTGCAGGGCAGTCGGTTTCAGAGGTCAGCAAGTCAAATATGAAAACTAATGAACTGGTAGTTCTCCGATCTTCTAGGGAAGAAAGGTGAACAAGCCGACATTTGGCAGAATAAGACGGGACCGGGTCATTGAAATTTAAGGACAGAAGGGCAAAACGCTTAGCTTCGTGTAGGGATCTTTAAATTGCGCGGCATTTCTTTTTATAAAACCATACATAGCGTAGGCCTTAGGAATAATATAGTTAATGTGTTCAATGAACATAAATTTACTGTCAAACATAACTCCTAGGTCCAGGGATTCATTTCTCAGGGACAGAATATGGGAGTCAATGGAATACGAGAAAATGATATTAATTATTCGTTTACTGTACCTAACGAAGAAACATTTTGACAAATTCAGAGGCAAACAAGAGAGAACGCTATAGTCGAATACCCGTCACTCGGCTAAAGGGAGTGCGAGGGAGATGGATATATATTTTTGGATTGCGTATAACTTTTTAATGAATGGTCCGATTTGAATAATGTCTTCTACATTTCGATAGGTATAAATATACACAACAAAATTGCATTTATACTTCTCGGAAATCTTTAAAGGTGTGACCGCCAGGCACATTTTAAAATCGTTAGTGGGCGATTGTGGGCGTTAGAGGGGGCGTGGCGCTCGGCTAAAATAAACTTGCGCTGCGTAGGAAGCCAAAGAATATGTGTGGAAAATCTCAACCTTCTAGCTTTTGTAGTTTCTGAGATCTCAGCGTTCATACGGACAGACAGACAGACAGACAGACAGACAGACAGACAGACAGACAGACAGACAGACAGACAGACAGACAGACAGACAGACAGACATGGCTAGATCGACTCGGCTAGTGACCCCGATCAAGAATATATATACTTTATGGGGTCGGAAACGCTTCCTTCTAGCTGTTACATACTTTTGCACGAATACAATATACCCTTTTACTCTACGAGTAACGGGTATAATTATTACGAGAACACCAATTTCCCACTCTTTCTAGGTCATTTTGAAGGAGGTCACTATCGGAGATAGAATTCACAGCTCTAAATATTTTAAGATCGTCAGCGAACAACAGGAATTCTGAGTTCTTTATGCAATAGCTAATATCATTTATAAGAACAATGAACAGCAACGGACCCAAAGCACTTCCCTGAGGAAGGCCAGAAGTTGCCACATATGGGTTAGAGTAAACAGCATTGCATTCAACTCTGTAAATTGTGAGTGAAATCCCATTTCCTGCAGTTTAGCTAATAAAGCATTATGGGAGACTTTATCAAATGCTTTAGCGAAATCGGTGTAGACCACATCAACTTGATGATGACTGAGAAACGAGTGGGTGCAAAAATTATTGAACGTAGCTAAGTTTGTGGTAGTCGAACGTCGAGGCATAAAACCATGTTGGTTAGGACTGATGATCCGACCAACAAGAAAAGTTAGCTGCTTGGCTACAATTCGTTGGAACATTTTTGAGACATTGCTGAGCTTTTCAATTGGCCTATAATTTGAAACAATATTTTTTGAACCCGACTTGAATATAGGAGTAACAGTGGCCAGCTTCTATCTATGCGTAAAAACACCAGTGGAAAGAGATAAATTAAAGATGATTTTAAGGGGCTCACAAAGAACACCTATACAATTTTTCAAAATAAATGGAGAAAGGCCATCACAATCTAATTTTTCTTACTCATTAAAGCTTTCGGCCGCCAGATGGCAATCAGAATCGGTGACATCTAAGCAACCAATATTTAACATAGTAGGAATGGCATTGAGCGAATCATCGTCATTCCACAGCGAGCCCGGCTCAAAGTTAGATGCAAAGAACTTAATTAGCGACCCCAATATCCGAGGAGGCTGAATGATCTTCAAATGACATATGGGAAGAAAAGTAAGAAGATGTTCGTTTGGAATTGATAAAGTGCCAGAATGATTTAGGAGTGGTGGTTAATTTACGCTCTATATCAGCAATATATTGGTTGTATAAGAATTTATTGAGGAACTCAAACTCACGCTTATGCTGTTTGTAACGGTCAAAGTCACCAGCATCACCGCTTTCTAAGTAGCGCTTATAGAATTTATTTCTAAGGTTTTTATATTTCTTTAGTCCTTGCGTGTACCATGGCAGTCTGTAACAACTTTGAACCCTAGTTTTAGCATATCTGCCCACAATAGTAGAGAGAAAAGATAAAAAACTTCATAGCTTGTATTCACATCTGCATGCGAGAGGACCTCCGCCCATCTAATATTGGAAATATCGTTACGGATAGAATCTAAACTGCTAGAATTAATATAAGTAAAATTTAAATTATTAAATACATGGTTAATCTGGACTAATGCCATACTAAGAAGCTCATCAATGACTAAGATTTCGTAGGGAAGATGCAAGTTACTGGAAAACCATTGCTGAGGACTCTGAATCATGAGCCCACACGAGCGAAAATAGGTTGAAGTCGCCCAAAACACATATGTACTGGCCCTCCTCCAGCTCCTGGTGCAGGTGGGCAATGTTATCAACGTGCGCTTTATACAGATCAAAACTGCTGCTAGGGGGTATATATGAGACTGTCAGGAATATTGTTTCTGTAGGACCAGAGAGAGATTCAGAGATTTGATCAAGAAGAGAATCCTCATTCTGGAGACGAATAGCAGTGCAACGAAGTCCACGCCGCACAGCAATAAAAACGCCGCCACCTCTGGAGCATCTTGTTTTAACGGCATCACGATCCTTACGGAATACATGGTAAAGATTCGTATCGAAGAATTCATTATCAAAATAATCCTTCAGTAAAGTAGTTGTGCGGATACGAATAGGCTGGTGATCATAGCTCCAAATATTTAGTGGGCGGTCATTATTAGCATTCCAAACATGACTGCACACAGGTGAATCCGCTCCTGTTAATAGTGCGCGAGAGCCCCCTCCAGCTGCCACAGCCCATTGTAGTTGTTGATGGGGAGAGCAACTCCAGAGAGCACCGGAAAAAAATGATGAGAAAGAGGAGCGCAACTCCGAGGAGCGAGCCGATGTTAGAGCTTGGCGGAAGGCAAATGTCGCACAAAGCGGACAACAACAGCTCCGGCTGATGATGTTGACGATGCGACAGGAGAGGGGCGGAAGATGATGAGAGCGCTGCTCCAAGGAGCGCGCCGATATTAGAGCCGGGCGGTTGGCGAAAGTCGCACAAAGCGGACAACAACAGCTCCGGCTGATGATGTTGACGATGCGACAGGAGAGAGGCGGAAGATGATGAGAGCGCTGCTCCAAGGAGCGCGCCGATATTAGAGCCGGGCGGTTGGCGAAAGTCGCACAAAGCGGACAACAACAGCTCCGGCTGATGATGTTGACGATGCGACAGGAGAGAGGCGGAAGATGATGAGAGCGCTGCTCCAAGGAGCGCGCCGATATTAGAGCCGGGCGGTTGGCGAAAGTCGCACAAAGCGGACAACAGCAGCTCCAGCTGATGTTGTTGACGATGCGACAGGAGAGAGGCGGAAGATGATGAGAGAGTTGTGACCGAGGCTTGCAAAAAATGTCCCGCAAAAGTATCGACGCCAGTGGCGCCGATTACTAGGGGTTTTTTGATGGATGAATTGACGTTGAAGTTTGTGCAGGTTCCGGCAAATTGGATACGATTTTATCCACGTCCATAACGGCCCGTTCTCTATGAATAAATCTTTTGACCTTAACTGAGTTTGGGCAAAAATCGTTCTTGAAGACTGAATCATAAAGGTGATCAGGGATACCAAGCTTGAAATTTACAAACTTTAAAGTAGCAACGTCAAAATCTTTTTTTTACAAGTTTTACACAAGTGAAAGAATTAGCGTCCACATTAAGCTTGGTGGACACATATTTTAAAACAGCAGCAGGATCGGTAGCTGTTTCAAACTTTCCGACATGCAAGAATTTATTACTTGGCAATACGTGAAGATCTTCGGCATTAGGGGCCACTCCAACAATATGCTTATTGGGCTTGTTGTTGTTCCTTCTCTTCTTATTTCGAACTTGTATGAAATTTCCCGATATCCAGAGCATGATTAGATGGGTCAACGACCGCGGAAGACGTAGCAGCAGCAGCCGCATATGACTGGGGAGCTGCAGTTACGTTGGTAGTTGATTCAATGCATCATTTATAGGTGGGAATGCCTCCAAAAATTTATTATTAAGGCCCTGATATAAGCATTCCAGGGCTTGCAGTGTAGCATCAAGTTCATCAATTTTAGAATGCGAATCATTCGCAACCACACAGCTGTCACATTGCCACAGTATATTTGGATTTAATAGAATTTTTATCACATCGTCCGGGAGGTCAACGCAAGAAGTATGATAAGCGCGCCGGCACAAAGAAGAACGCTACCTTTTCTTGATACATGATACATGACTTCTGGCATGTATCGATAGTCGAAATATCGAAACTTATTAACAAAATAATTTTAAAAAACCATAAATTCGGTGGAATTCTTTATAATTGTTCGGCCATTTTTGATTTTTATGTATCCACGATAGCTGTGAGCAGTTCTGCAGTTGCGGGGGCGGGAAAAATATATATTTTCAAATTGCGCGCGCAATATTTATTATATATTTTACTTTTAAGTCGTCGAAATGTATCATGGGCGTTCAGCAGAACAAACTTGATTACTGATTACTGATCCATCAGTGATCATGTTGTTCTGCTGAACGCAGCCAATAAGTGGGTCATTGATAATGTTGCTGACGGCTTGACCCGATATATAGATATATAGTGCGCTGACTTAAGGCATTTTTCCACTATGCGGTTTTCCGGTATTTTTGTGTATTTTCGATTGGCAACGCGATAGGCGGACGTGAGGTGTTTCCATTGGCAAACGCGTCTGAAAACAGCTGTTATGCTATTGTCATTTGCGAGCTGAAGTAAACAATTGATTTAAATAATTTATTATTGATAATTGTAATCGCAGAACAGCATTTGAACAGCGTGTAAACATTGCTGCAACGATGAAAGCAATAACAGCGTTATGCTGCTTGAGCATTTATTACGGCGGATAGCGTTCATATATATGGGCGGTTCTTTTACAAACCGAACGGATTTGGCCAAAAAAAAAATTAACATTTTGGATTCGTCTGAAACTTTTTTACGTGTACTATTCGGAAAATAAGTAAACACGTGTATCAGGATTTGGCCGAAAAAAAATTATTTTTTTTTAAGAATTTTTTTTAGTTTGCCAAAAAAAGTGAATTTTGAAAAAGTACCCTCTCATTGAAAATCTGTATATCCGGTTATAGTAATCCGATTGACTTCGTGTCTTTTGCATTAATTCCTCTACAAACTCGAGTTTGCCTTGGTTATCATCTGTGATTTTTTGAAATTTTTTGGTGTCCATTTAGGGGCGCTATGCATTTTTGAAGTATATATTAGTATATCTCGAGAACGGTTTAGAAGAACAACGTGCAACTTTACACGTTTTTAAATGTGTACTGGGGGAGTTAGAAAATAATTTTCTTAAATTTTTGTTGTCCAATAAGTATGAATTTTTATTATTTGAAATTTTGTATCGCGGTTTTGACTGTCTTCTTCATCCTATAAAATAAACTTAATTATCCAAGACTGTCCATCTCATAACCAACTTAATTTATTAAGAAAGTAGGCTTTGAAAAAATTTTTTGTTTCAGATTGTAATTTTAATTTTTCAAAGCCTACTTTCTCAACAATAACAAAACCCATCGATTTGTTTGGCAGCTATATGAAGGGACGGTGGTAAAATTATGATATTAATATATGTGCATAATATCAGTGAGTAATTGAGTTGTGCAAACTTTCAGCTTAAACATGTAAGAATTGTACTCATTGGAAATATAAATAGGGTTTTTCTAAATTCGCATAAAAAATTAAATATCTTGGAAATGATGAAATGGAACAAAAATGTTTCTTCGGATAAATTAAGTTGGTTATGAGATGGACAATCTTGGATAATTAAGTTTATTTTATAGGATGAAGAAGGCAGTCAAAACCGCGATACAAAATTTCAAATAATTAAAATTCATACTTATTGGACAACAAAAAATTTAAGAAAATTATTTTCTAACTCCTAAAAACGTGTAAAGTTGCACGTTGTTCTTCCAAGTCGTTCTCGAGATATACTAATTTGAAGTTTGAGAACATTTTTTAAGTTCTTAATTTCAAAAATTTATAGCGCCCCTAAATGGACACCGAAAAATTTCAAAAAAATCACAGATGATATCCAAGGCAAACTTTACGAGGTACCCGAGTTTGAAGAAAATCTAAAATTTCATATGCGCAGTTGAGAAATTCTTACCCAATACTAAGGTTAGCGTTTCGTGCGGTGCAGCCTGAGGACAGAGACATTAAACCCGATCCATTAAGGTGAATGGTGGATGGCATTCCCTTGCATACAGCTTGAAGTTCTATTTGGTTGTGGGTCGCAAATATCCATCTGTTTCGTTGATGCGTTCTTAACCAAATCAAGTCTGCTTTCGACTTAATAATCTCACAGAGTGTTTCAGATTTGTTGTTGAATAGCTGAAATTCACACCGATTTGCAGCGTTGAATGCGGCTTGATGGTTGAAACAAATGTTTTCGTTGTTGGGTAGTACTAGACATTGCTCGAACTCATCCTCAGTAAGACCAATGAATTGATCTCTATGAGAATTTACAGCGATAAATGTCTTAATGTCAAAACGATTCCAGCCTCCTGAGTGCCACGTCGGGATGGGGATGATGCTGAAGACTTCCCGCTGTGCTGTTGATACCAGAGGCACTGTCATTTTGAATATAACATGATCTGTAGTTGATTCCCTCTGCGCGCATGATTTTATAGAGTTCCATTACATTTTCCGACGAGACCGGCAACATCTGATCCGGAAGTAGATGATCCAGAATTTTGTCTTATTGGCCTCTTAGCTGCTTAGGAGTTACCAGCATTAGACTGATGGTTCGATGACGAACGTCGGTAAAAACGCTGGCAATTTCCGCTTGATCCGCTGCATTCCAGCCAACAGCGTTAGCTGGGCAGTTAAGATCACAAATGCATGCCTTGATATCTGCCTCGTTCCTTGTTGATGGTTGCAAGTTGAGGCTCCAAATTCTTGATGCGGTTATCAGTGGATGACTTGCTTTTCTTGACTTCGTTTACAGTAGAATCCAAGATCGATGTTTGATTCTTGAGCAGCATCATCAACACATCTTCTCTGGATTTCACTCATTTATAACCATGGCCATGTCGTCTGCATACCTGGCATCAAGTACGCCAACTAGTGAGTTAGCCACGTTACCTACTACCTCGAGTGGTGATCTTTGCTGTCGGGAATGGTTGATCAGATAACTTCCTTCTATAGCTCGCCATATACATGTTGAAAATGCTCAAATATCGAGTTGCATGCGTTTTCGTTACCCCGCTTTGTCGATACTTCTTCTTTAAGAAGCGGCGCAAGCCGCGTGATTGGTCGCTAAAAAACGCCAGACGCAGTTTTTACGTCTACTACACGTACGTAATTATCTTTGCCAGGATATGTCTTTACTATTTTTCTCCTCGGCCAATTCATCACCGGCAGGTTATCTTCTTTTATTAATACAAGTAGCCCTTCTTTGACGTTCTGCGACATGATATTCCAGTGTATCGCAGTGGATGGTCTGACACCTTCCACGTCGACTCAAGAACCGTCGAAGAGCACCTAAGAATGCATCTGTTGTTAGGTCGCTTACCAATTCTAGATGTACTGCCTTCGTAGCGAAACAACAGAAAACTGCAATATACGCCTTGTCTGGTCTCTTTCCACGGAGTTTATGGTGAATCCAAATTGGCCCGCAGTAATCAACACCAGAATTAAAGAATGGTCGAGCTTGTGTTACTCGGTCGACTGGCAGATTGCCCATGATTTGTTGCATTAGTTTGGGCCGTGCCTTTGTACACTTGACACAACAATGTATAATGCTCCTCGCCATTGTTTTATCATTGATAATCCAATATTGCTGTCTGGCAATGGCTCTTTACGCCTGAGCACCGCAATGCATGTTCTTTTCATGCATTTCTCGCAACAGCATTCTTACTATTGGATCATTGTAAGGAAGCAAGATTTGATGCTTTGCGTTATACGGGAGTTTAGATTCTTCTAATCTCCCTCCGACTCTGATGAGGCTATCCTTGCCGATCATGGGGAATAGAGAGACGAGAGCGCTCTTTTTGTCCACGGCCTTGTGGGCAACAAGTTGCTTGTACTCACATGCGAAGTCAATTTTCTGAATGGTGCGCAGTATGATAGTACGAGCGTGAGTTAGTTCACCAATGCATAGGGTGGTTGTACTTGATCTGTTTCTTTTGTAACAGAAACGCATCATATATGCCACAATCCTTTGTAGCTTTCGAAAACTATTGCTATGCTTGCAATTATTGAGTTCTTCCCCTGTCTGACCCTGACATGCTGGAAGACTCACTTGTTTTGTTCGCCGTTCAAGATCACTTAGACCGATTATGGGCCTCTTGATCCATTTGTCACTTGAACCGTGTAGAAAAAGTGGTCCATTCAGCCAGAGGGTATGTTCTAATAATTTGCTGGCTGCAACTCCTCTTGATAGCATATCTGCTGGATTGTTTGTCGAGGACACGTGTCGCCATTGAGATGGATCTGAGACAGCTTGGATTTTTGCTATCCGATTCGAGACGAACGTGTGGTATGCGGCCGACGATGCGTTTATCCAGGACAAAACTACAGTTGAGTCAGTCCATAAGTATCCAGACGCCTTCTCGATCGGTAATCGCAAATCCTTTCTTACTCTGTGTGTTAGTTCCGCGCCCAACAGCGCAGCACATAGTTCAAGGCGGGGCAAAGTTTCTTTCGCGGATGGAGCCACTCGTGACTTGGAGCAAAGAAGTCGTACCGAAATTTGATTGTTTTTGTAGGTAGCTCTTATATAGACTGCTGCTCCGTACGCACGCTCTGATGCATCCACAAATGTGTGTACTTCTTGATGGACTGGAACCTTTCCATTATAGATGTGCCTAGGAATTTGCATACTGTTTAATGCTTGGAGATCCGATCGATAGTTCTTCCAATCATTTTGAAGTTCTTGAGGGAGCTCATCGTCCCAACTCAGGTTCAACGCCCAAAGCGTTTGCATAAATATTTTTGCCTTTACTACCACGGGGGCAAATAGTCCAAGTGGGTCAAAAATTTGTGCTGACTCGGAACTTACCACGCGTTTGGTGATGATTGACGCCTCGCTTTTCTGGGATCGCCCACACAGTTGATCCCTTTGTGGCATCCATACCAAACCCAACGTCTTGACACTGTAGTGTTTCAATGTTTCGTCTAGCTTGACGGTTTTGATGGTGTCTGCTTCGGGAACGTCTGTTAGAATTTGCCCATTATTGGAGCACCACTTTCGGAGCTTGAAACCGGATGGTAAAAGTATTTTATTTAATTCCTTTTGAATTTGGACTGCTTCCGCAACGCTGTTTGCTCCAGTAAGACAGTCATCTACGTAGAAATCGTGCTTTAGAGCAGACGATCCAAGCGGGAATTGATCCTTTGCCTTCTCGGACAAGTAATCTAAGCATTTTGTTGCTAGGAATGGGGCTGACGTTGTACCGAATGTTACGGTTTTGAGCCGATAATATTTAAGATCATCTGATGGATTCATTCTCCAGACGATTAGTTGATGATATTGATCGTCAGGGTGTATCCATACCTGCCGATACATTTTCTCTATGTCCGCTGTAAACACGTATTTATGAGTGCGGAAGCGCTATTGCAAATAGCTCGCTTTGCACCGTGGGTCCAGCATAGAGTATGTCGTTCAAAGACTTGTTGCTGGTGGTTTTGCATGAAGCGTCGAATACTACCCTCAACTTTGTTGTACTGCTCTCCGGCTTTAGCACACAGTGGTGTGGAATGAAGTAGTGATTAGCGGGTATATCTGTTTGATGCACTTGTTTCATGTGTCCGAGTGCTTCGTATTCATTCATAAAGTCCACGTAGCCTTTCCAGACTTCAGATGACGTTCTTCTTTCTAGAGCCAGAAATCTATTCGTGGCTGTTTTCTGTGATGCCCCCAGGGCTGAAGACTGTTCAGAAAATGGGAGTTTCACAACAAATTTGCCATCCTTTGCCACTCCCAAGTTTCCTACGAAGTGCATTTCGCAATGAGCCTCTATTGGTAATCGATGCCTCTTTTCGGTTTCAAGATTTTCTAGAGTCCAGAATCGTTCCAATAGTGTATCGAATTCTACTTCTGTAGCTGCTGTGGCCGCCGCTGAATCGTGATCCGAGGAGATCCTTCCGGCAATGATCCATCTAAGTTTTGTATTCTGAAGAACTGGTCCTTCTGCCTTTAGTATAGTCTGGTTTGGCAGCAGCAATGAATAGTAGTGCTCTGCTCCGATAAGCGTGTCAATCTTTCCTGGCTTATCGAAATTTGGATCGGCTAGAGCTATGTTGCTTGGGATTTGTAGGCTTGCCGAATTTAATTAATGAGCCGGTTGATCAGATATTATGTGTGGTAGGACAATGGCTTCAACTTCTTGAGTGAAGGCGTTATGCATTGATTTTATTTGTACATTTGCTTTTGGTCTACTGATTTTTGGATTTCCTCCAATGCCCTCGATCCGTAGAGAAGTTCCATGAAGTGTCAGTTAAAGTACTGAAGCCATTCGTTCTGAAATCAGATTTATTTGTGATCCTGAATCTAGCAGCTCTCTAAAGGTAGCAACTTGACCATTGCTAGCCTTCACTGATACTTTGACTATGGCCAGCAAGTTATAATTCTAGTTGCTTGCTGCACCTACAGTAGGTGAATGTTGATTGGATGATGTACCTGATGTGGTTTCCAGATGCAACAAAGTATGATGTTTCTTGTCGCACTTAAAACACGGGCGACCACGGCAATCCTTTGCCTTGTGGTCATTGCAGTTGAAAGGCAGTTGAAACACAGTCTTTGTTTTTGTACCCAATTAACTGGTTCGGGTATTGATTTGCTGCGGAAGTCATCGCATTTATAGATCCAGTGATTCCTTTTGCTGGCTGATGAGCATTTTGGGCCCTTCTGATCCTTTCTTGATTGTTGTCCTTTTTTTCCTGTTCCAAGAACTCGGATGCACCGGTCCAGAAAGCTGAGCAGTGTGTCGAGACCCTGTAACTCTCGGGACCCATCTAACGACTTCTCGTATAGATCTAATTTTTGCTTGATGATGGCAATCAATATTGTATCCCAACTTGGTTCTGGTTTTCTGGTTTCATAATAGTTCGGACTTGATTTTCTCTCCGAAGAATCTTTCTTGAAGTCGATGATAAATTTCTTGATTGATATCCTCTTACACGTCTAGTGCTTCTGTGACTTCTTGCTCATTCATGTCACTCATATTTATTACCTTGTGTTTAAATCTTCTGACCCGTTGGGAGTGTGTTATTTGCTTGTACAGCTGGATACGCCCCTAATCGCAACCGATTTGGTCAAAGAAGCTGTTCACGCCAAAAGGGCGTTTAATTTCGGGAGGCAGTGTCGAGCGGCAGTTTTCTCCAGATGTCCACATCTCGCTCGCTCGCACTGCCCTTCGCTCTCCCTCTCCAACTCTCCCGCAACTCTACGCTCCGCTCTGGAGCCGCTAAGTTAAGCTCCATGTAATCAGTTCTATTTTCAAGTGTCAAATAAACAGCCGCACGTCGCGCAAAACCCCGAAGTTTTTCCATCGTGTTTTTCGTTACAATTTCTGCGCGGAAATTCATCCGCTTTTCCTGGGACTCATCAGCGCTTCTACGATCAAGCCGCCGCCCCAACATTTGGTCCTTCGAGCCGGATTTCCATTCTTCCGAAGATTATCTCCAGCGCCTACGGTGGCTTGAACCGCTTCAGCTAAGTTCCATTTCCAATTGTTATTATTTGCCGGTCATACAGCCAGTCGTTCGAACCCCATTTCGTTCAATTTGTTGTATGATTTCTTGTCTAAATCGAAAAGCGATTTTAATCCGACGCAACGGCATTTAATATATTATTCCATTCCTTTTGTTTGTGCGGCATTTTTTCCATTCCCTTATGCCGTACACTTCAAAAAATTCCGTGCAAAGTTGCAAGTCCATAGTGCCAAATTATTTCAATTATAAATAAAAATATTCCTAAAAACTCCAAGTGTGTGTAAAAATATAACCCAGCCGCAGTAAAAGTTTCCTATTTTTTAAATTGTTCCGCAAAAATTGCACTCTGCATTTTTTTACTGTGTTCCTGCTGCGCGTACATATTCACATAAATATTCTAATACAGTTTACTTATACTACTCTGCATTTATAAATCAAATCCAAGACCCTAATGACACAAACATATTTTTCTAAACATATTTTCGTGGTCAATAAACTAAATTTTTTCCGTGTGTAAAAAATATATAGTCCAGCCACAGTGAATATTTCAAAATCAAAGTGATCCGCCAAAATTGGCAGCTTTTGTGATTTTACTGTGTTTCCTGCTGCGTGCATATATTTTTACATTAACATTCCAAAATACAGTCCACTTCATCTACATACATTTTTGAGCTAATTGTTTCAATAAAATCCCGCAAACATATTTTGCATTTCAAAGCTATTCCGCTATTCGCAATAAGTCTCCAGAACTCCCGCAATCGGTGACTTACAGTATCCAGCTGTTAGCTAGCCACATACATACATACACACAGCTACGTACTCTCCAAGTATTCGGCAGCGCACAGTGGGTCAAGTGCCTACAATAATTATAAAAAAAAAACGACCATAAATCCGAATTTTAATATTGTTAAACAATTAATATTTTTTTTTTCCTATCCGTGCACCAGTGTGACCATATTTTCCCTTTGCATAATTTAATAATTATTTATTTTGTGCATACACTTAAATACTTAGTTTCGAAATTATTTCAAATCGCCATACAGTTTCCTCCACACAATACAGTGTGACCGTATACACCGACGGACTTTCAATTGGTTCCTAAATTCCAATTCACAATAATTTCCGTGTAAACGATTTCGCAATAAATTTTAAACTCCTGTCCGTAATGGCTTCTCAAGCAAAATCCGCCCTAAATAAATTTATTGTCACAGCTGACACTCTGAGCCATTTTGAAGCCACTTTAAACTTTCCGGGTGCACCCACACCAACGTTATCCGCATCTAAAATCCGTCGCGAGCATGTCACTTCCTTATGGCAAAAGGTGAATGATGCATATGACACATGCTCCGAGTGCATTGTGGCTGCGGGTGACAGCGCCGCAGACACCAAATACATCCTGAAGGCGAAATATAACGAAACGTATTCCATATACGAAAGATTTGCTGCTCAGATCCTCGAGCAAATACAACAGGGCTCCCCCAAATCATCTCAACCTCCAGCATCGTCTCCCCAAGACTACATTTCGTTTGGCTGTCAGCTTCCTCCGATCGATACGGAGATTTTCTCAGGCGATTATCTTCGCTGGCCGACTTTCCGGGACCTTTTCACGGCGATCTATATAGACAATCCGAGTCTGACGCCTGTTGAAAAGCTGTACCATTTAAATGCCAAAACTAGTGGTGAAGCTCATTCTATAGTTTCCAAGTCCCCACTCACCAATGATGGCTTCCGTTCAGCTTGGACAAGTCTATCTGAGCGTTTCGAAAACAAGCGATTTCAGGTGAACAGCCACCTAAAAACATTGTTCAATGTGGAATCCATGGCACAAGAGTCTGGGGCAGCCTTAAAGGAACTTCAACACACAATTCAAGGATGTTTATCTGCCTTAGAACTATCCGGCATTCAAATTGAGAATTGGGACCCTATTCTAGTCTACATTTGCTCCACAAAGCTACCAAAGCTCACGCTCTTATTATGGGAGCAATCCATTCATAATAAAGCCGAAATTCCTACTTGGCTCGAGCTTAATTCTTTTTTAACAAAACGCCATCGAACTCTAGAGGCCGTTGATAGCATCCGGCCTGCTAATTTACTCCATGTCCATTCTAAAGCCACAAATGTGCTGGCAGAACTTCCAAAGATAAATTCTTTCACTACGAGGGTACTTCCATTACCCAAAGGCTGCGATCTGTGTTTAAAGGAAAAACACCCCGTGCGTATATGTCCACGCTTCCTCCAAATGCGGGTAAATGATCGTTCAGCCTACATCCAAGATAAGCAGTTATGTTCCAACTGTTTTGCAAGCAGCCATAAATTGCAGGATTGCATTAGCGCTCACAGTTGTTTTACTTGCCAAAGTCGGCATCATACGCTGTTGCATCCAAGCAACAATTCTACAATTACTTCGATTCCATCCAAACCTCCAGGGCCAGTGTCAGCCTCAATCCCACACAGAATTTCGTCTTTCTCAGCGCGTGTTTCCAACGTTCATGGGATTAACCGAATTTCCGATCCCGACCCGATTACAAGGGTCTATCCAACAGATAATTCTTCCGATTATTGGGTTCCATATCCCGCCTTGGATGACAGACGTTCCCGAGGTATTAAATCCTACCAATGCCGAGTCTGCCAAAAGATCCATCCGCTACGGAAATGCCACCGTTTTCTACGGCTTAGCGCCCAGAAAAGGATCCAGGAAGTACATATGCATAAATACTGCTCGAATTGCTTGGCCCACGATCATTCCCAGGACTTGTGCCGCAGTGGGAATTGCTGCCAGAAGTGTGGAAAGGACCACCACACTCTTCTACACTTGGACGATCGCTCCCGCTATCCTGCAGATACTTCTCCTGATGTTTTGCTACGGTGGTCCTCGCAAGGGGGGGGAGAATGTTCACGCCAAAAGGGCGTTTAATTTCGGGAGGCAGTGTCGAGCGGCAGTTTTCTCCAGATGTCCACATCTCGCTCGCTCGCACTGCCCTTCGCTCTCCCTCTCCAACTCTCCCGCAACTCTACGCTCCGCTCTGGAGCCGCTAAGTTAAGCTCCATGTAATCAGTTCTATTTTCAAGTGTCAAATAAACAGCCGCACGTCGCGCAAAACCCCGAAGTTTTTCCATCGTGTTTTTCGTTACAATTTCTGCGCGGAAATTCATCCGCTTTTCCTGGGACTCATCAGCGCTTCTACGATCAAGCCGCCGCCCCAACAGAAGCTTTTAACACTTATGAATGATTTGGGGGTGAATTTGATGACAGCAACTGAAGTGCTGGGTTCTCGTATTCTGAGAATGTTTGATTCTGGTTTCAAAGTGTCGCCTTTTGACAACTTCGAGAATGTTTCCGGGATTGGATGATCTAAATCCGTTTACCGGCATCACAAAACGATTTTATCAAATCGTTGACGGAGCTGGTTGCCTTGTTAACCAGTCTTCCAACTTCCTGAGTCGACTTTGCTCGGGTGTCTTTAATCTGTCGCCTTGTTGACGATTTGGGCAAAAGGACTTGTATGGAAGATAACTCCAACGTTTTGTTCTAGGGTGTGATCTCTTGGTGAGATCACGTCGGGGTCACCAAAATGATTATTGCTCGGCTTAGATGCCTGGCATACAGTAGGGGAGAGTGGGGCAATTTCGTTACCTGCAATATCTCCGAATCCATAAGTCGTAAAAATATATAATTTTTTTGTTTTAGTCCTTCAAGATGGCCAGACACAACCAATGCGTTTTTCGCACAGAAGGCCAAGATAATTAAGCTATAATATTAAATGTGTTTTAATAGTTCAAAAGCTACATTTAGTTCTCGACGAAATTTTTTCTGTATGCCAAAATTGAAAAGGGATAAGATAGAGGTTTTTTTGTATAATACACAGTGCTATAATGTGCATTTCTGCGTTAGTGATGTTTAACTTCGCGCCTAATTTCGGAAGAAAAATAATTATTTCTAAAAAAGTACTGTGTGGGGAAATTTCGCCACCCTATGCTTAGGGTAAATTCGCACCTATTTTAGATACTTATTTTTGTAGTTCACGAGCTGGCTAACGAACAGACTACCGGCAGCAGCAACAAATATAGGACGTCAACAAAAATGGTACGCTTGATCAGTGTAGCATATTTATAGGCGTAAAATTCCCTACATTTTTCAGGGGACGAAATTGCCCCAGTAGTGTGGCGATTTTACCCCCCTATGTGGCAGGACTGCCCCAGTATATTGGTTTCGCTTTTTCATTTTTTATAAATCACCAAGATAATTAAAAAAAAGAAAATGTCACATTTTAAAGCTTGGTGCTAACCGCATTCAACAATAAAAATAGAAATATAATAACGTGTCTCAAGATGGACAAAAAAAAGCTTTGAAAAAATGGTGACGAAATTGCCCCACTCTCCACTACATAAACTGTCTGAGTAAAGTCGTCGCAACTAGAACTTGAACCAGTTGGACTAAGGATTGCATATGAGGATCTGAAGACTAGAGCGACAGCCTCTGTTGAATGCAAAATGAGTAAAGCTTGATTGTAGGAGTCAAAATTGTTACTGATTTTATTGTATAAACTTAACAGTATTTATAGGTAAAAAGTGCTTAGGTTAACGGATCATGTATAAAGCAAAATCTTGGTTATTATGTATTATTGGGAATGAGAGCAAACCCAGTTACAATTCAGCAGAATAAGCTTGTGCCAATAAGTGGGTCATTGATAATGTTGCTGACGGCTTGACCCGATATATGATACTTCCGTACGCTGACTTAGAACTATTGCTGCGACTGAACAGTGAAAAAAGGGAAAATAGTTTATTTTTATCTAAAAAACAAGAAAGGAAGCTAGCTTCGGCAAGCCGAAGCTTATATACCCTTGCAGATCATTCTATTAATTTACAAATCGCAAAAATGTTAAATTTCTTATTATTTCACATTAATTTTTCGATCGTTTCTATGGCAGCTATATGATATAGTAGTTCGATCTTTTTAAAATTAAAATCGAAATTCGGAAATATTTAAAAATAGTCATATCCCGGAGTAGAAGAGAATGTAATAAAAATCAACAAAGATATAATGTTTTTCCTATTAATTTCCATTTAATTTTTCGGACGTTCATATGGCAGCTATATGATATAGTGATCCGATTTACAAAACAAAAAAAACGAAATTCAGAAATATATTAAAAAAATATTCCCAAGAGTAGAAGGTAAAATTTCAAAAAACACCGACGCTAGAATTTTTTTACGTTTTTATACCCTTGCAGAGGGTATTATGATTTCAGCAACGCGGTGAAGGAGACGTTTCCGACCCCATAAAGTATATATATTCTTGATCAGCATCACTAGACGAGTCGATCTAGCCATGTCCGCCTGTCCGTCCGTCTGTCCGTCCGTCTGTCCGTCTGTCCGTCCGTTTCTACGCAAACTGGTCTCTCAGTTTTCAAGCTATCGGGATAAAACTTTCCCAAAAGTCTTCTTTTTATTGCAGGTAGTATATAAGTCGGAACGAGCCGGATCGGACCACTATATCATATAGCTCTCATAGGAACAATCTGGAAAAAAAATGTAAAAAAATTATATCTTGGGTGTTTTTGATGTTTCCTACTTTTGGAAATTTAATTTTTTATCTAATTCTGAATTTCGAATAAAATTTTTTCAAAATCGGACGACTATATCATATAGCTGCCATAGGAACGATCGGAAAATTAATGGGAATATAATAGAAAATAAATTAATGCTTCGTTGGTTTTTATTGTATTCTCTTCTACTCTAGGATATAACTCTTTTTAAATATTTTCGAATTTCGATTTTAATTTTATCAAAGTCGAACTACTATATCATATAGCTGCCATTGAATCGAACGCAAAATTAATGAGAAATAATAGGAAAATTAACATTTTTGCGATTGCAAATTAATAGGAATTATCTGCAAGGGTATATAGCTTCCTAGCTTCCTTTCTTGTTTTTCAATTGTCAAAAATCAAAACGCCTACTTCCTACAAAGTTACAATGTTTATACCTTTTACTCGTAGAGTAAAAGGGTATGTTGTATACGAGCAAAAGTATGTAACAGGGAGAACGAAGCGTTTCCGACCCTATAAACTATATATATTCTTGATCAGGGTCACTAGCCGAGTCGATATAACCATGTCCGTCTGTCTGTCTGTATGAACGCTGAGATCTCGGAAACTACAAAAGCTAGAAGGCGCCCACACCTTTAAAGATTTCCGAGAAGTATAAATGCAATTCTGTTGTGTATATTTATACCTATCAAAATGTAGATATCGGAACATTCATTAAAAAGTAATACGCAATCAAAAAAATGTTATATATTAGCCGAGTGTTAGGCGAGTGACGGGTAACAGATAGTCGAACACCAACCCGACTATAGCGTTCTCTTTTGTTTTTCTATTATTTTTTTAATATTCCTATCTGAGCCATAAAATAAATAAATAAAACTTTTGGGAAGATTTTATCGCGATAGCTTTAAAAGTGAGAGACTAGTTCGCATAGAAACGGAAATGTCGTCGGTAGGTCCGTCTGTCCGTCCGGTTCTACGCAAACTAGTCTCTCAGTTTTTATACCCTTGCAGAGGGTATTATGATTTCAGTCAGAAGTTTGCAACGCAGTGAAGGAGACGTTTCCGACCCCATAAAGTATATATATTCTTGATCAGCATCACAAGACGAATCGATCTAGCCATGTCCGTCTGTCCTTCTGTCCGTCTGTCCGTCCGTCTGTCTGTTTCTACGCAAACTAGTCTCTCAGTTTTTGAGCTATCGGGATGAAACTTTCCCAAAAGTCTTCTTTCTATTGCAGGTAGTATATATGTCGGAACCGACCGGATCGGACAATTATATCTTATAGCTCCCATAGGAACGATCGGAAAAAAAAACTTTAAAAAATTCTAGCTTCGGTGTTTTTTCAAGTATTACCTTCTACTCTTGGGAATATTATTTTTTATATATTTCTGAATTTCGAATTAAATATTTTAAAAATCGGATCACTATATCATATTGCTGCCATAGGAACGGTCGAAAAATTAAATGGAAATTAATAGGAAAACAAATTATATCTTTGTTGATTTTTATTACATTCTCTTCTACTCTGGGATATGACTATTTTTAAATATTTCCGAATTTCGATTTTAATTTTAAAAAGATCGAACTACTATATCATATAACTGCCATAGAAACGATCGAAAAATTAATATAAAATAATAGGAAATTTAACATTTTTGCGATTTGTAAATTAATAGGAATAATCTGCAAGGGTATATAAGCTTCGGCTTGCCGAAGCTAGCTTCCTTTCTTGTTGAGCTATTGGAATAAAACTTTCCCAAAAGAATTCTTTCTATTGCAGGTAATATATATGACGGAACCGACCGGATCGGACAGCTATATCTTATAGCCCCCATAGGAAGGATGTTTTCACAAATATTACCTTCTACGTTTGGGAATATTATTTTTTATATATTTCTCAATTTCGAATTAAATATTTAAAAAATCGGATCACTATATCATATAGCTGCCATATGAACGTCCGAAAAATTAAATGGAAATTAATAGGAAAAACATTATATCTTTGTTGATTTTTATTACATTCTCTTCTACTCCGGGATATGACTATTTTTAAATATTTCCGAATTTCGATTTTAATTTTAAAAAGATCGAACTACTATATCATATAGCTGCCATAGAAACGATCGAAAAATGTATGTGAAATAACACCAGTTTACAAAAAAAAATCGATGAAATATACCATGAATGAAACCTTTGTTTTCCGGTAAGGTACGTCTTCCTGATTAAGAAAATGGCACATACAATTTTTTTTATGGATAAAATTTTTTTTAAAGTGTAAAAACGTTTTTGACATTTTTTTAATTTCTAACTTTAGTTGTGGTTAACCGATTTCAACCATAAATGACTCATTTTACAGGTAATATAATGGCCTCCAACTTTCTTATACACTGCATTGAGTTCCATTCGTTAATTTAGAAGCTACATTTTGTCAAAGTTGAAAAAGTTAGAAAAAATACAAAAATGCTGGCATAAATGGCTTCGTTAAAAATACACGCCTAAAAACCGAAATTAGTTTTATAACTTTTACTGGTAGAAGGTGCTTTGACAAAAAAAACAAGCTATTGATCATTACAATCCACCAAGAAATTAATTTGATATGCATTTTTGAAGCTTACGACAACGGTGTTTTTTTGGCCGTTTACAGCTGTTAACTGACACAACAGGGCTTTAACAGGGCTGTAAACCCGTTTTTCCCAACGTAAAAAATCGATATAAAATCAAACTATTGATTGATTTTTTTGTTGATGGTCTTGTTAGTTGGCTTAAAGATGTATCTTTAAGTATAAGTCATAAAACTAATTTCGGTTTTTAGGCGTGTATTTTTAACGATGCCATTTATGCCAGCATTTTTGCATTTTTTCTCACTTTTACAACTTCGACGAAGTGTGGCTTCTAAACTAATGAATGGAACTCAAGGCAGTGTATAAGAAAGTTGGAGGGCATTCTATTACCTGTAAAATGAGTCATTTTTGGTTGAAATCGGTTATCCATAACTCAAGTTAGAAATTAAAAAAGTGTCAAAAACGTTTTTTACACTTTAAAAAAAAATTGTATCCAAAAAAAAAATTTTAAGTGCCATTTTCTTAATCAGGAAGACGTACCTTACCGGAAAACAAAGGTTTCATTCATGGTATATTTCATCGATTTTTTTTGTAAACTGGTGTAATAAACGAATTCCAAATGATTGAATCTGGATTGCTCAAATTTAGCTAACGACATAAGCCATCATTGAAAAGAAATTTCATGGTTTATTTAATAGCAAACAACAAACAAGATGACAGTAAAGATAAAAAATCGCTACGTTTTTATAGCTCATTGGTACACAAGGTGCGAACATTTACAACACATTATTTCCAAGTGATGGTTCACAAGGCAAATTGCTTGGAATTACACGAACAAAACGCATTATTGCAGCTGCTTCTAGTGCAGCAGCATGTGAAGTAGATGTTGTCTGTTATCGTTTATTGAATGTCGTTTTACAGAAATTTGATGACCATTGTTTGCCGCAAAATAATGTCAACCTCTGTGAGATATCGTCGAATTTTCTGAAGTGCGAGCCTATCGGCGCAGATATCAAATCCAACCAAATTACTTTCATGTTGTGGAATTGGTTAAAATTTTTTGCTTGTGTAAAAGCGAAAGATTATTGTGCTACTTGAATCCTTAGTAAAGAAGTAGTGTATTCGTTTGGTTTAACTAATTCCATGTAATCAAAATTCATTATTCCAGGTTAAGCTTCTCATAGCTCTGAGATTTTTTGCAAGCGACGGTTTTCTAATAATTGTAGGCGACTTTAGATGTGTTAGTCGAGTTCTTAAAGAGTTTTCTTTTGCTATAGCATTCGTAACTAGCTAAATCAGGCATTTAAAAGCTAGCAACTTATAAAAATGGTTTTAATTTTTAAGAATTTCAAAAAATATTTAAAATTGCTTGCGTTTTGAATTATTCATTTTGATAATTCATTCTTATTAAATTGCTAATCTTAGTTTTAAAAAAATCATGTTTTTTAATAAGTATAAAAAAACGGATATAAGGGTACGAATTTGAAACAAAGGATTGTGCCATAATGAATAAGATAATCAAATACACCTGTGTAATATACATATCTGATTTAGCTATCTTTTGACCCCGCTGCCATCACCACTCTGTTTTGTTTACATGTCGCCGCCTAAGATAAAACTTAAATGTGTACTCTGTCGAACGACAAAAAGTGAAAAAATCCGAACTTTAAAAATTCACAATAATTCTAATTTTCCATGAATTTGAGACATACTGTCGCGTAGTTCTCTTGCCGGGGTGAAACCTCAGGCAGTTACAACATCAAACTTTTAAAAACAAAGGGCGGCAACACTACTACTATTTTGACCGCAGCAGTATGTTTTTAAGTTTTTTGACTATGTTTTCAGAAATTTATTTCTGCCTTAAAAAGATCCTAAAATTATTCTAAGTATGGGATTTGAAAGATAAAGAGTGTATCTTTTAAAAAACTTTAACATCGAATCAAACCATGCATCCATTTGCCTTTGAGAGCTCCGCAAAGTTGGCCAAATTCAGCATTTTTCGAACTTTGAGGTGCTTTTTCTAAGAATCTTTGCGTCGGGGAACTTTTTGGAAAACGCAGTTTAACTTGGGAATTCGTAACGAATCCAAAAATATAGCATCCATCGAGGTTAATTTTTGATGCTAACATTTCAAAGTTTTGTTTTTGGAATTGGTTTATAATATTTAAAGGATTTCTTTTTGCAAAATGGGCATGGTCGCGCCTTTATTAAGAAAAATAAAATATTGCAGTTCCGAAATATTTTTTTTTTAGGTGAAATCGAATTATTTTAATATTTTCAATATAACTCCTTACAAAAATACTAAAACCACTAATAGCAAGTTTAGTATAGTCAAATGATGATGTAGAATCATTTAAAGTAAATAATATTTAATAACAAAGATAATTGCATAGTGTTTTTCTAAATATTTATCGTATCTAACGTTTACCATACAAAAATACGAGTATTGTACTATTCGCTGCTGCATACAAATCAAAGATGGAAAAAGAGAGGTTACTTGAGATAAATGCAAATTTATCCAATTGTGCGGAAAAGTGCAGAATGCGACTAACACCTATGGATTCAGAATTGACAACACTACAACATATAGTTGGACGCACTTTAAACTAATCTAAACTTATTGTTGAGCTAACAAGCCTTTTTGTCAGCTATTTTAAATAAATCACAAGGCGAGATAAATTCATTTCAATACTTCAGTTTATTAGCTTTATGAATGTGCAAGGGCTACGGGCTTTGCGAACACCGCAGCTTGCAATCTACAACAACAATGAAATGTATGCGCTGGCGACGGACCGTAGGCGTTGAAAGGCGGGCTCAGACTGACAAGTCCAATTAATAGAGAGATAAGAGGAGCCGCTTAGAAATGAGTGATTCTGACTCTCTCTTTAGTTGGAGTGGTTTGCCGCTGCGCTCAACATACTCCCCCCGTTGGAAGCCTGTCTTTCAACTTCATCATTGATGGGCAGCAGGCACAACTTATTGACAGCTCTCCGGATGTCACAAGTGGACGTCTTCAGATCAGCAACTCGGCAAACGCCATCTCGTCCAGGACTAAGTGCGCTCACCCTAGCTAAGGGCCACCTCATGGGAGGTAGATTTTCATCCTTTATCAGAACTACGTCGTTGACCTTCAGCATTCGTTCAGGAGACCGCCATTTGGTGCGTTGTTGCAGAAGAGTAAGGTACTCCTTCTCCCATCGGGACCAAAATAGTTGCTGCAGATATGTTACACGCTGCCAGCCATCCAAGCGGCTATAATTGAGCTTGGTTAGATCGGGCTCAATGATAGTAGTAGAAGGGCCACCAAAAAATAGGTGGGCAGGAGTCAAAACATCGAGATCATCTGGATTCTCTGAAATGGATAGCAAGGGGCGAGAGTTAATGATTGACGCAATCTGACAAACCAAAGTGCGAAGCTCATCAAAACTAAGCGTTTGGCGGCCAGCAGAGCGGTAGAAATGGTGTTGGGCCGTCTTGACTGCTGCCTCCTACAATCCGCCAAAGTGTGGTGAGCGAGGCGGAATAAATTGCCAGTCGATTCCCTCCGACAAGCAAGCTTGATGAACAGACTGCATATGGGAATCGCTAAGCAGCAGCCGCTTCAAATCCGCCAATTCATTTTTTGCTCCTACAAAGTTGGTAGCATTGTCCGACCAAATTTGACTAGGCTTTCCACGTGTAGAAATGAATCTTTTCAAAGCACTTAAAAACGAAGCAGTTGTTAGATCCTTGACAAGCTCTAAGTGCACAGCCTTGCTTGTAAAGCAGATGAACACGCATACGTAGCACTTGATGGGAGACCTGGTGCGAACTTCTGATTTGTGGAAGAAAGGTCCACAATAGTCGACGCCAGAAACTGCAAAGGCCCGTACGCACTCCAAACGTTCCTTCGGAAGATTAGCCATGATTGGTTCCAGAAATTTGGGCCTGGCCCGGAAGCACTCCACGACTCCTTTCACGACATTGGAGACAGTTCGCAGTCCTCCAATAGGCCAGTATTGTAGCCGGATGCTTGCCAACAGAGCACGCGGTCCTGCATGCAGATTCATCTTATGGAAGTGCATGATGAGCGCTAAGGTGAGTTGGTGACGACGTGGCACTATTATTGGATGGCGAGCCTCATATGCAAGTGTTGAATTTTCGAGGCGTCCACCAACTCGAAGAAGGCCACATGCATCTATGAAGGGCAAGAGCGAAGCAATTGAACTTGATTTCTTAACAATGCCATTTGAACGAAGCTCCTTTATACCCTCCCATAAATGAGCCAGTTGGACACCTCGCCAGAGCATATATGTCCCACGTTGCACATCAGATACCTCGAGACCGCGATGCCACAAGCGGTGAGAAAATTTGTAAATGTACGCGTACACGCGCTGCATGGAAGGGAACGAGTTGCCATACTTGGATCCAAGGGTAACATCAACGTGAGGAGACTTGACCATCAGCACCTGTTTACGTAACTCAAGGCTCGGATCGTCATAATGCAGACGCGTAGGCAAATCCTTGCGACCACCAAGTAAGAATGGTGGGCCATGAAACCATATCTTAGAAAGCGCCAGTAGATTCGGAGTGGAGCCCCTGGACAAAACGTCGGCAGGATTCAGTGCAGTCGGAATATGATGCCATTCCATGTTAGCAGTCAATTCCTGTATAGAAGCCACTCGGTTTGCCACGAAGACGTTGAATTTGAAAGGCTCATTACCGATCCAGGATAGCGCCACAGAGGACTCACACCAGCAGTGAAAAGGACCATTGAAGATACCCATTTTAATAACTTCATTTATTAGCTTGGCTAATAGCAGGGCGCCACATAACTCCAGCTTAGGTACAGATAATGTTTTGAGAGGCGCTACTCGGGATTTGGAACATAAGAGATGGCTGCTGGCTGGAGAAGTGCCCCTAGACAGCACATATACGCAAGCTCCGTAAGCTTCCTCGCTGGCATCGCAGAAACCATGAATTTCAACATCAGTTTCTGAAGGAATCAAAAATCTTGGGAATGATATGCGTTGGACGCTTTGAAAACTGATGCACATTTCGATCCAGCAGGTGTTACGGGCCAAGGGCAAACTTTCATCCCAATCCAATTTGTCCTTGCAGAGTTGTTGAAGAAACACCTTGGCCTTTGTGATTACTGGGCCAAGAAGGCCTAGAGGGTCATAGAAACGAGCAATGGTGGCCAGAACAGATCGTCGGCAGGCCTTGGAGCCGGGATCTAGAGACGATAAAGAGAACAGCAGCTCGTTTGTTGCCGGATCCCATGCAAGACCAAGAGTTTTGGTTATATCGCTGCCATCGCCGAACTTCAAATACTTCTCCTTGTCATCATCTGACACATCCTTCAAAACCTCGGGGTGGCTGGTGCACCACTTTCGTAACTTGAAGTCACCTCGAGCTAGTATCTCAGTGGTCTGTCGCATTTTCTCGATCGCCTCACCAACAGAGCTACCACCGGAGATGAAATCATCGACATAGAAATCTTGTTGCAGAGCAACTGAGCCAGCAGGGAAGGAATCCCTCTCATCAATGGCCAGCTGGTGCATTGCTCGAACAGAAAGGAACGAGGCAGAGCCACCTGATAAGTACGAAATTTTATCAAAATGTTAAACAGCCTTGGCTGTATAACGGGCCCGGCCATTAGGACATCATTAAGAGACGACCCGGAGGAGGCTAAAGCCGATCCATCGAAAACAACGCGAAGCTTGGCTGTTGTGCTATCCTCCTTTAGAACACAATGGTGCGGCAGGAAATACTTGCAAAGGACCACAGCCTCGAGGCTGACTCGGGACATGTGGTTTAACTCCAAGTATTCCTTAATAAAGGCCACATATTGACGCTTTAAATGGGGATTCCTTTGCAGCTTGCGTTCAAGGTTAAGAAATCTCCGGTGTGCCTGTGTGTAGGAATCGCCAAGGGCTTTAGCATGTTGCTTCAACGGCAAACGAACGGAGTAAGCGCCAGAGGGAAGACGATAGAAGTTTTTGATAAAATGATCCTCACACTCCAGCTCTTCCTTGCTGGCCATTATGATTCCACTGTCGAGATTTTCGACTTCCCAAAATCGCCTAACCAGATCCTCCAAGCGGACATTATGTAGTGCAGCTCCATTTTCCAAGCCTTGAGATGCCAAAAGAGATGTATTGCCGCGAAGCCTATCTCCACCACCAGTCACGATCCAGCCAAGGCGAGTCTTCTGCAGTAGAAGCAACCCATGAACCAGCTTAATTTGGCCCACGCATAACAGGTCATAAAATAGGCCAGCACCAAGTAGCATGTCAACGCGCTGGGAACAGTTGAATGCAGGGTCCGCCAACTGTATGTTATTCCAATCAGCGATGTCAATAACGCAGTTGGACTTGATAACATAGATCCCAAATTTATTAAAATCATACTACCAAAAATTTTGCCACATGTTACTTTTGCCGTAAATAGTGTGCTAACCACTTCCACTTTCCCTAAAATATGGAAGGACGCCAAAATACTTCCTGTTCGTAAGGCAAATGGTGACTATAGGCCAATATCTATACTACCGTATTTGTCTAAATTAAGCGAAAACCTAATGGCCAAGCAAATCAACAAATATGTAGAGACAAATGGTCTGTTAAACAACGCGCAATCAGGTTTTAGGAAAAATAGGAGCTGTGTAACAGCCTTGCTGAATATAGTGGAGGAAACCAGGGAAAGCATGGAGGAAGGCAAAGTAACTCTACTGACCCTTCTAGACTTTAGCAAAGCCTTCGACACCGTGAACTATGATATTCTGTGCTCTAAGCTAATAAGAATGTTTAACTTCTCTGTAACAGCAGAGAAATTAATACGCTCTTACTTAAATTGCAGACGTCAAGCCATAGTTACGTCCACTCAAACTTCCAACTATGAACAGCTTTCTAGAGGAGTTCCGCAGGGATCTGTTCTAGGACCTCTTCTTTTCTCTATGTATGTTAATGAGCTTCCAAATGTTGTGTCCTCGTGCAAAGTCCATATGTATGCCGATGACGTTCAAATGTGTGTATCGCGTCCTTTGTCCAGAATAAATGAATGTGTAGTGATGTCAAATACTGAATTGTCGGTAGTAAACAAATGGTCGAAGCTAAATGGTCTACAAATAAACCCAAAAAAGTCTAAATGTTTGGTTATCTATAATAAATTAGTCGATACCACTACCCTGACACCATTAGTAATAGATGGTGCAGTTATTGAGTATGTTGAAAAAGCAAATAATCTGGGTATCATATTCAACAAAACACTCACTTGGAGCGACCATATTAACCAAGCTATTGGAAAAACATATGGTTCTTTAAGGTCACTGTTCCATACTCAACAATTCTTACCAGAAGGGACAAGACTTCTAATGGCAAAAACCTATTTAATACCGGCATTATTCTACGGCGTCGAGATATTCGGAAACAGTGATGCAACAAGTAAACAAAAACTTAATGTAGCGTTTAATAGTGTTGCGAGATATGTGTTTAATGTAAGACGTGGGCATCCGATTTCAAGTTTAGCGTACAAGATATTTGAAGTTGATCTTCAATCATGGATCCAATTTAGGGCATTAGTGGCATTGCACAAAATAATTAACACCAAAGAACCCGACTATCTCTACAAAAAACTAACACATACCAGTTCGAGACGAACGAATAACATTGCCTGCATTAGACACAAAAGAACTTTTTCTGAAAAACAATTCTTTATTTTTGCTGTTCGCTATTGGAACGAACTTCCCAATGGATTAAAAATAATTAAGAGCGTACCGAAATTTAAATCAACATTAATTATACACCTTAAAAACCGTTAATATAATGAGAGAAATTAGTTTAAATTAGTTTAAGTACCCCCAACATCAGTTTAAATTTGTAAAAAAAACTATATGTTTCAATGAAAATTTGTATCCCATTTTGTTCATTTTCTATTCTTTATTTTTGTTTTATGTATGTTATATATAGTATTTTCATTTATTATGTGTCTTTTCTTTGTAACTGTCTTTAAAATAACTGTTTTTTCTTAAGATTATTTTCTAAATTATTCTAATCAAAAGTATTGTAATTCACGTGACTAGCACATTAATATATAAGTTCAACTTGTAGTGCTAGGAATTTTAAATAAATAAATAAATGAAATAAAAAAAAAAAAAAAAAAAAAATAATGTAACTAGGCTGACTGTCCGTAATCGTTGGCACAACAAGCGCCGTTAGAGCAACAGAGTATTCAGAAGAACGCGACTGGAGGGAGATGTTGACTGTAGATCCTTCAGATCAGGAGCAGGAACTTGCAACGGTGAATCATCAGGGCGTAGATGGAGCAGCGTGTGGTGTTTTCCACCGCATGTGCGGCAATAGCCGGAGTTGCACGTTCGAGTGTGGTGCCCCTTCTTTAGGCAATTGAAACACAATGAAAGTCTTTTTACTCTCCCTTGCCGTAGACTAGGAGACAGATCGGAGAAGGAGCCACAGGAGTATATTCCATGACCAGGAGTATCACAAAAGACGCAGCTACTCTGGCTGACCTGGGCACCAAGTAACGCCCTTCTGGCAGGCCTTGGAGCGGTATGGTCATGGGCCATGTTAGAAGCCAAGGCATGCTGAACGCTCTCCAGTTTCTGGCATCGCCCTTCAAGGTACGAGAGCAAATCCTCCTCGCTTGGAATCCTATCTGTTGACAAACTTTCTTCCCAGTTAGCTTGGGTTGCTGCATCCAACTTTTGCACAATCATGTATACAACCATGCAGCCTGAGATTTGTTTTAAATCTCCCAAGGCCTTAAGCGCTCGCATATGCCCAATAATTTTGTCCGAAAAGTCCCGCAATGCCAAAGCTGACGCAGACTCGAGCCTCTTGAGCCCAAGAATTTCATTGATGTGTGCCTGGAAAACAAGACGTTTATTATTAAAGCGCTTATTTAAGATTTCTAGTGCCGCACGATAATTGGCACCACATATTTCTAGTGATCGAACCGACTCCAGCCAAGTAGGGGTCCTTATCTATCACCGAGGTAAACATGGAGAGGAAGTCAGAGTATTCGGTGTATTCACTGGAGAATGTAGGCAGTTTTACTTCGGGCAGGCGAGTCCTATGCCCTCGATCAACCATGACAGTTGACTGATCCAGGCTGGGATCAAGGCGCATAGTGGAAGATGTTGGCATTCCAAGCTGACTGTTTTCAAGTTGCAGTCTTAGCCGTGACTTGACCGTTACCATGAGCATTTCAAAATTGTCGCTAAGCTCACTGCCGATTTCCGAATAGTCTAGCTCCTCCAGCGCATTGTGGGCAAGCCTGAATGAGGCTTGAGTATGTTCAAGAAGTTCTAGCCGAACTGTCAACTCCGCGGACCCGAACAGACAATTCGCGTCTTTAGCTAGCGAAATATCCAGGCGCTTTAAGCTATTGTACACCGATTCGGCCTTGCACTTCAAAAACAGCACTTTATTTTCAGCCGACATACTATTATGATCTGCCACTGTGTTGCCTTCGTCGGAATTCATCTGCGCGTATATTATATAAAGCAAACCGAAACGCACTGCACAACTCGGGAGTTTACAGTTTCAGAAGTCTTTGTTTTTGTTGTAACGGCAAGAAAGTACAGTAACCAGTTGGCGAGGCACTGTGTATTAACGAACTATGATATCAAACGATATACCACCGCACTATATGTATATAAGCCCTTGCAAAATATGCCGATATTTATGCAATTATATAACATACGGTATTTTATTAGGACCAGCTTAAAGCGGAACCAGCCTAATGTAACTGTTGTTTTGTTGTCTTCTTTGTGCACTGTATCTTTTTAATAGAGAGATAAGAGGAGCCGCTTAGAAATGAGTGATTCTGACTCTCTCTTTAGTTGTAGTGGTTTGCCGCTGCGCTCAACACTTATTTTCCAAAATCCTTTCCAAATTTGAAAATTGTTTCCCAGAATCCAGCTAAAGATGCATTTATAAAATTAACCAATATTAGTATAAGCACGCGCAATTTGAACAATTAGGTGTAACTAACATATAGTCGAAACTTGGGATATCCATATTCTAGAGTTGGATTGTTTATTTATCGTCTTGTATGTGAATAAAAACGAATCAAAGTGCACCACAAAAACTATGCAAACTATGCGTTTGGGTATAATTCAAAGAAAAAGTCAGCTGTGATTTCGTTTCTTCTTCTTAGTTGGCTTTGGGAAATCAGCTGTCATTCTATCGAGTCGAAAACGCTTAACAGGGACTCCGAGTCCCTGTCAAAGTTAGCTCTCACATTGATGCTCGAGAAAGCCAAAATGCCTTAGCAGGAACCTTATCTGTTCGAGAAACGTTAGCCGGCACTCGAGAAACCGGCCCTTAATCAAAATATTACATATATTTCAGCCAGACCGATTAAGACTTCTTGGGACTAAAACTGTTGCGCCTGCGTTTGTCATATTTAATTTTTTCTTTTCATAGTTTTTATACCCTTGTAGTTGGTATTATAATTTCAGTCAGATGTTTGCAACGCAGTGAAGGAGACGTTTCCGACCACATAAAGTATATATATTCTTGATCAGCACCAATAGCCGAGTCCATCTAGCCATGTCCGTCTGTCCGTCTGTCCGTTTCTATGCGAACTAGTCTCTCAGTTTTAAAGCTATCGCGATGAAACTTTCCCGAAAGTCTTCTTTCTATTGCAGGTAGTACATATGTCGGAGCGAGCCGGATCGGACCACTATATCTAAAGGCTCCCATAGGAATATTCAAACAAATATAAGAAAATTCATTGTAACTTTGTAGGAAGTAGGCGTTTTGATTCTTGACTACTTAAAAACAAAATTTAAATAAATAGAAACGCTGAATCTGGAATCCCTGGAACTGCACCGAGTGAGCATTACTTTATCTGCAAGGGTATATAAGCTTCGGCTGGCCGAAGGTAGCTTCCCTTCTTGTTGATATAGATACCCCACATAAAACATGGCAAACTAGGCATAATTTTGGGAGAGATCCCATAATTTTGTACGGAGATGTAATAATGGTAATTATTCTTATTATACCCGTTACTCGTAGAGTAAAAGGGTATATTATATTCGTGCAAAAGTGCAAGTTTATTTCAGCCGAGCGCCACGCCCCCTCTAACGCCCACAATCGCCCACTAACGATTTTAAAATGGGTCTGGCGCCCACACCTTTAAAGATTTCCGAGAAGTATAAATGCAATTTTCTTGTGTATATTTATACCTATCGAAAAGTACCATTCATTAAAAAGTTATACGCAATCAAAAAAAGTGTATATATCCATCTCCCTCGCACTCCCTTTAGCCGAGTGACGGGTATTTGATAGTCGGGACACCAACCCGACTATAGCATTCTCTCTTGTTATTATTCCTGGTCTTACATTCATATATTAATTATTTTTGATATTTTTAACAGACGGGCCCACAAGACATGGATACCTAGGACCTGCATTCGGCCAAGCAAAAACCGGGAATGCTTCAGGCATTTTCAATTTTTAATTCCAGTGCTTCGATTGTAAATATTACTAAAAAAAAAAATACACAAACAAATATTTAATATTTATCATAATTACATGAAAAAATGTATTTTAATTGTGGGAACTCAGATACTTCAAAGCAGTGGAAAATCGAAACTGGGAGTGTGTGGAAAAGCAGATATTACAAGGAGGGGAAAACCATAACTGGGAGGGTGTGGAAAAGCAGACAGTGTAAGTTGATGAAAACCATAACTGAGTACGTTTGGAAAATCTATAATGCTGGAAGGCGAAAAACCAATGGATTTTGGCCTGCATGTAACTGCCAGAGATCTACATAGAAACCGCATTTACCTTTACTTTTTGTGTCACCCCGAGTATTTTGAAACCAGAGATGGAAGAAATGTAAGGGTTAAATGAGGTTTAGTCCCTTCCGCTTCTATGGAGAAACCTCTTGAAAATATGTTATTTTCCAGAGGAATTTTCCCGGTGGGATACGCCAAAAACTGTCGTCGCAACGCGCCGCCGACTAACCCCCTGTCTTCTTCTTTTTCGTATCGAAGAAAGAATGAGAAGCATAAAAGAAGTACAAAAAGTTTTTCTTAAATCTATGGTGATTTTATAATTCTACTTTTCTGTTTTCAAGAAAAAAATTTTTTTAATTCAGAAAAATTCTTAAAAATTAAAAAATGTACTGTATTTTTTATGGCGACTTTCTAGATTCTAGAAAGGGCTGAAGTAAATTTTTTGTTTATTTAATGGCGAAATCGCCATTAATTTAAGAAAAATTTTGAAGAGCAAACTAGGAAAAAACACCATTGATTTAAGAAAAAAAACATTTTTCTAAATTTTAGAAAGGTTTTTCATAAAATTTTGTTTCTATGGTCATTTTTCCTAGATTTTAGAAAACAATTTTTAAAATTCAGAAAATTTTCTAAAATTAAGAAAAAATTTCATTTTATGGCGATTTTCTAAAATTTAGGAAAAAGCATTTTTTGAGTGTAGCGCTATTTGTACTTTTTGCAATGTACGGTTGCCCATTTCTTTAAATTCTCGTAATAATACTGACTTTAGAATCAGTGCGCTGGGTGCCAGTTGAAATTGTTTTATGCTTTGCATTCCGGCCTGTATATCAAGCGTGTGTAAAAATTGTTTTAAATCAATTTTTCCATTGGAGTACAAATCATCAATTATAAATTGTGAAATTATTCGTTTTCCTCGTTTAAACAAACACTTGTGTTTGACGAATTTAAGCTTCACATATTTTCTGATGTCATTGCTTTTGACAACGTCATAGACTCTGGGCTCAGGATACTCCTGCTTCTGCAAGGATTCCTTTTCGGATTTCTGATCCGGATTTTTTCGTGTTTCTGATCTGGTTGTTATTTTCATTACCTGTCTGTTTATTGATTTTAAATCGTTTATTGTAATTCTGGACAGAGCGTCTGCCACGTAATTATTTTTCCCCTTGAGGTATTCCACAGTAAAATCATATATTTCTAAATCTAGCCTCATTCTTGTTAATTTTGAACTAGGATCTTTCATTGAAAATAGGTAAATTAATGGTCGATGATCTGTTTTTACTATAAAATGCCTCCCATAAACGTATGGTCTGAAATACTTTATGGCCCAGTGGATGGCCGCTAATTCTTGCTCAGTGGTTGACTTGTTGGACTCCCCTTTTGTAAATGATCGAGACGCATATGCAACTGGTAATTGCGCGCCCCCATGTTCTTGCGTAAGTACCGCTCCGCAAGCTTATTTGCTGGCGTCTGTTGTTATACAGAATTCTTTGTTGAAATCTGGATATTGTAAAAGTCTTGGGCTCATTAAGGCTTCTTTTAAGTAATTAAATGCCTCATTACCATCCGTGTTCCATTCGAAGTTGACATTTTTCTTGCAAAGTTTTGTTATATGTCTAGAATAATCTGCAAAATTTTTTATGAATCTTCCATAGTAATTACAGAATGCTACAAATCTACGCGCCTCATCTGAGTTTTTGGGCACTGGATAATTTTTAATTGCTTCGTATTTATTTTCGTCAGGTAATATACCCTTGTCTGTGCACCTATGACCCAGATAGGTAACTTCGTGCATAAAGAAAGAACATGTTTCTGGATGAAGTTTTAAGTTAAATTTTCGCCATAACTGAAATACTTTTGTTAAATTGGTAAACATATGGTTTTCGGAGCATCCTCTGACTGTCCTGTAGCTTCAGTACAACTGTTGACGAACTTGGTTACGGCTTCGTAAACGTTCCCGCTTGCATTATAAGTTTCACCTTATCCAACGAGCAGTTAGTTGTCATTGCTTTGACAGTGTTTTGAGTGCTGTATTTTGATGCTAATTCTAATGGTAAGCCATCATTGACAGCTCCTTGGAGGGCCTTTGTTAAATCTTCGACTTCCTTAGCATATACTGCAGCTGTTTTATTTTTTTTGCTGTAAATTCATCAGTTTGGCAGATAAAACTTCTACTGATTCTCCTTTGACCGTTTTTGTCAGTTTACATATTATGTCAGCGATGTTGCTTTCATCTCCTATCAAATTGCGAGTGTGTCCTTTTAGTTTTGTTTTTATTAGTTGGACAGCGTTAGGTTCATAGGTTTCTTTGATAGTATTTACCGATCTTAGGGAGTCTATGAAACTTCGCAAGTTTTCTGCTTTGCCGTCGGACTCATGTATGAGCGACGACGCAGTTTTTAAGAATTGAACGTTGGTTTGAGTCATTGTTATGACTTCTTCGTCAAACTCGATCGGAGGTAAATTGTCGGGTTCCACTTTTATTGTGTTGTCTTCGATTTCTGAGGGATCAGTGAACCCAAAAAAATCTCCTTTGTTTTCTTCTAATAAAATGTCAGCCAACGATTTGTCGAAGTCTGAGTTTTGAGGGAATGCTAAATTGACCTCAATTTGTGAATGAAAGTTTTTTGGTATTTGAAATGATACACCCCAGCGGGAACATTCCTCTGGAAAATATGATATTTTCATGAGGTTTCTCCATACAAGCGGAAGGGACAAAACCTCATTTACCCCTTACATTTCTTCCGTCTCTGGTTTCAAAATACACGGGGGTGACACAAAAAGTAAGGGGGAAATGAGGTTTCTATGTGGTTTTCCTAGGGAAATTACATTTTCCCTACACCGTCGCCTGCTGAAAGATACAGGATTTCCAACACTTTCTGCTAAAAGGAACAGGATTTTCAGCACACAAAGAACCACCTTCTCACTTTCCCGGTGGGACCATTCTTTTGTAAGGCTTTGAGCTGGGATACTATCGATGGTCGCGTCATTCGATAGTTTCGATGTTTTCAAAGCAAAAATTCGATAGTATCAATAGTATGGTCATATTTACTTAATTTTTTTCCATATAAATTCAAGTTATTTTTGATATATGTAAAATTAAAACAAAATTATTCTATCCAGGAATTTTTCTGCAAAAATAACAAAATGTGCACATTATTCGCGTTTATTATTTTAATTACCTTTTCTCTTGAGATTCACAAACTTGTCCATTAGGGTGGGTCGATTTGGGACCCCAAAAATCGTATAGGGGGAACGTAATCTTTAAAGGATCGGCGAGCATACTTATGGTCTAAAATGGTCTAAACAGATATATTACTGAATATCAATTTCAAATTTTTATTTCAAATTTAGTAATGCATCTGAGCTGATTACTATGATATTTCCCTCAAAAAAAGCTGTATTTCTCATTCGCGTTTGGGGGGGGGGGGGGGGGGTCAAAAGTCATTTTAGACCATATGTTCGCCAATATGGCTTAGAATCTTTTAAAGATTACGTTCCCCCTATACGATTCATCACTTTTTTAGGCCCCATTCAAATTGACCCGCCCTATTGTCCATGCTTAGAGCCACCACCGCCGTTCAATTTAAGTTAAGCTAAAATGCGCTTTTATTAGAAAAGATATAATATTAAATGTTTTTAAATTTCTCTTACCCAAAGTCGCAACCAAACCTCGTTTATTTTTTGTAATGTCAGTGATGTGAAAAATGCCCAGCACCATCGATAGCGTCAAAAAACTATCGATGGTGAATCAGAAAGGAAAAAATTCGATATATCGATAGTGCCATCGATAGTATCCCAGCTATAGTAAGGCTTTCGATAATACAACGATTATACTTTCATGTATTTTTATAGCTAGATTAAAATGTGTAGGAGTTAACCTATCCGAAGTAACAGCTATTTCTCTTCTTATTTTATTTGTGTTTAAAATTATGTCGGACAGGTGTTTTAGCACTGTCTCTTCTCTTATGTGTGTGTTTTTATTGATACACTTATAGCTTTTTAATATGTTGTTCTTTTTTTCAATAAAGAACTTTTCTAACCTATTCCATCTGCCAGTCATTAGGTTAAGGCCTGATGGTTAGACTAACTACGAATTTTATAATTCTCCCGAGTTAATGGTTGTTATCTATCATAGAAATAACGCGAACCCCGGGAATTGTTGATAATACAATTGCTTTTCTGTTGCATTACAACTTATTAAGGGTGAGAAAGATAGTCCGAGTGCTGAAATGTATTTGTGTTCAAATTCATATATTGTTATTGGTAAATTTTCTCGGGCTAACAAAATTTGAGTTCTGTTATAAAAATCTGGTTCTGCCAGAATTACTAAATCTATTTTAGCTTGGGTTCTTGACATTCTAACTACCTTGACAACTAACTTTTAATTGTACCAGCACCAATAGCCGAGTCTATCTAGCCATGTCCGTCTGTCCGTTTCTATGCGAACTAGTCTCTCAGTTTTAAAGCTATCGCGATGAAACTTTCCCGAAGGTCTTCTTTCTATTGCAGGTAGTACATATGTCGGAGCGAGCCGGATCGGACCACTATATCTTAAGGCTCCCATAGGAATATTCAAACATATATAAGAAAATTCTTTGTTACTTTGTAGGAAGTAGGCGTTTTAATTCTTGACTACTTAAAAACAAAATTCAAAAATAGAAACGCTGAATCTGGAATCCTTGGAACTGCACCGAGTGAGTATTACTTAATCTGCAAGGGTATATAAGCTTCGGCTTGCCGAAGGTAGCTTCCTTTCTTGTTTTTTGTAATAAATGTATCTTGTTTTAAATGACGTCTAGACCCTGTGCTCGGCTCATGTAATCGCGGAAACGGCTGTCTCTTTTAAGGCACTTTCTGTAAGTGCTGTGTAGTTTGAAGATTACGTGGATAATGGTACAAACGGTAAGAACAATCATGAGTATGAACATTGAGTTCAAAAGGGGTGTGTGGTCTACTACTACATTGTTTACTACATTAGCCGTGTTTTCTTTTACTTCGGCTTCTTTGGAGCTCCACAAACCCATTTTGAATTTTTTTTTTTTATATGAATATATATATATATATATATATATAGAAATATTAATTATGGAGCAGTGAGTGGTCGATAATATTCACAACTTTCGGTTTACATTACCACAACCCAGCGGCGAAAATTGCCATTACAAAATGGATTACGAATGCATTACTTCTCCTCCAGTAATAGGGAAGCAATGGATTACAACATGGATTACACCATGCCATAGGCATGGCCGCCTTGTAATGTGGTCGGGACACAATTTGCATTACTAGTAATGGGAAAAGTATGCTAGGGCCGAGTCACCTTCGGGTCTCCATTACGAATTCACTATATTTTCCCAAAATTGTAATGCAAAATGTAGACAGTCTAGAGAAAATTCAACATACATTTTGAAAAACGTATGCTGAGTTGTAATGCTGTTCATTTATGAAAACAAAAAATATTCTTTCCTCATGTAGGAATTGAACATGGGTATTATTGTATAATGGATGGAAAGGCTAACCGCTCGGACATTGTCTGTGCTTTTTTTAGTTCGTTCAGGGGTTATATACCTTTTTTTTTTCAAAAAAACGAAATTTTTTTTTTGCTGAATCTTAAAGTATATCCCCTAGAGAACATCTTCCCAAATTTTCATACAGATCCGAATAATAGTTCGATAGGAAAACAGCGTTTGGACGCGCTCGACTTCAATAGTTGCAACGTCAACGTAAAACTTTGAATGCGATTATCTCAAAGTCGTGTTTTTCCAAAAGTGCCTTCGCTGTGACCACGATTGTGCAAGAACTATTTGATCGATCTTCTTCAATTTTTTTTTAAATTATTCGTAATGATTGTGCCGAGTTCGTGAACGATTCAGTTTTTATGCGCCAATTTTAATTTCGCAGATCAGAATTTTTTAATAAAATTTTTAGAACTTGAAAAATCAACTTTTTGGAAAAATTGTTACTGTATGCAGAAAAAAGGAAATATTCTTAAAAGTAATCGTTCACGAACTGGAAATAATACTATACTAACTAAAAATTTTTGGTTTTTTGATATCAGTATACCTGCTGGACTTCCATCGTGGTCACCGCAAGCCGCTATAAAAAAAAAGGGTTCCGAAAGAATTGCCATAACTTCGTAAATTATTCATATTTTTTCAAGAACAAAGGCTTGTTGTTTCGATAAAAACATGTACTATCAATAAATAATAACTTCATTGTCATAAAATAATTGCTACACACCAAAAAAAAATCCAAAGTTCCCTCAATTTTTTCGCTCAAAAAAGGTATATAACCCCTTAAACTATACTTCGAATGCATGCTGTTAATATTAAAGTTCCGAAGCTCAAACGTGACGGAGGGGAAACGAAAAACGAACATCATAATTTTACTTATATTAAGTTTACACCGAAAGTTGTGTGTTAGTAAATGTATATGATTGTTTGTTAATGATCTTAACTATCGCACCCTGCGTAAACGCGTTGCCAGTGCTACAAAAAATTCAGCGGTGAACTAATTTTTTAGTCCGCTCTTCTTCTCCCGGTGGAGTAAGGAATTTAGCTCTTTGAGCCGTTCTTTTAAATTTCCCTCGTTGGTTTGGGGCCTTTTTTCCTTAATGTCCCCGATGATCCGGGCTCGCTCCTTCAAGAGGCGAGCTCGCTTTCCACCCCTTTGTTTTTTTGGTGCTGGGGTCGGTGGAATGCGCGTGAGCTGCTCGTCCCTGTCCTGGGCTCGCTGACGCTCCCGTAAAATGGTCCTTGATTTATAATCAGCGATGCTGATTGACCTGGGACCGTCCTTTGGTTGTGCCCCTAGAGCCTCCTCTAGAGTGGGCTTATCTTTCTTAGGTACGGGTGTACCATTCATCGCATCCCACGTTGACACAGTGGGCGATAGGCCTACCGTGTTCCGTTCCCAATCGGCGGCGCAGTAGACGGGGCTGTCTACCGCACTTTCTTCCTCACCTCGCCTTATCCAGACGGCGGCGCAGTAGACGGGGCTGTCTACCGCACTTTCTTCCTCACCTCGCCTTATCCAGACGGCGGCGCAGTAGACGGGGCTGTCTACCGCACTTTCTTCCTCACCTCGCCTTATCCAGACGGTGGCGCAGTAGACGGGGCTGTATACCGCACTTTATTCTTCGCATTCGATTCTCATCCAAACGGCGGTGTAGTAGACGGGGCTGCCTACCACACTTTCCCTGCAAGCATTTTCTATCGCGGAAGTCACTATTTAGTGACGTCTAGATGATAAAAACGATCGTCCGCGATATCGCATTCGGATCGCCGAAGTCACCCCCGTCGGGAAGAACTGTTCCACTTCACTTCTGAGTAACTCCTAGAAGTGTCGCCGAAGTCACTTCTGGAAGTTACTCAGAAGACACTTATAGAAGATACCTAGAAGACCCTTTCCCAATTGCAAAATGGTTAAAAGGAAAATATGTTTTTTGTGCTCATTTTTTTTATGTTTATTCTTTCAACACATTTATTGAAATATATAGTTACAAAAGCATTGCGGCATGTAAGCACGGTTCATAAGCTTGTAGGAAATGGTGTTGTATTATTTTATTTAATTGCAGTTCCGTGTTCCGTCTATGAAAATGTTTAAAACAACAAAAAAATAATTAATATTGGGCCATATAAAAATCGGAGGAGGTATTTACCTTTTATAATTAAATAGTTAAGTTTTCGGTTTGCTCAGTTTCACGTCAAGTAATTCCTTTTGCTTTCGCATGACAGCCTTGATCGTCCACGCTTTTTTTTTTTTTTTTTTTTTTACGTATGCATTTTATTTATTGGATCTTCTCTGAATTGAGACTAACAATAAGTATATAAAGGGCTCTAATAACTATTGCTGAGCTGGAAGGTCATTTCGTTGCAATCGGGTCCGGTATGAGACCCTAGCTAGCCCCCTGGCGAGTTGGTTTGGATGAGAAGTTAGCTTGGTGAGGTAGGACGCTTTTTGTTTTGATATTTCGTCTTTTACGGGGAGAATGCCAAGATCTCTGTCCACGCTTAAATCTCGATTTCTCCAATCACTTTAATTTTTGATGTAAATAAATATTGTATTTTATTTACATTCCACCGGTATGTAATGTAAAACACAGAAATTCAGAATAAATCGCACTGATCACAAAGAAATCTCGAAACGAACTGACGCTCGAATTCAAAATACAAAGTGCGTAGGTCAAAGAGAAAAAAGGGTAGTTTTCAGGTATAAAGAGAGAGCCAATAGCGGACTGTACCCCAAAAACTTCAAAAAAATAAAACCAAATTCCTTTCAATTTAACTTCCAGAAGTGAATTGGAAGATGTTTTTTTCCCATTGGTTTTGTTTTTGTAAAATGTGTTCTATCGCCTTTTCATCGCCAAAAGCGATCGCAAGCCTTTTTAGGTAGTCAAATGTGTTCTATCGCCATTCTATCGTCCAGAAGTGCCTCAGAAGTTACTTCCTCGCGATTTGAACCCTTCTTGTTTTTGTAAAATGTGTTCTATCGTCTTTCTATCGCCTAGAAGTGTCTTAGAAGTTACTTCTCCACGTTTTTGTTTTTGTAAAATGTGTTCTATCATATTTTAATCGTCCAGAAGTGACTAAGAAGTGACTTCTTCGCGATAGATGCATATTTTGTTTTTGTAAAATGTGTTCTGTCGTGTTTCTATCTTCCAGAAGTTACTAAGAAGTGACTTCTGGACGATAGGCGATAGAAATATCGCCTGTTTGCTTGGAGGGGAGCAATCAATGAGCAAAATGATGGTGGATGGATGGGCACTTTTGGTTTTTTTTTGGTATTTTAAAATGTCTCAATACGGTTCCACCTCAACTGATGAGCAATGAGCAAAATTGAAGCTAAAAAGTACAATTTTGCTCATTCAATAGAGCTACTGTGAAATGGGATCAATAATAAAAATTGATTTGATGCTTTTGGTTTGAATTGTCAAACCTTTTTGCGACTAATTAGGTGGTATAAACAAATATGAACAATACAATTATTATTTCAGCGGCACAAGTACAGCATTACGTTGCGTACTAAAAATAACGCTCACACTTCAAAATTAAGACATTTATGCTTCCATAAATTTATATAAAATGGTCTTTCTAGAAATTATTGCCGGATATGATAAAATTACAAACAATTACATATGTACTTTGTCCAGTCCAAAACATTTTAAAAACGTGTTAAAAATGTCTGATTTTATGGCAATACACACAATTAATTTAACAGTTTTGAACCTTAAAAATTTTTAAATTAAACGTTTAAATTCTAAGTGACCATGCCATCTTATGCAAACAAATCCCAAAAAAAGCATATATTTGTCCTTTTCTAGCCTATATGATATAGTTATCCGATTTTTTAAAAATCTTATTTGAAATTCAGAAATATTAAAAAAATAGTATTCCCAAGAGTAGAAGGTAATATTTCAAAAAACACCGTGCCAGAATTTATTTATCGCTTTTTTTCGATACTTTTTATGGGAGCTATCCGTCGTCTGATCCGGTCGGTTCCGACTTATATGCTAAACTGCGTCGTTTTTTCATGGAAAAAAGTCGAGGCCTTGTTAAAAAAAATTCGATATTTTAAAACCTAAAAATGGTTCCACTTTTTTAACAAAAACAGATTGTAAATAACAAAATGGCGCATATGTTAAATTACATTTTTTTTGTGGGGAACACAAATAGGTAGTCAAATGTGTTTTATCGCCATTCTATCGCCCAGAAGTGCCTCAGAAGTTACTTCCTCGCGATTTGAACCCTTTTTGTTTTTGTAAAATGTGTTCTATCGTCTTTCTATCGCCTAGAATAGTCTTAGAAGTTACTTCTCCACGATCGTGACCCTTTTTTTTTTGTAAAATGTGTTCTATCGTATTTTAATCGTCCAGAAGTGACCAAGAAGTGACTTCTTCGCGATAGATGTATATTTTGTTTTTGTAAAATGTGTTCTGTCGTGTTTCTATCTTCCAGAAGTTACTAAGAAGTGACTTCTGGACGATAGGCGATAGAAAAATCGCCCGTTTGCTTGCAGGCTTGGTGCGCTTTCTGGGGTTCGGTTCATCAGAGATCGCTCTTCAGCCGAACGTCGTGCTTGCTGAACCAGTTCCCTGCTATCGATTGTGCTATCGATCGCAGGCCTCACGAGTGCGATAATGCTCTGTCCATGGTGTGACAGAGTGTTCTTGGCTCAAAATTTATACTAGTTGAATTAGTTTCCTCAGTTACTAATATTTCAATTAATGACATGGGGACTTCGTGTCCGAATTTATAGCTAATAACAATACTAAATAATAATAAACTAAACATCTGTAGGGTGATCCTCGGCACGACTCGTGGGATTTGTGCCCCCTTGTTTTAGGGCGTTACATCCACCCCCTACTTCGGGGAAGAAAATAAATGTTTCCCGCGCCGTTCAGCTTTTGGGTGACCTGGTAGGATCCTTCCTCGGTCGGGATGCAGAGCGTGCGCAGATGGTCTGCCAAGTGGTGGCCGAGACTTGGCCGTCTGTGGTGTTGCATGTCTGTAGTGTTCCATGTCCATCCAGCGCTCGCCACCGGATGGTGAACAGCTTTCTAGGGATAAGAGATCTTCGCTTGGAGCTGTCGGTTCGGGCTGTGTTTTGTCGACCTGGTCCGAGTCCCACTCGGATGGCAACTCCCACCATAGTCTCTCCATTTCTGGTGAGAGTTGCCCCAACAGGAGGTTGGGGTGGATGTTAGTGTTGTTGCGGGGTGCGAGTCGTGGGCGACTGCCTCCTTGTCCGGGCCCCGTCCGCCAATTGCGGAACGGGGTTCAAACTCCTCATCGCTGTCGCTGGACGACAGTACAATCGTCTTCATCTCCGCCCGTTAGATCTGTGAAAGATGTAACTAAACTAGCTTAGTTCTATTGATACTTAGTTAAATGGATAACTGGGCAGCAGCTACGCACAGCTTCCATGGCACGTAGTCCTGGTCATCTGAACGATGGCCGAGGTGGCGATATAGTTCTGCGTTTTCAATGATGAAGTCGGTGAACTTCTGTGGGTCGTCCCGAACGTCCTTTATCTTTCGTTGCAGCCACTTGCACTAGTGTTCGCCTTCTGTTAGTCTATGTAATTTAACTCCGCGGCATCGATCTTGCGGCTGACGTAGGCAATGACTCGTTCCTGGCCGTCGATCTCCCCCGAGTCCGTAATTGCTTGCGTCAGTCTGGAGTGTCATCTTGACGGAGAAATATGGGCACGCCAGCACGGTTGCGTCTGTCAGTAAACCTTTCAGGAGATCGATAGCACTCTGCTGCTCCGGTTTCCACTGAAGCCGTTGGTTTTTCCATAGCAGGTTTGTCATCGGCTGGTCACTGATCCCAAGTCCGAGGTAGGCCAGTTTCCTCTTGAAGAATAGTACCTTTTCCTGATTGATGCGCAGTTTGGCTCTCCTTAATCGTTCAAAGACTTTGCGCAGATTGTCCATGTGTTCTCCTAGGCTGGCTCCGATGACAATAATGTCATCGAAGTAGGCGAACGCGTATGGGTAGAGGTCTGGCCCGATCACGCTATCTAGAGCACGCTGAAACGTTGCCGGGGCCGAATGCAAACCGAAAGAAATGACTCGCCACTGAAATAGGCCGCGTCTGGGTACCGTAAATGCGGTTGACCGGCTGTCTTTGGCCATGGGTATCTGCCAATACTAGGGTGGGTCGATTTGGAGGTCAACAAATCGTAGGGGGGGAAAATATTCTATAGACAATTCTAAGCAACATTGCCAAAAAAATTATGCCTTGGAAACCACGTTTGACCCTCCCCATTTGCAAAAGAAAAATACAGGTATTTTAATGAAAAATGTCTCAGTAGCCTTGACTTTGTATAGCTGGATACGCTCCTAATCGCAACCGATTTGGTCAAAGAAATTTGTTGACAGCAACTGTGGTGCTGAGTTCTCGTATTCTGAGAATGTTTGATTCTGGTTTCAAAGTGTCGCCTGTTGACTGGATTGGATGATCTAAATCCGTTTTCCGGGATCACAAAACGATTTTATCAAATCGTTGACGGAGCTGGTCGCCTTGTTGACCAGTCTTCCAACTTCCTGAGTCGACTTTGCTCAGGTGTCTTTAATCTGTCGCCTTGTTGACGACTTGGGCAAAAGGACTTGTATGGAAGATATCTCTTGGTGAGATCACGTCGGGGTCACCAAAATGTTTATTGCTCGGCTTAGATGCCTAGCATACAGTGCATAAACTGTCTGGGTAAAGTCGTCGCAACTAGAACTTGAACTAGTTGGACTAAGGATTGCATATGAGGATCTGAAGACTAGAGCGACAGCCTCTGTTGAATGCAAAATGAGTAAAGCTTGATTGTATAAGTCAAAATTGTTACTGATTTTATTATCTTGGACGTTGATGCACTATGGTCAGTACAAACAAGTGGCCCTTACGACACCAAGCAAAGCTTGTTACGCGCGGAGCCCTAAACCGTTTTGAGCAAGTAAGCGGAATCGCGGACATGGAGAAAATACGATCTAACAATAGACAGTTTAAAATACATGCTTACAAAGAATTTATAAATTATTTGAAGACAGAAAATACATAAGTTTATTATAATTAGTAGCATTGGGGGTATCAAACAGTAAGACGTGGAACAGTAAATTATAGTCGTCACACAGAACACGAAAAGGATCATGCAGGGCATAATTAGATCTACATATTGGCAGGGACAACGGACGAAAACGGCGAACTGTTCTACAGGGTACATTCCAGTTAAGTGAACTAAGAAGGAAAGGGGAGTCGACATCACCATTAATAAGTTTATGTAAGAACATAACTCCATGACACTTTCTACGATGGTAGAGGGTTGGTAAGTCGAGCAGGCGCAACCTCGCAAGATAAGAGGGCAGTCGACTACCTGTGTCCCAGTGTAATCCCCTCAGAGCAAATAAAAGGAATTGTTTTTGGACAGACTCTAACATATTTTGGTAACAGCTAATTTGAGGAGACCATATACAAGAGCAATATTCCATAGACGGACGAACAAGAGAAACATACAAAAGCTTTGTTGTGTAAGGATCATCGAACTCCCTTGACCAACGTTTCACAAATGCAAGAAGACTTCTGGCTTTATTAGATATAGTAGATATATGGTCTTTAAAACTAAGTTTATGATCAAATAAAACGCCAAGATCCTGAACTGATAAAATTCGTTCAAGGGCGTTATTTCCAATAGAATAAGAAAACAGAGATGGATTACAACGATAAAAGGTCATAAAGTTACATTTGGAATAGTTTAAATTTAACATGTTAATCATGCACCACGTATACAAACAGTCAAGATCTAATTGAAGGTCATTAAATGAGCTAGGTAAACACATGGACAAACAAAGCTTGACATCATCTGCATACATTAATACGGTAGACGATTTTATAACATTAGGTAGATCATTAATCATTAAGCCAAAGAGTAAAGGACCCAGGTGGCTACCCTGTGGCACTCCAGAAGTAACATTAATTATTTTGGAAATTCTATTGTTAAAACAGACCATTTGAGTTCTATTAGAAAGGTAGGAAAGTATCCAGTCAAGTAGGTTTGGAGGAAACCCTAAACGGGACAATTTAAAAATAAGAAGTTTATGGTTCACAGAATCAAAAGCTTTAGAAAAATCAGTATAAATCACATCAGTTTGATGATGTGTCAGGAAGCCTTTAGTAATTAAAGATGTAAATTCTAGAAGGTTTGTAGAAGTAGAGCGACGTCTAGTAAAGCCATGTTGACACGGAGAATTAATAGACCGGCAATGATGCTGCAACTGACAGGTAATAATTTTTTCGAAAAGTTTCGGAATTGCACTAAGTTTTGCAATACCACGATAATTCGAGATATCTGACTTGTTCCCTTTTTTAAACAATGGAACAATAAACGATTCCTTCCATATGGATGGAAATCTTCCTTGACTTAGCGACAAATTAAATATTAATGTTAAGGGAAAAGCTAGATAGGACGAACAATTCCTCAGTATACAACTTGGTATTTTGTCAGGACCCGGTGAAAAAGAGAGCTTAAGAGTATCAAGACTCTGAAGAACATCGGATACATTAATCACTGGTTTGAAGATAGAGTTCAGATGAGGTAGTGGGTATGGATAATCATTATCAATAACACCATTGCATTCCGTATAAGTCGATTGAAAAAAATCAGCAAATAGGTTGGAAATATCATCGTCATCAGATGCTATATTATTATTAAGAAAAAGAGAATGAGGGTAACAATTAGATTTCCGCTTAGAATTGACGAAAGAATAAAAAAGTTTAGGATTACTTTTGAAATCACGCTTACAACGAGACAGGTAATTTTGATAACAGTCAGAATTGTGCTGGACAAATTCCGCCTTAGCAGAACTATATTTGGCCCAGTCCGTCAGCAAGCCAGAAATTTGCAACTCCCACCATAGTCTCTCCATTTCTGGTGAGAGTTGCCCCAACAGGAGGTTGGGGTGGATGTTAGTGTTGTTGCGGGGTGCGAGTCGTGGGCGACTGCCTCCTTGTCCGGTCCCCGTCCGCCAATTGCGGAACGGGGTTCAAACTCCTCATCGCTGTCGCTGGACGACAGTACAATCGTCTTCATCTCCGCCCGTTAGATCTGTGAAAGATGTAACTAAACTAGCTTAGTTCTATTGATACTTAGTTAAATGGATAACTGGGCAGCAGCTACGCACAGCTTCCATGGCACGTAGTCCTGGTCATCTGAACGATGGCCGAGGTGGCGATATAGTTCTGCGTTTTCAATGATGAAGACAGTGAACTTCTGTGGGTCGTCCCGAACGTCCTTTATCTTTCGTTGCAGCCACTTGCACTAGTGTTCGCCTTCTGTTAGTCTATGTAATTTAACTCCGCGGCATCGATCTTGCGGCTGACTTAGGCAATGACTCGTTCCTGGCCGTCGATCTCCCCCGAGTCCGTAATTGCTTGCGTCAGTCTGGAGTGTCATCTTGACGGAGAAATATGGGCACGCCAGCACGGTTGCGTCTGTCAGTAAACCTTTCAGGAGATCGATAGCACTCTGCTGCTCCGGTTTCCACTGAAGCCGTTGGTTTTTCCATAGCAGGTTTGTCATCGGCTGGTCACTGATCCCAAGTCCGAGGTAGGCCAGTTTCCTCTTGAAGAATAGTACCTTTTCCTGATTGATGCGCAGTTTGGCTCTCCTTAATCGTTCAAAGACTTTGCGCAGATTGTCCATGTGTTCTCCTAGGCTGGCTCCGATGACAATAATGTCATCGAAATAGGCGAACGCGTATGGGTAGAGGTCTGGCCCGATCACGCTATCTAGAGCACGCTGAAACGTTGCCGGGGCCGAATGCAAACCGAAAGAAATAACTCGCCACTGAAATAGGCCGCGTCTGGGTACCGTAAATGCGGTTGACCGGCTGTCTTTGGCCATGGGTATCTGCCAATACTAGGGTGGGTCGATTTGGAGGTCAACAAATCGTAGGGGGGGAAAATATTCTATAGACAATTCTAAGCAACATTGCCAAAAAAACTATGCCTTGGAAACCACGTTTGACCCTCCCCATTTGCAAAAGAAAAATACAGGTATTTTAATGAAAAATATCTCAGTAGCCTTGACTTTGTATAGCTGGATACGCTCCTAATCGCAACCGATTTGGTCAAAGAAGCTTTGAACACTTATGAATGATTTGAGGTAAATTTGTTGACAGCAACTGTGGTGCTGAGTTCTCGTATTCTGAGAATGTTTGATTCTGGTTTCAAAGTGTCGCCTGTTGACTGGATTGGATGATCTAAATCCGTTTTCCGGGATCACAAAACGATTTTATCAAATCGTTGACGGAGCTGGTCGCCTTGTTGACCAGTCTTCCAACTTCCTGAGTCGACTTTGCTCAGGTGTCTTTAATCTGTCGCCTTGTTGACGACTTGGGCAAAAGGACTTGTATGGAAGATATCTCTTGGTGAGATCACGTCGGGGTCACCAAAATGTTTATTGCTCGGCTTAGATGCCTAGCATACAGTGCATAAACTGTCTGGGTAAAGTCGTCGCAACTAGAACTTGAACTAGTTGGACTAAGGATTGCATATGAGGATCTGAAGACTAGAGCGACAGCCTCTGTTGAATGCAAAATGAGTAAAGCTTGATTGTATAAGTCAAAATTGTTACTGATTTTATTATCTTGGACGTTGATGCACTATGGTCAGTACAAACAAGTGGCCCTTACGACACCAAGCAAAGCTTGTTACGCGCGGAGCCCTAAACCGTTTTGAGCAAGTAAGCGGAATCGCGGACATGGAGAAAATACGATCTAACAATAGACAGTTTAAAATACATGCTTACAAAGAATTTATAAATTATTTGAAGACAGAAAATACATAAGTTTATTATAATTAGTAGCATTGGGGGTATCAAACAGTAAGACGTGGAACAGTAAATTATAGTCGTCACACAGAACACGAAAAGGATCATGCAGGGCATAATTAGATCTACATATTGGCAGGGACAACGGACGAAAACGGCGAACTGTTCTACAGGGTACATTCCAGTTAAGTGAACTAAGAAGGAAAGGGGAGTCGACATCACCATTAATAAGTTTATGTAAGAACATAACTCCATGACACTTTCTACGATGGTAGAGGGTTGGTAAGTCGAGCAGGCGCAACCTCGCAAGATAAGGGGGCAGTCGACTACCTGTGTCCCAGTGTAATCCCCTCAGAGCAAATAAAAGGATTTGTTTTTGGACAGACTCTAACATATTTTGGTAACAGCTAATTTGAGGAGACCATATACAAGAGCAATATTCCATAGACGGACGAACAAGAGAAACATACAAAAGCTTTGTTGTGTAAGGATCATCGAACTCCCTTGACCAACGTTTCACAAATGCAAGAAGACTTCTGGCTTTATTAGATATAGTAGATATATGGTCTTTAAAACTAAGTTTATGATCAAATAAAACGCCAAGATCCTGAACTGATAAAATTCGTTCAAGGGCGTTATTTCCAATAGAATAAGAAAACAGAGATGGATTACAGCGATAAAAGGTCATAAAGTTACATTTGGAATAGTTTAAATTTAACATGCTAATCATGCACCACGTATACAAACAGTCAAGATCTAATTGAAGGTCATTAAATGAGCTAGGTAAACACATGGACAAACAAAGCTTGACATCATCTGCATACATTAATACGGTAGACGATTTTATAACATTAGGTAGATCATTAATCATTAAGCCAAAGAGTAAAGGACCCAGGTGGCTACCCTGTGGCACTCCAGAAGTAACATTAATTATTTTGGAAATTCTATTGTTAAAACAGACCATTTGAGTTCTATTAGAAAGGTAGGAAAGTATCCAGTCAAGTAGGTTTGGAGGAAACCCTAAACGGGACAATTTAAAAATAAGAAGTTTATGGTTCACAGAATCAAAAGCTTTAGAAAAATCAGTATAAATCACATCAGTTTGATGATGTGTCAGGAAGCCTTTAGTAATTAAAGATGTAAATTCTAGAAGGTTTGTAGAAGTAGAGCGACGTCTAGTAAAGCCATGTTGACACGGAGAAATAATAGACCGGCAATGATGCTGCAACTGACAGGTAATAATTTTTTCGAAAAGTTTCGGAATTGCGCTAAGTTTTGCAATACCACGATAATTCGAGATATCTGACTTGTTCCCTTTTTTAAACAATGGAACAATAAACGATTCCTTCCATATGGATGGAAATCTTCCTTGACTTAGCGACAAATTAAATATTAATGTTAAGGGAAAAGCTAGATAGGACGAACAATTCCTCAGTATACAACTTGGTATTTTGTCAGGACCCGGTGAAAAAGAGAGCTTAAGAGTATCAAGACTCTGAAGAACATCGGATACATTAATCACTGGTTTGAAGATAGAGTTCAGATGAGGTAGTGGGTAAGGATAATCATTATCAATAACACCATTGCATTCCGTATAAGTCGATTGAAAAAAATCAGCAAATAGGTTGGAAATATCATCGTCATCAGATGCTATATTATTATTAAGAAAAAGAGAATGAGGGTAACAATTAGATTTCCGCTTAGAATTGACGAAAGAATAAAAAAGTTTAGGATTACTTTTGAAATCACGCTTACAACGAGACAGGTAATTTTGATAACAGTCAGAATTGTGCTGGACAAATTCCGCCTTAGCAGGACTATATTTGGCCCAGTCCGTCAGCAAGCCAGAAATTTTGAAACGTTTAAAAAGTCTGTTTTTTTTATTTTTTAGATAGGATAGTTGACGAGTAAACCATGGAGAGCTATACGAATTCTTCAAGGAGGAAAGAGGGACATGTACATCAAATAGACGATAAAGGACTTTATAAAAATACCCAACTGCATCATCAACAGGAAGGTCAACAAGATAGGACCAATTAATTGTCGATAAAGATTCCACTAGTTTAGCATAGTGAGTCTTTTTGAAACACAAACTAGGATGTACGTTTATTGCAGTCCTGGGAGCATTAAAAAATCCATTTATACAGAGCTGAAGGGTAGGATGATGATAATCTTCAGGTAGAGATAGTGGCGGAATTCGACTAACTTCAACATCGATACCATCAAAGACGAAGATTAAGTCAAGGAGACGACCAATATGATTGGGAATCCAGTTAACTTGCTGCAAGGATAGTTCAACAAGACCATCAACAAAGTCATGTTGCATCCTAGTAATCATTGCCAATGAGTCATTACTCTCCAACCAAGAAATATTGGGAAGATTAAAGTCACCGAGGACAATGAGTTGGTCAGTTTCAGCGAGCAACACTGAGATAGACTGTATGGCAGACAGGTGCAATATATACACGTTAAATTCGGAGTTAGGGGGTATATAGGAGCAAGTTAAAAAAATTTTATTTTTTGGGAAAGATAATTTTACACAAATAAATTCAATACCTGATGAACCAGAAATATCAACAAGCTCGGAAGTTAAATCGGATTTGACTCCAATAAGAACGCCACCACCTCGACGGTTATGACGATCATTCCGATAAACAAAAAAGTTATTTGACAAAATCTCACTTTCATGTACTGATGGGTTAAGCCAGGTCTCAGTGAATACAATAACATTGGCTTCAAAAATTGAGCTGTTTTTATAAAGTGTTGAGAGTTTTCTAAGAAGCCCCCGTACATTTTGATAGTGGATTATGAAATTTAGTTTTTTGAATTTGAAGCAGAGCTGCGCTCCGACAAGGAATTAATGGGACGCGAACTATTTTTTTTTATATATTCGTGAACAATTATATTAGCAGGCCAAAAATTTGGGTCAAGAAGTTTGGAGAACAGTTCATCCGGAACAAGTATTTTAAGTGAAGAATAATCTCTTATTTGTTTAAAATTAAATTTAGTGATGTCAATACCTTTTTGATTGGGAAGGGAGAGTTTCGAGACAATATGATGCATCACGTCGTTGACTGTGAGTGCTGCATTCAATCTTGACACAAAAATAGACTTCCTAGGTACCATGAGAGTGAGTGGTACCGGAGAAGAGGGAGCCGGGCTATTACTGTTCTTCCTAGGGATCATGCTAGAGAGTGGAACAGGAGGAGGTACAAGGGTATTATCTAGGGGCAGTACGAGGTGCGGCAGAGCCCCCGAAGTGGCAACAGCCGGCGACCGATTAGTAGGCCCTAAAGGCTCAGGCGAAGATACGTTCAGCGAATCTGGCCGAGATTGCATCCTGACATCGGTCGTTGATGATTCGCTCCCATTGGGATCCTCCTCATCGCATGACATATAGCTTGCAGTGGGGCTGGGAAGAGAGAGGATGCTCGAGAGATCTGGAACATGTAGAGAAATATTAGGCAGTGTAGGATTACGATTTATATTTAAAGATTATTGATTAAGAAGGATACGACCTTTAAAGTTTGAGTCGAGAACATTAAACCGACTTAAAAGTCCGTAAATCCAGCACGTAAGGCCTGGAACTCAAGCTCCATTTGCCTCATAAATGATCTAATATCAATTTTGATATGTAGGCATGTAGGGCACGTCCAGTCCAGGTTGGCATTAGACCTAGTACGATCCGCAATTTGGGCCGCACTGTGCCCAAAGTCAACACATTTAGCGTGCGCGATGTTCTCACATAAAACACGTCCGTATACAACAGAGAGAGAATAAACTTAACAGTATTTATAGATAAAAAGTGCTTAGGTTAACGGAACATGTATAAAGCAAAATCTTGGTTATTATGTATTATTGGGAATGAGAGCAAACCCAGTTACAATTCAGCAGAATAAGCTTGTGCCAATAAGTGGGTCATTGATAATGTTGCTGACGGCTTGACCCGATATATGATACTTCAGTACGCTGACTTATAACTATTGCTGCGACTGAACAGTGAAAAAAGGGAAAATAGTTTATTTTAATCTAAAAAACAAGAAAATGGTGGGTGATAAAATGAATGTTGTCGTTTAATCATCTTTATTTCAGCGTTACAGAGCACTATGGGGTAAAAGTCCACTTTTACTGGCATTACAGTGTGTTGTTGTAATTGATCTTTTCCTGGTAATATTGTATCTCTATATATAAAGCTATCACTAAGAAAACTAGGAATCAACGCACAGCCAAATCCATTGATTAACAATATTAAAATGCACTTTTATTACATTCTTATAACTTTAAACTGATTTGCTAAGATTTATTGGGGCTCCCCAAGTGGCCCCAATCGCTTCCAATTGGAAAAAACGTAAATTTTCCTTTCAAAAATTCTGGACGCTAAACCGTTTAACCAATCGAATCAGTGTTTTCGCCCAAAAATTCTTTAAAACATTATACATGTTTAAAAAATTTGACCGCTTAGATTTAAGGCTTTTTACTATTTTTAAGACCCGTTCCAAAATTACAATTTTGCCAAAAATATCTTTAAACGTCGAAAAATTGAACTTCTAAATTGAGTATCAAAAATTCCTTCGGTAAAGTTTTTCCTTAGGTTTTAACGATTCATTTGATGGTTTCACCAAAGCTCTAGCTATCTTTTAAACAGAGAAACTAAGCAAAATGATTCCGTCTCCCTCCCTCTCCTTTATGATTGTCATTTTTTCCTTCGAAATACCATTACAAAAAATAATTAAAGTTGGTAAAACTATATTTTCGCAAAACCAATACCAAATAGTAATTTCTTGAATATGTTCAAAAACAAATACATTCAAAAGAATAAAATATATATATGCAAAAGCCCATACAGAAATACACACACGTATTCGATCGACCAAGGGAATTCATTCACCATGTTTAGGTACAGTTGTTAACACTTTGGAAGAACTTACATCAAAAATTTTTCCAGATATTTCAAATATCGTTCACAAGTCATTGGACTGGCTATCAGAAAGAGCAATATTAGCTTCAAGAAATGACAGAGCTGCTTCAATAAATAATCATCTTTCAAAATCATTTAACGGTGAGGAAGTTACATACAAATCAGTTGACACTGTTACTGAGGTAGAAGATGCTGTGCATTATCCTACTGAATTTCTTAACATGCAGAATCCAGCAGGATTGCCTTTGCACGTTCTTACGCTAAAAATTGGTACACCAATAATGTTGCTAAGAAACTTAAGTCCCCCAAAGTTATGCAATAAAAAACGAGATTGCAAGTTAAAGCTCTTCACAAATTTGTTATTGAAGCCGTTATTTTTACCGGCTGTGCCAAAGGAGAGACAGTATTCATACCAAGAATTCCTCTAACGTCATCCAACTTACCATTTGAGTTTAAACGTCTACAGTTTCCTGTAAATGTCTGTTTTGCCATTACAATAAATAAGTCACAAGGGCAGACTTTGAAAGTAGCTGGATTAGATCTTAGGGACGATTGTTTTTCCCATGGACAATTTTATGTGGCCTGTTCAAGAGTAAGCTCAGCAAAGAGCTTTATCATCCTATCTCCTGATGGCCAAACAAAAAATGTTGTTTACAGAGAGGTTTTAAAATAACTTTTAAAAATATTTGAACTTATATTGTGGACTAGGCCTATTTAGGGGAAACCACGTTAAAACAAAGAAAGCTAGCTTCGGCCAGCCGAAGCTTATATACCCTTGCAGAACGTTCCTATTAACTTACAAATCGCAAAAATTTTAAATTTCGTATTATTTTAATATTATTTTTTCTATCCTTCCCTATTGCAGCTATATAATATAGTCGTCCGATTTTTGTTAGATTTAATTCAAAACTCTGAAATATTAAAAAAAATCATATTCTAGAGTATAAGAGAATACAATAAAAACCAACGGAGCTATAATTTGTTTCCAATTAATTTCCCATTAATTTTTCGATCGTGCCTATGGCAGCTATATGATATAGTCGTCCGATTTTGATAAAATGAAAATTGAAATTCGGAAATATTTAAAAAGAGTCATGTTCTAAAGTAGAAGAGAATACAATAAAAACCAAAAAAGCTAAAATTTATTTCTGTGTAACTTTCCCATTAATTTTCCGATCGTTCCTATGGCAGCTATATGATATAGTCGTCCGATTTTTAAAATATTTTATTCGAAATTCTGAAATATTTAAAAAATAATATTTCCAAGAGTAGAAGGTTTTATTTCAAAAAACACCGAAGCTAGAATTTTTTTAACGATTCCTTCCTATGGGAGCTATAGGATATAGTTATCCGATCCGGTTGGTTCCGACTTATATACTACCTGCAATAGAAAGAAGACTTTTGGGAAAGTTTCATCGCGATAGCTTCAAAACTGAGAGACTAGTTTGCGTAGAAACGGACGGACAGACGGACAGACGGACGGACAGACGGACATGGCTAGATCGACTCGTCTAGTGATGCTGATCAAGAATATATATACTTTATGGGGTCGGAAACGTCTCCTTCACTGCGTTGCAAACTTCTGACTGAAATCATAATACCCTCTACCTCCGGGTGGTGTGGAAATGAGGGTTAATAAAAGTTTCATCCAAAACTACAAATAAATTTAAACTAACTTCTAAAATGCAAAATTATATAATTCTACTGCAAACTATTTCATATGAAAAGTAGCTTCAGATATTTGGGTTATCCGGAAGCGAAGCTGCGGGCACCCTGCTAGTTGATTATAATTTTACTATTAGACTTATTGGATAAAAAAAGTTACAACTTTTAAAAACAAAGGGCGGCAACACTACTACTATTTTGACCGCAGCAGTATGTTTTTAAGTTTTTTGACTGTTTTCAGGAATTTATTTCTGCCTTAAAAAGATCCTAAAATTATTCTAAGTATGGGATTTGAAAGATAAAGAGTGTATCTTTTAAAAAACTTTAACATCGAATCAAACCATGCATCCATTTGCCTCTGAGAGCTCCGCAAAGTTGGCCAAATTCAGCATTTTTCGAACTTTGAGGTCCTTTTGCTAAGAATCTTTGCGTCGGAGAACTTTTTGGAAAACGCAGTTTAACTTGGGAATTCGTAACGAATCCAAAAATATAGCATCCATCGAGGTTAATTTTTGATGCTGCGTAGTGTTATTACCTAAAAACGAAGTTACATTTCAAAGTTTTGTTTTTGTTTTATTATTTTAATATTTTCAATTTAACTCCTAACAAAAATACTAAAACCACTAATAGCAAGTTTAGTATAGTCAAATGATGATGTAAAATCATTTAAAGTAAATAATATTTAATAACAAAGATAATTGCATAGTGTTTTTCTAAATATTGAGCGTATATAACGTTTACCATACAAAAATACGAGTATTGTACTATTCGCTGCTTCATACAAATCAAAGATGAAAAAAGAGAGGTTACTTGAGATAAATGCAAAATTAAAGTTAAAATTAAAAGTGCAGAATGCGACTAACACCTATGAATTCAGAATTGACAACACTACAACATACAGTTGGACGCACTTTAAACTAATCTAAACTTATTTTCCAAAATCCTTTCCAAATTTGAAAATTGTTTCTCAGAATCCAGCTAAAGATGCATTTATAAAATTAACCAATATTAGTATAAACACGCGCAATTTGAACAATTAGGTGTAACTAACATATAGTCCAAACTTGGGATATCCATATTCTAGAGTTGGATTGTTTATTTATTGTCTTGTATGTGAATACAAACCAGGGCTGTGAACCCATATTATTTTTGCATGGGTTCGGTTCGGTGTTTAAACCTAATCGACAGATAATGTTCCGGTTTGCGAACCGGTTCAATGATGAGCCGGAGCAGGGTTCAGGTTCGAACCAGGGTTCAAAAAAATAAATTTTTTTTTAAGGAAATAATAAAGGCAACATTTATTTCCATGTATTTTCATTTAAATATGTACCATAACATTAAGACTTATAGGTAAAGTTATAAGATTTATGATTTATAAAGTGTTTACCACTTAAGGCAAAGAGTATACTCTTTGATTTAGGGCCGGTTTCTCGAGTGCCGGCTAACATTTCTGGAACAGATAAAGTCCCTGCTAAGGCATTTTGGCTTTCTCGAGCATCAATGTGAGAGCTAACTTTGACAGGGACTCGGAGTCCCTGTTAAGCATTTTCGACTTGATAGAATGACAGCTGATTTCCCATAGCCAACTAAGAAGATGAAACGAAATCACAGCTGACTTTTCCTTTGAATTATACCCAAATAGCTGATGAAATAATCGAAGCACGCTATTTTTGCGCTCTACAGCACAATTCTGTGCGTTAACAGCACTCTGTAATTGTTTCTCGTTTATATAAATTAAAGCAGTCGAGAAAGCAGATTTGCTTTTACGAACAGTTTTTCTGGTCTTTAAGTTTTTCGAACAAATAGCTATCAGGGACTTTGACAGGGACTCGAGAAACCGGCCCTTAATCGTGTAATTTTAATGTGGGCATACTGCGAAAAGTTTTGGAAGATGATAGCACTAGTTTACAGCCAAACTGCTCCAAGGCAATTGATGGCAAATTCTGTTAGTGTTCGACCCCCGAATCACGAAAATACCACTAATTTTTTTTTCGATGGCACAGTTTTTTTTTAAAGATTTTTAAAAGTTCAAAATGTTAAATATCGGACTTTTTCGAATTTCTTCCTATATCTCGGGAAATATCCACCCAATTGGGCGAGTTTTTATTTCATTATAAAGTCAATAGATCAGAGCTTAACTTTGCCATACAGATCAATATGATTGGATAAGTAATGGCAGCGCAGCAGCTCGACAAAGATGAAAAATGTGTTTTTGGTCCTCTGTAGGTCGGCTGTATGTATCGTAAAAACTCGAAATAAATCCGTTGAAAAATTATAATGGGTACAAACTTAAAGTTTACATCCCACTGGACAAAACAAGCCGAGTATGGCCCAAATTCATAAAAAATTGGATTTATGGTGGATTTTTAAAGTTCGGATTTTTCAACCTTTTTCGGTTGACAAAGTTCAAATTTTAGTTTTATCCTAGGCGGCGACATGTAAACAAATATGAGTGTTGATGGCAGCCGGGTCAAAAAATAGATAAATCAGATATTTAAAAGCTAGAAAATTATAAAAATGAATTTATTTTTGAAAAATTCCTGGACCATTTAAGCAATTGTATTCCTTAATTTTATTCATTACCACACACAATCACAAGCACAATCCTCTTTTTTTATTCGCAGTCTTATTTTCGTTTTTTGATACTGCAGTACTTATTAAAAAAAGCATGCTTTTTTTGAAAGTATGGTTATTTCATAAGAATGATTTATTCAAATGGATATTACTTATTAAAAATACTCACAGTCATAACGAAAGCAATTTTATATTTTTTAAGGAATTTTAAAAAATTAAATTCATTTTTATAATTTTCTAGCTTTTAAATATCTGATTTAGCTATTTTTTGACCCGGCGGCCATCACCACTCATTTTTGTTTACATGTCGCCGCCTAGGATAAATCTAAAATTTGAGCTTTGTCAACCGAAAAAAGTTGAAAAGTCCGAACTTTAAAAATCCACCATAAATCCAATTTTTTTTGAATTTTGGCCATACTCGGCTTGTTTTGTCCGGTGGGATGTAAACTTTAAGTTTATACACATTATAATTTTTCAACGGATTTATTTCGAGTTTTTACGATACATACAGCCGACCTACAGAGGACCAAAAAATACATTTTTCATCTTTGTCGAGCTGCTGCGCTGCCATTACTTATCCAATCATATTGATCTGTATGGCAAAGTTAAGCTCTGATCTTTTGACTTTATAATGAAACAAAAACTGGCCCAATTGGGTGGATATTTCCCGAGATATAGGAAGAAATTCGAAAAAGTCCGATATTTAACATTTTGAATTTTAAAAAATCTTTAAAAAATAACTGTGCCATCGAAAAAAAAATTAGTGGTATTTTCGTGATTTGGGAGCTCTCCAAGAATATTATTTTGTAAACTAGTGTAGTTATACATTATTAGATTGTTTGAGTTAGATGCAGTCATTGCATAGACAAAATATTTGCGCATTTTTATTTCCCTTAGTAAATAAACTCAATGTTAATATGATCAGAAAAAAAACACGAACTCACAAAATAAATTTTTTGTGAACCGAACCGAGTATTAAAAAAAAAGTTCCGGTTCGGTTCCGGTTTAATTATAAAAAATTCTGCGCTCCGCTTTACGGTTTTCTACAAAAAGTGAACCAATCCGGTTCGGAGTGGTTCAGCTCCGGAGTGGTTCACAGCCCTGATAAAAACAAATCAAAGTTCGCCACAAAAACTATGCAAACTTAGCGTGTGCGTTTTCGTAAACAACAGCTGACTTTGCAGCTGTTATTTTAACATAACACTGTTAAGTACTAACATTTTAAGTAAAAGGCATAACAGTTTGATGTTTTGTTAGTACTTTCTTATTAATTATTTTCCAATTGGAATAGTTTTAAAAAATGACTTAATGCCAGTAAAAGTGGACTTTTACCCCATAGTTCAGAGGTTGGTACCACAGATATTTTCGCCATTAATAAATATAAACCTTTAGCTGCTATCTTCAACACAAAAATTTGCATTCAGTGTCACTTGAAATGTTTTTAATCTTCACCAGTGGTACAGCCAGACCGATTAAGACTTTTTGGGACCAGAACTGTTGCGCCTGCGTTTGTCATATTTGATTTTTTCTTTTCATAGTTTTTGATATAGATACCCCACATAAAACATGGCAAACTAGGCATAATTTTGGGAGAGATCCCATAATTTTGTACTAATGGTAATTACTCTTATTATACCCGTTACTCGTGGAGTAAATGGGTATATTGTATTCGTGCAAAAGTGCAAGTTTATTTCAGCCGAGCGCCACGCCCCCTCTAACGCCCACAATCGCCCACTAACGATTTTAAAATGGGTCTGGCGTCCACACCTTTAAAGATTTCCGAGAAGTATAAATGCAATTTTGTTGTGTATATTTATACCTATCGAAAAGTACCATTCATTAAAAAGTTATACGCAATCAAAAAAATGTGTATATATCCATCTCCCTCGCACTCCCCTTAGCCGAGTGACGGGTATTAGATAGTCGAGACACCAACCCGACTATAGCATTCTCTCTTGTTATTATTCCTGGTCTTACATTCATATCTTATCAGTCAGGCCCACAAGACATGGATACCTAGGACCTACATTCGGCCAAGCAAAAACCCGGAAATGCTTCAGGCATTTTCAATTTTTAATTTCAATGCTTCGATTGTAAATATTACTAAAAAAAATACACAAACAAATATTTAATATTTTTCAAATTAAATAAAAAAATGTATTTTAATTGTGGGAACTCAGATACTTCAAAGCAGTGGAAAACCGAAACTGGAAGTGTGTGGAAAAGCAGATATTACAAGGAGGGGAAAACCAAAACTGGGATGGTGTGGAAAAGCAGACAGTGCAAGTAGAGGAAAACCATAACTGAGTACGTTTGGAAAATCTATAATGCTGGAAGGCGAAAAACCAATGGATTTTGGCCTGCATGTAACTGCCAGAGATCTACATAGAAACCGCATTTACCTTTACTTTTTGTGTCACCCCGAGTATTTTGAAACCAGAGATGGAAGAAATGTAAGGGGTAAATGAGGTTTTGTCCCTTCCACTTGTATGGAGAAACCTCATGAAAATATCATATTTTCCAGAGGAATTTTCCCGCTGGGTTAGATTCAATGGCAAATAATAAACGAATTCCAAATGATCTGGATTGCTCAAATTTAGCTATCGAAATAAGCCGTCATTGAAAAGAAATTTCATGGTTTATTTAATAGCAAACAACAAACAAGATGACAGTAAAGATAAAAAATCGCTACGTTTTTATAGCTCATTGGTACACAAGGTGCGAACATTTACAACACATTATTTCCAAGTGATGGTTCACAAGGCAAATTGCTTGGAATTACACGAACAAAACGCATTATTGCAGCTGCTGCTAGTGCAGCAGCATGTGAAGTAGATGTTGTCTGTTATCGTTTATTGAATGTCGTTTTACAGAAATTTGATGACCATTGTTTGCCGCAAAATAATGTCAACCTCTGTGAGATATCGTCGAATTTTCTGAAGTGCGAGCCTATCGGCGCAGATATCAAATCCAACCAAATTACTTTCATGTTGTGGAATTGGTTAAAATTTTTTGCTTGTGTAAAAGCGAAAGATTATTGTGCTACTTGAATCCTTAGTAAAGAAGTAGTGTATTCGTTTGGTTTAACTAATTCCATGTAATCAAAATTCATTATTCCAGGTTAAGCTTCTCATAGCTCTGAGATTTTTTGCAAGCGACGGTTTTCTAATAATTGTAGGCGACTTTAGATGTGTTAGTCGAGTTCTTAAAGAGTTTTCTTTTGCTATAGCATTCGTAACTAGCTAAATCAGGCATTTAAAAGCTAGCAACTTTTAAAAATGGTTTTAATTTTTAAAAATTCCATAAAATATTTAAAATTGCTTGCGTTTTGAATTATTCATTTTGATAATTCATTCTTATTAAATTGCTAATCTTAGTTTTAAAAAAATCATGTTTTTTAATAAGTATAAAAAAACGGATATAAGGGTACGAATTTGAAACAAAGGATTGTGCCATAATGAATAAGATAATCAAATACACCTGTGTAATATACATATCTGATTTAGCTATCTTTTGACCCGGCTGCCATCACCACTCTGTTTTGTTTACATGTCGCCGCCTAAGATAAAACTTAAATGTGTACTCTGTCGAACGACAAAAAGTGAAAAAAATCCGAACTTTAAAAATTCACCATAGATCTAATTTTCCATGAATTTGAGACATACTGTCATGTAGTTCTCTTGCCGGGGTAAAACCTCAGTCGCGGCCTAGGAACTTATACAAGAAATTTATATAGAAGGGTGGAGCCTGTAGTATGAATTTGTATGGGAGGGGTTGTAGGATGCCTACAGACGGGTGCTACCGATAGTGAAAGTGTTTTGGCTATGCTCGGAGTCTACGGGGATTCTACACTCCGGCTATGCTCGGAGACTACAAGGATTCTAGTATGAGAGCTCTCGGCCGAGATGCGCCGCGCGGATGTGAAACCAAACACGCGTCGGTGATCTAGGTAGAGAAATGGGATAAGGAGGAGGGGAAGTGTAGATAAAAATAGGGCCATGGCTGCTGCCCTCACAATGGGTATCCTTTCTTACGCGTACTTTGGTGCGCTTTCTGGGGTTCGGTTCATCAGAGATCGCACTTCAGCCGACCGTCGTGCTTGCTGAACCAGTTCCCTGCTATCGATTGTGCTATCGATCGCAGGCCTCACGAATGCGATAATGCTCTGTCTATGGTGTGAATCTTGGCTGAAAATTAAAACTAGTTGAATTAGTTTCCTCAGGTACTAATATTTCAATTAATGACATGGGGACTTCGTGTCTGTCTTATAGCTAATAACAATACTAAATAATAATAAACTAAATATCTGTAGGGTGATCCTCGGCACGACTCGTGGGATTTGTGCCCCCTTGTTTTAGGGCGTTACATCCACCCCCTACTTCGGGGAAGAAAATAAATGTTTCCCGCGCCGTTCAGCTTTTGGGTGACCTGGTAGGATCCTTCCTCGGTCGGGATGCAGAGCGTGCGCAGATGGTCTGCCAAGTGGTGGCCGAGACTTGGCCGTCTGTGGTGTTGCATGTCTGTAGTGTTTTATTGTTTTACGGGCAACTTTGCTAGCCGTAGTTTTTATCCACCGTTAAATAAATATTCGAAAATTTTAATCTTTCAAATTAATAAGAATCTAAACATATACTAAGTTAATTGTTTTTAAATGCAAATTTTATTTTCTTATTTACAAAGCTTCTTATTAAAACTACTTGGTCCAGCCTAAAAATCTTTTTAATAATTTTATTAACTTTTTTGTATTTTTTGTAATCAAGAGTGCAATTGGAAAAGAAATCATAGAATTTTATAATTCGAACCATGTTTTGTCGCAGGAAAATAGGCAAATAATTGTACATTTAATTTCCGAAAAGTTTTACGATCCCCAAAACAACACCAATGCAAGTGTTAAATTGGCAGAAATTGAAAAGCTAGCCAACGAAATAGTAAACATATTTCCATCTGAAAAGATAGAAATTTGTTTTATTGGGCGCAAGGCAGCAAAGAGAAGTAGCCCTGGTGGAATTTTGTTTAACAGACTCCACAACCACTTCAAAAAAAGAAAGATGTAGTAGTCTCAGTAGCCGGAACCGCAGTCTACGTAGCCAGCAGCGAAATAGTCGACTGGATTCAAAAATTAAAGTTTTACGTTGGGACGGAAGACGACTCAAAGGAACTGTGGACTGCAACTTATGAGTTCCGGAAAAACTTTATTAGCAATCCAGAAAACAAATGCGATGAAGTTATCAAAAACTTTCCCTTGTTTAAGCAGGCCACAGGATTTAAGTTTGTAAGCTTGAAGCCTCATTTTGGGATCTATGTGTTTGTAATGTTTTGTTTTGCTATTATATGTTTAAAACCATTTTGTATTGCTTTTAAAATTTAATTTTATGTATATTTTTAGTTGGAACACGACTATACTATAATATTTGGGTGAACTTCCGTTTAGCTGCAACCCCCGATTTCGTTCAAACTTTCAAAATCCACGTTATTTGGGGTCCTGATTATTGGAAAAATTGTCAAAGTTGGCGCAAATAACGGGATCATGGAAAACAACGGTATAAACGGTTTTTCTTAAATATCTTCGAATATAATAACTTAATCAAAAAGCTAGCTAGGAGAAATGAAAGCTATTAAATAAATGAGTATTTTATGTTTTATACATTTTTTCTGAAAACTAATAGTTTTCGTTTAAAACGCTAAATAAGAATATTTTATCACAATGTTTGAAAATAAAAAACCGTTGAAGCACACTTGCGTCATTTTACCCGATATATCGCACGAAAGCTTCATGTTGTATCGGTGTGTCAAAATTTATATCGATGTCTCTCGATGTATTAGCGATGATACTACCTAAGCACGAGAATGGGATTACATTTTTTAGGAAGAGCATTTCAGTTCTCGTAGTTAAATATAACATTTAGAAAACAAAATAAAATACAAATTATACAACGGAAATAAAATGTATTAACAAAAAATACATATAAATCATTTATAAAGTCGCAGGCAAAAATCGCGGCTATTTTTGTTTAAAAAAATGTTTGCCTGCGGCGCTTTCCTCGTCCGTACCTTACTACTTTCTTTAAAAGCTTATCCAGCTTTCATTCAGGTCATCCGTTCCATTTCCTTTTTTCGAGGAGCATGAACACGATACATCGTATAAAAAGGCAAAATAGGTCCATCACTAGAGTAGAAGGTAAAATGCTGTTATCGACTAATCGAAAACTATCTGTCGCCATTTTATGGCGGGATATTGTAGTAATTTAAAATGTTCACACCCAATTTAAAATACTTTGTTACGTGGGCATATTAGTGCCCCAGTCCTGAGAAGGACTTGGGCCGAGGGAAAGTCATCCGATGTTCAGGCACCAATTTTGCCGGCATAAGCTCGCCGGATGGGGTGGGTTCTTGGTAAGACTTTCTCCTCTCCAACATAACGAGAATAAATATTAAGATGCCTGAAAAATAGTAAGCGTCCATAAAGTCCGTCGGTCATCAGTCTACATTGCCCCACAAGCTCAGCTGTCGCTTGATCGTAACACGATCGGGCAATGTTTCGGCCACAATCCCTCCCCTTCACACATTCGTGTGCCAAATGGATCGTCGCGGGCCGCGCAACACGATCCCCTATTGTCAAGGTTGTTCGTCAAAAGTTATGTCATTATTCTTCACCTACTCCACTTATCGCGTCAGCACCCTCTTTTTGAAAACTTAGCACTTCATGATTTTAAGTACGTTTTCACATTATAATTTTATTGAATAAAATATTGGCTAGTGCCATTTATGAGTAATATTATTATTAAGATTACATATGAATTTAATTCTAATTGACCAACAAAGTTTGTTAGCGGAGAATATCGAATTTACCACTCGTACAGGGTGCACACGTCAGCAAATTGCTGACTATTCACGACTACAAACGTCGCTCTGAGGGCGCTTGTGATTGTTCATACAAACACAAGGCTGATACTCGCCGCTGAAAAGTCAATGTTTATTATATTATAAAAGATTAACTTAGGTAAAGATATAGTTAAAAATAGCTAGATAATGTATTATTGTGTTTTTTTTTTTTATTACTGTATTATTTTTCTGATTAGTTCATCTGACGGATGACAAAGGTACTAATCTCTCCCAGAAATTCATTAGAGATGTTTTCAGAATAAACGGTAGCGTTGGGTACCGTGGCACAAACTATGGCCTTTTCTACCTTTGTACAATGTAAAAGTGGGGAAAAATCCAGACGGAAGGTCTCAATGTATAAAAGTTCTAGATCATTTATGGTGATCGGCGAATTCAATTTGGATAAAAGATACTTTACTTTAATGTGGAAATGTGGTTCCTTTCTAAGAGTGACCGCTAGGGCCCTATGGTTAATCATGGTGCACGGATATATATATGTATATATATGATTGATAAAGGAACCGTGTTCCGACAAACTTACCCCTTTACTGGTCCTGGGCGATGAGATCTCGACGCGCTGGATCCTGGGCTTTTTGAAGAAATTAGAAACATATATATATATACGTGCAAACACTATCGTTGAAACACACAACAAAAAAAAAGTCTCGTTCTTAAACACAATCACTTATTGTATATATATATTTATATGTAGGTATGTATGTTTATGTAGATATGTCGGTATATCCCACGGCGGCACACGTCTTCTCCGATGAGTTGGGTTGCGGGCAGCGGCGTCTCCGATGTCTTGCTCACTTCACTTCGTATCGCTGTTGTTGCACTTGCATTCATAAATGCCTGAGTTCACAATTTGTTTTTTTTTATTTTTGTTTCGGTGCACTATTGTTTGCAATTAATGCATTTATATGTTTTGGCTTCTTTGCACTGTTTATTGTTTTATTGTTTGCTTTAATTAGACTCGGCATATCGCCTGTTCGAGGGCGTGCTTCTGGTCCCGGCGACCTTGTACAGATCGCTTGTACATCTTGACTACCTTCAGGATGGCCACGAAAACAAATATACCGATGACGATTTTTAGATTATGGTTCACATCCTGAATGTCGTCCTTGTGATCGATTATTTTGACGGTGTTGATCACATTGGCCGTACTGTGGTCCGCTCTGGAATTGGTTCCACCCATGGTGAATTCTTTGCTGGTTGATGGATCGCAAATAGATGCTGGTCCTTAGGAGCTATGCTGTAGCAAGACTTCACTTATTAAAATCGTGGGCAGAAAGATTTCTCCCAGGAAATGTCTGCGGGCATCAAAAACGAAACTCCCTTCCAATGATGGTTGTGGTTCATAAATGGCGAGCAGGACTTCCTTCGAGGACGCTGATTTATTCAGTCACTGACAGGACTTCCTTCGGGATATGTTTTGCTGGCTTTTATTGACTTCTTCCGAGGAGAGTTGTGGTGCATCGACGGGCACAGGAGTATCTTCAGGATTCCTGGTCTGGGCTGTCGTCATTGGCGCCTTCTGGAATATAGTGTAGTGTACGCACTATATCAGAGATCAGAGTGAACTCTGTCTGCCTTCTCTATCCGGCAACGGTCTTTTATACCAGTATAGAGCTTTTTCTCGGCTCCCGTGATATTTGGGTTATTTAGGTGTTCCCACCTATGATTTCCCCTACATGCAGCGTCAACGCCCGACTGATGCACTTTGCCTGCTGCCGGTGTATGGTTACCAGTAGGTCGATCGCGGTCGTTGTTCTGACCGTATGCCATGCAAAAGATCGTCAAGTTGCACATTCCTTTGCTTGTTTTCGGTGAGTCAATCTGTCGATTGCCCCTCTCCCTTTGCCTTGAGATTCGCTGGTTGTTTTCTACGTGCATCTTTCTCCATCAAATAAAATGAAGAAGAGGGCGTACGTAACAGGCTCGAAGATATCGATGCGGAAACGCATGGAATGACTTCGCAAAAAGGAATCTTCGTACGACCATCGAATAAGTGCTTGGCTTCTCCTTTTTTTTTTCTATTATTTAGGCGCCCTTAACCGTGTGGCTTTGACCCACGCCTGTGAACAAGGAGTCTCATGTTCATTTGACTGAACTAGCCGGCTGTAACCTTCCTTGGTGTTAATTTTGTGTCGCTCAAGTATTATTTTAATGTGTACTAGGTTCTTGAAACTATTGTGATTTTTATACCCTTGTAGAGGGTATTATAATTTCAGTCAGATGTTTGCAACGCAGTGAAGGAGACGTTTCCGACCACATAAAGTATATATATTCTTGATCAGCACCAATAGCCGAGTCTATCTAGCCATGTCCGTCTGTCCGTCTGTCCGTCTGTCCGTCTGTCCGTCTGTCCGTTTCTATGCGAACTAGTCTCTCAGTTTTAAAGCTATCGCGATGAAACTTTCCCGAAGGTCTTCTTTCTATTGCAGGTAGTACATATGTCGGAGCCAGCCGGATCGGACCACTATATCTTAAGGCTCCCAAACAAATATAAGAAAATTCATTGTAACTTTGTAGGAAGTAGGCGTTTTGATTCTTGACTACTTAAAAACAAAATTCAAATAAATCGAAACGCTGAATCTGGAATCCCTGGAACTGCACCGAGTGAGTATTCTTTTATCTACAAGGGTATATAAGCTTCGGCTGGCCGAAGGTAGCTTCCTTTCTTGTTAATCTTACAATTTGATGGGAATGTTCGATCTCATTCATAATTTATTTTGATCTGTAGAGCAGTGCTTAGGGCAATGTGTATGAACTCGCAGTGGTAATATTGAACCGTACAATGCTGTTGGTGACGTGTTAAGCCGTTTTGCTGTTTTTCATTTCTTTTTATAAATTATATATAAATCGACTTTTCCTTAGGTAGCGGTTTTAAGTAACAAAAATAAATGTTGAAATGTAACTTAAACTTAATAAGAACATTTAGAAAAAGACGGTTATCTTTTTATTGGTTTAATGGTTACAAAATAGAAGTCAGACACTTAATTTCATATTTGATGTAGCATGTACTTTTTGACACCATTGCGATTATTATGATTTGTAGATTTCAAAAAAAAAATAAACTTGGACCATTTCAGGTTCTTAAATTATACTGAACTTAAATTTAAATATGGAATTGTATTTTTCTGAAACCTTCTTTTTTTTTTTGTGGTAAATTTAAGTTGATTGTAAGGGATTATAATATTTATTTTTACAATTGCATTGTTTTTTTATCAGTGTAGGTATTTATTTTTTATCAATCCAGTTTTTATCAGTATCCTGATAACAGCATACTCGAGAATTTTTTTTATGATCGTGTAAAAGTTGTCAGTTAATAAAGCTTAGGGATGCTGAACTGCCATTACTAAGTCTTTCTTTGGTCAAGAATCTGTCCGATATTTAAGCCCCACAAAAAAACAAATGTCCCTAACTAGAGGTATTAGCAGCTTCTACACAACTGGGTTCCACTGAACTAACAGCTCTTCTCCCCTTCTAGTCAGCTTTAACGTTTACAATGGGAACTAGCTGTGCCTAGAAGAAAAGTCTGTCCAAAATCCCCCTCCCGCCAGTCGTCGGAAATCAGGTTATTTGACCGATCATTCTCGGGCTCCACAACCTGCTGCTATCTGACCGATCATTCTCGGGATCCACAGCAGTTTTCCTATTTCTCTGGACTCGAGCCTATCAAACGACCGGACCATCTAGCCCAGTACGTCGTGTAGCGTCGGCCAGAGAAACTAAAATACGTCCCCCGCCCAAATAAGTCAAAGGATGCCGTAAAGACTCGAGCCTATCAAACGACCAAACTCTTGGCCTAGTACGTCGTGTAGCGTCGGCTTTACGTTTCCTGTCAGTTCCCCCACCCACCTTTTCTGTCCTGGATCGACAATCGCACAATAGATCCGCACCGCAATGGCTGAATGCGTTACCGTAACGTCTGCGCTCCTGCTCTTTCTGGACTCGAGCCTATCAAACGACCGGGCTTCGCCTAGTACGTCGTGTAGCGTCGGCCAGAAAGCACATCTAAATTGTATTTACGTTAATTTCAAAAAAAAAGAAAAAAGAAAGGTCAGTCGGCACATAGTTATATAGTATTATAAAAGGAAACCTCCTATTTACTTTAAAGAATTTTTCTTAGTAACTTTACCCATAATAACACAAAGGATATCTATGATTTTAAAAAGGAAACCATGTATAAAGTCACCCCCTATTCTGAGACAAGTTCCTGACTGATCAAATCTGACTGTCGCAGAAGTTGTGGACTTTAACTTTACAATAAATAATAAAAATTGTAGCTAGCATTGTTATTAAATTACTTAACTCCCTTGCTCTAGATATAGTCAAGTCATTTCTGGCATTTAAAAATGGAAGCTATGCCATTCCTAGGTTCGCCACTCCAAATACTAGATGTATCTAGGTAGTTGACCCTAATTCCTTAAAGAATATGAAATCCTTGCGTTGGGCGCCAATTCTGTTACGTGGGCATATTAGTGCCCCAGTCCTGAGAAGGACTTGGGCCGAGGGAAAGTCATCCGATGTTCAGGCACCAATTTTGCCGGCATAAGCTCGCCGGATGGGGTGGGTTCTTGGTAAGACTTTCTCCTCTCCAACATAACGAGAATAAATATTAAGATGCCTGAAAAATAGTAAGCGTCCATAAAGTCCGTCGGTCATCAGTCTACATTGCCCCACAAGCTCAGCTGTCGCTTGATCGTAACACGATCGGGCAATGTTTCGGCCACAATCCCTCCCCTTCACACATTCGTGTGCCAAATGGATCGTCGCGGGCCGCGCAACACGATCCCCTATTGTCAAGGTTGTTCGTCAAAAGTTATGTCATTATTCTTCACCTACTCCACTTATCGCGTCAGCACCCCCTTTTTGAAAACTTAGCACTTCATGATTTTAAGTACGTTTTCACATTATAATTTTATTGAATGAAATATTGGCTAGTGCCATTTATGAGTAATATTATTATTAAGATTACATATGAATTTAATTCTAATTGACCAACAAAGTTTGTTAGCGGAGAGTATCGAATTTACCACCCGTACAGGGTGCACACGTCAGCAAATTGCTGACTATTCACGACTACAAACGTCGCTCTGAGGGCGCTTGTGATTGTTCATACAAGCACAAGGCTGATACTCGCCGCTGAAAAGTCAATGTTTATTATATTATAAAAGATTAACTTAGGTAAAGATATAGTTAAAAATAGCTAGATAATGTATTATTGTGTTTTTTTTTTTTATTACTGTGTTATTTTTCTGATTAGTTCATCTGACGGATGACAAAGGTACTAATCTCTCCCAGAAATTCATTAGAGATGTTTTCAGAATAAACGGTAGCGTTGGGTACCGTGGCACAAACTATGGCCTTTTCTACCTTTGTACAATGTAAAAGTGGGGAAAAATCCAGACGGAAGGTCTCAATGTATAAAAGTTCTAGATCATTTATGGTGATCGGCGAATTCAATTTGGATAAAAGATACTTTACTTTAATGTGGAAATGTGGTTCCTTTCTAAGAGTGACCGCTAGGGCCCTATGGTTAATCATGGTGCACGGATATATATATGTATATATATGATTGATAAAGGAACCGTGTTCCGACAAACTTACCCCTTTACTGGTCCTGGGCGATGAGATCTCGACGCGCTGGATCCTGGGCTTTTTGAAGAAATTAGAAACATATATATATATACGTGCAAACACTATCGTTGAAACACACAACAAAAAAAAAGTCTCGTTCTTAAACACAATCACTTATTGTATATATATATTTATATGTAGGTATGTATGTTTATGTAGATATGTCGGTATATCCCACGGCGGCACACGTCTTCTCCGATGAGTTGGGTTGCGGGCAGCGGCGTCTCCGATATCTTGCTCACTTCACTTCGTATCGCTGTTGTTGCACTTGCATTCATAAATGCCTGAGTTCACAATTTGTTTTTATTTATTTTTGTTTCGGTGCACTATTGTTTGCAATTAATGCATTTATATGTTTTGGCTTCTTTGCACTGTTTATTGTTTTATTGTTTGCTTTAATTAGACTCGGCATATCGCCTGTTCGAGGGCGTGCTTCTGGTCCCGGCGACCTTGTACAGATCGCTTGTACATCTTGACTACCTTCAGGATGGCCACGAAATCAAATATACCGATGACGATTTTTAGATTATGGTTCACATCCTGAATGTCGTCCTTGTGATCGATTATTTTGACGGTGTTGATCACATTGGCCGTACTGTGGTCCGCTCTGGAATTGGTTCCACCCATGGTGAATTCTTTGCTGGTTGATGGATCGCAAATAGATGCTGGTCCTTAGGAGCTATGCTGTAGCAAGACTTCACTTATTAAAATCGTGGGCAGAAAGATTTCTCCCAGGAAATGTCTGCGGGCATCAAAAACGAAACTCCCTTCCAATGATGGTTGTGGTTCATAAATGGCGAGCAGGACTTCCTTCGAGGACGCTGATTTATTCAGTCACTGACAGGACTTCCTTCGGGATATGTTTTGCTGGCTTTTATTGACTTCTTCCGAGGAGAGTTGTGGTGCATCGACGGGCACAGGAGTATCTTCAGGATTCCTGGTCTGGGCTGTCGTCATTGGCGCCTTCTGGAATATAGTGTAGTGTAAGCACTATATCAGAGATCAGAGTGAACTCTGTCTGCCTTCTCTATCCGGCAACGGTCTTTTATACCAGTATAGAGCTTTTTCTAGGTGTTCCCACCTATGATTTCCCCTACATGCAGCGTCAACGCCCGACTGATGCACTTTGCCTGCTGCCGGTGTATGGTTACCAGTAGGTCGATCGCGGTCGTTGTTCTGACCGTATGCCATGCAAAAGATCGTCAAGTTGCACATTCCTTTGCTTGTTTTCGGTGAGTCAATCTGTCGATTGCCCCTCTCCCTTTGCCTTGAGATTCGCTGGTTGTTTTCTACGTGCATCTTTCTCCATCAAATAAAATGAAGAAGAGGGCGTACGTAACAACTTCTTTTAGTTTTTCCTCGAAAACCTTTATGTTCACGAAGAAAATGATTAATACACAAAAGATCCGTTTTATAAATATCTTCTGTTTTTGTTTAACACATTTTTTGATTTTTCTTTTATTTTCCGAAAAAACTGCAAAAAACCGAAAATTTTACGATTTTTACCGTTATTTTTGAAGATCCCGTTATTTGCGCCAACTTTGGCCTTTTTTTCCCGCAATCAGGACCCAAAAAGACGTCAATATGGAAAGTTTGAAAAAAATTGGGGGTAGGAGCTAAACGGAAGTTTATCAATTTTTTAATATACAACCCTAGTCAAAAGTATTTTCTCAAATTTGAATGTTAACTGTACTCATATTTTGAACTTATAATATAAACATTTTGGCACCTATGGAAAGAGCACTTCAATTCCGTTTAAATGACACAAAAATGTTCTTAACCCATTAAGCACCCTTTGAAAAGTGAGCAAATTAGACAATTTTTTTGAAAATAAAATTTTCAACTTTTTCCCTGGGGCTTAAAACAAAAATGTTTTGATGCAAAGTTGTTCCCCAATCAAAATTAATAATAACTGCAAAAAAAAAAATTTCAAAATATTTTTCCTTGTATTTTTTATGATTTTTTGAAAATAGCTATTTTTGCCGCTTTTTCTTCCTTTTCATACAAAATTTTACTGAGAGGTCTCCATTCAAAAAATCATAAAAAATACAAGGAAAAAAATATTTTGAAACATTTTTTTTTGCAGGTCTTATTAATTTTGATTGGGGAACAACTTTGCATCAAAACATTTTTGTTTTAAGCCCCAGGAAAAAAGTCGAAAATTTGACTTTCGCAAAATTTGCTCACTTTTCAAAGGGGTCTTAATGGGTTAAGAACATTTTTGTGTCATTTAAACGGAATTGAAGTGCTCTTTCTATAGGTGCCAAAAGTTTATATTATTAGTTCAAAATATAAGTACAGTTAACATTTACATTTGTGAAAATACTTTTGACCACCCCTGTACTTCTGCTTTAAATTTAAAACTGCATTTTTATATTATGCTCAAAAGACTGCATACTATTTATGTGTCTGCGCACTGTTATACCCATCACCCAAGGGAATGTGAAGTTCTCTCGCAAGGCAACGATAGAGGACAGCGTGTGCAGCACTGTTTTACAAATCCCCGAAGTAAATGACTTGCAAAATCACTTGGAGCAGTTGAACGGGAAAAACGCCGTGTCTAATACGCCGATTCAACCGTTTGTCATCGTTGTCGGCACAAACCTGACAGACTTAACTGAGTTTTATGTAAGCTTCGGAGAACACCTCTATAAGTTTAGTTCGTTTGTACAGGCACTAGATATATGCTTTAAAGTGTATCAGGTATTTGGCTTAAAATATCCGAACAAGTCGCATAAGGTGTGGAGTTTTTTGCAGGATTTTTTGTATAATATAAGTACACCATTTGATATCAAACATTCGAATGTTATTACTGTCATCGAAGACTTAAAAAAAATGTAAATAATTTTGTATAATATTTTAGTTTTAATATATATATTTACCCGTAGAATAATTTAATTTTAAGATTTTTATGCCCTTTCCTCACTAGAGCTGAATGTAGCATTTTGACATTTTTTGGTATATGGTTCATTTTTCCCATATATTTTCAAGTCGTTCTAGTGGTGGGAGAAAAGAGCATTCGACAATAAATGCTACTACATTTCGATATTCTCGTACCTAAAATACCAAATATAATCAAGGCCCATTATAGATGATTTCTCTGCAGAAAAAAAATTACGAATACCTGCAGTTAACAAAACCTGACCAATCTTTTGCCGCTCAGGTTTGTCCCAGGAAGTAAGAGGCAACAAACCACCATATCGATAAGACCACCGAAGGATTGCAAAATCAACAATAAAATGATCCCAAAAAAGGATCTAATGTGCATGGATAGCTTAAATAATAAACAATAAAGATAATGCAATATATAATGCAAAAAACAAAAGCTTAATAGAACATTCAAATCTTTATTGTCCATGGTCAATACATTTGATTGTTCAAATCCACTGCGGATAGTATGTGTTTCCGTGCCTGTGCTTTTTCTCTAGCCGTTAAGATAATTTTTGTAAGCATTGAATATTTTAAAATTAAAAAGCAAAGCACATCTGTTTTAGAAATAATAAATGCTGAATGCTAAATGCTGTCCCGTGCGGACAGGAAAAAGCATTTTTTTGAATACCGAAAAAATACTACAGTATGTACATCAGTGAGGAAACGGCATTAATATCCGTAATCATTTTTTTCTACAAATAATCCAACGCATAGAGCAAAATGCATTGCTTTAAATGTTTTACATTTAAGCATCATCACAATTTAAAAGAAGTAGACAAATATAAATGTATCGAATGGAAATGCGATTAGAAGTTTTCTTCTTTTAGAACATTTAAAGCTCACCTTAAGAGGCATATAAATCTAAAATCAGTATCCAAAAACGCACAAGGATCAGATGGCAACGTTACATTAAAAATCTGCAGCACTGAAAGTAGTTGTATTGACCAGAGAGCTGCAACGAGTCAATCATTTTCCGGTACACCCGATCATTTACTCGTATCCGTTTTGATTAATCGCTTCGGGTGAGCGAAATGAAATGAGCTGTGAGCGAATGCGATCGTGCCATGAATGATCGTTTGTGATCGTTCAAGTGTGTGATCTGATCGTGTGTGAACGTTCGGCTTGAAGATTTTACCCGTTTGTGATCGAATATTTTGTGCAATCGATTGGTGTGATCGTGCTTCGCGCCTATCGGTATGACAATGAAGTTCGTGTTATTGCGTTATATTTGGCACAACATATTTTTATATTTGCACAAAAGGACAACAAGTAATAGATTTTTAAAGCGTTTTAGAACTAATATCAAATGGAAGCTACACGTTGTCAGGCCACCGGAAAGGAAAAAGTTTCATATGGAATAAATATTTCTCAATAAACATATATGTAATACATTGAAGTGCACTCTCCCCCTATTTTATTTCGTCGTCACAAGAAATCATATTAATCCGTTTATAATCTATTCATGTACAACTGACTCGAGGTCGCAATCATCGGGAACGATTGAGCGCTTCGGAACGATCATTTTGTTCACCTACACCCGAAGTTCAAAATCACATCATTGATCGTTACGAAGCGAGTCGGGTAGTTGATCGGATCGTACTTTGGCTTTCGGGTTTGTTCGTGATTATTCGTTGCCGAGTGAGTTTACCGGATTAAACGAAAATGATCGCGCGATGATCGATCGTACTCGATCATACTCGTTGCAGCTCTCTGGTATTGACGACCCTCCGACTTGTTCTCAAGTTGAAATCACTGTAGAATCTTTTTCTGATATATCATTTGGACAAATAACTGAAAGTTTTGAATCAAAAATTTTAGAAGTCTGCCAGCAAGCCATAACTAAATTGCATGCAAAAGATAATTTTTGCAGAAAATACATTTTATTTGTTCAGAACATCTTTGAGGGGGTTAATACAACCATTGTAGATTAAAGACTTATTTTTAGATAAAATTTCATCCGAAACTCGTCCTCAAGCCAAATCGTTTTTAGACTTCTGCTACATGCCATTTAAAAGCGTTGGGACTGAACACCTGTTCTTAAAAAAACTTACTAGTGACAGATGTTTTGAAATGCCCACAGTATTTAATGTAAGCAATGAATTGCTAGAAGTGCATCAAAATTACAAGCCGACTATTGCACCATCTAATATAAAGGTGTGTATTATGCCAATTATATTTCAAATAAAAACATTCTTTGAGCTGCCCAGTATTTTAAAATCAACTATAGACTTGATGAAAAAATATGAGGGAAACTTCAATCTAAGCCATTATATAAATGGAACTTCTTTCAAAGGAAAAGTTTCCAACTTTGAAAAAAAAAACGTTATTCCAATTTTCCTATTTTTGGATGGTTTCGAAGTGAACAACCCCTTAGGAAGCCATGCAGGCGTTGACAATATATGTGGGGTATATTACACATTTCCTGTGCTTCCTCAGCATCTACTTTCCAAATTGGATTTTGTATTTGTTGCTGCCTATTTTAAAAGCAAATACGCAAGAAAATATGGCAGTGACCCCTTCCTTAAACCTTTAGTTGACGTTTTTAAAAGTCTGGAAGAAACTGGAATAGAAACTTATTTCTTTTCCTATTCTATTTCTATAAACGAGGGTCCGATAAAAGTTTACTTCATGCTTTCCAATATTCTTGGGGATAATTTGGGCCAAAACAAAGTACTTGGTTTTACGACGTCTTTTAAAGCCACATTTTATTGTCGATTTTGTACACTTTCTAGGGAAAATACTGCCAAGGAAGGTGTTGCTTTACCAGAGCATTTAAGAACTAAGGAGAATTATGAGAACGCTTTAAATGATACAAAAGCAACAGGCATAAAATCCAGCTGCATATTTAATAATCTAAAATATTTTCATGTTACGGATAACTTTATTGTAGACATTATGCATGATGTTTATAAAGGTGTCTGCCGATACAGTATCTGCGAGGTTCTTTTGCACTTCATTTTGAAGGAAAAATTATTTAGTTTAAATACCTTTAATTCTAAAAAAAATCTTTTCGATTATGGGGAGTCAGATTTAGGAAATAAATCAATACATTTTGAGCTTCATCAACTTAAAAATATTTCGAATAAAACTTCCGCATCGAATATGAAAACGCTAGTCCATTACTTTACCTTAATTATTGGTGACCTTGTGCCAGTTGGAAATAAGGTTTGGCATTACTTGACCAATTTAATCAAAATTGTTGACATTCTTCTTCTAAGCGAATTTGACTTAAGCTCCATGAATATATTAACAAATTTGATTAAAGAGCTCAATGAAGGATATGTAAAATTATTTGAGAAGCCACTTAAGCCCAAATTTCATTTTTTAACGCATTATCCAGAAATAATTTGAAGAAGTGGTCCCCACAAACACTTTTGGAATTTTAGATTTGAGGCGAAACATAAAGAGGCCAAAATATATTCCAGAAATGTAATGTGTAGAAAGAACATTCCGTACTCCCTGAGTATAAAATCAGGCATAAAATACTCCTTATTTTTAGATAAAAACAAGAAAGGAAGCTACCTTCGGCCAGCCGAAGCTTATATACCCTTGCAGATAAAGTAATGCTCACTCGGTGCAGTTCCAGGGATTCCAGATTCAGCGTTTCTACTTAAATTTTGTTTTTAAGTAGTCAAGAATCAAAACGCCTACTTCCTACAAAGTCACAATGAATTTTCTTATATTTGTTTGAATATTCCTATGGAAGCCTTAAGATATAGTGGTCCGATCCGACTTGCTTCGACATATGTACTACCTGCAATAGAAAGAAGACTTTCGGGAAAGTTTCATCGCAATAGCTTTAAAACTAAGAGACTAGTTCGCATAGAAACGGACAGACGGACAGACGACATGGCTAGATAGACTCGGCTATTGGTGCTAATCAAGAATATATATACTTTATGTGGTCGGAAACGTTGCCAACTTTGCATCAAACAACAACAGCGCAACGTGTTGCGCTACGTTGCTAAACTAAAATCGTTGTCTTTACTAGTAGGTCTTGCAAATACAAAAATTTTATTTTACCACTTCGTGAAGAATTGATGAAGCAATATGAGGATAATTTTTTTATTCGGAAACCGCGTGTATTTTTTTAAATTTATATTCTCTCAAAAAATACTTAATTTTAAAATTAAAATTTTTTTAAAATATTTTTCTGAAAGATATTAGGATGTCCCACAAAGTTACATACCAAATATTAAAATAACTCAAACGAGTCTCAAGTGCTGCATAACTGAAAAATCGGAGCTAATTTACAAAAATATTTTTAAAAAATTAACAGTAAGAGTTAAAAAAAAAAAAATAAAAACCGATCCTTATTTTTTAATCCTCTATCGAAAAAAAAAGTTTCGATTGATTCTGAGATTTGACCCAAATTGGCCTGTCACGTTTCACGTGGAATGAGTCACTACTAAATAGAATCAAAAAGAAACTAGAATTCTCAATTCGACTACACCTAGTTAGTATAAATTTTATACTCGGGGGTCTCAATTTAATACTATCGAAAGTATCAATTTAATACTTTCGAAATTATATAGTTAATACTCATCTTATTGATGCAAATTTGGAACTCAATAGTGTAGAATTCATGTAACAATAGTTTCGTTTCTATGACTATTTTTTTTTTGGATGTAGGGATAACTGGGCAGCAGCCACGCACAGCTTCCATGGCACGTAGTCCTGGTCATCTGAACGGTGGCCGAGGTGGCGATATAGTTCTGCGTTTTCAATGATAAAGTCGGGGAACTTCTGTGGGTCGTCTCGAACGTCCTTTATCTTTCGTTGCAGCCACTTGCACTAGTGTTCGCCTTCTGTTAGTCTATGTAATTTAACTCCGCGGCATCGAGCTTGCGGCTGACGTAGGCAATGACTCGTTCCTGGCTCTCGATCTCCTGGGCTCGCACTCCCCCGAGTCCGTAATTGCTTGCGTCAGTCTGGAGTGTCATCTTGACGAAGAAATCTGGGCACGCCAGCACGATTGCGTCTGTCAGTAAACCTTTCAGGAGATCGATAGCACTCTGCTGCTCCGGTTCCCACTTAAGCCGTTGGTTTTTCCTTAGGAGGTTTGTCATCGGCTGGTCACTGATCCCAAGTCCGAGGTAGGCCAGTTTCCTCTTAAAGTTTGGCTCTCCTCAATCGTTCAAAGACTTTGCGCAGATTGTACATGTGTTCTCCTAGGCTGGCTCCGATGACAATAATGTCATCGAAGTAGGCGAACGCGTATGGGTCGAGGTCTGGCCCGATCACGCTATCTAGAGCACGCTGAAACGTTGCCGGGGCCGAATGCAAACCGAAAGAAATGACTCGCCACTGAAATAAGCCGCGTCTGAGTACCGTAAATGCGGTACATGCCCGGCTGTCTTTGGCCACGGGTATCTGCCAGTACCCGTTGCGCAGATCCAGGGTCGAAATGCATTTTGCGTTTCTCAGTCGCTCTAAGATGTAGTTAATAATTGGCAACAGGTATGCGTCCGGGATCGATTTAGTTGCCGGTAGTCCACGCACATGCGCCAGAACCAAAGGGGCACTGTGCGGTCTACGCGACGGTTCGATACATCCCTGCTTCAACAAAGAGTCCACGTGTTCGTCTATGATCCGCTGCATGACATGGTTCTTTGGGAAATAGCGTTGTTTAATCGGCCGGTCGTCCGTCATGGTGATCCGGTGCTCCGCTATGTTTGCTGCTCCCGCCTTTCTTTCAAATCGCGCCGCGTTCCTTGTTCTCCTGATTGAGTAGGTGATACCCCTAGGTCTCGGTGTCCTTATCGGGTTATCGGGATGCTGTCACACGGTTAACCCTAGCTGGCGGGGAAGCTAGGGAATTCTCTCAGCGAACGCAGGTTGAGTCCGACTCTGTGCCCCTCACAGGTAAGCTGTTGCATTTCTAGAGGCGGGGTTATAGTTGTTCTTCCCGAGGCGGCTTGGTTGGAACCACTTGCCCTCCCTGCTCGTCAGCAGCTTTGCCATTGCTCGAGGAAGGAGTCCTAGGTCGATCCCGTAGCATAAGGCCCGACTTTCGACCTGCTCGATGAAAGCTAAGGGGTCTGAATACCCATCGAATTGGAGGCCCCATTTATGAATTCGTTCTGGGACGCAGATAATCTCGGGGTGATTTCGGTCATGGCTTGGCTCCATGAAGGTTTCTCGGGTATTGATCACCGGAGAGGGGACAGTATTAGTGAAGCTAGGGGTGGTTCGAGACCCGCCTACGGAGAAGACACCGAGGCTTGATCCGGCGCTTATGCTTGCGGCGGGGCCGCTAAGACCAGTTTTGTCTTCTCCCAAAGGTGCGGGGCTCGGGGCAGGTGAGGTAAATTGCCTGTCTAGGTCGGCGAGCCGAGCCCTCTTGGGTTTGTTCAGATACCCTAACTAGGGTGACAAAGTTCCACCGCAAGTCGTCGACGACTCCCTCGGCGGAAAGCCCGAATTCGTCAGCAAAGGCTAGTAATTCGGCTCTCAAGCGGGAATAAATCCACCTCGATGGGACCCCAGGATTTTTAAACAAGCGTGATACCGGGCGCTAGTTCACTAGTTCGTTGAGATTATTTTCCACGGTCGGTGGAAATTTTTCAGGTCTTTTTCCCTATCAGGTCCCTGCTCGGGAAGGCCCTGAAGGGTGGAACGTGCAGTAGGAATTTGTATGGAAGGGTTTTAGCATGCCTAGAAACGGGTGCTATACGATGGTGGTTACCGATCGTGAAAGTGTTCCGCACCGTTTTCCAGTCATCTAGTATGCTTCCTTGCGTGGGAGTCGTGGGGGGATCCGATCGTACCGCGGGGTTGACGACGAGATGTACCTTAGAGCGCCGCCCGACGGACTGTGACGGCAATAGGGCCGAATACACTGCTTGACGCGAAATAGGGCCGACTACACGGCTTGGCGCGAAACCCGGGAGGATCCTGTTTGCGTCACCCTCTGGTGGCAGAACGAGGTACAGAGGGGGAACGATCGCAATGCTTGCTGGGGAATTCGGATGAGTGCCGTGAAGAACGCCCTTTGGTGGCAGAACCAGGTACTGAGAAGGCGATCGAGTTCACATGCCCCTCTCACCAGCTACAGGGAAACAACACAGAAGCGACAACTACAAGCCTAGCCCTGATGAACAACAATTGCGATTATTTTTTTTGTAGTTTTGTAGCTGTTAGCTGTAGCTGTTGTCAATGTCGTCGAGTGCGTTTTGTAGCTTTAAGGGGAACCGAGATGTCACGGCGACAGCCTGTCGTCGAGTGTGAAAATAAATCAGTCCAATAATTTACATAATACAAAAAAATAATAAATAAAAAATATTAAAATTATTGTTTATTAAATGGCCGGTTAAATAAATAATTGTAAGTTTTTAATAGATTAAAAAATTAGTTTATACTTTTTGTCATTCAGAAATTGTCAAAACACTTAAAAGTTAACTTTTAATCATTAAAAATTGTTAAAGGACTAGTAAACGATGAGCAAACATGAATTCCATAAGGATCCGAAAAGAGTGAAAGAGTAGACCTACATGCTGCGACGTTTTTTCATAGAAAAAAGCCGAGGCCTTGTTAAAAAAATTCGATATTTTAAAAACTAAAAAACTACAAGCGGAGATTCAGATTTTCAATGAGAGGGTACTTTTTCAAAATTCACGTTGTAACGATCCCTGATCGCCCCGAGGTTGCTGAGCTAGCTCAGGGGATTGGTTGGACTCGGTCCACGAATTTAAACACGTAGCAGTACCCCGAATGAGAACACAATAATATCCATTTCACAAAAGTGCCTTTATTTCAGCTTATTCATGCCACCACACCACTTTCCGCTCCCCGTGATTTCCGTAACTCCGCTCTTCCTCCAGGGGTCCACTCCGGTGTCGCCTTCCCCGTGCGTCCGCTCCGACCGGTTCGCTAGGACGTCGTCCTAAGCTCCGATTGGGATGCCTTTGACCAACTCGGTCGTCAGTGCCTCCGCTGGCTGTGACACTCGCCGGCCTCGTCGGCGAAAACGGTCGACTGGGCGACTAGCGCGCACAGCTTGGTCACTGTCCGATCCCGTGGTTCGCCGGTCCAACGACTCGGCTTGGGGAAGGCCTTCGATTGCCGGACTGGGCTGACAGGTGTCCTCCGGGAAGGATTTGACACCTCCGTTAAATTACTCTTCTCCTGGGCTATTGCGCCTACTCCGTGGACGCTTTCTCGGCTATGCCGTACCGACTCGCGCTTACGCACTAAGAAACCCTCCAGCCGCCGCGGCCCTCCTTATATACCCGGCCCGCCGCCATCTTCTGCCGGGTAACTTTCCATCACGTGATCCTCCACCAATGGTATCGCCGGTGGTCCCGATTAACGGGTCTCAATCGTCATTCATGACCAAATAAGGTAACAAACTTGGGTCCGCAGCGCTTGGGCCCCCTTTCATGCCCTTATAAGGTAACAAATCTTGCTGACTCTCGACGCTGCTCGGCTCTTCGCTCCTTCACCAGTTCTCGTAGTCCGCCATCCCACTTGACTCTCATTTCCCGCCATCCCTTTAAAACCCCGCGCTTCTCCGCTCGAGTGGCAAGATCACCACGGATGGTCTTCTATCTCAGTTCGTGTCTTCGCTCGATATCTTTATCCGAGTTCCCCACCATTTAGTATTTAATATTTTACATGGTGTGACCCTCCTACGGTATCGGTCCCCTATCGGCGTTTTTCCGATCTCCAGTTCCATCTTTAGCATTTTCTTTGCCTCGTGTTTTCGTTTTGTTTTCTCTTTTTATGCCCTTGCAGAGGGTATTATAATTTCAGTCAGATGTTTGCAACGCAGTGAAGGAGACGTTTCCGACCACATAAAGTATATATATTATTGATCAGCATCAATAGCCGAGTCCATCTAGCCATGTCCGTCTGTCAGTCTGTCCGTTTCTATGCGAACTAGTCCCTCAGTTTTAAAGCTATCCCGATGAAACTTTCCCAAAAGCCTTCTTTCTATTGCAGGTAGTACATATGTCGGAACGAGCCGGATCAAACCACTATATCTTATGGCTCCCATAGGAATAATCAAAAAAATAATAGAAAAACTATTGTAACTTTGCAGAAAGTAGGCGTTTTGATTTTTGAAAATATAAAAACAACATTTTAAGTAGGCATACCTGCAAGGGTATATAAACTTCGGCTGGTCGAAGCTAACTTCCTTTCTTGTTTTTTCCTGCTAATGGTAAGTTTTGATATCTATCCCATTTTCCCAATCCGAAAAGTGTACATTTGTGTGCTTTCTTTCCAGCTACCGCTGGACTTTATTAGGATTGGTCCTTCAGGACCCGGATCCCCCCTTGGACCCATTGGTCGCGGTAGCGCCGCCTCGCTGCACCATCACTCCCCCACCGACGTCGAAGTTTGCCACTGCAGGTATACGGGCTGCCCCTCGCCTGCCCCTTGCTCGTCGTCACTTCTTCCTCCGACTCCAACAACGGGTGCCCCCGCGGTGTCGGCGCTCTCGGTGGCCGCCACGTGTTTGGCCCGGGCTCCTGACCGTCGTCTCCGCCGCCGGTTGCTCCGCCGTCGTTCGCCTCGCCGTCTTCCGCGTCGATCGCCTCTCCGTCTCCGCCGTCGATCTCGTCTCCGCCGTCGATCTCTCCGCCTCCGCCGCTCGCGTCGCTCTCTCCCGCGTCGTCCTTCTCCGACCACGGGTTCTTGGCCCACCCCGTAGGGCACGCCGCCGGCCCCGGGGTGTCTCGAGGATTGACTGTGTATAAATTTTGACTTTGTTTTCTTTCAGGATTGGCTTGATGTTTCGTTCGTTTTGGATCTGGCCCGGGTCCCTTTCCCCTTTTGGATATTAATATTAATTATTATATGGCCATGACAACCACCACATAGAAGTACTGGAAGAATGAGCGTCTTGTAGAGTGTGGTTTTTATGCGTCGAGACAGAGCTCTACTATTGAACTGCCTACTGATCCAAAGTAACACCTGTTGGCAAGTGTTATTCTCCGCTTAATCTCCAGACTGACATCATTTGTGCTTGTTATAGCAGTGCCTAGGTAGATGAACTCCTTGAGGGACCCAAAGCTATAGTTCTCTGCAGTCAGCTGAGAATCAAGACGCCGCTATTCTCTGCTAGAGCACACCATAAACTTTGTTTTCTCCCTATTCACTGCTAGTCCTACTTTTTCTGATTCCTTTTCAATAGCCCCGAAGGCTCCTGTGACATCGTTATTTTGTTACTAGGTTTAAGAGAAATCCATGAAGTGTTATCGATTAACAATATTAAATTTAAACCTAAGCGCGCCCTAAACAACGTTGCCATTTAAACGGCGTTACCTGATCAACACGCTGCCAGTTTGACACGTTGCCAGATCGCAAAACTTCGCCAGATCGCTACGCGATCAAACCGCCAGGTGGCCAGATTGACTATCGATGGCCATCCCCGCTCGAGTGCCATGAGTCGATGACCGACATTGCTCGATACTTCGACGGGTGGCAACCCAAAACGAGTTGATGTCCCGGATCAATCAAAATCATTCGCGTTCTTGGTTCCTGAACGCTGAAGGAAGCAAACGTGTGCTTCGCAACTGGGTAAAAATAATAACTTGTGAATCAACGCGCGTGGCTTAGATACTAAGAACTCGGTGCAGCAGCAGGGAAATAAAACAGGATAAGAAAATAAAGTGAAACTGCTGAAATATAACCCACATAACCTGCGTGTATTCGGTAACAGTGTAGTTCTTTGAAAAATAACCCTAATCCTTCCTGAACCCGTAGTTAGTGTTCTTTCAGGCCTGGCTACGGTAATACCTGGAACTGCCAGAGAACGCCGGCGTGCCCCTGTTGGAAACCCATCCCCCCTTTTCTCTCCCATTCAGACGCAGCTACGGTAACACCTGGTACTCCTAGAGATCACCGGCGTGCCCCTGTTGGAGACACACCCGCCTTTTCTCTCCCATTCAGGCGTGGCTACGGTAATACCTGGTACTCCCAGAGATCACCAGCGTGCCCACTGTTGGAGACACATCCCCCTTTTCTCTCCCATTCAGGCGTGGCTACGGTAATACCTGGTACTCCCAGAGAACACCGGCGTGCCCCTGTTGGAGACACACCCGCCTTTTCTCTCCCATTCAGGCGTGGCTACGGTAATACCTGGTACTCCCAGAGATCACCAGCGTGCCCACTGTTGGAGACACATCCCCCTTTTCTCTCCCATTCAGGCGTGGCTACGGTAATACCTGGTACTCCCAGAGAACACCGGCGTGCCCCTGTTGGAAACACATCCCCCTTTTCTTTTCCTTTCAGGCGTGGCTCCGGTAATACCTGGTACCCCCAGAGAACGCCCGATCCTTGCCAGATATAGACTTTACATAATCAGGAGTCGTACAAGCACGCGGGAGCACCCCACGTGTTTCCCCTCCCCCCTTCTCCTCTGGCTAGCCACGCAAAAACCTGCCATTTTTTTGTGCGCCGCGGTCCCAGCAATCGCGACTTACCCGATCCAAGAACCCTCGCCTACTATTTCCTTTTTAAAAGCCAGTCTCCTAAAGATTTCTAATTTCTTGTAAGGATCTCTGGCACGACTGAGACTCACCCCGGCCAGAGAACTTCGTTACAAATGGCGCCCGAGCAGGGACTTGTAGGGTAAAATCCTTGGAAAATCTCACCTTGTAGAGCAGGGTTAAAGGAAGGGTAAAATACGGTTTCGGTGCACCGAAAATTGGCGCGAAAATCTCGATAAGCGCCCAGTTCCACGTGGTGGGTGGCGCCATAAAACGCGAATCGTGACGCCGAGTGGCGCGAGCGAGTGAAACGCTTGTGGGGCAGCCCACAAGCTAACGTCGCAGTACCGACAAGTAACGCGAACGAGTGAAAAGTAAAAATACCAGGATACCAGAACACAAACAAAAAAAAAAAAAAATTCGCCATCACAACAAAACAAACGAGCAATACAAAGTTTATATCAAAACTACAGAAGCAAACCAAAAAATAGACGAGATGCCAGCCATGGAAGGAGAAAATGGCCAGGCGCAGAACAAAGGAGCAGCAAATGATCCTGGTGAGTGTGTTCCAATTAGACTTAAGATTCGTGGGGTGGGAACAACCTGGATATATTCCCGTCGCAAGGAGGAATTATTAGCATTTGCCGGAGAGTTTGGGTTTCAGTCAGAGGGCCGCGTCGAGGACCTACAGAAAAACTTCGCCACCTTCGTCAAGCATTCAGAGCTGCCCGAGGCAATCTGGGGAAAACTTAAGTCGCGTGCTCCAAGCTCAAACCTGGGCGAGGATAAAGACAATGCCACCGATGATAAGGCTTCCGTTGCGAGTGCAATGGTTAATAGGAATATGCACTCACTGCTTGTCCCCGGTAATCTTCGCCCCGGTAGTCCAGGCATTACCATAAACGCACCGCCGACTCAAGGAGTCCCAGGGATCGATGTCTCTAGAGGTTTTACAAGCACCCCGGAGAGAATTCGCAAGTAGGGACTTCAATATGATGGCCGATCAGACCCCTTAACCTTCATCGAGCAGGTTGAGAGTCGCGCAGTGTCCTACAGCATGGAATTACGGACACTCCCTTGACCGACCGAGCGGATAAATGGTTCCAGACCTGACGATTACAAGGGGCAGACTGGACAACCTTCCGAAAGGAATTTTTAGAATTCTTTCTACCTCCGCGATACCTACAACGACTCGACGATAGAATTAGGGGGCGAGACCAGCAGGACGGAGAAAGTTTTAAGGACTTTGCACTGGATCTCCGCGTACTCATGAGACATGCGGGTTACACGGAGAAACAGGAGCTCGACAGGCTCTACGAGAACGCTTCACCGGAGTACGAGATGTACATACGCCGCCACGAGTTTGAAACTATCGGAGAACTGACCCGACGCAAACTCCAAGTCACAACCTTTCGCGCTTCACCTGTGGCACCCCAGGAAAACTCTTGGAACTCCCGGGCCCCTCCAAATCGGTCAGGGGACTCAGACGCAGAGCGAGGACCTCGACAACCGGCCGCGCCCATATCAAATAGAATTATCACGCCGTCGCAAAGAATTGACGTGAGAAACGCCTGCGGCAACTGCGAGGAACAAGGACAGAGCCGGGAAACGGACCGAGTCCTCGCGTTGTGCGGAACACGATGGGGACCAACGAGACAGGGAACACCCTATAAACGCACCACTAAGAGTCGAAGGCGGGAAGATAGTGGCCACTGTAGGAATTGGTGGCCAGCCGATAGACACCGGGGCGTCACGCAGTTTCATAAGTCAGGAATTTGCAGATGCAGTCGGCGAACGACAGCAATTCAAAGAAATGTAAACCCAGATACGTCTTGCCGATAATTCGATGATTGAGCTATCGAAGATTTTTATAGCCAGGATCACACTCGTGCATGACCTTCTCGAAGTACCGCTGGTCGTCATGCTATCCATGCTGGAACCTCTGATTTTAGATTTTAGATTTTCTATGTAGTATCGGCACGACCATGCGCTGCGGGACGGCAAAGCTGCGACTTCCATCGAGACTCAACCCAGTGGAATTACGAAGCATGAGCTGGAACAAGGGAGGACCATCCATTGAGCGCCATCATTACGGACCTATCGCAAACCAGGAGAACGCTGACCAGAAATGCGCTGACCAGGACCCTTCACTCATACCCGGACCAAAACACCGTTACGAACCAGGAAAGCCTGTCGTGCACCAGGACAACGCAGAACAAATCCCCACGCGCCTATCGGAACCATCTGAACCACCAGGACCCGCAAGAACAGAGGAGCCCCAGCAACACAGAGCAAGGCAAGGACAAGAAGAAACTACGCTGAGCCCCCGGACTCAACCAATCCGGATCACGGAGGCGGAACAGCCGCAGGAACCAGACGCGCAGCAGGTCGCGGAACCAAGCGACAGCGTTAAAACTACGCCAAAGGATATTGAGACAGCATTAAGGGAGCCGCGATCGTTGGACGATGGGCAGGAACGGCAGGTACAACACTTTCTTGGCGAGCAGCTCAAGAAATTCGACAGGCGTATCGACTTTTGCTCAATCACCATGCGAGATGACAAGCCATGTAAGCAAAGGTACTTTCCCAAGAACTCTGCCATGCAGGCAATCATTAATCAACAGGTGGATGCACTACTTGAGCAAGGGTGTATAGAACCTTCTCTCAGCCCGCACAGCGCCCCGTTGGTGCTGGTGCGGAAAAAGACTGGGCAGTGGCGCATGTGCGTAGACTACCGCCAGCTCAATGCCCGATCGATTCCCGACGCATACCCCTTGCCTAGAATTAACCACATTCTCGAGAGACTTAGAAACGCGACATTCATATCTACGTTAGATTTAACCAACGGGTATTGGCAGATACCTATGGCACTTAACAGCCGGAAAAGCACCGCTTTTACAGTCCCAGGGCGGGGACTTTATCAGTGACGAGTCATGCCTTTTGGCTTACACTCCGCACCCGCAACATTTCAGCGTGCCCTAGACAGCGAGATTAGCCCGGACATGGAGCCGTACGCTTTCGCCTATTTAGACGACATAATCGTCATCGGTGCTAGTCTAGAAGATCACATGACTAATCTCTGTCAGGTCTTCGAACGACTCCGGGAAGCCAACTTGCGTATCAACCAAGAAAAATGCTCTTTCTTTCAGCAAAAACCGACGTATCTAGGACATGTCATTAATAATCAAGGTATTCACACAGACCCAGAGAAGGCCGCCGCCGTGCGAAATCTACACCCGCCGGAAAACATCCGGGAGCTTCGACGTTGTTTAGGGATGGCCTCCTGGTACCGAAGATTTGTCCCCAACTTTGCATCAGTGGTTTATCCCATGACCAACCTACTCAGAAAGAACCAAAAGTGGACCTGGGGAGAGGAACAGAAAGTTGCGTTTGACTAGCTCAAAGAACTTCTGACAGATGCACCCGTGTTAGCATGCCCGGACATCACTGAGAAAATTACGCTTCAAGCCGACGCTAGTAACTACGGGATTGGCGGAGTTTTGACCCAGACAATCAAAGGACAGGAACGGGTGATTGCCTACGTGAGCCGCAAACTAGACGCAGCCGAGCTTAGCTACTCACCACTTAGGACATCGCTCCGACGATCAGAACTACATACCATGAAAGCTATGCCAGGCGAGCATCGTCAACGGAACTTACAGGAATGCCACGAGGCGCCTACAGCAGGCCATTTAGGGGTACGGAAGACCATTCTCCGTATCTCTCAGAAATATTACTGGCCGGGTATGTTCCCCGATGTCGGGTTATATGTACGAAAACGTGTTTTGTGCCAAAAGTTCAAGGTAGACCAACGAAGGCAAGCCGGCATGATGATCACGAGGCACATCGAGGAACCATTCGCGATACTGTGCGAAGACTTCGTAGGCCCGCTGCCCCGCTCCAAGAAAGGAAACGTTATGTTGCTGGTTTTCTTCGATTCGTTCACGAAATGGATAGAATTGATACCACTGCGTAAGGCAACCTCAACAACACTGATCTGAGCTTTTCGTGAACGTGTGCTTAGTCACTTCGGGGCACCGAAGAAAATGGTGTGCGATAATGGCACCCGATTCACTAGCAAAGCGTTCCGAACCTTTCTAGCAGATACTGGCGTAGAACTCCAGTATACAGGACCTTACTGCCCGCGTGAAAACCCAACCGAAAGGGCGAACCGAACTATTAAGACAATGATCTCGCAGTATCTAGGTGACCAACAGAACACATGGGACACTCTCCTTCCAGAGCTCACCCTGGCATTGAACTCTAATGTTTCCGACTCGACGGGATATAACCCTGCATTCCTGCTACAAGGCAGAGAACCGCGGTTACCTAAGGCTTGGTACGACCAAGTCACCCCGGGAACGGGAACCGTGCCACAAACAGCTACGGAGAAAGCCGAGCACCTTAGAGAGATATACCGTATCGTCCAGGGAAACACACAGAAAGCCAGTAAAGATCAGGGTCGCCAGTACAATCTTCGCCACAGGGAGTGGCGTCCGGCCATGAATTCCTTGGTGTTGGTGCGACAACACCACCTCTTAAAGGCGTATGAGAGCTTTGCGGCTAAGCTAGCACCCAAGTTTGATGGACCATATAAAGTTGTGGCCTTCACCTCTCCCAATATCGTGCGGTTACGCCTCCCCGGCAAACGAAAGGGGCGATTAGCCTATATCGCAGATTTAAAAGCTTTCCATTCTCCATCCTCCCCAGGAAACAATGAATTCGAAGACGATGACCACGAAGACGCAGGAAGCCCGTGCATTCCAGGGGGTGATTATAAGAATAAACCAACAAAACTTTGTAAACGACCATTGTTAGCATATAAGCCCTGATTCACTGATAGGAGATTTGTAAGCTGCTGCCCGACTCTAAGATTACTTCTCATATACCTAGAAATCTATACATATCTTAAGTTAAATAAGCCCTAATTATAAATGTCCTGCAGAAAACCACCATGGAACAAGAGATCGTTAACCTTTGCAGCGATAGCGACAGCGACGCGACCCTGCCGCGAGCTCCGTCACCTAAGGCCGCCCCGCCCCGAGATCCATGCTTGCGCCCTGGAACGGGTTACCCGCGCCGAACACCGGCGAATGCACCGCCGGCCAGGGAATCGGGCGAAGACGACGAGGGCACTGGATGCTCTAGGCGTCCGGCCAGCCCACGCTACGCATCGTCCCCAGAAGCGTACCTGGTCGACCACCAAGTGGGTCAGCTCCGTGAGTGTGTGGAAATCCTGTCTCCGGGTAGTTGGTACTCCGGGAGCATGTTGTCGTAGATCCGCTCCAGCTCTCGGTCCGGGGAGAATTCTGCACGGCGCATCTGTAGTCGGAGGTCAACTAGGTATTCCTTAAACGGCTCGTCGGGGCGCTGGAAGTGGTTCCTGATCTCGTCCTTCAGCCGTTGATAGTAGCGTGGTGGCAGGAAGAAATCCAGGAATTCGTGGCGTACTTTGTCCCAGCTGTCGTCTTGGAGGCCGCTGGTTCGGAACCAGCTTTCGGCTCGGCCGGCTAGTAATACAACCAGGGCTTGGGCCAGATACTTCCGGTCGATTCGGCAGGTATCGGCTCGCTCCTCGATGTGCTCGATGAATCCCAGCGGGTCCGTTGTTCCGTCAAACGAAAAGACCCACTTGATCACGGTGCGGGAAGGTTCTTCCGTCTTCGGTGTCATGAGTCGTCCTTCGGCTGGAGAAGGGCTAATGGGTAATAGGAGGGTGAGTGGCTCCGACGGTGCTGAGGTAGGCGGCACGGGAACGCTGAGAACGGGGCCCAGTGGCATTGGTTAGGGCATTTTGGTGTCTCCTGTGGGTGCACTCCTAAACCTTTTCTCCAGTTCCCGGAGCCGGGCTTGGATCTCCTCAGAATTGTCTGGCTTCCGGACGAACGCTACCAATTGAGCACGCTGCTCTTCTACCGTTCCGCCCGGAGTAATACCGAACTCACAGAGGATAGTCTCCAGCTCGTGCTTTTTGCGATTACTAATCCACGTAACGCCCATGATTTGGCGGGTACGCCGCGAATAACTGGAAACGACACAAAGTAGGTTGACTAGCTGCCAAAAGAATCGAATACAGGGCGGTCAAGGGTTTTGTTGACCTCGCAGGGCCAGTTGTAAATTGGTTACGGCGCGTATAAATTTCGGGATTCTCGCGTGGTATGACCACTCAGGGTCCCTGTGGTTATTCCACGGTTCTGTTAAGAGTTGGATGCTTAAATGTTTAAGGGATAGTGTTGGGGCGGGCCCTTGCCAATTCCAAAAAAACCTGGTCTCCCAAAAGCTGAATTGAAAAAAGCGGGGTTGTGCGGTTGACTTCACTTGTCTTCACTTTTTATTTCGTACTGAATTACAATGGCGTACGCTTAGACTACATGGTTTTTAACCGGTTCGGCTACCAGAGATGCCGGACCAGCGATTCGAAACTAGTTCGACATGAACATTCTCCCCCCCTCGCAATGGGGAGAGTGGCGAATCAAGCAAGGGAGCACGTGCCCGAAAGGAGCCAGCACAAAGCTGAACTTTGCGCCGTGGGCAGTCCGTTTTGACTTGGGCGGATACCTGGCAGAATTAATTTCGCGTACACGTCGGCTCCCAAAACAACAGACACTAGGGAAGGGTGGAACCATCTGTCATCAGCCAAAGTGATATCTGGGAAGCCATCCCGGACCTTCGGATCCAGGGGCTTGGCCGGAGTTCGGGTCTGCATCTGGTCATCAACCAGCATTACCAGCTGTCGGGTCATTTTCGACGACTTTGATCGGATTTCGGTGGTGCACACCCGCTCATCGCCTACGCGGGTGACGGAAAGGTTGAGAACCCAAGGATGCGTGAATGCGACTCACGAGGCAGCAAGGATCCACCAAAGCTCGGACGTCAAACCAAAACCACCAAAATGGATGCAGTTGGCAAGATGCTCACACTCGTGCGCTGCAGGTTAGCGGCGCACGATGGGCCCGTAGCAGGGCTTCGAGTCGGGGAGACCTCCTTCGGCGATGATGAGCGCAACGACGTCGTCGACGCCGCTCTCTGCTGCTGCTGTCCTTGGGGTCGTGACTGCTGTCGGCCTTGGGGTCGTGACGAGCGTGGCGATGTAGACTCTTGGAAGTGCAAGAGTGTGTGGAGATTTCCACTACATACGTGGCACTTGGCCTTACTGCGGCAGGATTGTCCGGAATGCTCGTGAGCAAGGCAGTTCGCACAGTGCAGGTTGATCAGAACCGCGCGGAGCCGCTTCACCGCCGGGAGCCGGAGGAACCGTTGGCACTTCCTCAGTGCGTGCACCCCTCCGCAAACGCGGCACCTGTACCCGTTAGTTATGCGTGGTCGAGCGTGCTGGGTTGTGGTTGGCGCCATCGTAAAGAGTCTGGGGAAACGAGTAAAAAAAGGTTAGCGGTGATGTATGATGCGAATGATCGTGACATGTATGAGGACTGACGATACAGAATGATATGAACTTAGGAACTTAATAGTCTAGTCACACTATGTGGGGTAACCTATAGAGTGAGCCAATAACCCCATTACTCCATAATAGTGTTTCCACATGGTTAACCCTATTTTTCGGGTTATGTCAGTTAGCCTTTGTTTTGATTTTCATTTGTGACAAAATTCAGAGGAAAATTTAAAAAATGGAAAAAAAAGATATTGAAGCGTTGCTGATTGCTGTGGCTGACCATTATGATAAAACAATGGTAAGGCTGATGAGCTTAGCAGGGATGTCCATAGAATCCTTCCGGAACAGAAGTCGTCCATCTCGGAGTGTTTGGACCTTAGTAATAAATTAACTAGTTTTCGCAGACGTCTTGTTAATTTTTATTTAAACCAGCCACGATTTGGAACCTTTTGGGAGCAGGATGTACCCAATAATTCGGAAGAGTTCTTCAAAGACATTTTCGCTTGGAAAAAAAAACTTTTGATACCCTAGTGAAACGCCTCCCAAACCTCCGAAAGAAGGACACGCCATTTCGTATGGCAATTCCTTTGGAAAAGAGAATAGCGATAGCCTTGTACACTCTTGGGTCCTCTGCTGAGTACCGTACGATAGCGTGTTTGTTTGGTGTGTCCAAGCCGATAGTGTGTCGAATACCTTCCGCCTGTCTTTTTAACCGAGGAGGCCATCGATGTCCGATGCTCTGCTCCGGGGTGCGTTGGTTGTGAGGTTGGACGTAGCGTGGCTTTTGGTACTTGGGGTTCCGGACACGCCGGCCACGGCTCGTAAAACCGTGGGTCTTTCTAGGCCAGCGCCTTGAACTGACAAACGGTCTGTTCTTTCTAGGACAGCGCCTTGAAATCACGACGGGCCTAGTCGCTCTAGGACAGCGCCTTGAAATGACCAACGGCCTGTTCTCTCTAGGACAGCGCCTTGAAATGACCAACGGCCTGTTCTCTCTAGGACAGCGCCTTGCGGTGACAAACGGACTGTTCACTCTGAGGGACACGCCAGACGCAATGCGAGGCCTTAGTCGGACAGGAGTAGGAACAGTTTGCCTTGTCTTAGCCGTATGACGCCCTCCGGACCTCAGCTACCTGTGTCTCAATTCGGAGATTCCTGATGATCCAATCCCGAACGTCTCGACGTAGCGATCTTGCTCCTTGTAGGCTCCCACGGCGCTGCTTCCGACGTCTTGACTTGTGTTTTCATTTGTAGACTACTTGGCACTGATTGACTGAGTTATTCACTTTGATATCTTGACTGATCTTGACGGACTGATTCCTTGTGATCGACTGATCCAGTTGCCAGCGCCCGGCGGCTTTATATAGGGCCTCCGGGAACCGTATTTCCCTTTTGTGCTCTGCCCGCTGAATCTCTCCACTCCAGGTCCAAAGTCCGTGGTCCCTGTTTGACCCTCTTGTCCTTCACGCACGGCCTTAAATTGTTCTGCATGCTGCTGCCGTCCCGCTGATTCTATTGTTGCATGTGGCACGCCTGTGTGCCGCTCTGTTGCTGAGAGGTGGCACTTGTCCTCCTGGTCCAAAGTCCACGGCAGAGTCCGGTGCAGTTCCGTTATTTCCTTTTGCACACACGGTACTCTGGCTCTGCCCGCGAAGTCTCCAATCCAGGTCCAAAGTCCCTGGCTCCTGTTTGGGCCCGTTGTTCTTTTCGCCCAGCTTCGAACTGGACATCCATGGGTTGCGGCCGTCCCGCTGATTCTCCTGGTGCACGTGGCACGCTTGTGTGCCGCTCCGCTGCTACGATGTGGCCCTCATCCTCCTGGTCCAAAGTTCACGGCAGAGTCCAAAGTCCGGTGCAGTTCCGTTATTTCCTTTTGAACCCACGGCACTTTGGCTCTGCCCGCTGAGTCTCCACTCTCTCACTCTCCGCTATGACTCTCCAAACTCTCTTTGTGAGAGTTCTCTCTCCTGACCTCTAAGTCTCCAAACTCTCACTCTACACTTCTCGGTCTCCAAACTCTCTTCGCCGCTCCGCTACTACGCAAATTCGCCGCGTAACTGGTAAGCGGCCGGCCATCCGTTATTCTAGCTGCTGCTATTTGTGATGAGTTATTCAACTCCTCACATTCCCCCCTTACTTCGGGAAATTTTAAAGACGACTCGTTCCTACTCTCCGGCGTTTCCTCGTGTATCCTAGCCATTGAGTCTTTGCGCTGCTTCTGCTGCTTCCCTCGGCGCTCCCTCGTTGCTCCATCGTTGCTCCCTCGACGCTTCCTCGACGCTTTCAACTCCGAGAGTTTCTACGGCGCAAGTCGGCATCTCTTTAGCAATTTTGAAACTCCCGCGCCGATCCTCCATCTGGTCCCACTGGGCATCGATAACCATCGGCTATCGATATGCCAGCGGGCACGTAGTTTGAATTTCCCGCGACGATCGCTGATCTGGTTCCGCTCGGAACCGATATTCATAATCTATCGATATCATCCGCTATCGATATCGCAGGTGTAGCGTTGCCACCTGATCGCAGCGATATTCACCGTGATATTTCCATTTAGCTTGTGCCCATCGATCGCACTATCGTCCAGTGTCAATCGACCGCCTTATCAAGGCGCCCCCGTCCCTAGTTCATGGTGATTCTGCATTTTTCTCGGTAAGTTTCTTCAACTTTCTTTCGTTTCCTTTCACTCTCATCCTTCTCTCTCCTTTCTAGCACTCCTTCGCCCTCCATCTGCCCTTGACATGTCCTCAGCGGATCAGGCTTTGCTCCATGTTGGCAATGCCCGCGGACGTATGAAACAGATTCTGTTTTCCTGTTTGGCGGCGGACACACGCAACAGGTAAGTATTTGGCATGTTGTTCCTCTTTCTCCCCGCAAAGCTAACCTTTTGTTTTATTTCAGGTTGCTGCCACCCCATGTATTCCCCCCTGCTTTGTTTTCAGCCAACTTTTCGTGTGTGTTTTTCGTTTCGATTACCCCTTTGTAAATACTCGGTCTCGTTTTAATTGCTCTGCTGCGTTTTTATTGACGGAACACCCGCAAATCCCGAGCACATAGCCGCACACGGTACGCGCGGCCACCCACAGTGACACGGACGCATCGCCTGCCGCCTTTCCGTCGCGCTAACTCCACCTCGGGCTCCTCCAGGATTCCCGCTGGCCACTCGTCCTGAACGACTTCCTGCCACTCTCCGCTGGTGGGCGCGGACACCTGCCGCATCAACTTAACTCGCTTCGCCGCCGTTGTCGCCACCGGTGCCGAGTGCTGGCGTAGCAGCCCGGGTCTGCTGCTTCCACTGGGCTCGGGCCATATCCAAGACCCCTTCTCCACCGGATCGTCGTGCTCCGTTGTGACCTCCGCCTCCGTTGGCGACGGCGTCTCCTTCGGACCCGTGCTTGGCGTCGGCGTTGGCGGCCTCCAGACTTCCGGCCGGCCTCTTCGTCGAGGATCGCGTGGGTTACCTCCCACGCCCGGGGCCTCCTCCCAAATCCGCGTCTCCGTTGGCGGCTCGTCGGCATCCACGGGTCCCTCCGGCCAGGTCCACACGACCGTCTGCTGCCGCCACCGCACACCCTCCGCCGTGAAACTCCGCGTGCTGTGGCTGATGTGGGCCATCGGGATTTCCGCCCGCACGAACTGTGCCTCTGACTCGGGCTGCGGTTGCTGCTGTGGCTGCGGCGGCTCGGGCTGCAGTGGCTCGGGCTGGAGGTGCCGCTGCGACGATTGGGGCTGCAGTTGCTGCTGCGGTGATTCGGGCTGCGGTGATTCGGGCAGCGGTGATTCGGGCAGCGGTTGCTGCTGCTCGAACCGGGGCGTGGGCGGTCGCGCTGGCCTCCACTTCACCGCCTCCTCCACACCCACGGAGACGTCGTCCGTCGGCGCGCCTTGCTCCCATGCCCCTTCGTACCTGGGCGTTGGAGGCACCTCCGAGATCCAGCGTGGTGGCGACGGAATCCACGACTCCTTGGGGTCGATCGTCCTCGGGCCGCGTTCCTCGGGCGTGTACCGTGGAGTCATGGGGACCGCTTGTGGGGGCTCCCACAACTGGCGTTCCTCCTCTTCCGCCCTCTGCAGCAGGCGCTCGACTTCGGCCTGCTCCTGTTGGTGCCGTCGGTGCGCTTTTTCGGCCTCCTGCCACATCATTCGCCGCCGCTCGTCCTGCTGCTGCCGCTGCTCTTCCTGCTGCTGCCGCTGCTCTTCCTGCCGCTGCCGCTCGTCCGTCTCCGCCTTCAACTTCTGCTGGTGTTGCACCGTGGCCTGGATGATGGCATCTGCATGGCCTAATGGGGCCGCTACTTTGGCCTTCGGCTTCGACCGCCTCCGCCTAGCGTGGCCCGTGACCCCGACCGGAATATGGTCTCGGGTTGGACCCATCGCGTTACGGAGACGCCACTCCCTCGCCTCCTCCACTCCCTCGCCTCCTCCTCTCCCTCGCCGATAATTTCGACGTCGCTATCGGAGCTGACCACGGGCTCCGGCATGGGATCCTTATCCCTGACCTGCGCCGGGATCTGCCGCGGAGCTGGGGTAGGCCGACGGATGGTCGACCATCCTTGCCCCGGGCTGGCTCCTTCTTGTTGCTGCTGTTCAGCCATCCTCCTGCGTGCTTCCGCTCGAGTAATTCTTGAACTCATGATGACTTGTTTTCGAATGACCGCCTGTAGCCTGATCCCCCTCTGACGAAACCTCGGTTTCGAGCCGTCCTCTTTGCTCGGTCCCGTTATTTCTCCTGGGTGCTTGCTCTTACGGTACAGCTCTCTGCTGTGCCGTCTTCCCTCTTTCTTCGACATGGCAACGACTTGGTTTGGTTTTAGTTTTTCACGAGACCTTGGCCGTTATGGTTCTGGGCTCTTTAAGGTTTTCGCTTTGACTTGTATCTGTCTCCTTGGTGTTGTGTTCTTGTTGGTGGACCCTTGTTGGTGTATCCTTGTGATTGTATCCTTGGTATGCTTGCGATTGTATCCTTGTTGCTTGGCGTATTTTGGATGACTCTCGCTTAGGCCTGATGTTCAATCCGGCTGCCTCGCAGTGTCCTTGATGTTATCCTTGTTGGTGTATCCTTGTTGGTGTATCCTTGTGATTGTATCCTTGTTAATGTGTCCTTGCGATTCCACGGCGGTTCCCTGGCGTGTCCTCGACTGTTTCCTGGCGTTTCCTCGGATGGTCCATGGAGTTTCCTCGGCTGTTCCCTGGCTTGTCCTCGGCTGTTCCCTGGAATTTCCTCGGCGGTTCCCTAGCGTGTCCTCGGCAATTTACTGGCGTTTCCTCGGCTGTTTCCTGGAGTTTCCTCGGCGGTTCCCTGGCTTGTCCTCGGCTGTTCCCTGGAATTTCCTCGGCGGTTCCCTGGCGTGTCCTCGGCAATTTACTGGCGTTTCCTCGGCTGTTTCCTGGAGTTTCCTCGGCGGTTCCCTGGCTTGTCCTCGGCTGTTCCCTGGAATTTCCTCGGCGGTTCCCTGGTGTGTCCTCGGCAATTTACTGGCGGTTTCTCGGCTGTTTCCTGGAGTTTCCTCGGCGGTTCCCTGGCTTGTCCTCGGCTGTTCCCTGGAATTTCCTCGGCGGTTCCCTGGCGTGTCCTCGTATCCTTGGAGTCTTCAATGTTGTTGTTTCTCGGTTGCGTCTGCCTGATGCTGTTGCTCGTTTGTGTCTTGTGTTTGTTGCTGTTTGAGCTCGACTACATGTATGGTCCGTTCTTTCTTCGTGTTTACGTTCCGTATTTTGTAGATCACCGGGGAGACGAAGTCTACGACGTGGTAGGGCCCGTCGTACCTAGGTGCCAATTTTGCGACAAACCCTTCTGCAGCTTTTGACAGGTGGTGTTCCTTAGCCCAGACTACGTCGCCCACCGCCGGCGTCCATTGCCTCCTCCTTAGGTTGTAATACCTAGCCTGTTCCTGGGAGGCCTTCTCCAGATTCCGCCTTACGATCTCAAAGATCTCTTTTAGTTTCTGCGCGTTTTCATCCGGGGCTTCCGTGGCTCGTCCGGTGCCTAAGGTTTCTCTGTCGTAAAGGGCGCTCGGTAGTCGTGGCTCCCTGCCTTGGGTAAGAAACGATGGGGTGTATCCAGTGGATTCCGATATGCTTGAGTTGACGGCCAGCATGATCTCAGGCCACTTTTCGTCCCATGTTCGCTGATCTTGTCCTGCGAACTGTGCAATCATCGTTTTGACCGTCCTGTTTGCTCGCTCCGTCGGGTTTTCTTGCGGGTTGATTCGGCTTGAACCTCATGCAGGTTTCGCATTTCCTTACGTGGGCTTTGGCGTCTCTATGCATACCAGGCCAGTAGTATCGGGCTGCCAGACGTGCTATTGTCCTTCGGCTTCCTACGTGCCCAGCTGCTGGTGTGTCGTGGTTTTCCTTCAGTACTGTTTCTCGTAGGGCTCTCGGGACACACATCTTCCATGTGACAACGTCCTCACTGCCCGCTCTATGCGGTATGCTCCTGTACAGATTCTCGCCTTCCATAACGTAGTCCGGGTACTTTTGCGGTTGGGTCCTTATTTTGTCGCACATTTCTTGAAACCAGCTGCACGCTGCTGAAGCTTCTGCCGCCGATGTCTCTTTTATGCCTCTGTGCGTTTCGGGCAATGGCTGCCTTGACAGAGCGTCTGCCACCACGTTCAGCTGTCCCTTCCTGTACGCTATCTCAAAGTCGTACTGCTGCAATTCCAGGGCCCATCTGGCGATCCTTCCTGAAGGGCTTTCTATGCTGTTGAGCCACTTCAGAGCCATATGGTCAGTTACTACTTTAAAGTGGTAACCTTCCAGATACGGCTTGAGTTTTCGGATCGCCCAGACAATTGCCAAGCATTCCTTTTCTGTCGTTGAGTAGTTCTTCTAAGCGCCGTTGAGCGTCCGGCTTGAATAGGATATGACCTTCTCCCCTCTTTCCGTGTCTTGGGTTAATATCGCTCCGATGCCGTAGTCGCTGGCGTCCGTTTGCAGGGTGAACGTTTTGTTGAAATCCGGGCATGCTAATACCGGATCTGCCACAAGTCTAGCCTTAACTTCCTCAAATGCCATCTGGTGCTCCTGTGTCCATTCCCATTTACTGCCTTTGCATAACAAGTCGTTCAATGGTTTGACTATTTTGGCAAAACCTGGCACAAATCGGCGGTACCACGACGCTACTCCCAGGTATTGCCGAAGTTCTTTGACGATTGAGGGTGGTTCCAGTTCGGCGATGGCCGCAACTTTCTCCGGATCTGTACCTATTCCTTCGCTAGTCACTCGGTGTCCTAGGTACAGCAGCTCTTTCTTGAAAAATTAACACTTTTCCGGGTTAGTCCTGAGGTTTGCTTCCTTCAGGCGTCGGAACACTTCTTTTAGGTTTTCTGTGTGTTCCTCCAGCGTGCGTCCGATCACTATGATGTCATCTTGGTAGGCGAATGCATGCGGTGACATTTCGGGTCCGATTACTTGGTCCAGAACTCGTTGGAACGTTGCAGAAGCCGAGTGCAGACCAAATGGCATTACCCTCCACTGGAATAGCCCTTTGCCTGGCACTGTGAAAGCCGTGTATTGCCTGCTGCTTTCTTCCAGTGGGATTTGCCAGTATCCATCCTTCAGGTCCAGGCTGCTTATGTACCGCGCCTCTTTAAGCTGATCTAGGATGTAGTTTATGCGGGGCATGGGGTAGGCGTCCTTTACAGACTTCGCGTTGATCTGCCTGAAGTCTACGCATAGTCTCCACTTGCCTGTCTTCTTTCTCACCATCACGATGGGGGAGCTGTATTGGCTCTTTGAATGCTCTATGAACCCCATTTGAAGGAGCTCGTCTACCTTCGCATTGATTTCCCCTTGAACTTTTGGATTCTTGGGGTAGTATCGCTGCTTGATAGGTTTGTCGTCCTTCATCGTGATCTGGTGCTCTGCCATGTTTGATGTTCCCGTCATGGTATTGAAGTCCGCTAGCTCTTTCTCCAGGAATTCCGTTGTGTCGTTGTCCTCAGTTGTCTCTTGCATGACTGCCACTGATAGCTTTTCCTCGAGCCACCCATTGTGTCGGGTTCTGGCTGGTATTTTTATTTCGTGTCCAGCACACTTTATCTCCGTTCCGACTTGCGTGAGGAAATTCCATCCTAACACCAACGAATCCACTACCCCTGGTAGTATCAGCAGGCTCATGGTCAATCGCTTATTTCCGAATGCGATTTCTACCTCCAGCTGTGCATTGATCCCGCCGCATCTCCCGTCTGCCAACCTAACTTGCCGTCTTGTTCTTGTGATCTTTCCAAGGGCAGCCAGACTGTCCGCCAGTTCCTCGCTTATGAAGCTCGCTGTTGCCCCGGTGTCGATTGTGGCTTTATACGTGCCTCCACCAATCGTTACCGCTGCGGACAACTGCTGCTCCTCCTCGATCAGCTTGCCAGTTAGTTTGGAGAGGAAGCATTTTGCGATCCCCGCCCGCCTCTCTGCGGCTGAGATCGCTGACCATTTCCCGCTCCTTGGCAGCGCTCGACGCTCCTGATACCCACTTTGCCGCACACCCAGCAGAACAACAAACGCTGGTTTCGACAGCCGCGTTCTCAGTGCCCGTGGCCGCCGCACTTTCGGCAGGCCTCCTGGGGGTCTGTGATGTGGGTGCTCTCCCGTGGTCTCTGCGTTGTGATTGGTGGCCTCCACAAGGGGTTTGTTGGCTGCCTCTGTTGGTGTTGTATCGGCGCCCGCTGGCGTTCATACGGTGGGTTGGTTGCCTGCTGTCGGTGGGCTTGTAGGTGCGGTGTCCATTGACTGTTCCCACGGGTTTCCTGGTCGCCAGTGTCCTCGCACCGTCTGCACGTGATTTGCGCCTGAGCTGCTGGTTTTGCCCTGGCGAATTTGTTCTCCTGGGCAAATGTCTCCCGTTCCTTCTCCAGTTCCTCAAACTCGTCGGCTAGGTCCATGAGTGTATCTAGGTCCGCCACCGTGTATGCTCTGAGGGCGATCTTTAGGCTCGGTGTGCAGTTCTGCCGGATGATGTTGAGGGATTCTGTCGGCGAATAACTAAGTGGCCTTATGTCGATCATGTAGTCCTTGAACGCCTCCCCGTAGCCTTGCTTCCTCTGCTTGACTTTGTCCGAAAGTGTGGAGAAAAAGTCTCTCGGCAGGAAGTATGTGTTAAAGCTCTGGATGAATTCCGCCCAGGTTTGCCACTGTTTGTTGTTGGAGATGAACCACTTCAATGCCCTCCCTTTCATTAATTCTGGCATGGCGCGGGGAATCATATCCAAATCCAGGCCGTATGTGTTTGCGGACCACTCTACTTGTTCCAGAAACTCGAACGGTTTCTCTATGCCGTCGAATTTAAAGGACCATTCGCGAACTTGTTTCGCAACCTTTGCATAATCCGGCTGGCTGGGTGTCGAGGTCGGAGTCCGTACCGGTGCTGCCGTTTTCTGTGCGCCCTCAGTATTTCTCTTCTGCGGACTTGGCACTCTCTTCTGTGCCTCCTGTTGCATATTGTCGATGCTCAGGCTTGCCAATAGGTCTTCCTCTTCCGCGGGAGTCAATGTGATGCTAGGGGCTATTTCCTCGGGGTATGCTGCCTCCAGCTCGACCCAGATCCCGGCAAGTTTCGGGTCGTTCTCCGTCTCAGAATAGTATTCTGAAAATGCCTTCCTTTTGTCGTCTGTTCTTCCTTCCAGAGCGATATTTAGCCTCTCTGCGACGTAGGCAAAATCCTCTGTCTTGAGGCGGTAAATCCATTTCTTCCCCATTCTGCTTTACGTTGCTTTCACTGCTGGGACAATCACGTTTTGGGCGCCAGATGTAACGAACTGATTTTGTAGGTCTGCTCGCTACGAGATTCGTGCGGCTAGCTTAGAGAAGTTATGTGTTCGTCCCACCAAATTTATATAAACGTGACCGCCCAGTAGATCAGTGAGAAAGCACAGAATTCACGGGTTTGATTTGGGTTTATTGCGGTTATGATTACAGCGGGCTTGATGGCTCGGTTGGCCTTGGTGTCGCCACTCGTGGTCCTCGGTGCCTTCTAGTAATACTCGTCTCTCCACGACGGTGCGACGCCTCGGTGATCGCCTTCCTCGTTGACGCCGTGCTCCGGTCTTGTGGCTCCCTGTAGCTTTCTGTGGACGCTCGGCGATGTTCTGCTCCGATGCGTTGACTCGCCGACCACACGTAGCGCCTCGGACTCGCAAGGAGATCAGCCGTGTGGGCTTAGGGAAGCGTCACCGTTCTCAGACTAGGGTGAACAAGAGCTGCGCTCTACAGGGCAACGCCTATAGACACACAACCGCCTGTCCCTGGTTCTGTCCCGGATGGTCCCACTAGGCTCTTGCTCGGATCGCGCCGACAGTCTAGGTAGATACCTGGAGGCTGCCTAGTGCTTCACCTTGCCTTACGCCTGCTGTAAACGAACGTTCCACCCTGGCCTCACCCGCTAGCTCGTTCGTGACGTTTCCGTGCAGCTCGATGTCCGATGCTCTGCTCCGGGGTGCGTTGGTTGTGAGGTTGGACGTAGCGTGGCTTTTGGTACTTGGGGTTCCGGACACGCCGGCCACGGCTCGTAAAACCGTGGGTCTTTCTAGGCCAGCGCCTTGAACTGACAAACGGTCTGTTCTTTCTAGGACAGCGCCTTGAAATCACGACGGGCCTAGTCGCTCTAGGACAGCGCCTTGAAATGACCAACGGCCTGTTCTCTCTAGGACAGCGCCTTGAAATGACCAACGGCCTGTTCTCTCTAGGACAGCGCCTTGAGGTGACAAACGGACTGTTCACTCTGAGGGACACGCCAGACGCAATGCGAGGCCTTAGTCGGACAGGAGTAGGAACAGTTTGCCTTGTCTTAGCCGTATGACGCCCTCCGGACCTCAGCTACCTGTGTCTCAATTCGGAGATTCCTGATGATCCAATCCCGAACGTCTCGACGTAGCGATCTTGCTCCTTGTAGGCTCCCACGGCGCTGCTTCCGACGACTTGACTTGTGTTTTCACTTGTAGATTACTTGGCACTGATTGACTGAGTTATTCACTTTGATATCTTGACTGATCTTGACGGACTGATTCCTTGTGATCGACTGATCCAGTTGCCAGCGCCCGGCGGCTTTATATAGGGCCTCCGGGAACCGTTATTTCCCTTTTGTGCTCTGCCCGCTGAATCTCTCCACTCCAGGTCCAAAGTCCGTAGTCCCTGTTTGACCCTCTTGTCCTTCACGCACGGCCTTAAATTGTTCTTCTGCATGCTGCTGCCGTCCCGCTAATTCTATTGTTGGATGTGGCACGCCTGTGTGCCGCTCTGTTGCTGAGAGGTGGCACTTGTCCTCCTGGTCCAAAGTCCACGGCAGAGTCCAAAGTCCGGTGCAGTTCCGTTATTTCCTTTTGCACACACGGTACTCTGGCTCTGCCCGCGAAGTCTCCAATCCAGGTCCAAAGTCCCTGGCTCCTGTTTGGGCCCGTTGTTTTCGCCCAGCTTCAAACTGGACATCCATGGGTTTGGGGCCGTCCCGCTGATTCTCCTGGTGCACGTGGCACGCTTGTGTGCCGCTCCGCTGCTACGATGTGGCCCTCATCCTCCTGGTCCAAAGTTCACGGCAGAGTCCAAAGTCCGGTGCAGTTCCGTTATTTCCTTTTGCACCCACGGCACTTTGGCTCTGCCCGCTGAGTCTCCACTCTTTCACTCTCCGCCATGACTCTCCAAACTCTCTTTGTGAGAGTTCTCTCTCCTGACCTCGAAGTCTCCAAACACTCACTCTACACTTCTTGGTCTCCAAACTCTCTTCGCCGCGCCGCTACTACGCAAATTCGCCGCGTAACTGGTAAGCGGCCGGCCATCCGTTATTCTAGCTGCTGCTATTTGTGATGAGTTATTCAACTCCTCACAAAACGTAAAGGGTTTTGAGGACATGGGTTTTCCACAATGCTTTGGAGCAATTGGCAAGTGCATTGTTCGTTATCAATGTTGATCAACATAACCAACGTTCATACTCTATGTTGCTCAACATGATCAACGACCAACAACTCTAGCAGTAGTATTATTGGTAACAGTATCAGGCGTTCAGTTACACCCACGGCAGATACTATTTGCTGATCAGCATATTCTACATAGTCAATGTCAACGGTTGACTCGATGTCTCACTGACCCGCCAAGCAGTCAGCACTTTCTGCAGAGTCAACCGACCCAACCATGCAAACTGCTACCATAATCAAAACATTCTGACCTACTTCAGAATACAACCAATTCCACTATTCTTTACACTAAACTTCCGTGTTATCCAAGTAGTATATAAGCTAGTACTAAATTCACAATAAATCAGTTATCAACACATCTTATAACTCCGCGGTCTTCCTTTCTGACCTCCGGGAAGAGGCCTCGTAACTTACCTCGTAACAAACTTATATTGATCTACAAGCCACGCTTGGGATCAAACATTGGTGACCCCGACGTGATCCTTGCATTTCCAAGGATCACACTCACAAGAAATCATTAACTGATTCTTTTGAACCACGCTAAACTAAAGTCCTCCAGTTCAGGCACCTCACTAAAAGTCCTCCAGATTAGGCACATTACTAAAGGTCCTCTAGTTCAGGCACCTCATTAAAAGTCCTCCAGATTAGGCACATTACTAAAGGTCCTCCAGTTCAGGCACCTCAATAAAAGTCCTCCAGTTCAGGCACAACACTAAAGTCCTCCAGATCAGGCATATTACTAAAAGTCCTCCAGTTCAGGCACCTCACTAAAAGCCCTCCAGTTCAGGCACAACACTAAAAGTCCCCCAGACAAGGCATACCGCGTCAAGGTCCTCCAGAAGGAACACCGCTACCAGGTCTAACAGGATCTGTGGCAACAGTTTCGTAATCTGGACACCGAGATTAGAGAAATGGCACGACCACGAGAAGACGCAAACCCACTACCACCAGCACCAAAGCAGCTGGACGCATCAATAAGCAAGGCAATCCGACTATTGCAATTACGATGTACCGAAATGGAATCATCCCTCAACCTAGCATCCCATGCTACTACCATCACACCCGCACTACAGCGCCACATCGATGCGCAATGGGCATTGGTGAGACAGGCTCATGATGTGATAGAAGTAATTCCAGGCGCTTCAGACATCGCCGATACAGAATTGTGTCAAGTACAGTCACTTTATGAAGAATACGAGATGACGCTGTTACGCAAAGATGACTCGCCACTAAAGCTAACGTTAGTGAGTTTGCTGGGGAATACCTACAATGGCCAGAATTCCACGACCTCTTCATGGAACTAGTTCATAATCAACCGTACCCTCCTGCACAAAAGCTACATCTGCTTCAAGGTGCACTTAAGGGGGAAGCAAGAAATATATTAACAGATACAGCATTCTCCCAAGGAGAATATGAAGACACCTGGCCACGATTAAAGACCAGATACCAAAATGGGAAAATATTAATCTTCACTGCACTCGCAAAGATTTTTGACCACGAGCCCATCAATGGGACGGCTACTCAAATCCGAGCGCTGCATGATACTGTCGAAAGATCTCTAAGCACACTTAAAAGTCTAGAAATCGACACACAGACATGGGATCCAATTTTAGGATTCCTAATACGAGAAAGGCTCGATCACAAGACACTAGCAGCATTAGAGGACGCTGCCGACGCACCCACAGAAGTGCCCACTCTACCAAGCGTTCTAAGTTTCTTGGAACGAAGATCTTGCATGCTAGAAATATTGGATGAACAACCAAGTAGAAGACAGCCAATGTTCGCAACCGATTCAACCATTTCCGACTGTAAACCCACCGAAGGCTCAAGCCTGTGCAAGGTAATCACAGGTCTTCTCGAAACAGAAACCTCGAGTGCTGCAAAAATAAAGCCGGGCTTAGAAGAAGGAGTAGACGATCATGCAGGACCTCATCCGGTTTTTGAGGAACAAAAGGATGACAATCTGATGGATGACCTCCAACTCGAAGAGCTGTGTACAAATAACCAATCTGTCGAAATAACAAAAGATAGCGAACGGATAAATAGGAACTCTCATAATGAAGAAAGGATGCATTTAAAGAACTTAGTATTGGTGGATCATGACATAATTGAGCCTGAAGGTACTGGTAACCAAGTAAGAACCATCGAAACTGACTCAACCGACCAAGGACCAACGATTAGACCGAATAAATCCTTGCAGCTAGCGGAAAACCAGCCAGCAAGTGAACTAGTTAGAAAAATCAGCTCAACTTTTCATCAACTTCGAAACAACACAAATTCTGAACTGTTGATGATATTTCTAAAGTTAACTAAGAAACATTTAAGTAGCTATATTAAAGGCTATTTCACATTTCTTTCATGGTTTAAAAAGGAAATCACACACACCAGGGGTTTTCTCAAAAGTAAACTGAATACATTCACTTTCTATCCCACATTTCTGGTAACAGTACACATAAAACCGGTCTTTGAGTAGGCAAAAGGTTTCAATTGTTACCTGCATTGTCACCAAAAAACAAATTCACATCTAGCCAACAATAAAAAAAATCCTTGAATCCTTGAATCCTTGAATACTCATATTATAGCGTTAAAAAGGTTTCAATCCTTCAGAGAGAGGGTGACACCCTCTGGATTGGATTTTCTGTAAAATAAGTATAAAACATAGACTGCGAAATTAATAATTTAGTGGTAACCATTCTAACTTAAAATATAATATTTAGTTGTAATCAAAAATATTCAGGGTAACCTGGACTTGATAGAGTGTTGGGATCAAATGATATTTAAATGATAAGGAAAATTCTTTACAATTATTTTATTCGTTTTAGTACAATCCGTGCACAATGGGTTGATAGGAAGAACTTTACATCACGCGATTTTGAAAATTTTTTGCATGTTTTTCCGCAGAAGGGGGGGAGATTGAGAGATAGACATGCAGTAGATTTTTAAGGACACTGCTTTTAAAACTAATTACATACAAATCGTACATTTCCCCTAGACTCGAACCGGGTTTGGAACTCGACTAAATCCAGGTGGCGCACATTTCCCCTAGACTCGAACCGGGTTTGGAACTCGGCTAAATCCAGGTGGCGCACATTTCCCCTAGACTCGAACCGGGTTTGGAACTCGGCTAAAGGTTTGAAACCCGGCTAACACCAGGTGGCGCTAGTGGGATGGTAAAGCGCCTGTATGTCTATCTCTCAATCTCCCCCCCTTCTGCGGAAAAATATGCAAAAAATTTTCAAAATCGCGTGATGTAAAGTTCTTAAGTATCAACCCATTGTGCACGGATTGTACTAAAACGAATAAAATAATTGTAAAGAATTTTCCTTATCATTTAAATATCATTTGATCCCAACACTCTATCAAGTCCAGGTTACCCTGAATATTTTTGATTACAACTAAATATTATATTTTAAGTTAGAATGGTTACCACTAAATTATTAATTTCGCAGTCTATGTTTTATACTTATTTTACAGAAAATCCAATCCAGAGGGTGTCACCCTCTCTCTGAAGGATTGAAACCTTTTTAACGCTATAATATGAGTATTCAAGGATTCAAGGATTCAAGGATTTTTTTTATTGTTGGCTAGATGTGAGGTTGTTTTTTGGTGACAATGCAGTTAACAATTGAAACCTTTTGCCTACTCAAAGACCTGTTTTATGTGTACTGTTACCAGAAATGTGGGATAGAAAGTGAATGTATTCAGTTTACTTTTGAGAAAATCCCTGGTGTGTGTGATTTCCTTTTTAAACCATGAAAGAAATGTGAAATAGCCTTTAATATAGCTACTTTCAGCTAAAGTTGTATTGGCCAGAATAACCTGAGAGTATAGGCTTGAACCTGTTACAATCTTTACAAGATCCTCCCCCAACCAACCAATATCGGATATTTCTTTAGAACCCATAGCTACTTTCAGTTATTGTTGTATTGGACAAAATAACCTGAGAGTACAGGTTGTCAAACCTGTTAGCGATAATATGAAATCTTTACAAATCTTTTGAACCCACCTAAGTAAACAAGAACACCTGGACATACACACTCCTGTTGAGTCGCCATCACAGATCTTTTCCACCCTTACACATGCACACACACACACACACAACTAGAAAACTCAATTTCCATTTTCAGTGGTTCAATAGCAGTTAACCAATCGAACAATAGAACATCTACTGATCTTACACATTCATACAAGAGTCAAGTGGATGTTCCTTGATATAAAATGAGAACTGTTTGTTTGTGGAGTCAGTAACAACTTAGATTTCACAAATGGAGGATTCAATAATTTCTGTTGAGTTCGTCAACGATGAACCAATTGTCATCGATGAAGTCGACTCAGTTAATGAAACACTGAGAAATGTGTTCGGGCCTTGTGTTTCCTCAACGCAGGAAAGCTGGAAGGACGACTGGAACCAGTATTTGGATGGCGTACCATCCCCAAAGGAAAATGAGGAGTCGGTCGATTGGGCGCAGCAAATTTACGGTCAACCATTTGATGACGCATTTTTACTGGACTCCCAAGAAGCAATTTTTCAATTTCCGGAGGACGACCACATTTTTGATGGAATAGAAGAGGTTCCTAATCCTTTATTGGATTTACTGAACAACAGTTGGAACACACAATTGTGTAGCCTACTACAATCATAAATAGTAATAAAATTGTCCATTTTCGAAAAAAAAAAATATATTTATATATATAAAATAAATAAACATTCAATTCACTTGTATTTAATTATAGTTTTTATTTATTGGAATTATCTAATAACATTTTCGGATACGTCCAAATATCAGGGTGGAATTGTGATTTCAGAGAAAAGTTGTGTACCAGTAGGATGTGCATAAGCAAATTGTTCCGCAGCCAGAATTTTCTTGTTATAGGACAGAAGCAGCACACATAGTAGCTTGATTTTGATTTCTCATAACTAAAATTATGTTTATTTAAAGTGTGCACTTTCAGAGCGTTTCGAGTAGTAAATGATTTCGTTTTAGGACAGAGTTCACAAATAAACGTGGTCATTCTGAAATTATAAAATAAACTGAACAATCCTTTATACAACTTGTCTTATATATGTAGAAGGAACACTATCCTACGCTATATAAAAACTATACATACAAAATATTGTATATATATATATATATACAATTTATATATATATATATATATATATATATATTTAAGAGTGTACAGTTTGAACGTATAAAAGGCTGTACGGTATCGTATAAATAAGTTAGTATACATCAGTGAATTCTCTGAAAAGAACCAATAAAAATAACGCTGCTCAAAATGGTTTGTACCATATTAAATATATGTATATCTCCTAGAAAACTAATGTGTGTGTATTTTAGGCCTTTATAGACACACTCAACCAATTGAAGCCTATGATTGGTTATACAAAAATCGAGAATCTATGTGTAGATTTTGAATATAAGATCATTGGGTGTAAACTGAAGAAAACACCTTATGGAACTAAAATAGCTCTTTATTTAACAGACAAGGACAGTGATGAGATTTGGATATTTTTACCTAGAAGTTATGTAACAAGTTTGCTTCAAAGACACCCTTTAAGAAATTGAGCGAGAATGGAATTTCTCATATTGTATATAAAGGGAAAGATATAAAAAGATTTTCCCCTCCTACGTTCGAATTTATAATGAAAAACTAAATAAAGTAAATAGCAGTTCCAATATAAGCCAGTGGTTATCTTCATTCCACATCAGTCTTTCCTTAATCCAGGAAGAGTAAAGTTAATCAAAAATGTACTCCAAACAAATTGAGTTGTTCCTCATGCAATTTGAAGATATGATTTTTGAGGATCACGCCAGACGACTGGAATATTTGAGGCTTACCTTAGAGGACTTGGAGGACAAAGAGCTTATTCACTCCAAGTATGGGTTTCATTATAAGCTTTGTCCCTGGAGTGATGACGATGCAACTGCTGGACCAGACACTTGTCAGTGTCATAGCTTACCGATTTTAAAACAAGAAGCCCTAAATATTATGTTGAAATATTATAAGTTAAACCAACGATTGTATAGAACCCAAGCAATAAATAATCTTAAATAATATTCTATTTACTTTGACTTTTTATTTTTAAAGTTTGTTTTAAACATTTTCATTATTAACTTATCATTATACGAAAAATCATTCTTCCTAAATTTTTTCAAGAAACAAACTAATGATTTCTTTTTACTTTTAAAAAGCCCATACAGGATGCAATAATGACCACATGTGTGTGAGAAATATCCTTGTAGTTGCTGTTTGTTAAAAACAAATTTTCTTGAATTTTTCCTTAAAAATACTATGAATTCTTTTAACTGAGGATATTGTCCATATGAATCAAAATATTCTGCTGATTTGTGACTCTCAAAATAAATGGCAATCCAATGAGTACCAGCTTGTGTAGAAGTATCGGTGTTAGCAATAATTAGTGCTGGATACTTGGAAATGGTTTTTGGTAGTTGATCTGAAGGAAAAACACCTTTAAAAATTGGTTTTGTATATTTATTCTTCGTAAGTAAATGTTGAATTTGAATTGTATTCATTTTAAAGAAGTACTCGAATATTTCGATTCTTATCAATATCAATCATAGAGTCGTATTCACAATATACTAAGCAAGTTACTGCTTCAGTAAGTGGTTCTGAAAATCTTCCTTCAATTCTGATGGTACGTTGAGATATTAAATTTGAGCAAATTGTTGAAATAGAATGATCAGCAATTAGATCAAAGGCTAATATAAAACTGTTTGTATCAAACATTTCCTTTGTAATTTGTAGTCCACGATCAAAATGTTTTATTCCACAAGATTTAAATAGCATATTATATCCTCGAGAACTTTGCATATTTTCGGTGTTCGAGAAATCAAACTCGAGAGCCTGAGATGGAACTTGCACTCCATTAACCAGTAGGTTAAATCGTTGAATTTTAAAATTTTCAAAATTAAAGGGGTCTAAGCTGCGGTTTCCAGAGTACGACCGATTCTTAACCATGCAAAATGCTAGAAAATTCGGTAGTTGACCAATAACTGCGTTGTCTATCGATAATGTATTATTACCAGGATATATGGTGAACGATTTGACTTCAACTTTGTTAAACGGGTATAGAGCATTTTTTTTTGGAAAACATGGTGGTGTGCTAATAAAATGCTTGGATTAACTGTAATATGATTCATGAACAGTTGTGCCTCTAGTATTTTTAAATTTGATTCGGTACCATTTTCGATCAAATAAAATGCTGATTGAAATTAATTCTCAGATCTACATTATTGACAAGTAATTTTGGTTGATTAAATATATCACCATGAATTTTTCCAAATAATTCAACTTTGTTACTATTTTGAAAAATATTTTTACGGGTTTCATTTGTTGCTGGATAAACATATTTCCCTGCGGCTATTCGCCCGAAATTTGGGTAATAACCTTGGGAGGCCAAGTGACTTTCAGATGCGTCACTACCATAGTTTAAAAGTGTTTGCAAATATGCTCTATAATGATAATTATTATCATTCTGTGATACTAATATGTTATTTAAATAAACTGAAGAACTTCGAAACAATGAATGTAAAATATTGTTTACTACACCAACTGCGTTTCCTTCAATGGAGTTGTTGTCATTTGTTCTAAGTTGTACTACTAAACGTAAATAAACACTTGATAAATCTCTGTAAGTTTCCCCAATTCCTAAGCACACGAATTCGATTGAGGAGGCTCCATCTAAGGAAGCGATTGGGTTGTATGAAACTTCTTCAGTTTTTAAAATTGAACTTTGCGTTGGATGTCGAGCAAATGAATCCAATTCACTCTTCATGCATTCGATATGGTTACTCATTTTGTATTAGAAAAAATATCACTTATTTTAAATTTTTTTGTAATCTTTTTTCTTTTTTGATTCGATTTGGTATTACTACGTTGTCGTTTCGATAATGAATGAGCTCGTTTTTTCCTTACCCTACGCTTTTTACTTCTTTTTCCATTTCCGCTTTGAAAGCGAGTTACTTTATCTATTGCTTTATTTGACAAATTCTGTAAAGCAATTTTACTCTGTTCCAGAATAATATTTCTTAATGGTTTTCTCCCCAATTCATTAACAACAGCTTTACCAGTCTGTGCAGCCTGATTTTTTATAGCATTCATACCAGAAAGGAAAAGTGGTTTTATGTAATTAAAAAGTCCGCTAAAAAAGTTTCCGATTCCACGTCCTTGTTGTACTATTTGCGGTGATACATACAATGTTCCAATGTTGCTTAAACCCCCACCACACTGATTCACATAATATTCCTGATAAGATTTCACCATGATCAGATTGTAAAAATTTCATTGTTATTAATTCATTTCCTCGATCGTGTTTCAAAAATTTTTGAAAAGTGGTAGGATGCATTAAAATTACTCTACTTAAATTATGCTTATTTTTAATCATTTTTTAAAATTTTTCCAAATATTCCCGAAAGTAATGAAGTTATGAGAATCGGTAAAAACCCACCCTTTTGAATAAGGACTTTTCTCTTTGAGTTTATTGTGCTCTTTGAACATGAAAGATACCGCAATGCATTTTTATATTTTTTTAAGGCATTTAGATGGGATTTTGTAACCTTATGGTTTCCTTGTAATGTGTTTAGAACTATTTCCACTATTGTTTTTATCAGCTCACTATCACTATTGCTTATTATTGCCTTACGAAGCTTATTGTCGGCCTTTTTGAGCACATACAATAAATGTTTGTTCGCTTTCAATCGATTTAGGCTCTTTTTGTAAGTCATTTTCATTTGCGTAGCACACTGTGCATTCAGAATTAAAAATGTCTGTTCTAAACCTTAAAAGATCGTTAACTCCTTGGGTGAGATCAATAAGTAAATATCCATGTGGTTGCTCAGTTACTTCTTTATATATTCTGAATAACTCCGTCGGGTTTTCAGGATAAATTTGTCTTGCTAAACATTGAAATTGAAGCTTGTCACGAGGATTTTTAAAGACAACAATATATTTCGTGTTAAGTGAAATATCTCTGGTGTGTGAAGATTTATGAAATATATTTTGTGTTACCACTACTACTGATAGATTCCTATGGTGTGACCCCTTTGTAAACAGCTCACAAACATTTTTGTTAAATGCTCCCATCATCAAGTCATCCAATATTAAAAGAATTGGTTCGTTAGTTTCATTTTCAATAGATTCAGGAACTCCTTTATAGTACTCAACACTATTAAAACTAGGTTTTGCACTCTCTTCTCCATAACACCAAATAATTCGATCTATTGAAATATTTAAAAGGTCATTCTTTTTATTTATTAGATTTTCTAAAAATGTTGTTTTTCCAAATCCTGAAGGTCCACAAATTAACATTGTGAAATTTTTCGACTTTATAATGTAATCCCTATTTACAAAGGGTTTATATATATATATATATATACTATATATATTTTTACCGATCTCGTTTTTTAGCACAGTTTTTCTCGAAATGAGTATTAGATCCACAATAATTACAATAAATAATCTGAGTATAGCCCATTTTGCGGGGGTCTTTTCCAAACAAACTCCTAATGAATTCCATTATGAAACGTCCTCTTACTTGAACTATTTATTATTAACTAAGACTTAAACAAGTGTGTCAACACAACAATAGATTTCATAATTTGAGTTTTCTAAGTATACAAATAATTTAAACAAATTATTTAATGCACATCTAAGTGGTGGTTTATTTTTATATATTAGACAATTAGTGAAAAAATTTGGTAGTTTTGTTAAACTTGTTCCAATATCTATATCAATAATAGTTGTCGATAAATATTTAGTCAAAAAATACTTTTTAATGTTACCGCGCACAATAATAGTTCTATATCTGTTCAGGGGTGTGAGTATTTCATCTAGTGCTGTATATGGAACATCTCCTGACGACCAATCCAATCCAGTTATACTATCTCGATTTAAAGTGTGTTGTTTAATTGTGTCATTATCCAATTCCTTTAAACTAAAGGGTGGTTTGAAATGAAAGAAGTTCGGTATAACTGTTCCAGCCTGCATGAATGCTAGCTCCTTAACAAATAGTTGTTTATTGGGTCCAAGTAAATATTGAAAGTCAACTATAACGGTGGAGTTTCGATCGACAGTGTTCATGATTGTTCGAGATTTTTTTCACAACTGGGTAGTCTAGTGCCCAAACTTTTACCTTTATATAGCGGTCCGATTGCGATAATAAGGTAGTTCTAATTAAGGGATCAACCGGTATGGACACGCGAGAAGATAAGAAAGAATCAAGATCATGTAGTCATTTTTGGTTTTGAATACTATGTGTTACATAATTTAAGACTAAAATGTGGTTTATCAACAACCCGAAAATTTTCACCAATGGTGTGGATGCAACAAAACAAAAAAATTTTGTTGGATTTGAAAAGGATCAATGGATCAAAAATGTCTACAATAAAATGTAATTTTAGATTTCGGAAAACTGATAAGCAATACGTAATGGTAATAAATCAGTATGGCAACAAAATGGAATTTAATAGTGAGTCCTGGAGATCCTTTATACGATTATGTATATTTTTCACAACATTTTTATGTTGGAATTCTATATTAAAACTGCAAGTTATATACCTTTACTATAATCATATTATACCTAAGTGTGTATCTTTACAAAAATATGATATCCAACTAACTGATTTAGGTGGGTCTTACGATAAAAATGTACATATAGATTTAACCCGATTGTGCTTTGAAATATTAAAAAAGATGCGTAAAGAAATAAAAAGCGATGTACTTGAATATAAGCAATCACTTATGTCTAAGCATTCATCACAAACTAATAAAAAATGATATTTATAAATACAAAATGAGCAAACAGGAAGTTGTAATGAAATTCATAAACAGGTTCGAAAAAATTTCATCAGACGAAAATTTGTTCAAAAGGGGATAAAGGATACATGGCAAATAGATTTAGTTGAAATGATCCCTTTTAGCAGAGAAAATTGTGGATATAAATATTTACTCACTGTTATTGATACATTTTCAAAATATGCATATGCCCAGCCTGTTAAATCAAAGTCCTCTACGGATGTAGTTAAAGCAATGCGAAATGTGCTTATAACTGCTAAAACTAAACCAAAAAATATTCAGTCTGATCAAGGGAAAGAATTTTTTAATTCAAGATTTCGAGAATTAATGAAGAGTCACCATATAAATCATTATCATACCTATACACACTTAAAGGCATCTATATGCGAGCGTTTTAATCGAACATTAAAAAGTCGCATGTGGAAAATGTTTAGTATGATTGGTAAATATAAATGGATACATAAAATCAAAGACCTTGTATACGAATATAATAATTCGTATCACAGAACCATTAAAATGAAACCGGTGGATGTATGCGCCCAAAATTTATTTTAAAATCAGTTTATAATTATCCAAAGATTTTTCCGAGACATAAATTCTCTATAGGGGATTACGTTAGAATAAGTAAATATAAGGGTGTATTTATGAAAGGTTATGAACCCAATTGGACAACTGAAGTTTTTAAAGTAATAAAAGTTAAGGCTACTAATCCGGTAACATATGAGTTGAAGGATTATAAAAGTGAACCCATCAGAGGATCATTTTATGATCAAGAACTTCAACTTGTCAAAGATCCAAATGCTTTCTTGGTAGAAAAAATAATTGCAAGACGAAAGAATAAAATCAAGGTTAAGTGGCTCGGTTTTGACGATAGTCACTCCTCGTGGATAGATAAAAACAGTTTGCTGAAATAAAAAATTGAAAAAATAACACAAACACATAAAGAAATTTTATTTTATTATTTTATTCATTTAAATATAAACATTTACAATTATATACTAATAAACTTAAGAATGGTTTATTTCATTATGACTATGAGCTAACGTATTTATGTTATCAGTTATTTCTTTATGACCATGAGCTAATGTATTTATGCTATCAGATAATACAAATCTTTTGTCATCCTTATAATTAAGGCTTATTTTGTTAACAATTTCCGTATAAAGATGATGTGCTCTACTTCTAATGGTTCGCTGCTCACCATAATAAGTCTTCTTTTGTTTAATACATTCAATATAATCAGAATGAGATAATTTATTTACAACAGACTTTTTCACACCCTTTATCTTTTTAATACTTTCATATTGACTTTGTTTACTATCCTTTCCCACTAGATATAAATCCTTTTCCACTAGAATTGAGTAGGCCTTGGCCTTTAAACCAGCAAAGGACGTCATAACTTGCCCTGCGTTCTCGTCTTTCATTAGACCCAGTTCTTTATTATTAGCAGGTATAATATTATATTTATTATTAGGTTTAAAGTTGGATGTGTCAAAACGGTCTGGGTTTTCTTTGATTAACGAGTAAAAGTCTTTTTTAGACGATAGTATAAACGAATCCGTATCCATATAAATTATTTTAAACGAAGGACACTTTACAGCAAGAAAATTATAGAAATAATCATACATCAACCATTTTGATAACTCTAATACACTAGATCCAATATATATAGGTTTATCATAACGAATAATAGTCTGTGTAGATTCAATTGCAGCTAAGTTGGGTCCAAATAGTTCTACGCTATGGAAATTGTGGCCAGCTATACGTTGTCTAAACCCTGGTGAATTTTGTCTTGAATGATAATGGGATATAAGAACTATGTCCCGGCGTTTTGCTACGTTCTCCATTGTTTTCCCGTAAACAGCGTTATTCATTAATTTAAAAAAATTTTTTTCGAATTCGTTTTTTGCTAATTTTTGGTGTTTTGTATTAAGGTCAATGTACGGCTTTAACCACCTAGATTCCGTGAATGAAAGTATCCTATGAATTTTTTTTTACTTTAAGCCCGTGCTGAATACATAATTGCAGATATTTTAAATGGATTATATAATTTTCCTTATTTGTTAAATCTGCTATTAGCTTAGGTGTTTTTGAACCTAAAGGTATTTTACTTTCAGGACAGAAGGATAAAGAATTATGAGCGTTATGCAGCTCAACTGGATATTCCAGGTCTACTTCTAACATATACCCTGTATCGGTATTTTCTGGGATATTTAATAAGTTAAACTGCTTAATTTCCTGATCATTTAAAAATTGCCCATCCGTATAGATTGTTAGCATCAATGTATGCTAAGAAATTAGAAGGTTTTTTATTATCAAAATCTCTTATATATTTATTATTTGCATTAGAAATTCGTTGGGTGCATTGAGTCAAACCCCCTCGTATAGATCTTTTTATAAAATTGTACATGTTGGGATCACTTATTAATGTTAGTTTTACTCAAGTAAATTTCAACATTGCATCCCATGAAATTGATGGGGCTGTTACATAATTTACGGGATCTAGCTTATATATCTGTAAACATATCTTTCTAAAGTTTTCGAAAACATCTGCTAAAATCATTACGTCGGATTCTAAGTATAACTTTAAATAATCTTTTATATTTCTACACTTAAATGTTGACCAGACCTTCTGGGCAAACTCGTAATCCTCTACAGAATATTCCTGATCAGTGAGAGAATTGAAAAAATATTGAATTGGTGGAAGCGCTGTTTCATTAAATTTATCAAAACTATTTGGGAAGTCATACGGAAATACTCCCTTTCGCCTCATTTGTTCAAATTTTTCCCCCTGAAATTATTTGTTTAATAGCTTAAAACTTGAATTGTCCATATAGCTAGCCAGTTTTTCCAAGCTTGAATTTAAAAATCGATTTGAATCAATGAATTGAATTTTATATTGCATGCTGTTGTTTATTCTAATCGTTTGCGTTAATGAAATATAAAGCTCCTTATTACAGGGTATTGGCTTTAAATTGTCACCTAATTCTCTTATAAATAAATGAATATCATATCGTGAAAGGTTATGAAAAACTACCGGGAAAAATGCATGGTTCAGCTTATAATAAGATTGACATTTTTTATGAATTGGCCCCATGTAGCAACCCGTAAATTGATTAAAGTATTTACCGGCTAAATTTAGTATTGGGAGTTCACAGGCGCAGCAAGTTTCATTCTCCTGGGCGTACTCCTCCCATGCTTCCAACTCCCGGGCTGTCTCTGGATGGTGACCCCAGTAACGATTATAAAGCCTCAAAGTTGTGTCTTTAAGGGCTTTACAAAATTGTTGAATACAGTCTGGACCTTTAAGAAGAAAATATATATAAATAAATATATAATATATAACTTTATAAATGTTTATAATTACCGTCGTAGGTCCATTGGCTATTTAAAGATGGGTTGTACTTATGTACCTCGTAGAATGATACCGCGCAGGCAATGTGTTCCTTTTCTTTTGTAGTTGATGAGACTGTTGCCGTGTTTTTAACAGTATGGTAACTCCTCAACACAGCTTCAATGTCCGCATATATTACAACAGGTGGTGATAGTTTTTTATAAAAATTTGTAAATTCCGTAGTTTCGTTGGGCTTAGGATATTCAGAGGCAACTTTTCCGCACTCCTTTGTGGCATGTGTAGTATTTGTACTTGTTATGAATTGTAAACAATCCTCACAAAAATGTGCAGCAGATCTCGACTTTGTATACTGCGAGTAGCATAACTTTTTCATACTTGTTATATAGGCATAATGCCTGTTTTTTCCATCTTCAATGTTCAACAAGTTAATATGATTTGGTCTTGATCTATTTGCACTTCTTACAATAGGACCAATAATCAGATTCCTGTTATAATCAATTCCGTAAACATTGATGCTGTAGGTTTGATTTTGTTTCTCAAACTTCTTTATACCATTTGTTGTTATCGGAAACTCTATTCCGGTAAAGTTTAATTCCACTCCTTTGTAGCAAATTACATCTTGTGAAATTGCAAATCCACTATATTTTTTTGGATATTGCAAATTCTCTCTAGCAGCACTGCGCTGTCTGTCTGTTATAAAAATTGTCGTCAGGTGATTTTTATAAGCAATCGAGGCGAGCAAACACCACTTAAAGCAGTAGTTATCAAAATTGTTGACATTAATCAGTGCGTTTTTTGCCTTAATGGGAGGTGGAGCGGGAATAAATCCTTTAACAGGGACGTGCTCTAATTTTATTACTAAAATCTCAAAATATTTAAAAGCCTTTATGGCCCATCCTGAGTCTCTCTCCTGAAACTCACTGCATGCATTTGATAAATAGGGACTAAATCAAATCCATCATAAACTGATATGTAAGCAGTTGAAAAATGCTTTAGTGTTTCAATACAACTACCTTCATCTGTGAATTTTACATACATTCCATAAACTTTTATACTAAATTTAATAGAAATGTATTCTTCACTCCAACTAGTCAGGATTTTTAAAATATTAGCTTGACATTTATTATAGAAGTCTTTAATATCAATGCATTCCGTTTCCGGAGCCTGCACTCGATATGACTTTATTGGAAATTCACTTTTCGAAGCCATCTCAATTATTTCGAGATTTTTATACCTCACTACTGCACTCTTATGCTTCTCAGATGTTATATGCTTAAGATATCCCGATTCGGGGTAAACATCACCACACAACTCACATAGCTTTTTTTCCTGTGTCTTAATCCTTTTTTCCATGCTTTTTTTTGTGGAGTCCATTGCACTCCTTTTCCTTTTAGCAGCGGCTCTTGACGTAGAAGGTTGTTCATCCACATGATTCTGCTCATTCATCAATAGGTTGTATGCATTATTCGCCCAAGCAGACTTTTTATATTGCTCATCAAATTCTTTTATAAAACTCATATGATTCTCAGATGTAGTTGCATGCTTAAGATATCCCGATTCAGGGTAAACCTCTTTACACATAACATTTTTTTCTGGGGCTTAATCCCTTTTTCCTGGTTTTTAGTGGTAGAGTCCATTACATTCCTTTTAGCAGCGGCTCTTGACGTAGAAGGCTGTTCATCCACAGGATTCTGCACATTCATCAATAGTTCGAATGCATTATTCGGCCCATTACACTTTTTATAATGTTCGTCAAATTTTGAACTTTCCAAACTTTTTTGACATAAGTCACAAATAATTTTTATATTACGCATTTTTTCATGAGGGTTTTTCGAACACCCCTCATAATGGGACTCGAACACCGACACGTTAATATGCTCGTTGCAAATATCGCACTGCACAGACGCCATTATAAAAATTGTCAAATAAATCAAATTAGATTGAACAAAAAATTGGAGTTAGAAAACCGACGATGTTTCTGTATTCCTTTGCATTAAAGAACTAATTTTAAATATTAAGCAGTCGAATGTTCAAACCATGTTTTTCCTAAATTCATGTTGATTGGTTCATGATGGGTTTGTGTGTGTGTATGTCCAGGTGTTCTTGTTTACTTGGGTGGGTTCAAAAGATTTGTAAAGATTTCATATTATCGCTAACAGGTTTGACAACCTGTACTCTCAGGTTATTTTGTCCAATACAACAATAGCTGAAAGTAGCTATGGGTTCTGAAGAAATATCCGATATTGGTTGGTTGGGGGAGGATCTTGTAAAGATTGTAACAGGTTCAAGCCTATACTCTCAGGTTATTCTGGCCAATACAACTTTAGCTGAAAGTAGCTATATTAAAGGCTATTTCACATTTCTTTCATGGTTTAAAAAGGAAATCACACACACCAGGGGTTTTCTCAAAAGTAAACTGAATACATTCACTTTCTATCCCACATTTCTGGTAACAGTACACATAAAACAGGTCTTTGAGTAGGCAAAAGGTTTCAATTGTTACCTGCATTGTCACCAAAAAACAACCTCACATCTAGCCAACAATAAAAAAATCCTTGAATCCTTGAATACTCATATTATAGCGTTAAAAAGGTTTCAATCCTTCAGAGAGAGGGTGACACCCTCTGGATTGGATTTTCTGTAAAATAAGTATAAAACATAGACTGCAAAATTAATAATTTAGTGGTAACCATTCTAACTTAAAATATAATAATTAGTTGTAATCAAAAATATTCAGGGTAACCTGGACTTGATAGAGTGTTGGGATCAAATGATATTTAAATGATAAGGAAAATTCTTTACAATTATTTTATTCGTTTTAGTACAATCCGTGCACAATGGGTTGATAGGAAGAACTTTACATCACGCGATTTTGACATTTTTTTGCATATTTTTCCGCAGAGGGGGGGGGAGATTGACAGATAGACATACAGGCGCTTTACCATCCCACTAGGGTAACAGTAACAGGCGTTCAGTTACACCCACGGCAGATACTATTTGCTGATCAGCATATTCTACATAGTCAATGTCAACGGTTGACTCGATGTCTCACTGACCCGCCAAGCAGTCAGCACTTTCTGCAGACCCAACCATGCAAACTGCTACCATAATCAAAACATTCTGACCTACTCCAGAATACAACCAATACACTAATCTTCCGTGTTATCCAAGTAGTATATAAGCTAGTACTAAATTCACAATAAATCAGTTATCAACACATCTTATAACTCCGCGGTCTTCCTTTCTGACCTCCGGGAAGAGGCCTCGTATACAAACTTATATTGATCTACAAGCCACGCTTGGGATCAAACATGCATATTGAAACTGTCGATTATATATACTTATACAAAAACTATCCCTAATCACCTAATGCCACATCGAAGTGCGACCTCATGCTAAGGACGCTGTGGACTACTATAATTACAAGGGTTGGTATTCAACCGTGCTTTTTGCTATGGTCGACTATCGCTATAGATTTTCCTACATAAGCGACGGCAGTCCGGGTCGGTGCCACGACTCGAAGATATTTGAGAAATCAAATCTAAAGCGGATTACCGAAGAGTCTGAGTTAATGGATGAACATTCCAGAATAATTAATGATGTCGAGGTCCCTGTGCTTATTTTGGGAGATTCGGCATTTCGTTTTTAGAAGAATCTTATGAAACCCTATCCGTTTTCCGTAGAAGCCAACGAGGAACAGAAGGCTTTCAATTACAACCTGTCAAAGACTAGAAGTGTAGTGGAGAATGCTTTTGGCCACCTCAAGGCACGATTTCGAAGGATCGGAAAAGGACTAGACAACAGAGTTGAAAAATCTTCCCAAATGATATCCTGTTGCTGCATCCTGCACAACTTCTGTATCGCCCACAATAGCTTTGTGCCAGAATCATAGCAGCAAGATGCTGAATTAGTCCAAAGACAGGATACTCCGGAGCATGAGCTTTGGCTAGGAAATACAAATGAAAGAGCAGAAACGATACGAAAAGCCCTTGCAGTGGAATTCTTAAATCTTAATGCCTAATTTCCTAATAGCTTGAATAAATAAAAATTACTAAAACAAATACTATTTTAATTTATTTATTTTGTATTAATCTTCGTCCGAGGCACGCGTCTGCAGTAAACCCAGCACCTTGCGATGAAAATTGGCAGATTCTTTGGCAATTTCTTCCATTACTTCCATCTTCCTTTTTTCAATTTGAAGGAATTCATCGTCCTTACTTGTTTTGCGACGCTTTGCCTGGGAGCCCGAGGGGCCATCGAAGTCAGTGGCAGTGCTCTCGTCCATTTCGTCGCCTTGCCCATCGCTGCCGAAGCTTGAGAAGTCTGCAAAAATGTGAATTTATTAGTATAGTTGAGTAATTCTCATGTTTACTGCGGTATGCTTTACCTGTGCTGTCAGTTGGATGCAAATCCACTGCTCGCGATCCTTGCATCAGGATAGCCACCCGCTCGAAATACTCCCATGTTGAGGGGGTACCGAGGGTCCAACCTTCGCCAGTTCGACTCTGAAAGCAGGTCGAAGAACAAAAATTTTAATTCATGTTATGTGTATTCCTATTTAAAGTTACATACCTGTATTTTTTCTTAATGTTTTCCATTTTTTGTTTTACCTCCACATGTGAGGGGCCTTAAGGCTGTTGGCCATCTCCTTGTATATGTGCGTGTTCTTTCGCACACCACGAAAACCATCCATATTATCTTGCCATAGGTCGAAGAGAGTAAGGACGGCCTCATTCGACCACACAAATCGGGAACCTAATAATAATAAAGGCTTTAAACTAATTAATAAAATAATTAAATATATTTTCTTACCTTTTTCTTTCGACATGGTAATCAGAACAGCTTTGCTTGAATTTTTCACTAGGGCTGAACCGTCAACGATAGGAAAACAAATACGAAATATACCAAATATACCAAAGACCCTAAATGTACCCTACTTTTTCCCTGCTCTAGTTGCCTATACAAAAACTATGTAAAAAAAACAGGGTTTTGTCAATAACCCCATAACTCCATAACTCCACCCTAGTGGAAATAGGCCTTAAGACTAGTAGGATTGGCTGTTAGTCGCTAGCCCCAAAAAAATGGAAGGAAACCGACAGAATCACTTGGAGCTAGAGGCCTCCATCGGAAGGCGGATCATATTTGCGATTGGTCGTCGGATAGTGCCGCGTGTTGCCGCGTCTTTTTGTTTTGATCGGTTCTTCGCCGCGATTTTTAAACCAATTACTAAATCAATTTATATATCAAAACAAACGAAATGAGTTCATGCTGTGCCGCTTCCTGCTCTTATGGCAACAAAATAACTTCCCGTCAAACTTCGGTTTGCTGCTGGATTTGTGACAACTTGGCACATCCTATCTGCGTGGAGCTAGGGCGGACAAGTGGCCCAATTGTGGACAAGCTTAATTGGCCTTAATTGGACTTGTCCAAACTGCAGGCATATAGAGGTTGATATGAAAACATTCATGCGTCAAACCCACCTGGAGTTCCAAGCCCTGTCGACTGGGTTCCTCGAGCTTCAAGATAAATTCCGCTCTGCTGAATCACACTTTAAAAACCTGAAAATGCTAAGTGTTACCCAATCTTACTCTTTGCCTAATAATACCTTAAATGTTCCACAGTCTTCCGCCTCAATGCAACTGAGCCCTATTACAAGAGCACTTATGGACTTCAATCAAGCCTCCCCCACTCTTACCACTTCCTCCCTGCCGGAAGGTGGTGCAGCTGATGAAGACCACATATCTTCAGATAACTCGACAACTGTACCAACAGTTGCCCCGGCGACGGCCCTGGTTTCTCTTCCTCTGCATTTACCTAGTGGACTGCATCTTGGCTCTGTTGCCAACGAAGACCAGGCGTCTACGTCGCTAGCCGCGGCACCAACAGACGCTTTGTTGGCCACCGCCCGGTCGTCTGCTATTTCCGATAATATGGACGTAGCTAATTCTACTTGTACCACCAATGCCGCGATAGCCACACATTCGGCGCCTGTAAGAATCAACTGTGGATCAATCATATCTGGTGTCGCGCCAAGGATATCTGCGCCAATAGTTGGCGTTGCACCCAAAAAGGTTTATTTTCGTCTCCCGTCTGAGTCCTGGGGCTTCTGAGAACGACGTTAAGACCCACCTAAGTAGCAAACTGAATATTTCTGGCACCGAAATTACTCTCTCAAAGTTCAGTTTTAAGCAAAGACGCGAAATATCGCCGTTTAAGAGTCGAGTAGGTTAACAAATCAAATTGTCGAGTTCGTGGGCCTCAAACCTCTTCGGCCAGTGTTCCAAAAAACTAATTGAGTCATTCTTCCTACTCTATCAGAATGTACGTAGTTTACTGGGTAAACTCAGTAAACTGCACGTCAATAGTGTCTCTTTTGACGCCAATGTGATTGCCTTTACTGAAACGTGGCTTAATTCCTCTGTGTCTGACTGCGAAATATTTGCGGGCAACTATGTCATCTATAGACGAGATCGTACAGTGCGTCTGGGCGGCGGTGTTCTTATTGCCGTCAAGTCCGATCTGGTTTCAGAATTAATTCCGATAATCGACTCCGAAAGCTCTTTAGAATTTGTTGCTGTTCGTATTAACGTTCATGACTATTTTGTTTACGTCTCATGCTCGTATATTCCACCTCGGTCCGATATTAATGTATATCTGCAGCACGTTGCTCATATTCAGAGTATTCACTCCACCCTCGGCAATAACGACCATCTTATTGTTATGGGCGACTTTAACCTACCTTCCATATCCTGGATGTCATCACCTGACTCAAATGTTCTTGTTCCCTCTTTACCTCACGAGTTGGTACACGGCCTTATCGACCTCTCATTGGGACAATTGAACTCTATTCAGAACTCCTCGAATAAAATCTTGGACCTTATTTTTGCGTCTGAGTTCGCCAATGCCTACGTTTCTAGAATTGACCCGCTCGTTAGTCCTGAAGACAATTATCACCCTACACTTGAGGTCATTCTGGAAGCCTCGGCTCCTTTATTACCTGGTCCTGAAATCGAACCAGCATCTTTTCGCTGCTTTCGAAAGGCCAACTTTACTGATATGAATCTTTATTTATCCGAAGTAGATTGGTCTTTTATGGACTTAAACGAAGAACCTCTTAACATTGTTAAACAGTTCTACGGCATTCTCGGCACGGTTTTCGATTTGTATGTGCCTTCATTCCCCTCACCTGATGTTTCTTATAAGCCTCCTTGGTTTTCTCGTAGACTCTCTTACTTAAAAAACTGCAAGTCCAGACTTTTTAAGAAATTTAAGAGGACAGGGATGCAAGTAGACTATTCGAGATACCTTACCGCGCGATCTGAATTCATAACTCACAATTCCCAATGCTACAAGAATTACCTTGATCGTTGCAGAACTGAGTTTCATGATAACCCCAAACAGTTCTATGCATTTGTTAACTCCAAACGCAAGTCTCAACAATTTCCATGCTGCCTTCATCTGGATTCCGTTTCTGCTTTTAATGATGCCGATATTGCCAATTTATTTGCAAATTTTTTCCAGTCCACGTATTCATCCATAAGCTACGATAATACCTCAGCGTATCCCTTTTCTCTTCCGCACTCTAATGGTATGTTTATGCCAATAATAAGCGTAGATGATGTTTTTCAAAATCTGCAAAGAATCAAGTCATCCTTCTCTTCTGGTCCCGATCTTGTACCAAGCTGCGTTCTAAAATATTGTGCTAGCGCATTGTGTGGGCCACTGTCAAAACTATTTCAGTTATCCCTGCAGCACTCCTTTTTTCCAGAAGTTTGGAAGGAATCTTTTATAATTCCGCTTCATAAAAAGGGAAGTAAATCCAACATTAATAACTACCGAGGGATCGCAAAACTTAGTGCGATTCCCAAATTCTTCGAACAATTAATTACTGCTCAGCTTCAGCACCAGTGTAGTTCAATAATGTCCCCAACACAGCACGGCTTTATGAAACGTAGATCAACGTCAACCAACCTTCTAGAGTTTACTACAGTTATTAGGAATGCGTTTAAAACTAACACCCAAACTGATGTAATTTTTACAGATTTCAGTAAGGCTTTCGATTCGGTGAACCATCAGTTACTGTTAAAAAAACTTACGCTTCTGGGATTCCCGATCTCGTTGACGAAGTGGATTTCTTCATACTTATTAAACCGGACGCAGAGAGTATTATTTAAAAATTCTATCTCAGACCTTGTCCATGTGACTTCTGGCGTTCCTCAAGGGAGTCACCTTGGACCACTTCTGTTTGGAATCTTTATAAATGACTTGCCTCAAGTAATTCTCTCTTCCCACGTGATGATGTACGCCGATGACGTAAAACTTTGCATGCCCTTAACAAACGTTGATTCTCACGTACTCCTGCAAGCGGACTTGTGCAATCTGCAATCATGGTGCCTCCAGAACCTGCTGTTCTTAAATAATTCTAAATGTAGCTTCATGTCTTTTTATCGGAAGAGGCTTTTCCTCTTTAATTATTCCATCGGGATGAACGATCTTAATTCCGTAACAGATCTTGGAGTTTTATTTAGCCACAACCTAAACTTTACCAATCACATCGGCATCATTGTCAGTAAAGCAAAAGGGGTTTTTGCGTTTGTAAAGCGCTGGTCTAAAGAATTTGAGGATCCCTACACCACAAAGCACCTTTACATTTCTCTTGTGCGACCTATTCTTGAATACTGCTCGTGCGTATGGTCACCTCAATATGCTAAATATCAGGACCTAATCGAATCGGTACAGAAACAGTTCCTTTTGTTTGCTTTACGTGGGTTAAACTGGGATCCACAACGTCACCTGCCATCCTACGTCGATAGACTGCGTCTTCTGAATCTGCCCTCGCTAATGGATCGTCGGACCTGCCACGGAGTGATGTTCCTCCACAAGTTGATCACTGGACTTATAAATTCTAGCTTCTTACTCGGCCAAATACGGTTTTCGATCCCCGTAAGAGCATCCCGCTACTTTCGGCCTATTGCTCTTGAAATTTGCAAATCGAATTTCGAAGCGCACGATCCTTTTCGAGTTTTGTGTACTCAATATAATGAATTGTATTTTTTGTTGTTTGTTGAATGTTCCGTGGACTTTAATGTAAGAAATATTTTGAATCACCTATCCTTGCCTCTGCCCACTTGATGTGAGTCGGAGCATATCATTAAAAAAAACTCCTTTACTCGGGCGGAGGTAGGAGTTAGGTTTATATTGGCAGATATTTGCTAATTTTTTTTTTTTTTTTTGGAAATAAATATGAGGGGCGGCAGGTGGTTTAAAGTGCCAGGTCACATTTTAAAGGCTGTAATTGGATAGGATCAAAGACCTCGTGGCTTCAATGAAAACCTTGGATAGGGACGTGGAGGCTCCCACAAACGTTTTCCCGTTGTCAGAATGTATGTGTTGCGGACAGCCACGTCGTGCGGAGAAACGCGAGAAGGCTGCCAGAAATTTCTCAGTGGTCAAGTCTGATGTAGCTTCTAGGTGGATGGCTCGGGTACTAAAACACACAAAAACGCAGACATACCCTTTTGTTATCTTACACCCTCGACCGACATAGTTTTTAATATCAAATGGTCCCGCAAAGTCAACGCCCGTGTGGGTAAAAGCTCTGGAAAATGTAGATCTTGCGCAGGGCAAGTCCCCCATCAGCTGAGTTTTCAGCTTCTGTTTATGAATGGTACACACCCGACAGGAATGAATGGTGACTTTTACCAGATTTCTCAGCTGGGGTATCCAATATTTGGAGCGAATAAGTCGGATCATCAATTGATTACCCCTATGCAAGGATATGCGATGGGTAGAGAGGACCAAAAGTTTGGCAAAAGTGCACCTTGCCGGAATGATGATTGGATGTTTCTCATCATAGCTTAGCATCTCAGATGCTCGTAAAAGACCGCTTGCTCTTAAGACACCATGGCTGTCGACAAAGGGGTTTAAATTGGAGATCGGGCTGGAGACTGGAATATGCTGCTTTTTGCCTAATGCCTTGCATTCTGTTGGATACTCATTGAGTTGGGTGAGCACAATCAGCCTCTCTTGGACGTTAGACAGCTCTGCGGCAGTGAGTTCCGACTTTACGTTGACATCTTGCTTGCGACACAGTCTTGCAAGCCGGAATACGTACGCGAGAACACGTAAAGCCTTCTCGAATGCTGAAAACCGCTCCAAAAGGTCAGTTTTCGGAGGCGCTTTGTCGACGTTACATCTTATCGGGCGTTGTTCGAGCTCTGTTTCAAGCGGGACCGACGAATTGAGTGGCCACTGCTCCCGGTTGTGACGCAGCCACTCAGGACCGTGCCACCAGAGGTTGCTGTCCCTGAGCTCATGGACTGAGACGCCCCTGCTCGCCAGATCAGCTGGGTTATCTTTCGATATCACATGAAACCACTGTTCTCGGTTGGTGAGCTGGTGAACTTTCGCGACTCTGTTGGCAACGAACGTAGTCCAAGTGCATGCTGGCTTGCTTAGCCATGCAAGCACTATTGTGGAGTCTGTCCAATAATATGTCTCATACTGTGTAGGAGGCATTTCGGAGAGAACTGCTGCAGCGAGTTCGGAGAGAAGCACCGCACCGCACAGCTCTAATCGCGGTATGCAAAGGGACTTTAATGGAGCTACTCGGGTTTTGGATAAAAGCAATTGGGTAAAAAAGCCCTCACTCGTTTCGAAGCGAACGAAGATGGCAGCACCATAGGCGCTCTGCGATGCATCGCAAAACCCGTGGTACTGCAGCTTTGCTACTATATGAAATCTTACCCATCTTGGAACTTCTTTTAATGTTGGATATCCCTTAAGAAAGTCACTCCACTTTATGACAAGATCAACCGAAAGAGGTCCCAGCTTAACTCCCGCAGCCAAATTTCTTGCATGAAAATTTTTGCACGGACAACCTGCTGGGTCAAACAGTTTGGCTATCTGGGACAAAACATCTCGTTTGGTGTAGCTTGTTTGGAGAGAAATATCCATCGGCAGAAAAAAGAAACTATCCGATGTCGCGTGCCAACGGATTCCCAGAGTTTTTGCCATACTGGCGTCTTCCAGCTCCAGAAAGTCGGACCTGATCAAGTGCTCCTTTGGAATATCCTGTAAAAGTTTCTTCTCGTTCGAGGTCCACTTGTGCAGTGGAAAACCCGCACTCTCGAGGGCACCGGAGAGCTCTTTAATGGCTGAAACAGCGGACTGCTGCGTGTGGGCGCCAGCTAAAACATCATCGACGTACATAAAGTTCGAAATTATGTCACTTGCCAAAGGATATTGGTCACGTACATCCTGGGACAGTTGTTGGAGCACGCGGATGGCCAAAATAGGGGCACAGTTAACGCCAAAAGTGACCGTGTTGAGCTCATAATCACACAGTTTTCCCTCTTTATCGCGGCACAGGATTCTTTGGAACCGTGTATGATCAGGATGGACGAGAATCTGCCGATACATCTTGGTGATGTCAGCATTGAAGACGTATTTAAAGAAACGCCATTTGAGGATCTGGGTTGTCAGGATATCATTTAGGCTGTACCTGTTTGACGATTTATTGGAGGCATTAAACACCACGCGAACCTTTGTGGTGGTGCTGTCTGGCTTGAAAACCGCGTGGTGCGGCAAGTAAAAATTGCTGGAGTCGTCTTTTGGAGAGACTAGGTGCATATGACCTAAATCTAAATATTCCTGAATAACTGAGTCATACTGCTCTCTCAAAGGAACGTTTTTACTCAACCGTGCTTCGTTCCTAAGGAATTGCGCCAGTGCGATGGACCGTGAATGCCCCAGGTTTATTTTGTTAGGCTCTTTAAAGGGCAAAGAAACAACATACCTCCCATCTTTATCCCTTGTGGTGGTTTGCTGGAAGTTATTTTCACACACCGAGCTGGATTCCTTGCCCGGCTTCACTGGAACACCACTGGAACTCCACCTCCCAGGACTTGGTAAGGATACCGTCTAGTTGAGATTCGGTGACAGAACACCGTGCTGAGAAGGAAGATATTCGGTTAGTGGGATTCTTCGCGATTGGGCCGCAAAGAATCCACCCGAATATGGTCTCTTGGCCAAGGAGTGTTCCGCAAACGTTTGAATGGAAGCCGCCCAAAATAATCGACGGAAGGATATCGGCGCCTATAAGCACGTCAATTTGCGAACTCTGGTGGAAATTCGGATCTGCTAATTGTACGGGAGGGAGGTCCCTCAACGACCCTTCGGGTATCGTATAGGATGGAAGATTTCCGGCTAAATGTGGTAGCACATATGCAGACGCTTCGATTTGGATTTGTGGCTTAATGGGGGAGCCTATATGGAATTGGCAGCGCTTACGAGGTTGAGCAGCAACAGTTTGATTTACTCCCGAAACTTGAGCTTGTACGGATTCATAGGAGAACTTAATTAGGTTGAAAAACCGTTCTGAAATAAACGTCGCCTCCGATCCGGAGTCAATTAAGGCACGAGCTGAGAACCTGATGCCCAAGTGGCAGATCTCTATGAGCGCCGTACTCAGGAGGACTCCTTGCGTGTTCACGGCGAGGTACGTTTGAACGTTCGACGGAGTGGACTGTATTTCTGGCTGGAGGTCAGATATGGACGCGGACTGGAGCTGTGAAGGGCCGCTACGATGGAGGAGAGTATTGTGGCGACCTTTGCACGTATAGCAATTGTGCGAACTTGTGCAGTCTCTCAACATGTGGGTTCGTGCAAAACAGTTCAGACAGAGTTTCTGTTGTTTAATACACTGTTCCCTGTCGGCAAACGACATATTTAGGAACTGGGGACACAGACGGATAGGATGGTTCTCTCTTGGACAAAGTTTACACGACTGTGGATTTACGGTGACCCTATTTTCAAAGTTATGGATAATCCGGGGCCCACCTTCAGGACGTGGGGCTCTGGATTGAGTGTTCAAGGTAGGCTTAAATTCTTCAATTGCCTCCAGGGATCAATGACGACCTTTTAAGAAGGTCTTGAATTCTTCCCACCCTGGAATCTCGGACGGGTTGAGGAGGGACTGTTCCCACAGAGCCAATGTCAGCTTCGGAAGCTTTGAGAAGCACAGGTAGACGAGAAGACAGTCCCAATTTGTTGTGTCTACTTTAGCTATTTTCAAGGCTGTCAAGCAACCTTGGACATTGCTCTCCAGGTGCTGTAGGGAATTGCCACACTCTTGGGAAACAGTGGGAAGATTAAACAGGATCTTTAGCAGGCTGTTGACGAGCAGTCGCTTGTTTTCAAAACGAGTCTGCAGATTTCCCCATGCGGACTCAAACCCTTCGTTAGTCAATGGTGATAACGCCACAATAGACTTTGCTTCTCCGCTCGTTTTCGAGTTGAGGTGGAACAACTTTTCAACGCCGGAAAGCCTTGGATTTTGGACATAGATGGCGGAAAAAAGGTATCGGAACGTCGGCCAATGAACATAGTCGCCACTGAAAATCTCACAGTCTATTGGAGGTACGCGGCATCCACTAGTGTTGCGGCGCATCGCTCAAAGACAGAGTAGCAGTAGTCATACTTGGCTTGCATGACTTCCATCGTGTCTGTACAATTCAATACGGAGAGAACCTCAGAGCACGTATCGTATTCTTTCTCTACTTTGTCCCAAAGTGCCTGTATCTGCTGAAGCCTGACCTTATTAGTGTGAACAGACGGAGGTGGGTCTGTTGGGGTATTGACCCTGGCTTTGAACTGACTGACCCTATCGGTCACAGCCACAAACTTGGTCAAGGCAGCTTTAGCTTCAGCTTCCGCCATTTCCGCAGTTGATCTAGGTGTGACGCAGCTGTTCTCACGGGTTTTGAAGGGGATAAGGACTTTTCGCTTGTTGTCCTGGACGGACCGTTGATCTCTATGGATGGAGTTAAGTTTTTACTAGGGGCTGTCTTTTTAGTGGGTAGTGACGACTCGCTTTTAGCTCTGGCCCGGCTGGGCGTTCTGGCTAATGGGACGGTTAACTGAACTTTATGTTCCTCACTTTCACCAATCGGCATAGTAGGCTCGAGTAGGAGCCTGCACCTTCACTGACGGAAAAGGAACAGGGACGTGGATGCTGTCGCTGTTTAATGCGTCTCGGCTTTACGATTTGGATGCTGGTCAGAGACCCTTACCACGAATCAATATATCACAAAAGTGTAAGTGGGTATGATATATAACTTGGATGGAATGTGAACTGGATGTATGTCTTGGCGCATATATGACTGCACCTGAAGGAATGGGGCGGAACGCGTGGAAACGGAACGCTACTTGAGGCGTTATTTAATTTTTGGACCAAATGCTTCAACATAATTATATGTATTTTTTTTCTTTCTAAGTTCGGAAAGTGAATCGGGTTAAGTGGAAACGTGGAAGTGGTCGCTGTTTAATGTGTTTCTGCCTCACGATTTTGATGCTGGTCAGAAAACCTTACCACGAATCAATAAATCACAAAAGTGTAAGTGGGTACGATATATAACTTGGATGGCATGTGAAATAAATATATGTTGTAAAAATATATTAACTGAACTGAATCGAATCGCTGTTGAAGGATTTATTTTATTCTTTATTTAATTTTTTTTTATTTTATTTGTATTTATTTTTTTATTTCTAAGTTTGAAAAGTTAATCGAATTTCTTGTTGCGTCCCAGATGCACTGCAGTGTGAACGGCCTGTTATAACCTCTGTACGATGTGTTGCGGTACGGAATGCCCGGAACACCCTGTGTGCCGGCACACACACCAATGTGCAAAAACAAAACAACCAAACAATTATTAAAATTACCCTGTAGTTCTCAAGGGGGCCGGTGGCACTTTCGGGGTAGAAAAGGGATCGACCACCCAGTGGTCCCTTAAGGGTCAATAGGTGGCGTGTGTATTTATTACAAGAGCAAAAGAGTTATCGGAGAGTGAACACTTATATGTGAACACTTCTATATGAGTTAAAAAAATTGTAAAATGAAATTTTTGACAAGTTTATAATGATTTTAATAACGAATACAACTTTATTTTGTTTATATAAAAAACAAATTTAAAAAAAGTAAAAATAATAAAATAAAAACTTAATAATGAGATAACATAAAATAATAAATGATAGAATTTTATTTCTTTTTATATTATTTATATTTAATAATGAGCAATTTAGCTGCAGCAATATTTTTAACAATAGCAGTGGTTCAGTAGCAAAACGTTTTCTTTCCTTCCATAACAAGCGGATTTTATTGGTGCTTAGATATATAAAATAAATATATAAGTACCTAATTTTATATACATAGAACTAAACAAAAATAATATTAGCGAATGTTTTTATTGCCATCGATTATACGATATCGGTAGTCGCAATATTAATCGTAACGGATTGCCATAACTACCCAACCCCGCTACCATCACTAACCCAACGTTTGCGCCAAATTTTGTAAACATTGTATTTAATTTGTCTTATTGTACATTAAAAGTGTAATATTTTGTTGTGATCTGAAGTGTCGTCAACAGGTGAGTAACACCATGAGTTGTGCAAGTGAAATACCTAATAATGTGTGATATTTAGCCATGAACAGCAACAGGCACATTCGTCGATTTGTTAAAGAGGAGAAGGAGAAAAAGTGGTGCAAAGGACTCCTACGTAAGTCTTTTTTCTTTGATATAAATATTTTAGTGAAATTTTCTTCCTTTTTAGATTAAAGCCATGAGATCGTTGTTGCTGCCAGAAGGGGGTTTACAAAACTTGCGGAGGGTTCTCACGGATGAGTTTGTTGTGGGATTTAATGTTAAAGGCCTTTCTGGAAAAAAAAGCCGTAAACTCCTTTACACATTTCTATGGTACACTTCACGGTAGGTTATTTTTATAACTGTATTTTTTAAAATACACTTAGTTTCTTGATTCAATTTCAATCTATTTACTTAGAATGCCATCTGTCTTTAATCCTATTTCTTTCTGTCTTTTTCTGCTTTTCACTTTTAAAACATGGTTTGATGTAAACAGGCTTGTATAACAAAATCTAAAAATATGTATTTAAACCCATGCAGAGGGAAATATAATTTAGTCCAGAAGTTTGTTACGCAGTAAAGGAGACCTTTTCAAACCTATAAAGTAAATCAATTTAACCATGTCCGTCTGTCTGTCGGTTCAAGTTTCAAAAGCGTGAAATAAGTCTACATTTAACTGTTGGTTATTCTTATTTTATATTTATGCTTTTCTAGTCACAATTTTATTCCTGAAAGCTGTAAGGGTATTAAAACTTTGGCTTGCCGGAGTTAGTTTCTGTTCTCATTTTATTTTAAAACACTAAAATCTTATTTTTTTTAGATATTGTTTCAGAATCTGGTAATGCAGAAATATTGATTCCCAAGGCAATTCAATTGCAAAAGAAACGATTTTTTAAAAATAAATCCAAATCAAATAATAACAACAATGAGGCACTCAACAAAAACGTGTCAGCAGAGGAATTTGTTCAATAAATATAAATTAAAAAAATAGAAAAATTGTCTACTTATAATACAATAAATTAATTTAACAAAAAGTATTTTTTCTTGGGAAGTTTCATAGCATTTAGCTTTTTTGGTATTGAAAACACCAACCCCATTTCGCCACAAAAGGGACCGATAGGTGGTCCCATTTAATACCCCTTTTCGCCACAAAAGGGACCGATAAGTGGTCCGATAGATGGTCCGATAGGTGGCCCCTTTTGTGGCGAAAAGGGGTATAATATGGGACCACCTATCGGTCCCTTTTGTGGCGGAAGGTAATGCAGAACTTCGCCATATGACCACCGCCTAGGACATGCCGTGGTAAAAGTGGATAGAAATTTACATTGCGGGTGGTATGAGCGGGAGTTAGTCCCAAGCCCCCGGTGTATGGCGATTTCGCTAGTTCGGGACCTGTCCCGGCGAACTACAGGGATTTTACACACACAGCCATTAGATACATATGTATATGCGTGTGTACGTTTGTGTGTGTGCATTGGAGCTGACTAAGGAATCGAGATTCGCTCAAATTCCAATTCAAGATAATACTGATATCCTTTTGCTAAAAGATTATTTCATTTACATTTTCACAACATACTTACATAAGACATTTTGTAACCGATTTTTGTGAACTAAAATTCGAATCGCATTGATAATATTGAAAGAACATTAAATATTCAAACCAATTGATTCTCTTGCTCTTTATTATACGTGCACATATTGTTTAAACAAATTCAAATGTTTAAACAATTTGATTCACGGCTTCCCCGCCCACCTGCCTTCCCTATTACACTGTGCAACATTTTTAGGGTTATAAAATGTAACCGCAATTCTGATTTCATGGGCGGAAAGAACTCATCGAAATAAGCTCAAACCCATTTGGGTTTTTCTGGCTTAGCTCGCGTTTACCTTTTATAGCGAGTTAAAGTTTTACATACAAAATTTATTTGTAACGGCCATATCTTGTGAACCGATTAAAATTTCACTATCAAGTCTTCAGTGATTATGTAGCTATGAACTCTAGGAACTAAATTGACAAATGACTCTTGCGAAGGCGTACACCTAGCGCGTTAAAAATCGAAAAATTAGGCAAATTTGTTTTTTAACGCGCTAGGTGCTAAGTGCGCAAGAGTCATTTGTCAATTTAGTTCCTTGGGTTCATAGCTACATAATCACTGAAGACTTGATAGTGAAATTTTAATCGGTTCACAAGATATGGCCGTTACAAATAAATTTTGTATCTAAAACTTTAACTCGTTATAAAAGGTAAACGCGAGCTAAGCCAGAGAAACCCAAATGGGTTTTAGCTTATTTCGATGAGTTCTTTCCGCCCATGAAATCAGAATTGCGGTTACATTTTTCATGTTGCACTGTGTTATTAATATAATTGTAATCAAGGTGAAAAATTAATGTGAAAACAAAAATACTGAAACAAAATATCAATGATAAAATGCAGTAATTTGGACTTGCCTTTCTTGATGTCTTTTCTTAAATTAGTCAAATACATAAAGCAAAACATTGCTCCGCACATTTGTTTCCCTTATAATAGTTGTCTACTGTGGATACCTTCCAAAAACCCCCCGGTAGCAAATTCGCCAAGAGTATTTGGTTTGTAATAGTTTAAATAAATAGTTTAAAAATTGCATCTTTAAAAAACAAAAAAATAGAAATAGAAAATAGAAATAGAAATTGTAGAACGAGGTAGCAAGGCCAATATCAACAGGATTTGTTTTAAGGGACCGATGAAATAAAAATAAGCTTAAAATTATCCTATCTCTGGCATTCATTTTTTTAAAATAAGAATTGGAGACATTAATTTTTTTTTAACTGTCGAAGGATAAACATCCCATCACATTTTGAAGCGGTTGTAACATTTCAAGGCGAACTTAAATTAAAAATATTCTCTCAAATTTTTTAAATCTTAATCACAATTATTATATTGGTTGTTGGAGAGCTATGTAAAACTTTAAGCAATTTTTTTTAAGAATACAAGTTTTTTTTCCAGAGTTAAACTCTAATCAATTTGGAATTGAATTACGAACTTAACGCGGCGTGATAATCCATATTTTGGCAGTTTTTTGTTTTGTTTTCGATAAAGTAAGAGCGAGACAGCAATAGTCAAAGCTCTCCGAAATTGAAAAAGAGTTTAAAATTTTTAACATGTAAATTTAATCAAATTCGTATCCTATCTATTTTTATTAAAGAAATTTTTTTTAAAATAATGTTTTTAGGCTTTAATGGCAATGGATTGGGAATTTAATTACATGCTCAACGCAGTATGACATTCTATATTTATACCCGTTACATGTAGGTAAAAGGGTATATTGTATTCGTGCAAAAGTATGTAACAGCTTGAAGGAAGCGTTTCCGACCCCATAAAGTATATTTATTCTTGATCAGGATCACTAGCCGAGTCGATCTAGCCATGTCCGTCTGTCCGTCTGTCTGTGCGTCAGTCTGTCTGTCTGTCTGTCTGTCCGTATGAACGCTGAGATTTCGGAAACTATAAATGCTAGAAGATTGTCATTTTGCATGAATATTCTTGGAGCTCCTACGCAGCGCAAGTTTGTTTCAAAAAGGTGCCAAGCCCCCTCTAACGCCCACGAGCCCCCTTTAACGCCCACAGTATTGAAGCTATTATGAAAATAGTAACTGATATGTATTCCCTTCGTCAATACCTATCCATTGGCCAAGTAAAAAATTGCCACGCCTACTCTAACGCCCACAAACCAAATAAACGCTTAAACCTGGCCAGCGCCTACATTTCCGCCTTTTATGACCAGTAGTACCAATATCTGGCGGTAGATGGCGCAATACAATATACACTAGCGCCATCTAGAAAATGGCATTGGAAAAAATCTGCGTTTTTTTCTGTGGTCACTCTAATTCACATTATGTTAATGCAAATTTTAAATTATTTGAAATGTGGCGCGCATTTTCTCTCTTTTTGCTCGTATACGTTTTTCACAAGTGCATTCACCTGCGCTAGAGAGAGACAGAAGATGTGCTAGGCAGAATTGAAAGTTCTATAAAGCCTCTTCTAGAAAGAGATCCCTAAGTAAAAATCGAGCGGCGAATAACATATAAGAAGGCATATTTCTATTAAGTTGTTTAGCTGAGTAACGGGTATCTAATAGTCGAGGCACTCGACTAAAGCGTTCTCTCTTGTTAAACAATATCTTTGAACAAGATACTAATGTTTTGAATGAAATTAGTGTAAGGATTTGTGTCGAAAAAGGAATCTGTTTGTTTCTGTTTTGTCCATCTGTTAACTTATGCAAACAATCCATAATAATTATAAAAATATTTAAAAATAACACATGTTTTTTTAAGTAGTTTTCAAAGCACAAAATATTTCTGTATTTACGGATATCAAGGGAAAAAGTTCTGATAAAATCTTTTCTCGGTTTAGAGAATAAAAACTTGGAATTTTTTAAATTTAAAAGAAGTACCAAAGATAAAGCAATGCTTAATTTTCAATTTTAATTTCCGCAGGCGAAGCTGCGGGCTACAGACCCTGCTAGTTATCAATAATTTACTTTTGGCTTTGATTTTCTACACGAGGTAAACAACTAGTGACGATCACACCTTCAACAAACAAAAATTCTGATATCAACAATGAGACAATTTTAGAATGTGTATTTCATGATGAGTGTAATAATTTTTCGTCTCAAATGTTGATATCAGAACTTTTGTATATTGAAGGTGCGATCGGACCGTCACAGCAGATTTTAATTCTGTGGCTATATAATAGTAGTCGCCTTCGCACACTCTCCTAGTGCGCTTCGTCACTACGTGAACTGCTGTCCACTGTAACTGTGTTATAGCAAAAATATACCTTAATGAATCCATACAGATCTTATTCGATCCCATCCACCCGAAAGGATTATAAGAAAATGGACCTACAATGGACAAAAAACTGTGTGCCAACGTTTGGTGTTCTTGGTTTCCCAAAAACAGCGACCTGTAAACGATCCGCAGCTGGCCTACTTTATTTTAATATAGCCTGACAAAAAACTTCCCACAGCCGCCATTTTAAAAGATAAAACAAAATTAAAATTGGTTAAAATTATAAAAGAACAATATTGCCAATGTATTCCAAGTTTCGAAATCCCAGCACAATCCCTAATTGGTTAAAAAAAATCACAACAAACATGCAAAAATTCAAGTTTTATATGTATCTCGCCCTTTAAGAAATGGGAACTTACAATTTTTTGTATGGTGTTCATTATTTTAAGTGTAAAAAAAGTATTTATCCGTTTTTTATTTTCTATCCCTATTTTGGTGATGAGGTGTAGCTTCTAAAGTATGGACTGGAACTCAATGCTGGGTAGCAGAAAGTTAAAGGACATTATATTATCCGTAGGATGAGTGTAAGATAACCGGGTGATCGGAAACTCAATTTAAAAATAGAAAAGAGCCAAAAACGTCTTTACACTTAACAAAAATTGACACCATATAAAAATTGAAAGTGCCCATTTCTTAATCAGGGAGATGTACTTTAACGGAAAATAAGGTTTGTCTGTGTGGAGGAGTCCGATTTTATTTTCTAAACTGGTGGAATTAAATAAAACAGGAGAGGAAGCTAAAGGGAGTGCGAGGGAGATGTAGATACGTAGTCCTCAGCGCCATCTAGTGGCCATTTAATTTTTTGCTCATACCTTTTTAATTGATTGTCCGATTTTAAAATTCTTCTACATTTCGATAGATATTAATAAACATAACTAAATGGCATTTAAAATTTTTAGCGTGTCTGTCTGTCTATGTAAAGGGTGTTTTTCTTAGAGGTATAGAACTTTAAGTTGGCATCACTGTTCAAGATGGCGACCGATTTAACAGCTGTCAAGTGATTTATTCTCAGTTTGGTTTGGCAATTCATCATGAATAGACTCACGCCTGAACAACGCTTGCAAATAGTGCAATTTTATTTCGGAAGTTCAGTGCGTAATACGTATCGCGCACTACGTCCCTTTCATCGTCGACAAAATCGTCCATCAGAGCAGTTAATTTGATTAACCATGGAAAGTTTTCGCACCACGTTTACTCTTATTAATAACTGGCATCCCCAGAGACGACGTACGGTGCAGAAGACGCTATTGCTACTGTAAAGGAAGACCCGAATGAGTCCATCCCCCATCGAGCACAGGAATTGGTGAGCGTCTAATTTCAAGTTTTGGACCTGTAAATTGGCCTCCAAGATCTTGTGATTTAACACCGCTAGACTACTTTCTGTGGGGCTACGTAAAGTCATTGGTCTATGCGAATAAGCCACAAACGCCTGACCATTTGGAAGACAACATTCGCCGTGTTATTGCCGATATACCGCCGCAAATGTTGGGAAAAGTCATCGAAAATTGGACGTCCAGATTGGACTACATCCGAGCCAGCCGTGGCGGTCATATGCCAGAAATTATATATAAAATGTAATGATTATCTTTCGAATAAAAACAAAATTCATGTTAATCGAATAATCCATCGTTGTTTTATTGCAACTTAAAGTTCTATACCTCTGGAAAAAACACCCGTTATATAGTCGTCCGATTGTTGTTAAATTTAATTCCAGATTCGGAAATACTAAAAGAAATCATATCCTAGAGTAGAAGAGAATACACTAAAAAACCAAAGAAGCTAAAATTTATTTCCTATTACTTTCCCATTAATTTTCCGATCGTTCCTATGGCAGCTATATGATATAGTCGTCCGATTTCAAGTTTAAACTGAGAGACTAGTTTGCGTAGAAACAGACGGACAGACGGACGGGCAAACGGACGGACAGACGGACGGAGAGACGGACATGGCTAGATCGACTCGTCTAGTGATGCTGATCAAGAATATCATAATACCCTCTGCAAGGGTATAAAAACAAAGGCTGGAAGTCTCTCCTTAACTGACTAAAATTAAATTACCATTTAACGGGATCCAGAGGCCAAGTTCAAGCTTATTTTTGTCAGAGGTGGTACGAATGCAGATTCGTTTCATAGGACTATGTAAAAAGAAAGCCCAAAATCGGTATGGAAAACCCGTGCCGTCCAAGTGAGTTTTATTTTTGATCAAAAAAAATAAAAATCAACAATGCAGAGGGTATTATGATTTCAGTCAGAAGTTTGCAACGCAGTGAAGGAGACGTTTCCGACCCCATAAAGTATATATATTCTTGATCAGCATCACTAGACGAGTCGATCTAGCCATGTCCGTCTATCCGTCCGTCTGTCCGTCCGTTTCTACGCAAACTAGTCTCTCAGTTTTGAAGCTATCGCGATGAAACTTTCCCAAAAGTCTTCTTTCTATTGCAGGTAGTATATAAGTCGGAACCAACCGGATCGGATAACTATATCTTATAACTCCCATAGGAAGGAAACGTTAAAAAAAATTCTAGCTTCGGTGTTTTTTGAAATAAAACCTTCTACTCTTGGAATTATTATTTTTTAAATATTTTAGAATTTTGAATAAAATATTTTAAAAATCGGACGACTATATCATATAGCTGCCATAGGAACGATCGGAAAATTAATGGGAATGTTACAAAAAAAATAAATGTTAGCTTTTTTGGTTTTTATTGTATTCTCTTCTACTTTAGAACATGACTCTTTTAAATATTTCCGAATTTCAATTTTCATTTTATCAAAATCGGACGACTATATCATATAGCTGCCATAGGAACGATCGAAAAATTAATGGGAAATTAATTGGAAACAAATTATAGCTCCGTTGGTTTTTATTGTATTCTCTTATACTGTAGGATATGATTTTTTTTAATATTTCAGAGTTTTGAATTAAACTTAACAAAAATCGGACGACTATATTATATAGCTGCAATAGGGAAGGATAGAAAAAATAATATTAAAATAATACGAAATTGAAAATTTTTGCGATTTGTAAGTTAATAGGAACGATCTGCAAGGGTATATAAGCTTCGGCTGGCCGAAGCTAGCTTTCTTTCTTGTTATTTTTTATTTCTATTTTTTGCGTTCAGTAATAATGTAATAATAAGTAAGGTTTAAACCTTAGAATCGAATGGAAAATTAGAGTTTTAACCAACCTTTAAATTTAACAGGCGCACGAGAAAACGGCCCTTAGATGCCTGGCATACATTACATAAACTGTCTGCCTAAAGTCGTCGCAACTAGACCAAGTACCAGTTGGACTAAGACTTGCATATGAGATCTGAAGCTGTCGCCTCTGTTGGATGCAAATGAGTAAAAGTTTATTTTTGAGAGGCAAAACTGGTACTAATTTTATTGAATAAACTTAACGGTATTTATAGGTAAAAAAGTGATTAGGTATAAAGCAGAATGGGAGCATGCTCAACTACGATTCAACAGAATATGCATATGCCAGTAAGTGGGTCATTGACAATGTCGCTGACAGCTTGACGCGATACATGATACTTCAGCGTGCTAACTTATAACTATTGCTGCGACTGAAAAATTGTTTTAAAGGATAGATTCTCATTCTCCGAGCGGTGTATTATCGACAATCAAATCGAACAGTGGGCCAAGGACGGAATCATCCGGTCGTCTTGATCAAGAAACGCGACAACTCAACTCGACTCTGCATTGACAACAGAAGGATTAAATGGACCGTCTGTAATATGCTCTCGTATTCAGAGATTTGTACATGTTAACGTTCTTTGCAACTCACAATGGCCAGTACCAGCTATATACCAATTTTTCATGAGAGTTGACCCAAAAACTTCAACTTCAACTTCAACTTCAACAGACAGACAGACAGACAGACAGACAGACAGACAGACAGACAGACAGACAGACAGACAGACAGACAGACAGACAGACAGACAGACAGACAGACAGACAGACATACATACAGACAGACAGACAGACAGACAGACAGACAGACAGACAGACAGACAGACAGACAGACAGACAGACAGACAGACAGACAGGCAGACAGACAGACAGACAGACAGACAGACAGACAGACAGACAGACAGACAGACAGACAGACAGACAGACAGACAGACAGACAGACAGACAGACAGACAGACAGACAGACAGACAGACAGACAGACAGACAGACAGACAGACAGACAGACAGACAGACAGACAGACAGACAGACAGACAGACAGACAGACAGACAGACAGACAGACAGACAGACAGACAGACAGACAGACAGACAGACAGACAGACAGACAGACAGACAGACAGACAGACAGACAGACAGACAGACAGACAGACAGACAGACAGACAGACAGACAGACAGACAGACAGACAGACAGACAGACAGACAGACAGACAGACAGACAGACAGACAGACAGACAGACAGACAGACAGACAGACAGACAGACAGACAGACAGACAGACAGACAGACAGACAGACAGACAGACAGACAGACAGACAGACAGACAGACAGACAGACAGACAGACAGACAGACAGACAGACAGACAGACAGACAGACAGACAGACAGACAGACAGACAGACAGACAGACAGACAGACAGACAGACAGACAGACAGACAGACAGACAGACAGACAGACAGACAGACAGACAGACAGACAGACAGACAGACAGACAGACAGACAGACAGACAGACAGACAGACAGACAGACAGACAGACAGACAGACAGACAGACAGACAGACAGACAGACAGACAGACAGACAGACAGACAGACAGACAGACAGACAGACAGACAGACAGACAGACAGACAGACAGACAGACAGACAGACAGACAGACAGACAGACAGACAGACAGACAGACAGACAGACAGACAGACAGACAGACAGACAGACAGACAGACAGACAGACAGACAGACAGACAGACAGACAGACAGACAGACAGACAGACAGACAGACAGACAGACAGACAGACAGACAGACAGACAGACAGACAGACAGACAGACAGACAGACAGACAGACAGACAGACAGACAGACAGACAGACAGACAGACAGACAGACAGACAGACAGACAGACAGACAGACAGACAGACAGACAGACAGACAGACAGACAGACAGACAGACAGACAGACAGACAGACAGACAGACAGACAGACAGACAGACAGACAGACAGACAGACAGACAGACAGACAGACAGACAGACAGACAGACAGACAGACAGACAGACAGACAGACAGACAGACAGACAGACAGACAGACAGACAGACAGACAGACAGACAGATCTCTTGAGCTTTTCCAATTTGGAGGCGAGTTTCTTTCCAAATTCCTTAAACGAGTGTGATGTAAATGAAGCTCCTTTATCGCTGATTATTCTGCCAAATATTGAGACCCAAGTGTTTGATCACTTCCTCTGCGTTTGTTGACTTAGTGGGAAACAACCAAGTGTATTTTGAAAAGCCTTCCACCATTGCAAAAATGTATCGGTAGCATTTTTAAGTCATGTCTTATGAGCCCAGATGATCCACATGAAGCGTTGAAAGGGGAGTATCTCCTTTGTTTATAGCGTACAAGAAGTCGTCCTGCTTCCCCAATTTCTGATTATGTGTGATACGCTCGATACAGTTGGAAATGGTCTGCTTCACTTTCTTCTCGTGGTAGGAAATGTGGAAATCCTGCTGGATTGCATGCATAGTCTTCTGCGTTCCCATGTGTCCAAAGTTGTGCGAACTTGTTATTATCTCCTTTTCCATGCATCTTGGTACTGCTAAAAACTCTTGCCCATTTACTTGCTTATAAATCAAGTTGTTTTTGATTATATAATCGGCATACGGTCCATGCTAAAAAATTTCGCGAACAGCCATTAAATGTTCGTCATTTTGTTGGGCTTTCTTGATCTGACGTCATTATGGGGAAACGACTTAGGCTGTCGACATATTGCATTCTAGTTCCTGCGCGATGCTCAACGTTGAAGGTAAAGTCTTGCAAATACATCAACCACGGCGTAACTTCTCGAGGGACATCTTTTTTTAGATCGTCTGTTTGAAGGCTGCACAGTCCGTTACCAGGTCAAACTCAATACCCAGCAAATAATGGCGAAGTCTCTTTGTCGCTAGGAAAGCAGCCTTTACCTCAAGCACGTAACTGGTCGCTATTTCTTCTTGTGGTGTGGTTTTCTTACTCCAATAAAATACCGGGTGCCACTTCCCAGCACGTTGTTGCAACAGCGTTCGACCGAAGCCATGTTTTGAAGCATCAACGTGTTATTGAGTTTTGGGCCAAAACTTTTGGCGTTTTGACTTTAAATTTTCAGGACTGGCTCCTCCATAAGTGCTGATTTCAATCGATCAACGGCTTGTTTCTGTTCTCCTTCTATTTTGAAAACAGCATCCTTTTTTAGCAGCTGCGTTAAGGGTTTAGCGACAAAGGCGTAATCCTTAACAAACTTGAAAAAATACCCTGGTAGACCGAGGAACGCCTGTATACCTCTGATGTTAACCGGCATAAGAAAGTTTTTGACTGCCTTCATTTTTTCCTTTCCTGGCCATATCTGTCCATTTTCTATTTCGTACCCAAGAAAATTGATACGCTGTTTTAGAAAGTGGCATTTTGACCACTTTATGTCAAGACAGTACTGCTGGGCCTGCTTCAAGACGCGTTCCATGTCAACATTCTTCGGCTGTTTGTCCAAACACAACAATGTCATCGATGTACATTTCCATAATACCTGCATTTATCAACTGTTGAAAGATGTAAGTGACATACCTTACAAAAACTGCGGGAGAATTGCAATACCCGTTGAATTCGAATAGACCCTCTTTGGTCACGAAAGCTGTGTGTTTTCGGCTGGCTTCCTCAATTTCGACATGGAAAAATCCATTTTTGAGGTCGAACACTGAAAAATATTTCGCCTTTTGCATCTTGTCCAGCACCTCGTCTATGAGTGGAACTGGAAATCGATCTTTAAGAACCTAGGTGTTTAAAATACGGTAATCTATGCACAGCCTGTATGTCTTGTCCTTCTTCTTGGCTAGCACAACTTTACTAGCAACATCTGAACAGGACTCTCTTACAATTCCCTGCCGCAGCCATTCCTCCACCTGTTTGCGAACTATTTCTCTTTCTGCTGCTGAAGATTGGCTTGGATGTTCTCTAAAAGCTATGTTGTTGCAATTAGGGATGATTGTCATATTTACAGGGCAGGTTAGCCTCACGTCAGACGGCTTGTAGTCATCGACCATTTGCTTGACTGCTGTTTTGTATTTGCCTGGAACGTCTAGATCTAATTCATGACTTACCACGTTGTAGATGTTATGGTCGTTTTCGTCAACGACGTCGTCTCCTAGTTTGAAAGCGTATTTTCCATTCTTCAGCACAACAGTAAACTTTTTTAAGAAGTCGAATCCAATAATGATGTGCACATTAATTTTGCTGTCGGGAACAATGAGAAACCTATGTAGTGTTTGCATTCCATCTACCTCTACGTCGACATTCAGTGCACCCAGCACCGAGGTTGCAATGTTTCCAAGCCCGTACAGTTTTGCAAAACTTTTCGGCAAATTTATCCTTGTAGGTCCTCATACGCATAAGCGACACATCAGCTCCAGTGTCTACTAGGCATGCCACACTCTTTTTGTTGATCGCTAGAACTTTCTCCCTCGACTCGCTGATTACACCGACTATTGGCTTTTCACTTGTACAATTCCTTGAAGTATGCCCAGCTCCGTTGCATTTAAAGCATTTCGTCTCCTCTTTACATTCGACTCTCATATGCTCAGTTGAGCCGCAGTTGAAGCAATGCCTCTGGCTCAGATTTTGTTTATGATCGAAACGCTTTACTAGTTTTCCTGCTTTACCGAGGTCATTCTGATTTACTGCTTGCTTGCGCTGCATATTGGATTTCGTCATCATTTCGATCGTTTCGTATCGGCTTCTTAGCTCCTTGAAGGTTGTCGCACTGTATAGAGGGTATTTCAGATCGTCACGAAGCTTTAATCCATCTGCTATGTAGCGGATCACCGACTCATCCTTCACAATTCCAAGAGCTGCTATCTTACGCATGTGCAAAACAGACTCGTGAAAATGCTCGTTGTCGTTCTTCTTTCGCTCTCGAAGCTGCTTGTGTACTTCAGCACTGCTCAGCGTCTTATCAAACTCGTCCAAAAGTACTTCGCATAGGGTATCATAGTCCGAAACAGTGGTGGACTCCAGGAATAACATTGCAGTTCCCTTCATTTTCATACGAGCGTTCACATACTTTTGTTTCAACGTTAGCTCGTAGGCACTGGCATTTTGACACTCCATCAAAATCGGGGACAATTTTAGAGAAGCTCTCAATTGGAACAACGGCCCTGCTTGAATCACTTTGCCCAATTTTTGCAGCAAGCAGTTTTAGCACTTCGCTCAACTCGTTGTTGTTGGTATAGACTTCCTCGTAATTATTGGTGTATTTCAGCGCCTGTTGAAATTCAGCTTTGTGTGTTGAATCACTACTACTAGCGAACTTAGCTTGCTCCTCGATATTATTTCCCTTCTCTTCCTCCTCAAGTGGCACGAAGAAGGTATTATTCATATTCACCACTGCTGCTGCAATTTGCGAGTCCTCTGGTTTCTTTTATGAGCTATTTTGTTTTCCGCCTGGATTGAATTTTTTATTCTTTTTCGCGGAACGAATAATTTTTGTCAACTTTTTGCAATGTCAAAGTCAAAGTGCTGGGCCTTTCCCCGAAATCAAACGACGCTCACTTACACCAACGATTGAGCCCCCATGTAAGATAATTGTATATTATCTGTAGTTTATTAAAAAAGTTTAAGATTATAATAGTTTGTAGATATAAGAGTTTCATAAGATTTGTAATTAGATAACGCAACGACTCTTGTTTTGCCTGATAGTGATGGACTGTTGAGTATTATTATTGAGGAACCCAGCGTGATAAGGACTGCCAACTTTTCTAAAATCATATTATCATAGAATCATATAATAGGGTCCGTTGAACGGAAGGTCCGTAAGGTTTTGCCGTTCCGAAAATTTCCCAGTTAGTCCGCCATCCAATTTTGACGGACTTTGACGGGCTCTTTTATGCGGTATTTTGGCGATGTTTTATCGGTGCAACTCTGAATTCTTCCTCGTGACTGTGAAAAGTGGAACGATGACTGCGAGAACAAATCAAATCGAAAACGGGAAAAAATTTAATAATGCATAAGCTCATTGTTTTTTGGCTATTATTGAAGTATTTATAGTTAGTTATGAGCGGAAAAGCATTTGCAAACAGGTTGCTATGAGTAGGCCAAAATATAAGCTATTCTGCGTACAAAAACATCAATGTTTGCAGCAAATACTTAGATTATGTTCTGTACTTCGTAAATAATAACTACTGTTAATTAAACTACTGTTAATTAAAGTTTAGAAACCAACCGACCAAAACCGTTGGTGTCACAGGAATTCGAGAGATTTCCTTTTTTCGGAAAATTTACCGAAAAACGACCAAAGCTGGACGCATACACTAAATATCGAATATTCAATAAATATCGAATTTTATTTGACTAATTTGGACTATTTCCCAATAAGTTTTAAACTTAATTTATGTTTTTCTTGCAAAATTACAAAAAGATCATATGTTTAAAGCGCATATTGTACATAATAAAAGAAAAAAATTGGAAATTTGAATTACCCGCCAGGCTACATATTGCAGCCCTGAACAGCGGCAAGTTGGCAAGATTTTAAAAAGCGAACCAAAATGCCGTCTGCTCTAGAGTACTTGCGAAGGCATAAACTGCGAGAGGCTAGGACGCAGAGGAGATCCTTACAAACGGTTTTACATGGACTACCATGGAGATTTAACTCATTGGCCAGGTCCTTTCACAAGAATGCGGCCGCCCTGAGTAAATCCTTTGGCAATGTCGATATTATCGCGAATGAATCGGAAGAGTCTTGCGCTGGTAACCTATGTTTACCCCTGAAAATTAACAAAGCTTATTAGTTTAAATTAATAATAAACAAAAATTTTGTACTTTTTTACATGTATTTCTTCTTCCTTTTCACAGCCAGCGTTTTACCTGGCAAAAATAGGACATTTTTTCACGACAGTGATGCCAACTTTTTGCAAAGGCGGCCTGTTTTTATTAATTTCTCAATAACTACAATTTCTTATACCATGAAATTTTTACCAGAAATAAGTTTCATTTTAACTACAATACTAAGTACCTTTGAATAAATAATTCGTTAACAAAACATTTCCATAATTGGACAAATTTGGACAAATTTGGTATTTTAAAGTGCTAGCTAATTGGTAACACTGCCAGGTAGATGGTTTGCCGACGGATTTTTTTAGCTCATTTTTTCGAGAGGTTTTATAAAAAGCATATTTTTAAATATAAACCGAAGTAGGTATAAAAATCGTAGTATGCTGGTAGTTCATAAAATTCAATACAGTTATCTTAAATAAAGTTATATTTTTGGGAAACATTTTTAAGTTGGGTAATTTTATCAAAACGTCCGGCAAAATACGGGGGATTTAGAAACCGTCAAAAAGGACGGTTGTGACACCGAGATTTGCTATTCGGGAGAAATTCGGTTGGAATGGTTTTCTGTGACACCCCCGTATATGATATAGTTGTCCGATCCGGCTCGTTCCGACTTATATACTACCTGCAATAGAAAGAAGACTTTTGGGAAAGTTTCAAGCCGATAGCTTTAAAACTGAGAGACTAGTTTGCGTATAAACGGACAGACAGACGGACAGACGGACATGGCTAGATCGACTCGTCTAGTGATGCTGATCAAGAATATATATACTTTATGGGGTCGGAAACGTCTCCTTCACTGCGTTGCAATCTTCTGACTGAAATCATAATACCCTCTGCAAGGGTACAATTAGTGATTAATAGGAATTACCTGCAAGGGTATATAGCTTCCTTTCTTGTTGTTTCTGTTACAATATAATAAAATGGGCAGTGAATAGGTGATGGAATTGACAGTGAATAGGTGATAAAGGTGATGAAAATTTCTCTCTTTGCTGAAGATTTTGGGTGATATTTAGGCGCTAAAACAGGTCCGAAAAGGTGCCGAATTTGGTGATGAATTAGGCGATGAAAAATGGTGATGAACAGGTGCTAAAAAAGAGCCAGTTTCTGGCAGTGATGAGCTCATTCTCTTAATCTAGTTGGAAATCACGCAGTTGAAAGCAGGGATCGTAATTATTATGATTTTTAAAATAAAAATTAGAAAATAATAATTATTTGTTGATTTTTATAGAAAAAATTGAAAAATAAGTTTTATTTTCAATTTTTATAATATAAATTGAAAATAAGTCTTATTCTTAAATTTGTATTATATAAATTGAAAATAAGTCTTATTTTCCAATTTTTATTATATAAATTAAAAATAAGTCTTATTCTCCAATTTTTATTATATAAATTGAAAATAAGTTTTATTCTCCAATTTTTATTATATAAATTAAAAATAAGTCTTATTCTCCAATTTTTATTATATAAATTGAAAATAAGTCTTGTTCTCCAATTTTTATTATAAAAATTGAAAATAAAAATTGAATGCAAATATCTCTTAAACCAATGGAGTATGGGCCAAAATCTAAAAACAGGATTGATCTTCGAGTCAATACCTTTCATATGAGCTATGACATGACTATGTCCAAGGATATTTTAAGGACTTAATTCGCGGTTTTTAAAAAAATTGATCTCTTTAGTTAAACTGTGTATAATCCACTCAAGCTAATCCTAAAAATTCGCGGAATACATCTTTAGATCAATTTTTTAAAAACCGCGAATTCTTAGGGACAAGAGGATATATTTGTGTGTATCTTACATAACTTTACTTCAGATACCTAAATATGTATTCTATGTCGATTCTTTAGAAACCGCGAATTCTTAGGAACAAGAGGATTTATTTTTGTGTATCTTACATAACTTAACTTAACTAAATATACTTACTTATAAATAATTGGAAAATTCGCGACTTTTATTTTTTAATTACTTTATGCAAAATCAGACAGATGGACAGGTGCATTTCGACTGGTATATTTATTCTTATTATTTGGATTTTCTGGTACTAAATGGTTTTTTTTGACGTCATGTACTTCCATCGAACATAGAAGTTACATATATAAAACATTAAAAGGCGCTATAAGTCCTTAATGAAATGAAAGGTATTGACTCGAAGATCAATCCTGTTTTTAGATTTTGGCCCATACTCCATTGGTTTAAGAGATATTTGCATTCAATTTTTATTTTCAATTTTTATAATAAAAATTGGAGAACAAGACTTATTTTCAATTTATATAATAAAAATTGGAGAATAAGACTTATTTTTAATTTATATAATAAAAATTGGAGAATAAGACTTATTTTCAATTTTTATTATAAAAATTGGAAAATAAGACTTATTTTTAATAAGCTGCTGCTTTTTTTAATGATCTTCAAAATTTATATAACTTTTTCTCAGCATCTACGAGTCGTTGGGATATTCTCCGATCTTTCTGCAAAAAATCTTTCATTACACAGTGCAACATTTTTAGGGTTATAAAATGTAACCGCAATTCTGATTTTAAGGGCAGAAAGTACTAATTTTAAATACTAAATTTATTTGTAACGGCCATATCTTGTGAACCGATTAAAATTTCACTATCAAGTCTTCAGTGATTATGTACCTATGAACCCAAGGAACTAAATTGACAAATGACTCTTGCGATGGAGTGCACCTAGCGCGTTAAAAATCGAAAAATTAGCGAAAATTTTCGGTATTTTACCTTTAAACGGCCATATTTTGCGAATTAAAGCCATCTAAGCACAAATATGAAATTTTTTATTATATTAAAGCAGCAGGCTTACCAACAATTTTAAGTTTGAATTGAATTGCACGCAAATTATAGTTTCTAGACTGGTGCAGTATTTTTCCAAAGGTGATATGATTTTAGAAAAGTTTCCTAACAAATACATATTTTGTTTTGTATGCGTCTATAATCACAAAAACCAGTAATCGACATTAAAAAATATTCCGTTTAATGATGAGCCACTTTTTAGCCAACATTTTTTACTCTTCTGAATTTACATTTTGGTTTATTTCTGTTGGTGCGTTGTCATCGGTAGATTCCTCGGCCACGTCATATTGTGTAATTTTTTGACTCCACCAACGTACTTTGGCAAGTAAGGCATCGAGTTTTTTTCCTTTATATCTACTTTCTAATGGCATTATTGTTTGGTGGAATCGCATCGAGTTTTTTTCCTTTATATCTACTTTCTAATGGCATTATTGTTTGGTGGAATTGCTCTTGTTGCTCGTCCGATTCTGTAGGCAATTGTTTTAAAAAGTGATCCAAGTGGTGATGTAGAAAGTGAATTTTTAGCGTCATTGATGCATTAATGTTTTTGAAGGATCCCAGCATTGATGTTATTAAATCTTGAGCCTTTTGTATATTAACTCTATTTTTCCCAAGGACCCCGACAATTACAGCTTTTATACTACAAAGCAGTGAGCAGTGAAATAAGTTCGACCTATGAAAAAAATTTTAATAGTGAATAAGTGAAGTTAAAAAACAAGAGAGAACGCTATAGTCGGGTGCCCCGACTATCAGATACCCGTTACTCAGCTAAAGGAAGTGCGAAGGAGGTGGAGATAAAAACTTTGATCCGCCGTAACTTTTTAACGAATGGTCCGATTTAAAAAATTTCTTCTACATTTCGATAGGTATTGATAAACACCATAAAACTGCATTTTTACTTTTCCGAAATATTGAAATTTTTAAAATCGTATATAAGCGATTGTGGGCGTTTGGGGGGGCGTGGCACCCTTTTGAAACAAACTTGCGCTGCGTAGGAACTCCTAGAATCTGCATGCAAAATGTCAATCTTCTAGCTTTTATAGTTTCCGAGATCTCAGCGTTCATACAGACAGACAGACGGACAGACGGACAGACGGACAGACGGACAGACGGACAGACGGACAGACAGACGGACAGACAGACGGACAGACGGACAGACGGACATGGCTAGATCGACTCGGCTAGTGATCCTGATCAAGAATATATATAGTTTATAGGGTCGGAAACGCTTCCTTCTAACTGTTACATACTTTTGCACGAATCTAGTATACCCTTTTACTCTACGAGTAACGGGTATAATAAAATAAATTTTTTTAATAAACTCACTAAGGAGAAAGTTAATTGGCGCCAAACGTGGGGCCGCGCGTTTAAAAATTCTAAAGCAAGGCTTTAAAACGAAATCCCAATAGAACTTTAAAGTGAAAAAAGAATTTGTGCGGCCATCAAACCCAGATACAACCAACAAAATAAAAAAGTTTGTGTTATTTAAATAAGGAGGAAACTAATAAATGCAATAATCCCCTTAATTAAAATTATAACCAACGAAATAAAAAAGTTAGTGTTGAACTAAAAAATAAAAATGTGAAATTAATAAATGAAATAATCCCCTTTAATTACAAATTACTCCCAATTAAAAATAGTGATCGAAACATAGTTCACAGCTCCGCACAATCACAAACAAAAACAAAACCAACAATCTAAAGAACATCAAAAATTAAACATTTAAAAACAACAAAACAAGTCATCATCAACCAAAAAGGAAAAATTTATTGGCTGAAGGGCAATCCCTCGCCACAAGAAGACAGAAAATTGAAAAAAACAATTTAAAGGAAGACACAGATTGAGAGACGACCCCAACCAGGATCATCAATTGAAAGAAGACCCCATCAGGATCATCATACTAGAGGAAGAATATACTAAGGACGATTCGTGAGCGATAATATTTTTATACCCGTTACTCGTAGAGTAAAAGGGTATATTGTATTCGTGCAAAAGTATGTAACAGGGAGAAGGAAGCGTTTCCGACCCCATAAAGTATATATATTCTTGATCAGGATCACTAGCCGAGTCGATCTAGCCATGTCCGTCTGTCCGTCTGTCTGTCCGTCTGTCCGTCTGTCTGTCTGTATGAACGCTGAGATCTCAGAAACTATAAAAGCTAGAAGATTGACATTTTGCATGCAGATTTTAGGAGTTCCTACGCAGCGCAAGTTTGTTTCAAAATGGTGCCACGCCCCCTCTAACGCCCACAATCGCTTATTTACGATTTAAAAAATTTTATATTATATATTATATTTTGGAAAAGTAAAAATGCAGTTTTATTGTGTTTATCAATACCTATCGAAATGTAGAAGAAATTTTTCAAATCGGACCATTCGTTAAAAAGTTATGCGTGATCAACGATTTCTATCTCTATCTCCATCTCCCTCGCACTCCCTTAACCTGAGTAACGGGTATCTGATAGTCGGGGCACCCGACTATAACGTTCTCTCTTGTTTTTATTATTATTAATATTTAAGAGTATTGAAAACAGAAAAAAATAAAAAAAAAACAAAGTGGAAGAATTAATTTCCAAATTTGATAAAATTCTCAAAATGAATCCTCCTCAAGAGCAGGCTGGTCCGAGCAATAAAAGACCACACAAGGCGAGTCCTCCTCAAGAAGTTATAAACAATCAGGCAGTAACAAACAACACAATGTTAAATGTAGGAGAATTAATAAAACAAATTGTAAATTATGAATTGAATCCATTAAAAGACGAGATTGGAAATCTAAAACAGCAGTTATCAAATAAAATAAAGAAGGTTGAAGATTATCAGATAGAAGTTATAGATCCAAATATTAAATGGGAAACATCTTACGAGACCATCAAATCTGTAAGGGAATATAAAGGAGAGGAAGATAAGTATATCAGCTGGAGGGAGTCAGCTGAAATAGCAATGGGGCAATACGCCGGAGGAAGCGATAGGTTTTATTTAGCTTTGTCAATTTTAAGAAATAAAATAAAAAGGAATGCAAATGATGCATTAACTCATAACGGTACAGTTTTAAATTTCGATGCAATAATGGCCAGGCTTAACTTTGTCTTTGGTGACAAACGTCCAATCCATATTATTGAACAAGAATTGAACGTATTAAGCCAGGGTAAATGGATTACTATGGAACTGTTATTAGAAAGTTAACACTATTAATAAATAAAACTATCATGACTTACGGTAGAAATAAACCGATAACATTAGAAATGAACGAGAAACATAGAAAGACTGCTTTCAGAGTTTTTATAGCCGGCCTTAACGGTCATATTTTCAATATTTTCAATGAATCCCCAAGACTTACCAAATGCAATGGTTATAGTTCAGGAATTGGAAAGTAATAGTATGAGGGCTTATTTTGCTAATACCTTCTCAACCACGCAGAGGAAAAATAGTGAGCAAAATTCAAGTGGAAACGGTCAAATATATTTGAATAATAAGCCCAGACACCTAAACAATAATTATAATAACCAAAGAAATAATAATAATTTAAGAATTAACCAAGAAAGTAATAATTACAATAATAACAATCAAAACAAAAACAGTTATAATAATTATATCCAGAACAGAAATAATAATTGCAATCAGGGCAGAAATAATAACAACCAGCTAAATCAGTGGAACTCGTATAAACCACAACAAAATAAGCCAGAGCCAATGGATGTAGATGAGTAAATTCAGGTTCAAAATAGGAACAATAGCGGTTAAATTCAAGGTTATAATAATTACCAAAAAAATAATTATAATCAAAATAAATGGAACCAAAAAAAAAAAAAAAACTGGCACACAGAAAGATCAGGTCCAAAATAAAAGAGTACCGACTGGGACTGTTAACCAGCCGGCTAACAAGACAATGAGACTTAACAATATTGACGAAGACATTTTTTAGCCCAAAGCCAGGATTAGGATTACCCCACATAATTAAAAATGATAAAAAAATAAATAAAAAATTAAAAATATCAATCGACACAGGGGCAACCTCTTGTTATATAAAAACAGGAATTTATAAAAATAAAAATGAGCTCCCAATATATAAAAGAGTATTCACAGTTAATGGGTATTCAATAATAAAATATTATCATATGATAACTATATTTGACACGCGATTTACGTTTTACGAAATAAAAGGCTTAGACTAGGATTTGCTAGTAGGGTATAACCTATTAAAAAAAATCGGAGCTGTAATTGATACAGCTAAAGGAACGATAAAATATAATTGAAAGGAAGAAAAATTAAAATACGACAACAACATTCTTCCGTTAAAGGAATTTATAAAAAAAAAATACTTTGATGAAAAGACCCGAGACAGATCCGAATCTGAAATGGGAAATCAAAGCGAATTTAGTTTGGGAATTAAAAATCCTGAACACGCCGTCGTTGAATTATCCGACAAAAATAAAATATTGGGAACTAAAAATCCTGAACAAGCCGTCGTTGATTTATCCGACAAAAATAAAAGTTTGGGAATTAAGGGCCGGTTTCTCGAGTGCCGGCTAACATTTCTCGAACAGATAAAGTCCCTGCTAAGGCTTTTTGGCTTTCTCGAGCATAAATGTGAGAGCTAACTTTGACAGGGACTCGGAGTCCCTGTTAAGCGTTTTCGGCTCGATAGAATGACAGCTGATTTCCCAAAGCCAACTAAGAAGTAGAAACGAAATCACAGCTGACTTTTCCCTTGAAATATACCCAAACAGCTGATGAAATAATCGAAGCACACTTTTTTTTGCCCAATTCTGTGCGTTAACAGCACTCTGTAATTGTTTCTCGTTCAGATAAATTCAGGTGTGTCCCTGAAAACTATAACAATCAAAAAACAACTCAAAAGCAATTGTTGGGTTCCTTCAAAAATGTTCTGACATTTCCATAGCTAGAGGCGTTTTGAAGAACATTTCAGTAGGCTTTTTAAAATTTTTTCCTTTGTAGCCCATATTTAAAATCTTTTTGACATAAAAAACCCGACATTTGTATTGCTAAAAACAACCCCCTGAAATGTCGGTGTCCCCGAAAAAATAGAGGTTTAAGTTTGCTTTTTGACACGCACTTGTATGAAAAACAACATAAGGGCTACTTAGTTTCATCCGATACATTTGAATTTCTTTCGATCAGCATTTAAAATTAAGCCGCTGAACACATAATCCAATGCATTTTGTTAAATCTTCTTCAAAATTAATTCGAAAAAAGGTTACCAAAGCCTTGGACATTTATGAAAATGATGCAGATATTTTCAAACTTACAAACTGAACCAAATGTAGAACGAAAAAAATTGACATTTCAAAGCATCAAATTCAGGTTTGAGGGAACCCGACAATTGTTTTTCTGTTGCTTTTGATTGAGACAACAAGGAAAACAAGGGAGTTTCTTAGTTGTTTGTTGTTTTTGAAAGCAACTCTCCGAAAAAACTCTAGTGTTTTCTGGGACACACCTGATTAAAGCAGTCGAGAAAGCCGATTTGCTTTTACGAACAGTTTATCTGTTCTTTAAGTTTTTCGGACAGATTGCTATCAGGGACTTTGACAGGGACTCGAGAAACCGGCCCTAAATCCCTAAATCGTGGAAATATCCGACAACCAAAAAATTAACAATATGAAAACATCATCTGCAAATCAATTGAAGGATTTGGAGGATGAAATACTAAGCATTATCAATAAAGAGCATTCGAAAATAAATATGCAAATTCCATTTATGAGAGATATTCGCGGTGAAATAAACATCGAAAACGATAGGGCCATATATAGCAAACAATATCCGTATGCTCTATCGGCTTCAGATTTTGTGAACTCAGAAATAGATCGAATGTTAAAAGAGGAAATTAAAAGGCCAAGTAGTACCCAAAAAAGGTTTTAACGAAGATGAAACTCCAAAACTCAGACTTGTAATAGATTTTAAAAAACTAAATGATAATACAATTCCGGATAGATACCCAATGCAGGATCCTTCGGTAATTTTGTCAAATCTTGGCGAGCTAAATACTTTTCCACAATCGATTTAGAATCTGGATTTCATCAAATTCTCATGAGTGAAACAGACGTACAAAAAACATCGTTCTTAATAAACAATGGAAAATACGAATTCCTGAGAATGCCATTTGGGTTGACTAACGCTCCCAGAATTTTCCAAAGAGCAATGGATGATATATTAAGAGAAGAAGTCGGTAAAACATGCCATGTTTATATGGATGGCATTATAATATTTTCAAAAACTATTGAACAACATTACAAAGATCTAATTGTCATAATTAAAAATTTGCTGAACGCAAACATGAAAATTTCTATTGAAAAATCAAAGTTCTTTAAATTAGAAACTAATTTTTTAGGTTACGTTGTTTCTCATAATGTGATCAAAACCGATCCCGAGAAAATTTCTACAATCCCAAAATACCCAATTCCTAAAAATATTCGAGAGCTTAGAAGCTTCCTAGGTCTTACAGGATATTATAGAAAATTTGTCCAAAATTACGCAAAAATTGCGAAACCATTAACAAAATATTTAGAAGGTCAAAAAGTATCTAAAAAAGCTTCACGTAGAGCTTCAATACAGTTGGACGATTCGGCTGTAAGAGCTTTTAACGAGCTCAAAGATAATTTAATCGCACAAATAGAACTGGTTCAACCCGATTATAATAAAAAATTTAGGTAATACTATACATTAGCGGACTCACCCCCGAAATTCGCGAAAAATTAATCCTCGATGGACCGCGATTTCTTAAGAATTTACGTGCAAAAAGAACTTGGCGGTCGGCCATGGTTCTCTTGTAATTAAATTTTAAAGTTCCCGGGTTTGCTATAAAAAACAATGGTGCTTTTCTCATATTTTCAATCAAAGCAATTACTTTTTAATGAGTTCCTATAAAATTAATATGTTGTTTAAATGAGTTCCTATAAAATTATTTAATTGTTTAAATAAGTTCCTATAAAAACGTATAGAATTTTTTAATTGAAATAGTTTTAATGAACACTTTTCCGCACCACCATTGAGGAAAAGTTCCAGGTTTTTCTTTAATAACCTTTTAGGGCCTAGAAATCTCTCTGCTGAAGTATTCCCGAATAGGAAGTATTTGAAGTATTTGTAAAAGAAAGACTGCGCCGGAAGCGAAAAAAAAATTTAAGAATAAATCGCGCGATTTTTTCTTACATTTTTTTCGCCTGCGGCGCATTTTTTCTTGTTCTGTATTAAACAAGTAGTTTTAGCTGAATAAGGGTTGTTGTGTCGCTCAGAAAAATAAATTCAATCTTTATGTTTGGTTTTGGGTGGAAAAGACTAAAAGAAAGGTTAAAATATAAATTCCTCCTTGGACCGCGATTTCTTCTCATTATAATAAAAATCTCTCTGCTGAAGTATTCCCGAATAGGAAGTATTTGAAGTATTTGTAAAAGAAAGACTGCGCCGGATGCAGCTAATTGATTGGAGTGGGCTAGTAATCGGTCGTTGTAGCGGCTTGAGTGCATGTTGATTTGCTCTCTCACTGAAGGAATGTGCAGGTCACTGGCTAGGACCTCATTTCGCACGTACCACGGTGCATTTGCTATCGTGCGCAGAGCTTTGTTTTGCATTCTTTGTATCCTCAGGATGTTAGAATCCGAAGCAGTGCCCCATATTTGAATGCAGTAAGTGAGCGATGGGACAACGATAGACTTGAACAGCAACATCTTGTTACTGAGGCTGAGCGTACTTCTTCCTCTAAGCATCCAGTTCAGCTTTCGAAGCTTGGCACGACAAGTGGCTGCGACTTTGGTTATGTGCTGCCTCCACGTAAGACGCTTGTCCAAGATCAATCCCAAATACTGGGCCTGGGGGGATTGCGGGATGACTGTGTCCTGGAAATAGACCCTGGGAAGGATTTTACTTCTTAGCGAGAAGTTGCAATGCTCCTATAATACCATTAAATTAAAGATACCGCAAATACCAGAGCTGATGGACTATAGGCATAGTGGCAACTTATGCTTAGAAAAGCCACATTTATCGAAATAAAATGGTGGCAGGCCTGGACACCGACCCATGTCACATTTTGTCGGCCTGTGAAGTTATTCACCCAAAATTATTTATAAGCCAGGAGCAACATATGTAGTCGCGGATGCTTTATCAAGGATCCAAATAAACAACTTAACGGAAAGTATCGAATCGGTCTCAGATCAAAACACTCAGCATTCACCCGAAAGTAGTTTTGAGAATGTCATACAAGAAACCCGAAAACCCTTAAACCAGTTTAAGCAACAATTGCTAATAGCAACGGGGAGGTATACAATACATGAGTCGATTACCGTTTTCGAAAAGACTAGACATATAATAGAGTATGATACTCCAGAAAATTTAATATCAATTTTAAGAGAATATATTCAACCTAATAAACCCATAGGAGTTCATTGTACTTTAGAAGATTTTTATAAAATTCAAAAACCACTTAAAGATAATTACTCGTAGTTACTCGTAAACTTACTCGTAGAGTAAAAGGGTATATTGTATTCGTGCAAAAGTATGTAACAGGTAGAAGGAAGCTTTTCCGACCCAATAAAGTATGTATATTCTTGATCAGGATCACTAGCCGAGTCGATCTAGCCATGTCTGTCTGTCCGTAAGTCTGGCCGTCAGTCCGTCCGTATGAACGCTAAGATCTCGGAAACTACAAAAGCTAAAAGGTTGAGATTTTCCACACATATTCTTGGGCAGCGCAAGTTTATTTCAGCCGAGCGCCACGCCCCCTCTAACGCCCACAATCGCTCACTAACGATTTTAAAATGTGTCCTGCGCCCACATCCTTAAAGATTTCCGAGAAGTATAAATGAAATTTTGTTGTGTATATTTATACCTATCAAAATGTAGAAGACATTTTTCAAATCGGACCATTCATTAAAAAGTTATACGCAATCAAAATTTATATATCTATCTCCCTCGCACTCCCTTTAGCTGAGTTACGATTATAGTCGGGAAACCAACCCAAGTACAGCGTTCGCTTTAGCTGAGTCACGGGTATTAAATAGTAGGGACACCAACCCGACTATAGCGTTCTCTCTTGTTTTATAAATAATTTTTTATATACAAAAACATTTGTCCAGTTTCAGAAATTCTGCAACAATTTCCCTTGGCCAAAACCTTGATGATAGACAACGAACCAAGTTTCTCTTCATCCCAATTTAAATCTTTCGCGCAGAGAAACGGGATTTCTATATTCTTTACGGATTCTCGACATAGTACGTCTAACGGTCAAATAGAAAGGGCACACTCAACGCTAACAGAAATTGCTCACTGCATCAAAGACGAGCTTAATTTAATTGATTATTCTGAAATTATCATTAGAACGGCTCAAAAATATAATTTAACAATTCACTCTATAACTAACCAAAGACCGTATGTATTATTATTTAATAAAATACAACATGATAAAACATATTATCACTATGGACGGCAGTCCATGTAGTGACGAAGCGCACCAGGAGAGTGTGCGAAGGCGACTACTATATATACACAAAGAAATGAAAATCTACTGTGATGGTCCGATCATAATGAATGATACACCTATCGAAAGGTATTACGAAAACTAACAGGATTGCATACCAAGACTCTAAGAAAATCAATTGGCTTGGGAGAGAGAGCGGTGAAAGTGAAAAAGTGAAAATTTCGAAATTTGGAGCTGTTGGGGCCGGTGGGGATAAATGCCCCCTCGCAATGTTTTAGTTTTATTCCTTTTGAAAATACCCGTCGAATGAGAGGTCATTTGTCAAAATCCGACGCTCCGTTCAAAAGTTATAGCCAAAATAAGATTTTCTTCGTCTTCCCAAAATGAAAATTTAATTCTGTTTGTCAGTTTGTCAGTTTGTCCAAAACATGTTTTTTAAGTTTTGAAAATTTGATATGACGTCCATCACATCGATATAAAAAACTTTTCTTCTACCACTTTTGGAAAAACTCGCTAGTTTAGCGGGAAAACAGCTATAAATAGCTAAAATTCGGAAAGCCACCCCCATTTAACGCTCAGAAATTATCTAACCCCACACCGCCGCCTGCAAAAAGGAACAGCGGGAATTTGAGAAGTCGGTTTTTGTGTTCTTGAAATCCTGATCAGGGACCGTAATCAATAAAGGTATATTAGGTATATTAGGCATTTTTCGAGTTATTAATACTACCAACACGAATTTTTATTTTTTAACAACACTTTAAAGTGGCTTAGGCCACGATCTGACGATCAAATTATTTTATTTCACAGAAAATGTTTAAAAATGTATAAAACAATAATAGTTTTCTTTGTAATTTAATGGCAATCCTTGATAAATGTGATCAAATATTTAATCGTCTTACCGTGGCTTTTCTTAATAATTTTTTTTTGAATCCCACATTCATTCTTATTATTATTTGTAAACAAAATTTAAGATAAATGTGAGAACAAGATTTTTGGTTAAAATATAAATTCCTCCTTGGACCGCGATTTCTTCTCATTATAATAAAAATACACATGTGGTCATCCATGGTTATGAGAGTTCTTAAGAAATCACTGTCCATAGAGGATCATTCTTACGCGGTTGTGAGGACTAGTTCCCTATAATACCATTTTTTATATAGCATATTTTTATTTATGGCGTTGATCAACCAACTTAATGGTTATAAAACGCATAATTTAGAACATAGAAACAAATAACTGGAAACATAACATGAGTGTGGAAATAACAATTTTATAACATTGACAGTTCTACATTACTGTCTCAGGACGCGGGTTTGATGGCGTCCTCTTGTCCAGAGATCACCAGGGTGTCGACGCTTCAGCCTTCTTCTTGTGGTTGGGTTTGCCAAGGATGCAGCTAATTGATTGGAGTGGGCTAGTAATCGGTCGTTGTAGCGGCTTGAGTGCATGTTGATTTGCTCTCTCACTGAAGGAATGTGCAGGTCACTGGCTAGGACCTCATTTCGCACGTACCACGGTGCATTTGCTATCGTGCGCAGAGCTTTGTTTTGCATTCTTTGTATCCTCAGGATGTTAGAATCCGAAGCAGTGCCCCATATTTGAATGCAGTAAGTGAGCGATGGGACAACGATAGACTTGAACAGCAACATCTTGTTACTGAGGCTGAGCGTACTTCTTCCTCTAAGCATCCAGTTCAGCTTTCGAAGCTTGGCACGACAAGTGGCTGCGACTTTGGTTATGTGCTGCCTCCACGTAAGACGCTTGTCCAAGATCAATCCCAAATACTGGGCCTGGGGGGATTGCGGGATGACTGTGTCCTGGAAATAGACCCTGGGAAGGATTTTACTTCTTAGCGAGAAGTTGCAATGCTCCTATAATACCATTAAATTAAAGATGCTTTATCAAGGATCCAAATAAACAACTTAACGGAAAGTATCGAATCGGTCTCAGATCAAAACACTCAGCATTCACCCGAAAGTAGTTTTGAGAATGTCATACAAGAAACCCGAAAACCCTTAAACCAGTTTAAGCAACAATTGCTAATAGCAACGGGGAGGTATACAATACATGAGTCGATTACCGTTTTCGAAAAGACTAGACATATAATAGAGTATGATACTCCAGAAAATTTAATATCAATTTTAAGAGAATATATTCAACCTAATAAACCCATAGGAGTTCATTGTACTTTAGAAGATTTTTATAAAATTCAAAAACCACTTAAAGATAATTACTCGTAGTTACTCGTAAACTTACTCGTAGAGTAAAAGGGTATATTGTATTCGTGCAAAAGTATGTAACAGGTAGAAGGAAGCTTTTCCGACCCAATAAAGTATGTATATTCTTGATCAGGATCACTAGCCGAGTCGATATAGCCATGTCTGTCTGTCCGTATGTCTGGCCGTCAGTCCGTCCGTATGAACGCTAAGATCTCGGAAACTACAAAAGCTAAAAGGTTGAGATTTTCCACACATATTCTTGGGCAGCGCAAGTTTATTTCAGCCGAGCGCCACGCCCCCTCTAACGCCCACAATCGCTCACTAACGATTTTAAAATGTGTCCTGCGCCCACATCCTTAAAGATTTCCGAGAAGTATAAATGAAATTTTGTTGTGTATATTTATACCTATCAAAATGTAGAAGACATTTTTCAAATCGGACCATTCATTAAAAAGTTATACGCAATCAAAATTTATATATCTATCTCCCTCGCACTCCCTTTAGCTGAGTTACGATTATAGTCGGGAAACCAACCCGAGTACAGCGTTCGCTTTAGCTGAGTCACGGGTATTAAATAGTCGGGACACCAACCCGACTATAGCGTTCTCTCTTGTTTTATAAATAATTTTTTATATACAAAAACATTTGTCCAGTTTCAGAAATTCTGCAACAATTTCCCTTGGCCAAAACCTTGATGATAGACAACGAACCAAGTTTCTCTTCATCCCAATTTAAATCTTTCGCGCAGAGAAACGGGATTTCTATATTCTTTACGGATTCTCGACATAGTACGTCTAACGGTCAAATAGAAAGGGCACACTCAACGCTAACAGAAATTGCTCACTGCATCAAAGACGAGCTTAATTTAATTGATTATTCTGAAATTATCATTAGAACGGCTCAAAAATATAATTTAACAATTCACTCTATAACTAACCAAAGACCGTATGTATTATTATTTAATAAAATACAACATGATAAAACATATTATCACTATGGACGGCAGTCCATGTAGTGACGAAGCGCACCAGGAGAGTGTGCGAAGGCGACTACTATATATACACAAAGAAATGAAAATCTACTGTGATGGTCCGATCATAATGAATGATACACCTATCGAAAGGTATTACGAAAACTAACAGGATTGCATACCAAGACTCTAAGAAAATCAATTGGCTTGGGAGAGAGAGCGGTGAAATTGAAAAAGTGAAAATTTGGAAATTTGGAGCTGTTGGGGCCGGTGGGGGTTAAATGCCCCCTCGCAATGTTTTAGTTTTATTCCTTTTGAAAATACCCGTCGAATGAGAGGTCATTTGTCAAAATCCGACGCTCCGTTCAAAAGTTATAGCCAAAATAAGATTTTCTTCGTCTTCCCAAAATTAAAATTTAATTCTGTTTGTCAGTTTGTCAGTTTGTCCAAAACATGTTTTTTAAGTTTTGAAAATTTGATATGACGTACATCACATCGATATAAAAAACTTTTCTTCTACCACTTTTGGAAAAACTCGCTAGTTTAGCGGGAAAACAGCTATAAATAGCTAAAATTCGGAAAGCCACCCCCATTTAACGCTCAGAAATTATCTAACCCCACACCGCCGCCTGCAAAAAGGAACAGCGGGAATTTGAGAGGTCGGTTTTTGTGTTATTGAAATCCTGATCAGGGACCGTAATCAATAAATATATATTAGGTATATTAGGCATTTTTCGTGTTATTAATACTACCAACACGAATTTTTATTTTTTAACAACACTTTAAAGTGGCTTAGGCCACGATCTGACGATCAAATTATTTTATTTCACAGAAAATGTTTAAAAATGTATAAAACAATAATAGTTTTCTTTGTAATTTAATGGCAATCCTTGATAAATGTGATCAAATATTTAATCGTCTTACCGTGGCTTTTCTTAATAATTTTTTTTTTGAATCCCACATTCATTCTTATTATTATTTGTAAACAAAATTTAAGATAAATGTGAGAACAAGATTTTTGGTTTTGGTGCAAATCATAGGATTTTTTAATATTTTTTAATATTTTTTTTGTTAAAAAAATTATAATCGTAGTGCCATAGAAGTGGCCTGATAGTGATGCTACTCAGAAACCCACCCCATTTAACGCTTAGAAATTATCTATCCCTACACCGCCGCCGGCAAAAAGGAACAGGATTTCAAGAACACAAAAACCATTTTCTCACTTTCCCGCTCAGCTCAACATTAACGAAGGGGGATTTCAACTAGGGATGTCAAAACTATATCAATATCGATATTTTTTGCAAAAAAAAATATATTTTTATCGTGATATTTATTTAGCAAAATATCACAATATCGATATTTTATTTTTCGATATTATTTGATATTTGCATATCTTTCTCTCATCTGCACAAAAAAATGAAGCGTGTTAAAATTTATTTCGGTGAAATTAATAAAAACAAACTAAGTGCAAACTTTGTTTGAAAACTATTAAAACAAGTGGGGAATACATCAAATAACTAATAACTAATAAAATAAGATATTTAAGAAATTTATATTGTTTAAACTTTTCTAGCGCTTTTAGATTAATTTTAGGGCAAAAGTCTTTGTTGTTAGCTTATTTACGCGGCTAAAATTTTGAAATTCAACTGAAAAAAAGAATATCAAAAGTATCTGACATATCGATGTTTTTTGGCGATATATTATATATCATATTTATATTTTTATAAAAGAAAATATATCAGCGATACAATATTTTTAAAATATTTGACATCCCTAGTCAACAGACTAAAAGCCGAAGCGTCAGGCAGCCGATGGGACTACCTCGTATAGTAATCGGTCATTTAATAAGTCTCCCTGTGCGAGCGACATTCGAATGCATTCAAACGGACAAATGAGTCACTCATTCTTAAAACTTGTATAACTTTACTCATAACTGTACTCATTACTTTAAATTTTGAGTGAATGCAGTACTTGTGACTGTATTGCCAAATACTGTACTCACTTTTCCAGACACAGTACAGTATATTGTGAATACAGGTTTTGGTTTAGAATAACTTATTGTACAGTGAATGAAGATTTCCAACAATTACAAAGCCTACTGAATTTAAAAAACGTTAAAGCTTGCATATTTCTTTGTAATATTGTAATCTATCCACTAGCATAATAACTTAAAATCTAATGAAAGAAACGAAGCGGCGTTAGTCATAAAATTAACGGATTTATTAACACATCAATTGATATTTAAGACTTTTCATTAATGCTGTCTATGTTAGAGTTGAGAAACATTAGTTTATTGACCATGTCTTCAGTCGAAGCAATTTTTTAACGGTTTTCAAAAATTCGATTTTTGCAATAGAAATCAAGCAAAGAAATAATATCGCACTCGGCATTCGTATTATTCTTCGATTTAGCTACCGACAACTCTCACACTTTTTTTTCTACTCAGAGTTCAGTACTATACAATAGTAATTGAGACGACACTCATAGTATTTTTTAAATTGAGAAGCATACACATAGTATTAAAAAAGTGTTGCAACTCTAAAATAGTGCACTCAGTTAATATCGGTATTGTATCTTCACCGCGAACTCAGGCTTTAGCCCAAGTTAATAGAAGGGCCCCACGCGTAACAAGGATGTCTTTGAGCCACTTGTTTGTACTGCTGGCACTGCATCGACGTCCATCATAAGATTTTTTGTCAGCATCAGCTAATACTAATGAAGAGCAACTATCGGATATATAAATATTTTAAATATCCCTAATGTTGTTGAGTTGGCCTCTGTGAGAATAAGGTATCACAAAAGTACTGTATTTTTGGATGACGGTCTAAATAATACATTTGTGAACGGAAAGCCAAAAATGGTGAATGGTGTTGTGTGGGAATAGAGTATAACTCGCACGGTTATTTTTTAAGTCTACTCGCAGTCACACTGTTTTGAAAATGTATTAGATTAAAATTTGTACAAATGGGGAAAGAAGGTTGTAAATTAATATCGTCGTACAATTTTAAAATCGAGTACTTTTCAGATCATCGCTTGAGTTCTTCCAAAAGGCTAAAGCCGCCGCATCATTCCTACTTAGCAAGATATAAAGACTACCCGTTTACTCACTCTATTTCCAATTCTGAGACGTCAAAAAAGCATAATGATATTGATGAACAGAGGTGCAATGTTAATATCCATAAACTCCAGTTCAGCCGCACGAGAAATATTGACACACAAAAATCAAAATATTTGTATATTACTACATCGCCCAACGACGGGGCAAAAAAAGGTAAAAGGCGACGCAATAGTGAAACATCCAGTGATGAGGAGCGGTGGCTTACTGCCATAGAAACTGGAAAACTGGACGATGTTGATGAAGAGCTGAGGAAAATCAAAGATCCCAAGTTGATGACAGCTCGTCAACGTGCTATGTATGAGCGAACACAGGATACCGATATAAATGGCTTTGTTGAAGAGCTAATTGCTCTTCCTAGTGGTTATAAAGAAAAGGAAAAACCTCAAACGGCGGAGGAAATTCAAAAGGCTGTACTGAAATCCCAGAAACGAAAACAGCAAGCTGACGAACGACGGGAGAAGGATAAACAAAAAACGATGGAACGCTTGTTAAAAAAACAGGAGACTAACAAACGTCAGTCGTTAATTCGTAATAAAAGACTACTAAAGTACTCTTCTCCAAAAATAACCTATGTAAGTGCTGTTAAAGGTAACTATATAAGTGTCCCGCCAGGTGAAGAGTTTCCTCTATTGGCACAATTACCTCGCACGCCGCCTCTGGAACAGTTATGCTATGTTAGCGGATGTGAAAATCGAAAGGCTTACAACTGCTCCACCACAAAAGTACCCTTATGTAGTCTTAAATGTTATCGTAAAAATATTGTACAACATTTCAACCAATAAATAGAGACAAAATGTTTTAATAATGATTCACACAAAAATGGTTTATTATTTCATTTTGGGACGTTTCGATTCGTTGCAAATACTGGAGTTCGTTCTTCAAACGTTCTAATTCCACAGTTTGCTCCAAAATCTCGTATTCGTAGACTTGCTGCTCACTCTGGCGCCGATTAGAAATGGTCTTTAATTGATTTTGAGTGCCAATAGAGAGTAGTTTTTCATTATCGAGGTCTTTTGTGAAAGTTGCATATATTTTCCGAATATCAAGAGCTAATTTCTTAAAAAAGTTTAAATTGTTAGAGTATTGAAAGAATTCTTGTTTAAACTTTTTTTTTTCTCGGACAAGGCGCGGATTTTCAAATCTTAGTCTGTAGATGTCATCTATAAACAATCCAACCTTTTTAAGTTCCTCCATTTTTATGTTATTATGGTAACGATACAACTACAACTACTAAAAAAATCAATATACATACATATATGTGTAAGTCAAATTAGCATCAGTGACTTATCGGCGATTGAGGAACGGTGACACAAGGAACATAAGACTTGTATTTTCTTGCTAATTATAAAAAAATATCCAAATTACCCATCATTTGCATTTTAAGCCGCTTGAGGACTGTATGCCGCTCTCCGATCAAGATGATTTTTCAATCAAATACTTAATTCTATGGTCCAAATGCTTAAGTTTTATTTTACAAGCTTTTAAAATTTTTTTAAGGGGGGAGACACAAACCCTGCAGGAAATGTGCGAAACTAGTCTGAAAAACAACTAGTTTAAAAACTGGTTGAAAAAATGAATAATACAAAACCAGGGACCGTAAATAACAGTTATTTGTGATTTTTAATAGGGAAACAATGGATTACAACATGGATTACTTTGCCATAGGCAAAGTAATGTGGTCGGGACACAATTTGCATTACTAGTAATGGGAAAAGTATGCTAGGGCCGAGTCACATTCGGGTCTCCATTACGAATTCACATACATTTTGAAAAACGTATGCTGAGTTGTAATGCTGGTCATTTATGAAAACAAAAAATATTCTTTCCTCATGTAGAAATTAAACATGGGTATTATTGTATAATGAATGGAAAGGCTAACCGCTCGGCCATTGTCTGTAGTTTTTTTAGTTCGTTAAACTATATTATTAAAGTTCCGAAGCTCAAACGTGCCGGAGGGGAATCGAAAAACGAACACATAGGCAATAATTTGTAGGTGTGTTTGTGATTTTTGACAAAAGGAAATCGTTAACGAACAAAAATACGAAGTCATAGGAGCTCTGATTACAACTTCACTGTCGAAAAACAGCGATCGTAATCGATTACAATGCCTACACTTGTAATGCATTTTTTCTCCAGACCCCATTCACATGTTCGCCGCTGGGATGTGGGAGCACGCTCAGAGCGAAGAGAGGAAAGAAGTGGGCAGACAGAACAGTCGTCAGCGGAAAAATTCAAGGTTCACTGTTAGGGCTAGTACTCAACCCAACAAAAAGTCGTCCAAATCAAAAAACTTCATATGAAAACATTGTCAAGAAATTGGATTTCTTATAAAGTTTTTGGATTTGGACGATTTTTTGTTGGGTTGAGTATTAGCCCTTAGTCGTTTTTCCTCAAAATCTGTGGGTTTGATTTTGATTAAACTTTCAGATAAGAAGCTTGAGTTAACCCTTATTAGCCTGGTTTAGCGTGCATATAGGCACAACCTCTGTGAGGGGAGCAGTTAACCAAATGGTGAATACCCGCTTTTTCAAATGCATTTTTGAAACACTAGACATCGGATTTTGCCCCAACCAATATATTTTAATACATACATTTTTCAATTGAACCCCTATAAAAAGCGGGAAAATTGAAAAAAAAAGAATGGTTCAAAATTACATCGTTCAACCTTTGTTGCTTACTCCTCGACGGTAATTTGACGTTCATTTCATATGTTATCAGTTTTGCACTAGTTGCTGTTACAGCTGTAAGGCCCCTCTAAAAATTAAGAAAGGAAGCTAGCTCTGGCCAGCCGAGAATACAATAAAAACCAACAAGAAAGGAAGCTAGCTTCGGCCAGCCGAAGCTTATATACCCTTGCAGATCATTCCTATTAATTAACAAATCGCAAAAATGTTCAATTTTCTAAAATTTCTCATTAATTTTCCGATCGTTCCAATGGCAGCTATATGATATAGTTGTCCGATTTTGATCAAATTAAAATTGAAATTCGGAAATATTTAAAAAGAGTTATATCCTAGAGTAGAAGATAATACAATAAAAACCAAAGAAGCTACAATTTATTTCCTAGTACTTTTCCATTAATTTTCCGATCGTTCCTATGGCAGCTATATGATATAGTAGTCCGATTTTTTAAATAATTAATTCGAAATTCAGAAATATTTAAAAAATAACATCCCCAAAAGTAGAAGGTAATATTTCAAAAAACACCGAAGCTAGAATTTTTTAAAGTTTTTTTCTTCCGATCCTTCCTATGGGAGCTATAAGATATAGTTGTCCGATCCGGTCGGCTCCGACATATATACTACCTGCAATAGAAAGAAGACTTTTGCGAAAGTTTCGTCCCGATAGCTCAAAAACTGAGAGACTAGTTTGCGTAGAAACAGACAGACGGACAGACGGTCAGACGGACAGACGGACAGACGGACGGACAGACGGACATGGCTAGATCGACTCGTCTTGTGATGCTGATCAAGAATATATATACTTTATGGGGTCGGAAACGTCTCCTTCACTGCGTTGCAAACTTCTGACTGAAATCACAATACCCTCTGCAAGGGTATAACAAAGCAATAATTTATTTCCTATTATATTCCCATTAATTTTCCAATCGTTCCTATGGCAGCTATATGATATAGTCGTCCGATTTTGATAATTCGAAATTCAGAAATATATAAAAAATGGTATTTACAAAAGTAGGAGTTTGTATATTAAAACAAGAGAGAACGCTATAGTCGAGTGCCTCGACTATTAGATACCCGTTACTCAGCTAAACAACTTAATAGAAATATGCCTTCTTATATGTTTTTCGCCGCTCGATTTTTACCCAGGGATCTCTTTCTAGAAGACGCTTTCTAGAACTTTCAATTCTGCCTAGCACATCTTCCGTCTCTCTCTAGCGCAGGTAAATGCACCTGGGAAAAACGTATACGAGCAAAAAGAGACAAAATGCGCGCCCCATTTTAAATAATTTAAAATTTGCATTAACATAATGTGAATTAGAGTGACCACAGAAAAAAACGCAGATTTTTTCCAATGCCATTTTCTAGATGGCGCTAGTGTATATTGTATTGCGCCATCTACCGCCAGATATTGGTACTACTGGTCATAAAAGGCGGAAATGTAGGCGCTGGCCAGGTTTAAGCGTTTATTGGGTTTGTGGGCGTTAGAGTGGGCGTGGCAATTTTTTACTTGGCCAATCGATAGGTATTGACGAAGCGAATACATATCAGTTACTATTTTCATAATAGCTTCAAAACTGTGGGCGTTAAAGGGGGCTTGTTGGCGTTAGAGGGGGCGTGGCACCTTTTTGAAACAAACTTGCGCTGCGTAGGAGCTCCTAGAATATTCATGCAAAATGCCAATCTTCTAGCTTTTATAGTTTCCGAGATCTCAGCGTTCATACAGACAGACAGACAGACTGACGGACAGACAGACGGACAGACGGACAGACGGACATGGCTAGATCGACTCGGCTAGTGATCCTGATCAAGAATATATATACTTTATGGGGTCGGAAACGCTTCCTTCTAGCTGTTACATACTTTTGCACGAATACAATATACCCTTTTACTCTACTAGTAACGGGTATAAAAACACCCAAGATATATTTTTTTAAATTTGTTTCCCGATCAATACTATGGGATCTACACGATATAGCTGTGTGATCCTGCTTGTCCCGACTACTGCCTGCAAAAAAATGAAGACTTTTGAAAAAAATTTTAGTCTGATAGCTTCAAAACTGGAAGACTAGTTTGCGTCGAAACTGCCAGACAGACGGACGGACAGACGGACATGATTAAATCTAGTGATGCTGATCAAGAATACTTTATGGCAGGGGTGCTCAAAACTGCCTTATGGCAGTGCAGTTACAAACACCATTAAAGGAAAAACACACGCACGCGAGTAACAAGTCACACACAGTCATGAAAAAGACAACAACACTTTGCATAGTGAGTTGAGGAGAAAAAAAAACTTCAATGGAATTTGTTGTTGGCTTGGTTCGCTCTTGTCTATTACGAACAGCGACACAAAGAGGACTCGGGGTGTGCATAGGCAAGCATTTCGAGTGCACTGCCGTATTGTTAGTGCTATTACTTACAATTGCATTGTTACTAGTTTTGTACAGGGACCGTAAATAACAGTTATTTGTGATTTTTATTTTAAAAAGACTACTGTGATATTTGGTTTTCTTTTTACTCTTGTCCACAAAGTATATGAATTTCAACAACTCTGGAAAGCAAATAAACAGTTATTTGTTCATGTCTATAAAGAGCATAAAAACCAGTTAAATTGTTGATTAAAACTTGTACAAAACTCAGTAGGCCTTTTAAAATAAAAATCACAAATAACTTTTATTTACGGTCCCTGTACAAAACTAGTAACAATGCAATTGTAAATAATAGCACTAACAATACGGCAGTGCACTCGAAATGCTTGCCTATGCACACCCCGAGTCCTCTTTGTGTCGCTGTTCGTAATAGATAAGAGCGAACCAAGCCAACAACAAATTCCATTGAAGTTTTTTTTTCTCCTCAACTCACTATGCAACTCACTATGCAAAGTGTCATTTTTTTTTCAAAAATGAAGACTTTTGAAAAAAATTTTAGTCCGATAGCTTCAAAACTGGAAGACTAGTTTGCGTCGAAACTGCCAGACAGACGGACGGACAGACGGACATGATTAAATCTAGTGATGCTGATCAAGAATACTTTATGGCAGGGGTGCTCAAAACTGCCTTATGGCAGTGCAGTTACAAACACCATTAAAGGAAAAACACACGCACGCGAGTAACAAGTCACACACAGTCATGAAAAAGACAACAACACTTTGCATAGTGAGTTGAGGAGAAAAAAAAACTTCAATGGAATTTGTTGTTGGCTTGGTTCGCTCTTATCTATTACGAACAGCGACACAAAGAGGACTCGGGGTGTGCATAGGCAAGCATTTCGAGTGCACTGCCGTATTGTTAGTGCTATTACTTACAATTGCATTGTTACTAGTTTTGTACAGGGACCGTAAATAACAGTTATTTGTGATTTTTATTTTAAAAGGCCTACTGAGTTTTGTACAAGTTTTAATCAACAATTTAACTGGTTTTTATGCTCTTTATAGACATGAACAAATAACTGTTTATTTGCTTTCCAGAGTTGTTGAAATTCATATACTTTGTGGACAAGAGTAAAAAGAAAACCAAATATCACAGTAGTCTTTTTAAAATAAAAATCACAAATAACTGTTATTTACGGTCCCTGTACAAAACTAGTAACAATGCAATTGTAAGTAATAGCACTAACAATACGGCAGTGCACTCGAAATGCTTGCCTATGCACACCCCGAGTCCTCTTTGTGTCGCTGTTCGTAATAGATAAGAGCGAACCAAGCCAACAACAAATTCCATTGAAGTTTTTTTTTCTCCTCAACTCACTATGCAAAGTGTTGTTGTCTTTTTCATGACTGTGTGTGACTTGTTACTCGCGTGCGTGTGTTTTTCCTTTAATGGTGTTTGTAACTGCACTGCCATAAGGCAGTTTTGAGCACCCCTGCCATAAAGTATTCTTGATCAGCATCACTAGATTTAATCATGTCCGTCTGTTCGTCCGTCTGTCTGGCAGTTTCGACGCAAACTAGTCTTCCAGTTTTGAAGCTATCGGACTAAAATTTTTTTCAAAAGTCTTCATTTTTTTGCAGGCAGTAGTCGGGACAAGCAGGATCACACAGCTATATCGTGTAGATCCCATAGTATTGATCGGGAAACAAATTTAAAAAAATATATCTTGGGTGTTTTTATACCCGTTACTAGTAGAGTAAAAGGGTATATTGTATTCGTGCAAAAGTATGCAACAGCTAGAAGGAAGCGTTTCCGACCCCATAAAGTATATATATTCTTGATCAGGATCACTAGCCGAGTCGATCTAGCCATGTCCGTCTGTCCGTCTGTCCGTCTGTCCGTCTGTCCGTCTGTCCGTCTGTCTGTCCGTCTGTCTGTCCGTCAGTCTGTCTGTCTGTCTGTATGAACGCTGAGATCTTGGAAACTATAAAAGCTAGAAGATTGGCATTTTGCATGAATATTCTAGGAGCTCCTACGCAGCGCAAGTTTGTTTCAAAAAGGTGCCACGCCCCCTCTAACGCCAACAAGCCCCCTTTAACGCCCACAGTTTTGAAGCTATTATGAAAATAGTAACTGATATGTATTCGCTTCGTCAATACCTATCGATTGGCCAAGTAAAAAATTGCCACGCCCACTCTAACGCCCACAAACCCAATAAACGCTTAAACCTGGCCAGCGCCTACATTTCCGCCTTTTATGACCAGTAGTACCAATATCTGGCGGTAGATGGCGCAATACAATATACACTAGCGCCATCTAGAAAATGGCATTGGAAAAAATCTGCGTTTTTTTCTGTGGTCACTCTAATTCACATTATGTTAATGCAAATTTTAAATTATTTAAAATGGGGCGCGCATTTTGTCTCTTTTTGCTCGTATACGTTTTTCCCAGGTGCATTTACCTGCGCTAGAGAGAGACGGAAGATGTGCTAGGCAGAATTGAAAGTTCTAGAAAGCGTCTTCTAGAAAGAGATCCCTGGGTAAAAATCGAGCGGCGAAAAACATATAAGAAGGCATATTTCTATTAAGTTGTTTAGCTGAGTAACGGGTATCTAATAGTCGAGGCACTCGACTATAGCGTTCTCTCTTGTTTTAATATACAAACTCCTACTTTTGTAAATACCATTTTTTATATATTTCTGAATTTCGAATTATCAAAATCGGACGACTATATCATATAGCTGCCATAGGAACGATTGGAAAATTAATGGGAATATAATAGGAAATAAATTATTGCTTTGTTATACCCTTGCAGAGGGTATTATGATTTCAGTCAGAAGTTTGCAACGCAGTGAAGGAGACGTTTCCGACCCCATAAAGTAGTCTCTCAGTTTTTGAGCTATCGGGACGAAACTTTCGCAAAAGTCTTCTTTCTATTGCAGGTAGTATATATGTCGGAGCCGACCGGATCGGACAACTATATCTTATAGCTCCCATAGGAAGGATCGGAAGAAAAAAACTTTAAAAAATTCTAGCTTCGGTGTTTTTTGAAATATTACCTTCTACTTTTGGGGATGTTATTTTTTAAATATTTCTGAATTTCGAATTAATTATTTAAAAAATCGGACTACTATATCATATAGCTGCCATAGGAACGATCGGAAAATTAATGGAAAAGTACTAGGAAATAAATTGTAGCTTCTTTGGTTTTTATTGTATTATCTTCTACTCTAGGATATAACTCTTTTTAAATATTTCCGAATTTCAATTTTAATTTGATCAAAATTGGACGACTATCACTATGGACGGCAGTCCATGTAGTGACGAAGCGCACCAGGAGAGTGTGCGAAGGCGACTACTATTATATAGCCGCAAAATTGAAAATCTGCTGTGATAGTCCGATCGTAATGAGTAATACACCAATCGAAAGGTATTGCAAAAACTTAAAGGATTGCATACCAAGACTTTAAGAAAATCAATTGGCTTGGGGGAGAGAGCGGTGAAAGTGAAAAAGTGAAAATTTCGAAATTTGGAGCTGTTGGGGCCGGTGGGTATAAATGCCCCCTCGCAATGTTTTATTTGTATTCCTTTTGAAAATACCCGTCGAATGAGGGGTCATTTGTCGAAATCCGACTCTCCGTTCAAAAGTTATAGTCAAAATAAGATTTTCTTCTTCTTCCCAAAATGAAAATTTAATTCTGTTTGTCAGTTTGTCCACTTGTCCACTTGTCCAAAATATGTTTTTTAAGTTCTGAAAATTTGATATGACGTTCATCACATCGATATAAAAAACTTTTGTTCTACCACTTTTGGAAAAACCCGCTAGTTTAGCGGGAAAACAGCTATAAATAGCTAAAATTCGGAAAGCCGTAACTTCTATACTACTAAAGCTACAGACTTGTGCTGCATCTCGTTTGAAAGATATTTTTAAATGCTATAAACGCCTTGTAAATGCAATTTGTGTAAATGTAATAGTTAAAAAGATATGAACAAAAGAAAATTTGTTTAAACTTTTTTTTTAGCTTTTTTTTAATTTTCTCAAAAACGGCTCTAACGATTTTTCTTACAACTTTAAACTGTATAGCCCTTGAGATTCCTTAAATTTTGGTATATAACACATTACTGTAAAAAGTCACGTTTAAAAGTTATTTTTATACGAAAATAGACACTTTTGCCAGCTCGAACAATTAACGCTCCCTGAGTATTGAATTTTGTGGGAGGGTATTCGAACTGTATTTTAGGGTCATGGAATCAGTAAATTTGCACTTAAGAGTTCCATATAGGAATCTTTTGTTCTACGACTTTTGGAAAAAGCCGCTACTTTAGCGGGAAAAAAGCTAAAAATGGCTAAATTTCGTTAGTTTTTAAGTTCTACACTATTAAAGGTACAGACATGTGCTATACCTCGTTTAAAAGGTATTTTGAAATACTTCAACGCCTTTTTAACTTAATTCGTTAAAATACAATTGTTTAAAAATTATGATTGACCAATTTAAATTTAAATGTTTACATTAGCACCTATGAGAGCAAAAGTAAACAAACAAAAACTTCTGATATCAAATAAAAACACCTCTAAACGAGGTAAAAAACTAGTGACGATCGCACCTTCAACGTACAAAAGTTCTGATATCAACTTTTGTGACGAAAAATGATTTTAGATGCGACTAAATAAGTACGTTACCTAAAATTTATTCATTCGGCACGCTACAACAAAAAACTTTCGTGTAGATATTAAATATTTGCTAAAGCGGGCCGAATGAATACATTTTAGGTAACGTACTTATTTAGTCGCATCTAAAATCATTTTTCGTCACAAAAGTTGATATCAGAACTTTTGTACGTTGAAGGTGCGATCGTCACTAGTTTTTTACCTCGTTTAGAGGTGTTTTTATTTGATATCATATAGCTGCCATTGGAACGATCGGAAAATTAATGAGAAATTTTAGAAAATTGAACATTTTTGCGATTTGTTAATTAATAGGAATGATCTGCAAGGGTATATAAGCTTCGGCTGGCCGAAGCTAGCTTCCTTTCTTGTTGGTTTTTATTGTATTCTCGGCTGGCCAGAGCTAGCTTCCTTTCTTAATTTTTAGAGGGGCCTTACAGCTGTAACAGCAACTAGTGCAAAACTGATAACATATGAAATGAACGTCAAATTACCGTCGAGGAGTAAGCAACAAAGGTTGAACGATGTAATTTTGAACCATTCTTTTTTTTTTCAATTTTCCCGCTTTTTATAGGGGTTCAATTGAAAAATGTATATATTAAAATATATTGGTTGGGGCAAAATCCGATGTCTAGTGTTTCAAAAATGCATTTGAAAAAGCGGGTATTCACCATTTGGTTAACTGCTCCCCTCACAGAGGTTGTGCCTATATGCACGCTAAACCAGGCTAATAAGGGTTAACTCAAGCTTCTTATCTGAAAGTTTAATCAAAATCAAACCCACAGATTTTGAGGAAAAACGACTAAGGGCTAATACTCAACCCAACAAAAAATCGTCCAAATCCAAAAACTTTATAAGAAATCCAATTTCTTGACAATGTTTTCATATGAAGTTTTTTGATTTGGACGACTTTTTGTTGGGTTGAGTACTAGCCCTAACAGTGAACCTTGAATTTTTCCGCTGACGACTGTTCTGTCTGCCCACTTCTTTCCTCTCTTCGCTCTGAGCGTGCTCCCACATCCCAGCGGCGAACATGTGAATGGGGTCTGGAGAAAAAATGCATTACAAGTGTAGGCATTGTAATCGATTACGATCGCTGTTTTTCGACAGTGAAGTTGTAATCAGAGCTCCTATGACTTCGTATTTTTGTTCGTTAACGATTTCCTTTTGTCAAAAATCACAAACACACCTAAAAACAAGAGAGAACGCTATAGTCGGGTTGGTGTCCCGACTATCTAATACCCGTCACTCCGCTAAAGGGAGTGCGAACGCTGTGTCGGGTTGGTGTCCCGACTAATAATCGTAACTCAGCTAAAGGGAGTGCGAGGGAGATAGATATATGTTGACAATTTATAAATCGTATAACTTTTTAATGAATGGTCCGATTTGAAAAATGTCTTCTACATTTCGATAGGTATAAATATACACAACAAAATTGCATTTATACTTCTCGGAAATCTTTAAAGATGTGGGCGCAGGACCCATTTTAAAATCGTTAGTGGGCGATTGTGGGCGTTAGAGGGGGCGTGGCGCTCGGCTAAAATAAACTTGCGCTGCGTAGGAAGCCAAAGAATATGTGTGGGAAATCTCAACCTTCTAGCTTTTGTAGTTTCTGAGATCTCAGCGTTCATACAGACGGACAGACGGACAGACAGACAGACAGACAGACAGACAGACAGACAGACAGACAGACAGACAGACGGACAGACGGACATGGCTAGATCGACTCGGCTAGTGACCCTGATCAAGAATATATATACTTTATGGGGTCGGAAACGCTTCCTTCTAGCTGTTACATACTTTTGCACGAATCTAGTATACCCTTTTACTCTACGAGTAACGGGTATAATTATTGTATAAAAAAAAACTTCAATGGAATTTGTTGTTGGCTTGGTTCGCTCTTATCTATTACGAACAGCGACACAAAGAGGACTCGGGGTGTGCATAGGCAAGCATTTCGAGTGCACTGCCGTATTGTTAGTGCTATTACTTACAATTGCATTGTTACTAGTTTTGTACAGGGACCGTAAATAACAGTTATTTGTGATTTTTATTTTAAAAGGCCTACTGAGTTTTGTACAAGTTTTAATCAACAATTTAACTGGTTTTTATGCTCTTTATAGACATGAACAAATAACTGTTTATTTGCTTTCCAGAGTTGTTGAAATTCATATACTTTGTGGACAAGAGTAAAAAGAAAACCAAATATCACAGTAGTCTTTTTAAAATAAAAATCACAAATAACTGTTATTTACGGTCCCTGTACAAAACTAGTAACAATGCAATTGTAAGTAATAGCACTAACAATACGGCAGTGCACTCGAAATGCTTGCCTATGCACACCCCGAGTCCTCTTTGTGTCGCTGTTCGTAATAGACAAGAGCGAACCAAGCCAACAACAAATTCCATTGAAGTTTTTTTTTCTCCTCAACTCACTATGCAAAGTGTTGTTGTCTTTTTCATGACTGTGTGTGACTTGTTACTCGCGTGCGTGTGTTTTTCCTTTAATGGTGTTTGTAACTGCACTGCCATAAGGCAGTTTTGAGCACCCCTGCCATAAAGTATTCTTGATCAGCATCACTAGATTTAATCATGTCCGTCTGTCCGTCCGTCTGTCTGGCAGTTTCGACGCAAACTAGTCTTCCAGTTTTGAAGCTATCGGACTAAAATTTTTTTCAAAAGTCTTCATTTTTTTGCAGGCAGTAGTCGGGACAAGCAGGATCACACAGCTATATCGTGTAGATCCCATAGTATTGATCGGGAAACAAATTTAAAAAAATATATCTTGGGTGTTTTTATACCCGTTACTAGTAGAGTAAAAGGGTATATTGTATTCGTGCAAAAGTATGTAACAGCTAGAAGGAAGCGTTTCCGACCCCATAAAGTATATATATTCTTGATCAGGATCACTAGCCGAGTCGATCTAGCCATGTCCGTCTGTCCGTCTGTCCGTCTGTCTGTCCGTCAGTCTGTCTGTCTGTCTGTATGAACGCTGAGATCTCGGAAACTATAAAAGCTAGAAGATTGGCATTTTGCATGAATATTCTAGGAGCTCCTACGCAGCGCAAGTTTGTTTCAAAAAGGTGCCACGCCCCCTCTAACGCCAACAAGCCCCCTTTAACGCCCACAGTTTTGAAGCTATTATGAAAATAGTAACTGATATGTATTCGCTTCGTCAATACCTATCGATTGGCCAAGTAAAAAATTGCCACGCCCACTCTAACGCCCACAAACCCAATAAACGCTTAAACCTGGCCAGCGCCTACATTTCCGCCTTTTATGACCAGTAGTACCAATATCTGGCGGTAGATGGCGCAATACAATATACACTAGCGCCATCTAGAAAATGGCATTGGAAAAAATCTGCGTTTTTTTCTGTGGTCACTCTAATTCACATTATGTTAATGCAAATTTTAAATTATTTAAAATGGGGCGCGCATTTTGTCTCTTTTTGCTCGTATACGTTTTTCCCAGGTGCATTTACCTGCGCTAGAGAGAGACGGAAGATGTGCTAGGCAGAATTGAAAGTTCTAGAAAGCGTCTTCTAGAAAGAGATCCCTGGGTAAAAATCGAGCGGCGAAAAACATATAAGAAGGCATATTTCTATTAAGTTGTTTAGCTGAGTAACGGGTATCTAATAGTCGAGGCACTCGACTATAGCGTTCTCTCTTGTTTTAATATACAAACTCCTACTTTTGTAAATACCATTTTTTATATATTTCTGAATTTCGAATTATCAAAATCGGACGACTATATCATATAGCTGCCATAGGAACGATTGGAAAATTAATGGGAATATAATAGGAAATAAATTATTGCTTTGTTATACCCTTGCAGAGGGTATTATGATTTCAGTCAGAAGTTTGCAACGCAGTGAAGGAGACGTTTCCGACCCCATAAAGTATATATATTCTTGATCAGCATCACAAGACGAGTCGATCTAGCCATGTCCGTCTGTCCGTCCGTCTGTCCGTCTGACCGTCTGTCCGTCTGTCTGTTTTTACGCAAACTAGTCTCTCAGTTTTTGAGCTATCGGGACGAAACTTTCGCAAAAGTCTTCTTTCTATTGCAGGTAGTATATATGTCGGAGCCGACCGGATCGGACAACTATATCTTATAGCTCCCATAGGAAGGATCGGAAGAAAAAAACTTTAAAAAATTCTAGCTTCGGTGTTTTTTGAAATATTACCTTCTACTTTTGGGGATGTTATTTTTTAAATATTTCTGAATTTCGAATTAATTATTTAAAAAATCGGACTACTATATCATATAGCTGCCATAGGAACGATCGGAAAATTAATGGAAAAGTACTAGGAAATAAATTGTAGCTTCTTTGGTTTTTATTGTATTATCTTCTACTCTAGGATATAACTCTTTTTAAATATTTCCGAATTTCAATTTTAATTTGATCAAAATTGGACGACTATATCATATAGCTGCCATTGGAACGATCGGAAAATTAATGAGAAATTTTAGAAAATTGAACATTTTTGCGATTTGTTAATTAATAGGAATGATCTGCAAGGGTATATAAGCTTCGGCTGGCCGAAGCTAGCTTCCTTTCTTGTTGGTTTTTATTGTATTCTCGGCTGGCCAGAGCTAGCTTCCTTTCTTAATTTTTAGAGGGGCCTTACAGCTGTAACAGCAACTAGTGCAAAACTGATAACATATGAAATGAACGTCAAATTACCGTCGAGGAGTAAGCAACAAAGGTTGAACGATGTAATTTTGAACCATTCTTTTTTTTTTCAATTTTCCCGCTTTTTATAGGGGTTCAATTGAAAAATGTATATATTAAAATATATTGGTTGGGGCAAAATCCGATGTCTAGTGTTTCAAAAATGCATTTGAAAAAGCGGGTATTCACCATTTGGTTAACTGCTCCCCTCACAGAGGTTGTGCCTATATGCACGCTAAACCAGGCTAATAAGGGTTAACTCAAGCTTCTTATCTGAAAGTTTAATCAAAATCAAACCCACAGATTTTGAGGAAAAACGACTAAGGGCTAATACTCAACCCAACAAAAAATCGTCCAAATCCAAAAACTTTATAAGAAATCCAATTTCTTGACAATGTTTTCATATGAAGTTTTTTGATTTGGACGACTTTTTGTTGGGTTGAGTACTAGCCCTAACAGTGAACCTTGAATTTTTCCGCTGACGACTGTTCTGTCTGCCCACTTCTTTCCTCTCTTCGCTCTGAGCGTGCTCCCACATCCCAGCGGCGAACATGTGAATGGGGTCTGGAGAAAAAATGCATTACAAGTGTAGGCATTGTAATCGATTACGATCGCTGTTTTTCGACAGTGAAGTTGTAATCAGAGCTCCTATGACTTCGTATTTTTGTTCGTTAACGATTTCCTTTTGTCAAAAATCACAAACACACCTAAAAATTATTGCCTATGTGTTCGTTTTTCGATTCCCCTCCGGCACGTTTGAGCTTCGGAACTTTAATAATATAGTTTAACGAACTAAAAAAACTACAGACAATGGCCGAGCGGTTAGCCTTTCCATTCATTATACAATAATACCCATGTTTAATTTCTACATGAGGAAAGAATATTTTTTGTTTTCATAAATGACCAGCATTACAACTCAGCATACGTTTTTCAAAATGTATGTGAATTCGTAATGGAGACCCGAATGTGACTCGGCCCTAGCATACTTTTCCCATTACTAGTAATGCAAATTGTGTCCCGACCACATTACTTTGCCTATGGCAAAGTAATCCATGTTGTAATCCATTGTTTCCCTATTACTAAAGGAGAAGTAATGCATTCGTAATCCATTTTGTATTGGCAATTTTCGCCGCTGGAATGGTGCGAGCTCAGCTCTGCTGAGAACATTAAATATGTTTACCTGTCTGTCTATCTTAAGCTATCGAATGAGATGGCTAGATAGAGACAGGCATAGATGACGTTTTAAAAGAGAGCAGCTCTTGCGTTGAGACCACCTTACAGCAGGTTCGTTCATCACCTGTTTGGCGGTGAATCACTGCAAAAAATTGAGCACCAGGCGCTCAACCACTAGAAATTTTGTTTTAAAAATAGCGATGATTTTAAGATAGGCATGTCCTAGGGGTTATTCAGTGGTCGAAACCTGGCACTTTCTCAGCACCTGTTCATCCCAATTTTTTATCGCCTAATTGATCACCATATTCATCACCTTTTTGACGCTATTTCAGCGCCTAATTATTTCCGCTCATTTTCACCTGTTCACCGCCAATTTTCATAAAAAATAATATATATATTTTTAAAATATGTTAAATTTCATCGCCTTTATCAAAAGGTTTATTTATTTTCAACTCATTTTACTACATCATTTTTGGTAAATTACACAGGTACATAGCCAAAAATTTCCACGCACCATTTCTAATTTTCCATGATAATTGGGTGCTCCTGAGTAAAAGTCCCATACAAACCTACAGGTTCCGGGTATGACTAAGAATACAAAAAACCGATGCTCGCCGACATTTCGAATTATGTGGCCTATATAAATAGACTAACGTTCAGTATTTTCGCTGAAATCTACTCTCAATACATCACAACATTCCTAAAAATAGTCCCCATTGTCAACCATTGCCCATCCTTTTGAAATTCGACGCCAAAGTTGAAAATCCCAAAATTTTCAAGTTTTCTCTGATTAAACAAGAAAGGAAGCTACCTTCGGCCAGCCGAAGCTTATATACCCTTGTAGATAAAAGAATACTCACTCGGTGCAGTTCCAGGGATTCCAGATTCAGCGTTTCGATTTATTTCAATTTTGTTTTTAAGTAGTCAAGAATCAAAACGCCTACTTCCTACAAAGTTACAATGAATTTTCTTATATTTGTTTGGGAGCCTTAAGATATAGTGGTCCGATCCGGCTGGCTCCGACATATGTACTACCTGCAATAGAAAGAAGACCTTCGGGAAAGTTTCATCGCGATAGCTTTAAAACTGAGAGACTAGTTCGCATAGAAACGGACAGACGGACAGACGGACAGACGGACAGACGGACATGGCTAGATAGACTCGGCTATTGGTGCTGATCAAGAATATATATACTTTATGTGGTCGGAAACGTCTCCTTCACTGCGTTGCAAACATCTGACTGAAATTATAATACCCTCTACAAGGGTATAAAAAGAAATCTGAGAATTACATCTTAAATAGAACTAATATTAACGATTCCTTGAATCTATGGTTCATTGCATGCTTTAATTTCGGTTTAAAGCGTTTTCATGAGGACAATTCATTGGATTTATTAAACGAATAAAACCGCTTTTTTGATTTTATTATCTACTCCTAAATGTTGTCAAATTTTGAATAAGTCTCTAGAACTAAGAAATTAAAAACGTTTTTTGAACATACAAAGAGAAACATACATGTTTACTCGCATCCTATAGGATGCCTTGACTTATTTAAGATTTGACAGCATTGATAATAAAATCAAAAAAGGGGTTTTATTCGTTTAATAAATCCAATAAAATGTCTTTATGGTTGCCTAACAACCCAATTAATAAGTAGCACTTTAAGAAAACACAAAGATTTTAAGTTTAAACTGTATTTTGTATTTTTGAATTAGTGTTCATGAGCTGAATTGAGATCTCCTTTTTTAGTGGGCTTTTTTGTAGCGTCCTTGTTAAGATAGTGAGGCCACAGTCTGTTATTGGATTAATCTTTAATTTTCAGTTAGGGAAGTTTCCCAGCGATGCCAGATGGCAAAACTTGATCGTCACAGTACTCCCCCCTAGAGTTCATGTTGTGAAACGAACAGGGAGTCTAATTCTGCGACGAGGTCTTGAAGGTTGATTAACCACAGGGGGCGTCGGGATGTCTTCAGTCCTGATGTTGGAGTTACTGGATAGATTTGGTAGTATAGGTGTTGCCTGCAGAGCCTCTATAAACGCTGGTTTAAGTCGGTCAATAGAAGTTTTAATGCATCGGGCGCCGGTGTTTATGGTGAAGTATTTGGTTTGCTTTTCCTTTACTTCAAAGGGTCCATCGTTAGGCGGCTGAAGGGATCCACAAAACAAAAGGCTTTGATGAGTCGTGATGTGCCGTCTGGATTGGCCGTATTTCTCGCATAATTTCCTCCAGTTCCTTTGCGAACTCAGTCTGCGGTTGGAAGTTTGACTTTTGATGAAAAAATTCTCCTGGCAGGCGAAGCGTTGTGCCGTACACAAGTTGTGCTGATGTTGTTTGGATGTCTGGCTTAAATGCTGATCGCAGGATCATTGGAAGTTTTTGTGGCCAATTTACGCGATTTTTGCATATGATGACTGCCTTGACTGTTCTGTGCCAGCGTTCGATAATTCCATTCGCTCGCGGGTGATATGCTGTGGTACGAAGGTGGTCTATTCCTAGCATTCGTGACAATTCTTGGAACAATTTGGACTCGAACTGTCTTCCTTGGTCTGTTGTGATGCGGGCTGAAACTCCAAATCTTGAGATCCACTAGTCGATGAGTGCTGAGGCTACCGTGTTGGCGTGCATGTCCTCGATTGCGATGGCTTCCGGCCAACGTGTATAACGGTCGATGATTGTTAAACAGTATCTATATTGACCTGATTGGGGTAATGGTCCGATGAGATCCAAGTTGATGTGGTCGAATCTTTGAGTAGGAAGCGTAAAATGCTGCAGCGGCGAGCGGACGTGTCGGGAAATTTTCGATTTTTGGCAAGGAACGCAATGTTTTACGAAGTGAGAAATGTCCTTGTGCATTGAGGACCATACGAACCGTTGTTTGATGAGTTTTATCGTTGATCCAATTCCACTGTGAGAAATATTGTGTAGTTTGCTAATGACGTTCTTCCTTAGTGGCTCTGGAACAAAAGGTCGACCGCTGGATGTGGATAGATCGCCAATTACAGAATTGGTAGAGTTCGGAATGTTGATTGACTTTAACTGTAATGCCGTGGTGTTGTCGCTAAGTAGTCGTAGTAAGCTCTTCGCAATTTGTTTGTGCGATGCTGAGTTGTTTATAGTCGATAATTTCGCGTTCGATAGTTGAGATGAGGGAAAGCGTATCAGCAGTAGTATTTTCTATTCCAGCCACATGAACAATAGAGGTGGTGAATTGGCTGATGAAATCCAATTGTCGGAGTTGGCGTGGGGAGGCTCTTTCCGGTTTTTGCGAAAAAGCGTATACCAAAGGTTTATGATCTGTGCGAATGTCGAAAGTTCTTCCTTCTAGCATGTAGCGAAAGTGTTTGATGGTGAGGTATATCGTGAGGAGCTTTCGATCGTATGTGCTATACTTGCGTTGCGTTTCTGATAGTTTTACACTGAAAAATCCCATTGGTTGTGATCATAGCCAAGAACCGGCGTAGTTCCTTGGCGACTTTGGGCAGAGGGAAATCCGAAATGGCCTTAACTTTTTCTGGCAGTGGTTTGATGCCATTCGGGTCGATGTGGTGTCCTAAGAATTCGATCGATTTCTTTCCGAAACTGCACTTTGCTGGATTTATGGTGAGGTTGAATTGCCGTAATCGTTCGAACACTTTTCGGAGGTGAAGTTGGTGCTGCTCCATGTTGACTGATGCAACCGCAATGTCGTCAACGTAAACGAAGACAAAATCCATTTCTGACAGGGCTGCATGCATGTATCGTTGGAATGTTTGTGCCGCGTTACACAACCCGAATGTCATGTGGGTGAATTCGAATAAACCGAAGGAGTAGTTATGGCCGTTTTGGGGATGTCCCGAGCCTCGATGGGAATTTGATGATATGCTCGGTTCAGATCGATCTTTGAAAAAACGCGTTTTCCGTAAAATATATGAGTACAGTCTTGTATGTGCGGTAAGGGATACCGATCTGGAGTGGTTTGCGCGTTGAGAGCCCGGTAATCGCCGCATGGACGCCATTCACCAGTAGCCTTACGGACCATGTGTAACGGGGATGCGTAAGGGCTTTTTGACGGGCGGCAAACCCCAAGGCTGATTAAGTACTGGAACTCACTTTTTACTGCTTGGAATTTCTCTGGCGTTAGCCTTCTGGGCCTAGCGAATGGTGGAGATCCTTTGGTTTCGATGCAATGTGTTACGTTTTTTGTTGTTGCTTGAGGAGGACATGAGTGAAGCTGTGTAATGTCCTTAAATTCTTCCAGTAATTTGGAGAATTCGCAGTGAATGTTATATGTCCTGATCTCCGAAGTTGATTTTTGGCTGAATATACCGCAGCATGATAGGCGCGTTTCGGCATCGACTAACTTTGAGTTTTTAAGGTCAACCAGCAGATTAAAGTGCTGCAAGAAGTCTGATCCAATGATTGGAATTTTCGTGTCGGCTATGGTAAAAATCCATGTGAAAGGGCGACGTAGGCCGAGATCTAGCGTAAGGCGAGTGGTCCCATACGTTTGTATAGCTGTTCCATTGGCTGCGAATAGTAAATGGTTATTATTAGCTGGAATGTGTCGATTAAATGTGTTTGGTGGTAAAACAGATACGTCAGCTCCAGTGTCGATGAGAAAACATTTACCGGATTTGGAGTCTGGAACGAAGAGACGATTGGAAGATGAAATCCTACAGATGTTTACTTTGAGAACGGGGTACGGTAGTGAGGCATTTGCAATACAACCGTCGGAGCTGCCCTGTTGATTTCCAACGGTGGTGCATAGTTTTTTGACATGTTGTTGACATGGAAAGAACACGGTTGGATGCAACGTTGGGCACTGTCCGCGTACTTATTATGGTACCAGCAAAATTGAGGGTTATCATTGTCTCTGGATGGTGTGTTGCTCCGGTAGTTGCTGTTGCTGGGCGATCGATTATAGGTCCGACCCCGTTGCTGATTTTTGGTGCTAAGGAGTTGACTTAGCTTGTTGTTGATCTGCTGTAAAATCTTGTCATTCTCATCCAGGCGTTTTCCTAGTTGTGTGATGCGATCTTCCTGTGAAGCATGGTGGGTGTTTTGCTGTGATACCGCACACATGTGGTCAGAAGTGTCGTAGTTAAGAGAATCCATCACGGCATCGGCAGCAGTTGCGAGCTGTGCAAGGGTAGTTTTGGGAGAGCTGGTAGGGAGAGGTGGTAGGCGCTTGATTCAGTAGCGACGCACAACCGATTCGTCATTGGTGGCGTTAGTTTGCTGCAGTTGGCTGAGTAGATGACTTGGACGACCGTCGCCGAGTTGGATTCCTGTCGCAAGTCTGTCGAGGCGCACCATCTCTGATTCGGCAAATTTAGACAAAATTGCTTGTTTGAGTGTGGAGTACGGATTTGTTTTCGGTGGGTTATTGACAAGATCGTGCACTTGATCGAGGTATTTGGGGTCAGCGTATGCAATTACTGCTGCGTACTTCTCTTGCTCTTTGCGTGCACCGAGGCCTTGCAGCAAAAACCAGCTCTCCAGTTTGGTGAAAAACATTTCGATGTTGGTTATGGAATGTAGTTGAGGAAAGGGCATTTTGGCAAATACCGAGTTAACAGCACTCGTATCAGGAATTTGCAATGGTTCCTGCGCATCGACGAATTCTTCAATGTCTGTCATTGTGTTAGGTTATGTTGAGGTTCTGGTTAATTTGGACTTTGTTCGGTTTTTTTTGCTGTTCGAATTGTCGGGGTCACCAGTTATGGTTGCCTAACAAACAAATTAATAAGTAGCACTTTAAGAAAACACAAAGCTTTTAAGTTTAAACTGTATTTTGTATTTTTGAATTAGTGTTCATGAGCTGAATTGAGATCTCCTTTTTTAGTGGGCTTTTTTGTAGCGTCCTTTTTAAGATAGTGAGGCCACAGTCTGTTATTGGATTAATCTTTAATTTTCAGTTAGGGAAGTTTCCCAGCGATGCCAGATGGCAAAACTTAATCGCCACATCTTCATGAAAACGCTATAAACCGAAATTAAAGCATACAATAAACCATAGATTCAAGGAATAGTTAAAATTAGTTTCATTTAAGATTTAATTTTCAGATTTCTTTTTTCTTCAGAGAAAACTTGAAAAATTGGGGATTTTCAACTTTAAAATGTAGGCAAACATCCGTTTATTTGTATTCTTAGCTTTACCGCGGAACCTGTAGGTGATGGGAATTAAGTTTGTATGGGACTTTTACTCAGGAGCATCCAAATATTATGGAAAACTAGAAATGATTCGGTTTATGCGATAGTTAGGCGATGTTTTCTCGGTGCAACTCTGAATTCTTCCTCTTGACTGTGAAAATTGGAACGATGACTGCGAGAACAAATCAAATCGATGGCGGGAAAAATTAAATAATGCTTCAGCTTATTGTTTTTTGGATTTTTTTTAAATTATTTGTAGTTTGTTATGAGCGGAAAAGCGTTCGCAAAATTTAAACTATTGTGCGTACGAAAACATCAATGTTTGCAGCAAAGAGTCAAAATATGTTCTGCACTTTATAAGTATATGTAAGTGGTTTTTTTCGCTTATTTTTTGGACGCTATTTTGACTATCAATTTTTTTAAACTCATAGCACTTATTTGCAGTCCCTGAATATAACTAATAATAATTAAAAGTGTACTTTGTATTACTATAAAGTTCCAAGGTTGCTATAAAATACTAAAAATAGCACAAACTTGTTTTTGTTTACAAATTTTTAAGAGCGGAGTGTGGGGTACGGGAGGTTAGGCTCCCCCCCAGTCAGCAATATGTATGCATACTCGTTTTAGGATATGTTATAAACGTTCCGATATGTTTTTAAACTATTTTCTTAGTCTATTTATTGTATTAATCTACAATAAAATTAGGAGAACGCAATTTTACGAACGTTTTCCCGAGTTGAAATCCCCCTTCGTTAATGTTGAGCTGAGCACCTGCTCTTCAGTCACGAGTTTCACGGATGGACTCTATGGGAAGAGGCTATAAGGTGACTTGTAGGGGTCTTCGGTACGTTCCTAGCTTCCGAAGTCTTGGTAAGCTGCCTTTTCGCGCCTGGAGATTTTTCACGAATCTCCGCATCCTCTCCGGAGGATTATATTTTTATAATATCATATAATATTAGAATATCAGACAAGAATGATAAAGACTTAGTGCAACAATAACATCCTTCTGGGTTGTAGGACAAAATGATCTCATCTGAAATTATATTGTTTATGCACCTTTTACCATCAGCTTGACCTAAAAATATTTAAAATAAAACATACAAATTCTAAAAATGAGAAGCTATAATAATTTAGACAAGACAAAGTTTTAATACCCTTCAAAATTACTTACTTAAAAATGTATTCTTGATTAATAGCACTTTTGTTTGAACTTAAAAACAATTTATCACAGTTATAGCCTCTTCCCATAGAGTCCATCTGTGTGAAACAGTTGGGATTTTTGGCAAATGTGAAACTGGTGTTCCCATAGAGCTCCATCCACCATACACCGTCCAATAATAGCTGACTGAAGAGCAGTTGCTCAACTCAACATTAACGAAGGCGGATTTCAAGTTTAAAACATATCTGAGCTTTTATAACATATCCTATAACGAGTATGCATGGGGGAGACCCTAACCTCCCGTACCCCACACTGCGCTCTTACTACGCCTTTGTCTAGCCAATATTAATATGCCAAGTATGTAAAATAGAATGCGCAGATTGGAAATATCAATATATAATCTAAATGAGGTCTCTATATTAATCGATTATTCACAAAAACCGCGCATTCTTGAGAACAGGAGGATCTTTAGCTTGGTTGGACTGTTCTCTTCTTAGCTAAGGCACTATTGCATATACTTGGCTCAACAATTATCGGTTCTTCAAAAAACGCGATTTCTTAGGAATAAGAGAATATAGTTGTGTGGAACATACATAACATAACCAAAGAAGCCTAAAGTTATATTATACATCGATTTGTCAAAAACCGCGAATTCTTAAGAACAAGAGAATATGTTTTTGTGGATCATACATAACTTAACCTAACTAAATATATACTTATATATAATTGGCAAATTTGCGGCTTTCATTATACCCTTGCAGAGGGTATTATAATTACAGTCAGATGTTTGCAACGCCTTGAAGGAGACGTTTCCGACCAAATGAAGTATATATATTCTTGATCACCACCAATAGCCGAGTCTATCTAGACATGTCCGTCTGTCCGTTTCTATGCGAACTAGTCTCTCAGTTTTAAAGCTATCGCGATGAAACTTTCCCGAAAGTCTTCTTTCTATTGCAGGTAGTACATATGTCGGAGCGAGCCGGATCGGACCACTATATCTTAAGGCTTCCATAGGAATATTCAAACAAATATAAGAAAATTCATTGTAACTTTGTAAGAAGTAGGCGTTTTGATTCTTGACTACTTATGTATAAACAAAATTAAAATATAAATCTGAATCTGGAATCCCTGGAACTGCACCGAGTAAGCATTACTTTATCTACAAGGGTATATAAGCTTCGGCTGGCCGAAGGTAGCTTCCTTTCTTGTTTTTTTGATTATTTCGAAGCCATAAGATATAGTGGTCCAATCCGGCTCGTTCCGACATATGTACTACTTGCAATAGAAAGAAGACTTTTGGGAAAGTTTCATCGCGATAGCTTTAAAACTGAGGGCCTAGTTCATATAGAAAAGGACAGACGGACATGGCTAGATGGACTCGGCTATTGATCCTGATCAAGAATATATATACATCATGTGGTCGGAAACGTCTCCTTCACTGCGTTGCAAACATCTGACTAAAATTATAATACCCTCTGCAAGGGTATACAAATGGGAGAATAATACTTATTTTCAATTTTTAAAATAAAAATGCTTATTTTCAATTTTTATTATAAAAATTCAATATAAGACTTATTTTGCAATTTTTTTTTAAAATCAAAATATACTTATTATTTTATAATTTTTATTTTATAAATTGGAAGAATTACGATCCCTGGCTATGACTCGAAAGTCACAAACAAACAAGCTCTAGCTCAAAACTGTTTACATGTCTACTCGTGCAGGGCTCTAGTGGGTAAACCTCGGAAATTTTTGAAACCGCTAAAACCTTATTACCCTGTGTGGAAATTGGGTATAAGAAATAATTGTTTTTTCAACATTCTCACTCTTTCAAGGCACCGGTGCTATTTTGACGAGCATTTAATATTAATTAATACTTATTTGGTGAAAGATAAAACTGGTTTTGAACGATAACCAAAAAGGTGGACAAAAAATGGATGAACTTTTAAACGATGTGGTACCTCAAGAAGATTTGGAGGTATTCAATAATTTTTAATTTTTGCTTTTACGAAGTTACATATGTTGTCTTTTTTAGAGGTTTGAAAAGAAATATCATCACGAACTTGAGTTGGATGGGGAAGTTACAACAGAGACAAAGTTTGAGTACGCAAGTTTAAACTGAAATATGATATAAGCAACTTTAATCTTTTTATTACGACAGGTATGCATTCTGTCTGGTCCGTAGTCGGTACACAAATGATATCAAAAAGGTAACTTTAAGTTATGTATGTACATTGTACAATAGTGTTGGGTAAAAACTGCTCATTTGGGTGAACATGTTCACTTGTTCTTTTTTTCCCAATGAGTCAACTCACTCAGTTTGCTCACTTGTTCACTTGCACACTTGTTCACTTGCTCTCTTGTTCACTTGCTCACTTGTTCACTTGCTCACATGTTCTGTCCTTAACTTTTTCACTGGCTCTGAGAAAACAGCTCATTACACTAGTTTACAGCCGAAATGCTTCCCAGCAATTGATGGCAAATTCTGTTAGATTTGGACCCCTAGATCACGAAAATAGCACTAATTTTTTTTTTCGATGGCACAGTTTTTTTTAAAGTTTAATATGTTAAATTTCGGACTTCTTTCGAATTTCTTCTTATATCTCGGCAGATATCCACTCGGTTGGGCCAGTTTTAGTTTTATTTTAAAGTCAATAGATCAGAGCTTAACTTTGCCATACAGATCAATACGATTGGATGAGTAATGGCAGCGCAGAAGCTCGACAAAGATGAAAAATGTGTTTTTTGGTCGTCTGTAAGTCGGCTGTATATATCGTAAAAACTCGAAATAAATCCGTTGAAAAACCATAATGGGTACAAACTTAAAGTTTACATCCTACCGAATAAAACAAGCCGGATAAGGCCCAAATCCATGAAAAACTGGATTTATGGTGGATTTTTAAAGTTCGGATTTTTCCACTTTTTTCGGTTGACAAAGTCCAAATTTATTTATTTATTTTTTTTTTTGGGGTTTAAGTTACCGCGTCACCCGTAAGTGATGCGGAGTTATTTGGCCGCCCTGAGTTCCAGGAAAACGTTTCAAATTCACTTAACCTAAAAGTGAATCCACACCACGCGGTCCTTGCCCTACCCGGCGCGAATTGTGCGTGTTCCTTCAAGGGCCTGTGAATGTGGACTTAAGTCCAAATTTAAGATTTATCATAGGAATGAACTATCCAAATGGATAGTACTTAATTAAAAATACTCACAGTCATAACGCAAGCTATTTTATATTTTTAAAGGAATTTTCAGAAATTAAATTTATTTTATAATTTTCTAGCTTTTAAATTTAGCTATTTTTTGACCCGGCTGCCGTCACCACTCATTTTTGTTTACATGTCGCCGCCTATGATAAATCTTAAATTTGGACTGTCAACCGAAAAAAGTGGAAAAATCCGAACTTTAAAAATCCACCATAAATCCAGTTTTTCATGGATTTGGGCCTTATCCGGCTTGTTTTATTCGGTAGGATGTAAACTTTAAGTTTGTACCCATTATGGTTTTTCAACGGATTTATTTCGAGTTTTTACGATATATACAGCCGACTTACAGACGACCAAAAAACACATTTTTCATCTTTGTCGAGCTTCTGCGCTGCCATTACTCATCCAATCGTATTGATCTGTATGGCAAAGTTAAGCTCTGATCTATTGACTTTAAAATAAAACTAAAACTGGCCCAACCGAGTGGATATCTGCCGAGATATAAGAAAAAATTCGAAAAAAGTCCGAAATTTAACATTTCGAACTTTAAAAAATCTTTAAAAAAAAACTGTGCCATCGAACAAAAAAAAAAATGCTATTTTGTGATCTAGGGGTCCAGCACTAACAGAATTTGCCATCAATTGCTGGGAAGCACACCAAGAATATTATTTTGTAAACTAGTGTTATCTGTAAAACCGTATGCAAAATGCAACCTAAAAGTAAAAAAAATACTTTTTGTGCCAAGAACAGCAAGAGAGCAACTGAGCAAGTGAACTAAAAAGAACAAATAAGAGAGCCAAACTGAACAAGTGAACAAAAAAGAGCAAGTGAGCAAAAATGAACAAGTGAACAATAAAGAACAAGTTCGAAGGAACATGTTCACTCACTCAGTTTAGTGAGCAACTCTTTTTTGTTCACTCACTCATGAGCAACCCAACACTATTGTACAATGCACATTGGATAAGTGAATATATTGAGTCAAAGTCTCCCAAGTGAGCCACCCCTGTTCCGAAGGTCCGATTTTCATCGAACTTATTGACTTTTCCTGTTCACAACGACAGAAGATAATTGTATAAGCATTTCGTAAAAAAATATTAAAGGTTTTTCGAAATTTATATTTTGTGGTGGACGGACAGCGGTTTCCCGTACAAAAACGGCTTGCTCGTGAAAATTAACATGTAGGTTACTTAGCGACTTTATGCTGTTTTGTATGGAAAATCGCTGTGTCCACCGAAAAATTTCAATTGCGAAAAACCTTGTCCGATCCCCACTTTTTTTTTTGATCTTATTCATTTTAAAATAAATTTTATTATTAAATGGTTTTAAACTCTGTAGCTGACGAAGAACACTGTAAAAAAAACACTAGGAAAAAAATAGTTTTTTATTTTTAGAAAAATTAATATTTTTTTATGAAAAGCTAATACAATTCTTGACCGATAAGCGAAAACATCATAAAGATATGTTTCGTCGTTTCAAAAATATGCAAAAAAGAGTGATTGCACCGTTTTCGAAAAAGTGCCAAAACCGTTCAAATGAAGTTCTTATTTAGTCGCTGTGAACAGGAAAAGTCAACAAGTTCGATGAAAATCGGACCTTCGGATCAGGGGTGGCCCACTTGGGAGATTTTGACTCATTATTACTTTAATAACAGGGTATTATGATATTGGAAGAGTTAGCCCGTTCTCATCCAGATGGAAGGCGTGATTATATATATTACCTTGCATTTGGGAATGCTCGAATAAAGGAGTATACTTCTGGATTAAAGTACTGCAGAGCTTTTCTGGACATCGAATCGAATGATCAAGTACGCTGTCTTGAGGTGAATAACAATATGAACATTATTTTTGAAATAAAAAAGATAATTAAAAGACATACATTTCAGGAATACATACAGAAACAAATTGATAAGGAAGTGGCAAAGGGTATGGCAGTCGCTGGAGGAGCAGCCCTAGTACTTGGCGGGATATTGGGACTAGGCATTGCTATGGCTAGAAAGTAATATAAAATAATATATTTTAATCTAACAATCAGTTAAAATAGTAATAATTGTGATGCAACGTGTTGTTTAATAATATCGACAATAGCATAACTACTAATAAAATTTGTTTTTACTTTTAGTAAACAGAAACGGGAGAAATAGTAAAATCCAAAGTTTTTACGGAATCTTAATTCACTGTAAGGTGCGCAGCAAAGGAATTTCGTTGCTTAATACTAGAAACCCTAACTTACGACAAAATATTCCTAACGTTGTATTAAGCTTAGCCGATGATTAAATAAATGATTCAATTGTTTTTTGAACAATGTGTCTTAAATAAGTTAATGTATCTTGTAAATATATTAATATGGTTAATTAAAGATCACTGTGGAGGGCAGTCCACATAGTGACGAAGCGCACCAGGAGAGTGTGCGAAGGCGATTACTATAAATGGACAATTCTCTGAGGATGTCAACCAAGCCAAAAAGATTGAAACTTGATAAAATAAGTGTTTAAAAAACTGTCTGAATTTTCATTTAGCCTGCTTTTGCTGCTGCTTCTGAAAAAGTCGCGGTCGAAGCAAAAGCAAAATTTGAGAACTGCCGACTGTCGCAGGAGTAGCAAGTCGTTGCTTTCTGATTTTAGTTGCTGCTGTGCTGTGCAGTCGAAGCAGCAGCTAGCAAAAATTTCTGGAAGTTACTTTTTCTTCTGCTGCTGCTTCTGAAAAAGTCGGCCGTCGCAGTCGAAGCAAAAGCAAAATACGAGAGCTACCGACTGTCGAAGCAATATGCTTCTTCTTCTTCAAAGCAGCACCAAGGAAACATTTTAAGGAGTCGTCGTGTAGTAACTGCAAATATTATTATAATAACAATTTTTGAAAATGGCTAAATTTCAGTTTTTATAGTTTCTTCAATTGCTCTAACTTTTCTTATCAAATAAAAACACCTCTTAACGAGGTAAAAAACTAGTGACGATCGCACCTTCAACGTACAAAAGTTCTGATATCAACTTTTGTGACGAAAAATAATTTTAGATGCGACTAAATAAGTACGCTACCTAAAATTTACTCGTTCGGCCCGCTTTAGCAAATATTTAATATCTACACGAATGTTTTTCTGTTTTAGCGTGCCGAATGAATAAATTTTAGGTAGCGTACTTATTTAGTCGCATCTAAAATTATTTTTCGTCACAAAAGTTGATATCAGAACTTTTGTACGTTGAAGGTGCGATCGTCACTAGTTTTTTACCTCGTTAAGAGGTGTTTTTATTTGATATCAGAAGTTTTTGTTTGTTTACTTTTGCTCTCATAGGTGCTAATATAAACATTTAAATTTAAATTGGTCATAAATCATAATTCTTAAACTATTGTATTTTAACGAATTAAGTTAAAAAGGCGTTGAAGTATTTCAAAATACCTTTTAAACGAGGTATAGCACATGTCTGTACCTTTAGTAGTGTAGAACTTAAAAACTAACGAAATTTAGCCATTTTTAGCTATTTTCCCGCTAAAGTAGCGGCTTTTTCCAAAAGTCGTAGAACAAAAGATTCCTATATGGAACTCTTAAGTGCAAATTTACTGATTCCATGACCCTAAAATACAGTTCGGATACCCTCCCACAAAATTCAATACTCAGGGAGCGTTAATTGTTCGAGCTGGCAAAAGTGGCTATTTTCGTATAAAAATAACTTTTAAACGTGACTTTTTACAGTAATGTGTTATATACCAAAATTTAAGGAATCTCAAGGGCTATACAGTTTAAGGTTTTAAAGAAAATCGTTAGAGCCGTTTTTGAGAAAAATAAAAAAAAGCTAAAAAAAAAGTTTTAAAAAATTGTCTTTTGTTCATATTTTTTTAATTATTACATTTACACAAATTGCATATAGAAGGCGTTTATAGCATTTAAAAATACCTTTCAAACGAGATGCAGCACAAGTCTGTAGCTTTAGTAGTATAGAAGTTACGGCTTTCCGATTTTTAGCTATTTATAGCTGTTTTCCCGCTAAACTAGCGAGTTTTTCCAAAAGTGGTAGAACAAAAGTTTTTTATATCGATGTGATGAACGTCATATAAAATTTTCAAAACTTAAAAAACATGTTTTGGACAAGTGGACAAGTGGACAAGTGGACAAACAGAAATTAATTTTCATTTTGGGAAGAAGAAGAAAATCTTATTTTGGCTATAACTTTTGAACGGAGAGTCGGATTTTGACAAATGATCCCTCATTCGACGGGTATTTTCAAGAGGAATACAACTAAAACATTGCGAGGGGGCATTTATCCCCACCGGCCCCAACAGCTCCAAATTTCGAAATTTTCAATTTTTCACTTTCAACGCTCTCTCTCCCAAGCCAATTGATTTTCTTAAAGTCTTGGTATGCAATCCTTTAAGTTTTTGCAATACCTTTCGATTGGTGTATTACTCATTACGATCGGACTATCACTGCCGATTTTCAATTTTGCGGCTATATAATAGTAGTCGCCTTCGCACACTCTCCTGGTGCGCTTCGTCACTACATGGACTGCCGTCCATAGTGATCCAATTAATCTAATTGTACAATTATAATCAATAAACAATATTACCAGGAGAATATTAATTACAACAAAAAAACTTTTTAAAACACAGGGCGGCCACACTACTTCTATTTTGACCGTTTTTTGACTATGTTTTCTGAAAAAGTTTCTCTTCTTTAAAAAAAATCTTAAAATTATTCTAAGTACGGGATTTGAAAGATAAAGAGAGATCTTTTAAAAAACTTTAACATAAAAAAAAACATTAATCCTTTTGCCTGTGATACCTCCGGAAATTGGCCAATTACAGAATTCTTTTAAAATTTGAGGTCCTTGTGCTAAGAATCCTTGCGTGGGGGAACTTTTTGGAAATCACAGTTTTACTTTGGAATTTGTAACCATTTCAACAATATAGCATGTTGCATAGTGTAATCATTATTTTTGATTTATTTTATTTTATTTTTATGCTCTAAGTCTTATTATATTTCTTAACCAGAAAGAACGTTATAGTCGGGTTTGTGGTCCGATTTGAAAAATGTCTTCTACATTTCGATAGGTATAAGTATACACAACAAAATTGCATTTATACTTCTCGGAAATCCTTAAAGGTGTAGGCGCCAGACATACTTTAAAATCGTTAGTGGGCGATTGTGGGCGTTAGAGGAGAAATAAACTTGCGCTGCGTAGGAAGCCCAAGAATATGTGTGGGAAATCTCAACCTTCTAGCTTTTGTAATTCCCGAGATCTCAGCGTTCATAAGGACGGACAAACGGACGGACGGACGAACAGACGGACGGACAGACGGACGGACAGACGGACGAACAGACTGACATGGCTAGATCGACTCGGCTAGTGACCCTGATCAAGAATATATATACTTTATGGGGTCGGAAACGCTTCCTTCTAGCTGTTACATACTTTTGTAAAAAATGTAAATTCCATTGGAAAACCACAGAAACCTCATTTACCCCTCACTTTTTGTGTCACACCCGTGTATTTTGAAACCAGAGACAGAAGAAATTTAAGGGGTAAATGAGGTGTTGCCCCTTGCGCTTGTATGGCGAAACCTCATGAAAATATCATTTTTTCCAGAGGAATGTTCCCGCTGGGTTGCTGCTGCTTTGAAAAAGAAGCAAAGGCGGGCTTAATGAAAATTCAAGATACTCTGGTCACACTCTCTCAGAAACCCACGCTACGAAAGCCCACCAAAAAGAGATCTCTCATTAATATCACTAGTTTACAGCCAAACTGCTCCAAGGCAATTGATGGCAAATTCTGTTAGTGTTCGACCCCCAAATTACGAAAATACCACTAATTTTTTTTTCGATAGCACAGTTTTTTTTAAAGATTTTTTAAAGTTTAAAATGTTAAATATCGGACTTTTTTCGAATTTCTTCCTATATCTCGGCAAATATCCACCCAATTGGGTGGATTATAAAATTATAAAAATGAATTTAATTTTTAATTTATTCAAATGGATATTACTTATTAAAAATACTCAGAGTCATAACGCAAGCAATTTTATATTTTTTAAGGAATTTTTAAAAATTATATTCATTTTTATAATTTTCTAGCTTTTAAATATCTGATTTAGCTATTTTTTGACCCGGCTGCCATCACCACTCATTTTTGTTTACATGTCGCCGCCTAAGATAAAACTAAAATTTGAACTTTGTCAACCGAAAAAAGTTGAAAAATCCGAACTTTAAAAATCCACCATAAATCCAATTTTTTATGAATTTGGGCCACACTCGGCTTGTTTTGTCCGGAGGGATGTAAACTTTAAGTTTGTACCCATTTTAATTTTTCAACGGATTTATTTCGAGTTTTTACGATACATTCAGCCGACTTACAGAGGACCAAAAAACACATTTTTCATCTTTGTCGAGGTGCTGCGCTGCCATTACTTATCCAATCATATTAATCTGTATGGCAAAGTTAAGCTCTGATCTATTGACTTTATAATGAAATAAAAACTCGCCCAATTGGGTGGATATTTCCCGAGATATAGGAAGAAATTCGAAAAAAGTCCGATATTTAACATTTTAAACTTTAAAAAATCTTAAAAAAAAACTGTGCCATCGAAAAAAAAATTAGTGGTATTTTCGTGACTTGGGGGTCGAACACTAACAGAATTTGGCATCAATTGCTTTGGAGCTCTCCAAGAATATTATTTTGTAAACTAGTGTATTCAATTCAGTTCATCAATTACATTTATCATTTAATACGAATACCAAATATAATTTAAACTTATACCCTGTAAAGAAGCTACTACGGCCGGGGTGATCCTCAGCGGCCCAGAGTTCCCCACAAAATTTATAATGTTCTGAGACGGCCAAGACATAAGACGCCAATGATTTGTCTGGGGTTTTATTGGGGGGGAACAAACACGGTGGGGTTTTTAGGAACTATCCGGAGCCGGACGGGGATATCGGCGACTACTGCTGTGGCCCGGAATGCTCCAGCGGCCAATGCCTCTGTCCGGCGCGGAACTATCCAGCGGCCCGTCCTCCCGTCCGTGCCCGGAATAATCCAGCGGTGCGTACAGGAGTCGGCGCCTTGGTTTGTGTGTGCGACGCGGCTGCTGTCTTTGATCGGTGCTTCGTCTCTTCTTAGTGTCCTCTTAAACTAAATATCGTGTGGCTTCCTGTCCTCTTAAACTAAATATCGTGTGGCTTCGTGCCCTCTTAAACTAAATCTTATGCTAACTACAGTTTGTGACTTCGTCACACTCCCTCCTTACTTTCTGATGGGTTGCAGAAAGATGAAGACGTCCCGGTTGATTTGGACCCGGAATCGTTGGCCCTGTTCATCCTCCAGATAGCGCAAAGCCCGCCTTCTTGCTCCTCCGAGGCGTCGTTGGATCCGCTCGATTAATGGTGCTGGTAGCGAACCATTTGGGGTGACCCAGCCTGAGGGTGCGGGTACCCACCGGGCATGTTCGACGAAAGGTTGATTGGTCCTTGGTGTGTTGGATCCGCCCCCGGCGGTTCGTTCCTCCTCTGACGAGGACCCACTCGTGGAGTCAGCCCAAGGTGCGCGACGTCTGTGCCCCCGCCTAACAATGGGTGGGGTTGGTGGTCGATTTCCGCCACTTCTCCATGGTGAGGAAGACGTGGTGCCTAGCGGTCGGTGTCGGCAGCAAATTCGTTGGGCGTAGACCGTCGGAGTAGCTGTGTCCCATGCGCCTGACTGGCTGCGCATCGCACTGGAAGTCGTCCGGTGCCGGGGGTGGCGAGTATAGTCCCGGCTCTTCTGCTTTGCGGCGGACGGTGTCGGCAGCAGTTTCGTGGGGCGTATGCCGCCGGAGTCGCTGCGTCATCAGCCATCAACTCGCCGCATCCGTCGGAGCGCGCCCACTCCGTTCCCGACGCCACCATCAGCCATCCGCATCCGCCAGAGCGCGCATACTCCGCTCCTGACGTCGCCCTAGACCTGACGCTCTCTTTAAAGGGCACTCATGCCGCGTTGCTCACCGCTGAAGCGTCAGCCATCAACTCGCCGCATCCGTCGGAGCGCGCCCACTCCGTTCCCGACGCCACCATCAGCCACCCGCATTCGCCAGAGCGCGCATACTCCGCTCCTGACGTCGCCCTAGACCTGACGCTCTCTTCCAAGGGCACTCATGCCGCGTTGCCCACCGCTGGAATGTAAGCCATCAGCCAGCCGCATCCGTCAGAGCGCGCCCACGCCGTTCCTGACATCGCCATCGGCCTGACTCATGCCATCTCCAATGATGACCACTCAGCCATCAACCCGCCGCATCCGTCAGAGCGCGCCCACTCCGTTCTAGACGCCGCCATCGGCCTGACTCACGCAGCTTCCAACACCGCACTTCACTCTGGAGTACAAGCCATACCAGCGGCTATAAGAATGATCCAGGCGGAGGGGACATACCCCGAATACGACGCCGTACGCTATCTGGGCCATAACGGATCGTCGGACACGGCTAGCGGAAAGTGCCTGAACTGGTCGTCACAATCAAGTGACTCAGACGACGACAATGGGGCTATATTCCGACGTAGTCGCAGGAGGAAGCGGACCAACCCATCTCGAAGGGAAAAGGCGGTAAGCGCCATAGAAAAGACTATCCGCGAGCGAACCCCTTCAGACACTAGCGCCAACGCCCCGGAGCTGGAGATCTCGGATGAGGCCATGGACGCCTTGATGGCAGAACTTCCTCCAGAAGTCGAGAGCATGGTCCTGGACTAGTTACCCGACGGGAACGAGCTAGCGGCTTTGGATGCGCAGGACACGGACCAACCCCTTGCCGACATCCGTCTAGATCCTCTAGAAAACTGGACCTGCGACACTCCCGATGGGAAAATCCCCACTAGCGTCATAGAGACCATCGAGACCATCAGCAGGACGAACGGCACTGTTCGGATCCTTTTCGACACCCGAAGTAGGAAGGGGGTGTGACGCATCGTTTCACGATGCACACATTTTTATTGTTATATCATTAACTTTCCTACCTTATTGTTTAAGTTTATTTATAAGACCCCATGAAGTATTTTGTTATTAGGTTTAAGAGAAATCCATGAAGTGTTATCGATTAAGGGCCGTTTTCTCGTCCGTACTTTAGTTTGCCTGCCGGGACAACGGAGCGATAAACAAAAAATGGTTTACTCGTCCTTATGTTAGCGCAGGTAGGGACAAATTTTGTCTCGGTACTTCATCCAACGTGCAAAATTTGTGCGGTTGGATTGTGCGCAAGTGTTGCCAGACATTTGAGCGTTGTCAATCTGGTTCCACTCTTCATTCGAAAACAGGTGATTCTATTTACAGTTAAATACAAATCAAAATTGTTAATGTCATCCAATTGATTTTAAAATGAATTCCCGAGCGATTTATCTTCAAACTCTGTGGGATATCGTCGAATTGTCTGAAGTGCGAACCTATCGGCGCAGATATCACGACCAAAGAAATTGTTTCGAACATTACAGTGATGAAGAATTTGTTAAAAGGGTTCTCTTAAGAAAAAGCGGTGAAATTTGTTTTACAAAAAAATGTTTTGAGACTTGAATTTAAAGTAAAGCAGTAAGTGCATTCTTTTGATTTAACTAATTCCATATAATCACAAACCATTATTATCGGGAAACGATAATACATGGGTTAAGCTTCTAATAGCTCTTAGATTCTACGCAAGCGGCAGTTTTCTTACAACTGTAGGTAATTTTTGTGGTGTTAGCGTGGCCACTGCCAGTCGAGTTGTTAAGGGCGTTACTTTTGCTATAGCGTCTTTTTCAAAACAATTTATGAAGTACCGGCGTATTAAAGATCCTCAAGAAAATGTTGTTGATTTTTATAAAATAGCCAAGTTTCCGAAAGTCCAAGATAGGAGCCATAGATTGCACGCATGTAAGAATTCAATCTCCCGGAGGCGATTCCGAAACCAGTTCTACAAGAATTGTGTCCTGTTCATCGGTATAATTTTTACCGAGAAACTTTCTTTCTGCCGACATTTTTTTTTATTAGTTTGAAATTTTTTTTATATCATCAGCTGTTAGTATGACTGTTTTATGGTATTTTTCGATAGTTTTTCGATTAATTTTTGACAATTAGTTAACTCTTCTATTGTGGGACTGCCACCGAGTCTCAAATTAGTGCGCCTTTTATTTGGAGTTTTAAATGACGGACGAGAAAACGAAAACTGATTTGCCACCGGGATAAATTTATCCTTCTATTAGCTAAATTTTACTTTGCAGGACGGACGAGAAAACGGCCCTAACAATATTAAATTTAAACCTAAGCGCGCCCTAAACAACGTTGCCATTTAAACGGTGTTACCTGATCAACACGCTGCCAGTTTGACACGTTGCCAGATCGCAAAACTTCGCCAGATCGCTACGCGATCAAACCGCCAGGTGGCCAGATTGTCAATCGATGGCCAGCCCCGCTCTATATTTCGACGAGTGGCAACGAACCCATGAGTCGATGACCGACATTGCTCGAAATTTCGACGGGTGGCAACCCAAAACAAGTTGATGTCCAGGATCAATCGAAATCATTCGCGCTCTTGGTTTCTGACCGCTGAAGGAAGCACACGTGTGCTCCGCAACTGGGTAAAAATAATAGCTTGTGAATCAACGCGCGTGGCTTAGATACTAAGAACTCGGTGCAGCAGCAGGGAAATAAAACAGGATAAGAAAATAAAGTCAAACTTCTGAAATATAACCCACATAACCTGCGTGTATTCGGTAACAGTGTAGTTCTTAGAAAAATAACTATAATCCTTCCTGAACCCGTAGTTAGTGTTCTTTCAGGCGTGGCTACGGTAATACCTGGTACTCCTAGAGAACGCCGGCGTGCCCCTGCTGGAAACCCATCCCTCCTTTTCTCTCCCATTCAGGCGTGGCTACGGTAATACCTGGTACTCACAGAGATCACCGGCGTGCCCCTGTTGGAGACACACCCCTTTTTTCTCTCCCATTCAGGCGTGGCTACGGTAATACCTGGTACTCCCAGAGATCACCGGCATGCCCTGTTGGAGACACATCCCCCTTTTCTCTCCCATTCAGGCGTGGCTACGGTAATACCTGGTACTTCCAGAGAACACCGGCGTGCCCCTGTTGGGAACACATCCCCCTTTCTTTTCCTTTTAGGCGTGGCTCCGGTAATACCTGGTACCCCCAGAGAACGCCCGATCCTTGCCAGATATAGACTTTACATAATCAGGAGTCGTACAAGCACACGGGAGCACCCCACGTGTTTCCCCTCCCCCCTTCTCCTCTGGCTAGCCACGCAAGAACCTGCCATTTTTTGTGCGCCGCGGTCCCAGCAATCGCGACTTACCCGATCCAAGAACCCTCGCCTACCATTTCATTTTAAAAGCAAGTCTCCTATAGATTAGAAATTTCTTGTAAGGATCTCTGGCACGACTGAGACTCACCCCGGCCAGAGAACTTCGTTACACGGCCAATGATATCAATATCATCAGCATAACCAAGGAGCTGGACACATCTATTGGTTAATAACATGCCCGTCCGATGCACACCAGCCTTTCCTATAATACTCTCCATTAGAATATTTAAGAGCATACAAGACATCGAGTCACCTGAGGCCACACTTGGTAGTAAAGGTTTCGGATTGGCCATTTCCTACCTTGACAGAGCTGATGGTGTTGCTCAATGTCCTTCTGCAAAGTCTAGTCAGCTTTGCTGGTATTCCAAGCTCAGACATGGCGGCATATAGGCGATCTCGCCGGGGGCTATTAAATGCGGCCTTATAGTCGACGAAAGGATGGTACGTGTCGATCTGGTTTTTGTAAGACTTCTCCAGGATTTGGTGCAAGGGGAAAATCTGGTCAACAGTGGACTTGCCAGGCCTGAACCCGCACTTATAAGGTCCAATCAGTGCTTCAGCATGGGGTTTTAGTCTTTTACACAATACGCTCGTTAGGACCTTGTAAGCAACTGGAAGAAGACTAATTTCGCGGTAGTTGGTGCGCACCGTGGCATCACCCTTCTTTAGGATGGGACAGATCATGCTGTGGTTCTAATCTTCGGGCATGCTCTCCGTGAGCCATATCTTGCTGATTAGTTGGTGCATGCTCCCTACCAACATATCACCAGCTGCCTTAAACAATTCTGCCGGCAGGCCGTCAGCACTTGCAGACTTGTTGTTTTTAAGCCGTTGGATTGCATCCTTGACTTCGATATGACTTGGGATTGGCACTTCAATATCAGTGCCATAGATTGGGGTTCGTGGATCATAGTCTTCAGAGTCTGTGCTTGAGCCAGATAACAGACTCGAGAAGTGATCCCTCCATAACCTAAGCACGACCTCTGCTTCTGTGACAAGATTTCCATCATCGTTCAGCACGCCACTCCACCAGTCCTAAATCCTTGGATCAGACGCTTGACCCTCTGGTAGAAGTTACGTGCTTCATTCTTGCTCCTGCTGCTCTCTATGCACTCACACTCTCGCCTTTCCTGCTCTTTCTTCTTGCGTCTGAAAAGGCGTTTTTCGTCTCTTCTTCTCGACCTGTAGACATCCGCAATAGCTCGTGTCGCCCCAGCCTGCAGTGTTCTTCTGTTGGCGGCGTCCTTTGCAGCTGTCATGACACTCCTGATCGTACCATGGATTCCTTGTTAGAAGACGCTGGAATCCAAGCACTTCTTCTGCCGAAGATCGCAGGGAGTGGGATAGGAGCGCCCACATATCGCTTATGTCTTCAGGTATTAAAGGTGCTGGGCTAATAGCCCCGAGACGTGAGTGGAGAATGCATCTTTCGCCTGTTGTGATTGCAGCTTTCCGATGTCCAGCCTTCTCAACGCACTTCGACTTGCAGTCCTCGCCACACATAGCCGTGTGCGAATCTTAGCTGCAACAAGATAATGGTCGGAGTCGATGTTGGGACCCCGAGTATATTAGATGTGTACCTTGCATCGATCACAACATGATCAATCTGATTTCTGGTCAGTCGATCGGGAGAGAGCCAAGATGCCTTATGGATGTCCAAATGACGGAATCCAGTACTACGAGCTACCATATTATGCGCAGCTGCAAAGCCTATTAATCTGAGACCATTGCTCGAGGTGGCCTCATGTAGACTAAATCGCCCGACGGTGGCACCAAAGATGTCTTCTCGTCCTACCTTGGCATTAAAATCCCATATGAGAATTCTAATGTCATGGGAAGGACACCGGCCGTAGCTCGGTCGATCTTCGCATAGAAAGCGTCCTTGGTGATATCGTCCTTTTCCTCCGTTGGGGCATGTGCGCATATCAGGCTGTAAATGTCACAGTTCTTCTTTTTTATGCAGCCTTGTCCTATCCATCGCATTTCCTGGATAGCAGTGATGTCAGCCTTACATTTGTTGAGGGTATCTGCTAATTGTTGAGCAGCACCAGGTCTGTGCAATGTTCGTACGGTCCAGGTGCATACTCTCAAAACATTGTCCTTTTTACGCTTGCTATGGTCGTCAACGTTAGATCGGTTCCTTTCCGAGGCTTTTCTTGCTTCCTTCACTGAAATTGTGTTTTACATGGGTGGATTCCAAGTCCTACGCCAAAACCTAGTTTAGGTCCTAGTTAGGTCTCTCGTCGCGCGCTTTAGTTTGCCACTCAACGGCTGTTGAGTGACAATCCAGGGAGAAGAAAGCAGTGACAGGAATCATGCTGGCATTCACCAAGTTAAATGCAATCCGACACTTTGACCTGTATGCTTCCCCCCATTCTCCCCCTTTTGGCAATCATTGTTTATAATATTATACATGTATTCTCCGATAGTATTAATACATTCTGTATATGCCGGTGCTATGCGTCGCTCCTTGTGTTATTATTCTTCCCCTTTCCCTCCTGAAGGGCTTTCCTTTTAGATCTCCTGCTACCGCACCCGTCTCTTAATTTCTTGTATTATCTTGGACCTTGCTGCTCATCTGCTCCTCGGAGCCTCCCCCTTCCTTGATGTTTTTGTTGTTTTGGGTTGGCTGTTCCTTGGTGATAGGTACTTGCTCCTCCGAGCTTCCGCTTGGCTGCTTTCCGGCGTTGGCCACCTGCTCCCCCGAGCTTCTGGTTCGCTGTTCTTTAGTGGTGGGCACCTGCTCCTCCGTCGCTGCGTTCCACGCTTTCATTTCGTTGATGTGGGCTCTTTTCTTTCGTTTGTTTCCTTCCTCTTGTATCTCGCAAATAACAGGGGATATGAACCCGGTGTTTCTGTACGGACCCCCATACCGTGGTGATAGTTTTGCCGCGAATCCCTCCACCGCTTTGGACAGCTGGTGCTCCTTGATCAGAACCCAGTCTCCAACGTTTGGCTTCCATAGTTTTCTTCTCAGGTTGTAATGTCTTGCTTGCTCGTGTGCGGCTTGCTCCATGTTTCTTCTTGCCACTGTGTATATCTCCTTTAGGTTTGTCGCATTTTCCGTTGGCGTTTCCACCTCTTGGCCTGTGCCCTAGGCATTTTCATCGAACAATGCTTTAGGTACCCTAGGTTCTCGTCCCTGGATAATGAATGCTGGCGAGTACCCCGTGGATCCGGATGTGCTAGAGTTAATCGCAAGCATTATTTCCGGTAAGCACTCGTATCATCTACGTTGGTCCTTTCCCGTATATTGAGTGATCATGGTATTCGCTGTGTGATTCACTCTTTTCGTTGGGGTTTCCTGTGGCGTATATGGTGCAGTTAGCTGGTGTCGCACCCCTAATTCCTCCAGAAATTTCTTGAATCCTTTGCTTGTAAATTGTGTACCATTATCCGTTATCATTATTTTCGGTACCCCGAACCTGGATATATTTCGACGTTGATGCACTATGATCAGTACAAACAAGTGGCCCTTACGACACCAAGCAAAGCTTGTTACGCGCGGAGCCCTAAACCGTTTTGGGCAAGTAAGCGGAATCGCGGACATGGAAAAACTACGATTTAACAATAGACAGGTTAAAATACATGCTTACAAAGAATTTATAAATTATTTGAAGACAGAAAATACATAAGTTTATTATAATTAGTAGCATTGGGGGTATCAAACAGTAAGACGTGGAACAGTAAATTATAGTCGTCACACAGAACACGAAAAGGATCATGCAGGGCATAATTAGATCTACATATTGGCAGGGACAACGGACGAAAACGGCGAACTGTTCTACAGGGTACATTCCAGTTAAGTGAACTAAGAAGGAAAGGGGAGTCGACATCACCATTAATAAGTTTATGTAAGAACATAACTCCATGACACTTTCTACGATGGTAGAGGGTTGGTAAGTCGAGCAGGCGCAACCTCGCAAGATAAGAGGGCAGTCGACTACCTGTGTCCCAGTGTAATCCCCTCAGAGCAAATAAAAGGAATTGTTTTTGGACAGACTCTAACATATTTTGGTAACAGCTAATTTGAGGAGACCATATACAAGAGCAATATTCCATAGACGGACGAACAAGAGAAACATACAAAAGCTTTGTTGTGTAAGGATCATCGAACTCCCTTGACCAACGTTTCACAAATGCAAGAAGACTTCTGGCTTTATTAGATATAGTAGATATATGGTCTTTAAAACTAAGTTTATGATCAAATAAAACGCCAAGATCCTGAACTGATAAAATTCGTTCAAGGGCGTTATTTCCAATAGAATAAGAAAACAGAGATGGATTACAACGATAAAAGGTCATAAAGTTACATTTGGAATAGTTTAAATTTAACATGTTAATCATGCACCACGTATACAAACAGTCAAGATCTAATTGAAGGTCATTAAATGAGCTAGGTAAACACATGGACAAACAAAGCTTGACATCATCTGCATACATTAATACGGTAGACGATTTTATAACATTAGGTAGATCATTAATCATTAAGCCAAAGAGTAAAGGACCCAGGTGGCTACCCTGTGGCACTCCAGAAGTAACATTAATTATTTTGGAAATTCTATTGTTAAAACAGACCATTTGAGTTCTATTAGAAAGGTAGGAAAGTATCCAGTCAAGTAGGTTTGGAGGAAACCCTAAACGGGACAATTTAAAAATAAGAAGTTTATGGTTCACAGAATCTAAAGCTTTAGAAAAATCAGTATAAATCACATCAGTTTGATGATGTGTCAGGAAGCCTTTAGTAATTAAAGATGTAAATTCTAGTAGGTTTGTAGAAGTAGAGCGACGTCTAGTAAAGCCATGTTGACACGGAGAAATAATAGACCGGCAATGATGCTGCAACTGACAGGTAATAATTTTTTCGAAAAGTTTCGGAATTGCACTAAGTTTTGCAATACCACGATAATTCGAGATATCTGACTTGTTCCCTTTTTTAAACAATGGAACAATAAACGATTCCTTCCATATGGATGGAAATCTTCCTTGACTTAGCGACAAATTAAATATTAATGTTAAGGGAAAAGCTAGATAGGACGAACAATTCCTCAGTATACAACTTGGTATTTTGTCAGGACCCGGTGAAAAAGAGAGCTTAAGAGTATCAAGACTCTGAAGAACATCGGATACATTAATCACTGGTTTGAAGATAGAGTTCAGATGAGGTAGTGGGTAAGGATAATCATTATCAATAACACCATTGCATTCCGTATAAGTCGATTGAAAAAAATCAGCAAATAGGTTGGAAATATCATCGTCATCAGATGCTATATTATTATTAAGAAAAAGAGAATGAGGGTAACAATTAGATTTCCGCTTAGAATTGACGAAAGAATAAAAAAGTTTAGGATTACTTTTGAAATCACGCTTACAACGAGACAGGTAATTTTGATAACAGTCAGAATTGTGCTGGACAAATTCCGCCTTAGCAGGACTATATTTGGCCCAGTCCGTCAGCAAGCCAGAAATTTTGAAACGTTTAAAAAGTCTGTTTTTTTTATTTTTTAGATAGGATAGTTGACGAGTAAACCATGGAGAGCTATACGAATTCTTCAAGTGGGAAAGAGGGACATGTACATCAAATAGACGATAAAGGACTTTATAAAAATACCCAACTGCATCATCAACAGGAAGGTCAACAAGATAGGACCAATTAATTGTCGATAAAGATTCAACTAGTTTAGCATAGTCAGCATTAAAAAAACCATTTATACAGAGCTGAAGGGTAGGATGATGATAATCTTCAGGTAGAGATAGTGGCGGAATTCGACTAACTTCAACATCGATACCATCAAAGACGAAGATTAAGTCAAGGAGACGACCAATATGATTGGGAATCCAGTTAACTTGCTGCAAGGATAGTTCAACAAGACCATCAACAAAGTCATGTTGCATCCTAGTAATCATTGCCAATGAGTCATTACTCTCCAACCAAGAAATATTGGGAAGATTAAAGTCACCGAGCACAATGAGTTGGTCAGTTTCAGCAAGCAACAAGAAGATAGACTGTATGGCGGACAGGTGTGATATATACACGTTAAATTCGGAGCTAGGGTGTATATAGGAGCAAGTTAAAAATATTTTATTTTTTGGGAAAGATAGTTTTACGCAAATAAATTCAATACCTGATGAACCAGAAATATCAACAAGCTCAGAAGTTAAATCGGATTTGACTCCAATAAGAACGCCTCCACCTCGACGGGTGTGACGATCATTCCGATAAACAAAAAAGTTATTTCACAAAATCTCTCTATCGTGTACAGATGGGTTAAGCCAGGTTTACTAAGAAGCCCCCGTACATTTTGATAGTGGATAATGAAAATTAAGTTTTTTGAATTTAAAGCAGAGCTGGGCGCTGACAAGGAAGTGATGGGAAGCGAACTATTTTTTTCTATATATTCGTGAACAATTATATCAGCAGGCCAAAAATTAGGGTCAAGAAGTTTGGAGAACAGTTCATCCGGAACAAGTATTTTAAATGAGGAATAATCTCTTATTTGTTTAAAATTAAATGTAGTGATGTCAATACATTTTTAATTGGGAAAGGAGAGTTTTGAGACAATATGATGCATCACATCTTTAACTGTGAGTGCTGCATTCAATCTTGACACAAAAATAGACTTCCTAGGTACCATGAGAGAGCTTGGCTATTACTATTCTTCCTAGGGATCATGCTAGAAAGTGGAACAGGAGGAGGTGCAAGGGTATTATCTAAGGGCAGTTCGAGGTGCGGCAGAGGTTGGCAGGGATTGCACCCTGACATCAGTCATTGATGACTCGCTCCCATTGGGATCGTCCTCATCGCACGACATATAGCTTGCAGTATGGCTGGGAAGAGAGAGGTTGCTCGAGAGATCTGGAACATGTAGAGAGATATTAGGCAGTGTAGGACTTCGATTTATATTTAATGATATTTGGTTAAGAAGAATACGACCTTTAAAGTTTGAGTCGAAAACAATAAACCGACTTAATAAGTCCGTAAATCCAGCACGTAAGGCTTGGAACTCAAGCTCCATTTGCCTCATAAATGATCTAATATCAATTTTGATATGTAGGCATGTAGGGCACGTCAATCAAATCAAAAATTTCGACCCTAAGCGAATAAATGTGGGAGCGAATGTAAAACACGTCCGTATACAACAGAGAGAGAATAAGCTCCGATCTCTAACTGCCTTCTGTACAGCTGCCGTTGTTGCCGCTCGTAGAGCTATTAACTCTGTGCACTTTGAGAATCTGTCCATCATCACTAGTAGCATCGTGTTGCCATGGTAGTGGCCCGCCAAGTCTGCACAGCCGTTGCCCAGGGTTCCTTTGGGACTTGCGAGAGCATCTTTCCCGCTGCTTTTAGCTGACTCGGCTTATATTTCTGACAGGTTTCGCATTTCGAGACATGGTTTCGTACGTCCCTTTGTACGCCCGGCCAGAAATATCTCGCGGAGATTCGGGCTATCGTTCTCCGTGCTCCAGTGTGGCCCGCTGTCACTGCGTCATGGTTTTCCTGTAGCACCCTGCTTCTCAATACCGTCGGTACGCACATTCTCCAAGCTATTCCGTTAACCACTCTCTTCTTTTATTCAAACTAGACTTGCTTGGGTTTCCGTGTAATCTTTTAACTTGGATTTCAAGTTATTTGAATGGGAGGACTCAGAGGGTTATATTTAAGAACGCTGTTTCTAAAATAATCCACGTGAAATCTGGAGAGCCCCAGGGTAGTGATCTGGGTCCTTTGCTGTTTCTCTATCATAACAAATTCTCGAGTACTAATGTATGCTGATGATGTTAAGCTTTGTTTGACATAAAATAATATACAGTCTGGTTTCGGCTTACAATCAGACACTGATAATTTTTAAGTATGGTGTGAGTATAACCTTTTAAATTTGAACTGCCTGAAATGTAACGTAATGACCTTTCATAGTATACTTTCATAGGCTACTCCAACGCTTATAAGTTGTTTGCTTCAGAACCTGCCACTTGACCGTATATATTCAGTAAATGATTTAGGCGTTCTTCTGGACCCGAAGCTTAAATTTGACAGCCACATAATGCTGACTGTCAACAAAGCTATGAGTGTTTTTAAGTTTATAAAGCGTTGGTCAAAAGAATTTGACGACCCAAATTACTATTTACCTCCCTTGTCCGTCCTATATTGGAATATTGTTCTTCGGTTTGGAGCTCACAATACCGTATATAGAGTCGGTTCAAAAAAATTTCTTCTTTTTGCTCTTCGTAATTTGAACTGGGATCAAAACGTAAGGCTACTGTAGATAGATTCTTCCCGTAGTTCCAATGAAATAGATTCTTGTTTTGTATCAGTTTTATTCATTTAAGTCGGAGCAGCAATGGTGCCGCTCCAACGATCGAAGTGTCTCTGATTTTTACAATATTCTTTAAGTCTAGTTAAGGCTAAGTCTCATAGCTGCGCTGCTCGCAGGCGGCGGCAGAGAGACGGCTATGTGCCTATATGCTTATGTATAAAGGAATGTACTTATATATATTGCTATGCGCTCTCAAGTGGAGGCGCGAGGGGGTATGCATATGCTGTCCGTTCGCTGCAATTATGCCGACGCTAGCACTTTCTGTGTGCGGGCTAAGCCAAAGGGATCGGTGCATATTTCGGGACTTGAAATATCAAATAAAAACACCTCTTAACGAGGTAAAAAACTAGTGACGACCGCACCTTCAACATACAAAAGTTCTGATATCAACATTTGTGACGAAAAATTATTACACTCGTCATTAAATAGACTTTCTAATCTTTTCTCATTCGGCCCGCCCTAGCAAACTATTCCAGCCTTTTTCCCTTTACAGGCATTTTCTATTGCAGCGTGACAAATAAGAAAAGATTAGAAAGTCTATTTAATGACGAGTGTAATAATTTTTCGTCACAAATGTTGATATCAGAACTTTTGTATGTTGAAGGTGCGGTCGTCACTAGTTTTTTACCTCGTTAAGAGGTGTTTTTATTTGATATCAGAAGTTTTTGTTTGTTTACATTTGCTCTCATAGGAGCTAATATATACATTTAAATTTAAATTGGTCAATCATAATTTTTAAACTATTGTATTTTAACAAATTAAGTTAAAAAGGCGTTGAAGTATTTCAAAATACCTTTTAAACGAGGTATAGCACATGTCTGTACCTTTAGTAGTATAGAACTTACAAACTAACGAAATTTAGCTATTTTTAGCTTTTTTCCCGCTAAAGTAGCGGCTTTTTCCAAAAGTCGTAGAACAAAAGATTCCTATATGGAACTCTTAAGTGCAAATTTACAGATTCCATGACCCTAAAATACAGTTCGGATACCCTCCCACAAAATTCAATACTCAGGGAGCGTTAATTGTTCGAGCTGGCAAAAGTGGCTATTTTCGTATAAAAATAACTTTTAAACGTGACTTTTTACAGTAATGTGTTATATACCAAAATTTAAGGAATCTCAAGGGCTATACAGTTTAAAGTTTTCAAGAAAATCGTTAGAGCCGTTTTTGAGAAAAATAAAAAAAAGCTAAAAAAAAAGTTTAAAAAAATTGTCTTTTGTTCATATCTTTTTAATTATTACATTTACACAAATTGCATATAGAAGGCGTTTATAGCATTTAAAAATACCTTTCAAACAAGATGCAGCACAAGTCTGTAGCTTTAGTAGTATAGAAGTTACGGTTTTCCGAATTTTAGCTATTTATAGCTGTTTTCCCGCTAAACTAGCGAGTTTTTCCAAAAGTGGTAGAACAAAAGTTTTTTATATCGATGGGATGAACGTCATATTAAATTTTCAAAACTTAAGAAACATGTTTTGGACAAACTGACAAACTGACAAACTGACAAACTGACAAACTGACAAACTGACAAACTGACAAACAGAATTAAATTTTCATTTTGGGAAGAAGAAGGAAATCTTATTTTGGCTATAACTTTTGAACGGAGCGTCGGATTTTGACAAATGACCCCTCATTCGACGGGTATTTTCAAAAGGAATACAACTAAAACATTGCGAGGGGGCATTTATCCCCACCGGCCCCAACAGCTCCAAATTTCGAAATTTTCATTTTTTCACTTTCACCGCTCTCTCTCCGAAGCCAATTGATTTTCTTAAAGTCTTGGTATGCAATCCTTTAAGTTATTGCAATACCTTTCGATTGGTGTATCATTCATTATGATCGGACCATCACACTAGATTTTCATTTCTTCGTGTATATATAGTAGTCGCCTTCGCACACTCTCCTGGTGCGCTTCGTCACTACATGGACTGCCGTCCATAGTGATGTAATCACTGCAACAAAGTGTTACAGTGCGTATTTGTTTGTTTCTTTGTTTGTTTCTTTGGTTTATTATTTGTTATTACTATGTTATCTCTATCTCCTATTTCCGTTACTATATACGGACCTGTATTTTTAGGATCTAACTTATGACCTGTCTCGTTTTTTAATAAAACTTGGTCTCCTACTGATATATCTATATCCCTTACTTTATGATCATATAGTAGTTTATTTCTGTTCTTATTTGCTTCTAACATAACTCTAGCTCTTTTATAGGCTACTTCTAATCTATACTTACTCTCCTTAGCATAGTCATCTATATTATATAGTGCTTCTACACTATCTATGCTATTAAAATGTTTTGGTAAATTACTTGTTTTACTGAATACTAACTCATATGGACAATAAGTATGCAGTGTTGGGACATACCTAGATACTTTTACCTAGGTATGTACCTAGGTACAATTTAGTGGTACCTTTTACCTTACCTAGGTATAAAAAAAATTGAGTACCTTTTACCTTACCTAGCTACAGATTTTTATATACCTTTGGAATTATGAAGGTACTTACATAGGTATTAAACATTGCTCTGATTTAAAATAGCCAAATCTGACTACGACACTGTAGTATCGTTTCATTGTATCGTTTCGTTTCGAAATTGTAATAGTCGGAACGCAGCATTAAAAGTCATTGGAATTCAGCCGTTCTATTGTTTGTTTTGTGAAGTTAAAACTAAGCGCAGTTTTATTTTATATCATTTTGTGCACGTATGTGCACATAATCTTTTCATAAATACATTAATGAAGTGATACGTGCATACAATTATTCATGCCGCGTGTTTTAAAAATATATGCACAAAATTAAAACATTTAAATTTAAATGAAATGAAAAGATATTGTTTGATTAACACGACTAAAAACTGAAAACTAGTCTTATTTTAAGTTTAAATGATTACATTGAACAAAACAAAAAAATTATAAAAAATAAAAAAAAACAATATATTTACCTTATACCTTTACCTAGGTACTGGGAAATTGAAGTACCTTTACCTTACCTAGGTATTTATTTTTGCCCAATACATTTTACCTTACCTAGGTAAAAAAACACAGTACCTTTCCCAACACTGTAAGTATGTGCCATAGAGGGGGTCGGGTTGAAACAAAAGACAAAATATTGAAGCCATACGTCCCAATCAGTTTTGTCAACCGATATGTAAGATCGTATGTACTCATTGAAAGTTCTATGACTTCTTTCTATTGTTCCAACTGTCTGGTGGTGGTGCGCTGTGGATGTAATATTTTCAATATTCAAATATGTGCACAAATCATCTATAATTGAATTCTTTTATTCTGTTCCCATGTCCGTAATGAACGTCTTCATTGGACCGTACTTCAGGATAAAAGATTCAAATATTGCTTTAGCGACAGTATTAGCATTTTTATTTGGAACAGGTATGGCAACTAAATACTTAGTTAAATCACATATTAAAGTGACTGCATACTCATTGCCATTTTCTGATTTTGGTAGTGGACTAATAGTGTCCACTATCACTCTGTCGAAAGCATTTATTGGGGTGTCTGTAATTGTTAAAGGGGTCTTTGTGTGTTTAGTTATTTTGGATTTCTGGCTTTTTTGACATTTTCTTACGTACTCAGTTATATATTTAGACATATTTTTCCAGTAATAGTGTCTTTTTACTTTGGCCAAAGTTTTTGATATGCCAGTATGACCTCCTTGAATTGGATCATCATGGAATTTAGAAAAAATTGCTTCTTTTTCTTTTCAATTTGTTATTTGGGTCACCGGGTTGAGTAGCGCTACTCTTAATGTTTTCAAGATTTTATTGCCCATTAATTTGAAATTATCTATTGAAGTATGTTCAAAGATATTTTCCCACGGTGCCACTTTGAGTTGGCTGATTTTATGTATACCGGCTTGCATTTCAAGCCTTTGGAAAAATTGATCTAAATCAATAACTCCATTAGTATATAAATCGCTAACATCATATCTTGCAGTAATTTTTCTACCTTGTTTAAATAACCATAACGTATTTATTATCTGCAAGGTCACTACTTTACGTACTTCATCATTGTTTATGGCGTCGTATACGTTGGGCTTAGAAGCTTTATTTAAAGATTGCGTAGGCAATTCTTGTTCTTGATTTTCCGCTCGGAATTTTCGTCTATTTTGATATCTAGTAGTGACTTTCAATATATTTCCGGTTATATTTTGTAGATCTTTGATGGTTATCCTTGATAACGCATCAGCTACATAATTATCTTTTCCCTTTAAATATTCGACTGTAAAGTGGTATTCTTCTAGTTCGAGCCTCATACGTGTCAGTTTAGAACTGGGATTGATCATTGAGAAAAGGTATGTTAAAGGTCTATGGTCTGTTTTTATTAAAAAATGTTTTCCATATATATATGGTCTAAAATGTAATATCGCCCAATGAATTGCAGCTAATTCCTGCTCAGTAGTACATTTGTTACTTTCACCTTTTGTGAATGCTCTTGATGCGTATGCAATAAGAAGTTGGAGACCATTATGGTTATACCCGTTACTCGTAGAGTAAAAGGGTATATTAGATTCGTGCAAAAGAATGTAACAGGTAGAAGGAAGCGTTTCCGACCCTATAAAGTATATATATTCTTGATCAGGGTCACTAGCCGAGTCGATCTAGCCATGTCCGCCTGTCCGTCTGTATGAACACTGAGATCTCGAAAACTACAAAAGCTAGAAGGTTGAGATTTTCCACACATATTCTTGGGCCTCCTACGCAGCGCAAGTTGATTTCAGCCGAGCGCCACGCCCCCTCTAACGCTCACAATCGCCCACTAACGATTTTAAAATGTGTCCTGCGCCCACATCTTTAAAGATTTCCGAGAAGTATAAATGCAATTTTGTTGTGTATATTTATACCTATCAAAATGTAGAAGACATTTTTCAAATCGGACCATTCATTAAAAAGTTAAACGCAATCAAAATATCTACATATATCTATCTCCCTCGCACTCCCTTTAGCTCAGCTACGATTATAGTCGGGACACGAACCCGAGTACAGCGTTCGCACTTCCTTTAGCTGAGTGACGGGTATTAAATAGTCGGGACACCAACCCGACTATAGCGTTCTCTCTTGTTTTGAGTTAAAACCGCTCCACATGCTTGCTTACTTGCATCTGTTATTATACAGAATTCTTTAGTGAACTCTGGATATTGTAGCAAGGTTGGTTCCATAAGTTTTGTTTTAAAGTATTGAAATGCATTTTCACACTCATCCGTCCATATAAAAGGAACATTCTCTTTGCATAATTAGCATTTTTCTGGATGTAACTTTAGGTTGTATTTCCTACATTTCTCAAAAACATCTGTTAAGCATATGTTTTTCGGAATAACCAATTACTATTAAGTCATCCATATAAAGGAAAGCTTGAGAAGGTTCTAGACCAGAGAACGCAATAGTCATCATTCTCTGAAACGAATTAGGAGCTATTTTTAATCCGAAGGGTAATCGCGTAAAGCGATATGAGCCGTTGCTCGTTGAAAAAGACGTTATATCTCTTGAACCTTTTTCTAGTTCAATTTGATGGAATCTGACATTAAGTCAAGACATGAAAAGTATTTAGCTCGACCTAGTTGATCTAAAATATCATCAATTCTAGGCAATGGGAATTTATCAGAAAGTAATTTTTTATTAATCTGGCGGTAGTCGATTACTAATCGCCATTTCTTTACATTTGACCCGGGGGATGATTTCTTAGCAACAAGTAACAATGGGCTATTATATTCGGATACTGACGGTTCGACAATACCGTCAGAGATTAATTTTCCTACTTGCTTTTGTATTTCGTTCACCTGACTATGTGGGCTTCGATAGTTCTTTATATAAACTGGTTCATCATCTTTTAATCTCAGTCTTTGTTTATAAAAATTATTTGTGGTTATTGATTCGGTTTCCAATCCGAATATATCGCTATACTGGTTGCATAAGCTTGAAAGCTGTGACTTGAACTGTGGAGGAAAGTTTTTTGAAAGTTGTGATAGTACGGATTTTTTTCTATTGTCTGGATTTGTGTTGACTGCATCGTAGTTCGAAAGTGATTCATATGTTAGGTTATCTGTACTGACTACTTGGTCGGTATTTGTTGTGTTTATTAGCCTTATGAAGGCATTATTGGATGTTGCTATGGTATTTTCAGCGTAAATACCATACTGAATTTCCTGATTTGGAATTAATACACTGTCTTCTTTTGGATTAAGTTCAATTTTCCAAATAACTTGGGATCTTGCTGCCAGAAGTATTGAATTGTTGCCAGAACTACACTCATAAAAAAAAATCGAAGAATTTCCTTAAAATCTAGAAAATTCTTTCTTGAATTTTTGCCAAAGGCGACCTCACCTTTGTTTCAAGAAATGGTTTTTTTGAAAGGCACCATTAAAACAAGAAAAAATATTTCTTGTTTTAAGAAATTAAATTTAAACAAGAAAGGGTTTTTTAGAAAGCCACCATAAAAACAAGAAAAAATATTTCTTAAAACAAAGGCGATTCTTCTTTCAAAGGTGGTTTGTTTCTTGTTTCAAGAAATTAAATTTCTTAAAACAAGAAAGGGTTTTTTAGAAAGGCACCTTTTAAACAAGAAAAATTCTTTCTTGTTTAAATTTCCTTTCAAGAAATTTTATTTCTTGATTTAAGAAATAATATTTCTTGAAAGGAAGTTTTATATTAACACTGAAACCCTAAAAATAAAATGTAACTTGGTTTTTTCTTTTGCATATTATAATTATTTACATTTAAAACATTTAACACATAACATTTAAACATTTTTAAATAACACATTTTTGACTCAAGAAAACATTATTATTATCCAAGGTCTGTTGAACTTCATATGACCTAAGGTGATCCATTTTCTTCGCCTTTCCTCATCTATAAAAAAAGAGTTATTGGGATATCAATGATTTGTTTTTAGATAAACAACTTTTTTGAAATAATGTAATGTTAATAATAGCCAAAATACAAACACGTTGGACAGACGACCGAGAGAGAGGAGCAAGACAGGTTGAAAATGAAGGGTTGAAAATCGAATTTCAGAGAGAGAGAGAGAGGCACGGAAGAGACACGTACATACATACATATATATTTACATACAGTCCTTTGCGCGAAGGGAGACCGAATGTAAGCAGGGCAGATCGTGTCAGTTTTAGGAAGGTGAAGAGAGAAACGTCGCGACGCGTAGGTCAAGCGAGCGAGAGAGAGGAGCAGAATATGAAAGGGTTGAAAATCGGGTTTCAGATCGGGTGAGCCGCGTACATGCATAGATATTTACATGCATACATAAGTATGTCAAACAAATACAACATATTTTTCTTACCTTAGAAGGTTTTAAAAAAAAATTACAGCTTCGACAAACAAATTATTTGGCTGATGCAACTGCAGGTATTTTCACTCTGAAAAATAAATAAAATGCGAGTAATAAGATAAAGTTATTATAGAACTGTACACCCACAAATTTATGTACAAATGTATGTATGTACGTAGCTCTTAGCTAAAAAACAATTCACCTAAAATGGTATACGCTTGGTAAAGAGATTTGAAATGTATCCTTTAATTACATACATACAATTGTACGCCCGCTATACAAAAAATTATATACATATTTACATACCTTTGAATATTCGGAAAAAGGCTTCACCTCTTATCCGCTTGAAAATCACGTCCATCACTCACGAATTTTTTTCACAACTGACGCTCGGGGGATCAGAGAAGTCGGTAGCCGGGTAGTAGTCGGGCCGAGTAGGCCCTTCGTCCCACTTCGTTTTTCTTGTCGTTAACATTCGGCAGCCGAAGGAAGTCAATGGCTACTTTCCTATATTCTAGGGTCATTTCATTCATATATTCAAAGGTGATTTTGTCCTTAAATACGTACAATGTTTTGGCTGCGACGGCAAAACAAATATATGAGATTTTCATTTTTCTATTTTTAAGAAAAATTCTTTCTTGAATTTTTTCCATCAAGAAAGGTTTTCTGTATTCAAAGGACAATTTTCTAATAACAAGAAATTTTTTTTCTATTTTCAAAGGTAGGCCGATTCAATGGCGAGATTTCCAAAATTTAGAAATAAATTTTTATGAGTGTATGAGCTATTGGTACATTAATTAAAAATTTTAAATTATTGGGTCTAATTATAAGCCATTCTTCAGATCGCTGGAAGTCTAATTGATAGTTGTATTTTTTAATAAAGTCGATGCCTAATATTCCATCGCATGGAATAGGGAAATGCGAATTTACGATATGAAAATCGTGTGGAATTATGTATTTAGTTGTCTGTATTTCCTAAACCTTGGGATTTGGGTATTTCTGTTGTTTTGTGTCTGTTAAAAAGATAAGTTCTTTTCCAGTAGCTTTTTTTGAAAAACGAAACGAATATATTTTGGCTGAGATTAATAGTGTGAACTCTGACTTCTTTTATTGTTGAGTATTTAAAGGGCTTTGGGAGTTTTCCGATGTGTTTTGGTTAGTATTTTGGGTAATTCTGACATTGCTTTGGTTATTGCCATTGTGGCCTCGGTTCGAGTTACTACCACCTCTATAGTTTCCTCTATATTGGCCTCGTCCGCCATTGCTATTTTGGTAGTTGTTCAGACGAACACTAATAAAAATAAAATATAATACTTTATGAGCTCTGTGCATGTCATGTGACAGTTGTAAATCGATCCAGAGCCATAAACTATGATCTGTAATTGTAGACCCTACAGGGGAGCGGTACTAGCACTTGTAATCTGTAAGTGCAGGCCACTTGAGCCAAAACGAAGATAATCACTTGAGATGCTTCTAACAATGCGCCAAAGGTTCCTGTGCGGGGGTCAAATGATAACTCTCCCGCGCAGGCAGACGCGGCCTCTGCGTAGGCCACAGATAAGACCAGAATAAGAATTTCATGTTAGTTTCCTAAGCAGGGACTTAGAAATTAAAATTCAGTTTTAATACAGAACTCAACTGAAAATGTTGTTTTACTTAATTCATCCCTTTCATTTTGGTCCTTCGACAACTCTGCAGTTTTCCCCCACCAGTGGTAAGAGACTCAGAATTTAGGCCAGCACCTAAAAAATAAAATCTGTAACACTTGCAGTTTTGTTTAAGGTGTTAATGAATAGTTGACTCTTGTTATCCCCCACCAGTGGTAAGAGACAGAGTAAAAAATTAATAAAAATCAAAAAGATATAAACGAATCTTTTCTGATTTAATAAAAAATTTATTCAACTATAGTATTACAACAAAAAAGTCAAAATTTGTTGTAAAAGTGGTCGAAAAATCGACAAATTAATAATAAAAATAATTCTTGCCCCCGAGCAAATATATTTTTGGGCGTTTTCGAGGCCTTTTAAACATCGAAAAAGTGATTTAATAAAATCAGGCGTATTCGAGGCCGACATCGAAAAAGTGTTCACGTTATCACAGTGAAATAAATTAAAAGTGACTCCCTATTTTGGCAACAAAAATCACTCCCGAATTTAATAACAAATAATTAAATAAAAGTAAATGTATTCAAAAGAAATACAAATAATAAAATAAAGTGACTCCCAAAAACGAAAAAAAAAACAAAAAAAAAACCTAAATCATCTGTAAATCATCTGTAAATCTTCTGTAAATCATCTGTAAATCATCATCAAGACTGCAATAAGGACTCCAGGACTACAAGAGCGAGGGCAGCATCGGAACATATAACATCGAAGTTTTAACAGCGACAACAAACGCGGCAACAAATATAGGATCAGATAAGTCCTATATATCAAATTAAAATTTTTTTTAATTACAAATATTATATAAAAATATTATTTAAGTTGTTTAGAAAAAATATATACAAAAAAAAATGTTTTCCGAGCAAACAATCGCACTAATAAAAAGGCAGGTGGAGATTACCAACGCCAGTAGGGAGCTGGAAGATCTCCCAAGCTTATCATTTGAATACTTTAAGAAATTTGATGAGCTAAAGGCCGAGTGCATCGAAAATCACAAAGCTCTTATGCATATTGGAGTAGTCGCCCATGACTACTTCATTAAGAGTCATTACGAGCAAATGCTCTCGATTTTTAATAGAATTAAGATAAGAATAGATACAGTGTTAGCTGAATCCGATAAGTCCGATGGTAAATTAATGGTAAAAGAGCAGAATACAGAAAAAAGTGTAAACTGCGAAAGCCAGTTAGATACAGAAATAGAGCAGTTAGAAAGGTATTTAAAAGATACATTTGAGGATATTCAAGATGATAAAAAAAAAACGTTTGAAATTAGGATAGGGAAGCTTAATTTTTATTGGGATAAGATAGTTGCCATGAAGCAGGGAAACACGACGGACGTCACGATCAAAAGGTATAATGATATATTGGAAGAATTAGCGTTCGATATTTCCATGGTGACCAAAAATATGAGAAAAAAACTCGAGGAAATTGTGCCTAGTAAGGTAGAAGTTGTAAATCATAAAATTGATGATTTGCCAACGCTACCTAAAATTCAGGTACCCACATTTTATGGAGATTCCAAAGATTGGGACCTATTTCTTGATCTCCAAAATCTAAATGTGGAATCAGTTCGGCAATTAAGGAGGCCCCTCGGTCAAAAAACCGATTTCGGGTGGATTGTCTCTGGATGCAAAAAATCCAAAGGTAAGAAGACAATTGTAGCAACCACCATCGAATTAAAAGATATAGATCGGTATTGGGAAGTTGAGGAAGAGGACAAAAATGATATCGAATCTGAAATATGTGAGAATTATTTCATAAAAACTACAAAAAAAGGTTGAGATGGACGATACATTGTGTCAATTCCATTTAAAGATGATGTCTCCTTAGGAGATTCAAAGAAACAAACAATGGCTCGTTTCATGAATCTTGAGAAAAAATTAAAAAGAAATGAAAAACTAAGGTTAGACTATGCTAAATTCATGCATGAATATATGGATTTAGGTCACATGGTCGAAGTGCAGGAAGAAGGAAAATACTTTTTACCTCACCAGGCAGTAATTAGAGATTCAAGCCTGACGACCAAATTAAGAGTTGTTTTTGACGCTTCAGCAAAAACAACTAATAATAAAAGTTTGACCGACATAATGTGGGTTGGTCCACGAGTTCAAAAAGATATTTTTGACATTATCATTAAATGGCGAAAATGGGAATTTGTAGTATCTGCGGACGTTGAAAAAATGTATCGTCAGATAAATATTAATGATAATGATTACCAGTATCAATATATTTTATGGAGAGATTCTCCAGATGAAAAAATTAAAATTTATAAATTAACAACAGTCACATATGGTACAGCATTTGCACCATATTTAGCTACTAGAGTTCTAGTAGATATTGCTGATAAATGCAAAAACAAAGATGTAAGTGAGATAATTAGGAATGATTTTTATATGGATGACCTAATGACTGGGGCTGATTCTATAGAAAATGCCAATAATTTAATTAAATTAATTTCTCAAGAATTTCAAAATGTGGGAATGAATTTAAGAAAATGGATATCGAACAGTTAAAAAATAATGGAAACTGTAGAAGATACAGGAGATAACAAGGTTCTCACTCTTTTGGAAAATGAAAGCGTAAAAACCCTGGGGCTTCAATGGTAACAGCAGAAAGATTTATTTAAATTCAAAGTAAATTGCGGGGACTCGAAAAACATCAACAAAAGGATAGTGTTATCAACTTTATCAAAAATATATGACCCTTTGGGATGGTTGGCTCCTGTAACTATTTTATTAAAACTTTTTATTCAAAAACTATGGATAAATAAGAGTGAATGGGATCAAGAATTATCCAAGGAAGATAAAGATTATTGGGTAAATTTTAAGGAAAATTTATTGCTTTTAGAAGAGATTCGAATCCCAAGATGGATTAGTTCAAAACATTTTTCAATAATACAGCTTCATGGATTTACTGACGCTTCCGAAAAGGCATATGCAGCAGTGGTATATGCTAAAGTAGGGAATTGTGTAAACATAGTAGCCAGCCAATTAAAAATAGAAAAACTATTCCCAAGCTAGAGTTATGTGCAGCTCACTTGCTTAATAATTGAATCCATTGATACCAAAGTAGAAATCTATGCTTGAAGTGATTCCACTATAACTTTAGCCTGGATTAAAAATGGTGATAGTAAGGTCAAGTTCATTAGACGAAGAACGGATGACATTCGAAAACTAACTAATACCGAATGGAACCATGTGAAGTCTGAAGAAAATCCTGCAGATTTATCATCAAGGGGAATTATTTCTAGCCAACTGACCACCTGTGATTTATGGTGGAAAGGTCCGAAATGGCTATCTGAGCCAAAGGAGCATTGGCCTCGACAGCAATCCAAAGAAGATGTGGTTTTGATAAATTCTATTCTAAATAACAAAACCGATGACCCCATTTACAAATTATAATTTAATACTCATCTTATTGATGCAAATTTGACACTCAATAGTGTAAAATTCATGTAGCAATAGTTTCTTAACAATAGTTTTTTTTGGATGTTGTCTTACCTAAAGAAATATTTTTCCAGGCAACAAATAAAGATTAATTTCAATCAATTTTAAACTTTCAATATTGATGTAATGGATCCTTTTGATCCTAATAAAAGTCAATGGTATCAAGAATAGACGACTTTTAGTAAATGTTTTAGATATTAGCGATGTTTTTTGTGCACTTTTAATGGGTATAGTAAATGTTAAAAAACCTAGAGCCTAACTTACAGTCAAATTTTGTGATAATACGATTGATTTAGATTACACAGGTCGACAAAATCAAGGCTTTTTCTTGGCCCAAGAATAAACGCTACAAAACCTGAAAGAATTTTAGCTGGCTACTATAGATGAAAAAAAGTGACAAAAAGTACTTCTGTAAAATCCATTGTAGCTAAAGAAGTAGAGGTCGCCCAACTTTGTGATTGGACAATCTTGAAGTTAAAGGTTCCAAGTACCTTTTCCGCTAAATTGTGGCTCTGGGCTACGAAGGGTTTTCTTACTATTAAGTCGCAAAAAGTGCCTTAAAATCGAAAAGTTGGAACTTTGACCACGGATTTCTCAAAACTTCGACGTGATGGAAAGTTTCCAAGTATGAGGTAGTAATCTACAGCTAAAATCCTTTCAGGTTTGGTAGCTTTTATTCTTGGGCTTTTTTTTTGTCGACCAGTGTTATTGGAGAAGTTTTCCAGCATTGAAAAAATTATACGAATAATAGTATATTTAAATAGATTCATTCGATCAAAAATTAAGAAAGAATCTTTTCCTTCTTTTCTATCGGTAAAGGAGCTGAATCGAGCTGAAAAGATCGTTATTAAAAAACAGCAAGAATATCAATTTAGTCTAGAGATAAAATGCCTGGAAACAAAAAAAGAAATTAAGACAAGTAATAGGATATTGTCGTTGAATCTATTTTTAGATAAGGATGGTATACTTCGAGTAGGAGGGAGACTACAGAACTCCAATGCAGAATTTGAAGTAAAGCATCCAATTATTTTAGACAAGTGCCATTTAACAAATTTATTGATCCAAAAGGCCCATAAAGAGACTTTGCATGGAGGGATAAACTTAATGCGAAATTATATTCTATTAATTTCTATTAATTATATAAATATTGGATTTTCGGGCTAAGGAATTCCTTAAAGAAATATTTGAGAGTATGTGTCAAGTGTGCTAGGTACAGACAAAATACTGCTCAACAAATAATGGGCAATCTGCCTAAATACAGAGTTACAATGTCGTACCCATTCTTAAATACTGGGATAGATTACGCAGGTCCTTATTTTGTTAAATGTTCCAAGAATCGTGGGCTAAAAACATATAAGGGATACATTGCCGTATTTGTGTGTATGGCTACCAAGGCCATTCATCTAGAAATGGTAAGTGATTTAACCTCGGATGCATTTCTAGCAGCCCTAAGAAGATTTATCGCTAGAAGAGGAAAAATTACCAATATATATTCAGATAACGGAACAAATTTCGTAGGAGCTTCAAGAAAGTTGGATCAAGAGTTCGTTAAAGCAATCAAAGAAAGCACATTGATTGCCGCGCAGCTTAAAAAAGATAGAATTGATTGGCATTTTATTCCCCCGGCAGGACCTCACTTCGGAGGTATTTGGGAATCTGGAGTTAAGTCCATGAAGCACCATTTGAAACGGGTAATAGGGGAAAATAGTTTGACATACGAAGAGATGTCAACACTTTTATGTCAAATAGAAGCATGCCTGAATTCAAGACCATTGTATACTTCTGAGAATGAAATGGATCAACATGAAGTATTAGCTCCAGGTCATTTCTTGATTGGTAGACCACCGTTAGAGATTTTTGAACCAATTAAAAACGAGAAAATTGGTAATTTAGATAGGTGGAAATTAATCCAAAAAATTAGAAGAGACTTCTGGGTTAAATGGAAAGAGGAGTATTTGCATACTTTACAACAGAGAAACAAATGGAAGAGGGAAAGTCCAAATATAGAGAACGGACAAATTGTTTTGTTGAAGGATGAGAACAGTCATCCAGCCAGGTGGCCAATGGGAAAGGTAGAAAAAGTCCATAAGGGTAAAGACGAAAAGGTTAGAGTGGTAGAAGTGAAATTACAAGATGGATTTATCACTAGACCGATTAGCAAGATTTGTCCCTTAGACGGAATAAAGTCTATCGATAAAATGGAATCTGATCCCGAAGAGACAAAACCGAAAAGACAAACAAGAGGTACATCAAAGATCTCAAAACTTGGTTTTGTAATGGCCATGTTATTATTTATATTCTGTCAATGTGCTAATGCATCAGCTAAGGTTGATCAGCCAAGGTATAGAATAGAGAAGATAAATAAGACTTCGGCAATATATTTAGACCCAAAGGGGGATGTTGAAATTGTAGCCTCCTCTTGGAATTTAATAATATTTTATAATATGGACGTTACTTCGAAATGCTTAAAAAAGGTAAAGAATTAATACCAAAAATGAGGGTAATTTGCGAACGACTTCATAGTTTTGAGGATCAATGCCTTTTAGTTCTGAGTAACACGGAAAGGCAGATCTCAGACATAGAAGAAAATAATAAACTTTTTATGGCTCAGGGAAAATCAAGAAGTAAACGTGCTCCATTTGGTTTTATGGGATCGCTTTATCACATTCTATTTGGAATAATGGATGAAGACGACAGGATACAAATGGAGGATAATATGAAAAACTTATTAAGCAATCAGCATAGCCTTAACGAGTTAAGTAGGAAACAAACTTCCTTAGTCGATTCTACGACTAACATTTTAAAGAAAACGACTGATGAAGTTAACTCAAATTTTAAACGAATGAACGAAAGGATTATGTGTACAAAGAGTCTATCAACTTTTTTATGATAACCAAACAGCTAAGTAACATTATAGATGAATGCGAGAAAATTCAATATAGTATCATAAGCCTCTTAATAGACATAAATCATGGCCGACTTAATACAAACATATTAAGACCTAGTCAGCTAAAAAGTGAAATTTCCAGAATAAAAGACAGTTTGTCTGAAAATTTAGTCTTGCCAGGGAAAAGAACAGGCACAGAATTAAAGGAGGTTTATACATTATTGACGGCTAGAGGTTTATTTGTGGATAAAAAATTAATAATTAATGCCAAAATACCATTGTTTGGTAGACATGCTTCAGTACTTTATAAAATTATCCCAGTTCCGGTAAAATTGGACGACCGCATGATTACAGTGCATGTAGATTCTCAGTACTTAATTTATAATTTTGAGATCGATGCATATCATCTTATGGCAGAATCTACTATTAATAAATGTCAAAGGTGGCAGTCGAATAAAAGAGTTTGCGAGGGAAGTTGGCCTTGGAGTAGTGCTAACGACAATAGTTGTGAGATTAAACCTCTCAAACCAAATAAGGCATCGAACTGCAGGTATAAATCGATTGTTGAGAGTAAGTCATATTGGGTTGAGTTGGAAAAGAAAAGTAGTTGGCTTTTTAAAGTTCAAAACAATTCTAAGGCTAGAATTCAGTGCAGCAATTCAAAAATAGAGATAATAGATTTACCTGAACAAGGAATAATGACTCTGAGGTCAGATTGTACTGCTCGAACTGATGATAAAATATTAGTTGCTCAACACAGTATTCAGTTAGAAGATCAGGGAACATTAGCGTTGTCTTACATTGGAGAAGTAACGAGATGCCAAAGATTATTTGGAACCCGCTCGACATACCATTAATTAACCATACGGACGAAATCAATCGTTTGTCAAAGGAAATTCAATACTTAAAAACTCATAAGCTAGAATTGAGGGAATTAGACTTTCACCATGTAACTGGACATGCATCCCTAATTTTAGCAATTGTAATAATAATTATATTAATTGTATATTTCATAAGGAAAATAAATATACGAAGGCAGTTACAAGCCATAGCATTACCCAGCGGCATGCTTAATATATAAATTTGTAGATACAATAAATCAATGATATAAAAATGTTTTATGTTAAAAAATAAATAAATTCACTAAAATGTTAAAACACAATAATTGCAAGCCGTGAAGGGGTGTCAAAATTATTATGCAAAATAAAATATATCGAATTAATACAGTCCACTAATTTTGTATTGCAATATTTTTGAGAATAAATAAAATAAATTTTAATTAACACAGACACCTAATCTTGCCGGCCCTTGCCAGAATGTTCAGACGAACACTAATAAAAATAAAATATAATACTTTATGAGCTCTGTGCATGTCATGTGACAGTTGTAAATCGATCCAGAGCCATAAACAATGATCTGTAATTGTAGACCCTACAGGGGAGCGGTACTAGCACTTGTAATCTGTAAGTGCAGGCCACTTGAGCCAAAGCGAAGATAATCACTTGAGATGCTTCTAACAATGCGCCAAGGGTTCCTGTGCGGGGGTCAAATGATAACTCTCCCGCGCAGGCAGACGCGGCCTCTGCGTAAGCCACAGATAAGACCAGAATAAGAATTTCATGTTAGTTTCCTAAGCAGGGACTTAGAAAATAAAATTCAGTTTTAATACAGAACTCAACTGAAAAGGTTGTTTTACTTAATTCATCCCTTTCAGTAGTTGTTGTTATAGTTATTGTTGTTGTAGTTATTGTTGTCGTAGTTATTGTGATTACCACGAGAATTACCACGAAAATTACCTCTATAATTACCACGTCCGCGATTTGAACCGCGCTGTGAATAGTTCTGGAAGTATAAGACAGTATTTGACTGTCCAGTTGCCTCAGTGCAACTATTGACAAATTTGGAAACGGCATCGTTCATAGTACTAAAGGTGCCAGCTTGCATGATAAGTTTTACCTTATCGATTGTGCAATTTTTAGTCATTGCTTTGACTGCATGCTGCGTGCAATAACTTCTGGCTAGCTCTAAAGATAAACCATCTGTTATATATGCACCTTCTAAGGCTTTCGTCATCTGCTCAATTTCTTGTGTGTATTGGTTGGCAGTTTTATTGCGCTGCTGTAGGTTCATCAGCTTCGCTGATAATACTTCAACAGTTTCGCCTTTGACGTTGCCCCTTAGTCTGGAAATCACTTCGGTAATTCTTGTTTCATTACCAATTAGATTTCTGGCGACACCTTTTAGCTTTGTTTTAATTATGGAAACAGCTAATTCTTCGTGCTCGCCTTTTATTGATTCTATTATTTGTAAAGCATCAATGAAACTTGTTAAATTTTCAGCCTTACCATCAAAAACTGGTATAAGCTTGGACTCTGTATTAATAAAATCAATATTTGATTGTGCCATTGTGATAGAGTTACTTATTTTGTTTTCTATTACACTCGAAGTATCTGAATCTGTTGAATTGTCCAGATCAGTGTATACCGCCGGAATAGTAAGATTATTCGAATCTTCGTCTTATATTTTGAGGTTTACTTCGGGAAGCTCTTCTGACTCCGATTCGTTCGTTTCTGTTGATTCCGGGTCAGGTGCAGTGTCAATTTCTATTGGAGTGTTTAGAACGGTTGGTACCGATATTTCTAAGCTGAACTTTTGTTTTACAGATATTAAATTGGATCGTAGTCGTATCAAAAGTCTCGATACCTGTGACCAATGATCTTAATCTTTCCCTGTGCTCATGTATTAGAATTCGCGCTTCATTAAAGCACTCTACTAATATTTCAACATGCTTCCTAACCGTGTTCTTTTGGATAGGTCTATTCTGGGTTAGTGACTTGTGTGATCTGTCAAAATTACCTTTAATGTCTGATAATTTCCCGTACAATTTGTTCCATTCCATGCCTTTAGTTTAGCCATACATGGTAAAAAGAATATATTGAAATATTTTTATATTTATTTTTTTTCGTTATTTCGTTTTCTTAGATTTTAGGTGTTAACATTTATGTGTAATCACTGTTGTTTGTGATGTGTTTTTTTTTATTTACTTTTTTTTTTTGTTTTGCTGCTTATACTTTATCCAGGTCATTTCCCCGGCTCGTATACCTTTTTTTCAGACAATTATAATGCAGTTTGTAAATTTTGGAAAATAAAGTGGCGCACATGAGAACAACAATGATTATCAGGAGTATATGTACCCAATATAGATTGATGTTGCTAGATTCTACCTTATTGATGACATTGGCAGTGGAATCCACTGTTTTTATGTCCAACGTCATTTTGATGGGTTTTGCGAATACTTGTATCTTATGTGTATAAAGTGTTGTATTAAAATTAAGCTCTTCTATTGAAATTGTACTAATCGCATTGCTGCGCATTTAAATTAACAAACTTCCTACCTAGTGTTTTGCATAGCTTTACGGGCTACACGTCTAATCGGGCAGAAAAAGTTTTACAAAATATTATATTATATAAAAAAAATATGCATCGTAGTGCAACCCAAAAAAATTATGCAACGCGGTGCATGGGTGAAAAAAAAATTTGTTTTCAGCTTGGTTGGTTTCTTTTTCTTCCTTCTACGTCAGCTGGTCGTCGCCGGTTTGACTGACGTTCCTTCGAAGGCGCAGGTGGCGGTCGTGCCTCCCACGCTTGATAACTGCTGCAGCTGTCCTGGGCCTATAGGCTCAGGCAGTACCGGTGCCGGTCATCGCACAGGTTGATTATCAGTGTGGGCTCTCCAGGGGGCTGGGCAATCTTTGGGACCTTTAAGTACTTTCGGTACAGTGGGTATTCAATATATGTGCATACTACACTACCCTCCTACCAGAGTAGATTATTATTGCTTAATTTACCAACACTTGCAAATCGTAGAATAATGCTTGGTACTATTTTTATGCATAATCTTATAAGAGGTGATGTTGATTCTCTAGAACTTGTAAGCCGCCTAACTTTTAATGTTCCCTTTAGACGAACACGAAATTATCATCCTCTTAATTTACCACGTTGTACATCAAATTTTAGTCTGCTTGAGCCCTTTCGCGTTCTTTGTAATAATTATAACATCCTTTATCATTTAATTTGCATATCAACTTCTATTCTGGTATTAAAAACTAATATTTTAGCTCATCTTCTTCACTCCTAATGGCTTCGTTACTCTTATTATGTTTTATTTATTCTTCCTTGCGAACTCGCATTCTTGCACAAATTAATAAAAGGGTTCCGCGCGTAACAAGCACGTGCTTGGTGTCGTTGGGCCACTTGTTTGTACTGTTCGTAGTGCATCAACGTCCATCATATATATATATATATATATTACATCTTCTTTTTCAACTCGCTTGGGAATATGTCTGTAAATGTTTCCCGCATTTTCTAAAAAATCCGTTTATTTTGTCAGGTTATCGTGGATCCGTTCCTTCAGGGATCGTGTCCAAGGGCATGTCCTTGAGTCCTCTTCTCCACTCTGCTTGGTCCCTTTCACCAGTAAACATGCTTCTTCCTGTACCGGTTGGCGTGAGAGGGCGTCTGATACTATGTTCAACTGTCCCTTCCTGTATACGATGTCAAAGTCGTATTGTTGCAGCTCGAGGGCCCATCTCGCAATTCTGCCTGTTAGACTCTCGATCGAGCTTAGCCATTTGAGTGCCATGTGGTCCGTTATGACCGTGAACTTGTATCCTTCTATGTACGGCCTCATTTTCCTGATTGCCCATACGATGGCTAAGCACTCCTTCTCCGTGGCGGAGTAGTTCTTCTCTGCTGCGTTCAATGTCCTGCTTGCATATGATATGACCGGTTCCCCTTTCTCGGCCGATTGTGTGAGGATCGCTCCTAGTCCCACATCACTCGCATCTGTTCGAAGTACGAACTTTCGGTTAAAGTCCGGGCATGCTAGTACTGGATCGGATATTAGTTTTTCTTTGACCGTTTCAAATGCCTCCTGGTGTTTTTTGGACCATTCCCACTTTGCTTCTTTCTTTAGCAGGGTCGTTAGAGCGTGTACTGTTGTTGCGAATTCTGGCACGAACCGTCTGTACCATGAGGCCACCCCAAGACACTGCCTCAACTCTTTCGTGTTTGCTGGCGGTTTTAATTCGGCGATCGCTGCTACTTTATCGGGGTCTGTCCCAATGCCCTGATCGGTTACCCTGAGCCCTAAATACCTAAGGTCTTTCTTAAAAAAATCGCATTTTTCTGGGTTTATTTTTAAGTTAGCCTGTCGTAGCCGCCGTAAAACTTCTTTCAAGTTCGCCATATGCTCCTTCAATGTTCTCCCTATTACGATTATATCGTCCAGGTATGCAAGCGCGTGTGGCATCATTTCGGGTCCTATAACTTGATCCAATGCTCGTTGGAACGTTACCAGCGCCGAATGTAACCCAAAAGGCATTACCCTCCATTGAAACAGCCCCCTTCCAGGTACTGCCTCTCGTAGGTAGTGGTTAGGCGTCTTTTTCCGATCTGCTATTCAGCTGCCTAAGGCCTACACATAGACGCCATTTTCCCGTCTTCTTTTTCACCATCACTATCGGGGCGCTGTGTGGGCTTTTCGACGGTTCGATGCAGCCTTTCTCTATGAGCTCGTCCACTAATTTATTCATTTCCGCCTGCATTTTTGGGTTTTTGGGAAAATGCCTCTGTTTTATCGGTCTTGGATCAGTCATCTTTATATGATGTTGAGCTATGTGGGAAGTTCCGGAGAGTTTACTGAACGCTTCCAGTTCCTTGTTCAAGACCTGTTCGCCTATACTGTTGACTTCCAAAGTGAACGGTTGTGTTTTTGTCGCGCTCCGAATTTTTATTTGTTTTCGTGTTTACCTTTAGACGGTTTTAATTAAAACTTAAATATTCGGTCCCTAATTTGATTTATCATAGTACTTTTTATATTTCGCGAGTGAATTTACTCTGTTCTGTGCACAATCTCATTAAAACAATTTCCAATTTTAATATTGTGTTCTGTGTTTTTTGTTTTTGTGATTTCTTTTGCCTTTCCTTTGTGTGGTGTCCGTAAAAGCTACAGTGCAGTTTGTGTTGTTGTTTTCCGCATTCGCATTAACTGCATTACGCTCCTGCTCTCCCGGACTCTCGCATTCTCTCTCTACTTTTCCCTCTTTCGAAATTTAAACCGTGCGGAGTCGGTGCTCTTGCGGTACTTTTAACTGCTCGTTTGCAAATTTCGGTCCCTACATTTCTGTTTGGTACAGTGGGCAAAATATTTACAATTATGGATACTTTTGTCTGCTCTATTAATAATTGCCATCAATTAATCAGAGCTGATCAGTCAAAACTGACCTGTTGGCTGTGTGAAAAAATGGCTCATACCAAGTGTGCCGGCTATACTGGCCGAATCAGTGATGACCTTGCTAAGGGTCACAATTTACTTTATTGTTGTGATCCTTGTCTTCTACTTGCGCAAGAGATGAGATCTTTTATGCGCCAAACCAAAGGCGGCTTAAAGAGTTTAATCAATAGTTTTGGTGTTGCTAGAGATAGTTTTCGCCGAGGGGATGATTTACTCTCAACGCTGGACTCTCAATTTAATAGGCTTAAGCTAATTGACGAGTCTCCAAAGCGCAAAAAGGCCAAAAAGGTAGGCAGCCTAAGGAAAACACCCCGCAACCCCCTGAAAGTAATAAACAGAGCTCCACGACGGATCAGTCGTCGACCGTAGCAAATCCCCAAATGTTGCTATGATCAGCTGCTAAAAAAGATTTGGATCAATTGGAATCCGTATCATCCGTAGTAGACCCCCTGTTGTTCCACCCATTTCTAATAACTTGTCACCTCCAGGGAATGTTGAGTCCGGTCTACCGGCACAAGTTGGCGCTGCAAAAACTCAATCCGCAGTACCAAAACCTCTTTCAGTGGTTCAACTCAAAAAACAAATATTTATTTCTCGTCTTTCGCCTGACCAAACGGCATCCGAGGTGTTGGACTATATGCAGCACAAAACAAATGCCAAAAACATTAAAGTGGAAAAGTTTAATTTCATCTTTTAAGATCTTTGTTCCAAACGATCTCTTTTCAACCATTTGCTCAGAAGCTTTCTGGCCAGATCTTATGGTGGTAAAGGAGTTCGAAACTAGGAATACAAATAAAAGAAAAAGACCCGTGCAGACTAGACTCCCCAATCAAGGCCAGAGTAGTGCGGCATCTTCATCTTCATCTTCTACCCTATCTTCGTCTTCAAAAAACTAAAAACTAGCTTAATTCTTTCCTATCAGAATACGAGAGGCTTGCGCAGTAAGCTATCTAAGTTGTATTCGGATAGTCTTTCTTTTGCTTCCCATATTATTGTATTTACAGAGACCTGGCTAAAAGAGGAGATCTTAAACTCCGAAATTTTTCCTGGTAAGTACACCACCTATAGGCATGACAGTCCATCCAGACGAAGCGGTGGTGTTTTAATTGCCGTGAACTCAACTGTCACGTCAGAATTGGTCACATTTGAAGAATTTTATAATATAGAGTTCATTTGTGTAAGGCTGTCGTTTCCCGGTAGTTTTATATATATCACCTGCTCGTATATACCGCCTGCATCTGAATTTCCAGACTACTTAAATCATCTTTTTGCCATACAGTCAGTGTCGAACAAACTGACCGATAGAGACCAACTTTTAGTTCTAGGAGATTTTAATATCCCGGGAACATCGTGGTCAACAGATGAACAATCAAATGGTTTACTTCCACTAGCCCAGCATGACTTTATTGAAGGCTTGCTAGATTTGTCATTGTCTCAAATTAACAATATTAAAAATTCACTAGGTCGTTTATTGGACCTATGTTTCGTTTCAAATCCGGACCGCGTATTTCTATCCAAGATAGCACCTCTTACTCCATATCATCCGGCGTTTGAGGTTTCAATCGACACTGGTACTGTGATAGATGCAAAATCAGAGAAGTCTACTAAGGGACTACTTTGTTTTCGCAAGGCCGACTTTTTCATGCTAAACTCTTATTTATCTGCCTTTGATTGGTCCGATCTTTACGCATGTCATAATATGGATGATGCGATAAATATTTTTTATTCAACAGTAAATTCGTTTTTTAGTTCTTGTGTTCCGTTGTCAGTCTCCACCAAACCACCTTGGTTCAGTAAAGAGCTGACACACCTAAGAAACGTAAAGTCCAGACTCTATAGGAAATATAAAGATACCGGTTCTCAATCTATTTTTTCTAGATACTTAAGCGCTCGGTCTAGTTTTACCGTGCTTAACGCTCTGTGTTACAAAAATTATTTGAACCGTTGTAAGATCCAATTCTCTCAGTATCCGAAACAGTTCTTCAATTTTGTAACACTAAGCGTAAATCCACAAATTATCCTTCCTCGCTATCTTTTGAAAACATGACAGCAACAACTGATCAGGCAATAGCCGATCTATTTGCTCAGTTTTTTCAAACGACATATTCTCCTTCATCTCACTGTACACGGCCTTTTTCTTACACTGTATCCAAGTCGAACTTAATATTTTGTCCCACATTAAACGAAAGCGCCCTATTAGTTGATCTCCAAAAAGTGAAGCCCGTCTATTCACCTGGTCCTGATGGAATTCCCGGCTGCGTGCTTAGATTTTGCGCAGAAGTCCTTTGCAAACCCCTTCTCAAATTGGTTACCTTATCTTTAGAAACGTCTCAATTTCCTTCTATGTGAAAAGAATCGTTTGTGATTCCCCTTCACAAGAAAGGTAATAAATTGGAAGCAAACAACTATAGAGGCATATCTAAATTGTCAGCTATCCCGAAGCTTTTTGAAAATATTATTATACCTCATTTGCAGCACCTATGTAGGTCAGTTATATCTGCATGTCAACATGGTTTTATGAAACGTAGATCAACAATTACTAACCTTTTGGAGCTCACTTCATTTGTGATAAAGGGCTTTAAAAACAATTTTCAAAAAGACGTCATCTTCACTGACTTTAGTAAAGCATTTGACTCCGTAAATAACCTACTTCTGGTTAGAAAACTCGATTTAATTGGGTTCCCAGTTGATAAGTTGAGATGGCTCTTAAATTATTTAAACGGCAGAACGCAAAGGGTACTTTTTAAAAATTGTCTTTCTTGTACACTCCAGGTTACTTCGGGTGTCCCACAAGGGAGTCACTTGGGGCCGCTACTTTTTACTTTATTCATTAATGACCTTCCATCAGTTATAAGTCATTCTCGTGTAATTATGTACGCTGATGATGTGAAATTATGCCTGCAGTACAAGGATACTTTTTGCCAGTCTGATTTACAATCCGATTTAAATAGTTTCCAAACATGGTGCTCCGACAATTCGCTGAATTTAAATGGCTCTAAGTGTAAGGTGATGACTTTTCGTCATGTTACTCCTCAATATGCGATTTACACGCTGAGTGAGAGCACTCTGGACAGATTAGACCTAGTCAATGATCTTGGTGTTCTTTTGGACCCAAGACTAGAGTTCACTGATCACATTTCATCCATGGTAAATAAAGCTAGGGGTGCGCTAGTTACCGTCCTGTGACCGAGGGAGTAGAGCAGGTCTCATATGCGAGTATTATTTTAGAAAATGCTGGAACGAAGCCTTAGAAATAAACGACTGTGTTGCTTGGAGTTTATTATGTCAAAGTGTGTACGAGTCCACTCTATCAGTGTACCCTGGGTTTCTCATGTTGGCAATCCTTATTATTGTCCGTCAGGGTTAGGCTTGTAGTTGTCGCTTCTGTGTTGTTTCCTGTGGCCGGTGAGAGGGGCATGTTAACTCCTCCCCCCCAGTCCGAAGAGAAAGGCCATAAAGGGGTAATGGCCTGATCGGAGAAAGGCGGCTAGGCGAGGTGTTGTTGGTGTACGCCACGAACTCCGACGATTCTTTGAATTTAACAATTTGTTTCAAGTATGTGTATCTTAATGTTAACATAAGTTTCTAGTTGAAAGTATATGAATGAATATAATATAAAAATTTGTGTATCTAATTCTAGTGTTACATTTTGCTTACATATTATGTGTCGGTGTTAGTATGTGTTGCTGGTGATCCAATGTTCGTAGATTTCTTAACTGTTTTTCTAATTTTTTGTTTGTGTAACTTTGTCCTATCTACTTTGTGTATTGAAAATCTCGGTGTCGTCTTGTTTCTACGGTTTTCTTTTCTAAATACCGTATCATTAGGCTCGACGTGGACTTGTGTCTCTCTGTCCTCGTTTAATTTTGCCAATCTTCTTTCTGTGGTCGCGTTTAAATGTTCTTGAACTTTTGGTATATATCTTTTCTAAATTCGTTTAACTTGTTAAGTTTGTCGTGGTGATTGTCGAATGTTATTGTTTTGTCGAATATGTGAGTTCTTCCGTGGAAGAGTTCGAAAGGGGTATAGGAAGTGCTGGAGTGTATTGCATTGTTATATGTTGCAACTGCTTCTGCTAGTATTTGGTCATGTCCGCATTCTAGGCGTGCTTCCTTCCTCTTTTTTATGATTATCCTGTATACTTCGGTTAAGGTGGAATGCAGTCTTTCGACCGAAGCGTTGCCCGTTGATTATGATGTTTTATGAGCTGTTATTTGGAATTGGGTTAAGAGGTCGTTGAATAGACTGCCCGAAAATTCTGCGCCCTGGTCGAAAACTATTGCCTTTGGTGCTCCGTAATGACTTATGAATTGTAATAGGGCATCGGCAACTTTTATTGAATTCCTATTGCTAACAGGGTAGGCTTGCGCTAATTTGGAAAATTTGTCGATAATGGTCAGGTTACAAGTATTGTTAATGAAATATAAGTCTATATAGACGACCGCCAATGGTCCCTCTGAGGCGGTTGGTGTTTCCATCAATGGTCTATGGGGGTGTCTATCGTACTTGTGGGTTAAGCAGGTATCGCAATTTTGTATAATTTTAGTGATAATGTCTTTTAAATGCGGAAAATAGATGTCCCTTTTTAGTTGGTTATATGTTTCATCTATCCCCCTATGATTGGTGTTAAAGTGGTATTCACGAATTTTGATTTCCTGGTCATGGGGATTAGCTATTTCGGTTAGCCATATTTTGCAGCGTGAAATTTTGTATAAGTCATTTTCAAAGAAGTAGTTATTATAAGATTTTTCTATTATTTTGAAAATATCATCTGGCGCAAATATTGCGAATGTTTTATTCGGTTTCAGGATTGTTTGAAGGGTGTTTGTTATGGAGTCGAAAGTAGGCAAGGGTTCTGTTATTATATGTCTTGTTTTATGGGCAAATGGTGTTTCTACTTGTTTTGACGATGTTGATCCGATACGAAATATTATTTGATTATTGAAGTGATTTAGTGGTTGTGAAGCGATTGTTATAACTTGTGGGTCTTCGTTTATATTCAGGTTTGGCTCAATTCTGCTGAGTGCGTCAGCGACTACGTTTTGCGACCCTTTTTTGTATACGACTTCATAGTCGTAAGCGGCCAAGATAGTTTTCCATCGGAGTAGTTTTGGATTCTGGCCTTTAAGATTTTCTAGCCAGATTAATGGCTTATGGTCCGTGACTATTTTGAATCTACGCCCGAAGAGGTATGGTCTGAAGTGACCTACAGACCAAATGAAAGCTAACATTTCTTTCTCTATCGTAGAATAGCGGATTTCCGTGTCCGATAGTGTCCTGCTAGCAAAGGATATTGGTCTGTCATTAGTGTCTGGGCCTTGTGACAACACAGAGACTATTGCATAATTACTTGCGTCTGTGGTCAACGTGAACGGTTTGTTGAAATCAGGGTATATGAGTATGGGATCATTACACAGAAGATCTTTCGACGTTTCGACTGCTTGTTTAAATTCCTCATCTATTATTATTGACTTCTTTCCTTTTAATTGTCTCGTTATGGGTTTAGTTATTTTCGCAAAGTCCTTTATAAATTTCCTGTAATACCCTAAAAGTCCTAAAAATGACTTAATTTCCCGAGTTGTCGGGAGTTCTTGATTGCTTGAATTTTAAGTGGGTTTGGTTTGACTGCTTCTTGGGTGACGATGTGGCCAAGGAAGTCGATTTCCTTCCTTTAAAAGTTACACTTGCTCGGTTGGATTTTTAGGTTTGCGTTTTGGAGTTTTGTGAAAACAGATTTTATATCTGCTATATGTTTTTGCAGTGATGGTGAGAATACTATTATATCGTCGAGATAGACGAGACAGACGTCCCTGACTAAGTCACCTAAGACGTTATCCATAACGCGCTGGAACGTAACAGGGGCGTTTTTAGACCGAAGGGCATCCTCGTGATCTCATAATGCCCATTTTCGACTGTGAATGCCGTCTTGCTTGCGTCGCGTGGGTTCATTTGGATTTGGTGGAAGCCACTTGCTAAGTCTAACGTTGTGAAATACATGGTCTTTCCTATGCTGTCTAGTATGTCTGCAATGTTCGGGATAGGGTATCTATCAGAGACAGTTTTCTCATTTAATTTCCGAAAATCGATTACCAAGCGCCACTTTTTTCGCCTGTGATGTCACTTTTCTTAGGTACGACCCAGACGGGTGCACTCCAAGGGGAATGGCTGTTTACAATAATGTTTTGTTCGAGCATTTTTGAAATTTGATTTCGAACTTCGTCTTTATGTACAAATGGGTAACGGTAAGATTTTGTGTGAATCGGAATGTTATCTGTTGTGGGTATAGAGTGTTCGACTGCGTTCGAGAACGTTAGTTGATTGTTCTCGTCGTGAAAGAGTTTTTTGAACGACTTGCATAGTTTAAGTATTTGTTGTTTTTCTTCGTTGTTAAGGTGTTTCATCTGAATGTTTAATTGTTGGTCGCCTAGTCCTTCTGTATCTGTTGCTGCGCACATGCAGTTTAAGTATTGATGGGTTCGTGGAGAGAACTCTTCTGCCTGTAACGGTTCTTCGAGGTACAGTGTTTGAATCTGGTCTGATTTATTGCAGACTTCGAAATAAGCAGATCCTGCGATTGCGGTGTATAAGCCGCCTGTTATGGAAATTTGATTATCCAAATTCGTTGTTATACCCTTGTAGAGGGTATTATAATTTCAGTCAGATGTTTGCAACGCAGTGAAGGAGACGTTTCCGACCACATAAAGTATATATATTCTTGATCAGCACCAATAGCCGAGTCTATCTAGCCATGTCCGTCTGTCCGTCTGTCCGTTTCTATGCGAACTAGTCTCTCAGTTTTAAAGCTATCGCGATGAAACTTTCCCGAAGGTCTTCTTTCTATTGCAGGTAGTACATATGTCGGAGCCAGCCGGATCGGACCACTATATCTTAAGGCTCCCAAACAAATATAAGAAAATTCATTGTAACTTTGTAGGAAGTAGGCGTTTTGATTCTTGACTACTTAAAAACAAAATTGAAATAAATCGAAACGCTGAATCTGGAATCCCTGGAACTGCACCGAGTATTCTTTTATCTACAAGGGTATATAAGCTTCGGCTGGCCGAAGGTAGCTTCCTTTCTCGTTTCGTATATAAAGTCTCCCTCCATGAATTTTACTGGGAGCGGTAATAGCATTTTGGTATATTGTGGCAGGGTATGTAATGAGTCTACAGGGTTAGCCCTTGTGAGGATTGGGATGGCAGGTTCTGGTGTATGGAGTCGGCAAAGTTTATTTTCGCATTTAGGTCGGATGGGAAATCCATGCCTAGGAGACCATTGAAGTGGGGGTGGAAATTGAACAGTAAGAATTTAAAATTTGGTATTTCTTCGAATTGTTTGAAATTTATTCCATCTGTATATTCCCAAATTTGGAATGTACTGAGTACAGTGTGAATATTAATATCTGAGCTTAGTTTTTTTGATGTGGTCTTTATTAATAAGTGCTGGATTTATAAATGAGTAGTTAGATCCAGTGTCTATTAGGAATTTGAGAGGATTCGACACCATGGAGTTTGGTGATAGGAAAACAAATGGCAGGGAAGATCCGTAAGTCTTCTTGCTTATGTAACCGATTGGCTTCCCGAGGCTTCTAGTAAAAAATTTCCATCATCATTGATGTTACATAGGGGACCGCTTTGATTATGGTTGTTCCTGTCTTGGTGGTTATTTATCTTATCTTGTTATTCGTTATAATGGAAGGGATTCCTGCCCAAAGTTTGTTTATCGTATCGACCATTACTATTGTTATTGGAATTATGTTGACGTGTGAAGCGTTTATTATTATTGTTGTTAAAGTTCTGTTGGTGCAGTGGATAACGCCCACTATTATTATTGTTGTAATTTTGTTGTCGCTGTGTAAAGCAACCATTATTGTCATTGTTGGTGTTGTAGGCGTTGCTACCATTATTATAGTTTTGTTGTTGTGGTATGTAGCGGTTATTGTAGTCAATATTGTCTAATCCTTTCGCGTATGGGTGATTCCTGTATATCGAGCCGTCGCTTCGTCGGTTTTCTTGGTGTTTTTTCAAGTTTCGAGAGAAAGTTAATTCGATCTGCCCGTACTCGTACGCTTTCTCGATTGTCTCTGGCCTTTGGTTCCTAATGGCTGACCTAAGTGGGTCCTTTAGTCCAACTAAGAATGTATTCAGGCAGAATCTGTCATATATATATGAGGGAGTGTCCACTAGGGTCTGCTTCTTTGGCCAGTGACATTAATTCGCTTCTTATTTTCGTGGCCGTGTAATAAAGTTTTCCCATACTGAGTACGTCCGGGAGATTGTGTAGCTCTCTTACCAGCATTTCTTCCGTTTTCTTGCTAGAGTATAGTCGCTTGAGGTTTGCTGTGATGTCGTCCCAACTGAGGAATACATCGCAAACACTCAGCGCTTCGTCTGCCCTGCCTATAATTTTGTCACGGATAGTTCCAAGTATGTACTGTCCGCATGTTGCTTGGTCCACTGATCCGGCTAACGAAAGTAGTTGTTCTACTCTACCTAAAAATCTATCAAGATTGTCAGGCGGGCCTTCCTAGGTGGGTAGATGATGTACAAGGGCAAGTTTTTGTTGAAGATTCAGGCTTGAATTGTTAACGGTGGGACATATTGGCCCTGATGCGTTCCCGGAATCCAAAGTGATGGTGGGATTTTTGTCTTGGGGTTGAACTAACTGGTTTGTGTTTGTAGTAGTTGCAGAGTTACTAGCGATGGAACCACTTGGCCCTGATGAGTTAGCGGAATCCACCCACCCTAATCTGCTCCTAACTGTGTTACTAGTGGTGGCTTTTTGTCTTGGCATGTATGTGTATTGAGAAGAAATCTGTGTTGTTCTTTGAAAATAATCACTAGTAACGTGTATAGTATAATAATATAGTAATAATATGTGAATAAGTGATTATATATATATATTAGTGCTAAGTATATGTATTTGTGTTTGTATGTAAAAATATTTGTATGTATTCTTTCTGACGTAAAAGAAAACTTGTATGTGTGTATCTGCTACACAGTTTTCTTTTTTATTAGCTTCCCTGTGTTTTTTTATCGGATGTTATCGGCTTCAGCTGTAATGTATTTGATTTAATAAATTTTCAATATATTTTAGAGGTTAGAAAACATGCGACAACAATAGGTTAGGTTGGTTGTGGATTGTTTTTAATTTAATTCATTTTATTGATTTTATTTTCGGATGTAGTTCTTTTTTTGTAGTGCGTAGTGTGCAAAAAGGATTCAGCAGTGTAAGCTAACGAGACATCAAGTCTCGCTTCGCCACTCTGGCAAGTCATCAGCTCTCTCCGGCAACCATTGCACAGTGACATAGCAATAATTTCAAAAGTATGCGTAACACAAACACATGCATGTTCACTTTATATTTGCCGGAGGCAACTGTATCACTGTGTATGACCTTTATTTTTTTTTTTTTAGTTTTGTATTATATTTGTGCAGAATTAACAAATTTTTTTTTTTAATTTTATAGTATGTATTTTATAATAATACTTTTGCTTTCATGTAAATTGATTAATGGAAACGATCCCGGTGCCTTAACAGCGATTGTTGTACACATATACGGTCGTTAATCACACAACTTACATTTATTCTTGCAAACTACTGTGTGCAGATGGTCATGGTGTTTTGTCGGCGATTGATATACACTTTGGTGCTTCGGTGATACTTGGGAAAACTTCGTTATTAAAATTTGCTTCTTGCGCAGTTAGTTTTGGTCACAAGGAAATCCAATGTTCGACTGATTTATTTTCACACTCGACGACAGGCTGTCACCGTGACATTTCGGTTCCTCTCAAAGCTAAAAACGCACTCGACGACAGTGACACCAGGCTTGTTTCGTCCTAATGATTGTCCTCTCAACTACAAAACTACAAAAATCAATCGCAATGACGATGCAAAATCAAAAGCAATGATAAAGAATTCACACATGCACACCAAGTGATTTTCGACACACACAGACGGTCACCACACACAGCAGTTTGGAATGTCACATTTTTTGACTTTTTTATCGTTTTTTTTTTGTTTCTCTTTTATGAGTTGCTGTGTATGGATGATTCCGGTGCCTTATCAGCGATTGATGTACACAGATACGGTCATCGCATACAGCAACTTTGTATAATTGTTGTAAATTGTCCTGCAAAAGCGATCCCGGTGCCTTATCAGCGGTTGATGTACACATATGCGGTCGCTTGCGTGGCAATTAGAATTTTGATTTTTGTTTGGTTTGTTTACATGTATTATTTTTTTTTTTTTTTTTATTATTTGGACGTTGATGCACTATGGTCAGTACAAACAAGTGGCCCTTACGACACCAAGCAAAGCTTGTTACGCGCGGAGCCCTAAACCGTTTTGGGCAAGTAAGCGGAATCGAGGACATGGAGAAAATACGATCTAACAATAGACAGTTTAAAATACATGCTAACAAAGAATTTATAAATTATTTGAAGACAGAAAATACATAAGTTTATTATAATTAGTAGCATTGGGGGTATCAAACAGTAAGATGTGGCACAGTGAATTATAGTCGTCACACAGAACACGAAAAGGATCATGCAGGACATAATTAGATCTACATATTGGCAGGAACAACGGACGAAAACGGCGAACTGTTCTACAGGGTACATTCCAGTTAAGTGAACTAAGAAGGAAAGGGGAGTCGGCATCACCATTAATACGTTTATGTAAGAACATAACTCCATGACACTTTCTACGATGGTAGAGGGTTGGTAAGTCGAGCAGGCGCAACCTCGCAAGATAAGAGGGCAGTCCCAGTGTAATCCCCTCAGAGCAAATAAAAGGAATTGTTTTTGGACAGACTCTAACATATTTCGGTAACAGCTAATTTGAGGAGACCATATACAAGAGCAATATTCCATAGACGGACGAACAAGAGAAACATACAAAAGCTTTGTTGTGTAAGGATCATCGAACTCCCTTGACCAACGTTTCATAAATGCAAGAAGACTTCTGGCTTTATTAGATATAGTAGATATATGGTCTTTAAAACTAAGTTTATGATCAAATAAAACGCCAAGATCCTGAACTGATAAAATTCGTTCAAGGGCGTTATTTCCAATAGAGTAAGAAAACAGAGATGGATTACAACGATAAAAGGTCATATAGTTACATTTGGAATAGTTTAAATTTAACATGTAAATCATGCACCACGTATACAAACAGTCAAGATCTAATTGAAGGTCATTAAATGAGCTAGGTAAACACATGGACAAACAAAGCTTGACATCATCTGCATACATTAATACGGTAGACGATTTTATAACATTAGGTAGATCATTAATCATTAAGCCAAAGAGTAAAGGACCCAGGTGGCTACCCTGTGGCACTCCAGAAGTAACATTAATTATTTTGGAAATTCTATTGTTAAAACAGACCATTTGAGTTCTATTAGAAAGGTAGGAAAGTATCCAGTCAAGTAGGTTTGGAGGAAACCCTAAACGGGACAATTTAAAAATAAGAAGTTTATGGTTCACAAAATCAAAAGCTTTAGAAAAATCGGTATAAATCACATAAATTTGATGATGTGTCAGGAAGCCTCTAGTAATGAAAGATGTAAATTCTATTAGGTTTGTAGAAGTAGAGCGACGTCTAGTGAAGCCATGTTGATACGGTGAAATAATAGACCGGCAATGATGCTGCAACTGACAGGTAATAATTTTTTCGAAAAGTTTAGGAATTGCACTGAGTTTAACAATACCACGATAATTTGAGATGTCGGACTTGTTCCCTTTTTTAAACAATGGAACAATAAACGATTCCTTCCATATGGATGGAAATCTTCCTTGACTTAGCGACAAATTAAATATTAATGTTAAGGGAAAAGCTAGATAGGACGAACAATTCCTCAGTATACAAATTGGTATTTTATCAGGACCCGGTGAAAAATAGAGCTTAAGAGTATCAAGACTCTGAAGAACATCAGATACATTAATCACTGGTTTGAAGATAGAGTTCAGATGAGGTAGTGGGTATGGATAATCATTATCAATAACACCATTGCATTCCGTTGATTGAAAAAAATCAGCAAATAGGTTGGAAATATCATTGTCATCAGATGCTATATTATTATTAAGAAAAAGAGAATGAGGGTAACAATTAGATTTCCGCTTAGAATTGACGAAAGAATAAAAAAGTTTAGGATTACTTTTGAAATCACGCTTACAACGAGACAGGTAATTTTGATAACAGTCAGAATTGTGCTGGACAAATTCCGCCTAAGCAGAACTATATTTGGCCCAGTCCGTCAGCAAGCCAGAAATTTTGAACCGTTTAAAGTCTGTTTTTTTTATTTTTTAGATGGGATAGTTGACGAGTAAACCATGGAGAGCTATACGAATTCTTCAAGGAGGAAAGAGGGACATGTACATCAAATAAATGATGAAGAACTTTATAAAAATACCCAACTGCATCATCAACAGGAAGGTCAACAAGATAGGTTAGTTAAAAAAATTTTATTTTTTGGGAAAGATAATTTTACACAAATAAATTCAATACCTGATGAACCAGAAATATCAACAAGCTCGGAAGTTAAATCGGATTTGACTCCAATAAGAACGCCTCCACCTCGACGGGTATGACGATCATTCCGATAAACAAAAAAGTTATTTGAAAAAATCTCACTATCGTGTACAGATGGGTTAAGCCAGGTCTCAGTGAATACAATAACATTGGCTTAAAAAATTGAGCTGTTTTTATAAAGTGTTGAGAGTTTACTAAGAAGCCCCCGTACATTTTGATAGTGGATTATAAAATTTAATTTTTTGAATTTGAAGCAGAGCTGGGCTCCGACAAGGAATTGATGGGACGCGAACAATTTTTTTTATATTCGTGAACAATTATATTAGCAGGCCAAAAATTTGGGTCAAGAAGTTTGGAGAACAGTTCATCCGGAACAAGTATTTTAAATGAAGAATAATCTCTTATTTGTTTAAAATTAAATTTAGTGATGTCAATACCTTTTTGATTGGGAAGGGAGAGTTTCGAGACAATATGGTGCATCACGTCGTTGACTGTGAGTGCTGCATTCAATCTTGACACAAAAATAGCCTTCCTAGGTACCATGAGAGTGAGTGGTACCGGAGAAGAGGGAGCTGGGCTATTACTGTTCTTCCTAGGGATCATGCTAGAAAGTGGAACAGGAGGAGGTACAAGGGTATTATCTAGGGGCAGTACGAGGTGCGGCAGAGCCCCCGAAGTGGCGACCGATTAGTAGGCCCTAAAGACTCAGGCGAAGCTACGTTCAGCGAATCTGGCCGAGATTGCATCCTGACATCGGTCGTTTATGATTCGCTCCCATTGGGATCGTCCTCATCGCACGACATATAGCTTGCAGTGGGGCTGGGAAGAGAGAGGTTGCTCGAGAGATCTGGAACATGTATTTGCACAATTTATTATTATTTTTCGACTACAAAAATTTTCACAACCACCACTGTCACCTGTTCACTCACCTCAGCCTACAATGAAGTTAGAACTATGTATTATTCTAGTAGATTACACCTAATTAACTTACCCTCCCTAACCAACCGTAGAACGATGCTTAAAACTGTCTTCATTTATAACCTTATTCGAGGTGAAATTGATAGCCCCGACTTGGTTGGACGACTTAACTTTTTTGTTCCAAGTAGATTAACTAGAAATTACATTCCCTTAATTTTAAACCACTGTAGATCTAACTATGACATGCATGAACCTTTCAGAGTACTATTTTCTGACTATAATAGACTTTATCCTCTTATATCAAATTCTGACTCTCTGCCTCTCCTTAAACGATTAATATTACATTTCCTAGCACAGAATTAGATCCTACTTTTTTTTTCCTCGAACTATATCTTTATTTTCTACATCGGGTCTATCATCTCGCGAATCGTGCCGTACGATACACGGCAGCGCCCCTCGGTCGGTTTGGGCGGGAGGTGTGGCCGTGACTCCGCGCGAATTAAAAAAAAAAAAAATTGCTGGATCGTCTGTTAGTGGATTCTCGTGTATGACTGGCATTGATAGTCGTTCCTCCAACCATCCCTCATTCCTCGACCGTGGTACTATTTTTACTCCCAGACCTGCACATTCAAACCGCAGTCCCATTGTTCTCAGAAAATCCCATCCCAACACCAAATCGTCGATTATTCCTGGTAGGATTAGCAGTCTTATCTCGTGGCTTTCTTTTCCAAAGGTGATTATACCCGTTACTCGTAGAGTAAAAGGGTATATTGTATTCGTGCAAAAGTATGTAACAGGTAGAAGGAAGCGTTTCCGACCCCATAAAGTATATATATTCTTGATCAGGATCACTAGCCGAGTCGATCTAGCCATGTCCGTCTGTCCGTCTGTCTGTCTGTCTGTCTGTCTGTCTGTCTGTCTGTCTGTCTGTCTGTCCGTCTGTCCGTATGAACGCTGAGATCTCGGAAACTATAAAAGCTAGAAGATTGACATTTTGCATGCAGATTCTAGGAGTTCCTACGCAGCGCAAGTTTGTTTCAAAAGGGTGCCACGCCCCCTCTAACGCCCACAATCGCATATATACGATTTTAAAAATTTCAATATTTTGGAAAAGTAAAAATGCAGTTTTATTGTGTTTATCAATACCTATCGAAATGTAGAAGAAATTTTTTAAATCGGACCATTCGTTAAAAAGTTACGGCGGATCAAAGTTTTTCTCCATCTCTTTCGCACTCCCTTTAGCTGAGTAACGGGTATCTGATAGTCGGGGCACCCGACTATAGCGTTCTCTCTTGTTTTTGTTTCGATTTGAGCCGTTCCCTCTCGCTTTGCAGCAACGTCATGTATCCACGCCAGTTCTTCCGCACTGCCAGCAGTACTCTAGCCAAACGTTTTGGCATTCACGGGCAAAGTATCCGTCTTTTCCACATCGTCTGCAAGCCATCATCGGGTTGATTACGAATCCGTTACGGGCCCTCGGTGCTGGCTGTGGACCTTGTGAGTAACTTTCTTGGATCCGCCAGCACTCTTCTGATGTTGGCTGGTATTGTACTTCCGCTGCCATGAATCTCGGGCGAGTCCTTGCTTCCTGTCGTAGTTTTTCCCTATCCCTTTCGAGCTCTTCGAATTCGTCAGCTAGTTTCATTAGCTGTAATAGGCTATCGCGTTGGTATGGCCTTGCATATGCCCTAAAATCCGGAAGGCTTTTCTCTTGAATAGCGCAGGGGTCGCATTAACGTCTGCATCTCCACCATATAAACTTTGAATCGTTCGCCCACTCTCTGTCTTCTTCGATTTACTTCCTCCCCAAGTTTTTGAAAATAGTTTCTCGGCAGGAAATAAGCTTGGAAACTGTCTATAACTGTCCAAACGAGCGTTCATTGTTTGCTACATACCATTTTAATGCCTTCCCTGACAAAAGTTCTGGCATTGCTCGTGGGATTAGGTCTTTGTCCAGTTCATAAGTGTCCGCCGAACATTCTACTTGTTCTAGGAACTCTAGGGGCCTTTCCTGTTCCGTCGAATTTGAATCCCTTACTTGTTTTGCTACTTTTGAGTAATCTCTGGGAGCTTCGGGCAGCTGATAGTTTGGTTTGGGTGGAACGTGTATTTTTATGGAGTCTGCGGCTGCTGTCTCACCTTTCGGTTCGGCATTTTTCCCTGGGGAAGTTTGCTGGTACAGTTTTGCTAGTTCGTTTAATCGTTCTATGTGTTCCGGATCTGTGTTTCCACCCACTCGCCGAACTATTTTCTCATCTCGTCCACGAGTCCAGTTAGCTTGACTGTGAATTCTTCTCCATATCCTTGGAGGTCTTCCCTTCTTAGTCCCCAGACCCATCCTGGAGCCATTTTTGCGGGTTGACTTTATTGGTTTTTCTTGTTATTGGAACTATTCGGGTGTACTATCCACGTTGGGCGCCAGTGTAACGATCCCTGATCGCCCCGAGCTGGCTGAGCTAGCTCAGGGGATTGGTTGGTCTCGGTCCACGAATTTATACACGTGGCAGTACCCCGAATGAGCAGACAATAATATCCAATTCACAACACTGCCTTTATTTCTGCTAATTCTTGCCATCCACACCACGTTCCGCCCCCCGCGATTTCCGTCACTCCGCTCTTCCTCCAGGGGTCCACTCCGGTGTCGCCTTCCCCGTGCGTCCGCTCCGACCGGTCCGCTAGTACGTCGTCCTAAGCTCCGATTGGGCTGCCTTTGACCAATTCGGTCGTCAGTGCCTCCGCTGGCTGTGACACTCGCCGGCCTCGTCGGCGAAAACGCTCGACTGGGCGACTAGCGCGCACAGCTTGGTCACTGTCCGAACCCGTGGTTCGCCGGTCCAACGACTCGGCTTGGGGAAGGCCTTCGATTGCCGGACTGGGCTGACAGGTGTCCTCCGGGCAGGATTTTTCGGCTCCGTTAAATTACTCGTCCCCTGGGCTATTGCGCAAAAATAGCAATATGCCCTTTTACTCTACGAGTAACAAGTATAAAAACAAAAAAAAATTTTTTTTTTTTATTTGGAGGGAAATTACGATCTTGGTACTTATCAAAAGTTTACCCATATATGAGTATATTTACAAAAAATTTGTCTATAAACAAAAATACTTTTATTTTTATATTTTCAAGAAAATTTGGGAATAGGTCTGGCAGCCCCGTTCAGACCAACCCATCTCTAATCAGCTGAAATAAAAAGAGTTTTGGCGAAGGAGAAAAGAAGTATTCAACGATCATTAAGAACGAGAGAAGCGAAGGAGCAAGACGTGCGAATTAACGAGGAACGCGATCAAATTATTAAAAATCGAAGTTAATCCGAGAAAGACGAAGTAGAACGACGTGCGAAATAAAAAAGCGATCTAATTATCAAAACGCAGTTTAAACCGATTTAAGTTCATTTAAATACCTAAAACTAATATCAGAATTACTTATCACTAATTTCATTTCAATAAAACTATCATCTTATTATAATAAAACACAAATAGTGGGACTTCTAATTTAAAAAGGAAAACCAATCCCACAAATATGGGGGCTCAACCTACGTGAAAAGTGTTAAGTAAAACGACGAAAAAGTGTGCTAGAACCAAAGATTTACAACGACGAAGACTGTGGAAACAAAACAGAAAAGCTTGGAAAAACGACGTACGAGTGTGTGAAAACGACGCCACAAATACCACGATAATCTGCACTATACATATGCTTATAACGACGCATAAGTGTATTTAAACGACGAGTACAGACCGTGAGTGTGAACGACGAATACGAGTAGAAGGAAGAACAGCAAAGAAGAACTTGCGAAAAGTGTGCAAAAATTGTTTCTGCAACCATGACGACCCTTGCTGATTTTGATTCGGTTTTGCAGGCGTTGAGATCAGAAAAAAAGAAGAATGTGGACCTTTTGCACAAATTTGTGTACGAATACGACGGTGATCGGCATAATCGAAAACGACTACGTGGTTTCGAAGGCTTTGATTTTGTGGAAAGTGATGAGCTCTTCAACCAGAAAGTGTCTTACGTCGCGCAAAATTTGTCAAACAACGACCTCGCCATAATTTGCAACATTTTGGGCTTGCAACACGATAAAAATAATCTGATGCTGCACATTTTCCGAAATTTGCGTGTGGGAAAACTACTAGAAGATGCTGATGAAGAGGATTCCGATGACGATGAAATAGACGAACAAGAGGAGAATAACGAAGACAACGACGAGAAAAGTTCAATCGATGAAGACGACGAGTTTCGTTCAGTACGCAGCAACGCAGAAAAGCAGGCAAAGAGGAGCAACAAAAACGCAAGCGCTGGCACAGTGGCGTCCAAGAATAACGATTCCGTTTCGGTACAAAGTTTCGGCGTGAATTCGCCGCGATTTTCCGTAAACTTCCGCGATGTAGAAGATTCTATTCGACCATTCAGTGGAGATGATACACTTGCAGTTGAGGTTTGGGTTTCCGATTTCGAGGACATGGCTTCCATTATGTATTGGGATGACCTGCAAAAATTCATTTTCGCGAAACGTTCTCTTAAAGGCCTCGCTAAAATGTACATTATGAGTGAGCGTGGTATCAGAAGTTGGCAAATGTTGAAAGTCGCATTGATCAAAGAGTTCAAAGCCGAAGTGAATGGTGCTCATTTACATAAGTTGCTATCCGAAAGAAAGATCAAAAACAATGAAAGTGTTCAAGAATATCATCTTAAAATGAAAGAAATGGCTTCTCGTGGAAGTGTAGACAACAGTGCACTTATGCAATACGTGATTGATGGCATCAATGATTTGAGCGTCAACAAATCGATTTTGTACAACGCTAAAGACTTGAAGGAGTTCAAGGAAAAGTTAAAGTGCTACGAGAAAATTCGTGAAAAATCCGGAAAGCCTAAATATCAAGACGACAAGTCGAAATACGCGATTGGCAAAGACATTGCAGGCCAAAAAGACGTGTCCGTGCAAAGAAAGGTGAATTGCTACAACTGTGGTGCAAGTGGCCATACATCAAATCAGTGCCCTAATCGAAGCAACGGTCGGAAGTGCTTTAATTGCAATAATTATGGACACATTTCTAAAGACTGCCCCACAGGCAAAATTGAAACGGTTGAAACTCCGAAAAATACGCGCAAAGTATCGGATGATAAACTATCGATGTGTAAAGAAATTCATATAAAGAGCAACAAGTACACAGCTCTTATTGACACAGGCAGCAAATACAACATAATGAGTGAAACAACGTACGTAAGCTTGAATAAGCCAAAATTGAGTGCTGTAAACATTTTTCTTGTCGGTTTCGGAAACAACAACAGGGTGAAACCATTCGGTTCGTTTAAAGAGGAATTCGAAGTTGACGATCAAGTGTTTGAAGAGAATTTTCTAGTTGTTTCTTCTGACTTTTTGGACGTACAGGTTGTGTTAGGCGCAGAATTTTGCAACAACGCTGAAATTCTAATAAATCGTGACGGAATTAAAATACAAAGCCGAGAAAACCATGACTCCGAAAGTGAATTAAGTTCGCTAATGAAAATTAACGTCGAAAGTGCCGAAAGTTTTAACATTGACGAAAGTGCAACCGCTGAAGCAAAACGCGAAGTTTACGAACTGATCAAGAACTATAAGCCGACGAGTACAAAAACAACAAACGTTGCGATGCGTATTGTGTTAAAAGACGATACCCCCGTACACTCGCGTCCGCGTAGATTCGCATTCTCCGAGCGGTGTATTATCGACGATCAAATCGAGCAGTGGCTCAAGGACGGAATCATCGAGCACTCTGAGTCCGAGTACAGCAGTCCGGTCGTCCTGGTCAAAAAGCGCGACAACACAACTCGACTCTGCATTGACTACAGAAGGATTAACAAGGTAATAGTACGAGATATGTTTCCCCTTCCCTTGATCGAAGACCAATTGGACCGTTTGCAAGATGCTCACGTATTCAGCACGCTGGACCTCAAAAACGGATTTTTCCACGTAAACGTCGATGTCGAAAGCCGCAAGTTCACGTCCTTTGTAACCCACAATGGCCAGTATCAGTTCCTGAAAGTCCCTTTTGGCCTTACGAATTCTCCAGGCGTATTTCAAAGGCACGTTAACGCCATTTTCCGAGACTTGACCCGATCTGGTATCGCGATTCCCTATGTCGACGATATCATTGTCCCAGTTACAGACGAAGGCGAAGCAGTCGCCAATCTCAAGACAGTCATCAAGCGCTGTGAAGACTACGGTTTGGTGATCAACCTAAAGAAATGCTGTTTCCTCAAAAAGAAAATCGAGTTCCTAGGTCATAGCATTGAAAACCAAAAGATTTGTATCTCAGATGAAAAGACGAAGGCTGTGACGAAGTTTCCCTTGCCGACAAACCAGAAGCAACTACAAAGCTTTCTGGGTCTGGTTGGATACTTCCGGAAATTTATCCTGAACTTTTCAATCATAGCCAAACCTTTGACCGACCTGATGAAGCACGACGCCAAGTTTGTTTTCTCTGACAGGGAGATAGATGCTTTTAACATGTTGAAGACTCTGATTACCCAGAAGCCAGTTCTCAAGATTTTTCATCCGCAGCACGAAACAGAGCTTCATACAGATGCATCGATTGATGGTTTCGGAGCAGTTCTGCTTCAAAAGTCGCCCAATGACAACCAGATACACCCGGTGTACTACATGAGTAAGAAAACGACAGACGCAGAAAGAAAGTTTTCCAGTTACGAGTTAGAGATCCTGGCAGTGGTAGAAGCATTTCGAAAATTCCGAGTCTACCTTTTAGGTATGCATTTCAAGTTGGTCAGCGATTGTAATGCTTTTACAAAGACGATGGAAAAGAGAGAAATCTGTACTCGAGTCGCACGTTGGATCCTTGCACTTCAGGAGTTCGACTTTGAAGTTGAACACAGGTCAGGTACACGCATACGTCATGCAGATGCTTTAAGCCGTTACCCTGTAATGATGATCTCCGACGAAAGCTTGCACAGCAAATTGAAGAGTGTTCAATCGCAGGACGAGGAACTAAAAGCTATAATTGACATCCTTGCTGAGAAAGCTAGCCACAACAATTTCTTCATGAGATCTGGTCTTCTGTACAAATTGGTGAACGACGATGAACTGATAGTTGTACCACCAATCCTCCAACGCGAAATCATTCGCCAGGCTCATGAAAAAGGACATTTTTCGGTAAAGAAGACGAAGGAAATCATCGGAAAGGAATATTACATTCCAAAACTTGAAGACAAGATTCAACGACAAATCAAATGTTGCATTCCATGTATTGTCCTAAACCGCAAACTTGGGAAAAAGGAAGGAGAGTTGCACCCATTGCCGAAGGAAGCGGAGCCGCTTCAAACATTCCAGATCGATTTTTTGGGACCTCTCGAATCGACTCACAAGGCATACAAGCACATTCTTGCTGTCATCGACGGGTTTACTAAATTTTGTTGGCTGTATCCCACAAAATCAACATCTTCCAAGGACGTCATCACCAGACTGGAAGCTCAGAGCGCAATATTTGGCAATGCTGTACAAATAATATCCGATCGAGGCTTAGCGTTCACTTCAGACGACTTCAAAAAGTATTGTTGAACTTCATGCAGTTACCACAGGAGTTCCAAGAGCAAACGGCCAAGTTGAACGCCTCAACGCCACAATTGTATCCGTGCTCTCCAAACTGTCTATAGATGATCCCAGCAAATGGTATATGGGCACTTCCAAAATGTCGCTCGGGACATTTGCACACCTTTAAAGTTGAAAAAAAATTGTAAAACAATGGATTTTAATTTTAATTATGGGCTTTTCTTTTCACTCTTCCCAAGCTCTATTTTTGGTAAAAATCTTAATTTTGTACCACTTTTAGTTTTTAAGATATCGGTAAAAAACTGCCGTATTCGCTCGGGACAAAAATAGAAGTGGATTTCGGGGAAGTTCATACAACACCAGAAATTAGCAAATTCTGATGGAATATTTGAATGCGATTTTTTTTAGAATGTTGTTCAAACATGTCGCTGTGAAATGCTTTTGGTTTTACTCAAAAATTCTTTGCCGTTTTTTTTTTATGCAGTTTCAACCACATTCGCTCGGGACATGTCGCTCGGGACATTTTTTCCGACTGTTTTGTAAAGCGGATTTCTTTACCTCTATCTCTCAATTGCTGGATGTTTTGCTTTTAACTTAATAGTTTAGCATGTGAATGAACCATTCAGTACAGAAAAATGTCCTATAGGATAAATTTATGTCATGCAAAACGAGAACAAGCACTCGTATAATCTCTGACGTAGACCAGCAACAACATACAAAGTCGGCGATATTGTCGCTATCAAACGCACTCAGCTTGGTGGTGGGCTTAAGTTGAAGCCTAAGTACTTGGGTCCCTACCGCGTAACCAACCAACGTGACCAACCCATCTCTAATCAGCTGAAATAAAAAGAGTTTTGGCGAAGGAGCAAAGAAGTATTCAACGATCATTAAGAACGAGAGAAGCGAAGGAGCAAGACGTGCGAATTAACGAGGAACGCGATCAAATTATCAAAAATCGAAGTTGATCCGAGAAAGACGAAGTAGAACGACGTGCGAAATAAAAAAGTTTACGACGACGCGATCTAATTATCAAAACGCAGTTTAAACCGATTTAAGTTCATTTAAATACCTAAAACTAATATCAGAATTACTTATCACTAATTTCATTTCAATAAAACTATCATCTTATTATAATAAAACACAAATAGTGGGACTTCTAATTTAAAAAGGAAAACCAATCCCACAAATATGTTTTTTAATGTTAAGGTTTTTTGCCGTAAACTCGGGTAGTGACCCTGATCAAGAATATATATACTTTATGGGGTCGGAAACGCTTACTTCTAGCTGTTACATACTTTTGCACGAATACAATATACCCTTTTACTCTACGAGTAACGGGTATAAAAAGTTGTCCCTAAAAGGAAAATAACCTGCAATTTAAGACACTATAAATTTCACCATTTTACAAAAAACAAATACATATACAAACAAGAAACAATACCACTAAAAATGGGTTTAAGATAAATCGAACTATATTGAAATATTTTTTGACATTTCCATGCTGTTAAATAAACAATGTTTATCTTAAATGTTTCCCCATATGAGATGTTAGCTCAGTGAGAGAGTGCGCCGTTCACAATTATTATTATTATTATTAATTATTTTTGAATAATTTTTTATCTAATTAATAATTTAAGAAATAATTTTTTTTATACACTTTTATATCAGAGATCGCTTAGACACATGTACTTAACATTGTCTGATGGCGCGACTGGTAAGCTGTCTGCCCTTGAAGCGAGAGCCCCATTACACACTTGGCCAGAAAGTTAATTTTTTGGCCAAAAATCTGTAATTTCTTTCCTAGGACAGTTAGAAGATTGAAGTTCTTGGCATTTTTATACCCTTGCAGAGGGTATTATAATTTTGGTCAGAAGTTTGTAACGCAGTGAAGGAGACGTTTCCGACCCCATAAAGTATATATATTCTTGATCAGGATCAATAGGGGAGTCGATATAGCCATGTCCGTCTGTCCGTCTGTATGTCTGTTTCAATACCGTTTGCGAGCTCAGTTTAAAAGCTAGCGCCTTGAAACTTTCTCAGTCGTCCTAAAACATGTGTACGCAGATCAAGTTTGAAAGCCGACCCGATCGGACGTCTATATCCTATAGCTCCCATAGGAACAATCGGATATAGCTTTCACAAAAATGAAGATATTTCGCTCAGTGTAAGAGCTATTGGCATGAATCTTTCCAAATCGTATTTTTTTGTGCGTACCTTGATCAGGGTAAAAGCGCGTGCCGATCGGACGTCTATATCTTATAGCTCCCATAGGAACAATAGGGTGAAATCGGTCAAAATGTGACGTTTTTCAGGATATTTCGCGCAAAATATTAGCTATTCCCATGAAACTTTCCAAATCGTATTTTTTTGTGCGTACCTTCATTAGGGTAAACGCGCGTGCCGATCGGGCGTCTATATCCTATAGCTCCCATAGGAACAATAGGGTGAAAAATTTAAAAATTTAATTTTTTCAATTATAAAATATTTTGTTGTTTATTAATTCATGTTGCTAGTCTAGTCAAGTTTTAATTCGTAATATCTGCAAGGGTATTAAAACTTCGGCTTGCCGAAGTTAGCTTTCGTCCTCGTTTCTTAAAAGATTGATCTTTTCAACTAACTAAAAGTAAAATTTTTTGGAATTTTATATGATATCAAATAAAAACACCTCTAAACGATGAAAAAACTAGTGACGATCGCACCTTCAACGTACAAAAGTTCTGATATCAACTTTTGTGACGAAAAATGATTTTGGATGCGACTAAATAAGTACGTTACCTAAAATTTACTCGTTCAATTCAAAATTCAATACTCAGGGAGCGTTAGTAGTTCGAGCTGGCAAAAGTGGCTATTTTCGTATAAAAATAACTTTAAAACGTGACTTTTTACAGTAATGTGTTATACACCAAAATTTAAGGAATCTCAAGGGCTATACAGTTTAAAGTTTTAAAGAAAATCGTTAGAGCCGTTTTTGAGAAAAATGTCCTATAGGATAAATTTATGTCATGCAAAACGAGAACAAGCACTCGTATAATCTCTGACGTAGACCAGCAACAACATACAAAGTCGGCGATATTGTCGCTATCAAACGCACTCAGCTTGGTGGTGGGCTTAAGTTGAAGCCTAAGTACTTGGGTCCCTACCGCGTAACCAACCAACGTGACCAACCCATCTCTAATCAGCTGAAATAAAAAGAGTTTTGGCGAAGGAGCAAAGAAGTATTCAACGATCATTAAGAACGAGAGAAGCGAAGGAGCAAGACGTGCGAATTAACGAGGAACGCGATCAAATTATCAAAAATCGAAGTTGATCCGAGAAAGACGAAGTAGAACGACGTGCGAAATAAAAAAGTTTACGACGACGCGATCTAATTATCAAAACGCAGTTTAAACCGATTTAAGTTCATTTAAATACCTAAAACTAATATCAGAATTACTTATCACTAATTTCATTTCAATAAAACTATCATCTTATTATAATAAAACACAAATAGTGGGACTTCTAATTTAAAAAGGAAAACCAATCCCACAAATATGTTTTTTAATGTTAAGGTTTTTTGCCGTAAACTCGGGTAGTGACCCTGATCAAGAATATATATACTTTATGGGGTCGGAAACGCTTACTTCTAGCTGTTACATACTTTTGCACGAATACAATATACCCTTTTACTCTACGAGTAACGGGTATAAAAAGTTGTCCCTAAAAGGAAAATAACCTGCAATTTAAGACACTATAAATTTCACCATTTTACAAAAAACAAATACATATACAAACAAGAAACAATACCACTAAAAATGGGTTTAAGATAAATCGAACTATATTGAAATATTTTTTGACATTTCCATGCTGTTAAATAAACAATGTTTATCTTAAATGTTTCCCCATATGAGATGTTAGCTCAGTGAGAGAGTGCGCCGTTCACAATTATTATTATTATTATTAATTATTTTTGAATAATTTTTTATCTAATTAATAATTTAAGAAATAATTTTTTTTATACACTTTTATATCAGAGATCGCTTAGACACATGTACTTAACATTGTCTGATGGCGCGACTGGTAAGCTGTCTGCCCTTGAAGCGAGAGCCCCATTACACACTTGGCCAGAAAGTTAATTTTTTGGCCAAAAATCTGTAATTTCTTTCCTAGGACAGTTAGAAGATTGAAGTTCTTGGCATTTTTATACCCTTGCAGAGGGTATTATAATTTTGGTCAGAAGTTTGTAACGCAGTGAAGGAGACGTTTCCGACCCCATAAAGTATATATATTCTTGATCAGGATCAATAGGGGAGTCGATATAGCCATGTCCGTCTGTCCGTCTGTATGTCTGTTTCAATACCGTTTGCGAGCTCAGTTTAAAAGCTAGCGCCTTGAAACTTTCTCAGTCGTCCTAAAACATGTGTACGCAGATCAAGTTTGAAAGCCGACCCGATCGGACGTCTATATCCTATAGCTCCCATAGGAACAATCGGATATAGCTTTCACAAAAATGAAGATATTTCGCTCAGTGTAAGAGCTATTGGCATGAATCTTTCCAAATCGTATTTTTTTGTGCGTACCTTGATCAGGGTAAAAGCGCGTGCCGATCGGACGTCTATATCTTATAGCTCCCATAGGAACAATAGGGTGAAATCGGTCAAAATGTGACGTTTTTCAGGATATTTCGCGCAAAATATTAGCTATTCCCATGAAACTTTCCAAATCGTATTTTTTTGTGCGTACCTTCATTAGGGTAAACGCGCGTGCCGATCGGGCGTCTATATCCTATAGCTCCCATAGGAACAATAGGGTGAAAAATTTAAAAATTTAATTTTTTCAATTATAAAATATTTTGTTGTTTATTAATTCATGTTGCTAGTCTAGTCAAGTTTTAATTCGTAATATCTGCAAGGGTATTAAAACTTCGGCTTGCCGAAGTTAGCTTTCGTCCTCGTTTCTTAAAAGATTGATCTTTTCAACTAACTAAAAGTAAAATTTTTTGGAATTTTATATGATATCAAATAAAAACACCTCTAAACGATGAAAAAACTAGTGACGATCGCACCTTCAACGTACAAAAGTTCTGATATCAACTTTTGTGACGAAAAATGATTTTGGATGCGACTAAATAAGTACGTTACCTAAAATTTACTCGTTCAATTCAAAATTCAATACTCAGGGAGCGTTAGTAGTTCGAGCTGGCAAAAGTGGCTATTTTCGTATAAAAATAACTTTAAAACGTGACTTTTTACAGTAATGTGTTATACACCAAAATTTAAGGAATCTCAAGGGCTATACAGTTTAAAGTTTTAAAGAAAATCGTTAGAGCCGTTTTTGAGAAAAATAAAAAAAAGCTAAAAAAAGTTTTAAAAAATTGTCTTTTGTTCATATCTTTTTAACTATTACATTTACACAAATTATAAAAAAAAAAAAAACGTTTATGGCATTTAAAAATACCTTTCAAACAAGATGCAGCACAAGTCTGTAGCTTTAGTAGTATAGAAGTTACGGTTTTCCGAATTTTAGCTATTTATAGCTGTTTTCCCGCTAAACTAGCGAGTTTTTCCAAAAGTGGTAGAACAAAAGTTTTTTATATCGATGTGATGAACGTCATATCAAATTTTCAAAACTTAAAAAACATGTTTTGGACAAACTGACAAACAAAATTAAATTAAATCAATAGGAACACAAACAAAGCATTGCGAGGGGGCATTTATCCCCACCGGCCCCAACAGCTCAAAATTTCGAAATTTGCACTTTTTCACTTTCACTGCTCTCTCTCCCAAGCCAATTGATTTTCTTAAAGTCTTGGTATGCAATCCTTTAAGTTTTGGTGTATTACTCATTACGATCGGACTATCACAGCAGATTTTCAATTTTGCGGCTATATAATAGTAGTCGCCTTGGCACACTCTCCTGGTGCGCTTCGTCACTACATGGACTGCCGTTCATAATGATAGAAAATTCAAACGAAAGTCGGAAAATTTTACGTTTTTGTCGGGTAATTTTTAAAAAAATGCAGTCAATCCATTTTTATCCACAATAAAGCATGAGATATAGAAAACTAAAAAAATTAATATCACTATTAAATATTATGTCGTTTAAGATTTATGAACCGTCAAAAACTGCAACTTTCGGAGTCTCCCACATCAACATTTATCAAACAATCGATTTAAAAAAATTTCTATTTTTTTCCTTGTTTTCTCTTAAGATTTTTATAATCTAATTATTAAAAAAATTTTTTTTTTAAATATAGTTCCTTTATTTGTTTTATGTTAATTTGACATATTCTGAAGTCATCACAAATAAATAAAAAAAATAGAACATGGGTTGTACTGGACTCGGCATAGTCTCCTCTGGGCTACGCCCTTATTAAATTTTCGAATGGCTAACTGCTTTTGCAATGCTTAAATTTTGACCTTAAAACAAGTCAGTGTGTTAAGTCCAACAATGGACTTAAAACAAGTCTAAGATTCCTTAGGTTCAAAATTAGTCCATATTACCTTACTTTAAGTCCATTTTTAATTTTTTTCATTTTAAGTCCATGTTCTTTTCTGGGTGTAGCTATCATTTAGTCTGTAGTTCACTTCAGACCATACCTCTTCGGGCGTTGATTCAAAATAGTCACGGACCATAAGCCATTAATCTGGCTAGAAAATCTAAAAGGTCAGAATCCAAAACTACTTCGATGGAAAACTATCCTGGCCGCTTGCGACACTAGAATTGAGCCAAACTTGAATATAAACGAAGAAGACCCACAAATAATAACAATCGCTTCACTACCACTAAATCACTGCAATAATTAAATAATATTTCGTACCGGATCAACATCGTCAAAACAAGGAGAAACACCATTTGCCTATAAAACAAGACACATAATAACAGAACCCATGCATACTTTCGACTCCATTACAAACACCCTTCCAACAATACTGATACCGAATAAAACATTTGCAATATGTGCACCAGAAGATATTTTCAAAATAATAGAAGAATCTTATAATAACTATGTCTTCGAAAATGACTTATACAAATTTTCACGCTGCAAAATATGGCTAACCGAAATAGCTAATCCCCATGACCAGGAAATCAAAATTCGTGAATACCACTTTAACACCAATCATAGGGGGATAGATGAAACATATAACCATCTAAAAAGGGACATTTATTTTTCGCATTTAAAAGACATTATCACAAAAATTATAAAAAAGTACGATACCTGCTTGGTGGACCCATAATTTATCAATCCTCAGAGCCAATTGCAAAAGCATGTTCAACAGAGCAAAAGCTACAAATGAGGACACAAACTGGCAAAGCTACAAAAAGGAACTTGCCACATACAAAAAGGCCATCAGGAAGGAGAAGAGAACTGCATGGCAGAACTTCTGCTCGGATATTGAAAAGTCTACAGATGCCGCAAGGCTCAGAAAAATACTTTCTAAGACAGCCGTATCCTACTAGAGAAAGAATAAACCTAAATCTCCTACTATCAGACCGTAATATAAACTGGTCCATACATAGTTTCAAACCATACAAATCGCCGGGACCGGATAACATAACACCGGCACATATTCAGCAAGCAGGACAGCTAGCTATAAACTGGTTGAGAAAAATCTTCCAGACCATTCTTGCGGTAGGAGAGCTACCAACGGCGTGGAGGGAAACGAAAGTCGTCTTCATCCCTAAGGCAGGGAAGGCCACCCATACTACAGCGAAGGATTTTAGACCGATAAGTCTGACATCATTCCTACTAAAGATCTTAAAAAAGACTGATAGGTCTACACATTAGAGACATCATTGACCCGACCCAGATATCAAAGGCGCAACACGCGTACACCAAAGGTAAGTCGACTGAATCGGCACTACACTTGGTAGTAAGCAATATCGAGAAATCACTCAGTATAAAGGAATACACCTTGATAGCCTTCCTCGACATAGAAGGAGCTTTCAACAACGTGCTTCCCACGGCAATAACAGAATCACTCACAGAACTAGGGGTTGAGTCCCCGCTGGTGGGGCTGATCCACAAACTGCTGATAAGCAGACTGGTTACGGCCACACTAGGGACCTCAACCCAGACTAGACTAGTAAACAGAGGCACTCCGCAAGGAGGTGTACTATCACCCCTTTTGTGGAATATCGCGGTAAATAAACTACTGCGGATTCTTGAAGGAGGAGGCTGTAAAATAGTGGCATACGCAGACGATGTCGCTATCATTTTCAGTGGTAAGTATCCACAGACGCTATGCGACCTTATGACAGCAAAGCTAAAGACACTATCAGAATGGACTACAAAAAACGGACTTGGGGTAAATCCCTCAAAAACGGAACTAGTCCTTTTTACAAACAGGTACAAAACCCCGAAACTTAACCCACCAACTCTAAACAACTGTAATCTCTCTTTTAGCGAGCACGCACGATACTTGGGGTTAGTATTAGACAAGCGTCTTAAATGGGGCTTAAACAACCAAGAGAGAACCAAGAAAGCGACCATTGCACTTTACTCTTGTAAAAAAGCAATCGGGCTAAGATGGGGTATGTCCCCAAAAATCGTCAATTGGATATACACAGCGGTAGACCCTATGGTCACGCTAGGATTCTCCAGCATGACGATTCGATACCGGCAAAAACGGATCTAAGCAAAACCCGTGACTACAGTCACACACCCTTCGAAGCTCTGATTCCAGGTAGGGAAGAATGGGATCGAGGCCGACCGGGCTCAATAGACGCAATCTGCTTATATACAGACGGCTCTAAACTAGACGGACACGTAGGTGGAGGCATAAACTCCGAACAATTAGAAATCAGGCAGTCTTTCAGACTTCCTGACCACTGCAGTGTTTTCCAAGCGGAGGTGTATGCTATAAGGGAAGCACTCGTCTGTTTAAGGGACATAAACACCCAAGACAGACACATAAACATATATAGCGATAGCCAAGCGGCTAATCAATCTACTCGACAAATACAAACTCACGAACAATAGCAGACTGTCGCAAATCTCTCCACGAGATGGCTAGTCAGTCTACTGTCAGCCTCATATGGGTTCCGGGTCACCGGGATATCGTAGGCAACTGTATAGCGGACGAGTTAGCTAGGCAAGGCACCACCATACCTCTCCTTTCAGGAAAGGAGAGTGTTGGCATGCCCATGGCTACGTGCAAGCTAATTATCAGAAATCAATTCAGCATTTTAGCCAACACTCATTGGCAAAACACACCACAGTGCCGAATCTCTGACCAGACTTGGCCTGCAATAAACAATAAGAAAACTTCGGAACTACTTCATTTCAGCCGGACGGAATGCGGCATGCTAATTCGAGTACTTACAGGCCACTGGCTCGTTGGCCCACACGCCGGCAGGCTAAAAGTCCCAAAAAATGATTTTTGTAGAAGCTGCAGGGATGAGGAAGAAGAGGAAACGGTGGAACACCTACTCTGTTCTTGCCCAGCCCTATGCACGCTTAGACTAAAACACCTGGGATATCCTTTCCTAAACGATCTGACCGAAATATCGGTGATTAACCTTAAGAACTTAAGCTCTTTTATTAAATCCTCCGGATGGGGGACTTGCTGATCAACCTTAAGGCTAACTCTTAACGGATGGGGGATCCTAAAATAGAGATCTCACGGTATCACAATGGACCCACAGAGGTCTAAGTGTGCTAGGCTGTAATCTGGCAGCCGTCCTAACCTTACCTAACCTACGATACCTGTTTTACCCTCAAGTACGATAGACACCGCCATAGACCACTGATGCAAACTCCAACCGCCCCAGAGGGACCAATGGCGGTCGTCCACATAGATTTATATTTCATTAACAATACTTGTAACCTCACCATTATCGACAAATTCTTCGACCAGGGCGCGAAATTTTCGGGCAGTCTATTCAACGACCTCTTATCCCAATTCCAAATAACACCTCACAAAACATCATTCCAACAATCAACGCCACGCCAGCCGTGGCGGTCATATGCCAGAAATCGAGTATTACTATAAAAGAGTAGATGTCGATTGGCGTCATGTTCACCCAGCCCAAACCATAAGACCTAAAATTCTGGAAAAAATTGGGTCTGAATCGTGTGTTAGAGGAGGTGTGCACTAAGCAAAAAAAAAAAAACAAAAAAATGCGAAATTGCGGGAGTAAAACATGAACCATTCCCACAGTTTTTACCCAAACAAGTTGATATTTTTATTTTAAGCATTATTTGTGGAAATCTTTGAAAGCCCAGAAGATGAGCCCCAACCGACTTCCGGTTGGGGGCACTTAATTATTTTTTCCGCACCGATTATGCGATCGGATCCGTTTTTAATTTAAAGTGTGGTGCTATGCCATACAATCAGTAAGCAATTTTGTTTTTTTTTTTGGACCCACGGTTGATTTGAAATGTTTTTTTGGTAAGATTGCGGGGGCTTATGGGGCCTTTTTGACACCACGTTGTTTTTGTTTTTTGTATGCTTCGGCAGTTCGCAGCACTCACGAACGAATTCCGAACACAGCTCTCACAAAAACAACGTGACCAGAAGCAGAGAGAGGGAGTCATTTGAAGCAAAAGAGAGGCGGCAAATGTTTTTTTTCTGGTTTGGAAACACCTGATCAAAATTTTACTATTTGGAAACCAGAACGAATAATTTAATAGATGCAATTCTTAGTCAAAGTGTAAAGCTAACCCAATAAATGCATAAGGAGTTTTTGTTTTGAATTTAAAAAATTTTTAATGGGCTTTCACATTTAAATGTAAGAAACGCAATGACACACACACACATTGACAAATTGGCATGTATGTGATAAATTAATTAGGATAAAACACCTAATGGATGCAATTCTAAATCAAAATGTGTATGTATCCCGTAAAATATTCAGGAGTTTTAGTTTCTAAGCTCTTCTCTAAAACTGTAAAGAAATGTTTTTCTAATTTCTTTGTTTTTCTAATTCTATTGAGATATGCGTATACACACGTTCAAATGAACATATGCATTTATGTACTTTAAAAACATAAAATGAAATATATGCGTACACAAATAACATTCCAATGTAGAAAAAGGTCGTATTCGCACAACGTTGATAATCTGGAAATTTTACCAGCCAAAACGTACCTAAAAAACTTTTTAAAAAATTGGTTTTAAATTGTGTTAATGGCGAGGGGTAGGTATTTAAGTGTTATTTTTAATATATTCTTTTTTAAGTTTTTAAGGTTTTTGGGCTTTAGATCAGTTTAAATAAGAAAAAGTGAAGTTAAAATAAGTAAGGAAACATTTTTTTCAGGTGAAACTAAAGTTAGGTTAGCTAAGAAGAGGAAAAACTAATGTTAGGGTGGGTTAGGACGAGAAAATAGTGAAAACAGCATTAGAGTGCTAAAAAATAATGCAAAGGGTGAGAATAAAATAAGTGGGGTTAAAGTGAGGTAATATTAGGGTTAACGCGGTGTTAAGGTAAGGTATGTTATGACTAGAAGGATATGCATAAAATGTTAGTGCGCTTTAGGTGGGTTTACTGTTTAGCTAAGGTTAGACCGGATTTTACTCGGATATTAATTTGAATTTGGAAATATGAAAAAATCAGCAATAAATAATCCATCGTTGTTTTATTGCAACTTAAAGTTCTATACCTCTAAAAAACACCCGTTACTTACATCCTTTGAGTTTCCGTATCCGTATTTAGGGAAATATACTTTTAATCCAACTTCCTTCAAAAAAATCGTTCTTTATTCTCTTCTTTCTGATGCTTTCCTCTTCCTTGTTTGATGTGTTTTCTTTAAATCTTTAATTTTCATTTGGAGTAACTTACGCTAGATTCAGCAAGAACTCCATACACCTTATCCGAGCATGTAAAGGTGAATTTCCATATTCATAACTTTCCTCATCTAAAGAAACTTTCAAGTTTCCAAAATTCTTTTGCGTCCTTTTGCAGATTGGGCATGACTTTGTTGACTTAGTATTTGTCAGTTCACTAACGACTTTTCTCTCAACCATGGTCAGGTGAAATTCATAGTAACATTTAACATATTTTCCTTCACTAAATTTTAGTTTTACGGGCTTTATCTTGTTCTTTAATGTCATTCTCGTCAGATTTAATTCTCAAGGGAACAACAGATACCATAAACATATCCGGGAGATATACTTTGTTAATAAACTCTTTGTCCAGATGATCCATCGCTGCCCCATTTACTGATCAACGTCAGATTTTTTTGAAGATTTTCTAACTCATTTTTAGGAAGACTTTTTAGAATTCGTTTTGCTGTGTGATTCATAAGATCCATACGATACTTTCGTAAATTTCGTATTGGGTGGTCGTGAACTTTCCTTTGCTTTTGAAATTTATGTTGCATCCACAAGCGTTTTTGTGGCGACATGAAACTAGGATCTGGGCAGTGTGAAAATTGGTAGACTTGCTAGTAAAAGATGTTATCCGGTTCGCTCTCTTTTTCGTACTACTTTATTGACAGCTTCACATAGTTGAGTTAACATACTAGATAACAGAGTTCACAGACTCTGGAATTCATACAGATAAAAATATACAGGGAAAAACGCAGTTTGACCGAACATCTCGGCACCCTTGAAAGGATCTGCTTTCAACACTTCTTAGTCCTTCAGGTCAGACGTTGGAATCAGTGCCAGCTTGTGAACTGGCGTAGAACAGTAGCCAGTAGGAGTGCGAAGATGAGCAACTCGAACCAGCCCATCCTTGCCCTCTACCACGGCTTCGATACGGCCGAATTTCCAATGTTGTGAAGGGCGATTATCATCGTGTATGATGACCAAAGATCCAATGTTGATGTTTGTTGTAGACTGAGACCATTTGGTGCGGGCTCGCAGCTCGTTGATATATTCCGATGACCAGCGGCGCCAGAAGTCTTGTTTGATGGCCGTCACGACATCAAGATACTGAGGATTGGTAAAGTTGACAGTGTTAATTTGGCGCTCTGGTAAAGCGCGCAGCGATTTTCCAATTAATAGGTGACCTGGAGTAATTGCTCCATAATCACTCGGATCAGACGATAATGGTGTGAGCGGGCGTGAATTAAGAATGGTCTCAACTTCAGCCGCCACTGTGGTGAGCTCTCCCAAGGTCAGCCGTGTATTCATGAGTGTTCTGTTGAGCAATCCCTTCGCGCTTTTCACCGCCGCTTCCCAAAGGCGGCCACATAAGCGAAGATAAGTATTGATTGGACCGCAAAAATCTGTGCCACACTTGGAAAAGGGTTGTTGCGGCAGCAGTCGCTCAACAGGTAGTGATCCCATTAATTGCTCTTGCAGTTTCGGCTTGTAGCGAACACAAGAAACGCAGGATCGAGTGAGCGCCACCAACGCCTTTGATCCAGCGTGAAGGTGGCGAATATGAAGATGCCGTACATAAATCCATGAAATGTGCGACTTTTTGGGCAAAAGGATCGGATGTTTCTCACTTTTAGGGATATTGGCGTTTTCGAGCCTGCCACCGACTCTGATAAGCTGGAACCTTGACGATAATTCGATGAATGTATTTAGGTACTTTAACTGTCCGTTTAGCGGTCGAGATTTTTGCAAAAGTTTAAATTCCATCGGCTTGTTGTTGGAGATTCCATATCATGCAATCGGATGCGTGTCGTAGTTTTTCTGGTGTCAATCTACCCGCCCGTTTGTCCTTCTTGATAAAGACGGAACATCCATGCCATGAACTTATTGTTTCCAATTTTTCAAGAAGATGGTTAGAACTCACAATGGCTTTGAATGTGCTTTTTCGCTTCTGCAAATTGACTAGTTCCATGTCAAGATTCTTGTGACTGGGAGACGTGGGTCAGTTTGACATATGTTGCAATAGAAACGAGGGACCAGAAAACCATATTGAGGCTTGGAGCTCAGGCGTAGTTGCTCCTCTGGACACAATGTCAGTTGGGTAGAACGATGTTGGTACATATCTCAACTCTCTATTCGAAGTTGAAACTTGGATTTCGGATACTCGATTTCCCACGAACGTCGATAGTGTAACAGAATGTTCCTGTAGCCAATGTAAAACAATTTGGGAGTCAGTCCAAAAGTACGCTGTATGCGGCTTGTCCAGAAGTAGTGGGTGAAACCTTGCATACAACTGCGCCAGTAAATGCGCTCCGCACAGTTCCAATTTCGGAAGAGACTTTCGTTTCACCGGATCCACTTTGGATTTAGCTGTGAGGAATCGGACAGCGATGGTTCCATCGAGGCATTCGGTACGCAGGTAAATGGAGTAGCCATATGCCCGAATTGAAGCGTCAGAAAATCCGTGCAGCTGAATTGATTGGTACTGAGCCTTTATGCAATAGCGAGGAACTGAAAGAGTTGAACAACTTTTGAAGTCAGAGCTCGTAAATAACTGTCGACACTTTCAATATGTTCGACAAATAACACTTATTTAGTGACACATTGGGGAAATGGTCAGAACGAAACAGTTTAATTTCTGTTTTCAGTTTTTTCTGTCTTTGCTCAACAGAAAACAGTTTGTTTTGTGTCAAATGTGTTTCTGTTTTCCAGAGACTGTTATTCTGGGACAGTTATTCATATGTGTCTCAGTGTCAAACAGTAAAAGTTGAAAACAAAAATTTGGTGGCACAAGTAAATCATCTTCCTCTGAGATCGATTTCAATAAGCATCGTGAATTGCCGTCGACAGTCACCCATGCGATGCTGAGGAATTTACCTTTTCTCTGAATTTTTAGATGGTGTCCAGTCATTATCACAAACAAAGGAAGATGCTTCGCGTGAACCACTATCAAAAATGTATGCAGATGTGTAGAGTTTTGACATGACTTTCAGACGTTTACCATTGAACTCCAATATATTATTATGATGACCTGAAGATGCAATCGCCGTATTTAAGTGCTCTTGCCCGGGTAGTGCTGGCTACACCAGCCACACAGGTTACTGTGGAAAGGGCATTTTCCGCACTGCATTATGTATTAAATGAGAAACGAAGCTCTCTTAGTGCGCAAAACATAAATTCGCTTTTAGTTGTGAAGTTAAACGCCGAATAAAGTTTATTCGATAAATTGGTCAAACATCAAATTTTCATATACACTCAGGAACAAATTTTTACAAAATAAATTATTATTCGGCAATACGAAGTTTACATATATACGCTAAAACCATATCACGCATAAAAAGTGTATTTATATAACTACATATATGGAAAAGACTTAAAATTTTTAAGTTAAAAATATACACACACAATCCAAAAAGACGCTTATTCTGAGACAGTTATAGGTTTTGATCATTCAAAAACACTTATTCTGTGAGGTGAAAGCAAAAGTCTCCCTTTTTTTCTGTTATTAAGAGACAGAAAGAAAGTTTGTGTCAGCCGAAATCAGTCAACAGAAAACACTTTAAAAGAAAAAATAACTGTTTTCTGTCCGAGACTGACAGAAATTTTTAGATCTTTTCTGTTTTGTGAGTAACAAGACAGTTTCAGAAATAAGTGTTAACAGTTATTTAAGAGCTCTGTGCAGGGCATAATAAATAAACTGATCGCATTCTAGTATTTTGGTGACTTGATCCTTCACGACTCGCAAAGTCGGTAGGTCATCTGCTCCGGTTAGTAAATCGTCGACGTAAAATTAAGTCCTTATAGCCGTAGCACCAATGGGATATTCGGCGCCATGAAGATCTGCTAAATGATGTAGACTTCGTACAGCGAGGTATGGAGCGGAAGCCGTTCCGTATGTAACCGTGTTAAGCTGGTATGTACGTAGTTGTTCACCTGGAAAGTCTCGCCAGAGAATGTTTATGTCAACATTTACTTGCCTGTACATTTTCGCTATGTCGGCGGTTGAGGCATAGCTTACTAGTCGAAAACATAGCAGAAGCAGAAACAGATCATCTTGTTTAGTTGGGCCGCACAGTAAGATATCATTCAATGAGACTTGATTCGACGTTTTACATGACGCATCGAAGACCATTTGTAATTTTGTGGACTCACTCGTTGGCTTCATCACACAATGATGAGGGATGTAGTAGTGCGGGACCGATAAGTCAGGATTTGCTACGAGCGACATGTCGCCCATTTGTTCGTACTCGTTCATGAACATCCTATATTGGGTGTAGGTTTCCGGTGAACGGAGAAGTCGCCGTTCGACGCTGAGGAACCTTCGACGAGCTATATCAAAGGAGCTACCGAGCTGATTGGGGGAGTCCATAAATGGCAACTTCACAAAGATCCTTCCATTTTCCTCTAAACGCGCTGTCTGCTTAAAGTGCTCCTTATACAATTTGTGTTCGGGATTGAGTCGCTTAGCTGATATTGCAATTGTTTCCACCTCCCACAGACGTGTTTACTTTGTGTCGATGGCGGATAGGCTTTGAGCTAGATATGCATAGGACTCCCTTGATTGATTTGAACGATGGCTTCCTGCGACTACCCATCCGAATAGCGTCTTTTGGAGAGTCGGCAAATGGGACCCGAGTTTGTTTTGGCCCACTGCGAGAATATCGAAGAATGCCTCTGCGCCTAGCAGCATGTCAACGCTCCGGGAAAGATGAAATTGATCATCCGCTAACGGCATATTGGGCGGAAAATTCCAGGTCGAAATATCAATATGGGTATCCGGTTGATATGCGATGGTAGGCGTTATACAGAGGTCGAGAGATAATTCGAAGGGCGAAAGTTGAGACCTTTTGTCGTTGATGTGCGATGCTTTATGTGTGTATGCGAGTCGCCAATGCTTCGAATTTGAATGCTTGTCCCGCGGCAACCTCAGTTTTTGAGAAAAAGCCTCGGTCATGAAATTGACCTGGGAGCACGAGTCAAGAAGTGCTCTCCCGAGTCGGTAGGAACCAAGTGAGTCCTGAACTAGCACCATTGCTGTGGCTAAAATAACCTGTGATCCTTCCTTTGCATCAGATTGCGCGTGAGCATGGGTTGCAGCTCCGATAGAATGCGTCAGCGAACTATCATAAGTTGGTGCTCCGCTGAAATGTGGTTGAGAATAGGCAACTGCTCCGCCAGGCTGTGGTTGCGAATGAGCATACGTAGCTGAGATCGGTTGAGACGAACTAGTCGATGGTTGTCGAGACTCAGCCTGCAGAGAGCTGTGGTGGTGCAGTAGCGTATGATGCGGCTGATGGCAGCTTCGGCAGCGATTTTTCGACGGGCAATTCGACACCTTATGGCCATTGCCAAGGAAGTTGATGCCATTCTTTTTTACCACTTCTAGACGTTGCTGTGAATCCAACTTCCGAAACTGGTCGCATGCCAGGAGTCTGTGTCCGCTGCTGGAGCACAAAATACACATGGCCCTGGTGAGTGCAAATGAAGAGTTATGAGCGTTGTTAGATGCAGACCAATTTGGCTTCGACTGTAAAGTCTTCCGAGTTTGATTCGAGGAATTTCCGCTGAACACTAAGTACTGACAGTGCCGTTCAAGTACATTGACGCACTGATTCCAGGATGGCAACGACGAGTAGTCTAGCGATTCGTTCCATTTGTTCCGAGTTTGCTGATCGCACTTGTCCATGATTAAGCAAATTAGCAGTGAGCTGCGTAAACGACGTGATGAAGTTCCGTGTGAGTACCATCGAAGGTAGGCAGCGGCAGTCGTGGAAGTTTAGACTGTGGTGGTGCTGTGGTACTGGACTCCAACATTGTGCTGCTTAGATCTTCGCCAAGGAGTTGTTTGATAGTCAATTTAGTTGTAATGTACGTATCCTCGATGTCAACGCGCCCGTTGTCGGTTGAATCCAACGTTTAAATTTTGGATTGAATGGTTAGTGCCTGTCTAAAGTAGGACTCCAAAATTCCCAGACGACATTTGAGTTCAGCGACAGAGCGGTTGAGCAACTCCTCCTCAACATTTGCTCTTTGACGCTTGGCCTCGTCAAGAGGGCTTGGATTCGGTACAATGATTTTTTCAGTGCAGTCAACTTTTTGATGTTAAAGCTGATCCGTGCGAAGCGACCGAAAACTTCTGCGACGGTGTAGCGCGACGTCTTGCCATCAATTTACGAAAGCGACAAATGTGTGGGCGACAAATGTAAGGGCAAGCGGCTCACCGGTGCATAGAAAGATCGAGAATCGAAAGCAATCCAATTCTGAGTCGGAAGTAGATCAAGAATAGCGAGCGCAAAGCGAAGACGAAGAATAGTCCCGTTGGTTAGCGACACTGGACTGCACTTGCGTTGGTATGCGTGTCTGTGCAGCTATGTGCAGACGGAATGAGCGATAAAGGCAAGGTTTTTTTGCACGTTTAAATAAGTAATTTTTAATTTATTTAAACAATTTAACTAACACACGTGCCCCACGTTGGGCGCCAAAATGTTGCATCCACAAGCGTTTTTGTGGCGACATGAAACTAGGATCTGGGCAGTGTGAAAATTGGTAGACTTGCTAGTAAATGATGTTCTCCGGTTCGCTCTCTTTTTCGTACTACTTTATTGACAGCTTCAGTTGAGTTAACATAGTTGAGTTAACATACTAGATAACAGAGTGCAAAGACTCTGGAATTCATACAGATTCATACAAATAAAAACATACAGGGAAAAACGCAGTTTGACCGAACATTATACTTGTATCCGGGTAAGAGGTCAACTCCGTGCCGCAGTAAAGATTTCCGTAATATCTCATACTATTCTTTGGAAAGTTCTAAGTCCATAAATAAAGCCAATGCCTCTTCCTAGCCATACTTCTTAATAGGTCCATTCGAAGGCGAGGGAATGCTTTTCTTAGTCCTTATAAGACGCAGCGGACTAGCTGCTGCTGGTAGTTGTTGACCTAAACAGTTCATATACTTATACCCGTTACTCGTAGAGTAAAGGGGTATATTCGGGGGTGTCACAGAAAACCATTCCAACCGAATTTCCCCCGAATAGCAATTCGAATTTTGCCGGACGTTTTGATAAAATTAACAAACTTACAAATGTTTCCCAAAAATAAAACTTTATGTAAGACAACTCTAATGAATTTTATGAACTATCTGCATACTACGATGTATATACTTACTTCGGGTTATATTTAAAAATATGCTTTTTATAAAGCCTCTCGAAAAAATTAGCTAAAAAAAATCCGTCGGCAAACCCTCTACCTGACAGTGTTACCAACTAGCTAGAACTTTAAAACACCAAATTTTTTCCAAATTTCGAAGTTAGTTATCGAAATGTTTTGTTAACGAATTATTTATTCAAAAAAAATTCTTGCCAACTTACAATAACCAACTTAAATAAACCAACTCAGCCGCGGCAAACCGCTGTTCAGGGCTGCAATACGCAGCCTGGCGGGTAATTCAAATTTTTAATTTTTTTCCTTTATTGTGTACAAATTGCGCTTTAAACATATATTCTATTTTGTAATTTTGCACGAAAAACATAAATTAAGTTTAAAACTTATTGGAAAATAGTTAAAATAAGTCAAATATTCGGTAATTATTAAAAATTCGATATTTAATGTATGCATCCAGCCCTGGTCTTTTTTCGGGAAATTTTCCGAAAAAAAGAAATCTCTCGAATTCCTGTGACACCAACGGTTTTGGTCGGTTGGTTTCTAGGCCAACCGTCCCCAAATCCGTCGACGGTTTCTGTGACACCCCCGATTGTATTCGTGCAAAAGTATGTAACAGCTAGAAGGAAGCGTTTCCGACCCCATAAAGTATATATATTCTTCATCAGGATCACTACCCCAGTCGATATAGCCATGTCCGTCTGTCCGTCCGTATGAACGCTGAGATCTCGGAAACTACATAAGCTAGAAAATTTATTTCAGCCGAGCGCCGCGCCCCCTCTAACGCCCACAATCGTCCACTAACGTTTTTAAAATGTGTCTGGCGCCAAACCTTTAAAGATTTCCGAGAAGTATAAATGAAATTTGGTTTGTTTGAAATGAAGAAGAGATTTTTCAAATCGGACCATTCATTAAAAAGTTATGCGCAATCAAGAAAAGGTTATATATCCATATCCCTCGGACTCCCATTAGCTGAGTGACGGGTATAAGATAGTCGCACAGTGGCGCCTTTTAGCTATTTATAGCTGATTTCCGCTAAACTAGCGGGTTTTTCCAAAAGTGGTAGAACTAAAGTTTCTTATACTGAGCTGTTGAACATCATATCAAATTTTCAGGACTTTAAAACAATGTTTTGGACAAATCTTTCACAAGGTTTTTTACCTTTTTTGGCTCTTAAAACCGCGGACGCACGCGGACGTAGCTACAACTTTGCTAATATCAAGAAGAAAGTCCAAATAACGTTTTAGGGAAGCATAAAAAAATAGTATTAAATAGTTTTTTTTTTATTTTCCATCAAAGTTGAAAAATATGAAAATTGACGTTTCGAAAATAACGCATGACTTAGAGATGCGGCTGACAAACTGCAATATGTTTTATTTTTTTTACTCTTAACTAACACACCAATCCGTGAAAAAAGAAGCAATGCGATTCTATACCTAGTTTTTAAGATACGCCCCCCGGAAGTGCGAAAAATTACCTAAAAACTGTGTGTTGTTTTCAAGTGAAAAATTTTTCAACTTTGAAAGGGAATATTTTTTACAAAAATTTTTTGATTTGAAAAAGGGTCGATTGGTATGTGTCGAAACTTTCTAGGACAAAGTCGAAAAAGGGATTTATTGCATGCTTTTGGCCCAAGGCGTTCTCTCTTGTTTTGAATTGTGAAAATCCATTTTTTAACTAAAAAACAAGGACGGAAGCTAACTTCGCAAGCCGAAGTTTTAATAGCCTTCCAGATTTCACGAATTAAAATTTGACTACATAGCAACATGAATTAATAAACAAAATATTTCATAATTCAAAAAATACAATTTTTAAATTTTTCACACTCTTGTTCCTATAGGGGCTAAAGGATATAGACGTCCAATCGGCACGCGCTTTTACCCTGATCAAGGTACGCACAAAAAAATACGATTAGGTAAGATTCATGTCAACAGCTTTTACACTGTGCGAAATATCTTGAATTTCGCTGTTATATCCTATTGTTGCTATGGGAGCTATAGGATGTAGACGTCCGATCGGGTCGGTTTTCAAACTTAATCTGCATACATGAGGGTGAAAGTTTAAGGTCGCTAGCTTTTAAACTGAGCTCGCAAACGGTATTGAAACAGACGGTCAGACGGACATTGCTATATCCACTCCCCTATTGATCCTGATCAAGAATATATATAACTTATGGGGTCGGAAACATCTCCTTCACTGCGTTACAAACTTCTGACCAAAATTATAATAACCTCTGCAAGGGTATAATAAGGCTAATACAAAAAACATGTGTCTTCACCTTTCAGTCATAGTCTAATCCAGGTATTAAGCATACAATGCAATATATAGTGTGAGTTATTACCTGATAGGTACAAACACGTGGAGAGTTTATCAAACGCAAAAAACGCTAAGAGATGCGGCTGGCAAAATGCAATATGTTTTTTTTACTCTCAACTAACACAGCAATCAGTGGAAAAATAAGTGGAAAAGCGACTCGATACCTAGTTTTTAAGATATACCCCCGGAAGTGCGAAAAATTGATTTGAAAAAGGGTTACATATTTGTAATAGGAGATCAATTTCCTTTTGCTTGGTACGGGTCGGAACTTTCTAAAACATTTATAAAGTTATAAAAGTAATTTCGGGTTTTAGGCGTGTATTTTTAACGAACCCATATATGCCAGCATTTTTGCATTTTCTCCAACTTTTATTTAATTTTTTCCCGATTTTTTTTTATTTTTTTTTATTAATGTACAACACGTCAAGAATGTTGTGTTAACGTTTCATGTCAATCGGATGAAAATTACGAAAAATATGACCATTTGAACGAGAGGCTGTCCTTGCCGTCTCTATACCTATCCAAAACTTTAAATCGTTCTCCTGAAAAGTATGTTTTTTTAAGTCGGTGAATATTGTCCATCGAAATCTAATGTACCGATCATTCTGAAATCCGCAGGTAATCAGGTCGAGTTTTTTTTTTTTTTTTATTTTATAATAACTAATATAGACAATTTTGTATGCTAAAATCAGGTTTTTGGCTTCAAAGTGTTACCCAAAATCCAAATATTAAATAAAAAAAATCAATCTGATTACCTTAAGAAACATCTTAACTAATGGACATTTTTTTTTGTTTTTTTCTGATGATCCAGTAACGAGTTATGCTGTTCACCGCAAAGCCTCTATTTTTGGAGGCGGCTACGGAGATTGGCCGCAGACGGCACCCCCCGCCCCCCCTTACGTGCGCATTTCATCAATTTTTTTGTAAACTGGTGTTAGCGAGCTCTGAGCTCTGATAAAGAACGACATTTTTAGCTAATCTAGGAAGAATATCTCAAAAACAAGGTATATAATCGTCTTACTTTTTGTTTCCACTACTTGGTGTGAGTACTACTATTCATACCCGTTATTTGTAGTGTTAAAAGGGATATTGTTGGAAAATATGTAAAATCATGTAACAGGTATATAAAAGTCAATGCACTCGATTATATTGTTGTTTCCTGTTTAAAATAGTATTTTTGAAAATTCTTATTGCATTTCTTCTGTTCATTTAATGCACTCTATTATATTGCTGTTTCTTGTTTAAAATAGTATTTTTGAAATATCTAATTGCATTTCTTCTGTTCATTTAAAGGGTAGGACCTTTGTTGCTCTATTTGATTATTTAACTCTGGAACAGTCTGAAATCTCTATGCGTGAAGGCGGTATGATGGAGCTGCTGAAAGTGGGATGTGCCGGCTGGTGGCATGTGAGAGCCCTAGGCAATTTTACAACTGTTAAATTAAAACCGTTTATTTTAATTGTTTGGATCTTGTATTATATTCGAGTTGAAAGAATTTTATTGTATGAAGTTATTTCTTTTCTTGGGACCTATTCCTGTATTATTTCCTCTATCAACATTCTTGCACCATGTATCTCTTATAAACATTACCGATTCGCAACATGTATACCTTAATTTGTAGAAATTGGAGACCTTAACCTTCGGCTCGAAGTTAAGGGCTTCCCGATCAATAAACGACTTGAAATCAGACCAGCAAACTAACTGCACGCGTTTTGGTTTCACCCTAGATTCGCTAGGAAACGTACATTTTGGCGACCGTGACAGGACTCACGTTCTGTATGAAGTTTAATTTCAAGTTCAATTCGCATACTTCGGCGAACGCGTTTGAGAAAAGTCAACCGTAGATTTGATCAATCGGATCAACACACAGCGTTTGTGGCGAGATTTCATTCGCGCATGTACGACCCGATACCGAATTCGTGACATTTCTCCCTGACAATATAAACCTAATCGCCGAAAGTATTCAAATCATAGTGCCACCAATTTCGTGTTCCTCTTCGCACCATTTCGATCTGTCCGAGCGGCAGAATCATTAACCAAAAGGAACCAAAATTGGAGCATCGTCGCATCAATTACATAACCCCAGTTATGTAACTGTCTCATAACTCACAAATTCGTAGTGGAACCTAATCATTTGGTTCTCCCTTTTGATCTACATTCTTCATCTGGCAACCCCAGTTATGTAACTGTCTCATAATTCACAAATTCGTAGTGGAACCTAATCATTTGGTTCTCCCTTTTGATCTACATTCTTCATCTGGCAACTCCGCCAACTGGAAAGTGGAACAGCAAGTACTGACTTAACGATACTTACTTACTCCAGCAAACGGTCACACTCAGCAAGGAAAGCGGTACTTGGAAAATAATAACGACGCAATAAGATGGCCAAGCCGGAAGAACGTTTAGCTTCTCTTTTACAAGAAAAGAGCAGCCTACTTCTGGCCATGATGAACCTCAAGAAACATGTGGAAGCTGACAATGGGATACCTGCCGCAGAATTGGATTGCCGAGCGGAGGTGCTAGACGCTCATTTCAGGCAAGCGTCTCAAATTCAATCCAACATCGATCGTCTAGACCCAGAAAACAAAGAGAGAGAGATCCTCGATGAGTTTTTCATCTCAACCAAGGCAGCCATTCTCAGCAGCTCCTCCAAACTTAAACGAGAAAGAATAGAAGACACCAGTTTTCTAAGTTCTACTTCTTCCCAGTCACACCACACTCGATTGCCTTCATTCAAACTGCCCAAATTCGATGGAAAAAATAGCGAGTACAGCCGATTCATGACTGCATTTACGCACTTGGTGGACGACGACGTCACAATTAACCCATCCGACAAGTTCAATTACCTCCTTAGTTGCTTGTCCGTCACCGCCTTGTTGTGTCGTCTTTTCCAGTTTCGGAGGAGAATTATCCCAAAACCATGAATCGCCTCAAGGAGCGATACGACAAGAAGGTACTCATCTTTCGAGCACATATCTAGCTTTTGCGCCCTACCCATCATGGAACCCGCAGACGCCAATTCACTGCGTGGTATCTTGGACACCGTTTCTGCACTGCGCGGGTCATCGCTATCACTCGGCTCAGAAACTGAGCTGAGGATACAGGAAAACATTTCGCTCGCTGATCCTCATTTCAATCAATTACAACGAATTGTCCTTTTACTTGGCGCTGGGTTGTTTTTCGAAATAATTTTTAAAGGACAAATTCATTTGGATAGGACTCTGCCAACTCTTCAGAACACCAAACTTGGTTGGATAGTCTCAGGAAAGTTATGAACTAGATAGAAACCCAGCCCTGAAACCTCAGTACTTAGCATTTTTGAAGGAGTATATTGATTTAGGTCACATGTCTCTTGTAACAAAGGAACCGTCAGAAACACAATTCTTTTTGCCCCACCATTGCGTACATAGGCAGAAGAGCACGACTACGATGCTTCGTGTCGTTTTTGATGGATCTGCTAAAATAACTTCTGGTAGCTCTCTGAACGACTTACTTCTGGCAGGACCAACAATTTCACAAAAAATCTTCAATATACTGCTTCACTTTCGATTTTTTAAAGTTGCCCTTTGTGGAGATATCTGCAAGATGTACCGTTGCAAGGCATCATTTGGATAGAGAGAGAGCCAGCTGCCTTCTTGGGTATAAGCTTCATGCATCAACTCTCTTACGATGAGGAGGAATCATTTCCTTCGCGAGGCCATTTTCCAATCCGCAAAAGGTGTTCGAATAAGTCAGCAGCCCTGGAAGGAGAGTCTGATTGCGACAAGGAGCAGCTAATCAAATTTCACGATGGATGGGATATCGCCAAGGCATCGGGACTAGTCTGGGATCCATCTTTCAATCAACTCCTATTTAATTTTTCTCAACTGCCAATTAACCAACGATTGCCAAATTCTATGATCCACTCGGTTTAATAACCCAAATTATCACAAAATGTTAGATTTTTCTGCAATCTCTATGGAAGGCGAAAGTGGATTCGTATGACGCACTGCCAGAGCCCATTATTTCGTCATGGGCGGAGTTGACCTCACAGTTATCGGTCGTACAGAGCATTTAATTTTTACGATTTGTCAGCTTATAGAGCATGTCTATATTTGCGATCAGAGACCAATGGAGAATCGAAAGTCCATCTGCTCTGTGCCAAGTCAAGGGTAGCTCCATTGAAGGCCTTAACAATTCCAAGATTAGAACTTTCCGCAGCGCTTTTATTTGCTGACCTAATCGTAAACGTCAAGGAAGCCATAGATTTCGGATGCACCTTTCATTGCTGGTCGGACTCGTCTATTGCGTTGGCGTGGATTCGGCAACCTCCGAGGGAGTTTAACGTTTTCGTATCAAACAGAATCGCGAAAATTCAGGAGATACGAATGACTTGGCATCACGTTCCTACAAACTTGAATCCAACAGACGTCGTATCGCGAGGATGTACCCCGAGAGAATTGTTGGAACATTCTCTTTGGGCGAACGGGCCTCCATTCCTATTGCAAAGTTCGTCGAATTGGCCGTCCGTGCTAGACGCAGTAAAAGATCTTCCAGAGCGTCGTTCTGCGGCTCTAATTGGGACCGTTTGCATAGACAGTTTATCAAACTGCAAATTCTTAAACCCTTTCGATAAGTTGCAGCGCGTATTTGCATACATTTATCAGTTCATTTTAAATTGCAGAGCCAAATCTGCGCCGTTAAAAAGTAGTCTTTTGGTAGAGGAGATCAACTCTGCAACTGTACTTCTTTTAAAGGGGCATTTAACTGGTTAACTTGGCGAAGGAGTACGTATCTCTTAGCCAGGGCGAGCCGTTTCCACAGAAAAGCAAGTGGCCCAAGGATCATCCAGTCACCAAGACGATCATCGTTTATTATCATGAGAAATATTTGCATTCAGGATCGCAGGCGCTTTGCCGCTTTACGGCAAAGGCACTGGCCGATTGGAAGCAGCAAGTTCGTCGCCAGCTCTATGTTTTCGAATAAAGCCTATTCGGGCCATTCTATCGTAAGGCAGAGACCAGAAATAAGGCACCCCTATGGGTGCTATATCGCCGTCTTTGTCTGCTTTTCCACGAAGGCAGCTCAATTGGAAGTGGTCCAGGATCTCACGACGGATTCTTTCATCGCAGCGCTGAGGAGATTCATCAGCCTTAGAGGCAGTCCTCGTACCATTTGGAGCGACCAACTTTGTCGGTGCAAAGAGCGAGCTTGCCGAGCTGAAAGAGCTCTTTTTTAGCGAGCAGCACACAACATCGATATTTTCAGTCTGTTTAGCTGATGGGATCGATAGGAAGTTCATCCCTACGCGTGCCCCGCACTTCGGTAGCTTATGGGATTCTGCTGTGAAATCATCGATGAATTAAGAACTCTTGCATATGAGGTTGGAAGCATAGCTTTGCTGAAGGAGGACAACGTTCCACCCTTGAGATGGCAGCTTGGGTGCATCGAGGAAGTCATACCCGGCGGGGACGGAGTCATCAAAGTAGCTACGGGAACGTTCGTACAGCTACGGGTATGATCAAGAGAGCCATCGCCAAACGAGCCGTTCTGCCCATCGATTCCAAGATAGTTGGAACCTTACCTCTTCCAACAGGGGGAGTATCTTCGGAACAGAGCGCCAGCGCCTAGTCATGCGCGCATAGGTGTACGACGGCACCTGCAGCGCTCTTTGCCTATCTTTTGTCGCCGTCTTTCTCATACCACTAAAGCTGTTGCTTTTCTATTCAACGACTACTTGTAGGCCTGCATATGAAGAGCTTAGAGCCAAGCTTTATCATTCAGTCCATTTGCCGCTCCGAATGAATGCTATAATAGAACCTATTCGTGCTTTTTTAATTATAAATAATATAAGGGTGGCATATTCGTTGTTTTCCCCACAAACAATTTAAAGATATATAAAACTCTTTTAAAATAATTGATATCAACTGCACATATGTAAATCAATTAAAATGTCACATACCTGACTTTCAATGCATTTGGTAAAAACTTGCCAAATTTTCTAATGCGTTAATTGCAAATTGTCTACGCACAAATTTAAACTCGTTGTTTCCCTTCGATTGACAGTCAAAGAATGCACCAAATCATGTTTTTCGTTTCATCTTCGCTGTTAACGCGGGTCAATACTCCTATACCCTTTCTAAGTGATATAAATGCGACTATATAATTTTGACCTATTGAGTAAAAACACTATATGATTTTTAGAAGATACAAATATTATAATGTTTAAATAACACAGTGCAATGCGGAAAATGTAACCGCAGTTTGGCTTTAAAAACATATGGCGTTCTTCTGGCTTAGTTCGCGTTTGGATACTATAGCGATTTAAACATTTGGGTGAAAACTGATTTATAAATGTAATATTAATTAAGCCGATGATATGCGTCCTCAACAATATTTTAGCTAAAGACATTAAAAAAGAACAACAAGTTATTAAATTTGGTTAAAACAGTCTGGGTATTCACTGTTGAATTGCTGAATTGTTGAATTTTGTTCAGCTGTTAATCAGCTGTTCCATACAAAGTCAACTTTCAAAACTTCAACTTTCAGCCTCGAGGCTGTTGAAATTTTTGTTGAATCGTTGAAATCCAGTCATGGCAACTCTATAAAACTTTAATATCACCGTATTTGTGGTTCTTTTTACCATTTTAGACAATAGCTAGCAATAATATATAAAATTTTACATGTTTTAAGTTCCGTGAAACTTTTCAACAAATAACAGCTGTTTAAAAATTCAACGGAACCCATTACGGACAATTTACTTTAACTGTGGTTAAAACATGGGAGAGGGAAGGGAAACGAAAACGGGAAGAAGGGACTGTTCTGCTCTAATGCATAATTTTCCTGTTATTGACCTTCTCTCTTCATTTAAATTATACTCTTAAACTACTTAACCTAAATTGCTGCTGTTGATCTGCTCTTAGCGGCGTAAGATGCCGCGTAAAATTCGTAACTTTAAGTTTAAAATATGATTAGAATTGCTTTCGTATTTCAAAGGATGGTTAATTCAAAATTTCATTTCTTTCTGGGGCTTTATTTCCCTACGGCATATGGACTGTATGGCCGGTAAATGGTCCCTAGCCTAAATTTCGTTGGCTACTGGGCTACTCTACAACATATAAACGTAGAAGTAGAAATGTAGAAAAAATATGTAGATAAAATAAATAAATAGAATTCTCGGCGCTATGTTCTGCTGCTGCGGGATCTCGGATATTGCTGCTGGTGCTGATTGGAGGTTGATCGGTTGGCCTTTTGCTTTTTGCTTTTTGGCGATTTTGCGATTGCTTCCGGTTGGCCTTTCGTTCTCCAGACGCCTCTTACGCCCAAGCCTGGCTTTTGGCGGACCGGGGTTATGTAACCGGGGGCCACCTAAAACATTTGGGCGTTCAAACACCGCTTTATCACCTTCTCGCACTCAAAAACTTATCCACTAGGGGTTGGCACTTTAGCACTTGTTTTCTTTTGTTTGTATGCAACTTGCAACGGCGATTGCTGGGAATTTTGGGTACTTTTGGATTTTCTTTTAATTTTTAAAACTTTGATCTTCCTGCACTTGCCACTACTTCTGTTTCCATCCACTGATAATTTTTGTGTGACTCTAAACGAATATTAACTTCGGGTCGAGACCCTGACTACGACCTCGCTCACCACTTTGGTGAAATTTCGGAATTTTGGCTCAAGAGACTTTATCCCCGTCCAAAATCGTTCTGGCCAAATTCCGTTGCCTACTTTTGGGCCGAAACATTTTCAAGCCAACCGACAAGCAATCCTACAGTTCCCCCCCACCAAAATCTCACTTGGGGTGAGCTATTGCCACAAGGGAGATACCAGCTTGTCGGTGATTTCCACTGCCTGAGGCCCTCTCTCATTGTAATACCAAGAAGACCTATTCATCGCTGCTAAGTCTTGATCTTTATCCGAGCCTACGAAATCTGGCTTAGGTTCTATTTGGTATTGACTTGCCGAGCAATGGCGCTTTTGTGAAGGCTGCTGTATGGTTCCTGAATATTTTCCTAAATTTTTCATTAATATTTCACGGGCTCTCACAAGGCTTCTCAATTCTGATACAGAGTTAGCCGACTCATACAGTAACCCGCGTTGTATTTCCGGAAGAAGGTTATGCCGTAGTATTTCTACCATTGATTGGCCAGTCATGGGCTGCGACAGTCTATCTGAGAGCGATGAAATTACCGTATAAAAGTTATCAAACGATTCATTTTCGCGTTGTTTCCTCTGCTCTAATTCCGCCCTAATACTTCGATCAGCTAGATTATCCTTAAATTGGCCCTTTAAAGCTGCGCACAACTCATACCAACGCACCTCAGAAACACTTTTGTGATACCGCCAGTACCAATCGCTCCCAATTCCCTCAAACAAAATATTAGTGTTTTGAGCCATTAGCTCAAGATTACCCTGCAATGTTAGTCCCGCTAACGCTTCGACTCTGTATATAAAGTCGTCGATGGTCATTGGGCCTTTTCCTGAGAAGCGTAGCTTCCAGCTACACATGATTTGGGCAATTTGATCAGAGCTCATCAAACTCGGGACTGAGGCAGGCGACTGATTGCCACTCAAACTTCGATCTAAATTTTGTGGTGTCTGCTGAGCTGCATAAGCCTGGTTCTCGATCGGATCTACGTTTTGTTGTTCTTGCTGATCTGCATAAGCCTGGTTCTCGATCGAATCTACATTTTGTGGTGTCTGCTGAGCTATATTAGCCAGGTTCTCGATCGGATCTAGTACTATCTGATTGGGGAATTGATTTTGATTTCGTTTTTTAAGACCTTCTGTAAACGCTTTAGTGATCTTTTCGGTCTCTTGGTCTACCAATTTAATAAGCTCTTTTGTTTGCTGGGCCATCGCCTCCGCTATAGCCTGTGAAATGGCTTGACTTATACTTTGGACCATAGCAGTTTGAAAATCCTTTGGCGGTCCAGTCTGGACTAGAGCCTGGTCTAAACTATTAGAATTTGACATTGTGATTTCGACTAGCGTTAAGCGGCGTTTCACTGGAGTTTCACTTTTCGAGCCAGAAGGTTTAGTTGGAAAATCAACGGCTAACTTTTACGCAGAATTGACAAACTTTCTACTATTTTAGTTAGATCTTCTGTGCTGTGTGCTAGGGGCATTTCAACGAAACCTACAGCTCAGGAATCTTGCAATAATAATTGAAAAAAATCTACCTAATAATAAAAATAAATAAATAAAAGAAATAAATAATAGTAAGCAAAAATAATAAATAAACGAAACATAAATAAATGCAATCGTTTTCTGCTATCTTTTTATAAAGTTCCTTGTCCTGCTAAGTCCTGTCGGTAATGAAATTTAATACTATTGACTCTAAAATTTTTTATAATAAAGTGGAATCACAAGTGGAAGATGTCGTTTTCAGATGACGAACTATTACACAAAACAATAAAAAGGTTCACCTCAAGGCAAACGGCAACAAGAGGCTCCTGTAATATCAGGATTTGTATGTAACAGATTCACTAATCTTACATTTAACATCTTGTATCAAATAACTTTTTGCAACTTGTATTCTATACAGACTATACCAGATACACCAGGCAAACGGCCAAAAGTGTTCTGTACAATTCCGCCTAAAACTCCACTACAAAAAGATTAATACGCAAAACAAAAATAAATTACAAAAAAAATTGACTAGAAAGGTGAAAGATATCGTTTTCAGATGACGATCTATTAACGAAAATACCTACTTAATCGGTTCACCGCATGGCACAACGGCAACATCCGGCTCCTATTGTTCAGATTCTCGAAAACTGACTCTTAATCTTACATTTAACATCTTGTATTAATGAAATTACTGAACTTCGCATAAAACACAGACTATACCAGATACACCAGGCAACCGGCAACAAGTGTTCTGTACAATTCCATATTAGACTTCAGTACAACAAAACAATTAATACTTCACACGCTAAAAGACGGGATGGCAAATTTATTAAGCCAATAAACAACGCCCTATGCGTAAGTTTAATTAGGTAGCGGCGTTAAAGCTAAATAGCTAAAACTTTTCCAGCAGCCTAATAGTATGCAAGGAGTTTTGATCCGTAAATCACTCCTCGCCGCACCTAATCTAGAGGATGAATGCTGTGGAGATTCTCTTGACTAACGTCTGATGTTACTGACGGTTTTAAATATTTTTTAATGGATCTGGCCTTGCCGGATCGAACTGTCGCCATGACAGAATCGGGCCACACACGTTTGGGCGCCAAATAAGTTTATTGTTATTTATTAGAATACTGTAGCGAACTACGTTTCGAGAGCTGGTGTAATTTGTAGCCTACGTTGAGCACGCGCTGGTTCCGGCATGAGTTACCAGTAGAGGGGGGTCGGGGATAGGTTTTAGGAACGCTGCTACTTGCTCTATAGACGAACAACAAAATCTTATTACTTCGCGTGCTAAAGGGTACGAGGATCTCCGCAGGACTAATGGACCGGACTATTGACTAGCAAGGGACAGACAAGGACGAACAAGGATGTAGTGCCTTTATGTCAGCGGTTGTTCAAGCTGACTTGCCCTCCCTACCATGATCACCATCGACCAGATATATATATGGTGATCCCTAAAAGGCGACTACACTTTACACGACAGATAACATTCGACGACGCATGGCTTCCCTATTGACTCTACTCCACTTTAGACAACATTATAAATTTTATTTTTAAACATAGAATAATACTATTAATTGACAAAAATTAATTCTAAACAAGAGCATTAGGATCCTAAGAAATGATTAACCTCTAGCTTGAAATTAAAAATGCGAATTTAATGACTAAAAATTAAATTTAGCGATCGCTGAATATTTCTGGGTTCATGTATATAAATGTACAAATGTAGATAGCGGGTAGAATGGGTAGAATGTATGTATGTTAAATTATGCCATTATATGTGAGACTTAAAATTTTATTTTATTGAGCAGGGAGTTGGGTTGGGTTTTATAGGAGAAAATTTATGAAATTGGATGTAGTTTTTTTTTCTCAGTATAGCATTTTAAAGATTTAAATTTTCATATTTGTTTTTTTTTTTTTTGATAACTTTAATTCCCTTAGACTGCTTGAGTCGGCTTTATTTATTGTTATTTTTTTTTTTATAAAGGTAGTTGAAATTCTGTAAGAGTAAGACGTTGCAATTAACTCACTTTGTTTTTCCCTCGATGAAGCGCTTCTCGACGGGCCTGTGGAAGAGAATATCAACTACTTAAGAGAGCTAAGTTGCTCTCGCTCGCCTTGCTCACGCAATCTAAAGCGGTACGGTTCTCTCACAATTTACTTTAACTGATCTTTAGTGGTTAAAACATGGGAGAGGGAAGGGAAACGAAAACGGGAAGAAGGGACTGTTCTGCTCTAATGCATAATTTTCCTGTTATTGACCTTCTCTCTTCATTTAAATTATACTCTTAAACTACTTAACCTAAATTGCTGCTGTTGATCTGCTCTTAACGGCGTAAGATGCCGCGTAAAATTCGTAACTTTAAGTTTAAAATATGATTAGAATTGCTTTCGTATTTCAAAGGATGGTTAATTCAAAATTTCATTTCTTTCTGGGGCTTTATTTCCCTACGGCATATGGACTGTATGGCCGGTAAATGGTCCCTAGCCTAAATTTCGTTGGCTACTGGGCTACTCTACAACATATAAACGTAGAAGTAGAAATGTAGAAAAAATATGTAGATAAAATAAATAAATAGAATTCTCGGCGCTATGTTCTGCTGCTGCGGGATCTCGGATATTGCTGCTGCTGCTGGTGCTGATTGGAGGTTGATCGGTTGGCCTTTTGCTTTTTGCTTTTTGGCGATTTTGCGATTGCTTCCGGTTGGCCTTTCGTTCTCCAGACGCCTCTTACGCCCAAGCCCGGCTTTTGGCGGACCGGGGTTATGTAACCGGGTGCCACCTAAAAACATTAGGGCGTTCAAACACCGCTTTATCACCTTCTCGCACTCAAAAACTTACCCACTAGGGGTTGGCACTTTAGCACTTGTTTTCTTTTGTTTGTATGCAACTTGCAACGGCGATTGCTGGGAATTTTGGGTACTTTTGGATTTTCTTTTAATTTTTAAAACTTTGATCTTCCTGCACTTGCCACTACTTCTGTTTCCATCCACTGATAATTTTTGTGTGACTCTAAACGAATATTAACTTCGGGTCGAGACCCTGACTACGACCTCGCTCACCACTTTGGTGAAATTTCGGAATTTTGGCTCAAGAGACTTTATCCCCGTCCAAAATCGTTCTGGCCAAATTCCGTTGCCTACTTTTGGGCCGAAACATTTTCAAGCCAATCGACAAGCAATCCTACAGCATTTTTTATTAGGTTAACCCGGACGGCCCTTACGGGGCCACGAATAGGCCAATATGGCCGTTAGATGTCCGGTTGATGCGTATGAACCTTGAGATAAGTTAAGAAGTTTTTATGTCCATAAGGATCGAGGTGTTTTTGGCGAAGGCCTGGTTTCCTGCTGGAGGCGTCTCCTAGTGATGCCAGTACTGGGGCACCGAGGTATCTTCTTCTCGGTCTTGATAGAACCGGGCAGTTGCAGATGTTCCAGGGTTTCGATAGCCCCCGATTCATCACATTTCCTGCAGGTTGTTGAGATTTCCGAGTGTGGTTGCGTGTGATGCGGCCAGACAGTGGTCCGTAAGGATTCCCACTAACAGTCTTTCCGTGGTAGACGCAGTACACACTGGCTGAGTTTGTCGTTGCGCTCTTTGCACATAGTTCTTGAGATTCGGCAGGTCTTTGTATTCCTCCACCTGCTTTTTGCTCGCGGGTCCGCCTGTTTCTCCAGGGCGCTTTGGAGCGTTCGGAGGGAAACACGCACGTTCTCCGTTCTGACGTTCGTCAGCTCTACGCCATCCTTTGCAAGAACGTTCCAAGCATTCGTGACAATTCATGGAACAATTTGGACTCGAACTGTCTTCCTTGGTCTGTTGTGATGCGGGCTGGAACTCCAAATCTTGAGATCCACGAGCCGATGAGTGCTGAGGTTACCGTGTTGGCGTGCATGTCCTCGATGGCAATGGCTTCCGGCCAAAGTGTATAACGGTCGATAATAGTTAAGCAGTAGGGATGTCGAAATATTTAAAAATATCGTATCGATGATATTTTTTATATATCAGATATTTTTGATATTTTTGTTTTATTATTATTTTGTATTAATTTTAAGCTGCATAAGGCGGAGGCACCCGATTATACCGTTCTATCTTGTTTTTACTGCGTTTTCTTGGATTCTGAATGCTATGCTATGCATTTTCAATTGCCGAAAAATAAATTTTAGCGGTGCTCATCTTTTACATATGTATTTTTTCTTGTCCCGATTAAAAGTTATACCACTTTAAATTATCCAAAAAAATGAGCAAAAAAAATCGATGATACCTGATAATTATTCAAAAAAAATATCACCATAAAAATATTTATTTTTTCGAATATAAAATCGATATATTGATATTTTGATATATTTTTGGCATCCCTATTAAGCAGTACCTATATTGACCTGATTGGGGTAATTGTCCGATGAGATCCAGATTGATGCGGTCAAATCTTTGAGTAGGAAGCCTGAAATGCTGTAGCGGCGAGCGGACGTGTCGGGAAATTTTGGATTTTTGGCAAGGAACGCAGTGTTTTACGAATTGAGAAATGTCCTTCTGCATTAAGGGCCATACGAACCGTTGTTTTATGAGCTTTATCGTTGATCCAACTCCGATGTGAGAATTGTTGTGTAGTTTGCTGATGACGTTCTGGAATAAAAGGTCTGGAATAGAAGGTCGAACGCTGGATGTGGATAGATCGCATATTACAGAGTTGGTTAAGTTGGGAATGCTGATTGACTTTAACTGCAATGCTGTGGTGTTGTCGCTAAGAAGACGTTTTAGTTCTTCGCAATTTGCTTGTGCGATGCTGAGTTGCTTGTAGTCGATGATTTTGAGGTTAATGGATGAGATGCGGGACAGCGTATCAGCAGTAATATTTTCTATTCCAGCCAAATAAACAATGAAGGTGGTGAATTGGTTGATGAAATCGAATTGTCGGAGTTGTCGTAGAGAGGCTTTTGCCGGTATCTGCGAAAAAGCGTATACCAAAGGTTTATTATCTATGCGAATGTCAAATGTTCGTCCTTCTAGGATGTCGCGAAAATTTTTAATGCTGAGGTATATGGCGAGGAGCTCTCGATCGTATGTCCTATACTTGCGTTGCGTTTCTGATAGCACAGGCCGACAAAATGTGACATGGGTCGGTGTCCAGGCCTGCCACCATTTTATTTCGATAAATGAGGCTTTTCTAAGCATAAGTTGCCACTACGCCTATAGTCCATCAGCTCTGGTATTTGCGGTATCTTTAATTTAAGAAAATCACAAATTTTCTTCGTCTTATGGGATACATCTTCAAAAGTGGTCAACCAATTTTGGTAATCTTTTCGGAATTAAATAGTTACATGTCTCTTTTATACGGTCGTTTTGGAAAATTCAATCTAACTGAACCACAAGAGAAGGTGGGCGCATTTAAAATTTTAAAGTCACAGCAAAGTTTAAAAATCTTCATTTGTGAACAGCGTTTAAAAATTAAATAAAAATATTTTCTTCTACAATGCATTTTTGATCCAAAGACACCTTATGTCCCTAATTTTTAGGACACGCATCAGGTTTTTGTGTATTGTTTTGGAATTTTTAAAATTGATTTTCTTACTTCCTTCACAGTGACGATTCACAAATAGTGCCAAACAGTGTATAAAAGAGACATGTAACTATTTAATTCCGAAAAGATTACCAAAATTGGATTGTGTTTTCTTAAATTAAAGATACCGCAAATACCAGAGCTGATGGACTATAGGCGTAGTGGCAACTTATGCTTAGAAAAGCCTCATTTATCGAAATAAAATGGTGGCAGGCCTGGACACCGACCCACGCCACATTTTGTCGGCCTGTGCAGTTTTACACTGAAAAATCCCATTGGTTGTAGATGATTTATGTAGCACGGCTTCCACTGCGAAATCGCTTGCATCTGTACAGAGAGACAGTCGCGCAGCCGGTGCTGGGTGGACAAGTAGTGTTGCCTCTGCAAGGGTTCGTTTACATTCATCGAAATTTTTGATGGTGGCGGCAGTCCAAGTGCTTGGAGTTCAGTCATTCTTCTTATTTCCAGGGATAAGTTGATTTAGCGGTGCCTGGGGTTGGATTGCATTTGGCAAGAATCGCCTGTAAAAATTAATGGAATGCCAGGAACCTGCGTAGCGTCTTAGCGATATTGGGCAGTGGGAAATCCGAAATGGCCCTAACATTTTCTGGCAGTGGTTTAATGCCGTTTGAATCGATATGGTGTCCTAAGAATTCGATCGACTTCTTTCCGAAACTGAACTTTGCTGGATTAATGGTGAGGTTGAATTGTCGTATTCGTTCAAAAACTTGGCGGAGGTGAAGTTGGGGCTGCTCTATGTTGACTGAAGTTACGAACTGCTATTTTTCGCTTTGGCAGTGCCTAGCTAGCTAGCTAGTCTCTAAACTATCGGTCATCCCTACATACAAAACGTAAGCAATGGCAATTAACTACAATGACGGAAAATATTCAATGCTTTGGTGGCTATTGATGACTTAGCCAAGCACACCCACCCAACCAAGGAAGCCCCGGAGGATTCCGCAGAGGCATCACCCATATTCGGACCGTCGGAGTCACTCCTCGCGCCTACATCTCCCCCACAGCGACAACTCACTCGCACATTTCGGTTTACATGTACAATTTAATATTCGCATTAAGTATTATATATAAACATTGTTATGATCGTACTTCAATTAACTAATTTATCTTTTCTTCAGCCTTCAAAACCACAGTTGGCCGCCGTCTTAAGACTTACGCGGTCAAAGCTGAAGACTTGCTTCTCTGGGAAAAGGCTACAGGCGCCGCTGAAATTATGCTCCACCAGTCATGTGTTGGTGGAGCTCACACAAAAACGAGGTGCAAATAAGACACACTATTTGTGTGTCGGGTCACCTAATCCTGAGGAGCTCCTGGGGAAAAGAAGGGACAGGCCAAATATGTAAGTACGCGCTGCAATTTTCCCCCACTGAAAACAAAGGCTCGCGACCCTTTTTACAAGCAACACCGAGGAAAACTACGGTCTTCTGTTCTGAATCTGGACAAATTTACATGTACACACGGGAATTATTTCGATTAAGATGGACAATGATATACAACTAATTAATTACACAGGTACACAGCCAAAAATTTTCACGAACCATTTCTAGTTTTCCATGATAATTGGATGCTCCTGAGTAAAAGTCCCATACAAACTTATGTCCCATCACCTACAGGTTCCGCGGTCGGTGGCCGATATAATTTGACTTACCTTACATATTTTCGCTGAAATCTACTCTCACTACATCACGGCATTCCTAAGAAATAGTTCCCATTGTGAACCATTGCCCATGTCTTTGGAATTCGACGCCAAAGTTGAAAATCCCAAAATTGTAGAGATTTTTCTGATGGGAAAAAATTCTGAAGATTAAATCTTGAATGAAACTATTTTTAACTATTAACTAAAGAAAAGCCAACAAGCCAACAAAGTCTTTAACTGGCGGCTATCACCACGAGTGATAGCCAGTCCAGTTGACAAACGGCTAGGAGGTGACGGGAAAGTTGAGTTTTGGAGAAAGCTTAGGACGAGTTAGGTCGGAAGTCCACCGACGAGGGTCAGTTCCATCTCCCCATGTCCAAGACTGAAAAGAGAAAAGAATAGGAAAGTTTGAATTGTTAGTTTGTGAAGGCAGTGGTTTGTGATTAGGAAAGTTTGAGTAGAGGTTTTATATTTTCACTGTTGTTTATTTTATTTATTATCATATTTGTTCATCCTTATTTATTTATTTTTTTAAAATGGTCGCTTGTGCAGATACGCATGCAAATGTTGCGGAGATAAATGTTGCCGAGGCATGTTCCTAAGCTTAGCAACATTTTTGCCTACGTTTAGCAACATAGCCAAAAAGCGCGGGAATTTGCTGAGCGCCTATCCCTCTCTTGTGGAGATCGCGAGAATCTAGGGTCAAAGTGTGGGTAGGCTTGGTCTAAAAGGAGTGAAAGGAAAGATAGGCTTTCTCCCTCTAATGTGAGGCGGCGTCCATATAAAAGCGGCGCACCGCGGGCCCAAGCCTCACAAAAGCGAATAAGTAGTGGCAGTGCAAGTGCGGTAAGCGGAGAATTGTCCGCCGGGTTAAGTTAGTTAAAAGTTGTTCTCTTTGTTTTAGTGATCTTTTAATATCAAAATCGACGGATCCTGAGCTCCGCTTGAACAACCAGTCCGCTGGTAGAGCAAAGCCTTTGGGTAAGATGGTTGAATAAATAAATAGGACAGCCAAGTTGACGAAAATCAATTTGCAGCGTTCTCCAGGGAATAAAAAATTTTCAATCACCCCATCGTCTTCAAGCGAGGTCATCAACTGGCAGCGTCAAGAGATTTGGGAGCGTCGCAACGGTTTTCCCCACCGAAGGGGTGGCTCAAATTGCCACAAGTTGTACAACATACCCCCCACAAATTCGCCTTTTGCCAAAGCCACTATTGCCAAATCTGATATCGCCAAAGTGTCGCCGCCCAAAAATAAACAAAGAGGGTCGGCTGGCGCAGCATCATTGTCGTCTGAAAAGGCGATCGCATTTAGTTTAAGTAGAGATAATCAATTAATATTTTTTTTAGTAATGTTTTAGAATAGATCATTCTTTTTCATTGGTAGCGTGAAAGAGTCCAGCTAAAGGCGCTTAAGCGCAAATAACAAAGAGAATTTAAGCTGTCGACTTTCTCAGTTCCGAGTTTAGGTTGTACTTTGTGTGGCATGGCAAATTAGGGCATTTGACCTTTACATTTATATTTCTTCCAAACAGATTTACAGCAGAACTCGACTGGAAGCGCTTTCATCGGGGATCGCAGTAAAGAATGTAAGTCTTTTTTTTGAAACAATCCATGCAATAACAAAGTAAAGCGGCCCTATGCTAAAACCAAAGTAAAACTAAACAAATAAGAACTTGAAAACAGAACGGCTGAGAACTATCCGCATGCCCCTCACCCCGCGCCTATAAGCGCTTCTTTTGAGCGCAGTTTCGCACAAGCGAGGTTGCTTCGGCGCATGCGCGCCTGTTAAAGTATCGTTCGGTTGAGGTCGCTCGGCAAGCTAGGCAACAACAACTTCACAGATGCACTCTCGAGCGCACCAATAGATTAGATTGTTTACATTTTGAAGAGCAGTTGCGAGCTTTAAAGCTTTTAGTTTGTATTTATCATTGAGAGTTATTTCAGTTTAGGTTTACGTTCAATGTTTTGAGTATAGTTATGAATTTAATGTCCCTTTTTAATAACTTATGTTTCGTGTATTTTTTATATGTTAAGGAATAAATATTATAATGTTTAGTAACTAGATTTTTGTATGTTAAACTCAGTGCTGTCCTAGGCTTTTAAGACATTTGCGAAGGGGTCATCGCATAATATGTATTTCTTTTTGGAAAAGATGATCGTAGGCAGGGTGGGCTATGCAGCCACAACAACAGCAGTGGCTGAAAAGTACCTGAATCAATGTGCAATACGTTTTGTTTGACTGTCGTTTCTCTGTCCGGTTGTTAAGTGCGTGTCTAGGTGTTCTTTGTATCTAGATCGCAAGCACGCTAAGTTTATAAGAGAGATGATGAGTAGGAAAAGGGCAGGATAGCAGCAGCAGACCTTCACACCCAAGCGACGAGTTCTAGCCGTCAATTTATAGCGTGCGCTGCTCCTAGACCTAAGCAACATCAGCCCGTGGGTTATTGCTTGGCATGACCAAAAATTTAAAACATCATCACTTATAATGGCGCCCATACGTGTTGGCTCAATGGCGGAAAATTATTTTTAAAACTATCAGACTCACCAACGTACAGTCAAACAATTTCTTTATTTCATTTTCATTTTTCCCAAACCTAGAATTGAATATGGTAGTTTTGGAATACAGAATAGAGAAAATTTCGATTGATCCTCTGACCATTTCATACTCAATTCATGGTTTGCCTAAAAGTGTATTCAGACAATTATATTGACATTTGGAATTTCTAACATAACGCGCCGAGCTCAGGTTTGAACCAGGTCATGTAAATTGTCTGGTGCACGAACATGGAGTTTTAGCAATAATTTCCGAATTTTATCATACCAGCATTCTGATAGAAAATGAAGAGTTTATCGCAAAATGCTTTGTTATGATGGCGGAGTTTATGCATAGGTTTGCGAACCTTAACAACCGCATTAAACAATGGCATATTCTTTTTCTAAACTTTTAAAGACACATTAATTCAGATATGCAAATGTTTTAGGGCTAAAGCCATGCATTGAATTTAACGGTCTTAATTTGATTTATATATTTGTTTGGAAATTTTAAAATTCTTTTTTCATAAAACATTTTTATCTATTTTGTCCCATTTTAATTATTTGTGACCTTTATTGTAACATTTACTTTGTTTAACTATTTAAGCATTTTGTTCAAATTGCGTCAGGATTGGGCTTGATGATGAAGCTGGTGGCAAAATCACTTGCACGCTCTGCGAAACGGTGATTAAAAGCGAAGGGGATGCCCACAAAGCAGGTTGTTGGCATAGTTTTCACAAGATTTGCATTAAAACCCATTTCATGGCGAAAACAACTTGTCCCAACTGTGCTACCGTGTGAATTAGCAAGCTGATAGAAAGAAGTTCGTCACTTGGTTTAAACACAAGATCCCAAACCCAGCTTAGCTTACCAGAAATTGAAATTGCGGGTACGTCCACTCCCACTCCCAATAATACGGAAAATCCTATAGGGCTAGATCAACTGAACAGTATGAAAAACCGAATTTTAACCACCTTGACGGATAAATTGGCCCAAATGATAGAACAAAATGTGCAGAACTGCTTTCAGCGCCTAAATATTGGCTCCGGCATAGAAGAACCAAACCACAATCAGGATAGGCATATGCACACTTGGCGCGATGATAATTCGCAAAGAAGTAGAGAGTATTCGATGTGCAGAAGTGTTGGAAGTGGAGGCTCAGACTTATCACAAAGACCGGATAAGGTGGGTCACATAATGAATGGTTGGAAGCTTACTTTTTCCGGCACAGGGTTATCCATAGATAATTTTTTTTATCGGGTTGAAGCTCTTACTAACCAGACGTTAGAGGGAAACTTTGAGGTCATGTGCCGCAATATTAGCTCTTTATTCGAGGGAAAAGCCAAAGAATTCTTCTGGAGGCATCACAAGTCTGTCAAAAATATAAACTGGAACGGACTTTGTGCAGCTCTAAGGCAGCAATTCCGAGATGACAGAGATGATGGGGACATAGAGGAACTCATAAGGCAAAGAAAACAAAAAGAACAAGAAACCTTTGACCACTTCTATGACGAGATCTGCTCATTGTTGGATAAGATGGACACGCCCTTATCAAACAGCAAGCTTGTTAGGATTCTTAAGAATAACTTGCGGCCTGAAATTCGTCATGAGATCCTTAACGTAGATATCACCTGTGTGTCACATCTTCGCGAAGTATGCCGACGTAGGGAGTCCTTTTTGGAGGATGTTAAGCGCACCCATGGATACGCAAAAAGAATGCCATTTAAAAGAGATATAGCGCAAATACAGGATGATCTGGTAGAGGTTGGACAGATACCTGATAGTGAAGTAGACGTTGAGGGTGAAGTAGGGGCGATAGAATTCTGTTGGAATTGTCGTCAAGAAGGTCACCGACACATGCAGTGCAAGCAAGCAAAGCGGGTGTTTTGTCATGGATGCGGGTTAGCAAACGTGTATAAAATGAATTGCAGCAAATGTCTGGCAAAAAAACCTACACGGGAGCACGCAGATGCAACAACACAAACAGAATGCTCCGCGTGCTCAGAACTTCAACCCGAATCCTGCTCACCCAGAATCGCAAGTCTAGAGGATGGCGCTAAATCCTCAGACTTTGTAGATTTAGTAGGATATGATTCAGCAATTCAAAGCGAGGGCGATGAGGAAAACGACGTAGATTCAGATTTAGAAACGTACGAGTCAGAGACAGAAACATCTGCAAGTTCTCTCAATAGCTCATATGACCACATGTGCTTACCAGGAGATGAGCAGGAAATTGAAGTAGGCACCGAAAATTCTAGAACAGACGATCACCAGACGGATTCTCGGAGCATAGCTAGGATGAAATCATTCTGGTCAGAAATGAAGCAGCTGCAGAGTCACATCAAAGAAATTAATGCTTTAGAAGACCCAAAAGCTGATCCACGACCGTTTGTAGCTGTGCAGCTGATGGAACAATTAGTGAAGGATCTGTTAGATTCAGGGGCAGCCGTGAGTTGTCTAGGAGGGAATTTGGCTCAAGAATTTTTACAAAGTAGTACAAACTTTAAGAAAATAGCAGCTAATGTTAGCACGGCAGATGGAAATAAACAAGAAATAGTTGGCAAAGTGAGGCTTCCAGTATGCTATAACAAAAGAACAGAAGAATTAGACATTTACATAGTCCCAACACTGAAACAAAATCTTTATTTGGGTATTGACTTTTGGCGCAAGTTCAATCTACTTCCTACATTGGCTAATATATGCGAACTGGACCTAAAGTCCGTAGAGCACGACCTCGATAGTGATCAAAGAACGGAACTAGCAAATGTGGTGAACTTGTTTCCTTCATTTACTCAAAAAGGATTGTGAAAAACCAATTTGATCACTCATGTGATAGATGTAGGCAGTGCTAAGCCCGTGAAGCAAAGGCACTATCCGGTTTCGCCAGCAATGGAAAAATTAATATATGCTGAGGTAGATCGAATGTTAAAGTAAGGAGTCATCGAAGAATCTGAGAGTGGTCATCACCTTTAGTGATTGTACAAAAGCCAGGGAAATTTAGCTTGTGCCTGGACAGTAGGAAAATAAATGCGTTGACCGAAAAAGGATGCGTATCCGCTGCCCCCGATTAGTGGAATTCTAAGCAAGTTGCCCAAGGCTGAATTTATCACAAGTCTTGACTTAAAGGACGCCCACTGGCAAGTCCCCTTAGATGAGGCATCAAGGGACAAAACTGCATTCACTGTTCCCGGAAGACCCCTGTACCAGTTAAAAGCGATGCCGTTTGGACTGTGCAATGCGACACAAACCATGTCCAAATTGATGGACAGGGTAATTCCACCACAGCTGCGAAATGAAGTTTTTGATTATTTGGACGATTTACTTTTAGTTTCGGCTACTTTCGAACGGCATCTAGAAATTCTCAAACAAGTAGCTTGCCATATTAAAAGAGCTGGTCTGACTATAAACATAGGGAAGAGTAAATTTTGTGCTAAGAGGGTAAAATATTTGGGTCATATTGTTGGAGACGGTGGAGTACGAATGGATCCGGAAAAAATTTCCGCTATCACCGCTTTTCCTATTCCCAAGTCCCTCAAAGCGTTACGAAGTTTCTTGGGTTTATGCGGGTGGTATAGAAAATTCATAAGCAACTTTGCTGCGATTACATCTCCATTAACTGACTTGCTCACTCCGAAGCGCAAGTTTGTGTTTACGGAGAAAGCATTAGAGGCCTTTGAAGAGCTCAAAGAAAAATTAAGCCAAGCTCCTGTTCTCAGAAGTGCCGATTTTTCGAAGCCATTCTACATACACTGCGATGCCAGCAAGACCGGAGTCGGAGGAGTGCTAGTGCAACTTTCATCTGAAGGAGATGAGTGTCCGATAGCATTTGTGTCAAAAAAACTCAACAAGGCTCAGCAAAATTACTCTGTGGCTGAGCAGGAATCCTTAGAAGCCATTGTATGTTTGAAAAGTTTCCGGGCATACGTAGAAGGCCAGGATTTTACTATTAAAACCGATCACGCCACCTTAAAATGGCTTATGTCGCAGTCTGAATTAGCGGCTTTAGATTTTCAAAATGGTTTAATTGTCGATTTGGGATCTGAGCATTTTAAATCTGCAGAATATTTGGATTTGGTGGAACGAGCTAAAGAGATGAGCAGCACTTTTCCCGACGTTAAGGTCTGCGATGGAATGGTGTACAGACGAACAGAGCACTCAGTTGGAGAGCCTGTCCATGACAGCTACAATTGGAAATTGTGGATTCCGAAAGGGCTTGTTGGAGAAGTTTTAGCGAAAGCGCACGATCAGCCCTTGTCGTCTCACGGGGGAATCCACAAGACTATTGAAAGAGTCCGTCGTTACTACTTTTGGCCAGGCTTAGTAGGGGAAGTGAAAAGATATGTTAGCGCCTGTGAAACTTGCAAGGCCTCGAAAGCCCCTAATCTGGCGTTAAGCTCAATTTCGTTCAGAAGGGTTTCGAAAGCTTTTGGCAAGCTACGGGATTAACCATGCTTTAACTGCAGTCCATGCCCCACAGGGAAATTCGTCAGAACGGGTTAACCGGTCGGTAATCGCGGCAATTAGGTCATATGTCAGAGCTGATCAAAAAGATTGAGATGCATTTTTGTCACAAATATGTTGCTCGTTGCGGTCTGCTATTCACTCGAGTTTAGGGACAAGCCCATATTATATGGTATTTGGGCAGCAGATGATCACTTCTGGGTCGGCCTACGCTCTGATTAGAAAGCTAAGCTTGTTGGAGGATCGAACCATACATCTTAGCCAAAAGGATTCACTGGATGTAGTGCGCGATAGGGCCTGTGAAATTAGGCAAAAACAGTATCTGACTAATGAGAAGCAATACAACCTGAGAGCGCGAGAAGTCGTATACAAGGAAGGTCAGGAGGTGTTTAGGCGGAATTTTAAGCAAAGCAATTTCGGGGCCGGCTACAATGCGAAATTCGGACCCAGTTTTCTCAAGGCTAGAGTTCGTAAGAGATTAGGAGAAGCCTACTACGAACTGGAGGATATGCAGGGGAAGCTCCTTGGGAAATTTCATGCTAAGGACATAAGGCAGTAGCTTGCAAGTTAAGGCCACAAGCGGTATCAGACCTGTCGCTCAGTCGATGAGCCCCAGTCTGATTTTAGCAGGGGGGAATTGTAATGGTCGCTTGTGCAGATACGGATGCGAGGTATTGGAATACCGCACAAGAATAAAGACCGGGAAACCGTACCTAAATACGGGGAACGGTACCTAAATACAGGGAACAGTACCTAAATACAGGGAACAGTACCTAAGGGAACGAAGCGGTACCTCTAGACGGGGAACCGCTTGATTGTTCCAGTCCGCGGATGGAGGGAAAGGCCGTTAGAAGACGCTGGGGAAAAGGAGAGTCAAGTGGGATGGCGGACTACGAGGAATGGTGAAGGAGCGGAGAGCCGAGCAGCGTCGAGCCGAACAGCGTCGAGAATCAGCAAGATTGGTGACCTTATAAGGGCATGAAAAGGGCCCCAGCGCGGCGGACCCGAGTTTGTTACCTTATTTGGTCATGAAAAAGCCAAAGACGATGGCGACCCGTTAATCGGGACCAGCGGCGATACCATTGGTGGAGGATCACGTGATGGAAAGTTACCCGGCGGAAGATGGCGGCGGGCCGGGTATATAAGGAGGGCCGCGGCGGCGGGAGAGTCTCTTAGTGCGCAGGCGCGAGTCAGTGTATGGTCGGTGAAGTGAAGTGGAAATCATCAGGACGAGGAGTTCTGAACCCAGCGGCAGCAAGGAGATCAAGTGCGGTACGGCGTAGTCGAAGACGCGGCCACGGAGTAGGCGGAACAGCCCAGGAGACGAGTGATTCAACGGAGCCAACAGGTCCTGCCCGAAGGACCCCTGTCAGCCCAGTCCGGCCACCGAAGGCCTTCCCCAAGCCGAGTCGCGGGACCGGCGGACCACGGGATCGGACAGTGACCAAGCTGTGCGCGCTAGCTGCCCAGTCGAGCGCTTTCGCCGACGAAGGCCGGCGAGTGTCCCAGCCAGCGGAGGCACTGACGATCGAGTTGGTCAAGGCAGCTCAATCGGAGCTTAGGACGGTGTCCTAAGCGGGCCGGTCAGAGCGAACGCCCGGGAACGGCGAAACCCGGAGTGGACCCCTGGAGGAAGAACGGAGTGACGGAAACGGCGGGGAGCGAAAAGTTGTATCACGGGCAAGAAATAAGCAGAAATAAAGACATTATCGTGAATTGGATCTTCTTGTGTTCTTATTCGGGGTACTGCCACGTGTATAAATTCGTGGACCGAATCCAATCCAATCCCCTGAGCTAGCTCAGCCAACTCGGGGCGATCAGGGATCGTTACACTGGCGCCCAACGTGGATAGTACACCCGAATAGTACCAATAACAAGAGAAACGAATAAAGTCAACCCGCAAAAATGGCTCCAGGATGGGTCTGGGGACTAAGAAAGGAAGATCTCCAAAAATACGGAGAAGAATTCACAGTCAAGCTAACTGGACTCGTGGACGAGATGAGGAAACAGTTCGGCGAGTGGGTGGAAACACACAGTAATGATCCGGAACACATAGAACGATTAAACGAACTAGCAAAACTGCACCAGCGAACATCCCCAGGAAAAAACGCAGAACCAAAAGGTGAGATAGCAGCTACAGACCCCATAACAATAAAAGTTCCACCCAAACCAAACTATCGGCTGCCCGAAACCCCCAGAGATTACTCAAAAGTAGCAAAACAAGTAAGGGAGTGGGGATTCAAATTCGACGGAACAGGAAAGGCCCTCGAGTTCCTAGAACAGGTAGAATGGTCGGCGGACACTTATGGACTGGACAAAGACCTAATCCCTCGAGCAATGCCAGAACTTTTGTCAGGGATGGCATTAAAATGGTATGTAGCAAATAATGAACACTGGGATCGATGGACGGAGTTTATAGACAGCTTCCAAGTTTATTTCCTTCCGAGAGACTATTTTCAAAAACTCAGGGAGGAGGTAAATCGAAGAAGGCAGAGAGTGGGAGAACGATTCAAAGTTTATATGGTGGAGATGCAGACATTAATGCGACCCCTTCGTTATTCAACAGAGGATCAGCTCAAAACCATATTAGAGAAAAGCCTTCCGGATTTTAGGGCATATGCCAGGCCATTCCAATGCGATAACCTATTACAGCTAATGAAATTAGCGGACGAATTCGAAGAGCTCGAAAGGGACAGGGAAAAAATACGACAGGAAGCAAGGACTCGCCCGAGATTCATGGCGGCGGAGGTACAATACCAGCCAACACCAGAAGAGTGCTGGCGGCTCCAAGAAAGTTACTCACAAGGCCCACAAACGGCACCGAGGGCCGGTAACGGATTCGTAAACAACCCGATGATGGCTTGCAGACGCTGTGGGCAAGACGGACACTTTGCCCGCGAATGCCAGAACGCTTGGTTAGAGTACTGCTGGCAGTGCGGAAGAATCGGCGTGAGTACATGGCGTTGCTGCAAAGCGAGGGGAAACGCATTCCGACCCCGTCCATTGAGGGAGCAGCGGCGGTCGGAACAAGAACACCCTCAAAACTGATTGGAAGCCTGAAAGACGAAGGCACCCACCTGTCAGCTACGGTGGAAATCGGTGGGACAGCGTATAAAGCGACGGTGGATACGGGAGCAACTGGGAGCTTTATAAGCGAGAGCCTCGCGAAACTAATCGGTACGGTGGCAAAAAGGAAAGGAATAAAACGGCAAGTACGTCTGGCAGACGGGAAAAATACAGGTATATCAGAACAAATCGAAACAAAAATCACCTTTGGAAAAGAAAGCCACGGGATAAGACTGCTAATTCTACCAGGAATAATCGACGATTTGGTGTTAGGATGGGATTTTCTGAGAACAATGGGACTGCGGTTTGAATGTGCAGGTCTGGGAGTAAAAATAGTACCACGGTCGAGGAATGAGGGGTGGTTGGAGGAACGACTATCGGTGGCTGTCATACACGAGAATCCACTAACAGACGATCCAGCAATAAAACAGTTCTTGAACGAGGAACTGGAAGCGTTCAGTAAACTCTCAGGAACGTCCCACATAGCTCAACATCATATAAAGATGACCGATCCAAGACCGATAAAACAGAGGTATTTTCCCAAAAACCCCAAAATGCAGGCGGAAATTAATAAATTAGTGGACGAGCTCATAGAGAAAGGCTGCATCGAACCGTCGAAAAGCTCACACAGCGCCCCGATAGTGATGGTGAAAAAGAAGACGGGAAAATGGCGTCTATGTGTAGACTTTAGGCAGCTGAATAGCAGATCGGAAAAAGACGCCTACCCACTACCAAGAATGAACCACATTCTCGAACAGCTACGAGAGGCGACATATATAAGCAGCCTTGACCTGAAAGACGGCTACTGGCAGATTCCGATGGAGTCAGAAAGTAGACCACTAACGGCATTCACGGTACCTGGAAGGGGGCTGTTTCAGTGGAAAGTAATGCCTTTTGGGTTACATTCGGCGCCGGCAACGTTCCAACGAGCATTGGATCAAGTTATAGGACCCGAAATGATGCCACACGCGTTTGCATACCTGGACGATATAATCGTAATAGGGAGAACATTGGAGGAGCATATAGCGAACTTGAAAGAAGTTTTCCGGCGGCTACGACAGGCTAACTTGAAAATAAACCCAGAGAAATGCGAGTTTTTTAAGAAAGACCTGAAGTATTTAGGGCACAGGGTAACCGATCAGGGCATTCGGACAGACCCCGATAAAGTAGCAGCGATCGCCGAATTAAAACCGCCAGCAAACACGAAAGAGTTGAGGCAGTATCTTGGGGTGGCCTCATGGTACAGACGGTTCGTGCCAGAATTTGCAACAACAGTACACGCTTTAACGACCCTGCTAAAGAAAGGAGCAAAGTGGGAATGGTCCAAAGAACATCAGGAGGCATTTGAAACGGTCAAAGGAAAGCTAATATCCGATCCAGTACTAGCATGCCCAGACTTTAACCGAAAGTTCGTACTTCAAACAGATGCGAGCGATGTGGGACTAGGAGCGATCCTCACACAATCGGCCGAGAAAGGGGAACGGGTCATATCATATGCAAGCAGGACATTGAACGCAGCTGAGAAGAACTACTCCGCCACGGAGAAGGAGTGCTTAGCCATCGTATGGGCAATCAGGAAAATGAGGCCGTACATTGAAGGATACAAGTTCACGGTCATAACGGACCACATGGCACTCAAATGGCTATACTCGATCGAGAGTCCGACAGGCAGAATTGCGAGATGGGCCCTCGAGCTGCAACAATACGACTTTGACATCGTATACAGAAAGGGACAGTTGAACATAGTAGCAGACGCCCTCTCACGCCAACCGGTACAGGAAGAAGCATGCTTACTGGTGAAAGGGACCAAGCGGAATGAAGAAGAGGACTCAAGGACATGCCCTTGGATACGATCCCTGAAGGAACGGATCCACGGTAACCCGACAAAATATCCGGATTTTCTAGAAGATGCGGGAAACATTTACAGACATATTCCCCAGCGAGCTGGAAAAGAAGATGTAATAGCTTGGAGAATGTGCGTACCGACGGCATTGAGGAGCAGGGTGCTACAGGAAAACCATGACGCAGTGACAGCGGGCCACACTGGAGCACGGAGAACGATAGCCCGAATCTCCGCGGGATATTTCTGGCCGGGACTGCAAAGGGACGTACGAAACTATGTCTCGAAATGCGAAACCTGTCAGAAATATAAGCCGAGTCAGCTAAAAGCAGCGGGCAAGATGCTCTCGCAAGTCCCCGAGGAACCCTGGGCAACTGTCTGTGCAGACTTTGTCGGGCCACTACCAAGATCAATCCATGGCAACACGATGCTACTAGTTATGATGGACAGATTCTCAAAATGGACAGAGTTAATAGCTCTACGAGCGGCAACAACTGCAGCTGTACAGAAGGCAGTTAGAGAAAGGATACTATCCAGGTTCGGGGTACCGAAAATAATGATAACGGATAATGGTACACAATTTACAAGAAAAGGATTCAAGAAATTTCTGGAGGAATTAGGGGTGCGACACCAGCTAACTGCACCATATACGCCACAGGAAAACCCAACGGAAAGAGTGAATCGCACAGCGAAAACCATGATCGCTCAATACACGGGAAAGGACCAACGTAGATGGGACGAGTGCTTACCGGAGGTAATGCTTGCGATTAACTCTAGCACATCCGGATCCACGGGGTACTCGCCAGCATTCATTATCCAAGGACGAGAACCCAGGCTACCTAAAGCATTGTTCGATGAAAACGCCTGGGGCACAGGCCAAGAGGTGGAAACGCCAACGGAAAACGCGACAAAACTAAAGGAGATATACACACTGGCAAGAAGAAACATGGAGCAAGCCGCACAGGAGCAAGCGAGACATTACAACCTGAGAAGAAGACTATGGAAGCCTAACGTGGGAGACTGGGTTCTGATCAAAGAGCACCAGTTGTCTAAAGCGGTGGAGGGATTCGCGGCAAAACTAGCACCACGGTATGGGGGCCCCTACAGAATCACCGGGTTCATATCCCCTGTGATCTGCGAGTTACAAGAGGAAGGAAACAAACGAAAGAGAAGGGCCCACATCAACGAAATGAAAGTTTGGAACGCAGATGACCAGGAGGAATACCACAGGGGACCAGCGGGTGAGCAGGTGGCCAACGCCGGAAAGCAGCCAATCGAAAGATCGGGTGAGCAGGTGGCCAACGCCGGAAAGCAGCCAATCGAAAGATCGGAGGAGCAGGTGCCCACCACCAAGGAACAGCCAACCCAAAACAACAACAACATCAAGGAAGGGGAAGGCTTCGAGGAGCAGATGAGCAGCAAGGTCCAAAATAATACAAGAAATGAAGAGGCGGGTGCATCAATTGTCGCAGACCAGCGGGACCAGTCGAAGGAATCCAGAATCCTAGCCGGATGAACGGGAAACGGAAGCAGGAGATCTAAAAGGATAGCCCTGCGGGAGGGAAAGGGGAAAGAATAAGAACACAAGGAACGACGCATAGCACCGGCATATACAGAATGTATTAATACTAGCAAAGAATACATGGATAGTATTATAATAATAATATAATAATAACATAATAATAATATCCAAACGGGAAAGGGACCCGGGCCAAATCCAAATCCGAACGCAACATCAAGCCTATCCTGGAAGGAAAACAAAGTCGAAATGAGTACACAGTCAAAATACTGGGAGGAAGTGGATAATACCGAAGCAGGAACAGATGGGCAGCGAGCATCACTGGCCACCACACAGATGCAGGTGAACGAAGCCGGCAGATGAGCAAATCTACATGGGAGAGCGGGTGGGGAAAAGAACAAAGATAAGTACGCAAAGGTAAAAGATAAGAGGCAAAAGCCGAACTTACGGGTAACGGGATCATACGAAGGAGGCGACCAACAGCTTCCATGCCGTCGCCGAGCTTCCAACTCAGTCACTTGAAGTTGAACAGGCAGCAAGAATGGAGGGAAACGCAGCGATGACCAGCGGGAGACGGCAGCGGGCAGCACGTGGTCGAGGACCACGTGTAGGAACGCGGCTGCCGTTTCTTTATCCTAGGAGGGACGTCCGAGTCCGCCGAAGGGCACCACCGCGCCGGCACCGCAGCCCGGTACTGCAACTGCTGGCTTCGCCGCTGGTCTCACCCCAGGCAACCAGGACTGGGTCCGAGTCGGACGACAGTCGACGGTGGATGTACCCGGAGAGTCCGTCGGTGGGGTGGAACAGCGGCGACAGCGGCAGCGGGTTTTCGGACTGGGGCGCGGGCCCAAAAGTCTACGACCCTCGAGGCAGTCCAGGGCCGGTGGCGTGCCCCACGGGGTGGGCCCACGGACCGTGGCCAGATGAGGACGACGCAAGCAGCGGAGACGGCAAGGCGACCGGCGGCGAGGACGACGAGGCGACCGGCGGCGAGGGCGGCAAAGCGACCGGCGGTGAGGCGACCGGCGGCGAGGAGACCGGTGGCAGAGACGGCGATGCGACCGGCGGCGACGGCGACGCGACCGGCGGCGGAGACGGCGAGGAGACCGGTGGCAGAGACGGCGACGCGACCGGCGGCGGAGACGGCGAGGAGACCGGTGGCAGAGACGGCGATGCGACCGGCGGCGGAGACGGCGACGCGACCGGCGGCGGAGACGGCGACGCGACCGGCGGCGGAGACGACGGGCCAACCACGTGGCGGCCACCAAGAGCGCCGACACCACGGGGGCACCCGTTGTCGGAGTCAGAGGAGGAGGTGGTCATCATCTCGTCGGACGACGAGCAGGGGGCGGACGATGGACAGCAGCAAGGAGCCCGAGGCCACTGGCAGGAACCGGTGTACCTGCAGTGGCAGACGTCGACGCCGGTGGGCGACTGGTGGTGTCATAGGAAGGCGTTCCTGGTCCAGTGGATGGACCCATTTCCGCCGGGCACGCCGGACCCCCATCAAGGTGCCACGAGGGACGGGCCGCCACCAGCAGCAGCACCGACCACAGCGGCAGAGGAGGCCGAGGAACCCCGGGATCCAAGGCTCCGGAAGACGGCGACGACAGCGGCGATGGACGTCGAACCGCCGGTGGACGCAGGGCAGCAGGCTGGGGAACCGCGGCCAACTCCGACACCCCCTCCACCGTCCATGCACGGTGGGGCGGCCGCCGACGTCACCGTGGAGAACCTGGAGCGGGGTGAGTGGAAGTGGCCGGATCCGGAACAGCAACGGCCGACGTTGCAGCGGCAACAGTCGATGCCCGAGCGGCCGGTACAACGGCCGCCACCGCTGCAACGGCAGGCGTCGTGTCCAGCAGGCCGGCAGCGATGGACGGAGGTCCAGCTGGAGGATTGGCCGCACGAGGTCCACGCGGCAGTCCAACGCCAGCGGGGCAGGGCGAAGCGCCGGTGGTCGCAGCTGGTGTGGGCAGCAGGGCGGCGCTACCGCGTCCAATGGGTCCAAGGGGGGATCCGGGTCCTGAAGGAGCAGGCATAAAAAAGTACAGCGGAAGCTGGAAGGAAAAAGACACCAAGATGTAAACTTTTCGGATTGGGAAAGTGGGGAAAATAATAAAACTTACCAGGAGCAGGGAAACACGAGGCCAGGAAAATGCTAAAGATGGAACTGGAGATCGGAGAAACGCCGATAGGTGAACGATACCGTAGGAGGGTCACACCAGGTAGAATACTAAATACCAAATGGTGGAGAACTCGGATAAAATATCGAGCGAAGACACGAACTGAGATCGAGGACCATCCGTGGTGATCTGGCAACTCGAGCGGAAAGGCGCGAGGTTTAAACGGCGGCGTTGCCGGACGGCGCGTGCGCGGGAAGTTTAAATGATCAGGAATGGTGAAGGGAAAATAAGAGGATTTTCCCTGGAAAGAAAGGGGGGAGTGTGAGGTATTGGAATACCGCACAAGAATAAAGACCGGGAAACAGTACCTAAATACGGGGAACGGTACCTAAATACAGGGAACAGTACCTAAATACAGGGAACAGTACCTAAGGGAACGAAGCGGTACCTCTAGACGGGGAACCGCTTGATTGTTCCAGTCCGCGGATGGAGGGAAAGGCCGTTAGAAGACGCTGGGGAAAAGGAGAGTCAAGTGGGATGGCGGACTACGAGGAATGGTGAAGGAGCGGAGAGCCGAGCAGCGTCGAGCCGAACAGCGTCGAGAATCAGCAAGATTGGTGACCTTATAAGGGCATGAAAAGGGCCCCAGCGCGGCGGACCCGAGTTTGTTACCTTATTTGGTCATGAAAAAGCCAAAGACGATGGCGACCCGTTAATCGGGACCAGCGGCGATACCATTGGTGGAGGATCACGTGATGGAAAGTTACCCGGCGGAAGATGGCGGCGGGCCGGGTATATAAGGAGGGCCGCGGCGGCGGGAGAGTCTCTTAGTGCGCAGGCGCGAGTCAGTGTATGGTCGGTGAAGTGAAGTGGAAATCATCAGGACGAGGAGTTCTGAACCCAGCGGCAGCAAGGAGATCAAGTGCGGTACGGCGTAGTCGAAGACGCGGCCACGGAGTAGGCGGAACAGCCCAGGAGACGAGTGATTCAACGGAGCCAACAGGTCCTGCCCGAAGGACCCCTGTCAGCCCAGTCCGGCCACCGAAGGCCTTCCCCAAGCCGAGTCGCGGGACCGGCGGACCACGGGATCGGACAGTGACCAAGCTGTGCGCGCTAGCTGCCCAGTCGAGCGCTTTCGCCGACGAAGGACGGCGAGTGTCCCAGCCAGCGGAGGCACTGACGATCGAGTTGGTCAAGGCAGCTCAATCGGAGCTTAGGACGGTGTCCTAAGCGGACCGGTCAGAGCGAACGCCCGGGAACGGCGAAACCCGGAGTGGACCCCTGGAGGAAGAACGGAGTGACGGAAACGGCGGGGAGCGAAAAGTTGTATCACGGGCAAGAAATAAGCAGAAATAAAGACATTATCGTGAATTGGATCTTCTTGTGTTCTTATTCGGGGTACTGCCACGTGTATAAATTCGTGGACCGAATCCAATCCAATCCCCTGAGCTAGCTCAGCCAACTCGGGGCGATCAGGGATCGTTACAAAATGTTGCGGAGATAAATGTTGCCGAGGCATGTTCCTAAGCTTAGCAACATTTTTGCCTACGTTTAGCAACATAGCCAAAAAGCGCGGGAATTTGCTGAGCGCCTATCCCTCTCTTGTGGAGATCGCGAGAATCTAGGGTCAAAGTGTGGGTAGGCTTGGTCTAAAAGGAGTGAAAGGAAAGATAGGCTTTCTCCCTCTAATGTGAGGCGGCGTCCATATAAAAGCGGCGCACCGCGGGCCCAAGCCTCACAAAAGCGAATAAGTAGTGGCAGTGCAAGTGCGGTAAGCGGAGAATTGTCCGCCGGGTTAAGTTAGTTAAAAGTTGTTCTCTTTGTTTTAGTGATCTTTTAATATCAAAATCGACGGATCCTGAGCTCCGCTTGAACAACCAGTCCGCTAGTAGAGCAAAGCCTTTGGGTAAGATGGTTGAGAAATAAATAGGACAGCCAAGTTGACGAAAATCAATTTGCAGCGTTCTCCAGGGAATAAAAAATTTTCAATCACCCCATCGTCTTCAAGCGAGGTCATCAACTGGCAGCGTCAAGAGATTTGGGAGCGTCGCAACGGTTTTCCCCACCGAAGGGGTGGCTCAAATTGCCACAAGTTGTACAACATACCCCCCACAAATTCGCCTTTTGCCAAAGCCACTATTGCCAAATCTGATATCGCCAAAGTGTCGCCGCCCAAAAATAAACAAAGAGGGTCGGCTGGCGCAGCATCATTGTCGTCTGAAAAGGCGATCGCATTTAGTTTAAGTAGAGATAATCAATTAATATTTTTTTTAGTAATGTTTTAGAATAGATCATTCTTTTTCATTGGTAGCGTGAAAGAGTCCAGCTAAAGGCGCTTAAGCGCAAATAACAAAGAGAATTTAAGGTGTCGACTTTCTCAGTTCCGAGTTTAGGTTGTACTTTGTGTGGCATGGCATATTAGGGCATTTGACCTTTGTATTTATATTTCTTCCAAACAGATTTACAGCAGAACTCGACTGGAAGCGCTTTTATCGGGGATCGCAGTAAAGAATGTAAGTCTTTTTTTTTGAAACAATCCATGCAATAACAAAGTAAAGCGGCCCTATGCTAAAACCAAAGTAAAACTAAACAAATAAGAACTTGAAAACAGAACGGCCGAGAACTATCCGCATGCCCCTCACCCCGCGCCTATAAGCGCTTCTTTTGAGCGCAGTTTCGCACAAGCGAGGTTGCTTCGGCGCATGCGCGCCTGTTAAAGTATCGTTCGGTTGAGGTCGCTCGGCAAGCTAGGCAACAACAACTTCACAGATGCACTCTCGAGCGCACCAATAGATTAGATTGTTTACATTTTGAAGAGCAGTTGCGAGCTTTAAAGCTTTTAGTTTGTATTTATCATTGAGAGTTATTTCAGTTTAGGTTTACGTTCAATATTTTGAGTATAGTTATGAATTTAATGTCCCTTTTTAATAACTTATGTTTCGTGTATTTTTTATATGTTAAGGAATAAATATTATAATGTTTAGTAACTAGATTTTTTTATGTTAAACTCAGTGCTGTCCTAGGCTTTTAAGACATTTGTGAAGGGGTCATCGCATAATATGTATTTCTTTTTGGAAAAGATGATCGTAGGCAGGTTGGGCTATGCAGCCACTTTGTATCTAGATCGAACTTTTGGTGTCGCAAGCACGCTAAGTTTATAAGAGAGATGATGAGTAGGAAAAGGGCAGGATAGCAGCAGCAGGCCTTCACACCCAAGCGACGAGTTCCAGCCGGCAATTTATAGCGTGCGCTGCTCCTAGACCAGTGGTGGCCAGCAGAAGCAGCACACATACAATAAAAGAATGCATTGCTTTTGTGTGAGTGCGAGCATGCACGAATTTGCCTGTGTGCGTGACGTTTTTCAGCTTGACAGTGTACATGTGCGCCGAAAGGCTGCAGCGCGCTGGCAGAGCAGGGGCAGAGAAATGGCCTATCCCGTGGGCCCTGCGCGCTGCCTCTGCTGGCCACCACTGTCCTAGACCTAAGCAACATCAGCCCGTGGGTTATTATTGGCATGACCAAAAATTTAAAACATCATCACTTATATATTATATTATTTATTTATTGGATTATTTATTATTATTGATTGGTTTCGGGTTATTGAGTAGTTAGGGAAAGAATGGATAAAGATACGGACAGTAGGCATGGCCATCAGCTAAGGCCGATGGGTCCTCCCAACGCCGACGAAGACGCACTCTGGTCCACTGACGGAGAGGGCTCTGCAGGGTTATTGCGGATGTCGCTGGCAGGGGGTTTACCTAGAACGCCGGTAGGCGGTGGTCCAGTGGATCGTATTAGGGATCAACCGGTGGACATCGAACAGCATCGGTCGCCAAGAAATCTCGATTTCAAGGGGTTCGCCGAGTCGCAGGATAAGCTGGAAGTTTCTGAGCAGAAGAATCCTCTATAGCTGAACCTGGAACGAGATTCAGCAGCTGAGTCGGCGGCGAATGCAGCTCTAGCACAAGAGGCCTAAGCATACCGCGCGTCCCAGGAGTCGGGAGTTAGCCAGACGTTTCGGGAGGAGATCAGGAACGGATTCATGGACATGATGAAGTTGCTGAACGACGTCCTTAGGCCAGCCGAGAGCAGACCGCAGCCCTACAGGAGAGCGGGGATCGCCAGGGATCACTGCTGCCCAGGCCAACGGGTCCAGAAGTCGCCCCAAGTGGCGCAGCGGGTGAAGTCCAGAGGTATCCGAAGGCCTCCAGTGTTGCCACCCAGGCAGCGACCTCAGCCACTGGTGGACGAGTCTCCGGGAATCGATAGCAGCCTGAGCCAGGAACCGAAGTACCATCCACCAGGCCGGAATGATCGCCACGCTCGGCAGTGGCGTGTCCAGGATCGAAGAGCTGTTGATTTCAGGACGAGTCGCGGCTTTACGCCAACTCGGGAGCTGGCAACGGGAACAGACGGATCCGAGTGGACCGCTGGAATGTCTCCTTTGACGGCGAGGACGACCGCAATTCCGTCTACGATTTCATGTTCCGTCTGGAGTTCCTGCAGCGGCAACATCAGTGTCCGTGGAATTAAGTTCTGCGAAACTTCCACGCCCTCCTATCGGGCAGAGCAAGGGAGTGGTATTGGGTTCTTGTACGCCAATCTAAGGTGGACACTTGTAACCAGCTGCGCAGGGCTCTGATGGATCGGTTATCAGACGGAACACAAAAGGATGCACGAGCTACTACAGCGTGAGAAGCAGCCAGGAGAGGGCGTGGACGATTACATCCATGCAATTTAGCAACTCGCCTCCCGCCTGAAAAAACCAATGCCAGAGCGGCAATTGGTAAAGGTGGTGAGAAAGGGCTTGAGGGATGGGATAGCCAGGTTTGTCTACGCGATGGATGTACTCACGGTGGATGAACTTCGGGAGGAGTGCGTCGAAGTGGAGAAGACATTCGGTCGTCGAGGACGCGCTGCGTACGGGCAGCCGAACAAGTTGCGGGTCAGCGAAGCGCGCATACCGGACGAAGTCAAAGTGCAGGAGATCGTCGAGGTGGACGAGATCCGTGGACGGCCTAGAAACTCTTTCAAGCCAGGCTGCTGGAACTGCGGAGCCGCGGAGCACGGATTCCGAGACTGCTCGTCAACAGAATGGAAGAGGTTCTGCTTTAACTGCGGCAGACCCGACACCATTACACCAAAATGCCCAGAGTGTGCAGAAAACGGTCGACTAGGCAGTCAAAAAGTGGGAGGGACTCGCCCAGATTGGAATCCCACGAAGTAGTTCCTAGGAGAAACACAGAGAATAACATAAATAGCCAAGCGAATAGAAATAAGTACTTGTTAAGACACCTACCGGCTGAAAAACGGCTACGGCGATATATGGAAGCGCGAAACAGGATCTTTGCAGAACATCAACTGAGCGGCATGCGTATCGTCTCACGAAGAGTCCAGAAGGCAAGGGAACGCTTCAGGATAAGAAGATCCAGACGACGAGAGGTGGGCTCGAATCGATTCCGGTGATCCGAGACCCTTTGCCGACGTGGACGTCATGGGCAAGCATCTCACAGGCTTGTTGGACACGGGGGCCAGTGTAAGCGTGCTGCGAGGACGGAATCTGGCGAGGATCGTTCAATTATCGGACGCGTGGACGCGCTACCTGTGAAGTACAAAGGCGTGAGTAAGGTGATCATGTTCTACCTTTGCCCATACCTGGAACAAGCAGCGTACTTCGGAGTCGACTTCTGGCGTGCGTTCGGACTAGCTCCAGCCGTCGTAGGAAACCCGGTGCCGAGAGTCGTCAAGGCAGCTACGCCGATCAGGAGGATGAGGAGGATGAGATGAAGGAGGAGCCTTTCTGCGGAGGAAAAGAAGGCATTCCAGAAGGTCAAGGAGGAGTTTATTACCTTTGAACGGGATGGCCTCGGAACCACCAACATAGAAAATTATTCCATCGAGCTGATCGAGGGAGCCCGGGTGTCAAGGATCGTCCGTATCGGATGTCTCCGGCGAAGCAAAAGGTGGTCGATGATGAACTCGATAAGATGCTGGAACTGGGAGTCATCGAGGAGAGCAAAGGCCCGTGGAGCAATCGCACAACGGTGGTGTCGAAGCCCGGAAAAGAACGGTTCTGTCTGGATGCCCGGAAGTTGAACGCTCTGACAGTCAAGGATGCGTATCCTTTGCCCAGTATCGATGGAATCCTCTCCAGGATAGATCAGACGTATTACATTTCAGCGTAGATCTCAAGTTTGCGTTCTGGCAGATCAAACTGGACGACAAAAGCAAGGAGTACACGGCGTTCACGGTTCCAGGCAGACCGTTTTACCAGTTCCAGATGATGCCATTTGGACTGTGCAACGCGGCGCAACGCTTGGTGCGACTTATGGATCGGGTGATACCAGCGGAGCTCAGATCCAACGTTTTCGTCTACCTTGACGATCTCCTAATCCTCGATCCAGATTTCCAGACGCACCTGAGGTACTTGCTTCTCGTTGCCCAAAGTCTGAAAGCAGCAGGATTGACAATAGGGTTAAAGAAGTCGAAGTTTTGCTTTAAGTCTTTAATTAACCTGGGGTTCATAGTCGGAGGTGGACTCCTGCGGATGGATCCCGGACGAGTGTCGGCAATTCAGGAGATGCCTTACCCGAAGTCCATGAAGGAAGTAAGAGCCTTCCTTGGCACTGCTGGGTGGTGTCGACGGGTTGTGAGGAACTTCGCCACGCTGGCTGCACCGCTCTCCGAAGCCTTAAAGAAGACGGGAAACACCAGGTTTTCGTTGAATCCCAGCGCCACACAAGCAGTAGATGACCTAAAGCTGGCCTTACCGAGCGCGCCGGTCCTGGTTCATGCGGACTTCAAGAAACATCTCACGTTGGCGTCGGTGCAGTATTGTTTCAGCGGGACCAGGACAGAGATGAGCAACCCATCGCGTTCTTCTCGTCCAAGATGAACAAGTACCAGGTGAACTACTCGGTCACGGAGAAGGAGTGTCTGGCATCCATCCTGGCCATTCAAAAGTTCAGACCTTATGTGGAAGGGATGCCGTTCACATGCATAACCGATCACGCCAGCCTGAAGTGGTTGATGACGATGAAGGATCTGTCAGGACGACTCGCGAGATGGTCTCTCCAGCTGCAGGGTTACGATTTCGACATTGAGCATCGAAAAGGCAGCGAGAACGTAGTTGCCGATACTCTATCCCGCTGCATCGTGGAAGTCCTCATAGATCCGACGGAGTTATTGGGATTCGAGACGACCGAGTTTGCTGCAGAGAATTATTTGGAATTAGTGCAAGATGTAGAGTCCAACAGGAAGAACTTACCAGACCTCAAAGTGGACGGAAAACTGATCTTCAAGCGCTTGGGTAATCCGAATCTGGATGATGAACTGGAAGGATCCGAGTGGAAGCTGTGGATTCCGCAGAGCCTAACGCACAGCTTGATAGAGCGTGCCCATTCGGACCCCAAGGCTGGCCATGGTGGAATGGCGAAGACGTTGGAGACCATACGACGCCAGTTCTATTGGCCAGGGATGACTATCCAGGTGCGTGAATACGTCCGGGCTTGCGAGGTGTGCAAGGATTCCAAAGCGCCTAACTTCAGGATGCAGGGGGGAATTGGAAAAAGGGTAGAGACGGAAAAGCCATTCCAGAAGCTATATATCGATTTCCTGGGCAAGTATCCGAGGTCCAAGAGTGGTCAAGCGTGGATTTTCATCGTGGTGGACCATTTCTCCAAGTACACCTCCCTAAAGGCCATGAAGGATGCGACGGCGTCAAACGTGGTGACCTTCCTGGTGAATGAAGTGTTTACAAGTTTTACAGTTCACATCCAAGGCGTTTGAGGAGTTGATAGATGGCTTCGGTATCCAGCACATCAAGACTCCGAAATACTCACCCCAGAGCAATGCAGCGGAACGGGTTAACCGTAGTGTCCTGGCAGCGATTCGCAGCTTCTTGGACGAAGACCACCGGGAATGGGATGCACATCTGCCGGAGATTAAAGTGGCCATCCGGAACGCTGTCCACTCAGCTACAGGAGAAGCGCCGTTCATCACAGTATTCGGCCATCATATGTTCCTCAACGGTTCCACCTAAAAGCTAGCCAAACAACTCCGGTCTCTGTGCAACCACGAGATGGCGGGAATGCAGACCAAGGATAAGCTTCGGGTAATCCACGCCAAGGTTCAGAAGCAGCTGGAGGGTGCGTACGAGATGAGCCGGCAACCCTATGATAAGCGAGCCCGTACGCTACTCGCTAAACCAGGTCAAGAAGTCTTCCGCCGCAACTTCGTGCTGAGTGACTTCAGCAAATCCTTCAATGCGAAATTTGCTCGCAAGTTTCTAAAGGCCAGGGTGGTCAAATCCGTCGGACCTCCAAGGCCGTAGTCTGGGAGTGTATCACGCTAAGGACATCCGGCTGTGATCTGAAAAAAAGACACTCAAAGTATACGAGCATAGCGGCAACATCATCAATACTTCCCGTCATGCGTGGGCCCCGCGTAAGGCGCCGTTCGAACTGCAGGACGATTTTTTTTTTGTTTTAAACCATCCGACCGATGGTTTTTTCTGTTGGTTGCCACAACACTGCCGCATTGACCAGATACTGGTGGTTTGAGAGCGTGTATCGGGTACGCTCACGTAGATACGGCCACTCTGACAATGTGAAATTTGGGGAAACGACAGCCCGGGGTAGCTGTCTAGGTTGGCATGCTACCCTTGTAGCAAAGTTTTTTTTGTTACAATGCTTTTTTTTCCTTTTTTTGTGTTAATTTGTTTTTTTTTTATTTATTATGGTTGTTTTTTTTTGTTTTTTTTTGTTATAATTTTGGTTTTTATTTCATTTTCTCTTCTTTTTTTTAATTGTTTTTTTTTCTAGTAGAAAGCCACAAAAGATGGTTTTCAGCAACACTTCCTGTTAAATGAGCTCGACAGGTTAATTTGTTGGCCAACTGCCGACATACTTGGCCTAAACAACAGTGTTCAGTCCCACGGTACAAAGTTCATCCACACAGCTGATAGCCCTGCCATCTGACTACGAAGGTCAAGATATCTAACAACTCTACAGTACGAGAAGGAGGGGAGAGACGAGGAACACGAGCTTCAGCGACCAGACCAACAGCATTCTTGTCTTTTCCATTGCGAAATATTAAATACTAAATATTAAAGTAAAATCATGAACCAAAGTGAAGTGTAACCGTTATAACCTAATGAATTAAAGATTGAATTGTTATATTTGAACTTCAGTCGTTTTGAACTAATCCCAAGAGCCCCTCTTACTATGACAGCCGTGTATATTAATTTCGGCACGGCGTCACAATCGAACATGGTGGCCCATGAGGGGATTCTTGCTTGAAGTTTAAAATCTCAGTTTGATCTTTCATTTGTTAAATTATAAAACATATCACTTATCCCGCTATCTCACACAAATTGCGATCGTCTCCGTTTGTGTCCCCAACACGTGCTCTCACACCGACAGAGCACATTCATCAATACCAATACACCGGTCGTCTGACAGCGCTCCCACACACACACGCGTGTTCCAAGAGGGTCCGTTATAATTTCGCAACCAAGGCGAAAATCATCCAAAGGGGAATCGAAAACCAGTACAGCCGGCACTCACACTATAGTCGACGTTACGTAAACACAAGTGTAAGCAAAGGGAAAAGATCACGTGAGTACGGGTGCTATTGATTTACCAAGTGAAGCTAGGTTAGGTTAAATATAAATTGGTAACACAAATCTCACAATATGTCTGACACCGATGGCGATGATCCATCATTAGAAGGGTTTGTTACACTCCAAAAGGAGCATCTTCTCAGTCTTACACCTCTGCTACAGAATTACAAGAAGGATTCCGCGTCTCGAAAAACCGAAAGCTATTATGTAAAACGTCTGCAGCAAATCGAGAGTTTAAATTCGGCTTTTGAGACCACCCATCAAGTAATCATCTGCACAGAGGGATACGCCAATTCGGACTATCACGCCAAGAAGATCGCCGTCAGTTTTGAGGATCTGTACATGGAAACCTACTGTCTAGTAGCTGAAGACCAACGAATCAAATTCCCAGTTCTTCCGTCCTCAGCCTCGTCACCACCCGCCGGTTCGACGGTGGCCGACGCACGTGTCCACATGCCACAACTGCCAGTGCCCAAGTTTAGCGGAAACTGCGTTGATTGGCCAGGATATTATGACGCCTTCACTCGGATAATTCATAAAAATGAGCGGCTGGACAATATTCAACGGTTTCATTTTCTCAAAGAATCTCTGCCAGCTGGTCGGGATTGCGATATTCGGCAAATTCCTTTGACGACCGCTAATTATACGGTGGCATGGGACACATTAGTTAAACGTTATAATAATCCACGCGTGGTCTTTTCTAACCACATGAACATGTTGTACCAGTTGCCAAGCCTAACCAAGGAGAAGTCCGATGATATCCGATCCATGATAAGTGCAGTCAACGTCTGCGCAGCCGCCTGTAAGAATATCAACGCATCATTGCAGGACGGTGATCAGTGGCTCGCCCATTTTTTGACATCAAAATTACCGAAAGACACGCACTCCGCCTGGTAGCATCATCTAGGCAGTCAAACCCACATTCCCTCGTAAAAGGATCTTGAACAGTTTCTCAACAACCGCTTAATCACCCTAGACGCCATTGATAACAGAAACTGTTCGGGCACAAGCAAATCTGGATCATCCCAATCAGACACTACCAAACGCAACACGGTTCATAACACCCATGCGCAACCAAGCCCCCCTGTGCTTCGTTGCCCACACTGCGATGGTAATCATATCCTTCGTCGATGTCAGCGATTCCTAAGCATGGATTGCTACCAACGTAAGGAGGTCGTGAGTAAGTCAAACCTATGCCTCAACTGCTTGAGCAAATCGCACATGCTTGCCCGCTGTCCAAGTATAAAGAATTGCTACCACTGTGGACACCGCCACCATTCTTTACTACATCCGGCAGCGGCGCCAAGCATCACTCAAGCACCCCAACCCTACTCCACGACCGTACCATCCCGTCAACCACATATCGCTTCGATTATGAACAACAACACCGTACCAGTTAGCCCCCCTGCTAACCCAAACCTACAATGTTATTCTTCCACAGCCTCCCATGCAACGCGACAGAATATCTTGTTAGCTACCGCACGGATTATTGTCTGCCACCCCCAGAGCGGCGCTCAAGCAACCATAACTGCCCTCATCGACCAGGGGTCGGAAGCTACAATAATCTCAGAGCATGCAGTCCAAGCTCTCCAACTTCCACGATGCCGAATTCGCGCTTCCATCGCCGGTGTCGGCCAAACTCCAGGTAAACGGTGCAACTTTACAACAAGCTGCTGCATCCGAACGTCGCTAAACCCAACGTTCAACCTAAATGTCGACACTGCGTAAGTTTTGAACTCGCTAACCTCACATTTACCAAACCAATCGTTTTCGATTGTGACGCCGTTCCAAAATTAAAATACACGGCTGTCATAGTAAGAGGGGCTCTTGGGATTAGTTCAAAACGACTGAAGTTCAAATATAACAATTCAATCTTTAATTCATTAGGTTATAACGGTTACACTTCACTTTGGTTCATGATTTTACTTTAATATTTAGTATTTAATATTTCGCAATGGAAAAGACAAGAATGCTGTTGGTCTGGTCGCTGAAGCTCGTGTTCCTCCTCTCTCCCCTCCTTCTCGTACTGTAGAGTTGCCAGATGTCTTGACCTTCGTAGTCAGTTGGCAGGGCTATCAGCTGTGTGGATAAACTATGTACCGTGGGACTGAACATGCCGCCCGCCAATGCGAAATCAGCATGATACTTTTGGTTCAGGCTTCTGGATCTAGAGTTCCTTTGGATTCGTAGCTGCTAAGAGAAAGAAAAATGACATACGGATGCAATTGACTACCAAGAGAAAAGCAGGTGGTTCGTGTTAGCATGAGATTGGGAGGCGACATAATTTGGAGATGGAGCGCGTCTGACTGCCTGATTTGGTTTTTACCGTTACGACTCGAACGAGGGAATCCTCTCCAGGATGTAGACTGGTGATTCTACCGAGCGTCCAATGTGATGGAGGCAGTTGATCGTCTCTGATAAGTACTAATTCGTTGATCTCTAAATTGTCCTTTTCCTGACACCATTTTGGGCGGGTTTGAAGATGGGACAGCCAATCTCGGCTCCATTGTGTCCAAAACTGACGAATCAAATTTTGATGAGATAGAAATTGTTCACGGAACGACGCGTTTTGTGGGCGACAATGGGCAGGTGCGAGCAGTGTGTCGCCGATGAGAAAATGTGCCGGTGTAAGGGCTTCTAAGTCGTCTGGATCGGCGGTAAGCGGGCACAGTGGGCGAGAGTTTAGGCAAGCTTCAATCCTGATGAGCACCGTTGCGAGTTCCTCATAAGTTTGCTTGTGATTGCCGACGATCCTCTTTAGGTGATGCTTGACGGACTTGACACTGGCCTCCCAAAGGCCTCCGAAATTGGGGGAGTATGGTGGAGTGAAATGCCATGTCGGGCAGGTAGCTTGGTCGCGATCAGCTTGTTGTGCGTTTGTTAATAACTTATTGGCGCCAACGAAATTTGTCCGTTGTCGCTATACATGTGTTGGACTGGTCCTCGGCGACCAGTAAAACGATAAAATGTGAGTAGGAAGTGTTCCGATGAGAGTCCGGTAACTGCTTCCAGGTGGACCGCCTTCGTAGCCAGGCAGACGAAAATCGCGATATATCCCTTGTAGGTACTTGTCCCACGAAGCCGTGCCGCTTTGATTTCGATTGCCCCGGTATAATCAACGCCGGTCGCAATGAATGGGCGGTTCGGTGGGTTGACCCTGTGTATCGGCAGGTCACCCATTAATTGACTTCCTATGTGAGGTGACACGCGAAAGCATGTGATGCATTTCCGAAGGATGGTCCGGACGGCCTTTCTTCCATTTGGAATCCAGAATTTGTACCTTGTGTGGGCCAGAGTGAGACTAGCGCCACCATGCAGGGTAGCCTGATGTGAGTTCTGAATTACCAATTCTGTAAAGAAATGACGCTGCGGTAAGATGATTGGATGCTTGCGATCGAAAGGAAGACTAGAATGCTTGAGACGACCGCGAACGCGCAAGATGCCGTCGTCAAGAAAGGGAGTAAGATTCCTTAAGATGCTTTTGGAGGGCAAATGATTTTTTATGAGGATCCCGTGGATGTCGGATTGAAAGGTTTCGGCTTGTACGATTTTTACAACGCAGCGAAGTGCGTTATCAAGTTCCACCGTTGACAGCTGATTGTAATATCTGGTTTTCTTCGATTGAGCGTTGTGACAAAAGCGCAGTATGTAAGCGATGACTCGGACGAGTTTGGTGTACGTTGAAAACCGCTCAATGATATTACAGTCTACCTGGGTCGGGTGCGAATGGACTCGTATGGGTTTTGCTTCTAGGGACTGCTCATCAAACTTTGTATTTGGTACTTCTGTGTCAGGCCACTCACTGGGAAGTTGACTTAACCATGATGGTCCGCGCCACCAGAGGTCGAAGGTGGAGATTTCTGATGGGGAGAGTCCTCTCGTAGCGCTGTCTGCTGGATTATCCGTTGTGGGAACATGTCTCCATTGGTGCGGATCGCTGTGGTCCAAAATGTAGGCAACACGATTGGCAACGAACGTCTTCCATCTGGTGACATCTCCTTTGATCCAGTGGAGAACGATTGTGTCGTCCGTCCAGTATGTCACTATGATTTTAGCGTTTTTCCAACGATTGGTCGCTATTACCCACTTGATTAGTTTAGTTGCCAGTACAGCGCCACATAATTCGGTCCTCGGGATAGTGAGCGGTTTCGTTGGAGAAACTTTGGATTTTGCAGTGAGGAGAGTGGTGCAAAATGATGAATCCGGTTGGGGTATGCGTATGTAAACCGCAGCTGCGTATGCGTGAGTGCACCCGTCGCAGAAAGCGTGTAACTGGATATCCTGACTGAAATCTGGCGTATACCGTAGGCTGCGAGGTATTCGGATTTTGCTGATGTCCTCCAGATTGAAACGAAACCTTTTCCATTTGGTAGCGATGGAGGCGGGCACTGGGTCGTCCCATCCTAAAACTGCGTGTGTTCGTTTTCAGAATATAGATGTGCCATCGTAACTTCTTTTAGAATCAATTTGGCTGAAATGAGAATTGGAGCGATTAGTCCTAAGGGGTCAAAGAGCCTGGCGATGCTTGAAAGAATTTCTCTTTTCGTTGAACCTGTGGGAAGGCTCGCTTGCAGTTTGTAGGTGAAACAGTCTTGGTTCGGTAACTAATGCATGCCTAAGGTTTTGAATGTATCAGAGCTGTCCCAGCTTCGTGAAGTTTGATTGCATCTGTTTGATGGAGGAATGTTGTCCAGGATCATTGTGTCGTTGCTAGCCCATTTTCTCAATTCCATATTGGCGGATTTTAGAGCGTTCTGGATTTGTAAGCTCTTGTTTTGTGCTGCTGAGATAGTGTGATCACCGGAAAGAATATCGTCGACGTAAATTTCGTGTTGTAAGACCTCTTCTGCCAGTGGATGATTTTCGCGCTCATCTTCTGCAATTTGACGAATTACTCTGATGGCGGTAAATGGTGCCGAAGCGGTACCGAACGTTATAGTTGATAGACAATATTGCTTGATGTTTCCATCCGCCGCCCGCTCTGATACAGTCAAAACCTTAGGCATGCATTGGTTACCGAACCAAGACTGTTTCACCTACAAACTGCAAGCGAGCCTTCCCACAGGTTCAACGAAAAGAGAAATTCTTTCAAGCATCGCCAGGCTCTTTGACCCCTTAGGACTAATCGCTCCAATTCTCATTTCAGCCAAATTGATTCTAAAAGAAGTCACGATGGCACATCTATATTCTGAAAACGAACCAACGCAGTTTTAGGATTGGACGACCCAGTGCCCGCCTCCATCGCTACCAAATGGAAAAGGTTTCGTTTCAATCTGGAGGACATCAGCAAAATCCGAATACCTCGCAGCCTACGGTATACGCCAGATTTCAGTCAGGATATCCAGTTACACGCTTTCTGCGACGGGTGCACTCACGCATACGCAGCTGCGGTTTACATACGCATACCCCAACCGGATTCATCATTTTGCACCACTCTCCTCACTGCAAAATCCAAAGTTTCTCCAACGAAACCGCTCACTATCCCGAGGACCGAATTATGTGGCGCTGTACTGGCAACTAAACTAATCAAGTGGGTAATAGCGACCAATCGTTGGAAAAACGCTAAAATCATAGTGACATACTGGACGGACGACACAATCGTTCTCCACTGGATCAAAGGAGATGTCACCAGATGGAAGACGTTCGTTGCCAATCGTGTTGCCTACATTTTGGACCACAGCGATCCGCACCAATGGAGACATGTTCCCACAACGGATAATCCAGCAGACAGCGCTACGAGAGGACTCTCCCCATCAGAAATCTCCACCTTCGACCTCTGGTGGCGCGGACCATCATGGTTAAGTCAACTTCCCAGTGAGTGGCCTGACACAGAAGTACCAAATACAAAGTTTGATGAGCAGTCCCTAGAAGCAAAATCCATACGAGTCCATTCGCACCCGATCCGTACACCAAACTCGTCCGAGTCATCGCATACATACTGCGCTTTTGTCACAAAGCTCAATCGAAGAAAACCAGATATTACAATCAGCTGTCAACGGTGGAACTTGATAACGCACTTCGCTGCGTTGTAAAAATCGTACAAGCCGAAACCTTTCAATCCGACATCCACGGGATCCTCACAAAAAATCATTTGCCCTCCAAAAGCATCTTAAGGAATCTTACTCCCTTTCTTGACGACGGCATCTTGCGCGTTCGCGGTCGTCTCAAGCATTCTAGTCTTCCTTTTGATCGCAAGCATCCAATCATCTTACCGCAGCTTCATTTCTTTACAGAATTGGTAATTCAGAACTCACATCAGGCTACCCTGCATGGTGGCGCTAGTCTCACTCTGGCCCACACAATGTACAAATTCTGGATTCCAAATGGAAGAAAGGCCGTCCGGACCATCCTTCGGAAATGCATCACATGCTTTCGCGTGTCACCTCACATAGGAAGTCAATTAATGGGTGACCTGCCGATACACAGGGTCAACCCACCGAACCGCCCATTCATTGCGACCGGCGTTGATTATACCGGGGCAATCGAAATCAAAGCGGCACGGCTTCGTAGGACAAGTACCTACAAGGGATATATCGCGATTTTCGTCTGCCTGGCTACGAAGGCGGACCACCTGGAAGCAGTTACCGGACTCTCATCGGAACACTTCCTACTCGCATTTTATCGTTTTACTGTTCGCCGAGGACCAGTCCAACACATGTATAGCGACAACGGAACAAATTTCGTTGGCGCCAATAAGTTATTAACAAACGCACAACAAGCTGATCGCGACCAAGCTACCTGCCCGACATGGCATTTCACTCCACCATACTCCCCCAATTTCGGAGGCCTTTGGGAGGCCAGTGTCAAGTCCGTCAAGCATCACCTAAAGAGGATCGTCGGCAATCACAAGCAAACTTATGAGGAACTCGCAACGGTGCTCATCAGGATTGAAGCTTGCCTAAACTCTCGCCCACTGTGCCCGCTTACCGCCGATCCAGACGACTTAGAAGCCCTTACACCGGCACATTTTCTCATCGGCGACACACTGCTCGCACCTGCCCATTGTCGCCCACAAAACGCGTCGTTCCGTGAACAATTTCTATCTCATCAAAATTTGATTCGTCAGTTTTGGACACAATGGAGCCGAGATTGGCTGTCCCATCTTCAAACCCGCCCAAAATGGTGTCAGGAAAAGGACAATTTAGAGATCAACGAATTAGTACTTATCAAAGACGATCAACTGCCTCCATCACATTGGACGCTCGGTAGAATCACCAGTCTACATCCTGGAGAGGATTCCCTCGTTCGAGTCGTAACGGTAAAAACCAAATCAGGCAGTCAGACGCGCTCCATCTCCAAATTATGTCGCCTCCCAATCTCATGCTAACACGAACCACCTGCTTCTCTCTTGGTAGTCAATTGCATCCGTATGTCATTTTTCTTTCTCTTAGCAGCTACGAATCCAAAGGAACTCTAGATCCAGAAGCCTGAACCAAAAGTATCATGCTGATTTCGCATTGGCGGGCGGCATGTTCAGTCCCACGGTACATAGTTTATCCACACAGCTGATAGCCCTGCCAACTGACTACGAAGGTCAAGACATCTGGCAACTCTACAGTACGAGAAGGAGGGGAGAGACGAGGAACACGAGCTTCAGCGACCAGACCAACAGCATTCATGTCTTTTCCATTGCGAAATATTAAATACTCAATATTAAAGTAAAATCATGAATCAAAGTGAAGTGTAACCGTTATAACCTAATGAATTAAAGATTGAATTGTTATATTTGAACTTCAGTCGTTTTGAACTAATCCCAAGAGCCCCTCTTACTATGACAGCCGTGTACATTAATTTCGGCAGGGCGTCACAATCGAACAAACAGGAAAATTGAACTCTACAGCAGCGGTCGGCAGCGCCCTATTAAGTGAGCATAGGGTTTTGTTCTGCCCAGCCGCTGCTTGCTCACGGATACTGTAGAACAGCGGTCTGCACACACACTCTGATGATCTGCCCAGTGCAGTTTACTCATACAAATATTAAAGAAAATGTTATTGTATGGCACATATACCGCTACAGTGATTAATAAAAGTAAAACTAGAAATTTAGATTGGCATTGTTTATAAAAACTATCAACTCCCTCATGTGGAGTGGTTCTTTGACTTGAAAAAATTGATTCAAGTTCCTATAGTACCTAAAGATTTTTTTTTTTTTTTGAGGGTGGTATATATAGGTATATTTTTTAGGAAAGACGTTTATAAGATTTGTTCCTTTGTTTGTGCATTTTATCTTGTAATCCTCGTTCCATTGTTCCTCTATTCGCTTTTTAATATTCCTCAGAGCTTCTTTGGTACTTAGTTTTATATCTACCACTTCTCCTTACCTAACAGCTAACTTAGCTAGCCTATCAGTCTTTTCCTTTAACGGAATACCCTTGTGCCCTGGTATCCAAATTACGTCAAGTTTTTGTACGTCTGATTTTTCAATTATATTGTGTATTTCGTGTACTAGGTACGAGTCAGATTTTTTGTTTTTAACTAAACTAATTCCTCCTACGCTATCACAGAATATCACAGCGTGTTTGTATTTATTGCTTTGGCACATAATGCATGCCATTTTGATCCCAGCTAGCTCTGCTCCTACAGATGAGAGAGAAGCGTTTATTTTAAATTTGTGTGATTTGTTACTGGGTAATTCCATGATTCCTATTCCTATAGCCTCTGTGTTTATGGACGCATCGGTGGATATGGTGCTCCATCCCTTATCCAAGTATCTGTTTATTTCTTCACTTTAGATTGCATTTGCTTCCTCAGTCGAGTAGTCCACCTTACTTTTTGCCAGAAGATTGTCTTGGATGCTTATCTTGTTTGATACAAAGAAAAAGTCCCTAGTTTTAGTATTGTCAAAGAAAAACCTAAAATCCCTTATTGTGCTTGTATAGCTTGTTTCTGCTGGTGAATTTTTGAGTTGACTAAAGAGAGATGGGTTCATTGCCTTGACTTTGAAAAGCTCTTTGGCGGTGAGCCATTTGGCTCTGAAAACAGGCGGCATTACACCAGCCAACACGAAAATTTCGTGTTTGCTGGTGGGCGGTGGAACACCTTCTCAGGGACTTGGCTTGCGCAATTTCAAAGTTCTTGCTTGCCCCACTGCCCATATCGGCTAGGCTGGTTATGGCATATTCTTGCTTGGACCTCACAAAGGACTTGAAAATGTTGGTGCTTACTTTGGGCTTTAGACCAGATTTAATGGTTGTTGCACATTGTAGAATCTTCACACTGACTTTGGTTTCTGTTTTAATTTTTTTGATCTGATCTGTACAGGACATATTTGCGCTTAGGATGCGACCTAGAAAGTTGACTTTTTTTGATTTGGCATCGCGACATTTTCAATGATTATTTTTGCTTTTTTTGTTAACAACCGTCGATTTGGCCGGATTAAAGGCAGTTTGGTTTGCAAGTTTACTGTGGTATTGAAATCATGCCCAGACGAGGTGATGACAAAGTCATCTGCATATTACATTACGTGCGTTTTCCTATCACTGATCTGATGAAGCCTTTTGGTATAAACATTCAAAAGAACAGGTGATAGGCAGGATCCTTAAGGTATCCCACCATTCACGCATACCCCAACCGGATTCATCATTTTGCACCACTCTCCTCACTGCAAAATCCAAAGTTTCTCCAACGAAACCGCTCACTATCCCGAGGACCGAATTATGTGGCGCTGTACTGGCAACTAAACTAATCAAGTGGGTAATAGCGACCAATCGTTGGAAAAACGCTAAAATCATAGTGACATACTGGACGGACGACACAATCGTTCTCCACTGGATCAAAGGAGATGTCACCAGATGGAAGACGTTCGTTGCCAATCGTGTTGCCTACATTTTGGACCACAGCGATCCGCACCAATGGAGACATGTTCCCACAACGGATAATCCAGCAGACAGCGCTACGAGAGGACTCTCCCCATCAGAAATCTCCACCTTCGACCTCTGGTGGCGCGGACCATCATGGTTAAGTCAACTTCCCAGTGAGTGGCCTGACACAGAAGTACCAAATACAAAGTTTGATGAGCAGTCCCTAGAAGCAAAATCCATACGAGTCCATTCGCACCCGACCCGTACACCAAACTCGTCCGAGTCATCGCATACATACTGCGCTTTTGTCACAACGCTCAATCGAAGAAAACCAGATATTACAATCAGCTGTCAACGGTGGAACTTGATAACGCACTTCGCTGCGTTGTAAAAATCGTACAAGCCGAAACCTTTCAATCCGACATCCACGGGATCCTCACAAAAAATCATTTGCCCTCCAAAAGCATCTTAAGGAATCTTACTCCCTTTCTTGACGACGGCATCTTGCGCGTTCGCGGTCGTCTCAAGCATTCTAGTCTTCCTTTTGATCGCAAGCATCCAATCATCTTACCGCAGCTTCATTTCTTTACAGAATTGGTAATTCAGAACTCACATCAGGCTACCCTGCATGGTGGCGCTAGTCTCACTCTGGCCCACACAATGTACAAATTCTGGATTCCAAATGGAAGAAAGGCCGTCCGGACCATCCTTCGGAAATGCATCACATGCTTTCGCGTGTCACCTCACATAGGAAGTCAATTAATGGGTGACCTGCCGATACACAGGGTCAACCAACCGAACCGCCCATTCATTGCGACCGGCGTTGATTATACCGGGGCAATCGAAATCAAAGCGGCACGGCTTCGTGGGACAAGTACCTACAAGGGATATATCGCGATTTTCGTCTGCCTGGCTACGAAGGCGGACCACCTGGAAGCAGTTACCGGACTCTCATCGGAACACTTCCTACTCGCATTTTATCGTTTTACTGGTCGCCGAGGACCAGTCCAACACATGTATAGCGACAACGGAACAAATTTCGTTGGCGCCAATAAGTTATTAACAAACGCACAACAAGCTGATCGCGACCAAGCTACCTGCCCGACATGGCATTTCACTCCACCATACTCCCCCAATTTCGGAGGCCTTTGGGAGGCCAGTGTCAAGTCCGTCAAGCATCACCTAAAGAGGATCGTCGGCAATCACAAGCAAACTTATGAGGAACTCGCAACGGTGCTCATCAGGATTGAAGCTTGCCTAAACTCTCGCCCACTGTGCCCGCTTACCGCCGATCCAGACGACTTAGAATCCCTTACACCGGCACATTTTCTCATCGGCGACACACTGCTCGCACCTGCCCATTGTCGCCCACAAAACGCGTCGTTCCGTGAACAATTTCTATCTCATCAAAATTTGATCCGTCAGTTTTGGACACAATGGAGCCGAGATTGGCTGTCCCATCTTCAAACTCGCCCAAAATGGTGTCAGGAAAAGGACAATTTAGAGATCAACGAATTAGTACTTTTCAAAGACGATCAACTGCCTCCATCACATTGGACGCCCGGTAGAATCACCAGTCTACATCCTGGAGAGGATTCCCTCGTTCGAGTCGTAACGGTAAAAACCAAATCAGGCAGTCAGACGCGCTCCATCTCCAAATTATGTCGCCTCCCAATCTCATGCTAACACGAACCACCTGCTTCTCTCTTGGTAGTCAATTGCATCCGTATGTCATTTTTCTTTCTCTTAGCAGCTACGAATCCAAAGGAACTCTAGATCCAGAAGCCTGAACCAAAAGTATCATGCTGATTTCGCATTGGCGGGCGGCATGTTCAGTCCCACGGTACATAGTTTATCCACACAGCTGATAGCCCTGCCAACTGACTACGAAGGTCAAGACATCTGGCAACTCTACAGTACGAGAAGGAGGGGAGAGACGAGGAACACGAGCTTCAGCGACCAGACCAACAGCATTCTTGTCTTTTCCATTGCGAAATATTAAATACTCAATATTAAAGTAAAATCATGAATCAAAGTGAAGTGTAACCGTTATAACCTAATGAATTAAAGATTGAATTGTTATATTTGAACTTCAGTCGTTTTGAACTAATCCCAAGAGCCCCTCTTACTATGACAGCCGTGTACATTAATTTCGGCAGGGCGTCACAATCGAACAAACAGGAAAATTGAACTCTACAGCAGCGGTCGGCAGCGCCCTATTAAGTGAGCATTATAAAAACTATCAACTCCCTCATGTGGAGTGGTTCTTTGACTTGAAAAAATTGATTCAAGTTCCTATAGTACCTAAAGATTTTTTTTTTTTTTTGAGGGTGGTATATATAGGTATATTTTTTAGGAAAGACGTTTATAAGATTTGTTCCTTTGCTTGTGCATTTTATCTTGTAATCCTCGTTCCATTGTTCCTCTATTCGCTTTTTAATATTCCTCAGAGCTTCTTTGGTACTTAGTTTTATATCTACCACTTCTCCTTACCTAACAGCTAACTTAGCTAGCCTATCAGTCTTTTCCTTTAACGGAATACCCTTGTGCCCTGGTATCCAAATTACGTCAAGTTTTTGTACGTCTGATTTTTCAATTATATTGTGTATTTCGTGTACTAGGTACGAGTCAGATTTTTTGTTTTTAACTAAACTAATTCCTCCTACGCTATCACAGAATATCACAGCGTGTTTGTATTTATTGCTTTGGCACATAATGCATGCCATTTTGATGCCAGCTAGCTCTGCTCCTACAGATGAGAGAGAAGCGTTTATTTTAAATTTGTGTGATTTGTTACTGGGTAATTCCATGATTCCTATTCCTATAGCCTCTGTGTTTATGGACGCATCGGTGGATATGGTGCTCCATCCCTTATCCAAGTATCTGTTTATTTCTTCACTTTAGATTGCATTTGCTTCCTCAGTCGAGTAGTCCACCTTACTTTTTGCCAGAAGATTGTCTTGGATGCTTATCTTGTTTGATACAAAGAAAAAGTCCCTAGTTTTAGTATTGTCAAAGAAAAACCTAAAATCCCTTATTGTGCTTGTATAGCTTGTTTCTGCTGGTGAATTTTTGAGTTGACTAAAGAGAGATGGGTTCATTGCCTTGACTTTGAAAAGCTCTTTGGCGGTGAGCCATTTGGCTCTAAAAACAGGCGGCATTACACCAGCCAACACGAAAATTTCGTGTTTGCTGGTGGCCGGTGGAACACCTACACACCTTCTCAGGGACTTGGCTTGCGCAATTTCAAAGTTCTTGCTTGCCCCACTGCCCATATCGGCTAGGCTGGTTATGGCATATTCTTGCTTGGACCTCACAAAGGACTTGAAAATGTTGGTGCTTACTTTGGGCTTTAGACCAGATTTAATGGTTGTTGCACATTGTATAATCTTCACACTGACTTTGGTTTCTGTTTTAATTTTTTTGATCTGATCTGTACAGGACATATTTGCGCTTAGGATGCGACCTAGAAAGTTGACTTTTTTTGATTTGGCATCGCGACATTTTCAATGATTATTTTTGCTTTTTTTGTTAACAACCGTCGATTTGGCCGGATTAAAGGCAGTTTGGTTTGCAAGTTTACTGTGGTATTGAAATCATGCCCAGACGAGATGATGACAAAGTCATCTGCAAATTTCATTACGTGCGTTTTCCTATCACTGATCTGATGAAGCCTTTTGGTATAAACATTCAAAAGAACAGGTGATAGGCAGGATCCTTAAGGTATCCCACCATTCACCACCTGAACTGCCTTCCCAATTTTTAATTCCCTGCTAGCCATACAACTGCAGGACGATATCAGTGCCGTGTTGATTCCTACCGTATCTCCAAAGCTACCAATTATTTCGTCGTTCTGCTGGGACTCCGGGTAGCGCCTCTCGAAATCTTTGGTTGGTGTTGGTGTCAGGAAAATAGGTCAGGAAAATAAGCCGATGGTTTCTGTGGCGCCCCCCCTGGGGAATCCGGAGGACGATCTGGCCATTTGAAGTAATCCCGGTTCGCTCAGGCATTACTCTCCCGTGGCCTTGAAACTGTCCGATGACCCAGTTTCGGGAGAGGCAAGGGAATATGGCAATATCGCCATGATGATAGGCAGATTAGGATAGTCGCAGCCATATTGTCCCAGAAGCTGGACGCAGCGATTGGTTCTAAGATAAGTGTTTGTGCCAAAAATTAATAAGAAGTGAGTGTTAGATTTGATTTGGTGTTGCTTGTTTTCAGTGGGGGAAAATTGCAGCGCGTACTTACATATTTGGGCTGTCCCTTCTTTTCCCCAGGAGCTCCTCAGGATTATGTGACCCGACACAAAAATAGTGTGTCTTATGTACGCCTCGTTTTTGTGTGTGCTCCACTAAAACATGACTGGTGGAGCATAATTTCCGCGGCGCCTGTAGCCTTTTCCCAGAGAAGCAAGTCTTCAGCTTTGACCGCGTAAGTCTTAAGACGGCGGCCAACTGTGGTTTTGAAGGCTGGAGAAAAGATAAATTAGTTAATGGAGGTACGATCATAACAATGTTTATATATCACTATGGACGGCAGTCCATGTAGTGACGAAGCGCACCAGGAGAGTGTGCGAAGGCGACTACTATATATACACGAAGAAATGAAAACCTGCTGTGATAGTCAGATCGTAATGGGTAATACACCAATCGAAAGGTATTGCAAAAACTTAAAGGATTGCATACCAAGACTTAAAGAAAACCAATTGGATTGGGAGAGAGAGCGGTGAAAGTGAAAAAGTGCAAATTTCGAAATTTGGAGCTGTTGGGGCCGGTGGGGATAAATGCCCCCTCGCAATGTTTTAGTTGTGTTCCTATTGAAAATACCCGTCGAATGAGGGGTCATATGATAAAATCCAACGCTCCGTTCAAAAGTTATAGCCAAAATAAGATTTTCTTCTTCTTCCCAAAATGAAAATTTAATTCTGTTTGTCAGTTTGTCCAAAATATGTTTTTTAAGTTCTGAAAATTTGATATGACGTTCATCACATCGATATAAAAAACTTTTGTTCTACCACTTTTGGAAAATCCCGCTAGTTTAGCGGGAAAACAGCTATAAATAGCTAACATTCGGAAAGCCGTTACTTCTATACTACTAAAGCTACAGGCTTGTGCTGCATCTCGTTTGAAAGGTATTTTTAAACGCTATAAACGCCTTCTATATGCAATTTGTGTGAATGTAATAGTTAAAAAGATATGAACAAAAGAAAATTTGTTAAACTTTTTTTTTAGCTTTTTTTTAATTTTCTCAAAAACGGCTCTAACGATTTTTCTTACAACTTTAAACTGTATAGCCCTTGAGGTTCCTTAAATTTTGGTATATATCATGTTTATGTAAAAAATCGCGTTTAAAAGTTATTCAGAAACGAAAATAGCCACTTTTGCCAGGTCAAAACAACTTACGCAGCCAAAGCATTGAATTTAGTATGTGCGTATCCATTAAGGAGTTCCAAATAGGAAACTTTTGTTTTACGACTTTTGGAAAAACCCGCTGCTTTAGAGGGAAAAAAGCTAAAAAAGCTAAATTTTGTTAGTTCGTAAGTTGTACACTACTGAACCTACAGACATGTGCTATACCTCGTTTAAAAGGTATTTTGAAATACTTAAAGGTCTTTTTAACTTAATTTGTTTAAATACAATGGCTTACAAATTATGATTGACCAATTTAAATTTAAATGTTTATTTAGCTCCTATGAGAGCAAATGTAAACAAACAAAAACTTCTGATATCAAATAAAAACACCTCTTAACGAGGTAAAAAACTAGTGACGATCGCACCTTCAACATACAAAAGTTCTGATATCAACATTTGTGACGAAAAATTATTACACTCGTCATTAAATAGACTTTCTAATATTTTTTCATTCGGCACGCTGCAATAGAAAATGCCTGTGAAGGGAAAAAGGCAGCGAATGGACGCTTACAAATAAAACTTTAGTTTCAACTTGTTTCTGCGTTTGTTTGCCACAATATTTGGAACACAATCTTCATCGAGGAAAGCAGAGAACAATTTTTTTTTAGTGGCTGCGAAGACCGGGAATGGCTTGACGAAGAGTATGTTGGAGATAATTTCAGCGTAGACCAACCGAATGTGTCATACTAAACTCCATTTATAAACAATATAAAGAATCCACAGATTAATGGAAAAAAAAATTTTTTTTCTTGGGATTACGTAATCATTGGTGGGGGGGGGTGTTTTTTGAAAGATTACTTTTGATCACCAGGGGGGGAGAAGGTCAAAAAGCACCAAAAACGTGATTACGTAATATATGGACAGCCCCATACCTAAAAAAACCGAAAAATATTGGGTTTTCCCTATGTGTACTAAAAATCACAAAATTTATTTAGGAAAGAAACTTAATTCAACTTTTGATGTGATAGCTATTCTTGTTCATGGTATTGTTTTAAATGTTTTGGCATTTTTTACCAACCTAACGAAGACGGAAGCTAACTTCGGCAAGCCAAAGTTTTAATACACTTGCAGATTTTACGAATGAAAACTTGACTAAAATAGCAACAAGAATTAATAAACAAAAAAAATGTTTATAATTGAAAAAAGTCGAAGTATTAATAAACTTGCAGATTTCACGAATGAAAACTTGAGTAAAATAGCAACATGAATTAATAAACAGCAAAATATTTTATAATTTAAAAAAATAAAACTTTAAAATTTTTCCCCTCATTGCTCCCATGGGAGCTATAGAATATAGACCTACGGTCGGAACGCGCTTTTACCCTGATTAAGGTATGCATTAAGGTATGTCCCGACTATCTAATACCCGTCACTCGGCTAAAGCGAGTGAGAGGGATATAGATATATACAATTTTTTTGATTGCGTATACTTTTGAATGAATGCACTATGGTCCAAAAATCGATTTTTTTGGCATAAACTCCAAAAATTGTGTCACAGACTTCAAACTTTACACATTCTGTTTTTTTACAAAGAATAGTATACAAATAAATTTTTGAGTCTGTGCGACCACGCCCTCTTTTGCCTCCCATAAAAGAAAATTGATAATACTACACTGTGTTAAAAAACAGAACCGTTTTTTTAATTACCTCGATGAAATCATAAAAATCCCATTTGTTTTAACTGGTCAGTGCTCTCAATGTGCTCTCGAAAAAATTCTCACACGCAAGGATTCTAAGAAAAAAGGACATTAAAGTTGAAAAAATTCTGTTTTTGCAAATTTTGAACCTATTTTGCAGACGAACGGATTCTTCGTATGTAATGTATCTCATAACAATTAAAAAGTGCTGTAAAGACGTTTTCCCAGCCGGGATAGGTTCAGGGGATTTGGCCGAGGTTTCCACAAAGATTTATAAACTTACAGTGGACGATATGGGTTCACTTATAGGCGTGATCTCGGAGGTAAGAGAGGGTGAGCAATCAGGATAGTATGAATATGACCCCGGAAGGAGTTCCGTGTCAATTTTAACCTCTAGCAAAGACCCGGGGCGTGCTCAGAATCGAATAATGGGTCCCTCACGTAGTCTAGACGTAGAGTTTGAGGGTCTTAGAGTTAATAACTTGAAACTTGAGGAAGGTCTAGAGGGTAGTATCGACTATAGTATTATCTTGGATATGCTCAGGGTTGTCAAGGCACTACACTAAAAGTCCGGGCGGACCCAGAACTTCAGAATTACCTACGGGAAATCCGGGCGGGCCTCAGGATACCTATGTTTTCCTACCAAATTAATGTGGACAGGCTAGGGTTCTCGACGTTAATTGTAAAATCTGGACGGATCCTAGACTTTATAATTAACTACGGAAATCCGGGCGGGCCCCAGGATATCTACAGGTTTGTGGGTTATTGGTTCAGTTGGTCAATGCTCATTATAAAATCTTGGCGTACCCAGGATTCTTGTAATCATCTACTGGTGGGGTCTAACAAACTACTTTAAAAGGCGGGCGTACCTAGAACTTCCAGATAAACTACTGTTTAAAGTCGGGCAAACTCAGAACTTCTTATTAACTACTGTTTAAAGTCGGGCAAACCCAGTTAACTAAACCAAGTTAACTACAATAATCAATACAGGGCAAGTTAGGTTATAAAGTTGGGGTTATATGTCATAAACAGATTCGCTGTTAGTTCTAGGTTATCGGTTATTTATTGATTTGCCCGTCGGAATTATATTACGGATTATTTTTGGTTATTTTCTATTATTATTTATTTTCCAGTTTTAATAAAATAAACACACGCATCAATCAATTTTGATATTAATAAGTTCCACTTTTATTCACTTTGTTCTTTCGCTTCTTGCTTATTTCTTTCCTTGGTTTTGAACAATTGCTCTTTTCTCGAGACTTTCTTTGCTGCACCAGATACTAACTAGTGGTAGACTGTACCACATGCTTACCCTACAGCCGCGTGCCTCTGCGTAATGATCCCTATTTCCGGTTTCTCTACGGCGTTCCGATCCGTTTCAGTTCTCGCACTCGACTGACTTCCCGGCGCTTTCCCTCTGCCTTCGACCCTCGCAGCTGCGGCTTTTTTGTAATTCACCACATCACTGCGCGTGCCTACGCACTGTCGCTGAGGTGAGCTTCTCTCGCTAGACTCTCTGATCGCGCGTTCACGCGCTCGAATTACGTCAGTGGTCCGGAGGTGGCCGGTCACAGTGTTGTAGATATAGGTGCTTCTTTAGTAATCCAATAAAATAAAGGCAAAGATAACTTCTTCGGTCGAGTGTCTCTCTAAGACTGATTTTATTCTGTTCTGAGTATACAAATGAGAGCTAACTTGGGAGTGGGGTACATATGTTGAGCTTGCGAAACTCCTTAGGTCAGCAGTTCTCGGCCGGATGCCTGTGGCCCAGTTGTTTACTGCTGTGTCGGCGGTTTGGTGTCCGGGTTGAATGGCATCTCCGCTAGTGGGACAATGCCCGAGGGGGTTTGGGTGGAGGTGATGTCGTGAGGAAGACATCAGCGGTAACTCCTCCCCCCTTAGCTGAGAACGATGGCCATAACGAAGGAATGGCGGGAGTGACAATGGGGTCCGCCGGGGTGGGTGAAAAAATTATCTCCTTCCTGTTAAAGGTCCAAGCAACAGCCGTAATCAGAATCGACAGTGCAACGAGTATGTATATAATCGACAGGTGGGTAGAGGTTCGTTCCTCTATGTTGGTGACTGCTAATCCATTTTCCAGATTACTAAGGTGGAGTACCCGAAGGTTTATGGGTTCGTCCGCCGGGATTGTTGTTAAATTCCGGACATGGGGAAGGTTTATCTCGATGTCGTCAATTATTGTAGTGGTGGCCTCGACGTATTTTGTCCCATTGGCGGATATAGAACAATTATCGTATTTTATAAGCATGGAACCGTTGAAGATCCTGCTCGAAATGCAATTTGAAGTAATGTTCAGATTCTCCACGTTAAGAATCACCATCAACCCTTTTAAAGGAACGAAGATCTGTGGTTGGTGACCTCTGTTCGTTGTGCTGCAGGTCGCTTCTTTGTTGTCCAGCAGGTTGTGAAGGCATTCTGTGTTATTTGGCGTCAGAGGAGTTTCGCAAATGTGTGTACCTCCCACTTTTATACAAGGTGTCTCAATTATCTTAATTTCTAGGTCATTCTTAATTATAACATTAGGTAAGTTTACATACATAGTTTTGTTTAGTGGTAGTGAAATAAGGCGGTACAATTTATAAGATTCTTTTGACAAAATTGGAACTTTGATATGGAATATGAGTGTTTTATTAAGGGTGGTTGATTCTAACGAAAGCACATTGTAAAGTTCGTGTTCAAGCTGTACCTCTAATTTTTGCTCTAATAGTACGTTTTTAATTTTCTCTAATTCGACCGAATTTAATAGGTATTTTGGGACTAACTTTAATTTAGCAAATAACAAGCTTTCCGCAATATTATTTAAGTGGTTGAAGAGTAAATCCATATTGAAGTTAATCCTATCTATATATTGGATGAGTTGGATGTCTTTATGTTCTTCGTTTATTTCTTTAAAAATTTTATTTTGATACGAGTTTATAAAATTACCTATAAGGACCTGTTCCCTGTTAATATGTTCATTTATCTCCTCGAATCTTATAAGCGTTTCGTTCTGGAACTTAGTGTTAAATTCGGAACTCCGGCGTAAGAAGCTTAGTTCCTTGTCTATCCTTGCCTCGTCATAAGCGTCCATATTCCCCGAGACTACTTTTACTATATGGCCTAACCCGTTAATTAAACCTCTTTTTCGCCTACCTTTTTCATTGTGAGGAAGTAAGGAATTTAATCTTTGTTGAACCTGAGCTAATTTTTGGTGTAGCGTGAGTTTCAACTCTTGAAGGCCCTGCTGGTCGGGTAAATTACTTATTACTTCGTGTATCTTAGTTACTGAGTCTTCATAGTTGGTGATGATTAAAAATTTTAAAAGACTTCACCACTCTCGCCGTTCCCAAGTTGATTTTTAAAAGTGGTTGATCGTTGTCCAGGCTTTCGCTAATGAACCGTTGAGTAGTTCCCAGGGTCAATCTGTAAAATTATATTGTAAGTAAAGTGTCCAGGTCTCGAAAATAGGTTTATGAGTTGTCTGTTTGTAGTGTGGTTTTCCTGATTTTCTGCTTGTGCAATTTCTGTTTCCTTATAGTCCGCAATGTTACCCCGTTATCTAGCAGGACTTTATGTTTACTAAACCTAGGAGTTATTTTATTCCTCCTATTTTCTTTACGGAGGATAGAAATACCAATCGGTAAATCGGGAGGATCTGTCCTGTTTTCGTTTAAACGGTCCGTTCGTTTTTTTGTGGCATCTTCCATGCGTTTTTTTAGGTCGGGGTATAATGTGGTCTGGAATTCGTTCAGTTTTTGTAAATAATCATGTTCATTATCGAACTTGATTGTTTTGTCAAAGATGTGGGTGCGACCACTAAAAAGTTCAAAGGGGGTTAAATTTGTACTAGTGTGGATCGCATTGTTGTAAGTTATTATTGTTTCGGAAAGTATCTCGTCGTGTTCTAGGGTCAATTTTAATTCCTTCCTCTTAGTCAGAATTATCCTATAAATTTCCGTTAAGGTCGAATGTAGCCTTTCCACTGTCGAGTTACTACTCGATTGTTGGAAAGAAGTGACATGTAGCTCTATTTCGTATTGTGCCAAAAAGTCCTTAAAAACGGCTCCAGAGAACTCGGCTCCCTGGTCAAGTATCAATTTTTTAGGGATCCCAAATTGGCAAAAGAAGGTCTTGAAAGCTTTAGTAACAAGTATGGAGTTTCTATTGGTGAGTGGGTAGGCTTGAGCGAATTTAGAGAATTTGTCAATAATTGTTAAGTTATAATTATTATTAATTGTATATATGTCTGTGTGTAATATATCCAAGGGCCTATTTGGTATTTCCGGCAGTACAAATGGTGGTTTCTGTGGGGACCTATCGTACTTGAGAGTGAGGCATAAGCATAGACTTCAATTGGGGTACGTAGATTTCCCTTTTTAGATGCTGGTACATCTCTTCCACCCCTCTATGGTTGTTGTTAGAGTGGTGGGTTCTTATCAAAGTGTTAATTTCCTCGGGGTCAACAGGTTCGTGTAGAACAATAAGACACCTGTAAACCTTATACAGTTGAGAGTCCGCGAAATATTTTGAGTAAGCTTCTTGTATTACTTCGAAAATTTCGTCGGACGAGTGAACGGCTAAGGTTTTGTTGGGTATTAACATGGGTTTCAAAATATCTGTGACTTTTTGTAAGGTAAAAGAAGGTTCCGTTATGTGTGTCCGGTTTTTATTTTTGAATGGTGTGTTTACCGCGACCGAGGAGGTCTGTCCGATTTCAAATATAACTTGCATGTTAAATGTGTTAAGTGGCTTCTTAGCTAATGGGATTCTGTCTAAAATATGAGGATCAACGTCATTGATAAGTGTGTTTGGTTCGATTCTACTTAAAGCATCCGCGATAACGTTTTGTGAACCTTTTTTGTAGACTATATCGTAGTCATACTCGGAAAGTGTTAGTTTCCATCGGAGGAGTTTCGGGTTTTGGCCCTTGAAATTTTCCAACCAAACTAAGGGTTTATGGTCGGTAATGATCTTGAACTTGTTGCCATACACATATGGCCGAAAGTACTTAACCGCCCAGATAATTGCCAGCATCTCTTTCTCTATAGTTGAATACCGAGTTTCTGCCTCATTCAAGGTTCTACTCGCGAAACAAATTGGTCTGTCGGACCCGTCGGGCCCTTGAGAAAGAACGGCTCCAATGGCGAAGTTACTGGCGTCTGTGGTAAGAGTAAATGGTTTGTGGAAGTCTGGGTGTTGTAAAATCGGGTTGTTCGTTAGGAGAGTTTTGCAAATTTCAAATGCTTCTATAAATTCTGCATCTATAACGACGGATTTGCCACCCTTAAGCTGTCGGGAAATAGGTTTCGTAATTCTAGCAAAGTCTTTTATAAATTTCCTATAATAACCCAATAGACCTAGGAAGGATTTTATTTGCTTAGTCGTTTTTGGGCATGGGAAATTTTTTACTGCTGTTATTTTTTCGGGATTTGGTTTGATACCGTCTTGGGTTATTATGTGTCCCAAAAAATCTATTTCTTTCCTTAGGAAATTCGACTTGGTGATTTGGATTTTTAGGTTCGCTTGACGTAATTTCTGAAATACGGAGTTTATGTCCATCAAGTGTTTCTGAAGAGAGGCCGAGAATATAATTATATCGTCAAGATAGACCAAGCAAATGTCCCCTACTAGTTCTCCTAGTACGTTGTCCATTACTCTTTGGAATGTAGCTGGGGCGTTTTTTAGCCCGAACGGCATTCTCAAGAACTCGTAGTGTCCGTTCTCTACCGAAAAAGCTGTCTTGGCCATATCCCGAGGGTCCATCTGGATTTGGTGGAACCCACTCGCTAAATCTAAGGTGGAAAAATATTTTGCCCTGCCAATGTTGTCAAGAAGGTCGTTAATATTGGGGATTGGGTACCTGTCCGTGATGGTTTTGTCGTTTAGCTTCCTAAAGTCTATTACCAATCTCCATTTCTTTTGGCTAGATGAGTCTGATTTCTTAGGAACTACCCAAACAGGGGCGCCCCAAGGAGAATGACTGTTTCTTATTATATTCTGGTCGAGCATTTTTGCTATTAGCTTGCGGACCTCCTCCTTATGTATATAAGGGTATCTGTACGTTTTAACATGAACGGGGATATTGTCGGTAGTCGGAATGGGGTGCTTAACTGTGTTGGAGAATGTGAGAGGTGTCGAGTCGTCGTAAAATAGATCCTGAAATTTTTTGCAGATTTTAAGCAATCCCTGCTTTTCCTCGTCATTTAGATGGTCCGTAGGGATGTGCTCGTTAAGATTTCTCCTGATCTGTTGGTAACTTGGATTAAGCGTTACCCCGTTTATTTGATCGTAACATTCTTTGTTGTATGGCTCCACGTTCAGTGGTTGGTCGAGACAAAGGATTTGCCCAGTCTCGGAACTGTTAGTTATTTCCAGCAAGCTATGTCCGTCCGAGGCGGTGTAGAGTCCCCCAGAAACAGAAAGATTACTGTCTATCTGCAGGGAATTGCAAAGAAAATCACCTTCACTCAGGTCGACAGGTAGTTTTATAATGGCTTTACTTTGGGGTTGGATAAAAAGTTCGTCGGTACTTCTATTTATTTCCGTTATAATATTAATCGATGTGAATGGGGTTTCGAGTTTGAGTTCTTCAATATTTATTTTCGCTTTTCGGTCTGTCAAGAAATCCATCCCAAGGAGGCCGTCGAAATATGGGTGGAATTTGAAAAGTAATAACTGAATTTCGCCTTGTTCTTTAAATTCTACCGGTATAGGCAAATTAGCAGTTCGGGTTAGTGAATAGCTTTCTAGGACTGTTGTGATACGTACATTATTTTCCAATTTTTGTATTGCGCTTTGCGGAATAAGAGTTGGGTCCACGAAGGAATAGGTAGAACCGGTGTCCACGAGAAATTTTAGTGGATTTGGAGAGTTAGATAAAGTGATAATTATATATGGAAGAGACAGACCGTGCGTTTTTTTTGTTTATGTAACCGACTTGTCGGTTGAGGCTTCTTGCTGAAAATTTGAGCTGTCGTCAATGTTGTTGAAGTTGGAGGCAGACCTCTGTGAAGGGTTTCGGTCAGTGCTATACCCCCCTGCTCTGTTGTCGTTATTCTGTCTGTTGTTATTGTTACGATTCTGGCTTTGGTACGAGCCTTGGCGGAATGGGTTTGCCGAGGAATAAGAATTGCCCCGGTAGTCTTGCCCATGATTATTGGACGAGTAGTTATTCCGACCACCAGAGTTGTTTTGATACGTATTCTTCTGGTAGGGCCTATTACGGTCCGAGTTGAACCTATTGTTCTGCGATTTGTTTTGTTTTTGGTAAATAAAACTCTGCTCGGCTTGGCACCACTCATAAGCTGTCTCGATCGTTGTCGGGTTTCGGGCCCGAATGACTGTTCTGAGTGGGTCGCGTAGCCCTACTAAAAAGGCGTTAAGACAGACCCCATCGTAAAGAGCTCGTTTTGATGCCGCACTTACTCCGTGATCGGAGTCTGCAGGGAGTGACAGCAAGTCACTACGGAGTCTGGTGATCTCAAAGAATAATTTACCCAGAGACAACCCACTGGGGAGGTTCTGAATTTCGGCGATAAGTATCGGTTCTGTCTTTTTGCATGCATACATGCGTTTAAGGTTTTCCCTAATACTGTCCCATTCCAGCTTAGTGTCCAACATATTCAGAGTCTCGTCTGCCTTGCCTATAACTTTGTTCCTCAAAGTTCTTAATATCAACTGTCCATACGGGGTTTGGTCCGTACCCCTTATCAACATTATAATTTCTTCGACGCTAACGATAAATTTCTGAAGGGTACCCGGGGTCCCCTCGAAGGTAGGTAATTGCTTGACAAAGGCTAATATGTCAGTAGGGTTCAGGGTGGTGTTCAGGGTGGTGGTGGTTGACGTGTTCGAAATGGTACTGGCGTTTCCTATATTATTAATGCCACTGTTGGTAGGGCTAGTGGTTCTAGAACCCCCGGAAGCATTACCCGAGTCCATTATCAAAATTTCCTCCTCTCTGATTTCTGGCAAGCTAGTACTGCTCCTAAGGCCTAGTCTGGTTTTAGTTTTTTGTACTAAAGTTTTCCTTGACATTAGGTGGAACTGCGTATTTGCGTAATTAAAGTTTTCGAGAAAAAAAATTGGATTGTAACTACTGGTCAATATATGTGCTTTAGTCAGAATTTCCCTGTTTAATTGTTCCCACGTGTGAGAATTTTGTTCAGTGTAGCTATCTTAAGAATTTATTTACTCTTTTTTTTTTTGAAAAGTATGTTTAGAAAATATGTTTTTCCCTTAATATATATGTAATAGTGTAGTGTAAATATGTATGTAGAGATAAAGCTTAATAAGTATATTTAGTTACTATTGTTCGTGTTGTTGTTTATGTTGAATAATCTGTAATGCAGATAATATTAGTGTATGTGTGTTTTACTGTGGTGTCGTGGCAACCATGAGGCAAAGTGATGTAGCTCGTAGGAACCTTATAAAAAGCTGTTATTCAATTTTAATTCTCTTTTTTCCCTTTTTCTTAGTCAGCGACTTTTTGAGTTTGTGTTGTTTTCCCGCAACATTGTAGCTGCCTTTCGTCGGGTCTAAGACCCAAAAGTATCGGGTTTCGTGGCAATGGGGGAAGGGAACAATACCCGGCCATGCATATACACATTTTTGTGTGGATGGAGATGTGAATTATGTGGGGCTCCAAAATTTCAAATAAATGTATCCATCTTTCTTTTACCGTGAATCAACCGAGATGATCGCAACTGTATGGGTGCGTAAAAGCAAAAATTTTGTTATATTTTTTTTTATATATTATTTTATAATATATTACAATTTAGGGAAATCTGTGATTTCTCTTAATGCGTTATGCATTCTTGTGCCAATCAGCGAATGATGGTTACAACTTGATATGAATGCAAAAATATAATCTTCAGTGTAAGATTTTTTTTATAAATATCCGTCCATATAATGCGCGATGCATTTTGTGCCGATCAGCGATTGATGGTCACAATTTGATATGGGTGCAAAAATATAATTTTCAGTGTAAGATTTTTTTTATGTATATATATATCCATATAATGCGCGATGCATTTTGTGCCGATCAGCGATTGATGGTCACAATTTGATATGGGTGCAAAAATATAATTTTCAGTGTAAGATTTTTTTTTTTTTATGTATATATATATCCATATAATGCGCGATGCATTTTGTGCCGATCAGCGATTGATGGTCACAATTTGATATGGGTACAAAATATAATTTTCAGTGTAAGATTTTTTTATATATATATGTTCATATAATGCGCGATGCATTTTGTGCCGATCAGCGATTGATGGTCACAATTTGAGATGGGTGCAAAAATATAATTTTCAGTGTAAACATTTTTTTTTATGTATATATATATCCATATAATGCGCGATGCATTTTGTGCCAGTCAGCGATTGATGGTCACAATTTGATATGGGTACACACACAAAAAATTTTATATTTCAATTGTTTTAATTAGCCATATTCCTAGCGATTCACAGCAAATAGAAAAATAGAATTTTCGTTTAGCATATTATTTTGGATTAATCATGACGGTCACAACTACAGGTACTTATTCTTTGTTGGAAAAAGATTTTGTACACCACACATTGCTATAATAATTAATTAATAATTTTTTTATTGTTTTTAGGCCTCACTAACTCGCTGACTGAGATCGTTGTTTTTTATTAATTCCTTTTTCATTGTTCACTTTTCGAAAAAAAATTTTGCTCCTTCTTTTTTTCCACTTTTCACTCTGCCCCTTGGCTTACCCAATTTATTACATGGTGGTTATAATGATGATCCTCGTCAATTTCATCCTTTGTTCTTTTAGATACCGGCTGCGCCAATTACGTCAGTGGTCCGGAGGTGGCCGGTCACAGTGTTGTAGATATAGGTGCTTCTTTAGTAATCCAATAAAATAAAGGCAAAGATAACTTCTTCGGTCGAGTGTCTCTCTAAGACTGATTTTATTCTGTTCTGAGTATACAAATGAGAGCTAACTTGGGAGTGGGGTACATATGTTGAGCTTGCGAAACTCCTTAGGTCAGCAGTTCTCGGCCGGATGCCTGTGGCCCAGTTGTTTACTGCTGTGTCGGCGGTTTGGTGTCCGGGTTGAATGGCATCTCCGCTAGTGGGACAATGCCCGAGGGGGTTTGGGTGGAGGTGATGTCGTGAGGAAGACATCAGCGGTAACTCTCGCACTCTGTGGCGAGCTTTCTCATTGGCCTACGTGGCTTATTGTTCTCTCTCGCTCTGTCTGGCGTCGGCCGTCGTCGCCGTCGTATACTTTGTCGCTCTGCTTTTTCGTTCGTTTGTCTCTTCTCATTTTGTCTGGCGCCGACTGTACCGTCGCCGCTGTGAGTTTTGTCTCTCTGCCTTTTCGTTCGTTTGTCGCTGCTCGTTCTGTCGAGCGTCGACTGTACCGTCGCCGCTGTGAGTTCTGTTATGCAGCTGCGCGACTGTACCTTTCCCTATTCCCTATTTCCTTTTTCGCTCCCCTACTATATATCTATAGACTAAGGCATATGGGTTTTCTTAGGGCTATGAATATTATATTTTAAACAAAACATGGCTTCAGGAGATTCTCTTAGAACTAATAGGGATAACAACAAAGTCGTTTATATAATGAGATAATTGATAACAAAACTCCCTCGCCTACTCCATGGGCTTGGGGTTGTCAATAACGCAGTAATAACAATTTTAATATTGATTAAATATAAAATAATAATAATATTGAATGCCGTCCCTCCCCCCTCCGTGGGGTTTTGGGCGCTTATGTGGCGGCGTCGGAATTGACGCCGATTCCCCCTTACTCGACAGGCCGAAGGGTTACGGTGAGCGTCATCTGACCCTGGTCACTCGGTAGGTACCGCCGTCGCATGTCCGGGAAAAGCGATCCCGCTTAGGTCCTCGCGGTGTGAAACTCGCCAACTCCACTGCAAGTTTCCGGGGGAGCATACGACCGGGCGTGTAGACCCTCCAGGCCTCAGGAGCTTCCACTAACGTGGTTGGTGGGGCACAGACTCCTGCCTGCTCCAGTGACTCGATGTCGTCGAGCAAATCGTCCAGACTATAGCCCATGTTGGTGTCGTCGAGCTCCCCTAGTAGGTTCAGATCGAGTTCGTCGTCGTCCTCCGTCGTCGCTTCGGGCTGGGCATCTTCTTCCTGCGGTGGCCGCGCTTCTGTTCCCTGCGATGGTCGGGTTTCCTTTTCCTGAGGAGACCGGGCTTCTGTAGGTTCGGTCGTCGTGACTTGGGGCGTTCGTCGACGTAGGCTCAGCGATGAGAACTGGGTGTCCTGGTCCACTTCCCAGTCGTCTACAGGAGACTCTATATACCTACGGCGAAGGATGGCTTGACTGTCGGTCAGGTGTTAGAGATGTTGTGTCAGATGTTACCGATTCCCAGGTGCAATATTTCTGCCGGCGCCTGTGGTTACGGTGGTTGTCTCTATGTTTTCCTTCCGTTACTTCCCGGTCCTGCTGTCCCTCGTCGTCCGTCGTAGCCCTTTTTGTTGTCGGATTACTTGGGTGACCTCCAAGAGCTTCGTGGGGTGGGGCCGTTTCTACTTGTGGCTATTGGGCCACCGGTTCGTGGCGCCCGTCGTCGTCGTTATGACCCATGTCCTGCGTTCTCCATGCCGGACGCTCGGCCAAGGGGCGTGCGAAAGCCCGTCGGCAGTAGGCCTCGAATCGGTGAGCCGGTTCCCGTCCTGGTGGTGGTACAATGTCCATAGTGACTTGCCGCACTTGAGTGACGCGATAGCCTCCGGGAATCGCTGCGCAGTGGTAGTCTTCTCTCTCCCCTATGAAGCTGGCCGTCCACACTCCGTCTTTGTCGTCTTCTTCGTCCGATTCTTCTTCGCCTTGCCATTGGTCCAGGGTTGTCTCCGCTCGGTGTTGGTAGATAACCCGTCCTATCCTGGGGTCGCTTGGGCGTCCTCGCGGTGGCGCCCAATCTTCTCGCCAGGGCTCGTAGGTCTCCCTAGGTGTGGTCCTAGAGTGTCGCCGGTCGGCCTCGGGGGTGGGGTGACTAGTATAGCCGGGCCTGGGGAGAACCCTACCGACTGGTCTGATTGAGGTGAGGTATACCCGAACGATTCGGACCAGGGTGAGGTATCCCCGCCGGGCTCGTCGATCGAATCTTCGGCCTCCGAATCAGCTTGCCCTTCGGCGGTGACGACTTAATTCCGCCGACATAATTCCGCCGTTTTTAAACGACATAATTTCGCGCGATCTTATGACGTTTGAGAACGTCATAAGTCCGCCGCAGAAAAAACGACATAAATTCGCCAGCCGCGGTATTATGTCGCTGCTAAGGGACATAAGTTCGCGCGAAATTATGACGTTTAAAAACTACTTGTGGGGGACTTATGTCATTTTAAAGTGACATAAGTCCGCCGAGGAATAAACGACATAGTTTCGCCAGCCGCGAAATTAAGTCCCTGCTAAACGTCATAAGATCGCGCGAAATAATGTCGTCTCTAAATTTGATATGGCGAACTTATGACGCTTTAAAGTGACATAAGTTCGCGGCAGAAAATCGACTTAATTTCGCCGGCATATGTATGTATGTATGTATATATTTATTTACATATGTACATATGTGTATACATATCTTTCGTGTATACATACATATGTATATTTGTATATATATCGTTTATATGTATATATCTTTTGCATATATATATCGTTTGTATGTATGTATATATCTTTTTATATATTTATTTTTTATTTTTATATAAAAATATATTTATATATGTACATATTTAAATATACATATATATATTTCTGTTTTTATTTATTTATTTATTTCTGATTCAACAACATTTATGTATTTATTTATTTATGTTCACACATGCATTCATACCAGGGAACGAAAATAACTGTTATTGTAAATTTTTCATACAAAAAAATCACGCACTTAGAAGGGTCCTAAAAATTTTTTAAATACACCACAATTTTTATTAGCCATTGTAGTTTACAAATCCGTAATGATTTTTATTTTTTGATTTTTATAATAAAACTCAAAAAATAACTGTTATTTTTTGATTTTTATGAATAACAGTTATTCCCTTGACATTTTTGAAAAAATGAAATAATTAAAAAAAACATAATACCCGTGCTTTTTATAACTTACTAAAAATTTGTTAAAAAAGGCAACCGCGCATATTTTATACCTATATTTTTTTAAAATTTTGTTTACCCACAAAATCGCCATAAATCAAGTTTGAGTTTTATTTTGATCACGACGAATAACTGTTATTTGTCAACTTTTATTATAAAACTCAAAAAATAACAGTTATTCTTTGAGTTTTACTTTACAAATCAGAAAATAACTGTTAAAGTGTGATTTTTAAAATAAAACTTATAACAGTTACGTTCCCTGATTCATACATATGAGTGATTCTTTGTGAAACGTATCGAGATTTTCTTCATGGTCTCAAAACGATATTAAATTTTTATGACACTATCACACCATTTAAAAAGGATTTTTAAAAAAGTTTCAAAAAAAATCCATTCGACAGAAGCGAAGATATGGCGTTGCTATTTTTTTGTTTAATTCCTTTATAATTTTAAATTACGCGGGATAAAAAATAAATAAAAATACTCAAAAATTATTATTTTTGCCAAGCTTTCAGATGAAAATAACGACCATAATGGTTCCAATGCAAAATACGGTCCAAACTTAAAAAAAAATTTTTTCATTCGCGGTTTTCTGCAAATCGGCATTTTTAATCTTTATAAAAAAATAGTATAATGTTCTATACATAATTCTTGTTGGCTCCTAAAAGTTTCGTCATGAGACCTCCATTACTTTCTGCATAATTTAATAAAACATTAAAAAACAAAGCAGTCTTTCGTTGTTATACATTAAATTATATTAGACGAACAGTTTCGTTCTTCATGAATTCCGGGAGAACGACCGTTCCCATTTAGGTAAAACCAATAGGAAAAATGCAGTTTTGTGTAACAAATAAATCCCTACCAATTTCAACGTGGGACAATAACTTCTTGCTACTTATGTAGTTCTAAGGAAGAACAACACGTTAGCAACACCTGTCTGTCTGTCTGTCAGTCTGTCTGTCTGTCTGTCTGTCTGTCTGTCTGTCTGTCCCCCCCCTTACTCGACAGGCCGAAGGGTTACGGTGAGCGTCATCTGACCCTTGGCGTCGACGTTCCTGGTCACTCGGTAGGTACCGCCGTCGCATGTCCGGGAAAAGCGATCCCGCTTAGGTCCTCGCGGTGTGAAACTCGCCAACTCCACTGCAAGTTTCCGGGGGAGCATACGACCGGGCGTGTAGACCCTCCAGGCCTCAGGAGCTTCCACTAACGTGGTTGGTGGGGCACAGACTCCTGCCTGCTCCAGTGACTCGATGTCGTCGAGCAAATCGTCCAGACTATAGCCCATGTTGGTGTCGTCGAGCTCCCCTAGTAGGTTCAGATCGAGTTCGTCGTCGTCCTCCGTCGTCGCTTCGGGCTGGGCATCTTCTTCCTGCGGTGGCCGCGCTTCTGTTCCCTGCGATGGTCGGGTTTCCTTTTCCTGAGGAGACCGGGCTTCTGTAGGTTCGGTCGTCGTGACTTGGGGCGTTCGTCGACGTAGGCTCAGCGATGAGAACTGGGTGTCCTGGTCCACTTCCCAGTCGTCTACAGGAGACTCTATATACCTACGGCGAAGGATGGCTTGACTGTCGGTCAGGTCCTCGTCTTCCTCGGATGTTACCGATTCCCAGGTGCAATATTTCTGCCGGCGCCTGTGGTTACGGTGGTTGTCTCTATGTTTTCCTTCCGTTACTTCCCGGTCCTGCTGTCCCTCGTCGTCCGTCGTAGCCCTTTTTGTTGTCGGATTACTTGGGTGACCTCCAAGAGCTTCGTGGGGTGGGGCCGTTTCTACTTGTGGCTATTGGGCCACCGGTTCGTGGCGCCCGTCGTCGTCGTTATGACCCATGTCCTGCGTTCTCCATGCCGGACGCTCGAATAGTAGGCCTCGAATCGGTGAGCCGGTTCCCGTCCTGGTGGTGGTACAATGTCCATAGTGACTTGCCGCACTTGAGTGACGCGATAGCCTCCGGGAATCGCTGCGCAGTGGTAGTCTTCTCTCTCCCCTATGAAGCTGGCCGTCCACACTCCGTCTTTGTCGTCTTCTTCGTCCGATTCTTCTTCGCCTTGCCATTGGTCCAGGGTTGTCTCCGCTCGGTGTTGGTAGATAACCCGTCCTATCCTGGGGTCGCTTGGGCGTCCTCGCGGTGGCGCCCAATCTTCTCGCCAGGGCTCGTAGGTCTCCCTAGGTGTGGTCCTAGAGTGTCGCCGGTCGGCCTCGGGAGTGGGGTGACTAGTATAGCCGGGCCTGGGGAGAACCCTACCGACTGGTCTGATTGAGGTGAGGTATACCCGAACGATTCGGACCAGGGTGAGGTATCCCCGCCGGGCTCGTCGATCGAATCTTCGGCCTCCGAATCAGCTTGCCCTTCGGCGGTGACGACTTAATTCCGCCGACATAATTCCGCCGTTTTTAAACGACATAATTTCGCGCGATCTTATGACGTTTGAGAACGTCATAAGTCCGCCGCAGAAAAAACGACATAATTTCGCCAGCCGCGGTATTATGTCGCTGCTAAGGGACATAAGTTCGCGCGAAATTATGACGTTTAAAAACTACTTGTGGGGGACTTATGTCATTTTAAAGTGACATAAGTCCGCCGAGGAATAAACGACATAGTTTCGCCAGCCGCGAAATTAAGTCCCTGCTAAACGTCATAAGATCGCGCGAAATAATGTCGTCTCTAAATTTGATATGGCGAACTTATGACGCTTTAAAGTGACATAAGTTCGCGGCAGAAAATCGACTTAATTTCGCCGGCATATGTATGTATGTATGTATATATTTATTTACATATGTACATATGTGTATACATATTTTTCGTGTATACATACATATGTATATTTGTATATATATCGTTTATATGTATATATCTTTTGCATATATATATCGTTTGTATGTATGTATATATATTTTTATATATTTATTTTTTATTTTTATATAAAAATATATTTATATATGTACATAGTTAAATATACATATATATATTTCTGTTTTTATTTATTTATTTATTTCTGATTCAACAACATTTATGTATTTATTTATTTATGTTCACACATGCATTCATACATATGAGTGATTCTTTGTGAAACGTATCGAGATTTTCTTCATGGTCTCAAAACGATATTAAATTTTTATGACACTATCACACCATTTAAAAAGGATTTTTAAAAAAGTTTCAAAAAAAATCCATTCGACAGAAGCGAAGATATGGCGTTGCTATTTTTTTGTTTAATTCCTTTATAATTTTAAATTACGCGGGATAAAAAATAAATAAAAATACTCAAAAATTATTATTTTTGCCAAGCTTTCAGATGAAAATAACGACCATAATGGTTCCAATGCAAAATACGGTCCAAACTTAAAAAAAAATTTTTTCATTCGCGGTTTTCTGCAAATCGGCATTTTTAATCTTTATAAAAAAATAGTATAATGTTCTATACATAATTCTTGTTGGCTCCTAAAAGTTTCGTCATGAGACCTCCATTCTGTCTGTCTGTCTGTCTGTCTGTCTGTCTGTCTGTCTGTCTGTCTGTCTGTCTGTCTGTCTGTCTGTCTGACTGGCTGTCAGTCTGTCTGTCTGTCTGTCTGTCTGTCTGTCTGTCTGTCTGTCTGTCTGTCTGTCTGTCTGTCTGTCTGTCTGTCTGTCTGTCTGTCTGTCTGTCTGTCTGTCTGTCTGTCTGTCTGTCTGTCTGTCTGTCTGTCTGTCTGTCTGTCTGTCTGTCTGTCTGTCTGTCTGTCTGTCTGTCTGTCTGTCTGTCTGTCTGTCTGTCTGTCTGTCTGTCTGTCTGTCTGTCTGTCTGTCTGTCTGTCTGTCTGTCTGTCTGTCTGTCTGTCTGTCTGTCTGTCTGTCTGTCTGTCTGTCTGTCTGTCTGTCTGTCTGTCTGTCTGTCTGTCTGTCTGTCTGTCTGTCTGTCTGTCTGTCTGTCTGTCTGTCTGTCTGTCTGTCTGTCTGTCTGTCTGTCTGTCTGTCTGTCTGTCTGTCTGTCTGTCTGTCTGTCTGTCTGTCTGTCTGTCTGTCTGTCTGTCTGTCTGTCTGTCTGTCTGTCTGTCTGTCTGTCTGTCTGTCTGTCTGTCTGTCTGTCTGTCTGTCTGTCTGTCTGTCTGTCTGTCTGTCTGTCTGTCTGTCTGTCTGTCTGTCTGTCTGTCTGTCTGTCTGTCTGTCTGTCTGTCTGTCTGTCTGTCTGTCTGTCTGTCTGTCTGTCTGTCTGTCTGTCTGTCTGTCTGTCTGTCTGTCTGTCTGTCTGTCTGTCTGTCTGTCTGTCTGTCTGTCTGTCTGTCTGTCTGTCTGTCTGTCTGTCTGTCTGTCTGTCTGTCTGTCTGTCTGTCTGTCTGTCTGTCTGTCTGTCTGTCTGTCTGTCTGTCTGTCTGTCTGTCTGTCTGTCTGTCTGTCTGTCTGTCTGTCTGTCTGTCTGTCTGTCTGTCTGTCTGTCTGTCTGTCTGTCTGTCTGTCTGTCTGTCTGTCTGTCTGTCTGTCTGTCTGTCTGTCTGTCTGTCTGTCTGTCTGTCTGTCTGTCTGTCTGTCTGTCTGTCTGTCTGTCTGTCTGTCTGTCTGTCTGTCTGTCTGTCTGTCTGTCTGTCTGTCTGTCTGTCTGTCTGTCTGTCTGTCTGTCTGTCTGTCTGTCTGTCTGTCTGTCTGTCTGTCTGTCTGTCTGTCTGTCTGTCTGTCTGTCTGTCTGTCTGTCTGTCTGTCTGTCTGTCTGTCTGTCTGTCTGTCTGTCTGTCTGTCTGTCTGTCTGTCTGTCTGTCTGTCTGTCTGTCTGTCTGTCTGTCTGTCTGTCTGTCTGTCTGTCTGTCTGTCTGTCTGTCTGTCTGTCTGTCTGTCTGTCTGTCTGTCTGTCTGTCTGTCTGTCTGTCTGTCTGTCTGTCTGTCTGTCTGTCTGTCTGTCTGTCTGTCTGTCTGTCTGTCTGTCTGTCTGTCTGTCTGTCTGTCTGTCTGTCTGTCTGTCTGTCTGTCTGTCTGTCTGTCTGTCTGTCTGCCTGTCTGTCTGTCTGTCTGTCTGTCTGTCTGTCTGTCTGTCTGTCTGTCTGTCTGTCTGTCTGTCTGTCTGTCTGTCTGTCTGTCTGTCTGTCTGTCTGTCTGTCTGTCTGTCTGTCTGTCTGTCTGTCTGTCTGTCTGTCTGTCTGTCTGTCTGTCTGTCTGTCTGTCTGTCTGTCTGTCTGTCTGTCTGTCTGTCTGTCTGTCTGTCTGTCTGTCTGTCTGTCTGCCTGTCTGCCTGTCTGCCTGTCTGCCTGTCTGTCTGTCTGCCTGTCTGTCTGCCTGTCTGTCTCTCTGTCTGCCTGTCTGTCTGTCTGTCTGTCTGTCTGTCTGTCTGCCTGTCTGTTGAAGTTGAAGTTGAAGTTTTTGGTACCTGTGATGTAGGAAGTCGACATAAAATAAAAGTGACATTTAATAATATAGCCAGATATGAGAGAGGTCTGTAGGTTGAGACAGTCTGTAAGTTGAGACACTCAATTTTCTCAAAACTTTTCCACTAAAAAAATTTTTTTTATTTCTTTTTTTGTAGTCCTTTTTAGTGACAAAACTTTTGGGGAATACACTATAAGCCAGGCTCTAGCCAGATTTAAGCTGTGAGAGTCGTGTACCATTTTTCACCAAAAAAGTTGTTGTCTACTTTTTTCAAAATTCCATTTAAAATTAATAACGTTCTTAAATTAACTTTGTAAGAGATTTAAAACATTAGTATATTAACTGTTAACTAATTAAAAAAAGAATCAGCTTAATGTGACAGTCAGAACAAAAGTTATTAATTTTTTCCCGAAGCATCCCATTTTGTGTAAGCTGAGACACCCGTTTTTGATACAAAGAGGCCTTAGGCCAACAGAAATCTCTTTCTGCCTAGTACATTTCTTTGATATTAGGGGAAAAGTGAATTTTCAAGAAGCCTTTTGATTTTAATGATTATTTGGTCTAAGTTCTTAAAAAATGGATGGGAAATAATTTAGGACGAACTAAAATTGATAAAATTAACATAAATAAATAGTTTCTTATAGTTTGGAGAGTAATATTGACTTTTAAAAGTGTCTCAACTTACAGACCTCTTTTTCAAAATGTCGTTTTTTGGGACTTTTCAAAAAAAATAATTTTCCAGTTTTCCCTAAGGACAAAAAATATTTTTTTTTTGTTTTTTATTAAGCTAATAGACTAACCTTTCGATCAGTACCAAATGCGTAAAGTTTTATAAGTGAATGTCGAAATGGCAGATTAAAAACAAAAGGTGTACCAACCTACAGACCTCTCCCCTATTAATAAAAACAAGAGAGAACGCTATAGTCGGGTGCCCCGACTATCAGATACCCGTTACTCCGCTAAAGGAAGTGCGAAGGAGATGGAGATAAAAACTTTGATCCGCCGTAACTTTTTAACAAATGGTCCGATTTAAAAAATTCTACATTTCGATAGGTATTGATAAACACCATAAAACTGCATTTTTACTTTTCCGAAATATTGAAATTTTTAAAATCGTATATAAGCGATTGTGGGCGTTAGAGGGGGCGTGGCACCCTTTTGAAACAAACTTGCGCTGCGTAGGAACTTCTAGAATCTGCATGCAAAATGTCAATCCTCTAGCTTTTATAGTTTCCGAGATCTCAGCGTTCATACAGACAGACAGACGGACAGACGGACATGGCTAGATCGACTCGGCTAGTGATCCTGATCAAGAATATATATAGTTTATAGGGTCGGAAACGCTTCCTTCTACCTGCTATATACTTTTACACGAATCTAGTTTGTTGATATGCTCAAAAAAAAAAAGTTTATTGGAGGGTGTTATGTGGAACTCAATTCACTTTCACCCATGGTAAAAATAACAAAAGTAGTGAATCAAAAAAAAAAGAGTTATTACAAAAATTAAACAGTGTTGCAGACTATGCGTCTAAGTCTGGAATGAGTCTTCCACAAGCGTGCCGTCCAAGCATCCAATTGTCGGATGGGTGCAATCTGTTTAGTCTTCTTCTGTTCAAAGGTCTGGAAAGTCTGAAAGCAAGTCTGTTTGTGTGGGAGACGAGTCTTGATCTGTATCGAATGGCCTTATTGGTGATAGATTTACAAACAAGATTAATTTTGAGATCTCGAAAAATAGTAGTGTTTCTTGTATAGTAGGGGCGTTTATCATATGTCTTAAAATTTTGGATTGGCAGGACTCAATTCTTTTTATAGAAGTGTTACAGGCAGTGCCCCAGAAGTGTATACCCCAATGTAGACTAGGCATCAAGGTTGCTTTGAAGAGCCGGGTTTTCGCCGTGATCGACAATCCACAGCCCGGTCGAAGAAGCCATCTCATTTTCCCCGCTTTTTGCCTTACTGAAGCACAGGTTGCCACAATGTGCTGCTTCCAGGTATGTCGCCTGTTCAGAGTAAGTCCAACCTTGTCCGAGTGCTTTATTGGAGTCCCGTCTAAGGTTAGGCGATAAGTGTTCAGCCTGTTCAATGAAAGATTTGTCAGGATTAACTGCGATGTTCCACCTCGACGCCCAGGCCTCAAACTCATTTAGCATGTCCTGCACCATATCTGTCGCCTCTCTTCGCAGAGCACTTGTCGCCAGAAATGCTGTGTCATCTGCATAGGTTGCTGTTAAAACATTCCTGTCTCTGGGCGACGGAAGGTCCGAGGTGAATATTCTATACAATACAGGACCCAGCACACTTCCTTGAGGGACTCCAGCAAGAATAGGCCTTAAGGCAGACTTGGATCCTCGAAGATCCACCTGGAAGGTTCTACCAATTAGAAATGAGCGAAGGAGATCAAAGTATATATCTAGTATACCCTTTTACTCTACGAGTAACGGGTATAATAAGGAAGGACATTTCCAAAGATCTTAATAATAAAATCAAATCGGACACTTTATATTCCTACGTGGTTAACAATCGATTTGGCTTGAAAGCACTCTTAATTGGTAAGGAGCCACTACGTGATTTAGACCAAGAGGATTTTAATAACAATGACTCTGAAAACGAGTCTGAACAGTCCCCTGCAGGAAACGGAATCAGTTTTGGACTATTAAAATACTAGTTGGGTCAAGAAGGTTAACTAGTTCAAGTTATGTCCATTTCCTTGTAACGAAGTGGTCCATTTTTCATATGCTTGTCGTCGGAAACAACTAGTCCATTTGATACTAGTTTTGCACTAGTTACTGTTAACCAATTTACGGTTACAGCTGTTAAACTACACTAAAAAAAATATTTTCACGAAAAAACTAAAAATTAATCTCGAAACCAACCAGTGATTGAATTTCACTAGTACTTGACGATGCCAAACTTGATGCTCTCCTAATTTAGTATCCAATCAATAGTCGCGGTCCTTAGAGAATTTCTGATAATTATTATGTAATCAAATACAGTAAATGATAATTAAATGGAATTAAAACAAACTTACTTTTTTTGAGGCAAGTCGCCCTCTCTAGGACTTGAACCCGGGACGTTTGGGTTTGTAGACACACTAACTGATTGAGCCATACACGCATCACATTTTGTAATGCCCTAACAAGGTTTATGAATTTTAGTGTGACATAATTTAAAAACAGTGATTTTTTACATATGGACACTTCCACCAAAAGGTCCACCAAGCCAAAAAACTTGAAACTTAAAAAAAAACATATTTCCACATGATTTTGCTGCCATATTAGTTTCTAATTAGTTGGATCCTGAGCTAAACTAAAAATTAGGAGTATAGTTTGATTATTTTTATGACAAACCCCAATAATATACAAAAAGTTAGTTTTTGTCTATTTTTTTTCTTATTTTTTGGACGTGTCTTCTGTTGTGTAATATGTGACATTTATCTGTGTTCAATTTGTTTAGTGCTAAATTTCCCAAGACATTTACACTCTATGCTGAATTTTTGGATCATATGTGTTTCATTTGCAACTAGTTAAATTCCAGTTGCCATTTAACTAGACCCTAACATGTATTTGTTCTACCAGTTAAATATTTTTAAGCTTTTTTTTGTCAGAAAGGTACTAGTCCGAGACAAGTTTATTTTTTACTAGTTTTGTATTAATCATTTTTTCGACTAGCACAAATTTTCTAGACCCTGTGTAGTCCAAATGCATTCAGACAAATTCCGTTTGCTTTATATTAGTTATTTAACTAGTTGTTTTTCAGACTAGTTCGCATTTTTCCTGCAGGGGTCGGCAGACCATGAAAAAGAATTTAAATTCGTTCTGTCGTTTGAAAAAACGGAATTCGACAAGTTGATTATCCAGACCGTACGAAATTGTAAAACTAAAAAGGGCGGAGTTTACCAAAGGATTATAAATATCCTTCAACCAAAAAAATGGACGGAACTATTTTCCAAGCGAATCTACGACGAATTTCGCCTGTACCATTTTCGGGTACCATTTTCAAAACCATTTTATAAGCTCTGACAAACAATCAGGCAATTTTCAAGGTGAGTGAATAACATTTTATTTTTGACCTGTTCTTTTGGATTGCAAAGATAAATTTAATATACCTATTTTTTAATAATTGTAGGGCATTGCAAATGTGGCAGTAGACTGAAAGCTGAAATATTGCCACAGCTTGAAAGTGAAAGAGTCCTAAAAGTCGTCTGCTCAGCGATTCAAGGTGAAAAGACATGTGGAAAGCGACAGCTTTGCGGAGAAACTCAAAAGCAAGTGGTTTCAACTTTAGAAACGGAATCCACTCTGTTTTACAGAGCAAGAAATGCTGACAACATGATGGGAGAGAATGATACTGTCGAGCCCCCACACCTATACAAGGCCTCGGTTTGCAGGACTGCAAAACATGAAGCCTCTAAAAGGAAGCACCGAAAATCCGATCCACTAGACGCCATTTCGGATCTTAAACGAAGTCCAAGCGGTGAAGAAGCAATTCGTGAAATTGAAAAGGATCCCGTTAAAGTTCATTTTTGGTCTCCACACCAGATTCGCGTCTACAACAAGTTGAAAAAAACGAGTAGACTGTGCATTGATGTACCTGGAGGTAGATTTGTGGAGTATATGCATGTGGACGGACAGAAATCGCAACAATTTATGCACATTGCCGTTATACACGGTTCTTTTAGACAGTTTGTGGTATCATCACTATGGACGGCAGTCCATGTAGTGACGAAGCGCACCAGGAGAGTGTACGAAGGCGACTACTATTATATAGCCGCAAAATTGAAAATCTGCTGTGATAGTCCGATCGTAATGAGTGGTGTATTAATCGAAAGGTATTGCAAAAACTTAAAGGATTGCATACCAAGACCTCAAGAAAATCAATTGGTTTGGGAGAAAGAGAGGTGAAAGTGAAAAAGTGCAAATTTCGAAATTTGGAGCTGTTGGGGCCGGTGGGGATAAAAGCCCCCTCGCAATGTTTTAGTTGTATTCCTATTGTAAATACCCGTCGAATGAGGGGTCATATGATAAAATCCGACAAAAGTTATAGCCAAAATAAGATTTTCTTCTTCTTCCCAAAATTAAAATTTAATTCTGTTTGTCAGTTTGTCCAAAATATGTTTTTTAAGTTCTGAAAATTTGATATGACGTTCATCACATCGATATAAAAAACTTTTGTTCTACCACTTTTGGAAAAACCCGCTAGTTTAGCGGGAAAACAGCTATAAATAGCTAAAATTCGGAAAGCCGTAACTTCTATACTACTAAAGCTACAGACTTGTGCTGCATCTCGTTTGAAAGGTATTTTTAAATATAAACGCCTTCTATATGCAATTTGTTTAAATGTAATAGTTAAAAAGATATGAACAAAAGAAAATTTGTTTAAACTTTTTTTTAATTTTTTTAAAAACGTCTCTAACGATTTTCCTTACAACTTTAAACTGTATAGCCCTTGAGATTCCTTAAATTTTGGTATATATCATGTTTATGTAAAAAATCGCGTTTAAAAGTTATTCAGAAACGAAAATAGCCACTTTTGCCAGCTCAGAACAACTAACGCTTCCTGAGTGTTTAATTTTGTGCGTGGGTATCCAAACTGTATTTTAGGCTCATAGAATCATTTCAATTGTTTTAAGGAGGTCCAAATAGGAAACTTTTGTTTTACGACTTTTGGAAAAACCCGCTGCTTTAGCGGAAAAAAAGCTAGAAATAGCTAAATTTCGTTAGTTTGTAAGTTCTACACTACTGAAGCTACAGACATGTGCTATACCTCGTTTAAAAGGTATTTTGAAATACTTAAACGCCCTTTTAACTTAATTTGTTTAAATACAATGGTTTACAAATTATGATTGACCAATTTAAATTTAAATGTATATACCAGGGATCGCACGTAAGAATTACTTTTTTAAAAAAATTGACAAATAAGTCTTATTTTTCAATTTTTATTATAAAAGTTGACAAATAACTCTTATGCTTCAATTTTGTTGATTTTTATAGTAAAAATTGAAGCATAAGAGTTATTTGTCAACTTTTATAATAAAAATTGAAAAATAAGACTTATTTGTCAATTTTTTTAAAAAAGTAATTCTTACTTGCGATCCCTGGTATATACTAGCTCCTATAAGAGCAAATATAAACAAACAAAAACTTCTGATATCAAATAAAAACACCTCTTAACGAGGTAAAAAACTAGTGACGATCGCACCTTCAACATACAAAAGTTCTGATATCAACATTTGTGACGAAAAATTATTACACTCGTCATTAAATACACTTTCTAAGATTTTCTCATTCGGCACGCTGTAATAGAAAATACCTATGAAGCTAAAAAGGCTAAAATAGTATGCTAGGGCGGGCCGAATGAGAAAATATTAGAAAGTGTATTTAATGACGAGTGTAATAATTTTTCGTCACAAATGTTGATATCAGAACTTTTGTATGTTGAAGGTGCGATCGTCACTAGTTTTTTACCTCGTTAAGAGGTGTTTTTATTTGATCAATAATAACAGAAAAGCAAGATACCGTGACAATACTACCTTGGCTCTTAAGCTGGATTCAATCGGGAGGGCAGTATCCAAAAGAATTGGTAATTAACAAAAATTAACAATCATTTTAAAGTAAAGCATTAAAATAATTACAAATTCCCTTCAGGTATGCGACTCGTCCAGGACTTTGCTATTAGCTTCCCGCCTTGCATTTGCTACGTGCGATACAATAGAATAGTACGCTGAAGCCTGTATGTCGGAAAATTTACCTTGGTCGTACATTCGGATCGACTTTGCCCACTACTTAATAAACTGGGCTTATTTCTTAAGAAATAAAAAAAAAAACATTAAAGCAGTTCTATTTGATTGGAATCGGCCAGCTTATTATGTGTACCAATCCGACAGAAGCTGGAACTCCTATAAAAGCTCTGCTTATAATATCATTGTCAAAAAGGGGAACGCGCAACAACTCTGAAGGAATCGGTAAAACTAATTGAAAGCCGTGCCAAGGATCCATCACCACTTCAAAAAGAAGTTGAATGTACCTTGGGCGCCACTGAAACAGAACAGAAGAATAATTCAGGTAAATTAATTATAAAGCTTATCAACTAATTAAACGTTAATGTGTATATATATTTCACAGCTCCAGATTTGTATCAAAATATTTTTGAGAATAAAAATTCAGACTTTTGCACGAAGGAACGCACATTGGACAGTTTATGACGATTTACAAAAAAAAGCATTATAGTCCCAAAAATAACATGGACAAGCCAGAATTGCTTATATATGCAAACCTTTAAAGCTTTTAAAATTTAAATTATATTAAGGTTTTATTTTACTAGCTGTTATTATACCTAATAGTGTATTTAGACTACTAGAATTATTTACGAATATTCAATAATGATGCAAGTCGTTTACATTTTAGAAGCGGCCTTAAATCATACAAATTTGAAGAAAAATGACAAATGTCGGGCGTTACTTTTGTATTCCTTTACATTTTCTAGTAATTTTTCGAGCATTCGAGAAAATTTTCTCTTGTTCTATCCACAGGGTTCCTATGGAAAAAAAATCAGAACATTCTACTTTGCGTCGCATGTCAATGATTCACCCAGTCTAAACACCAGGGACCGTAACTGTTATAAGTTTTATTTTAAAAATCACACTTTAACAGTTATTTTCTGATTTGTAAAGTAAAACTCAAAGAATAACTGTTATTTGTTGAGTTTTATAATAAAAGTTGACAAATAACAGTTATTCGTCGTGATCAAAAATAAAACTCAAACTTGATTTATGGCGATTTTGTGGGTAAAATAAATTTAAAAAAATATAGTTATAAAATATGCGCGGCTGCCCTTTTTAACAAATTTTTAGTAAATTATATAAAACATGCTTAGCATGTTTTTTTTAATTATTTCATTTTTTCAAAAATATCTAGGGAATAACTGTTATTCATAAAAATCAACAAAAAACAGTCATTTTTTGAGTTTTATTATAAAAATCAAAAAATAAAAATCATTACGGATTTGTAAACTACATCGGCTAATAGAAATATTGGTGTATTTAAAAATATTTTATGACCCTTTTAAGGGCATGATTTTTTTTGTAAGAAAAATGTACAATAACAGTTATTTTCGGTTCCTGCTAAACACACTATAAAAGCGAGAACACATTCTTTGTAACTGTATAAAAAACTGAAATAAATATATGAAAACGAACTGTTATTATTCACGAATATTTTACAAATAATAAACGGCAAATTATGCAAAAAAAAATTTTGGAAAAGTCGAAGATTGAGAAAGTGCACCGCTAACTTCATATCAAGTTAGCAGAGCCATAACATTATTTAAAAAAAAAAATATTTTGAGAAGAGCAAAAAATTTAATTCTTTCACGAATAATTTACGGATAATTAACGGCAAATTAAAGGAAAAAAATTTGTTGAAAATCAAAAGTTGCACTGCTAACTTTATGCACATATACCTATCACAGTGTAAGGATAACTTTCGCACTAATCCAAAAAAATGTTTTCTCCTTTCTTAATTCTAAACGAAAATCTAATGCTTTTCCCCCGTCACTTCGCTATCTCAACAAAACAGAAAATTCTGCTCCCGAGATTTCCAATTTATTTGCATATTTTTTCCAGTCAACTTATTCTTCTTATCCTACAACATCTCAACACCGTTTCCCTATTACATACCACATGCTGGACATGCTTGACATTTCATACTCAGCTCTTTTTTACTTATCAGTCTGTTTGCCCTGCCTGCCTAGCATCTGGAATGAGTCTTACATAATTCCTCTTTGGCATTGCCAAACTATCAGCTATTCCTAAACTAATGGAACATCTTATCAGCTACAATATCTCTTCAGTTCTTTAATATCTCCTTCTCAGTATGGGTGTATTATGCATGAATCAACGACGATCAGCACCGTCTACAAACCGACGTTATATTCACTGATCTTAGCAAGGCTTTCGACTCGGTAAACCATTCCCTGCTTCTGCTTAAACCCTCATATTTGGGATTCCCAAATAACCTCCTGAAATGAATAGAGTCCTATTTAACAAATCGCACCCAAGGAGTTCTCTTAAGAATGAGATTTTTTACACTGTGAATGTCACTTTTGGTGTTCCTCAAGGCAGCCACCTTGGACTTGTATTTGACCTCAACGAATTTCATAAGTAAAGCGTCAGTCATCTCCTTTTCCTAAACTAAGCAAAATGCAAACTTATGACTTTCTACCGTTCCTCCCCGCATCTTGTCTCCCACAGCCTTGGCAATCACAACCTAGACCGCATTACCACCTCAAATGTCCTTGGAGTCCTTTTCGATTATAAACTATGCTTTAATAGCCATATTACTGCAATAGTAAACAAAGCCAAGCGATGGTCCAAAGAATTTGACGATTCTGGAATACTGTTCCTGTGGAGCCCGCAATATAAGGAACCTCACACCATTATCGAATCGATACAAAAGCAGTTTCTGATATTTGCACTGCATAATCTTGTATGGGATTCTGGCAGACTACTTCCATCTTTTCGAGGCAGACTTAAATTAACCGACTTGCCGTCATTACAACACCGTAGAATTTGCAAGGCCATAATGTTTGTCCATAAGCTTCTTTTGGGTCTCATTGACTCTGAATCACTCCTTTCCCATATAGAATTAAGCGCTTAGTCCAGATTTCATTTCCTGTGTAGGTCTAATAATGCCCAACTTAAGCCTTTTCGCGGACTACAACAACAATAGCCTATACAACATTTTATTTTTTGAATTACCTATCAGCACTCTTCCGTCTAATATTTTAATCGAATCGAATCGTTAGAATTTTAATAACTTAATGTATCCCCGGTTACGCATATGTTAGCGGATTATTGTTAACAAACTAAATTAATAAAAAATAGACAAACTAAAGATTGTTTTTTTTTCTTGGTCCTGGATCTGCGCCAGCTTTAATCCTTTCTGGCAGGACTATTGTTAGGATTGGCTTCGTCCTTTTCAAGAGGACGATAGATGTTCTTTTTGGCCAGGAATATGTTCTTTATGACTTTCCCAGGATAACTGCCTTTTATATCCGTTTAACCTAGCACTTTTCATTTGTTAGATCACGGTTCACATTCACGATTATTTTTCTCATCTTCCTTTTCGAATGCTGCTCTTTGCACCTGCAAAGTGGGCCATTTCTGTGTATCAGCGGTATTTAAAACCAGGCCAAGGGAATGCATGCAAGTTATTTGACACATTACTTAGGAGCACTTACCCAATTTAAAAACAACTTTGAGCCCAGAGCTAATTTTCAAAAAACTCAGAATTAGAGTTGCAAAACAATCTTTCGATATTATCGAAGTTTTTAAAAACGGCGATACATCGATGTAGATTTTTAACCATCGATGTATCAATAAGAGAAAGAGACGCTAAGCAGCCGTAAGTAAACTCGATAAATGAGCACCAGAGAGCTGCAACGAGTACGATCGATCATCGCGCCTGAATTTTCCTTAAATCCGGTAAACTTACTCGGCAACGAATAATCACGATCGGATCATACTTCGGCTTTCGGGTTTGTTCAACTACTCAACTCGCTTCGTAACGATCAAAGATGTGATTTGTTTACACACTAAGGGCCGCTTTCTCGAGTCCCTGTCAAAGTCCCTGATAGCTATCTGTTCGAAAAACTTAAAGACCAGATAAACTGTTCGTAAAAGCAAATCCGCTTTCTCGACTGCTTTAATTTATCTGAACGAGAAACAATTTCAGAATGCTGTTAACGCACTGTAAAGTGCAAAAAATGGCATGCTTCGATTATTTCATCAGCTGTTTGGGTATAATTCAAAGGAAAAGTCAACTGTGATTTCGTTTCTTCTTCATAGTTGGCTTTGGGAAATCAGCTGTCATTCTATCGAGCCGCAAACGCTTAACAGGGACTCCGAGTCCCTGTCAAAGTTAGCTCTCACATTTATGCTCGAGAAAGCCAAAATGCCTTAGCAGGGACTTTATCTATTCGACAAATGTTAGCCGGCACTCGAGAAACCGGCCCTAAGTCACACATTTTTTATTTATTTATTTAAAAAAATTAGCAAATATCTGCCAAGTTGGCAGATGTTTTGCCAGTTCACGTGCACTAGAAATGATGTCTTTGTAATTCGAAATTTTAAGAAAATCGTGGACCGACGATTAATTAACATTTAATTAAGATACCAATTCGTCGTAACTGAATCATTTTCATTTGAAAGTCCGGTAATATTATCGTCGTTCTGCTTTCATCATATTTCGACTGTTGTCTGTTGTCGCGCAGTTAACTTGTTGCTTGGAAATAGCGAAACGTTTCAGAACATCTTCGATTTCTGCAGAGAGATTAATAGCAGTATGCTTCCTTTTTAGCTCAATCATTCCAATCGTGAAAATGTTGATTTTTTTATCGTAAAATTACACATTAACACCCAATGCACTGCGATTGAGACGAGTTTCGTTTTCAAATTTTAGCGATATAATTTTACGTTTTAGCGAAAATCTGATGTCTTCGACTATTTTCCCAAATTGCTCATTGACGACAAAATTGCTAAAAATCTGTTCCGTGAAAAACTTGAACGGCTTTGAATCGAAAAAGGCAAACGATACTTTTTGGTTGGTCACTAATTAAACGCATGCGTCTTTTACATCACTTTCGGAGAATTCCACCATAAACTTTTTTTTGGGGGTACGATGCTTTTTGATTCTAATGACTTGGTGTGATTAATATGAAATGCAAATGTACTTCTGGAAGACTTAACATCTATATTTCCCAAACTATTTGGTCCTTCGACTTTAAGTGCTGAACCATATTGGTCAAGTAATTCCCGTTCAATTCAATTTTACACATACTGCACAGTACCGCATTCGGAAGAGCAACGAAAAACTGTCGCACTATTAAATTTGGATTTCGACCCATATTGAATTTTTTTTGTACACCTTATAGTAAAGCTAAAATGCGACTGGTTTTTTATATTGTACTGAAAATATAAATCACAAAATTAAAAGTCTGCTTTATATTTTAAAAGCCTTTCGAATATATCAGTCAGGACTTTTATAATAAAAGTCTTTCGATAATTCCCTGACACGTAAAATAAAAGTCTTTGAGCAACTGTTATTTGCTGTGGGATATATAAAAGTCCCACGATAAAAGTTTATTACATGAATCAACAGATTGCATGAAAATAAACAATTCTGCGTTTTTGGAAAAATTCTACCTATTTTTCTTCATATTTTACTTTAAATGACTTTTAAATTACTGTTACTTTTGGTCCTTGCTGCCAACATAAACGTAGTACCCCACTCACATCAAGTGGAAGGGGGCTAGGATAGGTAAGTTAGGATGTTTGTTACAATTAAATTAACAGATCATTCCGAAAATATCAAAAAATACAGTTCATTATATGGCGAACATAAAACGCGAAATGGATCATGTAACTGAAAGTTCGTTTTACAAATATCGAGGGCAATAGGTCGAAAGTGCCGAGTAGACCTTACAGGGATGGAGAACCGAATTTGACCAAGAAGATAGCTTGAACTTACAATTCCAGTAATTAATTTGTGCAGGAACGTAACCCAATGGCAGGTCCGACGATCCTTGAGGGAGGGCAGGTTAAGTAGACGCAGTCTATCCACGTACGATGGCAGGTGACGATGTGTTTTCCAGTTCAAACCACGTAGAGCAAACAAATGGAACTGTTTCTGTACCGGTTCGATAAGGTCCTGATAATTGGTATATTGGGGGGCTTGGTCACCCCAACAATATGGTCACACAAACAATATTCAAGAATTGGACGAACCAAGGAAATGTATAAATGTTTTGTGGTGTAGGGGTCCTCAAATTCCTTCGACTAACGCTTTACAAAGGCAAAAACCCCTTTTGCTTTACTAACTATGATACCAATGTGATTAGAGAAATTTAAGTTGTGGTTGAATAACACTCCAAGGTCTGTAACGGAATTTATGCGTTCAAGTTCATTCGACCTAATAGAATATGTAATGAGGAGAAGCTTCTTCCGATAAAAGGACATAAAGTTACATTTAGAGTTGTTCAAAAACAACAAATTCTGGGTGCACCAAGAATACAGATTGTTCAGATCAGCTTGCAAAAGTGTCTGGGAATCGGGATTCAATAACGGCAAACAGAGTTTAACATCGTCAGCAAACATCATAACATGAGCAGAGGGTACAACTTGGGGCAAGTCATTTATGAAAATTCCAAATTCCCTTGCGGAACACCAGAGGTCACGTGGACAAGGTTAGAGACTGTGCTTTTAAATTCAATTCTCTGAGTCCGGTTCGTCCGGTAAGCTGAGATCTACTTAGTCAACGTGATCGGGAATCCTAATAGTATTAATTTTTTCAATAATAACTGATGGTTCACGGAATCAAAAGCTTTACTGAAGTCCGTAAAAATAACATCAGTTTGATTATCGTTTTCAAAAGCGCTTCTGACGACTGAACTCAAGAAGATTTGTAGTCGTTGATCTTCATTTCATAAAGCCGTGGTGAGTTGGGGACATTACTGAGCTGCATTGGTGCTGTAGCTGAGCGGTAATAAGCTGTTCGAAAAACTTGGGGATCGCGCTTAGTTTTGCAATACCACGGTAGTTTTTATTGTCCGACTTGCTACCCTTTTTATGAAGTGGAATGATAAAAGATTCCTCCCAAACTTCAGGGAAAAATGAATGAAGGAGGGATATCTGAAAAAGTTTAGATAACGGTTTGCACAAAGCATCGGCACATTTTTTATACCCGTTACTCGTAGAGTAAAAGGGTATATTGTATTCGCGCAAAAGTATGTAACAGGGAGAAGGAAGCGTTTCCGACCCTATAAAGTATATATATTCTTGATCAGGATAACTAGCCGAGTCGATCTAGCCATGTCTGTTTGTCCGTCTGTCTGTCCGTCTGTCTGTCTGTCTGTCTGTCTGTCCGTCCGTATGAACGCTTAGATCTCGGAAACTACAAAACCTAGAAGGTTGAGCAACGGAATTTTTTTTTAGCCGAGTGCCACGCCCTTTCTATCGCCCACAATCGCCCATTAACTATTTTAAAATGTGTTTGGCGCACATACCTTTAAAGATTCCCGAGAACTATAAATGCAATTTTGTTGTGTATACTTATTGTTGGCGCTGTAAACCTATGTTAGGATTTAATCACGACATTTAGTATTAATTGAATTACTTGGTATCGATGTATCCGTATGTTCTTATCGATAGTCAATAAGCTCACTGTATCATCTCAAGAAGAAAGACATGAAGAAAAAAACTTGAAATTAAAACGCCGACTTGGAAACAAGGTGTTTGAGTTTCTAATTTATAACTACACGTCAGGAGCAAGGATTGCATCCAGGATTGCGGCAGATCTATTGGCGCCCGAACAGGGACCATCTTGGAAAAGGTCCAACAACCGGAGGGAGTGAAACAAAGTACACTTTATCTCCCCATTCGGCCACGCGGTGGTCGAGGTTAGAGTTGATTAACTTAAAGGTAACTAGGTCACCAGCGGGCTTCGACAATTAGCCGCGCGTAGTACAAGAAAACGATAATTGTATTTATTCAAGTATTGCCTTGGTGAATAAAGAATTTACTGCTAAATGGCACCAAAAAAAGGAAAGGATTGTGAGTTAATCACAGCACGATCAGCGCTAATAAGTTCCTTTCATAGAAACAAGTCATATGTATGGAAGAACCATGCGTCGATGTCTGCTGCCGAGATAGAAGCCCGGATGAGTCTGATAGAATCTAACTTTAGCCAATTTTGCATAATTCAAACCAAATTATAGCAGGAAAGCGATGAGAAATTGGTGTTGGAGACTCGGCTTGAGATAGAGGAGCTGTATTGTGAAATAAAATCCAAGATATTGAGTTCGGTTGGGATCAGAGGTCGCAAGCATTCAATTAGCGATACCTTAAACAGCACGATGGCGGTTCGCTCATCTAAACTTCCGATAATAAGGTTACCAGAATTTTCGGGAAGGTTTACCGAATGGACCAGTTGGTTCAACACCTTTAAAACATTGGTAGGGACTGACCCGGAGATAGACGATTTGACAAAAATGATACATTTGAGAGCCTCCCTAGGGCCTGCACCTTTAAGCACAATTGATTGTCTAGAGCTATCGGAAATAAACTACAAGAAGGCTCTGCTGCTTTTACAAGAACGATATGATAACAAGGCTATCATTTTGCAGGCCCCCATGACAGAGTTGTTTAATGTTAAAAGAATTAAACAAGCTGATTCCGATTCGCTAAGAGCACTAGTCGACAGTGTCAATTCCCAATTGGTGGCTCTAAGATCATTGAGTGAGGAGCCTGAATTGCTTAATGTGTTTATTTTCCAATTAATTCGAGGAAAATTAGATGAAGAAACCATAGATAGATGGAAAAAGGAATGGCAGTGTGACAAAATACCCTCCTGGCAATCGTTGTCTCAGTTCTTGGTGCAAAGAGGAATAAATATGGCAAACCGGGAGCTGAGGCACCAAAAGGTGGTGCCAAATACATATAAAAAGGATCTGAAAAGAACTAGTTTAGCGGCGGTAGGGAGCTATAGGTCTAAATGCTATTGCTGCGCGGAGGATCATGCACTAAAGGTATGTCCCAAATTCAAGGATATGTCTCCTGTGCAAAGATACCAAGAGTGCAAACGAAACTCGCTATGCTTCAGTAAGCGTCACTCAACAAAAAGTTGCAAGGGTCAGCGGTGTGGGCGCTGTAATAAGCCTCACAATAAATTGCTGCACTGGAATATTGAAGGAAACATACAAGGACTCCCAGTAGAATCGGGCTCTAGTATAACCAGAGAAACTGAAGTAGGATCTTTTCATAGCACTTTGCTAACTAGAGCTTCTCCAAGTCTTCTGGCTACGGCAGTAGTACTCATACGAGATGCCAAGGGCAACTTTCAAAATTGTAGGTGACCCAAAATTGAACACAAGGTTAAGGCTTGTAATGGGTAACCTTTAAAAAATATAGGCAAGATGGAATTCTCGGGTATAGCCGGCACGTATGATATTTCTCCGGCTTCACTGGCTCGTCGGCAAATGGGGGGGATGTTATAATTGCTATACCACGAGGCCCTCTACCTTATTATTAAATTAACACGTTCAAAAACGAACCAAAAAAAATGCTAAACCGGACGGAGAGAACAAGTTACACTTATGACAGCTAGAAGGACATGCAAAGAAAATATGGATATCGGAGAGGGTCCGCTGATCTTGTTGCGGCCCAATATGCCCACCCAACCTTGGCCACGAAGTTCCACTTTAAACTTATTCATGGCCCCTTTTGTTTTATGGGGTTAGGGGTTAATTAGCGGGGATCAAAAAATAGTTATCTACGCAAACATTATAATAATTTATTATAGACTAAAAATTACAATATAAAATTTCATATCTTTCTCCGGGTTTTTTCCAATATTGATAACTCATAAATTTAAATATAATTCTTTAAATTATTACGTTTTAAAATGTACTTTTACTATTAAGTTCTTCCAGAAATTCAAAACAACAAAACCACTTTGTTTACCATCTGATTTAATTTCGTTTTTATATATCGCTGTTAATTAGCAGTTTTAGTTATGTTAGCTAAGGTAAACAAAGGGTTTTCTGTTCCCATGTTATCGTTGGCAAACAGTGGCTTTACATAAACGCGAATGGAAAAAAAACACCCAAGCGAAAATTCAACTTCTCAAAAATGGTTTCAAAATATAAAAATTTAACAAGCTCACTCACATTTCAATCGGTTCCAACGTAGAAAGCGCTTTCCAGAGGTCGTTCCTGTATGTCTTGTTGGGAGGGTTAAAATTTTATTAATTCGAAAATTGTATGTATTTTTTTCCAGTTTTTTCACACTCGCTCTGTGTTACGCTCACCGAGGCCATTGGGACATTTTTTTTCAAACTAACAAAACTTAAAATTTAAACAGACACTTTCTTACATAACTACCCACTAATCTAATTTCCCATCCCCACTCTCCGCTGTTCGGTCATTGCTCTTTTTCTGCGTTTAAGCTATGCTTTTTCTCTCTCTAACACAATACCGCATACGGAGCCTCTCTCTCGGGTTTGTGTCTGCGCTACGCTCTCTCACTGTTCTCGGCTTCTGTTATAGGCATGCGATGGAATATTTTCCAACGGGAAGAAAATTACCGGCTATTTAAATCGTACCGGAAATGGACGGAAACTTAGTGCATTTTCCGTGGCCTTTTTTGGCTTTTTCCGGATCCAGAACACCATAGAATTACGTAACTGAGGTAGGGCTCGGGAAACAGGGTTAGGGACGATCACTGGCACTGCATTAGTTTTCACAGGTTTTTTTACTCTTCTGCTCCGCCACAAATCTGCCTCACTGCATCCTCATAGGCCCTTAGGCTCCCCCAAACATCCCAACGGCCTTTAGCGCACTCGCGGACCGAAAAAACCGGGCTTAAAGTAGCAGCGCTCTAACGCCGTCGTCTCAGCTGCTCGCGATGTCGAAAACTGGTTCTTCCTCTTCTCTCTTGGAGCACCGCTGCTCTCTCGCCGTAACTTCTGGCTTTTTCTCGCTTGGTTTTGGATAGCTTCTTGCCGTAGATTTCCCGTACTTTCGTCACCAGGTATCTGGACGCCGAAACTTAATCCAAAATTATCTTTCAGACACCTTTGGAATACCTAGCTTTTTGCGTAAACTTACCCAGTGGATTTGGCACAACAAATTTAATTAATGTAGCTTGTAACTTTATTTGGTTTTGGTTTAGACTATGGCCGTAGGTTTTTATGGTTATTTCGGATTTTTCCCTTTTTGGGAACACACGCGCAAACTTCTGTGATGCTCCTGACCTTACTTTTAGGTTGGAGTTCACTGCAAAAGCGAGTTGGAATAAGTACTCCGAACCTACGACCTTCTCTGCTTGAGAATCAAAACCCAAAAGAAGGTAACTTCGCCCTTCAGCTAGCACGAAACCCGACTTTCCCTTTTCCTTTTCCCAGCTACTTGACACTATTCCATGTTAATCTTTGTTTTCTTTGACCTTATCCATATTCTGTAAGGGTCTAACAGAGCTGTTAAATAGATGCTCACTGACACCGTCTCGACTGCAAAGCACTGTATCTTACAGATAAGGTCTAACGGACTTTAGGTCTTAGCTTAGTTCTAAGGGTATTTTAGGGGCAGCTACAAGATTCATTACAAAATCCCCCCTACCAAAATCAGACTTGGGGTTGGGTAACAAAACATCCGCAAGACCCACAAGACTGATAAAACGGAGCTGCTATTGACGCAAGTCCTTGGCGTGATAGGTTCCAATGCTTTTCCCCTGCATATCTTCCAGCTCGTAAATAGAGTTTCCTTTCCTTTGTTTGATCCTTGCTTTTACAAACATCGGTCCTAATTTTGCGTTATAACCAGCCTGAAAATTGCTTTGCTTATAGTTTCGCCTATATACTTCCTGGCCAACTTTGTACTGCACCTCTCTGGCTCGCAAGTTATAATGCCGTTCGTTGCGTTCGTTCTGCTTGTTCATCATATCGCATGCTTTCTTTCGTACCAACTCTAAGGAATCTTCCCGATTGAATATGAATGCCCTATCCTCTAATAACCCTAACGATCGTAATAATGGGTAAGTACCACCAGACGTCACCATCTGCTGACCAAATACCATGTAGTAGGGTGTTGTGCCAAGACCAGAATGTACAGAGGAACGAAGCGCACAACATATTTGACATAGGGTCTCATCCCAATCCATTTGATCAGGCCGGATGTACGAGCGAATGGCCGCTATTACTGATCGATTAACCCGCTCTGACGCGTTAGCCTGCGGAGCATGCACTGCTGTAAAGGTATGTTTGATTTTATTGTTCCGCAAAAGATTCTGAAAACTGTCAGCTCTGAACTGCGATCCGTTATCGGAGACAATTATTTCCGGCATTCCAAAAGTGAAAAACAAATCATCCCGCAAATATTTAAAAACGACGTCAGCAGTCAATTTTTTAACTGCTTTGAGAAAGACAAATTTAGAGTAATGATCTAGAACAATAAAAATAGCGACATTTCCACTTCTTGATCTAGGATACGGACCCAAAAAATCCACATAAAGACGTTGGAAAAACCTGTGCGACTCAGCTGGTTTTCCTATGGGTGGCCTCAACGTAATATTCGGAGCCTTGCTCATTTTACATTGACTGCAAGCTGCAATGTAATCTTTTACATGCGCAACTAATCCTGGCCAGTAGAAATACCTCCTAATCCTCTCTAATGTACTCCTCTCTTTATGTACTCCCCCGTGAGATGCTAATGGGTCATCATGTCCCTTGCGCAGGACCTCGGATATCAATTCCTTTGGGAGCCATAACTTCCACGCATACGAGTCATGCAAGAGTTCTCCTTTAGTATGCTCTGAACGTCGATAAAGGAATTTATCCACTATTTTTAGATCCGGAAGTTGATCGATGTTGGCTGCCACGCGGTCCTTTAAGTCCTGGTATTCCGGCGAATCAAAATAAGGGGATTCCAAATCGACTAATAACCCGTTCTGCATATCCACGGCGGCTATATAATCTTCCTGGACGCGTGAAAGCGCATCAGGTACTACGTTTAACTTCCCTTTCCGATGTTCAATATGGAACCTAAAACCCTGCAGTTTTAACGCCCACCTGGCTAATCTAGAATTTAAATCGGCCTGCGTCATTAGCCATTTGAGAGACGCATGATCTGTAATCACAGTGAAATCAAGTCCCTCAACATAAGCTCGAAATTTCTTTATGCTAATGAGTGCGGCTAAGCATTCCTGTTCCGTAACAGTGTAGTTACGCTGGGCCCTGTTCAACTTTTTAGACACAAACGCAATCGGCATCTCTTCTCTTTGCTCGGTTTTTTGGACCAACACCCCTCCTACTCCAGTTTTACTCGCATCGCAATGAATATAAAATGGGCGAGTAAAGTCAGGACTACGCAAAACTGGAGCGGTAGAAAGCATCGTTTTCAGGACTCCGAATGCCTCTTTTCCCTCAGCTGACATTACAAATTTTTGTTTTGGTTTTAACAGGTCGGTCAACGGGGCTGCTACTGCTGCGAAATTATTTATAAACTTCCTGTACCATCCTGCTAAACCCAAGAAACTTCTTAGAGATTTTAATGTTGTTGGCAAGGGAAAATTGGAGATAGCTGAGATTTTTTCGGGATCTGTGCGGATTCCACCTTCTCCGATAATGTGACCCAAATACTTCACAGAACGCTTGCAAAAATGACTTTTCCCAATATTTATTGTCATTCCAGCTTTTTCGATGTGTCCTGCCACCGTGTGCAAAACCTTTAAATGGTTTTCAAAATTTTCGGAAATCACAAGCAAGTCATCGAGATAAACAAAAACTTCATTTCTGAGAGAAGCTGGGATAACCCTATCCATAAGTCTGGACATTGTCTGCGGCGCATTACAAAGGCCAAAGGGCATGACCTTGTAATGATAAAGAGGCCTCCCTGGGACTGTAAAAGCAGTCTTTCCTCTCGAAGCGGGATCAAGTGGAATCTGCCAGAAGGCACCTTCTCAGTTACCGAGTTTACTTTTCGACTATCTAAACAAAGTCAAACTTTCCCTGGCTTCTGGACTAGAACGACTGGCGACGACCATGCACTTTCCGACTCCTCTATTACCCCTAGCTGAAGCATTATATCGATCGGCCGGGGAAACTGGAAAATGCCTCTGTTTGATCGGCTTTGCAGTACCTGTATCTATGGTGTGAGATAACAAAGTTGTTTTTCCCAATCCCTTGGCAGCGAAAGACGGAAATTTTTGGATGGTCTTATCTAATTCGGTACTTTGTACTGGGGTAAGGATATGGTGTTCGGATTCAGTTTCCACTTCTTCGATCGCCAGTGGATTTGGCAAAAGATTAAAATTCTCCCAAAAGTCTATGCCAAGATATAGGTCTTGCTTCAGTGACGGTATTATAAATAATTCAATTTCATGTTCAACTCCTTTATATTCTACCTTAGTTCTAAATTTACCAACTATCTTTTGGTTGCTTCCATCCGCCGTACAGGAGCTAGATAGCACTCTTTTAAATGGCTTATTGCTACAAATAAATTCATTAGCTAAATCTCCGCCTATGCAACTCATTGCAGCACCAGTATCTAACAACCCTTCCCTTAATTTTCCCAGAAGATTTACTTCCGCATAAGGCCGCTTATCATTTTTGCTTCGACGAATCGCTCCAATAATCTTGGTGGTTTTCCAAAACTCTTTTAACCGTCGACTGCTACGGGACCCCATACGAGGAATTTCTTCCTGGCTGGTAGCGGGATATTTAATGAAGGCATCGAGCCTTCTATGCCAGAACTCGATCGGCTCTTGGCTAAGGGAAGGTTCTTGAATGACTGTCTGCTGTATTTGCTTGCTTAATCCCTCTGAGCTGTTGGATTCGGTGGAACACTGATCGGCTGGCGTTTGGCTGGGGTGTTCCTTGGTGGGTTTTTTGAACACTTAGGACAATGATTTCTGTAGGTGTTTGGCCTACCACAAGTGTAACAAAAGACCTTCATTTTAGAATTACAGTCCTGGTACCTATGTCCTTCTTTATGACAGTTCCAGCATATAAGGGATAGAGCTCCAATTTCTCTCATCTCCTCCTCTTCAAACTCGGACTTATCTTCCATCGCGTCTACTGTTAAGAGCTCTGCTACCTGCCTTTTAAACGGTGCGGCTTTTTGATAGCCATGAGTCTTACGAACCTCTTCCAGAAAACATTCCCGTTTTCTACAGATTTCTCGAAGAGTTTCCATTGAATCCAACGAAATATTTAATATTTCGTGCTGGATCTCAGGACGTAAGTTTCTACGTACTATTTCAATCAACGTTTTATCTGATATAGGCTGACTTAGGCGGTCCACAGTGCTACACAAAGTTCTTGCTTTATGATGCCGCCAAAAGAAATCGGCAGCTTTACCCTCGAACAACGTATTAGCATTGCTGCAAAGAAGTGTAAAGTTTCCTTCTAGGGTCTGATAAGTTAACGCCTCAACCCTATAAATAAAACTGTCTACACCCAAAGTATCGCCAGCTCCGGAAAACCGAAGTTTCCAGTTATTCATTATGTGGCCTACTTTGTCGGGCCTTTGAGACAGATCGGACAAATTGCTTCTAGGGGGCGTTGTTCGTGATCCTGATTGGCCAGCATTTTCTTGAGGAATAGCTAGCCCTAACAGTTGCTCTAGTGGAACATAGCGGCTAGTATTAGCCGATTGCTGCTGTATCTCTTGTTCTGGCTCTTGCCTGCTGCCAAACCGAGCTTCCATATTTGTTTGAATAAGCGTAGCCATTTTCTCTGACAGCTGCGTTAGTAAATTGTTTTGCATCGCTTCTACCGCAGCTGCAATTTCCTCGCTTACGCTACTCATATTAGGATTTTGCTTCGAGCTTGTCCCTGGACAATCTTCCAATGTTTCGGCTTAATTTACTTCGCTTGAAGTACGCGAGAGCGATACAAACAACGATTGCTGACGCGTTTGGAGTGAAAGATTTGTCGGTTGGGATAGCTTCTGAGAATTACACCTTTTTTGGCAAACTGGACAGTTTGGCGATGCTGAAAATTGAGATTTAATGCAGGCTTTGTGAAAATCGTGCCCACACTTTGTTGTGTATTTTTCCTGTGTTTCTATAGTACTATGGCAAAGGCTACATATAATAACTGGAGGTGCTACCTCTTCCTCAGGAGTCCGATCTAATCCCATGGATCTCCTTTTTAAATGTGCAGCTAAAATTTCATTTAAACTTCAGCTTTTTAAATTATTTTAAACTCAACTAACTCTTAAATTATTTAAATTAATTTTTTTCGGAAAGTTAATCCAACGATTTTGTATGTAACTATTTGATCTCCCAACTAAACTTTACCACCTTTCCCGTCCACAAAATTTTCCGATTTTCCATTTAAATGCCTGTGAAAAATGATTTAAAAAAATAGAAAAAAAAATAGATTTAATGAACCCCTTAAATCGTGGATAGGTGGCAGTCCTGTGAACCATCGCTTCCTATTTCCTACTCGATTCAAAAAGAACATTAACGACAAAAAAGACTATAGATATAGTTCCGCACACTTTACCAATTTGGCCGCAGAATCTGCTGTGGTCAGGTGTACCTTTTCGAAATGTATCTCCTGAATATCCTATGCAACTGATCGCTGTCAAAGTACGCAAATAAAAGAAAAGATGAAAATTTTAAACGCTTTGTTAGACGTGGTCAACGGTCAGCTACTAATAGCCAATCTCGCTGCTATCCATCACCTAGTTTCAGCATCTCCTTTTCATTGAAGAATAAATAGAAAAATCGAACCCACATTAACATTGGACAAACTAGCCTCTGTAGAGTTGCCTAGCTTGTAATCCAAATAAAACATGCGGACCAATAAAAGCGGAAAATAAAACTGATTTGCTGCTCCTACTTTCTAGGCAGACAAATCAAACACAAACATTAAATTAAAGCAAAGATCAACAGAAAGGGTCATACGTATAAGTGAGTCACACTAGCTTATTGTGTTCAACTAAATCGAGAAATAGATGAAATAAACTAAAGCCCCACGTTGGGCGCCAAAAATAATAAGCTTATATAAATTATACCGGTAATGGGTAACCTTTAAAAAATATAGGCAAGATGGAACTCTCGGGTATAGCCGGCACGTATGATATTTCTCCGGCTTCACTGTCTCGTCGGCAAATGGGGGGGATGTTATAATTGCTATACCACGAGGCCTACTACCTTATTATTAAATTAAAACGTGCAAAAACGAACCAAAAAAAATGCTAAACCGGACGGAGAGAACAAGTTACACGTATGACAGCTAGAAGGACATGCAAAGAAAATATGGATATCGGAGAGGGCCCAATATGCCCACCCAACCTTGGCCACGAAGTTCCACTTTAAACTTATTCATGGCCCCTTTTGTTTTATGGGGTTAGGGGTTAATTAGCGGGGATCAAAAAATAGTTATCTACGCAAACATTATAATAATTTATTATAGACTAAAAATTACAATATAAAATTTCATATCTTTCTCCGGGTTTTTTCCAATATTGATAACTCATAAATTTAAATATAATTCTTTAAATTATTACGTTTTAAAATGTACTTTTACGATTAAGTTCTTCCAGAAATTCAAAACAACAAAACCACTTTGTTTACCATCTGATTTAATTTCGTTTTTATATATCGCTGTTAATTAGCAGTTTTAGTTATGTTAGCTAAGGTAAACAAAGGGTTTTCTGTTCCCATGTTATCGTTGGCAAACGGTGGCTTTACATAAACGCGAATGGAAAAAAAACACCCAAGCGAAAATTCAACTTCTCAAAAATGGTTTCAAAATATAAAAATTTAACAAGCTCACTCACATTTCAATCGGTTCCAACGTAGAAAGCGCTTTCCAGAGGTCGTTCCTGTATGTCTTGTTGGGAGGGTTAAAATTTTATTAATTCGAAAATTGTATGTATTTTTTTCCAGTTTTTTCACACTCGCTCTGTGTTACGCTCACCGAGGCCATTGGGACATTTTTTTTCAAACTAACAAAACTTAAAATTTAAACAGACACTTTCTTACATAACTACCCACTAATCTAATTTCCCATCCCCACTCTCCGCTGTTCGGTCATTGCTCTTTTTCTGCGTTTAAGCTATGCTTTTTCTCTCTCTAACACAATACCGCATACGGAGCCTCTCTCTCGGGTTTGTGTCTGCGCTACGCTCTCTCACTGTTCTCGGCTTCTGTTATAGGCATGCGATGGAATATTTTCCAACGGGAAGAAAATTACCGGCTATTTAAATCGTACCGGAAATGGACACCTGTCGGAAACTTAGTGCATTTTCCGTGGCCTTTTTTGGCTTTTTCCGGATCCAGAACACCATAGAATTACGTAACTGAGGTAGGGCTCGGGAAACAGGGTTAGGGACGATCACTGGCACTGCATTAGTTTTCACAGGTTTTTTTACTCTTCTGCTCCGCCACAAATCTGCCTCACTGCATCCTCATAGGCCCTTAGGCTCCCCCAAACATCCCAACGGCCTTTAGCGCACTCGCGGACCGAAAAAACCGGGCTTAAAGTAGCAGCGCTCTAACGCCGTCGTCTCAGCTGCTCGCGATGTCGAAAACTGGTTCTTCCTCTTCTCTCTTGGAGCACCGCTGCTCTCTCGCCGTAACTTCTGGCTTTTTCTCGCTTGGTTTTGGATAGCTTCTTGCCGTAGATTTCCCGTACTTTCGTCACCAGGTATCTGGACGCCGAAACTTAATCCAAAATTATCTTTCAGACACCTTTGGAATACCTAGCTTTTTGCGTAAACTTACCCAGTGGATTTGGCACAACAAATTTAATTAATGTAGCTTGTAACTTTATTTGGTTTTGGTTTAGACTATGGCCGTAGGTTTTTATGGTTATTTCGGATTTTTCCCTTTTTGGGAACACACGCGCAAACTTCTGTGATGCTCCTGACCTTACTTTTAGGTTGGAGTTCACTGCAAAAGCGAGTTGGAATAAGTACTCCGAACCTACGACCTTCTCTGCTTGAGAATCAAAACCCAAAAGAAGGTAACTTCGCCCTTCAGCTAGCACGAAACCCGACTTTCCCTTTTCCTTTTCCCAGCTACTTGACACTATTCCATGTTAATCTTTGTTTTCTTTGACCTTATCCATATTCTGTAAGGGTCTAACAGAGCTGTTAAATAGATGCTCACTGACACCGTCTCGACTGCAAAGCACTGTATCTTACAGATAAGGTCTAACGGACTTTAGGTCTTAGCTTAGTTCTAAGGGTATTTTAGGGGCAGCTACAAGATTCATTACAGGCTTCAAGCAAGACCATCAGAGATTCAGGTCAGTGGAATAGGAAACGTCGCTCCAGAGATTCTGGGAGAAGTTAAAGCAACATTTAAGTCAAGAGTAACAAACTTTGAAACATCTGCTGACTTTGTGGTGCTCCTGGAGATAACTCAATATAACCCTAGTTGCTCGAGTCTGGACCCCCATTGGAAGCCACCAAAAGGAGTGCAGCTAGCGGACCCCGAATTCTATTCGTCACGGGACATTGATATGTTTATTGGGGTATCTATATTCTTTGATCTAATGGTGGCCGGTCAAATCAAGTTGGGAACCAATTGGCCACTACTGCAGAAGTCCCTATTAGGCTGGGTAGTTGTCGGGAACTGCAGTTCTGCGAACAAGAGTTCACTTTTGGTCAGACAGGTGTGTGAGTGCGAAACCGGGGATAAATTGAAGAAGCTACTAGAAGTTCAGAATCCTGAGTACCACCTTACCGATGAGGAACAGAAATGTGAAAACATATTTCTATCTAGCGTTAAACAGGATAAGACCGGGCGCTATGTGGTACAAATTCCATTCATTGAGGCGCACCCTGAGCTAGGAGACTCCTATCACACGGCACTTTCATGTTTTTTGAATTTAGAAAGAAGGTTAACACGAAAAAAATTATTAAGGCATCAATATGAACAATTCATCAATGAATATCAGGAATTGGGGCACTTGGAGGTCGTCAAACCTACTGAATTACGCGAGGTAAAATATTTTATGCCTCATCACCCGGTTCTTAGGCCAGAAAGCGAAACGACGAAGCTTCGCGTCGTATTTGATGCTTCATGTAAGTCAGGCAATGGAAATTCATTGAACGACCTGATGCTTACTGGAGCCAAACTTCAACCAGAGTTGTTCGATATCCTTGTAGGCTTTAGATTTTACAAATATGCTCTTACAGCAGATATTGCTAAGATGTATAGGCAGGTATTAGTAGAGACCAACCATTGCAATTATCAATGTATTCTATGGAGAAGTAACCAACAGCTTCCTATACAGGTATTAAAACTAAGAACGGTTACATATGGTACAAGTGCTGCGCCATTCTTGGCAGTACGATGTCTCGTTCACCTTGCAGAGACCTACGCGGAAAAGTATCCGGCTGCTTCACGAACCATTAAGAAATCGTTTTATATGGACGGTATGCTTGCCTAAGCAGACTCCCCACGTGAGGTGCTGCTAACGGAGGTAAAGGAACTTCTTAGCCTAGGGCAGTTTGAGTTACATAAGTGTCGTAGCAACTGTCAAGATCTAAATCAAACCGAAGGAACCATGGCTGCATGGAGTCTTTGATGTGACGACTCCTCCAAGGCGTTAGGAATAAGTTGGATGTGTAGGGAAGACACCTTTCAGTTTTCTTTTAAAAAGGAATCAATTGCCACAGTTACAAAGGCAGCCGTGTTATCAGAGCTAGCGCAATTGTTTGACCCCTTAGGGGTATTGAGTCCGATCATTATCTTAGGCAAAATTTTCATACCAGAGTTGTGGCTCCTTAAACTGGAATGGGACGAAGAATTACCACCCACCCTCGCGACGCAATGGAACAGGTATCGAGATGAGCTGCTACTTATTAAGAGTTGTGTATTGCCAAGATCTGTATTGACAGGAGTAGAAGACGTAGAAGTTTTAGAACTGTACGGATTTTCCGACGCTTCATGCCGCGCCTATTGAGCAACAGTCTATGCTCGGGTGATCAGTAAGGCTGGAACGATCGCAGTGCACTTAGTGACGGCCAAATCAAAGGTAGCGCCAGTCAAGGTCACTTCATTGCCGAGACTGGAACTGCAGGGAGCCTTACTCTTGACAAAGCTAATGAGCAAGGTCCTCTCCTGCATTCATCTGAAGGTTTCAAAAGTCCGCTATTTTACTGATTCGACCATAGTATTGAACTGGTTAGCCTCCCATGCGAGCCGGTGGAAGCCAGGAAATCACCCAAATCGAGCAGTGGCTTAAGATCCCTACTAAGTTGAATCCAGCTGATATAGTTTCAAGAGGAATGCTCCAAGGAAGCCAAGGAGATGACTGAGCGAAAACGCGATACATTTACATTAATTTCATGCGTTACAAAATGTTTGCCGCAAGATGAGGTATCCGAGTGTAAGTTTTCGAATGACTTCCTAAAATTGCAGCGAGTTTTTGGGTATATATACCGCTGGAGACAAGTCAGCTTACGCAGTACAAACAAACGGGAATTAACGGCTTCAGAATTGATGGGAGGTCTTTGCTACGTTACATACAATTTGCAGCAAGTAGCATTTAGCAATGAATTCCTGAGCCTCAAAGAAGGGAAGGCTACTAAATCCGCCAAAGTGCAATGCTTGAGTCCATTTATTTCTACCGAAGAAGGAATTGATTTAATTCGGGTTGGTGGGCGGTTGTCGAAGGCTGACGTGCCATTTTCGGTAAAACATCCTTTATTGTTGCCAAAGGACAATCGGGTAGTAAGCGCGCTCCTTGATTACATTCACCGAAAGAATTTTCATGACGGGGCTCAATCTCTTTGTGCCTTCGCGCGTCAAGATTATTGGATCCTTAATTGCAGGAACTTAGCGCGCAAACCGGTGAGGAGCTGTACTACCTGTTTCCGCCTGCGACCTGTACGGGCCGTACAAGGTATGGGAGACTTACCAGCTAGTCGCATAAAGGGACAATGTCATCCTTTCCAAGTGGCAGGAATGGACTTCGCTGGACCCTTGTGGATGCACTTCAATGTGCGCGGAAAGCGCCCAGTAAAGGTGTACCTTTGTCTCTTCATTTGCTTCGTGACGAAGGCATGTCAATTGGAGATTGTGTCAGATCTCAGCTCCAATGCGTTCTTGGCGGCGCTGAAAAGATTTTTTGCAAGACGCGGCCTAAGCACGGATCTGTATTGCGACAATGGGACAAATTTTGTAGGAGCTTCGCGGGAGCTTAATCGGCAGTTCGAACGGACCTTTCAACAGCACATTCAGGATGCTTGCAGTCAGCGGAACGTAAGCTTTCACTTTATTCCACCAGGCTCTCCCCATTTCGGTGGGGTGTGGGAGAGTTCTATAAAGATAGCGAAGCAACTGATCGTTAAGTGTACCAATGGAACTGCCCTGAACTACGAAGGTCTAACGACGGCTGTTACTCAAGTGGAGGCAATAATGAATTCAAGGCCATTGTACGCACTATCCTTGCTGGCCATTACCAATCATTGAAAACGTATCCTAGCTGTTCAAAACTCATTTTGGAATCGTTGGTCAAAGGAATACCTCATTCTATTACAACAGCGTGCAAGGTGGATTGTTCGCTCCAAGAACATCCAGGTTGGGACACTTGCCCTAATCGCAGAAGATAATCTTCCCCCAGGAAATTGGCTTTTGGGCAGAGTCGAGGAGACACACCCTGTTTCTGATGGTGTAACTAGAGTGGTAACTCTCAAGACAAGAAAAGGAGTCGTCAAGCGGAATGTCCACAAAATTTGTCCTTTGCCGTTTGAGAACGATTGCAGCAGTAGGTTGGAAGAGAGTTCCAAGGTCGGGAGCATGTTGGCGCTGTAAACCTATGTTAGGATTTAATCACGACATTTAGTATTAATTAAATTACTTGGTATCGATGTATCCGTATGTTCTTATCGATAGTCAATAAGCTCATTGTATCATCTCAAGAAGAAAGACATGAAGAAACAAACTTGAAATAAAAACGCCGACTTGAAAACAACGTGTTTGAGTTTCTAATTTATAACTACACGTCAGGAGCAAGGATTGCATCCAGGATTGCGGCAGACCTATCAAAATGCAGAAGACCTTTTTCAAATCGAATCGTTAAATAAAAAGTTATGCGCAATCAAACAACGGTTATATATATTAATCTCCCTCGCACTCCCTTTAGACGAGTGACGGGTATTAGATAGTCGGGACACAAACCGGACTATAGCGTTCTCTCTTGCTTAAGATACAGCTCGGTACAAGATCAAGGTCAGAAGAGAAACACGTATTGATTGTTTGCAAATTTTGTAAAACATCATTCTCACTAATTAGGGGTGTGAAAAAACAGTTGGAGTGAGGAAGAGAGTATGGGTAGGAAGAGGTGTTATCATAACTAAAAGAAGAAGCCGTGGACTGGAAAAATTGGTCGAATAAGTTTGCAATATCGGAGTCACTAGAGGCGGGTACTGTATCAAGATGAAGGCAAGATGGAAATTGATGCGATTTTCGTATCGAATTAACGAATGCGAAGAACTTCTTGGGATTGTCTTGGAATTCGATTCTGCAACGGTTTAGGTAACTGTTGTAACAATCTGAACTGTGGACTAAAAAATTCAAAAGAGCAATTAGATACCTAGAATGGTCAACTTGCAGCCCGGTTATTTTATATTTCTTAAAAAGTCTAGACATGGAGTTTTGTAGGAAAGAGAGTCGACGAGAGAACCATGGAGGCTTATGAGACGCGTTTCCAGTGGGAAATGAGGGAACGAACATATCGAAGGCAGAATATAGTAAACCATAAAACTGTACTACAATATGCGAGGAATCATCATTTGAATCCGTAAAAGACCAATCGAGTTCGGATAAGTGCCTGTTCTATTTCGAAAATAAGTAAACGCGTGTATCAGGATTTGACCGAAAAAAAATTATTTTTTTAGATAGAATTTTTTTAAGTTTTCCAAAAATTGTCAAATTTGAAAAAGTACCCTCTCATTGAAAATCTGTATCTCCGGTTAAATGAATCCAATTGACTTCATGTCTTTTGCATTAATTCCTCTGAAACATCTTCTTTCAAAATAAAATTTCTAAAAAAAAAAGTTTTTAACTTCTTAAAAATAAAAACAAATTAAGTTTAAAAAAAATTTTTACCCATTGCCCCCACAAAAATAATTTTTTTTTTATCATTACTTGCGCCATATTGCTAGTTACAATCGGTTTTTGTAAAAATTTGGAGCCACTTTTAGTTTTTAAAATATCGAATTTGTTTTAGCAAGGCCTCGGCTTTTTTCTATGAAAAAACGTCGCAGCGTGTAGATCTACTTTCTCACTCTTATCGGATCCTTATGGAATTCATGTTTTCTCATTGTTTACTTGTCCTTTAACAATTGTTAATGATTAAAAGTTAAGTTTTAAGTCTTTTGACAATTTCTGAATGACAAAAAGTAAAAAGTCATTTTTTAATCAATTAAAAACTTACATTTATTTATGTAACCGTCCATTTAATAAACAATAATTTTAACATTTTTTATTTATTATTTTTCTGTAATATGTAATTTATTAAACATTTTTAAATATTTTGTTTGTAATTTTTTAAAAAATCGCCCGCGGGAGTTATGACACACTCAAAAGTGTCATAGGGCCCGTGGGCCTTATGACACACTCAAAAGTGTCATAAAGCCCGCAGGCGCTATGTCACTTTTTTTGAGGGCCTTATGACACACAGGAAAGTGTCATAACGCCCTCAGGGAAAATATATTTAACTATTAGTAACACTAGTTTACAAAATAATATTCTTGGTGTGCTCCCCAGCAACTGATGGCAAATTCTGTTAGTGCTGGACCCCTAGATCACAAAAATAGCACTTATTTTTTTTTCGATGGGACAGTTTTTTTTTAAAGATTTTTTAAAGTTCGAAATGTTAAATTTCGGACTTTTTTCGAATTTCTTCTTATATCTCGGCAGATATCCACTCGGTTGGGCCAGTTTTAGTTTTATTTTAAGGTCAATAGATCAGAGCTTAACTTTGCCATACAGATCAATACGATTGGATGAGTAATGGCAGCGCAGAAGCTCGACAAAGATGAAAAATGTGTTTTTTGGTCAAATGTAAGTCGGCTGTATATATCGTAAAAACTCGAAATAAATCCGTTGAAAAATCATAATGGGTACAAACTTAAAGTTTACATCCTACCGAATAAAACAAGCCGGATATGGCCCAAATCCATGAAAAACTGGATTTATGGTGGATTTTTAAAGTTCGGATTTTTCCACTTTTTTCGGTTGACAGAGTCCAAATTTAAGATTTATCATAGGCGGCGACATGTAAACAAAAATGAGTGGTGACGGCAGCCGGGTCAAAAAATAGCTAAATTTAAAAGCTAGAAAATTATAAAATAAATTTAATTTCTGAAAATTCCTTTAAAAATATAAAATTGCTTGCGTTATGACTGTGAGTATTTTTAACTAAGTACTATCCATTTGGATAGTTCATTCTTATGAAAAAAGTAACCTTAATTAAAAAATTAAATTCACTTTAATAATTTTCTAGCTTTTAAATATCTGATTTAGCTATTTAGTGACCCGGCTGCCAGCACCAATTATTTTTGTTTACATGTCGCCGCCTATGATAAATCTTAAATTTGGACTCTGTCAACCGAAAAAAGTGGAAAAATCCAAACTTTAAAAATCCACCATAAATCCAGTTTTCCATGGATTTGGGCCATATCCGGCTTGTTTTATTTGGTAGGATGCAAACTTTATGTTTGTACTCGTTATGATTTTTCAACGGATTTATTTCGAGTTTTTACGATATGTACAGCCGACTTACAGTCGACCAAAAAACTCATTTTTCATCTTTGTCAAGCTTCTGCGCTGCCATTACTCATCCAATCGTATTGATCTGTATGGCAAAGTTAAGCTCTGATCTATTGACTTTAAAATAAAACTAAAACTGGCCCAACCGAGTGGATATCTGCCGAGATATAAGAAGAAATTCGAAAAAAGTCAGAAATTTAACATTTCAAACTTTAAAAAATCTTTAAAAAAAAACTGTGCCATCGAAAAAAAATTTAGTGCTATTTTCGTGATCTAGGGATCCAAATCTAACAGAATTTGCCATCAATTGCTGGGGAGCATTTCGGCTGTAAACTAGTGTAATTAATGTGATTTTTTAGATTTTTATGTCCGTTCTGGGTGAAAGGGCATAGGGGAACAAGCCTGGGAAAACTGCCCCAGGCGATATTGCAAAATTTTAGATGAGGATTGGTAGATAGGAACCTAATGGATAAGAATTCCAATTTTCAAATATTTTGATCCGCTGGTTTACGAGTAATCTGCCGCAACTAAAGAACTTATCACTTGATGTATCTTCCCTCCGGTGGTTCTTGAGAAAACTTTTTTGATGCCAATAATTTTTGTGTTAACCTTCAAGAATGTCAGCCATTCTTTGGATTTTTATCATTCTTATAAGCTAACAAAAATCGCGATTCAAATTTTTAAAAAATTGGTTCAAGACTTTCCAAGTCTGACAACACCGCCAATTTTTTACAGTTTGTGTGTCCTATAACCATCTACTTCATATAAAATATTCATAATTTTTCGAGTGGTGCAACAGTGTTAAACAAACAAAAAACTGAAGAATTTATTTCTGAGAGGGTAGGAATAGAGTCAATAAAATATATTTGGCTTGTAAATAGTTAGTTCTAAGACCAGAATTATTACACAGGTCAACAAAATGGACTTTATTAAAAGGTGCAGGCCTATGGGCATTAAAATATGTTAATATAGACGTATATAAGAACATCTGCATACTTCGTTAGCAAAATAGCAACATTAATTGTTTTGATTTAAGATATCCTCGCGGGTCTGTGCTTAGTTGTAATAAAACCTATGCCAAAAAATTGCTTAGATGTCCTTCTAAATAATTGCATTTAAGGTTCCATCATAATTTGAGTCAATCAAAGCCTATGAGCCATTGAAGTAATTTGTTCACCTCTATTCCCAACCAACTTGATGCGGTGAACAGGCTTAAAAAAATACAAGGAAAAAGATGTGCCCTAAAATATTTGACAGGCATCTAGAGGCGTCTTTCACCGAATTTTTAAGATAAATAAGACCATTATACGTCGAAGGATGGAATTTATAGAATTTTTTTCATAGGAACGTAAAAAGTAACAAGTATTTTTGAGTAACTATTACGTAACGAGTTGGTCGTGACTTCACACAGTAGGTTTTTTAAAGATAACAGTGGCGTAGCCTTAAAATTGTGGGGGGAGATATTTAACAGGCATACTAACCCCTTGAAAATACAAATTTTCGATGTTCGGCGCCTACTGCTAAACAAATTGAAAGGCAAATTTCTACGAATGTGTCAGATATTTATGTAAAATGGAATTTCAAAATTCTTGTTACTTTTCCCGTTCTTACGGAAAAAATTCTATAAATTCCATCCTTCCAAGTACAATAGTGGGTTTTATCTCAAAAATTCGGGAAAAGTCGTCTCTAGATGCCTGTCAAATATTTTACGGCACATATTTTTCCTTGTATTTTTTTAAGACTGTTCACCGCATTAAGTTGGTTGTGAATAGAGGTGAACAAATTACTTCAATGGCTCATAGGCTTTGATTGACTCAAATAATAATGGAACCTTAAATGCAATTATGTAGATGGGCATCTAAGCCATTTTTTGGCATAGGTTTTAATACAGTTGGGCAAAGACCGTCGAAGATATCTTAAATCAAAACATTAAATGTTGCTATTCAAACCGCGATTGCACAAATACCACCCGTTAAACGCGAAAACGAAGTATATGAAGTAGATGGTTATAGGACACACAAACTGTAAAAAATTGGCGGTGTTGTCAGACTTGGAAAGTCTTGAACCAATTTTTTAAAAATTTGAATCGCGATTTTTGTTAGCTTATAAGAATGATAAAAATCCAAAGAATGGCTGACATTCTTGAAGGTTAACACAAAAATTATTGGCATCAAAAAAGTTTTCTCAAGAACCACCGGAGGGAAGATACATCAAGTGATAAGTTCTTTAGTTGCGGCAGATTACTCGTAAACCAGCGGATCAAAATATTTGAAAATTGGAATTCTTATCCATTAGGTTCCTATCTACCAATCCTCATCTAAAATTTTGCAATATCGCCTGGGGCAGTTTTCCCAGGCTTGTTCCCCTATGCCCTTTGCCACTGACCTTTTTTTAGAGTTCCAATTTTATATTAGTTCAGACTATATATATAAGTAAAAAAGTCGTATTCAGGTTAAGCGTTCGCAGTAAACAATAATGCGGCTTGAACTTTTATTCAAACAAATTTTTGTCTGCGCCCTGTAAATGCGAGTAACATAGCGGCAATATAGTAAACAGTTGTGTAGAATAATTTAGCAATGAGTAATGTGGATGAAGGTAAATATTAGGGGTAAAGAAAGTATTTAACAATTTATTGAAATACTTGTAAATGATTTTCAACTATCTGTCTGTAGTACGGGCAGAGCAATAGAGAGTTTTTTGAACGCTGTTCCAGATTTTTGAAGCACTCAAAGCATATTTTGAAGTGCCTACATGGTAGAAAAACTACGTGACGCGCCTTATTAATGCAAATAATACATTTTAGCACGTCAGCCATTTGGCTGAACTGCAAAGTATTTTCCACATCTTCATCTTCTGAATCAGAACCGGAACATAACTCCTAAAATGTTTAACTGACTAAATTGTGAAAAAGCATGAGAGGTATCATGACAAACGGTACTCTCTTCTCGGTAATCTCATTGATTCGAATGCGCTTTACAACAAAAAGGAATTCTCTTCTCGGTATTCTCATTAACTTAAAATGCATTTTAGAATTTTTTTAGAAGTTGCGGGCGTTATGACACTTATAAAAGTGTCTTAATGCCCGAAGGCACTAAGACATTTTTTTAAAGGGCGTTATGACACTCGTGTGTCATATGACACGCACCAATTTACTTTATGTGGTCGGAAACTTGTTCTTCACTGCGTTGCAAACATCTGACTGAAATTATAATACCCTCTGCAAGGGTATAAAAAATTGATCAGCGAACTATTTATTAGTTTTCAAACGTTGAGATATTGACAAATTGTTGATTTGTAAAAAACAATATTCCGCTCCGTTGCACACACACATGGACGAAATAAATATAAGCCACAAAATTAGTTTTTTATAAACACAATCCCTAGATATGTGTGATATGTATTAGATTTGCTTAAATTCAAATTAATGATAATACTTGCATAAAAAAAATTGCATTTACATTTCTACAACAGATTGAAGACATTTTCTTATAGATTTTTGTGTTCTAAAATGCAAATAGCATTAAAAGTATTAAAAAAAAGAAATATTCAAATCAATTGATTCTCTTACCCTTTCTTACACGTGCCTCATATTGTTTAAACAAATGGAAATGTTTAAACAATTTGATTCACGGCATCCCCTTCCACCTGCCTATTCTATTATTAAGAACTAATAGAATTGTAAGGATAAAATTTGGTCAGTAGCAAATTCCACCCAGAACGGATTGACCTCAAAATCTAGAAAAATCAAATTAATTCGGAAATAATTAGGCCCAGAGTGTGACGTAAAAATTAAAACAAAAAAAGACCCCAAAGTGCTCAAAAAATCAATTTTTTTTTTTTTAATTCTTTCTTTTGCCATTTCTCTGTTATAAATGTTGTTAAAATGGTTTAAAAAGGTGATGTTCATAATCTTATGGCATACCCGCAAATAACTGCATTTAAATTTTTTGGAGATTCAGCATCCGTAACCAAGTCCCCAATATATTCAAATTTGGCTAACCTAATGTGACGTCACGGCCTCCCCATATGTTTGTATGTATGTTCTGCTGGCGCATGTATGTATGTATGTATGTCCTGCTGTCGCACTTTAAGTGTGACATTACATTACATTAAGAAAACATTACTTCGCTCCGTTGCACACACACATGGACGAAATATATATAAGCCACAAAATTAGTTTTTTATAAACACAATCCCTAGATATGTGCGATATGTATTACATTTGCTTAAATTCAAATTAATGATAATACTTGCATTAAAAAAATTGCATTTACATTTCTACAACAGATTGAAGACATTTTCTTATAGATTTTTGTGTTCTAAAATGCAAATAACATTAAAAGTATTAAAAAAAAAATAAATATTCAAGTCAATTGATTCTCTTATCCTTTCTTACACGTGCCTCATATTGTTTAAACAAATGGAAATGTTGTATGTTGAAATATTGTTTAAACAAATGGAAATGTTTAAACAATTTGATTCACGGCATCCCCTTCCACCTGCCTTCCTTATCTTCTATTATTAAGAACTAATATAATTGTAAGGATAAAATTTGGTCAGTAGCAAACTTCACCCAGAACGGATTGACCTAAAAATCTAGAAAAATCAAATTAATTCGGAAATAATTAGGCGCAGAGTGTGACGTAAAAATTAAAACAAACAAGAAAGGAAGCTACCTTCGGCCAGCCGAAGCTTATATACCCTTGTAGATAAAGTAATACTTACTCGGTGCAATTCCAGGAATTCCAATTTTGTTTTTAAGTAGTCAAGAATCAAAACGCCTACTTCCTACAAAGTTACAATGAATTTTCTTATATTTGTTTGAATTTTCCTATGGGAGCCTTAAGATATAGTGGTCCGATCCGGCTCGCTCCGACATATGTACTACCTGCAATAGAAAGAAGACTTTCGGGAAAGTTTCATCGCGATAGCTTTAAAACTGAGAGACTAGTTCGCATAGAAACGGACAGACGGACAGACGGACATGGCTAGATAGACTCGGCTATTGGTGCTGATCAAGAATATATATACTTTATGTGGTCGGAAACGTCTCCTTCACTGCGTTGCAAACATCTGACTGAAATTATAATACCCTCTACAAGGGTATAAAAAGAGAGAACGCTATAGTCGGGTGCCCCGACTATTAGATACCCGTTACTCAACTAAAGGGAATGCGAGGGAGATGGAGATAAAAACTTTGATCCGCCGTAACTTTTTAACGAATGGTCCGATTTAAAAAATGTCTTCTACATTTCGATAGGTATTGATAAACACAATAAAACTGCATTTTTACTTTAAAGAAATATTGAAATTTTAAAAATCGTATATAAGCGATTGTGGGCGTTAGAAAACAAACTTTTGAAACAAACTTGCGCTGCGTAAGAACTCCTAGAATCCGCATGCAAAATGTCAACCTTCTAGCTTTTATAGTTTCAGCGTTCATACGGAAACGCTTCCTTCTCCCTGTTACATACTTTTGCACGAATACAATATACCATTTTACTCTACGAGTAACGGGTATAAAAAGACTCCAAAGTGCCCCATAAATCGATTTGGTTTTTTTTAAATTCTTTCTTTTGCCATTTCTCTGTTATAAATGTTGTTAAAATGGTCTAAAAATGTGATGTTGATATGGAATACCCGCAAATAACTGCATTTAAATTGTTTGGAGATTCAGCATCCTTAACCAAGCCCCCAATATTTTCAAATTTGGCTAACCTGATGTGACGTCACGGCCTTCCCATATGTTTGTATGTATGTTCTGCTGGCGCATGTATGAATGTATGTATGTCCTGCTGTCGCACTTTAAATGTGACCGCGCAAGGGGAAAATGAAAATACAACAGCCAACACACTTAAAACGAAACTTCCACACTCATAACACGTTTAAAATGCGCAGTTAAAAAATCGATTATATCGCAAATCTTTTCTTTTGCGCCTTTTTCTTAAGTGAACGTTAAATTTTAAAATATTGGTAGACCTTACACAAATCCCATTAAGATGAATTTTACAGTCGAAATTTTCCTTGAAATTCCTTTTATTTTTATAATGCAAAAAACTGATTAGCAAACTATTTATAAGTTTTCAAACGTTGAGATATTGACAAATTGTTGATTTGTAAAAAACATTACTTCGCTCCGTTGCACACACACATGGACGAAATATATATAAGCCACCAAATTAGTTTTTTATAAACACAATCCCTAGATATGTGCGATATGTATTAGTTTTGCTTAAATTCAAATTAATGATAATACTTGCATAAAAAAAATTGCATTTACATTTCTACAGCAGATAGAAGACATATTCTTATAGATTTTTGTGTTCTAAAATGCAAATAGCATTAAAAGTATTTAAAAAGAAATAAATATTCAAATTAATTAATTCTCTTACCCTTTCTTACACGTGCCTCACATTGTTTAAGCAAATGGAAATGTTTAAACAATTTGATTCACGGCATCCCCTTCCACCTGCCTTCCTTATCTTCTATTATTAAGAACTAATATAATTGTAAGGATAAAATGTGGTCAGTAGCAAATTCCACCCAGAACGGATTGACCTAAAAATCCAGAAAAATCAAATTAATTCGGAAATAATTAGGCGCAGAGTGTGACGTAAAAATTAAAACAAAAAAGACTCCAAAAAGGACTCCTTAACCAAGTCCCCAATATTTTCAAATTTGGCTAACCTGATGTGACGTCGCATATATGTATATATTTAAGTTATCTAACCCAAGATTCCAGGCTCCTTACCCAGTTTGTAAGCAACTTCTAGCTGGGAACTTTTTACTCAGCTTTCCCACGAAATCCAGAGCTCTTATTTATCTTCCCCACTCCAATAAGAATTCATTATTAAGTTCCAAATGCGCCGCGGTCCATCTACTGTAAACAATTGCGCTTGCGCCGCGGTCCTTCTAATATAAACATTTGCGCCGCGGGCCTTCACCTGTAAACTAAGCCGGGTCTCCCAAATGTAAACATTATCATCCGGTCAGCACCCAGCGAGGCCCAAAATTGCAGAGTAATCTGTTTAATCGATTTCCACAATCAAACCAATAATTGCATCACCCAATTTATTCCGACTCTCTTGAGTCCATCTCTTATTCAATTCTTGACAAGTCCCTAGATTCTCTTAAACCGAGGTTTGCTTATCAGATAATCGGCCCTTGATCAGGCAGTCCGTTTTTGCATCCGAATTGATCGATCGACCCAAGAGAGTATTGTGAGCAGTGAAAATTAAATAAGTTCGGTACTAATAAAATTTGCGTAAACTAGTGAATAAGAAAAGTGAAAAAATAAAAAAGTATTTTTTTCTAAAATTCGCTAAGCGACTTATTAATTGGCGCCCAACGTGGGGCGGTGCTATTTAAAAATTCCTGAAAGAAGTTTTAAAACAAAACAGTTTTCAAAAACAAAAGGGAATTCGCGTCGCTCAAAAACCTAACCGATGACATAATAAAAAGTGTTTGCATCGTGAAAATAGCTACAGGAGGAAATCAATAAATATAATAATCCCCCTTTTGTTTACAACAACCCGTTAATTAGTGACCTAAAAAACTAATACTCTCAAAACCGAATTTCAAGCCAAAATAAAAAAATTAAACGGACGAACAAAAAACTAAATATCAAATTCAACAAAAATAAAAAATCAAATACACCTCAACAGAACAAAAAAAAAAAAAAACTAAAATGGGCCTAAAATAAAAAATCGAAAAGAATTCGACAAAAAAGGAAAAGCTGAGGGCAATCCCTCGCTAGAAAGAAATAATTGAAGGAAGAGCTGAGGGCCATCCCTCGCTTTACGACGACCCCAAATAGGATCATAAAGCGCAAGAAAACATCCCATATCAAAGGAAGAACAAAAGTAGTGAGCTGTTTAATTAGTTTTATATTTTTAAGAATTTATTTCAAAAAATTAAATAAAAACAAACAAGGTGGAAGAGTTAATCAACGACTTTGAAAAAATTCTCACCATGACTCCACCCTTACCTGCAGTGGCTTCTAGCAGCCAGGCTAATACCCAGACGTTTAATGTAAGCGATTTAATAGCACAAATAGTTAATCATGAATTGAATCCTTTGACGAATGAGATCGCGAGTTTAAAGACACAATTAAATCACAATATAAAGAAAGTTGAGGATTTTCAAGTAGAAGCTGTTGATCCAAACGTTAAGTGCGATACTTCTTATGAAATCATTAAGTCGGTCCGAGAATATAAAGGCGAAGAAGATAGCTATGTTAGTTGGAGAGAATCGGCGGAAGTAGCAAAAGGACAATACAAAAGGGGAAGTAAAAAATACTTTTCGGCACTATCTATTCTTCAAAATAAAATTTCAGGCATTGCCAATGATGCCCTAACCCATAATGGAACCGTATTGAATTTTGATGCCATAATGGCAAGACTTGATTTTGTTTTCAGTGACAAACGACCAATATATATTTTAGAGCAGGACTTAAGTGTAATAAGTCAGGGGAAACTGTCGATTATGGAATTTTATAATTTGGTAAATAAAAAATTAACTCTCCTTATTAACAAAACCATTATGACACATTGGAGGAATAAGCCAATTACATCTGAACTTAATGAAAAACATAGAAAGACAAACCTATATGGTCAACAAAACTCAAATAATAAACCCAGGCAAAATAACTATAATAACTATAATAATAATTATTGGAATACCAACAACTTGAGGTTTAATCAAACCGATAATCAGAATAAAAATAATTGCGATCAGAATAAAAATCAAAATTGGAATAAGAGTAGACAATATTATCCCCAACAAAATAGTCAAAATCAATGGAATTCCTATAAACCTCAACAGAATAAACCAGAACCCATGGACGTTGACGAATCCATACAGGTTCAGAATAGGCCAACGTATAACAATAATCAGGGTTATAAAAATTATAGCAACACTAATTATAACCAGAATAAATGGAATCAAAATAAAAAGCCAGAGGCACTAACAACTCAGCAAGATCAACCACAAAATATAAGACAACCAACAAGGACCGTTAACCAACCGGCTAATAAAACAATGCGTTTAAATAACATCGAGTAGGATTACCCTACATAATACGAAAAGATAGTAAGCTAAACTTCATTTTATTTTATTTATTATTATCCTAGCACAGCAAGTTTACACTTATATTTGTAGCACTAGTCACATTTAATGGAAAAGCAAGCTTATTTGAACAAAAAAGACTTAAAACTATTATTTATTACTAACAATTTTGAATTGGACATACTTATTATTATTATTTTTATTATAATTATTACGAGGGGATTGATTAATATTTTATGATAATTATTATTACTATTTTGACTTTAGGTTAAGTTTACGATTTGTTTTTGTTTTTATTTTACTTGAAATATTCCTTAATTTTAGATTTAAACTGAGTTGCGCACCTAATAGTTTTATAATTATGTGGTAGACTGTTCCACAGACGGATAGCATTAACGTAAAACTGCCTGTTCGAGCATAGCGTATTATATCTTGGGCATATGAAGTTATTAGTTCTAGTTGATGTAGCTGATATAAGTTTGTTATATAAATATGAAGGTTCCTGGGTTATCACAATTTTATGGAAATATATTAGAGTCCTATAGTTAATCCATGAGGTCAAGTTCAGGTCCAGAATTTTATTTGTCAAGTGTGATACATGGTCAAGACGGTTCAAATTAAAAACATATCTGATGATACCAGCTTTTGCATATCACGGGTATCACAGTGTCCAAAAACTTCCACACCATAAAACAGTGTTGGTATATATGGTAAATAAAAAACTAAAAATTTTAATTGACACAGGGGCAACTTCATGCTACATCAGAATGGGGATCTATAAAAATAAAAACGAACTTCCCATATATAAAAGAGTATCTACGGTTAATGGATATTCTATAATTAAATATTACGATACTCGATATTCGATACTCGTTACACACTTTATGAAATCGAGGGGTTAAAATCAGACTTACTAATAGGTTACAATTTATTGAAAAAAATCGGAGCTGTAATCGACACCAAAAAAAGGGCTAATGAAATATGGGGATAAAGAGGAAACATTGATTTATGATAACGACAGCTCTTGCAACCAACTTTCATTATCTGAAGAAAAAACCATTCTTCCATTGAAAGAATTTATTATCAAAAAATACTTTGATGAAAAAGCCCAAATCAGAACTGACTCTGAACAGGCAAATCAAAGCACAACAAGTTTGGGATTCAAACATCCTGAACGCGCCGTCGTAGAGTTATCCGACAAAGTGTACAAGTTTGGGTTTAAAAAAACCTGAACACGCCGACGTTGAATTATCCGTCTTTAATAATAGTTTGGGATTACAAAATCCTGAACACGACGACGTTGAATTATCCGTCTTTAATAATAGTTTGGGATACAAAAATCCTGAAGACGCCGACGTTGAATTATCCGTCACTGACAATTTAAACAATCTCAATTGTGAAATCAGTAACAATAGTTCTGATATGAGATACCGAATATTAAAGAATGTTGAAACTGCACACAAAAAAAAAACTTGGTAAAATCAACTGTAATACAATTTTCAGTTCTACTAAGTAAATAGTCATTTCACAACAACAAAATACTCACAATTAGCAAAGACACAAACCCAAAGCAAAAACAAAATACACGTAACTATTTTAATAGTTACGTAACTATCTTAGTTGGTCAATTTTACCAAGCAAATTTTTTTGTGTGTGAGCATTCGAAAATCAACATGCAAATCCCATTTCGTACAAGTATAAAAGGGGAAATCACTTTAGTTCACGACAGACCTATATACGGAAAGCAATATCCGTACTCATTGTTAGTCGCCAATTTCGTTTATAACGAAATCAGTAGAATGCTTTAAGAAGGAATAATACGACCCAGTCGGAGTTCTTACAACTCTCCAGTGTTGGTGGTACCAAAGAAAGGCCAAAACGAGGACGGAAGTCCTAAATTAAGACTAGTTATTGACTATAAAAAGTTGAACGAAAGTACCATACCCGACAAGTATCCCGTGTAAGACCCGTCGGTAATTCTAGGTAATTTGGAAAAGGCTAGATATTTTTCAACCATATACTTAAAATCAGTGTTTCATCAGATTCTAATGAAAGAATCAGATGTGGGAAAGTCTTCTTTCTCAATAAATAACGGGAAGTATGAATTCTTAAGGATGGCATTTGGATTGACCAATGCACCAAGAATCATCCAAAGAGCAATGGACAACAACATTATGTCGATTTAACTAAAATTTTTTAAACACTAAACCAGTTTTCTAGGATTGTATCCTATAACGTCATCAAGATGGATCCGGCAAAAATTGACACCATTATTAAATATCCGCCTCCAAAAAATATTCGGGAACTAAGAAGTTTCCTCGGCCTTACCGGTTATTATAGAAAATTTGTTCCGAATTATGCCTTCAAGGCTAAACCACTAACTAAATACTTATGAGGACATCATGGTAAAATCTCGAAAAGAATGTCAACTAAAACGTTATTTCAGCTGGATGACCCAGCTATTAAAGCTTTTGACGAGCTAAAAGAAAGTCTCATTGCTCAAATAGAACTGGTTCAACCAGACTATAGTAAAAAAATTTACATTACCCACAGATGCTTCGGACGTCGCTATTGGCCCGGTATTATCCCTAGAAGGTAAACCAATAACATTTATTTAAAAAACCCTGTCTAAAACTGAACAAGTCTATGCAACTATCAAAAAGGAACTTTTGTCAATAGTGTGGGCTCTGAAAAATTTGAGAAATTACCTATACGGAGTGATTGGAATTGAAATTCAAACCGATCATCAACTATTATCTTTTGCAATTTCGGATAAAAATCCAAATATAGAAATGAAGCGCTGGTATTCAAAGTTTTTTAAACACGAAACCAGTTTTTTAGGATACGTTGTATCCTATAACTTCATCAAGACGGATCCGGAAAAAATTGACACCATTATTAAATATCCGCCTCCAAAAAATATTCGGGAACTAAGAAGTTTCCTCGGCCTTACCGGTTATTATAGAAAATTTGTTCCGAATTATGCCTTCAAGGCTAAACTACTAACTAAATACTTAGGAGGACATCATGGTAAAATCTCGAAAAGAATGTCAACTAAAAAGTTAATTCAGCTGGATGACCCAGCTATTAAAGCTTTTAACGAGCTAAAAGAAAGTCTCATTGCTCAAATAGAACTGGTTCAACCAGACTATAGTAAAAAAATTTACATTACCCACAGATGCTCCGGACGTCGCTATTGGCGCGGTATTATCCCTAGAAGGTAAACCAATAACATTTATTTAAAAAACCCTGTCTAAAACTGAACAAGTCTATGCACCTATCAAAAAGGAACTTTTGTCAATAGTGTGGGCTCTGAAAAATTTGAGAAATCACTATGGACGGCAGTCCATGTAGTGACGAAGCGCACCAGGAGAGGGTGCGAAGGCGACTACTATATATACACGAAGAAATGAAAATCTACTGTGATGGTCCGATCATAATGAATGATACACCTATCGAAAGGTATTGCGAAAACTAACAGGATTGCATACCAAGACTCTAAGAAAATCAATTGGCTTGGGAGAGAGAGACGTGAAAGTGAAAAAGTGAATATTTCGAAATTTGGAGCTGTTGGGGCCGGTGGGGATAATTGCCCCCTCTCAATGTTTTAGTTGTATTCCTTTTGAAAATACCCGTCGAAGTAGGGGTCAATCCGACGCTCCGTTCAAAAGTTATAGCCAAAATAAGATTTTCTTCGTCTTCCCAAAATGAAAATTTAATTCTGTTTGTCAGTTTGTCAGTTTGTCAGTTTGTCAGTTTGTCCAAAACATGTTTTCTAAGTTTTGAAAATTTGATATGACGTTCATCACATCGATATAATAAACTTTTGTTCTACCACTTTTGAAAAAACTCGCTAGTTTAGCGGGAAAACAGCTATAAGTAGCTAAAATTCGGAAAGCCGTAACTTCTATACTACTAAAGCTACAGACTTGTGTTATATCTCGTTTAAAAGGTATTTTTAAATGCAATAAACGCTTTCTATATGCAATTTGTGTAAATGTAATAGTTAAAAAAATATGAACAAAAGACAATTTTCTAAAACTTTTTTTTTAGCTTTTTTTTATTTTTCATTTTCTGCAATAGAAAATGCCTGTGAAGGGAAAAAGGCTGGAATAGTTTGCTAGGGCGGGCCGAATGAGAAAATATTAGAAAGTCTATTTAATGACGAGTGTAATAATTTTTCGTCACAAATGTTGATATCAGAACTTTTGTATGTTGAAGGTGCGATCGTCACTAGTTTTTTACCTCGTTAAGAGGTGTTTTTATTTGATTACCTATACGGAGTGATTGGAATTGAAATTCAAACCGATCATCAACCATTATCCTTTGCAATTTCGGATAAAAATCCAAATATAGAAATGAAACGCTGGTATTCATTTATATCATTCATTTATCACTCCAAAGGTCATATATAAACCCGGCGCAACTAACGTAGTTGCCGACGCATTATCACGAATACAGATTAACAATTTGTCCGATAGCGATCAGTCGGAACCATCCGAGTCCGATCAAAATTCTTTGCACTCAGCAGAAAGTAGTTTCGAAAATGTAATTGAAGAAACAAAAAACCCTTAAACCAGTTTATGATTCAATTATTAATAACAAAGGCTAGGTTCACAGTTCTTGAATCTGTTAACGTATTTAATAATACCAGACATATAGTCGAGTATGACACTCCGGAAAATTTGGTTTCAATTCTAAGAGAATATTTACAACCAAATGACACCGTCGGTATACATTGTACACTTAAAGACTTTTATATAGTTCAAAAACCTTTAAAAGAAAACTTCGTTAATAAATTCCTTTACACAAAGACATTTCTTCAAGATGTAGAAAACAATGAAGACAAGGCTATTATAATAGAAGAAACACATAGTAGAGCTCACCGAGTGTTTACGCCGCTTGCCCCGCTCTTAAATCCCCCGCCCTTCCAATGCCCGCTCTTCCCTCGTTGGGAATGCCTACTTCCAGGCTCTCCCGCTCTCCCGCCTTCCCACGCCCGGGATCTCTCCACAGCGCTCTGAAGCACAGCGCTCATTAGTTTTAAGTTTAGTTCTCATTGTAAACTCTACGAAATACATCGCCCGGCCGGTCCGCGCTAGTTACGAAAAGTTACGTGCGTTCTCTTTTATTTCCCTACGTCGCGATCGCAAAGTGTTTTTTCTCCCCCCCCCACAGCTTGCCACCGGCTATTGCAACAAGCCGCAACGCCTCCGGAAGCTGCCTTCAACCCTAGAAGAAATACTTGCGACGCCCCCAATAAACATTTTGATCCATTCGAGCCGAATTGCTCCACCAGATAAGTGCCAATTATTATTTTTTATTAACTGCCGGTCGACAGTCAGCCATTCGAAAACATAATTCGTTTGACTTTCTGTACGATTTGTCTAAAATCCAAGTCCGATTTAATCGGACAACGGCAGTTAGTAAATTACAATTCCAATTCCGTCTTCTATTTCTTCGTCTCCTTTAACGTGCGGCCATATTGTCTATTTTCCAATTCCTTTTCTTGTGCATATTGATGTACAAGTTTCATATTCACATTTGGCCGTACATCCAGTAAAAATACATCCAAAATTAAATCGAAGAAATTGCAAAATATTAATCCAAATTAAAGTGTGCAAATAAAAAGTCAAGCGTACAGTGCGAAAGAAAAGTCAGTGAACAGTGAAAAATAAATCAAATTCAAAAATTAAATTCAATTAATTTCCCACAAAAATTAAGTGTTCCGCCAATTTCGGCCCACAAACACTGATACTGATTTTTTTTACTGTATATCCGCTGTGACAAATATTTGCATACATAATTCAAAATCCAAATACAGTCCACAATAAATCGAAAATGCACAACACATACCCGCCGGCAAAATTTAAAATAAAAATTTTCCGCCATCTTGATTGCCATATACTCCACATCTTATATACATATTTATTACATATCTTATACATATTACATATTCCACATATATTACATCCATATTCCACATATATTACATCCATATATTACACACATATTACATCCATACTCCCATACATATTATTTCTATGAAAACACCCAATCCCGAACATCGAAGTATTTCCGTCGGCCATAAATATATATATTAAATAAATTCCTAAAGCCGACGTGAAATAACTTTTGAGTCTCAGTGTGTTCTTTTATTTCCTCTTCAACATACATACATACGAATTCCAAAATTCCCGCGCATTCCAGCATTTCTCGCACATAGCCCGCAAAGGGGCTTTATGCACGAGTTCATTTTTGGGCATTTGTGTTATCCAACGATTAAAGTGCTCTTTATTCCGAGCCATTCCAAATAAATTCCAAATAAATAAAATAAAGTAAAAAACCAAAAAATAAATACCAAGCTCAATTCTAATAAACTTAAATAAATACTGAGAGTTAAAAAATTAAAATTAAATTTACAAAATCCCTCATCGCTAGAGTTCCAAAAAATTAAATAAAATACTGTCCACATCCCAGAAACCAGTGGAATCAATCTATTAATATTGTTCCCGGTTTGCGTCCGAATCCATTAGTTACCGCGTCCATTCCAGTATTTTTATTTATTTATTGAGTTTGTTATTTCCATATATATACTTGATTTATTTTCTTGTTGGGGAGAAAAAAGAAAATTTCCAAAAAAATATCTCATCCGCATACCACTGCAACGTATTTTTTTGTTTTGTCTCCGAATAATTTTTTCGGCCAGCCACCCCTCATAAAATACTAATCGAAAAATACTTCATCAAGAACAGTATTTTTCCAGTCTTTTATTTTTAGTATTTTTGGTATTTTTTTGCGATTCTTGTTCCATCGTTCCACCAAAAGCCTGGGGATTATTTTTACAATAATTCAGCCACGCATATCGACTGTTTTAGCAGGTCGAGACCCTATTTCCACCAGTCCGTAATTTCTTTTCTGATTTTTGTCCGAAAGATCAGCGCGCACATTCCGAATCAAAACAGCATCCTAGTTTGGTATGTCCAGGGAAAGTTCTAACAAACTACCCCCTGTTTCATCACCGAAAGTTCCGAAAATCATTATAAGGACGCCCACACCTACAAAGGTCAAGACGCCAATTACCAAAAGGGCTCCTTCTCCTATCGAAAGATCCACGCGAGCCAGCACGAAAATGGTTGCAACGGCTGCCGAACTCGCCCTAAACCAATTTATTGAAGTCTCGGATCGACTTTCCGAATTGGAGGCGCGAATAAATATTCCCGCGGCGGTCCGGCGGTATGGGTCCGCATCAAAAAAGAGTACGATGCGTGTACCGCGTGCCTTGTAGCAGCCGGAGAAAGTGCAGCTGACATGTTGCCAGTTCTCAAGGCTAAGTACGGTTACTGCTACAGCGCGTACGAAAGGTGCGGCGCCCAAATAGCAGACCAAATAGCGCAGACTCCGCAAAATCCGCAAGCTACCTCCACTCCAGATACTCCTCAGACATACATTCCGTCAGGCTGCCACCTTCCGCCGTGCGATACCGAGGTTTTTACCGGCGATTATCTTCGTTGGCCAACCTTCAGGGATCTATTCACGGCAATTTACATCAACAATCCTCGACTCACTCCTGTCGAGAAATTATTCCATCTCAATGCTAAGACGAGGGGCGACGCTCACAGTATAGTTGCAAATTCACCCCTTACTAACGATGGCTTTCGCTCAGCGTGGGATAATCTCACTGAGCGTTTCGAAAACAAGCGATTGTTAGTAAACAGTCAATTGAAGATACTCTTCAATGTGCCGTCCGTTACACAGGAGTCTGGGTCAGCTTTGAAAGAACTTCAAAGTACCATCCAGGGGTGCCTTACGGCGTTAGAAATGTCCGGTATTCAGGTCGAAACTTGGGATTGCCTCTTGGTGTATATGTGCTCATCTAAACTCCCAAAGCTTACGCTTTCCCTATGGGAGCAGTCCCTTCACAACAAAGCCGAGATCCCTACGTGGCATGAGCTGAACGTTTTCCTAACGGAACGTCACAGAACCCTAGAAGCCATAGATGATGTTCGACCATCAGGTTCTAGTCAGGCTCAGCCCACGGCATCCACATCCAACTCGGCGTCTCGGAGAATAAATTCTTATGAGACAAGGGTAACGCCTCGACAACCTAGAGGGTGCGATCTCTGTAATAGAGAAAACCATCCAATACGCACATGCGCCCAGTTTCTCCGGATGACGGTCGACCAACGCATCGCCTATATCAAACGAAAACAGCTGTGTTTGAACTGCTTTGCGCGGACACATCAGCTGCGCGACTGCGAAAGCGCACATAATTGCTTCACGTGCCGCGGCCGCCATCACACCCTCCTACACCGAGGCACCCCGTCCCCGGCGCGCGCAAATCCAACGCCAACGCCCAGATCCAGACCGAATACTCCCGGTCCCTCGGCTGCCAGTGGCACGCAGCCAACACTTCAAAATTATTTTGCGGCAGGCTCTAGGTCAGTCCTCCTAGGCACCGCCATGATTAATATATGCCATCAGGGTTCCAACTACCAAGCGCGAGCCTTAATAGACTCCGGATCTGAGGCGACCTTCATTACTGAGCGCCTTTTCAACCTGATTAAGCTGCCGTTCCAGGTTATCCAAGCACAGGTCTTAGGGCTTAATCAAACGGTCTCCGCTGAGACTAAAAAGCTCTGCCAATTGACGATTCGTTCTCCGACCCGGCCTAGTTTGCAGTTAAACACCACTGCCTACGTGCTTCCGCAAATAGCCGGAAATCTTCCCTCATGTCCGCTTCCGCAACATTTCCTGCGAGATCTTCCCGAACTTCCACTAGCGGATCCAAAGTTTTATGAGAGCGCACAAATAGATCTTTTAATCGGGGCCGATATACTTCCTTCCATTCTACTAAGCGGCACCCGAGCGAATATCTGTGGCTCTCTTCTCAGTCAAGAGACCATTTTCGGCTGGATTCTAACAGGACCAGTACCCGCTCCGAGGCAAGATAGAATTTCATCGTTTTCTACGCATGATGCACACACGTACGAAGCGTCTCTCGATAAACTCCTCACCAAATTCTGGGAGGTGGAGGATCTGCCAGTAAAGGTGGCAAAAGAATCCGACGTGATCTGTGAGGATAATTTCCTTCGGACCACCACAAAAGACGATACCGGCAGGTATGTCGTGAGTCTTCCCTTTCGAGATCCTGAGAACATGAAATGCTCCCTAGGACATTCTAGATCCCTGGCGTTGGCTCAATTCTTAAGAAACGAGCAGCGGCTAAAAAGGGACAGTGCGCTAAAATCCAAGTACGACTCAGTGATTCAAGAATATCTCGACCTCAACCACATGAGAGAAGTCCCTCCTACCCACGATTCAGCGTGTTATTACCTCCCACACCACGCGGTGTTAAAACCGGAGAGTACGACCACCAAACTTCGAGTGGTATTCAATGCCTCCAGCCCTTCAGACAATGGGGTCAGCTTAAATGATATCCTTCATGCTGGCCCGGTCCTACAGTCCGATCTAACCATCCAGATCCTGAAGTGGCGATATTTCCGTTTTGTGTACAGTGCTGATATCGAGAAAATGTATCGGCAGATCTGGGTAGATCCGAAGCAGACGGCGTTCCAACGTATCTTATTCCGCAATAGAGAAGGATACATTCGCGATTTTAAGCTAAAAACTGTTACGTTTGGGGTCAATTGTGCACCGTTTCTGGCAATTCGGGTCCTGCAACAGCTGGCGACCGACGTGCAACTAACCCATCCGAGGGCGAGTAAAGTTATTCGTGGTTGCATGTACGTCGATGATGTCCTCTCGGGAGCTGACTCTGCAGAAGAGGCTCACCTTACCATTCGCGAGTTGCAGAGTGCTCTCGATTCGGCTGGTTTTCCATTAAGAAAATGGACCTCCAACCATAAAGAAGTTCTGGCTCATATCGAAACCAATCATCTTTTAAACGCCGAGTTCCTCGAGATAGATACGGAAAGCACGGCGAAAACTCTCGGAGTCCGTTGGAAAGCAACATCCGATGAGTTTTTCTTCGCCCCTCCAGACCTATCCAACGAAGCCACGCTCACGAAACGTCATGTTCTTTCCCAAATCGCCAAGCTGTTTGATCCAGCAGGCTGGCTCGCTCCTTTCGTGGTCTGTGCCAAGATTTTCATGCAGGAGATCTGGCTTCATGATCTTGGGTGGGATGATGAACTCCCAATGGAACTGTGCCAAAAGTGGCGTCCTAGATCAAGTCCGAATTCCCAGATGGGTTTCCTTCCGCCCTGAGTTCCGAGTCGAACATCATGGATTCTGTGACGCCTCTCAAAAGGCGTATGGTGCTGCGATCTATGTGCGCGTAGAAATCGGGCACACGACGCTAGTGCATCTCCTTACAGCCAAGACGCGCGTGGCGCCAGTCAAAACTGTATCGCTTCCAAGGCTAGAGCTGTGTGGAGCTCTATTGCTATTCGAGATGGCTGAATCCATCCTCCCCCATATGCCAGTGCTGTCCTCAAAACTCCATTGTTGGACCGATTCCACAATTGTGCTTGCATGGCTCGCCAAACCAGCATGCCAATGGACAACGTTCGTTGCCAATCGGGTAACAAAGATTACCCAGTCCACAGAGGCAGCCAATTGGTGCATGTTCAATCCGAACACAATCCAGCTGACTTGGCCAGTCGGGGAGTGCCTCTACAAGACCTGATCGACAACTCCCTTTGGTGGCATGGACCAACTTGGTTGTCAAAGCCACGAGATCAGTGGCCTTCCCAAAGCACCGACTTACAGGTGACCGAAGTGGAAAGGCGTCCTGTCAAGGCCCATGTGGCGTCCATCCCGACAGAAGACATCCTTGATCGCTTTTCCAAGTTAGATAGAGCTTTACGGGTCCTTGCGTATGTCCACCGTTTTGTCCAGCGATGTAAGAAACAGTCGCAGATGTCGGAAGTCCGTCTAGAAGCCCAAGAACTTGTCGCCGCTGAACGGCTCATGGGCATTAGCACTCAGCGCAGATATTTTTCTAATGAATATCGCTGCTTGAGTCAAAAGCGTCCTGTGTCCGCGACAAGTTCAATCCTCTCCTTAAACCCCTTTCTAGATCAGAAAGGGCTTATAAGGGCTTGCGGCCGCATAACGGCCTTCGAAAACTTGCGATATGACGAACGACATCCGATAATACTCCCGTACGAATGTGCACTCTCTCGACTACTGGTGAACTTTACGCATCTCATAACGTTGCACGGAGGTAACCAGTTAGTCGTACGTCTCACCCGGTCAAGATACTGGATTCCGAGAATAAAGAACTTGGTAAAGGCTGTGATTAACTCCTGCAAGGTCTGCGTTATTCATAAGAAGCGCTTGCAAATTCAGATGATGGGAAGTTTTCCGAAAGAGCGAGTGTCTTTTTCCCGGCCATTCACGTACACAGGGATGGACTACGCTGGCCCTTCCGACATCAAAAATTACACAGGCAGAGCGTGCCTAATTACAAAAGGGTATGTGTTGGTTTTCGTATGTTTCTCCACAAAGGCCATCCATCTAGAGCCTACATCCGATCTGACGACCGAGAAATTTCTCGCCGCTTTCGCTCGGTTCGTATCCAGAAGAGGTTGTCCCCGTCAAGTGCAGTCCGACAATGGGAAAACTTTTGTCGGCGCTGCCACCCCGCTCTCCCGAGATTTTCTACAAGCCGTAAAAGAGTCTGTGACTGTTGCGTATAGTCATCAGCAGCTCAACTGGCAATTCATTCCTCCGGGGGCACCCCATATGGGAGGCCTGTGGGAAGCTGGTGTCAAAAGCTTTAAAACCTTGTTTTACAAGTCCACCGCTACTCGAAAGTACACCTTTGAAGAGCTTTCAACCCTCCTAGCGAAAATTGAAGCTTGTCTAAATTCCAGACCGCTATCTCCCATGTAAGAAGATCCTACTGATCTCTTAGCGTTGACACCAGGGCATTTTCTCGTCGGCGGACCTCTTCTGTCCATAGTAGAGCCCGAATTAAAAGGGGAATCCAAGTCCATTGTGAATCGGTGGCAACACTTAAAGGCGCTCCATCAGCAATTCCAAGCTCGATGGAAAGAGGAGTATCTCAAGGAGCTCCACAAGCGTAACAAGTGGCAGGCCCCGACCGCAAATCTCCGCGTTGGCGACTTGGTAGTCGTCAAAGAAGACAATCTGCCCTCGAATGAGTGGCGCCTTGGCAGAATCGACTCTGTTTTTCCGGGGGCTGACGGCAATGTCCGTGTCGTCAACATTCTCACGGCACGCAAGATTATTAAGCGTCCCGTGACCAAGGTGGTTCTTCTGCCAGGAGAACACTCCAACCGTCTTCCTCAACCAACATCCTCCGCATAATTCTCCAACCATCCTCGTCATCTAATCATTTTTAAATCATCTCCATGTTTGTTTCTTTTTTTGTCCATTACTCCCTACCAGATCACATCATGGTTCCTCGTCCACGCAGCGCTCAGGCTTTGGAGAGCAGACGTACTCGAGGTTTAAATTCCTACCGTTGCCGAGTCTGCCGTGGAATCCATCCGCTTCGGAAGTGCCAGAGGTTCCTAAAGCTGAGCGCAGAGAAGCGGCTTCGAGCAGTGCTTGTCAACAAGTACTGCTCAAATTGTCTCGCTCACGAGCACTCTGACGTGAGTTGTCGCAGTGGCGACAAGTGCAAAACGTGCAGCGGGAAGCACCACACGCTCCTCCATATGCACGAGCGCCCTCTGCCGTCGGCTACCAATCAGCGTTCGCGCCGGCAGAATCCGCCAACTCGCCAAGCGCTGGCCCCGGCAAGGCGCTCGGCATCCGCCGCTTCTCAGCAACGCTCGCGCCAGCAAAATCCGCCAACTCGCAGAGCGCTTGCCTCTCCGCCGCGCTCAGCCTCCTCGACACCGGCACCGTCACTGGCGTCCATCCTCCAGCGGCACAGTGTCAACGTCCTGCCGACGGCCATGGTAATCCTGGAGACCGGGCTCAAGAAGTTCGACACAGCCGCCCTCATCGACCCGTGTACGCCGACAAGTTGCATCGACGCATCCCTGGCGACTGCGTTCCGCTTGCCGACTACCACCGTCAGCGACGAGCGGATTTTTACGGCGACGATTCGGTCGAAGCGCGACGACGACTTCAAGTTGGAGGTGGTCCTGAAGGTGGAGCCAAACGTCCGCATCCGCACCCCCATCCGAGAGCTTGCTGACACCGTGGTCAGCAAATACAGCGACCTCCCGTTGGCCGACGAGCGGTTCTATCTACCGGCAAGCATCTCCGTGGTCCTGGGTGCCGACGTCTACGGCAAGGTCATCCGTCCTGGCTTCCACCTGGTCGACGAGGGACTCCCAGTGGCCCAGGGGAAGACTTTCGGGTGGATCCTGTCCGGTGCCTGCAACCAGTCCTAGATGACACGTGGGGTTTCGTTGCAACGCTAGCGATTGCAAGGGGGGCGGAATGTTTACGCCGCTTGCCCCGCTCTTAAATCCCCCGCCCTTCCAATGCCCGCTCTTCCCTCGTTGGGAATGCCTACTTCCAGGCTCTCCCGCTCTCCCGCCTTCCCACGCCCGGGATCTCTCCACAGCGCTCTGAAGCACAGCGCTCATTAGTTTTAAGTTCAGTTCTCATTGTAAACTCTACGAAATACATCGCCCGGCCGGTCCGCGCTAGTTACGAAAAGTTACGTGCGTTCTCTTTTATTTCCCTACGTCGCGATCGCAAAGTGTTTTTTCTCCCCCCCCACAGCTTGCCACCGGCTATTGCAACAAGCCGCAACGCCTCCGGAAGCTGCTTTCAACCCTAGAAGAAATACTTGCGACGCCCCCAATAAACACCGAGGACTTGATGAAAACTTCAAACAAATATGTAGATTGTATTACTGGCTCAAGTTATTTTCAAAATTAAAAGAATATATTAAAAACTGTAATATTTGCAATAAAAACAAATACAATAGACATCCAAAAAAAATTTCTATTGGTGAAGCCCCAATTACATCTAAAGAGGGCGAAAATTTACATATTGATATATATTATGCGCAAAGTCTCATTTTTATAACTTGTATTGACGCCTATTCAAAATTTCTAGTAGTTAAAGAAATCCAAAATAAATTAAATATTGAAAATAAAGTAATGGAACTACTTCAACAATTCCCTCTAGCCAAGGTAATAATGACCGATAATGAACCGAGCTTTACTTCTGCGCAATTTAAATCCTTTGCACAAAGAAGCGGTTTAACTTTACATTACGCCGACCCAAGACACAGTACCTCAAACGGTCAAGTCGAAAGGGCACATTCGACATTTACAGAATTAGGCCGCTGCCTTAAAGAGCAATTTAATTTAACCGACTATACCGAAATTGTAATACGAGCCGCGCAAGAATATAATAAAACCATTCATTCAACAACCAACCAAAAACCCTTCGACATACTTTATAATAAAATTGAGCACGATACTATTCCTCTATTGTTAAAAACTACACAAGAGAAAATGTTAGAGGGACATAATAAGGACAGAAAGGAGAAGGACTATCTCGAAGGGGAAGTTATTTTTGAAAAGAAGCATGGGGAAAGAAACAAGCTTAATTCTCGATATAAAAGACAAGTAGTTAAGGAAAATCTACCCAATAAGGTTATTTTAAATAATAGAAACCGTACTATTCATAAAGACAACATCAAATTTTAAACATTTGTTTTAAATTACAGAAAATGAATTCAAAACAAGAAAGGAAGCTACCTTCGGCCAGCCGAAGCTTATATACCCTTGTAGATAAAAGAATACTCACTCGGTGCAGTTCCAGGGATTCCAGATTCAGCGTTTCGATTTATTTCAATTTTGTTTTTAAGTAGTCAAGAATAAAAACGCCTACTTCCTACAAAGTTACAATGAATTTTCTTATATTTGTTTGGGAGCCTTAAGATATAGTGGTCCGATCCGGCTGGCTCCGACATATGTACTACCTGCAATAGAAAGAAGACCTTCGGGAAAGTTTCATCGCGATAGCTTTAAAACTGAGAGACTAGTTCGCATAGAAACGGACAGACGGACAGACGGACAGACGGACAGACGGACAGACGGACATGGCTAGATAGACTCGGCTATTGGTGCTGATCAAGAATATATATACTTTATGTGGTCGGAAACGTCTCCTTCACTGCGTTGCAAACATCTGACTGAAATTATAATACCCTCTACAAGGGTATAAATATACGTATTGTTGATAATAGTCGCCACCAATTCCGAAATAATGGACTATACGAACCATGATTTTTTTATTTACAAGGATACTAAAGACGTTCTAATATATGAATCTTACGCTGACCTATTCCATATAACTAATCTAAGGGCCGGTTTCTCGAGTCCCTGTCAAAGTCCCTGATAGCTATCTGTTCGAAAAACTTAAAGACCAGATAAACTGTTCGTAAAAACAAATCGGCTTTCTCGACTGCTTTAAGGGGTTATATACCTTTTTTGGGCGAAAAAATTGGGGGAACTTTGGATTTTTTTCAGGTGTGTAGCAATTATTTTATGAAACTGAAGTTATTATTTATTGATAGTACATGTTTTTATCGAAACAACAAGCGTTTGATCTTGAAAATATATGAATAATTTACAAAGTTATGGCAATTCTCTCGGAACCCTTTTTTTTTATAGCGGCTTGCGGTGACCACGATTGCACAAGAACTATTTGATCGATCTTCTTAATTTTTTTTTTAAATTATTCGTAATGATTGTGCCGAGTTCGTGAACGATTATTTTCAAGAATATTTGCTTTTTTTTTGCATACAGTAACAATTTTTCCAAAAAATTGATTTTTCGAGTACTAAAAATTTAATTAATAAATTTTTTTCTGCGAAATCAAAATTGACGCATAAAAACTGAATCGTTCACGAACTCGGCACAATCATTACGAATAATTTAAAAAAAAATTGAAGAAGATCGATCAAATAGTTCTTGCGCAATCGTGGTCACAGCGAAGGCACTTTTGGAAAAACACGACTTTGAGATAATCGCATTCAAAGTTTTACGTTGACGTTGCAACTATTGAAGTCGAGCGCGGCAAAACGCTGTTTTCCTATCGAACTATTATTCGGATCTGTATGAAAATTTGGGAAGATGTTCTCTAGGGGATATACTTTAGGAATCAGCAAAAAAAAAAATTTCGTTTTTTTTTTTAAAAAAAAGGTATATAACCCCTTAATTTATCTGAACGAGAAACAATTACAGAGTGCTGTTAACGCACAGAATTGTGCAAAGAAAAGCGTGCTTCGATTATTTCATCAGCTGTTTGGGTATATTTCAAGGGAAAAGTCAGCTGTGATTTCGATTCTACTTCTTAGTTGGCTTTGGGAAATCAGCTGTCATTCTATCGAGCCGAAAACGCTTAACAGGGACTCCGAGTCCCTGTCAAAGTTAGCTCTCACATTTATGATCGAGAAAGCCAAAATGCCTTAGCAGGGACTTTATCTGTTCGAGAAATGATAGCCGGCACTCGAGAAACCGGCCCTAAGTCTATATAAAAACATAATTCATCTGGAATCAACTCACTTAAATATAAGCAATCAGAATTCGAAGTGGGAAATTTCCTACGACTTAGACTTTATTAAAATTCTTATCTCGCAAATTACACCCAGTAGAGCTAAAAGGGGAATCAACGAATTAGGTACACTTTGGAAATGGATAGCAGGAACACCAGATCATGATGATTTCATAGCAGTTCGTAATAAAATTAATGATTTAATCCGTAATAATAACGATCAATTTGTAATTAATTCAAAATTATTCAAAGAAATAAAAAACCTAACTGAAAATCTTCAATCACTATTTTCAAACCAAGAATTCCCGCTTAGAAAACACCGCCTTCGTCTGCTAACTTACGATCTTATGAATTTAATGGATACAATAACATTAGCAAAAATAGATGTTTTCAACACTAAAATTCTAAACACTGAAGACATCCAGGAAATTTTTAAACACGAACAAAAACCTGTAGTAATTACAGACATATTAGATATTTCTAAATTTAAAATCGCCATACACCAAGAGTTAATTATAATATATATAATATACCCCATTATTACAAACCGTAGCGAAGTGTATAACGCACGATCCATCTCACACCATGATGGAAAACTCTTAATTGATAATCAGGTCGCTAAATGAAAAAATAAGTATTATGTAATCTCTAATTTTAAGACAGAAGTATCACTGCTAAGCAATATAATAATTTCTTAATATCCGAATATCTTATGTCAAACGATTCGGAACTTACTTTTGATAACATTAACATATTGAACCCTTTTATTCAAATTAAACAAACTCAAATCCCAATAACATTAATATTGATCATATTTACTTTAATATATTTAATTATCACAATTTTATTAAAATTCAAAAAATATCTAATATGCAAACCACGACAAGCTCATATTGAAGCAGAGCTCGAAAATATTATATCCAACAATGCAAATACCATTGAAGATGAAATTGTAGTCGAGTTGACCACTCATTTAAATTCGCTTTATCCATCAGTTCCAATGAATCGGGACGATCCAATTTAGGATGGGGGGAGTTATCCAACCCAATATCCCAGGCTCCTTACCCAGTTTGTAAACAACTTTTAGCTGGGAACTTCTTACTCAGCTTTCCCACGAAATCCAGAGCTCTTATTTATCTTACCCACTCCAATAAGAATTCATTATTAAGTTCCAAATGCGCCGCGGTCCATCTACTGTAAACAATTGCGCTTGCGCCACCGTCCCTCTAATATAAACATTTGCGCCGCGGGCCTTCTACTGTAAACTAAGCCGGGTCTCCCAAATGTAAACATTATCATCCGGTCAGCACCCAGCGAGGCCCAAAATTGCAGAGTAATCTGTTTAATCGATTTCCACAATCAAACCAATAATTGCATCACCCAATTTATTCCGACTCTCTTGAGTCCATCTCTTATTCAATTCTTGACAAGTCCCTAGATTCTCTTAAACCGAGGTTTGCTTATCAGATAATCGGCCCTTGATCAGGCAGTCCGTTTTTGCATCCGAATTGATCGGTCGACCCAAGAGAGTATTGTGAGCAGTGAAAATTAAATAAGTTCGGTACTAATAGAAATTGTGTAAACTAGTGAATAAGAAAAGTGAAAAAATAAAAAAGTATTTTTTTCTAAAATTCGCTAAGCGACTTATTAATTTGTATGTCCTGCTGTGTGACGCCGATTCAGACGCCGCCACATAAGCGCCCAAAACCCCACGGAGGGGGGAGGGACGGCATTCAATATTATTATTATATTATATTTAATCAATATTCTAATTAGTATTACTACGTTATCGATAACCCCAAGCCCATGGAGTAGGTGGGGGAGTTTTGTTATCAATTATATTCACTACTTTGTTATTATCCTTAATAGTTCTAAAGAGAATCTCATGAAGCCACTTTCAGTTCAAAACATAATAATCATAGCCCTAAGAAAAACCATATGCCTTAGTCTATAGATATATAGTAGGGGAGCGAACAAGGGAATAGGGAATAGGGAAAGGTACAGTCGCGCAGCTGTATAACAAAACTCACAGCGGCGACAGTACAGCCGGCGAAAGACAAAACGAGAAGCAACAAACGAACGAAAAGGCAGAGTGACAAAGTATACGTCGTCGACGGCGAAGCCGACGCCAGACAGAGAGAAAGACAACAATAAGCCACGTAGGCCAACGAGATAGCTTGCGACGGAGTGCGAGCGCGTAAACGCGCGATCAGAGAGTCTAGCGACAAAAGCTCACCTCAGCGACAGCGCGGAGGCACGCGCCGTGATGTGAGAAGAAGATAAAAAAAGCCGCGGCTGCGAGGGTCGAAGGCAGAGGGAAAAACGCCGGGAAGTCAGTCGAGTGCGAGTACTGAAACGGATCGGAACGTCGTAGAGAAACCGGGAATATGGATTATTACGCAGAGGCACGGGGCTGTAGGGTAAGCACGTGGTACAGTCTATCACTAGTTTATTTCTGGTGCAGCAAAGAAAGTCTCGAGAAAAAATAAGCAAGAAGCGAAAGAACAAAGTGAATAAAAGTGGAACTAATTAATATCAAAATTGATTGATGCGTGTGTTTCTTTTATTAAAACCGGAAGAAAATCCGCCCGAACTTTTAGTGTCTGCACCATTGCTCGACCTAGTTCTTGGGATCGCCCGAATGTTGTCGTTATTAGTTCTAAAGGTTTTGGATCCGCTCGAACTTTTAGTGTAGTGCCTTGACAAACCCGAGCATATCCAAGATAATACTATAGTCAATACTACCCTCTAGACCTTCCTCAAGTTTCAAGTTAATAACTCTTAGACCCTTAAACTCTACGTCTAGACTACGAGAGGGGCCCATTATTGGACACTGAGCACGCCCCGGGTGTCTTGCTAGAGGTTATAATTGACACGGAACCCCTTCCGGGGTCATATTCGTACTGTCCTGATTGCTCACCCTCTCTTACCTCCGAGATCACGCCAATAAATGCACTAACTCAACCCACATCGTCCACAGTAAGTTTATAAATCTACCCCGGCTGGGAAAACGTCTTTACAATAGCGCCTGAACAGGGACTTTCGTGGGTTATGATCGAGTAAAAATATTAGGCGGATTAAAGCCCCGTGTTATGTATTTGCCGCGGCCAAAGTTGGCAGCTCTGATCTTGGCATTAGGCAGTACTCATTAATGCGTACATACTCCTGCTGGCGTTAAACCTTAAGCTTTCCAGGATTTTCCATATACACACTCTCATGTAGAACACATCTATCTTGGTAATACTCGTGGTTAAATAAACTATATATACACTCGATCAACACACGCTCCCAAATATATAAAACTGGCGACGAGGATGGGATCCACAGTCGTGTGTTGTTAGAGAATTATAGTTACAGCAGTGCGCAAGTCTAAGAAAGATGCGTAGCAATCGCTGGCACCACGTGGTCGCGAACCAACGGTAGATTCGGCAGATAAGGTACTTGGACCACAGCACGTGCCATACAACCGACCTTTTTGCTACCGGCGACCTGTGCTCTGCGAGTAAATGGATGAATCTGGTGATCAAGAAGCTAAAAGCTCCGCCACCGACCCAATTCTTCTTAGTGAAGACAAGAAGGAAGCCCGTATTCAAGAACCAACACGCTACATTACGCAATGGCAAGTGTTGGAAGCTTGGAACCATTCGACGTGGAGCAACCACAAAAATGGACAACGTACATGGAACGTTTCAAGCTCTACGTTTTGACCAACGGAGTCACAGATGAGGCTAGGGAAAAGGCGGCTTTCCTCACATTGGCTGGTCCCAGCCTTTTCGATCTGTTGACTTCCTTGGCCTCACCGAAACAGATAAGTGAACAAGGGACACATTGTGCGAGTGTGTCGCCAATCAGCTGGATCGGAATCTCCAGTTGCGAATTCACGTTTTGTTCCGACGGAAAAGTACAACCATCCACGGACATCGATCAACCAGGTAATAGTACCAGTATCGAACAGAAAAAATATGTATCCATCATCATCAACGGACGCGAATGTTCATTCGAAGTCGATTCCGGGTCCCCGGTGACCATCGGAGTCATCACTTAACCGCATCTGGCCTAATGAGAAGCCGGCCTTGGCCAAATGTAACTTGGAATTCAACGATTATCAACGAAACGCTATTCCAATCAGAGAAATTATAGATGTGTCAATAGTCTACAACCGTCGTAGGATTGACAGTCTACCGATCATCATTGCTGAGGTCAACAGCTCGAATCTCGTTGGACCCAATTGGTTCAACGCAATGGGTATACGAATAGAGAGAGTATACGCCATCAACCACCGCAACAACATCGACGAAATTTTGGATAAGTACGCTCACCTATTCTCATCGAAACTCGGCCGCTATACGGGTCCGCCGGTTTCACTCCACATAAATCCAGATGCCCCACCCATCATAAAGCATATGCTTTGCCATAAAGCATATGGTAGAAGAGGAAATTGATCGTTTATGCGAGCAAGGCATATTGGAGCCTGTAGAAAAAAGTATGGCTCAATTCGCATCTGTGGCGTTTACAAGTCGACGCTTAATCAAGCCATCAAACCCCACTGCCATCGAATACCAGCAGTCAGCACTCTGTTGGCATCTATAGAGGGCGGGTCTATCTTCGCCAAGATCGATTTGGCACAGGCCTATCAGCAGCTCGCGGTAGACAACAAATCCGCGATGCTACAGACACTTTCGACACACAAAGGCGCGTTTAAAGTAAACAGACTACAATTTGGAATCTCAGAAGCTCCGGGCATTTTCCAGAGTTTTATCGAGAGCACCCTACAACATATTCCTGGGGTACTACCCTATTTTGTCGACATAGTGGTTATGGGGAAATCAGAGGAACAACTCGCTCAGAGACTGGAAGAGGTACTAGACCGATTGGACAAAGCCGGTCTTCGACTCCGAAAAGACAAGTGCAAATTTGGCGTATCATCCGTCCAGTTCCTGGGATTCCAAATAGATGATATGGGCATACGCCCATCAATTGAAAAAGTAAAGGCGATCTCAGAAGACCCAGCACCGAAGGACAAAAAGCAACTACAGGATTTCCTGGGTTTTAAAAATTTTTACCACGCAAAAGGCAACAGTAGCGGAACCATTACACCGTTTACTAGACAAAAATGCACACTGGAATTGGCGGAAACAACACGACGTGGCTTTCCGAGAACTAAAACGGCTCGTGACATCAGACGACCTGCTAGTCCACTACGACCCAAAGTCACCATTAGTACTAGCATGTGACGCATCGCCCTACGGACTAGGGGCAGTCCTCAGCCACAAGAACGCAGATGGGTCGGAGAGCCCCATTGCTTTTTACTCTAGAACACTCTCTAAAGCCGAGCGTGGATACGGGCAAATTGACAGAGAAGCGCGCAACAACATCGCGGGAGTTAAAAAATTTCACGACTACGTATACGGTCGTCAGTTTACTCTAATAACCGACCATCGCCCACTGTTGGGAATCTTCGCGAGAGGCAAGCCAGTCCCAACAGTAATTTCCGACACCATGTTGCGCCGCTCCATTTTCTTACACGCTAATAATTTTGAACTGATACACCGAGAAGGAAAGAAAATGGGCAATGCAGATTTCTTAAGCCGTTGTCCGGTAGAACCACCATTACCGAAAAAAGGACCCCAGGACATTTTGATGTTGGAAATTTCGGCAATATCATTGGTTAGCGCACAACAAATCGCATCACAAACGGCCAAAGACCCCTTATTATCCAAAGTTTTGAGCTGGGTGTTAAGGGGATGGTCAGGCCAACAATCGGATAAAGAAACACAATTCCATCAGTTCTACATCCGACGGAACGAACTCTCTGCCATAAGAGAAGTTCTGGTATGGGGGAATAGAGCGGTGATTCCACCCAAACTTTGTGAATCAATTCTACAAGCCCTGCATGCCCCACATCCCGGCATTGTAAAGATTAAGTCAATAGCGCGCAGCTACGTATGGTGGCCCAACATGGATGACGACATCGAAGTCGTTATTAAAAAATGCGGGGTTTGTCAGCAAAACCATAACGAAGAACCAAAAACCGAAACTCACCACTGGGAACCAGCAAGAGGACCTTGGTCGCGCCTACACTTAGATCATGCCGATCCATTCCAAGGGAGACCATGTCATCGGACCCGAACTAGATCCTTTTGCGTTTGCTTATCTGGATGATATAGTGGTAATCGAGACTTAGCAGAGCGCGCACGTAATCTCCAAGAGGTATTCCGAAGACTCAGAGTGGCTAACTACGGATTAACGAGGAAAAATGCTCGTTCTTCAAAAGGAAACTCAAGTATCTACAGCCATCCACATCCTTGAAAGAACTTAGGCGGTGTCTGGCGATGGCCTCATGGTATCGGAGATTTGTACCCAACTTCGCGACGATCGTACAACCTATGACGAAGCTACTACGCAAGAGTACTAAGTGGCACTGGGACGCAGAAGAACAGTTCGCATTCGACGAACTTAAGGACCGGCTTACGAGTGCCCCCACTTTAGCTTGTCCAAACTTCGACCACAGATTCACAGTCCAGACAGACGCAAGCGACACTGGATTGGGCGCGATATTAACTCAGGAGACAGAAGGAACTGAAAGAGTTATCGCCTACATCAGTCGTAGACTAGAGAAAGCCGAAGAAAACAATACCACGACTGAGAAAGAATGTTTAGCAGTCGTGTCGGCTATACGGAAGTGGCGCTGTTACCTCGAGGGATATGAATTCACAATTATTACAGATCACCTTGCGTTGAAGTGGTTGAATTCAATCGAAAGTCCATCAGAAATTTACAGCAATTTCGATACTCGGTGACCTATAGGAAAGGATGCCAGAACGTCGTTGCGGACACTCTGTCCCGCCAACCCCTGGCCGTACTCCAACGAACGGAAGAAGATGAGGAAGGATGTAAATGGTGGGTACAAAAACGAGAACAAATCTTGGCAAATCCAGAGGAGTTTCCCGACTTCGCTTATGAAAATGGACAAATCTATCGCCGTCTTGGGACTCGACCAGACGACGCGGATTTCGTACCATGAAAGCTATGCGTAGCACATCATCACCGGAGACGGGTATTGGAGGAAGGCAACCACGGTGACTCTACTCAAGGCATTCCCCGAACATAAGTTCGGACATTTTGGAGTCCCCCGAGTATTCGTGTGTGACAACGGAGCACAGTTTACGAGCCGTGCCTTCAGGGAATACATACAAGAACTCGGGTGCGAGTTACAGTACACGGCACCATACTCACCACACGAGAATCCAACGGAGCGGGCGAATCGCACCGTCAAGAATATGATCGCCCAATTAATCGAAGGCGAACAGTCCGGTTGGGACAACCTTCTTCCTGAGATGACCTTAGCAGTGAACTCAAACATTTCAGACACTACCAACTACAGTCCTACGTTTTTGATGCATGGTCGCGAACCGAGGATGCCCAAGGCCTTGTACGAAGAAAAGACGAAAGGGAACGGGAACCCGCCTGAGGACTTCGCACATAAGGCAGCCAGGATGAAAGAAGTATTTGAGGTCGTCAGAGTTAATGCAGAACGAGCCAGAGCCTCCCAGATGCGTCACTATATACTGAGGAGACGGGAATGGCGTCCCAACTTGGGCTCACTCGTGCTGGTCAAACAGCATCATCTGTCAAAGGGAGCTGACGGCTTCGCAGCAAAGTTGGCGCCGAAGTACAACGGCCCATTCCGGGTAGTCAAATTCATATCGCCGAACATCGTCCGAATCCAGAAGCCCGGAGAACCCAAGAGATGAGTGGCCGACATCGCAGAGCTACGACGACAACTATGGACCGATGGCAAGGCGAAGAAGAATCGGACGAAGAACACGACGAAGACGGAGTGTGGACGGCCAGCTCCGTATGGGAGAGAGAGGACTACCACTGCGCAGCGATACCCGGAGGCTATCGCGTCACTCAAGTGCGGCAAGTCACTATGGACATTGTACCACCACCAGGAAGGGAACCGGCTCACCGATTCGAGGCCTACTGCCGACGAGCTTTCGCACCCCCCTTGGCCGAGCGTCCGGCATGGAGAGCGCAGGACATAGGTCATAACGACGACGACGGGCGCAACGAACCGGTGGCCCAAGAGTCACAAGTAGAAACGGCCCTACCCCGCGAAGCTCCCGGAGGTCATCCACGTAATCTGACAACAGAAAGGGCTACGAACGACAACGACGGGCGCAACGAACCGGTGGCCCAAAAGTCACAAGTAGAAACGGCCCCACCACCCGAAGCTCCCGGAAGTCACCCACGTAATCTGACAACAGAAAGTTTAAAATGGATATTTTTTGTCACTTTGAGTGATGGTTTATGCCATAAAAATAAACCGAAACATCTTTTTGAAAATGGGAATAGTAAATTTGAACCCTTGACTATTTTTACAAATTTTTTAATTAATTTTTTTTTTAAGTATTTAAAAAAAAAAATTTTTAAGAAATACTTGTAAAATTTGACGTTTTGCTTCAACCGTAACCAACCATAACCATTTTTTTTTTTAAGTTCTTGAGATATGTACCTAAGTCCCCACCAAGGGGTTTCATGCCCCGTTCTGCCCCAAGACAGTTATTTTTATTCAAAGTTGCACGGTATTTCACAAAAAAATCGTTTTTATTTTTTTGAATGTCAGGTGTTGGAAAGCTGTTTCGGTTAGTTGTTGGTTCAGCTGTTTCGCTCATCTGCTTTAGTCAGCTGTTTCGGTCAGCTGTTTAGTGCACTTGTGATTTAGTAAACAAAGTAAATAGTCAAATTTAATCTCGAATACTTCAATTAAACTCACGAAAAAATGGAAAACGAAGAACAGCGTATGGAATAGTGTACTGTTGTTAATAGTGAACGTCTTATTGTGCAATTCTTCATTAGATAGAATATATGTGAGTCTTTGTAATATGTGTTCAGGTCTTTAGCTAGAGAGATTGTTTGTAACCGGTCAATATATGTTAAAACATATATTTTTCTAGATTTTTTTCTGACCATTGCATTTTTACGCCCGCTATTTTAGAACTTTGCAATTCAACTGAATTCACTCACCTTCAGCTATATAATGTAATCAATGACAGCGGCAAAACGACCTATAGCGAAAAGTTTTCGTTCTTATCTGAATATATAAAGAATATTGTTAAGCCATCGGATGAAGATATAGCAGAATTCGAGCGCAAAATGGATCACTTCATCCGTGGGTTTAAGTCTCGTTGGTTGAGATCAAGTCGGACCCACAGTCGATTTGTCAATTCCTATGCGGAATGGCTAAATTCAAAGATTTAATTTAGGGCAAAAGAGTCGAAGCGCGGAAGAAAAGAACTTTATTTTGAGGAATCTGGCGTAGACGCCAAATTAATGAAAACCAAAGCTTTAAGAGAGAGCACTCCTTTGCCGAAACTAGCATTTGCCACTCAAACCCAGTTGAGGAAATGTGGTAATATTAATGCGTCCAAAATAGTTAAAGCCGTGGCTGTTACTTCCCCAACAACTGCAACGAGCTACAAGAACATTGTTGACAAAAGTTTGGAGATCACAATGCTGCCTAAAGAAGACGCATTGGCTGTGTTGGTTGATGCAAAGTTGTCCAGGCATCAATATAACATTATTCGAAACGCAGATCCACAAAAATTTCCATCCTACACAATTGTTCAAAAAGCAAAGCAGGATTGTTATCCCAAGAAGTCAGACATAACCATAAGCGAAACCGAAGCTAAAATAAAGCTACAGGCTCTGCTCGATATCACAGCTGAACGATTGATTTTACTTCAGGATTGTGTTATCAATAATGCAAAATGCGATAATGAGAATCTTACACTCATTTCAAAATGGGGATTTGATGGCAGCTCGGCTCATAGCTCTTACAAGCAAGCATTTTTCAGTCCTGAGGGTAGCGATTCGTCAGTACTAATAACATCAGTTGTACCTTTAAGACTTATGTACAAGAGCAAGGTGCTTTGGCAAAATCCAAGACCATCATCTACAAGGTTTTGCCGACCACTCAAGATTGCCTTTATCAAGGAAACAACAATTGTTTCACAAGCAGAAAAAGACAGAGTAATGGCTGAGATTGGACAACTAACGTTGACAAAAGTATGTTTTGGAGATAGGCATCTAGAAGTCAAACATGAGTTGATTCTTTCAATGATAGATGGAAAGGTTTGCAATGCTATACCGCACACCACTTCGACGCAAAAATGTTATTTGTGTGGATCTACCAGCAAGGGTTTTAATGACATTGACCGGATGATAAACATGCCAATTGTTAGTGAGAACTTACATTATGGTATTTCAGTATTGCATGGATGGATTCGATTTTTTGAATGCCTCTTGCACTTGTCGTATAAATTGCCCATAAAGAAATGGCAAGCAAGATCGGAAGAGGACAAAAATACTGTTCAGCAGACCAAAAAAAAAGTACAACAGATGTTTAGATCTGAGACCGGGTTAATAATCGATGTTCCAAAGCCCGGTTTTGGAAATTCCAATGATGGCAACACCGCGCGTCAATTTTTTCAGAATGCGGAAGTTTCTGCAAAAATTACTGGGGTTGATCTCCAGCTAATAAAAAGGTTCCAAATCATAATGGTTGTCGCTGCATCAGGTCATGAGGTTAACATAGAACTATTCGAAGAATACGCTCATGAAACGGCTAGATACTGTGTACAATTGTATCCGTGGTATTATATGCCACCAACAATACACAAGTTCTTAATTCACGGTGCGGAAATTATTTCGAATGCGTTGTTACACATAGGCCAACTGTCAGAGGAAGCTCAAGAAGCTCGGAACAAAGACTTCAAAAAATACAGAGAATGTTATTCGAGAAAAATGGATAGGGTGAAGAGCAACCAGGACATTTTAAATATGTTTTTGATTAGCTCCGATCCAATAATATCAACCAAACGGAAGTTGCCGAAAAAAAAGGTGCACAACTTACCGAAGGAAGCTTTAACTTTGTTAAAAGAAGCAGAATTTATGAGCGACAAGAGCGATAGTGAAGGCGAATCCGAGATAGAATCGGATTGATTTTTTGATTTTCTTTAAAAATTATGGTTTCCACTAAAAATTGAAGATATACATAAAAACTTTTTTTATTTAATAAATACAAGCTTGTGTTGCTTTGTGTTGTTTTTTCTCATTTTCAGCATATTGTTTTGGGCGCATATTTACTATAAAATCCATCGATCCTTAGTATTCTTAATAGATGTAGTCTAAATAAATACAGAAACGATTCGGGTAAATTTTCAGCGCTATTAATGAACAATTACCAGTTTTTTGGTAAAAATACCCAAATTTTCAAAAAAATCGACAAATAAAAATAATTATAAAAAAAAATATATACTCTACGGAAAGTCCAAATGTAATTTTTTTTTACTTATCTTGATCAAATACAAAATTATAACATTTTCAAATTTTTTGTCGGCTGATTTGATCGTCACTATTGGGGCCTCTCACCCCAGTGTGCGACGGACGACGAGGGACAGCAGGACCAGGAAGTAACGGAAGGAAAACACAGCTACAACCACCGTAACCACAGGCGCCGGCTGAAATATTGCACCTGGAAATCGGTAACATCTGAGGAAGACGAGGACCTGACCGACGGTCAAGCCATCCTCCGCCGTAGGTATGTAGAGTCTCCGTCGACGAACGTCCCAAGTCACAACGACCGAACCTACAGAAGCCCGGCCTCCTACGGAATAGGAATCCCAACCATCGCAGGGAACAGAAGTACGGCCAGGACGAAGATGCCCAGCCCGAAGCGACGGCGGAGGACGACGACGAACTCGATCTGAACCTACTAGGGGAGCTCGACGACACCAACATGGTTCGTCGACGAAATCGAGTCACTGGAGCAGGCAGGAGTCGATGCCCCACCAACCACGTTAGTGGAAGCTCCTGAGACCTGGAGGGTCTGAGGGAGTTTTGGAAGCCACGTTAAGTTCAAAACATAATAATCATAGCCCTAAGAAAACCGATATGCCTTAGTCTATAGGTATATAGTAGGGGAGCGAACAAGGGAATAGGGAATAGGGAAAGGTACAGTCGCGCAGCTGCATAACAAAACTCACAGCGGCGACAGTACAGTCGGCGTCAGACAAAACAAGAAGCAACAAACGAACGAAAAGGCAGAGTGACAAAGTATACGACGTCGACGGCGCAGCCGACTCCAGACAGAGCGAGAGACAACAATAAGCCACGTAGGCCAACGAGAAAGCTCGCGACGGAGTGCGAGCGCGTAAACGCGCGATCAGAGAGTCTAGCGATAAAAGCTCACCTCAGCGACAGCGCGGAGGCACGCGCCTTGATGTGAGAAGAAGACAAAAAAGCCGCGGCTGCGAGGGTCGAAGGCAGAGGGAAAAACGCCGGGAAGTCAGTCGAGTGCGAGTACTGAAACGGATCGGAACGTCGTAGAGAAACCGGGAATATGGATTTTTACGCAGAGGCACGCGGCTGTAGGGTAAGCACGTGGTACAGTCTACCACTAGTTTATTTCTGGTGCAGCAAAGAAAGTCTCGAGAAAAGAGCAATTGTTCAAAACCAAGGGAAAAAATATGCAAGAAGCTAAAGAACAAAGTGAATAAAAGTGGAACTAATTAATATCAAAATGATGCGTGTGTCAATAAATCAATAAATAACCGATAACCTAGAACTAATAGCGAGTCTGTTTATGACCTATAACCCCAACTTTATAACCCAACTTGCCCTGTATTGATTATCACTATGGACGGCAGTCCATGTAGTGACGAAGCGCACCAGGAGAGTGTGCGAAGGCGACTACTATATATACACGAAGAAATGAAAATCTACTGTGATGGTCCGATCATAATGAATGATACACCTATCGAAAGGTATTACAAAAACTAACAGGATTGCGTACCAAGACTCTAAGAAAATCAATTGGCTTGGGAGAGAGAGCGGTGAAAGTGAAAAAGTGAAAATTTCGAAATTTGGAGCTGTTGGGGCCGGTGGGGATAATAGCCCCCTCGCAATGTTTTAGTTGTATTCCTTTTAAAAATAACCGTCGAATGAGGGGTCATTTGTCAAAATCCGACGCTCCGTTCAAAAGTTATAGCCAAAATAAGATTTTCTTCGTCTTCCCAAAATGAAAATTTAATTCTGTTTGTCAGTTTGTCCAAAACATGTTTTTTAAGTTTTGAAAATTTGATATGACGTTCATCACATCGATATAAAAAACTTTTCTATTACCACTTTTGGAAAAACTCGCTAGTTTAGCGGGAAAACAGCTATAAATAGCTAAAATTCGGAAAGCCGTAACTTCTATACTACTAAAGCTACAGACTTGTGCTGCATCTCGTTTGAAAGGTATTTTGAAATGCTATAAACGCCTTTTATATGCAATTTGTGTAAATGTAATAGTTAAAAAAATATGAACAAAAGACAATTTTTTAAAACTTTTTTTTTAGCTTTTTTTTATTTTTCTCAAAAACGGCTCTAACGATTTTCTTTAAAACCTTAAACTGTATAGCCCTTGGGATTCCTTAAATTTTGGTATATAACACATTACTGTAAAAAGTCACGTTTAAAAGTTATTTTTATACGAAAATAGCCACTGTTGCCAGCTCGAACAATTAACGCTCCCTGAGTATTGAATTTTGTGGGAGGGTATCCGAACTGTATTTTAGGGTCATGGAATCAGTAAATTTGCACTTAAGAGTTCCATATAGGAATCTTTTGCTCTACGACTTTTGGAAAAAGCCGCTACTTTAGCGGGAAAAAGCTAGAAATAGCTAAATTTCGTTAGTTTGTAAGTTCTACACTACTAAAGGTACCGACATGTGCCATACCTCGTTTAAAAGGTATTTTGAAATACTTAAACGCCTTTTTAACTTAATTTGTTTAAATACAATGGCTTACAAATTATGATTGACCAATTTTAATTTAAATGTATATATTAGCTCCTATGAGAGCAAATGTAAACAAACAAAAACTTCTGATATCAAATAAAAACACCTCTTAACGAGGTAAAAAACTAGTGAGAACTAGTTTTTTACCTCGTTAAGAGGTGTTTTTATTTGATTGTAGTTAACTAGAAGTTCTGGGTTTGCCCGATTTTAAATAGTAGTTAATAAGAAGTTCTGGGTTTGCCCGACCTACCCCGCCTCGGAAAACGTCTTTACAGCTGTCGCACTTTAAGTGTGGGAAAAGGGGAAAATGAAAATACCACAGCCAACACACTTAAAACGAAACTACCACTCATAACACGCTTAAAATGCGCGGTTAAAAAATATTTAGTCCTTTGAAAACTACTTAAAAAAACATGTGTCTTTTTTAAATCTTTTTAAAATTATTATGGATTGTTTGCATAAGTTAACAGATGGACAAAACAGAAACAAACAGATTCCTTTTTCGACACAAATCCTTACACTAATTTCATTCAAAACATTAGTATTTTGTCCAAAACATATTATTTAAATATAGAATGTCATACTGCGTTGAGCATGTAATTAAATTCCCAATCCATTGGCATTAAAGCCTAGAAACATTATTTAAAAAAAATTTCTTTAAGAAAAAAATAGATAGGATACGAATTTGATTAAATTTACATGTTAAAAATATTAAACTCTTTTTCAATTTCGGAGAGTTTTGACTATTGCTGTCTCGCTCTTACCCAGATAAATTTATGCATTTTTTTTGTATGAATTAAGAGTGCAAAAATATGAATTTCAAAGCAGTACTTTATCGAAAACAACGCAAAAAACTGCCAAAATATTGATTATCATGCCGCGTTAAATTTGTAATTCAATTCCAAATCGATTAGCGTTTAACTCTGGAAAACAAACTTGTTTTCTTAAAAAAAATTGCTAAAACTTGTACATAGCTCTCCAACAACTAATATAATAATTTTGATTAAGATTTAAGAGGGAATATTTTTAATTTAAGTTCGCCTTGAAATGTTACAACCGCTTCAAAATGTGATGGGATGTTTATCTATCCTTCGACAGTTATTTTAAAAAATGAATGCCAGAGGTCCTTTAAAACAAATCCTGTTGATATTGGCCTTGCTACCTCGTTCTACATTTTCTCCTTTGTTAATTGGCCCTGTATTTATACCCGTTACTCGTAGAGTAAAAGAGTATATTGTATTCGTGCAAAAGTATGTAACAGCTAGAAGGAAGCGTTTCCGACCCCATAAATTATATATATTCTTGATCAGGATCACTAGCCAAGTCGATCTAGCCATGTCCGTCCGTCTGTCTGTCTGTCTATCTGTCTGTCTGTCTGTCTGTCTGTCCGTATGAACGCTGAGATCTCGGAAACTATAAGAGCTAGAAGATTGGCATTTTGCATGCAGATTCTAGGAGCTCCTACGCAGCGCAAGTTTGTTTCAAAAAGGTGCCACGCCCCCTCTAACGCCCACAAGCCCCCTCTAACGCCCACAGTTTAGAAGCTATTATGAAAATAGTAACTGATATGTATTCGCTTCGTCAATACCTATCGATTGGCCAAGTAAAAAAATTGCCACGCCCACTCTAACGCCCACAAACCCAAAAAACGCTTAAACCTGGCCAGCGCCTACATTTCCGCCTTTCATGACCAGTAGTACAAATATCTGGCGGTAGATGGCGCAATACAATATACACTAGCGCCATCTAGGATATGGCATTGGAAAAAATCTGCCTTTTTTTCCGTTGTCACTCTAATTCACATTATGTTAATGCAAATTTTAAATTATTTGAAATGGGGCGCGCATTTTGTCTCTTTTTGCTCGTATACGTTTTTCACTTGTGCATTCACCTGCTCTAGAGAGAGGAAAGATGTGCTAGGCAGAATTGAAAGTTCTAGAAAGCCTCTTCTAGAAAGAGATCCCTGGGTAAAAATCGAGCGGCGAAAAACATATTAGAAGGCATATTTCTATTAAGTTGTTTAGCTGAGTAACAGGTATCTAATAGTCGAGGCACTCGACTATAGCGTTCTCTCTTGTTTTTGTTTTTTAAAGATGCAATTTTTAAGCTACTTAAACCGAGTTATGTTTACTCTTTCTAAAGATGTTAATTCTTGATAATTAATTACTTACCTAAGAATGTAGCAAAGCTTATTTTATGCACATGGGTAAATACAAACCAAATACTCTTGGCGAATTTGCTACCGGGGGTTTTTTGGAAGGTATCCACAGTAGACAACTATTATAAGGGAAACAAATATGCGAAGCAATGTTTTGCTTTATGTATTTGACTAATTTAAAAAAAGGAATTGGGTTTCTTCAATTCGATATTACTGCATTTCAGCATTGATATTTTGTTTCAGTATTTTTCTTTCCATTTATTTTTCAAATTGATTAGTGTTTAATGCACAAAGCGTCTTTTGTGCTGCATAAGATATCAGGTTGGGGGGTGCATAAACTAATTGCAATCTAAAAACTCAGGCGAGAAAAAGACAACCGTTTTCCAAGATCTAACATCAGCAACTGCCTTTTATTAGCAGCGGCCAAATAACATAATGTTCTAACAGAGTAATTTACAGAGATTGGTTAATACATGTTAATGAGCTTTGTTTACATTTGTATAGGCAAAGAGAAACAGTATGTAAGACGAAAAATATTGTGAGTTTGACCGAACAATTAGAATTATATTAATAATAGAAGATAAGAAAGGCAGGTGGAAGGGGATGCCGTAAATCAAATTGTTTAAACATTTCCATTTGTTTAAACAATATGAGGGACGTGTAAGAAAGGGTAAGAGAATCAATTGATTTGAATATTTAGTTGTTTTTTTTTAATTCTTTGAATGCTATTTGCATTTTAAAACACAAAAATATATAAGAAAATGTCTTCTATCTGTTGTAGAAATGTAAATGCAATTTTTTTATGCAAAAGGGTATCAGTATTATTATTGGGCGCGTTCAGCAGAACAACATGCTACCTGACCACTGATGGATTTCTCACGATAGTTCTGCTGAACGCACATGATTACTAATCGAAATATCTAAACTTATTAACATAATAATTTGAATAAAAACCATAAATTCGGTGGAATTCTTTATATTTGTTCAGCCATTTTTTAATTTTTTGTATCTACGATAGCTGTGGTCAGTGCTGCAGTTGGGGAGGCAGGAATAATATTTTTTTTTTAAATTGCGCGCGCACTGTTTTTTTGTTTGTTTACTTTTACGTCATTGCAATTTATCATGAGCGTTCAGCAGAACAAACTTAATCACTGATTACTGATCCATCAGTGATCAGGTATCATGTTGTTCTGCTGAACGAGTCCATTAATTTTAATTTCAGGGAATGTAATACATATCACACATATCTAGGGATTGTGTTTATAAAAAACTAATTTTGTGGCTTATATATATTTCGTCCATGTGTGTGTGCAACGGAGCGAAGTAATGTTTTTTACAAATCAACAATTTGTCAATATCTCAACGTTTGAAAACTAATAATACGTTTGAAAACTAACTAATAATAATAGTTTGCTGATCAGTTTTTTGCATTATAAAAACAAGAGAGAACGCTATAGTCGGGTGCCCCGACTATCAGATACCCGTTACTCAGCTGAAGGGAGTGCGAAGAAGATGAAGATAAAAACTTTGATCCTCCGTAACTTTTTAACGAATGGACAGATTAAAAAAATTTCTTCTACATTTCGATAGGTATTGATAAACACAATAGAACTGCATTTTTACTTTTCCGAAATATTGAAATTTTTAAAATCGTATATAAGCGAAAATTTCGACTGTAAAATTCATCCTAATGGGATTTGTGTAAAATTTAAAATTTAACGTTTACTTAAGAAAAAGGCGCAAAAGAAAAGATTTGCGATATAATCGATTTTTTAACCGCGCATTTTAAGCGTGTTATGAGTGGTAGTTTCGTTTTAAGTGTGTTGGCTGTGGTATTTTCATTTTCCCCTTTTCCCACACTTAAAGTGCGACAGCTGTAAAGACGTTTTCCGAGGCGGGGTAGGTCGGGCAAACCCAGAACTTCTTATTAACTACTATTTAAAATCGGGCAAACCCAGAACTTCTAGTTAACTACAATCAAATAAAAACACCTCTTAACGAGGTAAAAAACTAGTGAGTTAATAAGAAATTTTAATTAAATTTTTTTAATCTGTCCATTCGTTAAAAAGTTACGGAGGATCAAAGTTTTTATCTTCATCTTCTTCGCACTCCCTTCAGCTGAGTAACGGGTATCTGATAGTCGGGGCACCCGACTATAGCGTTCTCTCTTGTTTTTATAATGCAAAAAACTGATCAGCAAACTATTATTATTAGTTAGTTTTCAAACGTATTATTAGTTTTCAAACGTTGAGATATTGACAAATTGTTGATTTGTAAAAAACATTACTTCGCTCCGTTGCACACACACATGGACGAAATATATATAAGCCACAAAATTAGTTTTTTATAAACACAATCCCTAGATATGTGTGATATGTATTACATTCCCTGAAATTAAAATTAATGGACTCGTTCAGCAGAACAACATGATACCTGATCACTGATGGATCAGTAATCAGTGATTAAGTTTGTTCTGCTGAACGCTCATGATAAATTGCAATGACGTAAAAGTAAACAAACAAAAAAACAGTGCGCGCGCAATTTAAAAAAAAAATATTATTCCTGCCTCCCCAACTGCAGCACTGACCACAGCTATCGTAGATACAAAAAATTAAAAAATGGCTGAACAAATATAAAGAATTCCACCGAATTTATGGTTTTTATTCAAATTATTATGTTAATAAGTTTAGATATTTCGATTAGTAATCATGTGCGTTCAGCAGAACTATCGTGAGAAATCCATCAGTGGTCAGGTAGCATGTTGTTCTGCTGAACGCGCCCAATAATAATACTGATACCCTTTTGCATAAAAAAATTGCATTTACATTTCTACAACAGATAGAAGACATTTTCTTATATATTTTTGTGTTTTAAAATGCAAATAGCATTCAAAGAATTAAAAAAAAACAACTAAATATTCAAATCAATTGATTCTCTTACCCTTTCTTACACGTCCCTCATATTGTTTAAACAAATGGAAATGTTTAAACAATTTGATTTACGGCATCCCCTTCCACCTGCCTTTCTTATCTTCTATTATTAATATAATTCTAATTGTTCGGTCAAACTCACAATATTTTTCGTCTTACATACTGTTTCTCTTTGCCTATACAAATGTAAACAAAGCTCATTAACATGTATTAACCAATCTCTGTAAATTACTCTGTTAGAACATTATGTTATTTGGCCGCTGCTAATAAAAGGCAGTTGCTGATGTTAGATCTTGGAAAACGGTTGTCTTTTTCTCGCCTGAGTTTTTAGATTGCAATTAGTTTATGCACCCCCCAACCTGATATCTTATGCAGCACAAAAGACGCTTTGTGCATTAAACACTAATCAATTTGAAAAATAAATGGAAAGAAAAATACTGAAACAAAATATCAATGCTGAAATGCAGTAATATCGAATTGAAGAAACCCAATTCCTTTTTTTAAATTAGTCAAATACATAAAGCAAAACATTGCTTCGCATATTTGTTTCCCTTATAATAGTTGTCTACTGTGGATACCTTCCAAAAAACCCCCGGTAGCAAATTCGCCAAGAGTATTTGGTTTGTATTTACCCATGTGCATAAAATAAGCTTTGCTACATTCTTAGGTAAGTAATTAATTATCAAGAATTAACATCTTTAGAAAGAGTAAACATAACTCGGTTTAAGTAGCTTAAAAATTGCATCTTTAAAAAACAAAAACAAGAGAGAACGCTATAGTCGAGTGCCTCGACTATTAGATACCTGTTACTCAGCTAAACAACTTAATAGAAATATGCCTTCTAATATGTTTTTCGCCGCTCGATTTTTACCCAGGGATCTCTTTCTAGAAGAGGCTTTCTAGAACTTTCAATTCTGCCTAGCACATCTTTCCTCTCTCTAGAGCAGGTGAATGCACAAGTGAAAAACGTATACGAGCAAAAAGAGACAAAATGCGCGCCCCATTTCAAATAATTTAAAATTTGCATTAACATAATGTGAATTAGAGTGACAACGGAAAAAAAGGCAGATTTTTTCCAATGCCATATCCTAGATGGCGCTAGTGTATATTGTATTGCGCCATCTACCGCCAGATATTTGTACTACTGGTCATGAAAGGCGGAAATGTAGGCGCTGGCCAGGTTTAAGCGTTTTTTGGGTTTGTGGGCGTTAGAGTGGGCGTGGCAATTTTTTTACTTGGCCAATCGATAGGTATTGACGAAGCGAATACATATCAGTTACTATTTTCATAATAGCTTCTAAACTGTGGGCGTTAGAGGGGGCTTGTGGGCGTTAGAGGGGGCGTGGCACCTTTTTGAAACAAACTTGCGCTGCGTAGGAGCTCCTAGAATCTGCATGCAAAATGCCAATCTTCTAGCTCTTATAGTTTCCGAGATCTCAGCGTTCATACGGACAGACAGACAGACAGACAGACAGATAGACAGACAGACAGACGGACGGACATGGCTAGATCGACTTGGCTAGTGATCCTGATCAAGAATATATATAATTTATGGGGTCGGAAACGCTTCCTTCTAGCTGTTACATACTTTTGCACGAATACAATATACTCTTTTACTCTACGAGTAACGGGTATAAATACAGGGCCAATTAACAAAGGAGAAAATGTAGAACGAGGTAGCAAGGCCAATATCAACAGGATTTGTTTTAAAGGACCTCTGGCATTCATTTTTTAAAATAACTGTCGAAGGATAGATAAACATCCCATCACATTTTGAAGCGGTTGTAACATTTCAAGGCGAACTTAAATTAAAAATATTCCCTCTTAAATCTTAATCAAAATTATTATATTAGTTGTTGGAGAGCTATGTACAAGTTTTAGCAATTTTTTTTAAGAAAACAAGTTTGTTTTCCAGAGTTAAACGCTAATCGATTTGGAATTGAATTACAAATTTAACGCGGCATGATAATCAATATTTTGGCAGTTTTTTGCGTTGTTTTCGATAAAGTACTGCTTTGAAATTCATATTTTTGCACTCTTAATTCATACAAAAAAAATGCATAAATTTATCTGGGTAAGAGCGAGACAGCAATAGTCAAAACTCTCCGAAATTGAAAAAGAGTTTAATATTTTTAACATGTAAATTTAATCAAATTCGTATCCTATCTATTTTTTTCTTAAAGAAATTTTTTTTAAATAATGTTTCTAGGCTTTAATGCCAATGGATTGGGAATTTAATTACATGCTCAACGCAGTATGACATTCTATATTTAAATAATATGTTTTGGACAAAATACTAATGTTTTGAATGAAATTAGTGTAAGGATTTGTGTCGAAAAAGGAATCTGTTTGTTTCTGTTTTGTCCATCTGTTAACTTATGCAAACAATCCATAATAATTTTAAAAAGATTTAAAAAAGACACATGTTTTTTTAAGTAGTTTTCAAAGGACTAAATATTTTTGTTTTTACGGATATCAAGGGAAAAAATTCTGATAAAATGTTTTCCCGGTTTATAGAATAAAAATTAAGAATTTTTTAAATGTAAAGTAAGTACCAAAGATAAAGCAATGCTTAATTTTCAATTTTAATTTCCGCAGGCGAAGTTGGTGGCTACAGACCCTGCTAGTTATTAATATAATTCTAATCAAGGTTTTCACCTTCGATGGAAACAAAAATACTGAAGCAAAACATCAATGGTAAAATACAGTTACATATATGAAATTGCTTAATGCCGTTTTTTAAATAGTCAAATACATAATGTAAAATATTATTTCGCATAAATATTGGTTTCCCTTATAAGAATTGTTTCCTGTGGATACCTTCCAAAAACCCCCGTTAACTAATCCGCCAAGAGTATTCGGTTTTTTATTTACCGTTTCGTTACCTATAAAAAATATTCCCTCTAATTTCATAAGTCTTTTTCTTATGCATGTTTTTATATATTTCTTAAGTAGTTTGCTGTTGTTTTTACGGAAATTAAGAAAAAAAGTTATGATAAAATCTTTTCTCGGCTTATAGGCTAAAAAAACGAATTTTTTAAATATAAATAAAAACCAATTATAAAGGTATGCTTAGTTTTCAACTTTAAGTTCTGCAGACGAAGCTGCAGGCTACCGACCCTGCTAGTTAAAATAATAAAAGCATTCAAGAACTACATTGGTAATACAAAAAAATTCAATGTCTGCGTCAAACCCGAATAAAAGTCGTTTAAATCTGAATTTATTTTTGAAAAAAAGGAGAGAACAAAAAAAGATTGACAAATTTTTAAACTTTTTCGTCCTTTTGCTACAGAAAAAATCGTACTATAAAGAAAATCCATAGACTGCTTTACGTCTCTTTGATAATTTTTAAAAAGAATTATTTTTTAAGGGCCGAACTGTAAGAATGATGGTTAAAAAGTAGTTTTAGCATATAAAAACAGGTTTATACCCTTGCGACTAGCAAAAATAACACTGAAAACCTTATTATTTAAAAAAGGACAGACTTCCGGACAGGGGATGTTTAAAATTTTTTCCGGATGAAGCCGTTAAAAAAGGACAGATCTGTCCGGAAAAAGGACAAAATGGCAGAACTGGTACAATATGCGCTTTATACATATATTTATACCCGTTTACTTGTAGAGTAAAAGGGTATATTGTATTCGTGCAAAAGTATGTAACAGCTAGAAGGAAGCATTTCCGACCCCATAAAGTATATATATTCTTGATCAGGGTCACTAGCCGAGTCGATCCAGCCATGTCCGTCTGTCCGTCTGTCTGTCCGTATGAACGCTGAGATCTCGGAAACTACAAAAGGTAGAAGGTTAAGATTTTCCACAATATTGTTGGGCTTTCTAAGCAGCGCAAGTTTATTTCAGCCTCTAACGCCTCTGGCCCCCACACCTTTAAAGATTTCCGAGAAGTATAAATGCAATTTTGTTGTGTATATTTAAACCTATCAAAATGTAGAAGATATTTTTGAAATCGGACCATTCGTTAAAAAGTTATGCGCAATCAAAAAAATGTTATATATATATCTCCCTCGCACTCCCTTTAGCTGAGTGAAGGGCATTAGATGGTCGGGCGTTCCCTCTTGTTATACCCTTGCAGAGGGTATTACACAGAAAAAAATATGACAAAATATCAAATTGATATTTGTTGGTTATTTTGATATTTTTTAAGATCAAGTTTTGTCATATCATTCTAACATGAGGGTTGTTGGGGCTCTATAAAAAGGTCGAGCGTGACTCCGCCCCAAAGCCACGGCAAGGCCACTTCCGACCCAGGGTTGCCCGGCCCTGGGAAAGCTCCGTTAAGACACAGCTGGATTTACCCCTCAGCTGCGAACCTGAAAGTCAGTGGGCACGGGTCGCTTGTGTGAGGGTGCGATTTTTAGAAGACGTTATGTATCTGTAAATTTAAATCGAGCGCTATACAACCCATCTGGTAACCCTAAGTTAGCTAAGTTGGCAGGACCCATCTTTGGTATTCGCCCCGAACAGCCTATACGGCAACCGTGTGAACGTCAAACTTCCAACCATTGCAGACAACTTCCCGTGCTTCCAGCGTTCTCTTTTCACAACCATTCGGCGAAGCCAGACGTAAAAATTAAATTGCTTACAAAATAATTACATAAGTGGTGGTTTGCACCCAATCCCGGTTTAGTGTGGTGATATTAATAGGTATTTATTCCTAAAAGTTACCGAATGCGATCGTCCCTAACCTAATCATCTGCAGATCCCCTAGCCAACGACAGGCAGCCCACGCGGCGTTCACGCCTGTGGCATTTGCTTCTGTACAACAGAAAACCCACCAGTAGTTGCTGCCGAAGCCGTAGGAGCCACCTGCGGCAAATATCTGAAGGCTGCCAGCATCGGTCAAGTTGACGACACGCTGTCGCATCCGCCAGAGGCTGCGCGTCCAACGACCACCACTCTGCTGTTGGAGGATTATTAAAACTCACATAATACTCGTAAAACCAACCAAATAAACCAGCTTATCGGAACAACAACAACATACAACCCTAGAATGTAATCCCGATCGAAACTTTCTCGCTGCCGACCGCTGGTCTGCCCACGCGGCTCGCATCGGCATGCTGCACGCTGGTCACTTGGACATAGTTCGGTGGGCGTAGATTGGTCGTGCCACGTGATCTGAAGCGCCTCTAGCTTCTAACCTCGAGCGCCACCTCGTGGTTGCGACCCAGCGGATAACCTTTAGAGCAGCCAGATGAACTCCGTTTCAAGGACTAGATTACTGTAGTTATAAATTCCCTATTATTAGTACGATCAGGCGAGCTCTACGTCTACGTTCATAATCTCTTGTATGGAAGCCGCCCAATCATAGTCGTACATATCATCTAATTTACCTAACTTCTGGAGATTCCAAAACAGCACACCGTCATCTTCAGGCCTGTCGACAACGGAGGAAAGCAGCTGATTCGTGAGTACGGCCTAGCTGAGTTTTTATGAGTAAGCGATGATATGACCCCTACCGATTGATTTACCTTGTTTATAAAAGCGGTGTAAATAACCAACCCAAAAGATTTGAACCCCAAAACCTATATTAGAACTCTCTCTGTTTTAATTACATACTCATTTATATAATGAAATAAGCGCGATCAAATCCTGAAGTAATATATTAGACTGTAACTTTAATTGACGGACATACTGCCGAAATCCAAATGTAGTAACCGCGTGTCACAAACTGAATTTTGTATGAAAAATTAATGGAATCGTTTTTGTAATGAATTTTGGAGCCGAATCTCAGAAAACTTCCCCAAAAAGGAAGCCAAATACATTTTATAATTTACCACGCATTTGAAATCAACATGGAGTAATTTTCTTTTGTAGGGGCACATAAGTATCACACGTCGACTCTGAATTGGGTAGGATCACGCAATTTTCTTAGATTCTACAGGTTGGGTGGACCAGGAAAAGGAGAAAAACCACATCTTATTTCTTCTGTCCAATTATAAGAACGCGTCTTAAGAAATATTAACCTGGTTTAGACTTCCTAGTATTCCTGACTGTCTACAACATTTGTTCATGTAGCGCCTATGTGGAAGCAGCCCCAAACGACCCACACCATTTTCCCTGAGCACGGCCGGAACCGTAAAGTAGACAGAGGGACTGCTGATGCATCACAATCGTGCACGTTACAAACTTCAGCGAAAAAGGCAGGTTGAGGGACTGAGAAAGGAAAAAAATCCTAAGCGATTTGTTGATGCTATTGATTCGGTTAAGAACATAAGTAACGAATCAAAAACATTTTGCAAATTACTTTTAAGTAGTCGACCAAGAGAATATTCCTCCGATGGGTAAGAATTTCTCAACTGCGCATATGAAATTTTAGATTTTCTTCGAACTCGGGTACTTTGAAGAGTTTGCTTTGGTTATCACCTGTGATTTTTTTGAAATTTTTTGGTGTCCATTTGTGGGCGCTATGAAGTTTTGAAGATAAGAACTTAAAAAATGTTCTCAAACTTCAAATTAGTATATCTCGAGAAAGGCTTAGAAGAACAACGTGCAACTTTACACGTTTTTAAATGTGTACTGGGGGAGATAAAAAATAATTTTCTTAAGTTTTTTATTGTCCAAGAAGTGTGAATTTTAATTATTTTAAATTTTTATCGCGGTTTTGAATGTCTTCTTCATCCTATAAAAGAAACTTAACTATCCAAGATTGTCCATCTCATAACCAACTTAATTTACCCGAAGAAACATTTTTGTTCCTTTTCATCATTTCCAAGATATATATTTTTATACCCTTGCAGAGGGTATTATGATTTCAGTCAGAAGTTTGCAACGCAGTGAAGGAGACGTTTCCGACCCCATAAAGTATATATATTCTTGATCAGCATCACTAGACGAGTCGATCTAGCCATGTCCGTCTGTCCGTCTGTCCGTCTGTCCGTCCGTCTGTCCGTCCGTCTGTCCGTCCGTTTCTACGCAAACTAGTCTCTCAGTTTTAAAGCTATCGGTATGAAACTTTCGTAAAAGTCGTATTTCTATTGCAGGTAGTATATATGTCGGAACCGACCGGATCGGACAACTATATCTTATAGCTCCCATAGGAAGGATCAAAAAAAAAAAAACGTAAAACGTAAAATTAAATGGAAATTAATGGGAAAAAAATTATATCTTTGTTGGTTTTTATTACATTCCCTTCTACTCTGGGATATGACTATTTTGAAATATTTCCGAATTTCGATTTTAATTTTTAAAAGATCGAACTACTATATCATATAGCTGTGATAGAAACGATCGAAAAATTAATGTGAAATAATAAGAAATTTAACATTTTCGCGATTTGTAAATTAATAGAATGATCTGCAAGGGTATATAAGCTTCGGCTTGCCGAAGCTAGCTTCCTTTCTTGTTTTTTATATATTTCTGAATTTCGGTTTTTTTGTTTTTTAAATCGGATCACTATATCATATAGCTGCCATAGGAACGGTCGAAAAATTAAATGGAAATTAATGGGAAAAAAATTATATCTTTGTTGGTTTTTATTACAGTTCCTTCAACTCTGGGGTATGACTATTTTGAAATATTTCCGAATTTCGATTTTAATTTTTAAAAGATCGAACTACTATATCATAAAGCTGTGATAGAAACGATCGAAAAATTAATGTGAAATAATAAGAAATTTAACATTTTTGCGATTTGTAAATTAATAGAATGATCTGCAAGGGTATATAAGCTTCGGCTTGCCGAAGCTAGCTTCCTTTCTTGTTTTATGCGAATTTAGAAAAACCCTATTTACATTTCCAATGAGTACAATTCTTACATGTTTAAGCTAAAAGTTTGCAGAACTCGATTACTTACTGATATTATGCACATATATTAATATCATAATTTTACCACCGTCCCTACATATAGCTGCCATACAAATCGATGGATTTTCTTATTGTTAAGAAGGTAGGCTTTGAAAAATTGTTTTGTTTCAGATTGTAATTTAAATTTTTCAAAGCCTACTTTCTTAACAATAACAAAACCCATCGATTTGTATGTAAACCGGAAAATTCTTTGTATTTACGATTTTTTGCATTTAATTAAATCATTAAGAAATGGACTTCTGACATGTGACTTTTATACGCCAAACGGGCAGGTTAGTTTTCAAGTTATTAAAGAATTGTGGGAAAAAGAAGACCAGCAAAAAACAAAAATGTGTCCAAAACTAACAAGAAAACACATTTTTCCTAACTCTTTTGAAAAAATGAGGGTTAAGTATGCGACTCAATTATTTAGCAAAACAACGAAAGCGGCTTGACGGGAGCAGACAAATCTTTACATCCAAATTAAAATTAAAACGTAAACAATCGATTGTTATTTATTGCACTGTAAACTCCAGCTGCTCTCTCACTCTCTCGCTCTCTTGTCGTTGTTCTTTTTCTTCGTCGTTGACATTACTTTTTGACTCTGGTTGTTGCTCGTTTTGATCGGAAAAGAAATATATTTGTCGTTGTCGTTGTCGATGCCCCGCAATTTAAACCCAAATAAATATCTATTATAATGATTGAATTTACGAGTTATTATTGGAATAAATGAAGCTGCCAAAAAGCTGGCAGCGTCAACACGGCTATAAAATCTATTTGTGACACTGTTAAATTTAAGACAGTCTCAAATGATATTGCTATATCGACTGCATCGTTTGTAGAAAAGGTAGATAAAATTTTTGATTGCATGAACAGTGGCTCCTTATATGGCGACAACTTGTATCACTCTGCTAATCAGCGAATCATTAACCTTTATCAAGTATTTTTTAAGTTATCTTAGATGGTATGGAACTATCTTTAAAATTTGTAATTTTACAGTCTGAAGAACTATTGAAGGATAGTTCGAAATTTTTTTTAATAACAAAGTCATTAAATCAAGATTGTTTGGAGAATACGTTTGCCGTTTTAAGGCAAAAAGGAGGTAATAATAACAATCCGTCTGTAGCAGAGCTTAATGTGACTATAGCAAGAATAATGACTTGCAAAATTATTATTATTATCTACTGAAATTGTAGATCCCAGATCCTGTAGATCCTCCGTGCATGTCTCTACCAAATCAGGACCTTGAAGAGGACAGTCAATTTGATATAAAAACCTCAGATGACATAGCTCAAGTTTGTGAAAAAGAGCATAATAATACTATGGCTAAAGACTTTTTTGGATCTACGAACTTTAATTTGCAATTAGTATCAGAAAGATATTTTATAGGATATGTTGCATTTAAAATACTTCCTCTATTGGATTGTAAAAAATGTATATTTCACAAAAAATACCATTCCGATACGGACTTTAAAAACCTTGTAGCTCCATCACAAGATTTAATGGAAGCCTCTTCGAAGCACATATCTATCTTCTATAAAATTTTTGAGAGTCAGTCGGAAAAGTTACACATAAGGACATATACCTCATAAGTATGCAAAGAGTACTTCTCTGGGGATTGTGGAGATCATAAGCTTAAACTTCTAGATTTTCTTTTATTAGTGCTAATTAGAAAGCACTGTTTTTGGGGTCTAAAAAATGCAGCAAAAGCAAAAAACAATTAAAAACAAGAAAGGAAGCTACCTTCGGCCAGCCGAAGCTTATATACCCTTGTAGATAAAAGAATACTCACTCGGTGCAGTTCCAGGGATTCCAGATTCAGCGTTTCGATTTATTTCAATTTTGTTTTTAAGTAGTCAAGAATCAAAACGCCTACTTCCTACAAAGTTACAATGAATTTTCTTATATTTGTTTGGGAGCCTTAAGATATAGTGGTCCGATCCGGTTGGCTCCGACATATGTACTACCTGCAATAGAAAGAAGACCTTCGGGAAAGTTTCATCGCGATAGCTTTAAAACTGAGAGACTAGTTCGCATAGAAACGGACAGACGGACAGACGGACAGACGGACAGACGGACATGGCTAGATAGACTCGGCTATTGGTGCTGATCAAGAATATATATACTTTATGTGGTCGGAAACGTCTCCTTCACTGCGTTGCAAACATCTGACTGAAATTATAATACCCTCTACAAGGGTATAATAATTGGAGGAAAATAATTTTATTTGTAACCCAAAAAACATAAAACATTCCAAAATAAAAATTAAAAATACTTAAAAAAAAACAAAAACAAAATAGAAAAAATCAATAAAAAAAAAATACAAAATAGAAAAAATCAACAAAAAAATTACAAAGTAGAAAAAAGACAAAATACTCTTAAAAACAAAAAAAAAATTACCCCCCGCAAGAAATTGAAATTCTACAACGGGATTTGATCCCCGTACCGCTTAGATTGGTAGTCAGATGTCTTATCCACTGGGCCAAATGGCAAGCAGTGCCGCGGCAAAATAGATTCCAAGTAGAATCGAGCAGTGCGGGTTCTACTGTTAAAATGCGGGTTCCACCGCTACAACCCGCCATACGACAGACTCTTTTGTATGACATGTCCTCTCTATATATATATAGTTTTTGCTAAAACTTGTACAAATCTCAGTAGGCCTTTTAAAATAAAAATCTCAAATAATGATTATTTACGGTCCCTGGTTATTATTTTTGCTGTGCAAACATTATTTTAACCTTGTTTGTGTCTACGCGAATGGAAACTCACAGAAAGACTCGTCAATAGTCAACATTCCATTTAGAACGTCACTGATTTTAAAAGGTGGGATGTGGATTTTATTATTGTGAGACAAAGCGTATGGATAACTAGTCAATGTGTTATAGGAGAGAGAAGATCTTCCTTATCTTGGCAGGCTATTATACAATAGGCCACGTATTTATTTATTTATTTTAGCAATTGACTGCTAAATTAGACTTGAACAATAAAACTAACAACTAATTGTAAATGTTACACGGTAAACAACTTAAAGTTATCTCAGGGCAGAGGACATCAGAAAAAGTATTGTAATTGTTGCAAAGAACATGAAAAGGTTTGCGTTGAGCGTAGTTAGACCTACATATGGCAAGGGCAAAGGTCGGAAAGACCGTGTACATCTTGAAGAAACCGTGAGATCAATATAGGAAAGCAGAGTTTGTGAATCAACTAAACCGAGAAGAAGCTTATTAGCAAACATAACGATATAAAGAAGGAATGTCAATTAATTGTAGCCTACTTCGGGAAAGTGGCAATAATCTACCCAATGCAAAAATTAAAAATTGCTTTTGTACAGATTCAATAATAGCCTATTGTTCTAATCGGACGCACTAACGATACATACAGAGTCTTGGTAGTATACGGGTCATCTTATTTCTTGCACCATCGATTTATAAATGCTAATACCATGGCTGCAATATGATTATTGAAACACAGTTTGTGATCAAAAAGAACACCAAGGTCATTTGTCACAGAAATTCGATCAAGGATTTCCAAGGTAATATGAGACAAGATGAGAAGAGGAACGTTGAAAAGTCATAACTTTACATTTTGTATTGTTCGAAACAAGAAGATTCTTTGGCACCAATTCGAGATTTCATCAAGGTCAAGCTAAAGGCGCGTGTGCAGGTACCAGTCAGAATAGGACAAACAGATTTTAACATTGTCAGCATACATGAAGATGGAAGAGTTTAAAATTACTTGAGGAAGGTCATTTATAACAAGAGAGAACGCTGTAGTCGGGTTTGTGTCCCGACTATCTAATACCCGTCACTCAGCTAAAGGGAGTGCGAGGGAGATGGATATATAAAATTTTGATTGCGCATAACTTTTTAACGAATGGACCGATATGAAAAATGTCTTCATACCAAATTGCATTTTTACTTCTCGGAAATTTTTAAAGATGGGAAGTGGCGCTCGGCTGAAATAAACTTGTGCTGCGAAGGAAGCCCAAGAATTTATGTGGTAAATCTCAACTTTCTAGCTTTTGTAGTTTCCGAGATCTCAGCGTGCATACGGACGGACAGACAGACAGACGGTTAGATCGATTCGGCTAATGACCCTGATCAAGAATGTATATACTTTATGGGGTCGGAAACGCTTCCTTCTAGCTGTTACATAGGGGAGAGTGGGGCAATTTCGTGAGCATTTTTTCAAAGCTATTTTTTGTCCATCTTGAGACACGTTATCATATTTTTATTTTTATTGTTGAATGCACCAAGCTTTAAAATGTTACATTCCCCTTTTTTTGAATTACCTTGGTGATTTATAAAAAATTAAAAAGTAAAACCAATATACTGGGGCAATCTCGCCACATACAGGGGTAAAATCGCCACACCACTGGGGCAATTTCGTCACCTGAAAAGGGAGTTTAACGCCTGTAAATATGCTACACTGATCAAGCGTACCATTTTTGTTGACGTCCTATATTTGTTGCTGCTGCTGGTAGTCTGTTCGTTAGCCAGCTCGTCAAATAAAAAAAGATGTATCTAAAATAGGTGCGAATTTACCCTAAGCATAGGGTGGCGAAATTTCCCTACACAGTACTTTTTTAGAAATAATTATTCTTCTTTCGAATTTAGGCGCGAAGTTAAACATCACTAACGCAGAAATGCACATTATAGCACTGTGTATTATACAAAAAAAACCTGTATCTTATCCTTTTTCAATTGTGGCATACAGAAAAAATTTCGTCTTTTGAACTATTAAAACACATTTAATATTATAGCTTAATTATCTTGGCCTTCTGTGCAAAAAAAACGCATTGGTTGTGTCTGGCCGTCTTGAAGGACTAAAACAAAAAAAAGAAACATTGACAACATTTGTAAACACATCGTTAAACAAAACACGTTGTGTACGGTTTGACAAGTAAGACGTAATCCATTTTTAAAGTTTTGGAGGAAATCCCAAATGCAAAAGATTTAGCAGATGTAGCGAATGGTTTACCAAATCAAAAGCCTTGCTAGAGTCGGTGAAAATTACGTCGGTTTGCAAGCGGAACTGACAACCTCGATTAATGAGAGATGAAAACTCGAGAAGATTGGTCGTCGTTGTCCGATGTTTAAAAAAACTATGCTATGGTACAGTTGGTGCGTGATCAGGTGTTCGAGCAGTTTGGGAATAGCCAAAACCTTTGCAATGCCTCGGTAATTTTTAATGTCAGACGTTGGACCTTTTTTGTGCAGAGGAATAATGTAGGATTCATTTCAAATCACTGGCATTTATTTACATTTATTTTTCTTTCGTTGCTTTTAACTATTGCAAGCTCATAACAAAATCGTAATAATATATATTAAAAATTAAATTCAAATAAAACATGAGCTAAAAACATAAATGTCTTCATACCGCACAAATATGTAACTAATAAAGATAAGGGGCTAAAATACATTCGTGATAAATATAGCTAACAAATTAATTAAAAACGAACATTCAGGTTTTTTTATTTTTGAAAATATCAAAAAAGTCTCCAACAAAAAAATTAAGCTAGACTACAGAAGATGAGCAAAATATAGGGAAACAAATAAAAATTGGAAAATATAATTGAAAAATGTTTCTTATTCGCTTTTGGTATCTTAATATTAAAAAATGATTAAAATGCGTAATTAATGGCAAACTTAAAAATAATTTTTCAATGCATGCAGGATTGGTTCACAGATAGATTAAATAAATGTGTGATAGGGCTTGCAAGATTTTGGGCACATTGTTCCAAGATGCAGCTCGGAACCATATCGGGACCTTCTGCAAATGAATTGTCAATTGAAGACAACCCATCAAAAATATCACCTTCTGTGAAAGATGCCAGAAAAATATTGTTCGCATGAGGTAGGTTATAAGGATACGAACAACCGGAAACATAGAGTTGTGTAGAGTAAGTTAACTGGAAGAAACAGGGTAATAAGTTTGTAATACCAAGATTAGAAAATTCAGCACTATTACGACAACGGAGGGACGATAGAAATGCGTTAGATTAACGTTTGGAGTTAACGAATGAGTAAAATGGCTTAGGATCAGTGCGGAAGTTTTCCTTGAACTGGGAGAAACAGTTCATGTATCGTTGACTATTCGAGGTATGGAATTGAGAGCGGGTGGAGGAATATTAAAAAAAGTCAACCAAATATCCAGATTTTTTGGTATTTTTAAATAGCCTAGAGCCTAGGAAGCATGAACGACAGAATCAATATTCTGAAATGCATATAATAACAAGAGAGGACGCAACAGTCAGGTTGGTGTCCCGTCATTCTAATACCCGTCACTCAGCTAAAGGGAGTGCGAGGGAGATGGATATATAAAAAGTGGATTGCTCATAACTTTTTAATGAATGGTCCAATTTAAAAATGTCTTTTACATTCCATTTAGCAGGGCACGCAGTCTCTGAATCGGAACTTGGGCTAGAAAACTCAACAGACATAGATAGAGTTAAGTGATAAGGATCTTCCGGAAGGGATATCGTGTTAGCTCTCGACACAGTTGCAAGCGAAGAATCGCTTACAAACATCAGGTCTAGAAGTCTGTCACGGGTATTTTTTACGGAGTTATCATGAGTAGTGTTAGGTAACAAATTTTTGTGTTATCGCAAAGAAGCCATGAAATGAGTGGAAGGTTAAGGTCACCCATTACAATGAGGCTGTCAGCACAGAATATGGCTGATATCACAAGTTGAATGGCAGAAATGTGGCTTGATCAAACGTTAATTTCGGAGCAAGGAGGGATGTACGAGCAAGTTAGGAAAATAAAAGGAGCACCGACGCGGACTTTTGCTGCAAAAAATTCAATTCCATCACTGTTGAAGTAAGGAAACAACTCAGAAAGAAAATCGTTTTTAACTGCTATAAGGACCCCACCCGAAAAAGAAGGACGATCCCTTCTATATGTAATGTACGTAAGTATACGTACTTAAAATGTTGTTTTTACAATGTCAAAAAACAAAACGCCTACTTTCTACAGAGTTACAATGTTTTTTTATTATGTTTTGATTATTCCTATGGGATCCATAAGATATAGTGGTAAGTAGTGCAATAGAAAGAAACTTTTGGGAAAGTTTCATTGCGATAGCTTTGAAACTGAGCGACTAGTTCGCATAGAATCGGACAGACGGACATGGCTAGATGGACTCGGCTATTGATGCTGATCAAAAATCTATATATAAATTATAGTCCCCTCTGGAAGGGTATACAAATTTCATGATCGAAGACAGAAGCCAGGTTTCGGTTAAGGCGATGACATTAAAGTAAAAGGCAGCCCTATTAGTATGGATTTGACTAAGTTTACCCAAAAGACTGCGTAAGTTTTGATAGTGAATGAAGCATATGTTATCTAGTTTAGATAGCTAGAATCTTTTTGCAAAAATTCATGAACTATCGTGTGTTCAGGCCATAATGCAGGTTTAAGAGCTCGGAATAATAGAGAAGCTGGAAGATATATTTTATATGAAGAAATTTTTGGGCGCATGGTTAAAATTAAAAAATACTGTCTTCTCTCTCGCACCGTTTTGCTCTGCTACATCTCCCAACTTCAGTCACCGGCTCTCATTAACGGGTCTTTGCTGAATTGGTCTTTTCGCGCCTTTTTCTTTCTTCTGTGTTTCCTAGCCACACAGCTTTTTGCTGGCACTCATCTTAAGCTTTTTGTTTAAATTTTTCTACATTCTACATTTAACCTAATTCAATTTGTAAACAATGTCTGCCTGCTGTGTTGTTGGTTGGCAATTTATGGGCCATATCACTTCTCGGCAGCCGACTGTTAGTTGCTGGTTATGCGAAAACATTGCGCACGCCAAATGTGCAGACTTTGGGCATAGTGCGGCCCAAATTGCTGATCGTACTAGGTCTAATGCAAACCTGGACTGGACATGCCCTACATGCCTACATATCAAAATTGATATTAGTGCATTTATGAGGCAAACGGAGCTAGAGTTCCAGGCTTTACTTGCTGGATTTACGGACTTATTAAGTCGGTTTAATATTTTTGTTTCCAACTTTAAAGGTCGTGATCAAGTATCATTTAATATATATCGTAGTACTACAATGCCTAATATCTCTTTACATGTTCCAGATCTCTCGAGCAACCTCTCTCTTCCCAGCCCCACTGCAAGCTATGTGTCGTGCGATAAGGACGATCCCATTGGGAACGAGTCATTAACGACCGATGCCAGGGTGCAATCTCGGCCAGATTCGCTGAACGTAGTCTCGCCTAAGTCTTTAGGGCCTACTAACTGGTCGCCGGCTGTTGCCACTTCGGGGGCTCTGCCGCACCTCATTCTCCCTCTAGCTAAAACCCTTGCACCTCCTCCTGTCCCACTTTCTAGCAGGATCCCTAGGAAGAATAGCCATAGCCCAGCTCTCTCTTCTCCGGTACCACTCACTAATATGGTACCTAGGAAATCGATTTTTGTGTCAAGGTTGAATGCAACACTCACAGTCAACGACGTGATGCATCATATTGTCACAAACCTCTCCCTTACCAATCAAAATAGCGTTGACATCACCAAATTTAATTTTAAACAGATAAGAGATTACTCTTTATTTAAAATACTTGTTCCGGCTGGACTGTTCCCCAAACTTCTTGACCCCAATTTCTGGCCTGCTAATATAATTGTTCATGAGTATATAAAAAACAAGAGAGAACGCTATAGTCGGGTTGGTGTCCTAGCTATCTAATACCCGTCACTTGTCTAAAGGAAGTGCGAGGGAGATAGATAGATGAACTTTTTTTGATTACGTATATCTTCTTAATGAATGGTCCGATTTTAAAAATGTTTTCTACAATTCGATAGGTATAAATATACACAGCAAAATTGCATTTCTACTTCTCAGAAATCTTTAAAGGTGTGGGCGCCAGACACATTTTAAAATCGTTAGATGGCGATTGTGGGCGTTAGAAAGGGCGTGGTGCTTGGCTGAAATAAACTTGCGTGGCGTAGGAAGCCCAAGAATATGTGTGGAAAATCTCATCCCATCTAGTTTTTGAAGTTTCCGAGATCTCAGCGTTCATACAGACGGACAGGCAGACAGACGGACAGACGGACATGGCTAGATCGACTCGGCTAGTGACCCTGTTCAAGAATATATATACTTTATGGGGTCGGAAACGCTTCCTTCTAGCTGTTACATACTTTTGCACGAATACAATATACCCTTTTACTCTACGAGTAACGGGTATAAAAATAGCTCCCTTTCCATGACTTCCTCGTTAACACCAAGCTCTGCTTTAAATTCAAAAAACTAAATTTCCTAATTTCCTATCAGAATGTTTGGGGGCTCCTTAGTAAGGTTTCTATGCTTTATAAAAACTGCTCAATTTTCGAAGCCAATGTTATAGTATTCACTGAGACCTGGCTTAACCAATCCGTACACGATAGTGAGATTTTGTCTAATAACTTTTTTGTTTATCGGAAGGATCGTCTGACCCGTAGAGGTGGAGGCGTTCTTATTGGAGTCAAATCCAATTTAACTTCTGAGCAGCGTCCGCTGCTCTATCGCCTGGCCAAGGGCGAAGCCGACGTGGTCCTAGTACAGGAACCTTGGGTAGTAGGAGGCAAGGTTGCTGGACTAGGAACGAGAGAGTATAAGCTAATGCTTGACCCCAAAGAAGGTAAAATTCGAACCGGCATTTTGGCCAAAAGGCACCTAAATATATTTCTGCTTCGTAATTACAGCAACGGAGATAACACCTCAGTAAGCCTGGAGCTCCAGCACTGCTCCATTAGGCTGCTATCGGCCTATATGGCATTCGAAAAGGAAGACCCCCAGACGTGCTAGTCAGAGGACTTTATTCTTAACTGGAATTTATTATTATGTAATAGGGGAAATGTCCCCACCTTCATAATTAAAGCATGCCAAACGATCATAGATCTAACGTTGGTATCAGATTTACTGGTAAGTGCAGTCACAAACTGGTTCGTCTCAGACGAACACTTTTTCTCTGACCACAGATACATAGAAATAATATTGACCCTTGATTCACCCATGCCGGTCGGCTTCGCTAATCCCAGATGGGCCGACTGGCACATGTACAAAGAAGTTCTGACAAATATCCTCCCCATGGTACCGCCAGAAAGCATTATAGGCCCACAAGGGCTAGATACAACAGTAGATATTTTGGCAGAAGCATGCTACTCGGCCTTCAAAGTCGCATGCCCCATAGGGAGACCAAGAGGGAAGAAAAATCCCACCTGGTGGACCCAACAACTATCAATCCTCAGATCAAACTGCAGATGCCTGTTTAACAGAGCAAAGGCAGGAAATGAGGACGCAAACTGGCAGTATTACAAGATAGAATTAGCCTTGTACAAAAAGGCCATTAGAAGAGCAAAACGTACTGCATGGCAAACGATCTCAAGGCTCAGGAAAATACTCTCCAAGACAGCCGCGCCCCTAGGCTATCTCCAGAAAGCAAATAGATCCTGGTCAGACTCTTGCGACGAGTCCTTAGACCTACTTCTAGATGCTCACTTCCCAGGTAGCCAGCATGTAAGCCAACCCCCAGAAAGAATTGCCGGCGAAGGGATCAATACTTCTAGATGCTCACTTCCCAGGTAGCCAGCATGTAGGCCAACTCCCAGAAAGAATCGCCGGCGAAGGGATCAATCTAGATCTCCTCATATCAGACCCCAATATTAAATGGGCCATTCACAGCTTCAAACCATACAAATCGTCGGGACCGGACGGGATAACACCGGCACATATCCAACAAGCAGGACAGCTGGCCATAAATTGGCTCAGCAAAATCTTCCACACCATTCTGGCAGTAGGAAAACTACCAACAGCATAGCGAGAAACAAAAGTGGTCTTCATTCCCAAGGCAAGGATGGCCACCCACAGCAGAAGACTTCAGGCCAATAAGCCTGACATCTTTCCTGCTAAAGAGTTTTGAAAGACTGCTTAGCCTCCACCTGAGAGCCACTATCGACCCGACACAAATGTCAGAGGCACAACATGCCTACACCAAAGGTAAGTCAACCGAATCGGCGTTACACGCCGTGGTAAGCAGCATTCCAAAATCACTCAATAATAAGGAATACACACTGATCGCCTTCCTAGATATAGAGAGAGCTTTCAACAACGTGCTTCCCACAGCAATAACAGATTCCGTCACAGAGCTAGGGGTGGAGGCTCAATTGGTGGGGCTGATCCATAAACTGTTGATAAGGAGAATGGTTACGGCCGTATCCAGACTAGACTAGTAAACAGAGGCACCCCGCAGTGAGGTGTACTATCACCCCTCCTGTGGAATATCGCAGTTAATAAACTACTGCGAATTCTAGAAGGAGGGAGCTGCAAAGTAGTAGCATTCGCGGATGATGTCGCTATCATCTTTAATGGTAAGTATACACAAAACTCTGCGATCTCATGACCGCAAAGCAAAAAATATTATCGGACTGGACGATAAAAAATGAACTCGGGGTAAATCCCTCAAAAACGGAACTTGATCTTTTTACGAATAAGATCCCTCCACTCAACCCACCCATACTAAACAATTGTAATCTCTCTTTTAGCGAACACGGCAGATACCTGGGGTTGGTATTAGAAAAGCGGCTCAAATGGGGCCTAAACAACCAAGAGAGAATCAAAAAAGCAACCATTGCACTTTACTCATGTAAAAAGGCAATTGTGCTAAGGTGGGGCATGTCCCCTAAAATTGTCAACTGGATCTACTCAGCGGTGGTCAAGCCATGGTGGACCGCTCTACAAAAACAATGCATCCTAACTCCTTTAAACAAAGTACAGCGAATGGCGGCTTTGTGTGTTAGTGGAGCCCTTCGAACTACCCCAAACGAAGCGCTGAGCGCGATCTTGAACCTCCAGAGCCTGGACTTAGCAGGCATGGAAAGGGCAAAATCGGCAGCTATTCGACTGAGGGATACAGGGCAATGGTCACGCTAAGATTCTTCAGTATGACAAATCGATACAGGCAAAAACGGATCTATGTAAAACCCGTGAATACAGTCACACACCCTTCGAGGCTCTGATCCAAAGTAGGGAAGAATGGGATCGTGGTTGACCGAGCTCAATAGACGCAATCTGTTTATATACAGACGGCTCCAAACTAGACGGACACGTTGGCGGAGGCATATACTCCGAAGAACTAGAGATCAGGCAGTCTTGCAGACTTCCTGGCCACTGCAGTGTCTTCCAAGCGGAAGTGCATGCTATAAGGGAAGCACTCGTATGTATAAGGGACATAAACACCCAAGACAGACACATAAACATATATAGTGATAGCCAGGCGGCTATTAAAACAACCTATTCGACAAGCACCAACTCCCGAACAATAGCAGACTGTCGCATATTAGAGCCCTGCATGAATCAACAGTTTTCGAGACCTTTTATGTTTCGAAACATTTTTACAGTAAGATTCAAATGATTCGAAACATCTACAACAGTGTGATACTGACGATTCGGTCTCCAAACGTGACTTATAAAAAAAAGCTGTAATAGATAATTTTGTATTAGAAGGTTTGGAAATTAAACAAAATTGTATTTTAATTTATGGATTTCACAAATATTTTATTTTATGTTGTTTCACTAAAATTAAGATTGCTGTTCAAAAACATATTTTCATTCACCAAGCTTGGATTGTTCCCTATGGTGCTCCTTTTTTCACTCAGCAAATGCCTTGCTCGTGAAAATGCCCTCTCCGATGAGGCGCTACTGGCGGGTAATGAAAATCCGTTTTCATTAATGTTCGTCAATTCTAGTTTTATCCTCGATAATTCTGCTTTTTAAAGGTCTTTGATATTTCTTGAGATCGTTGTGGGATGAGGCATGCATGATTTAATGTTGATATTTGAACCGTGCCGCTCTCCGATGTCAACGAAAATTTCTGCCAGGCTGCAGCCCTTCGTCAGCAACCATTGTAGAAGCGCTTGTCGCTGGCTTTGATTTCAAATACAATGAACAAAACCCATATGCCTAAAAGCAGGCAATGGTTTTTGACACCGGCTCAACTTCTGATTAAGCTTCAGTTCAGTTGTCCCAAATAGTCAAAAATTTTGCCGTTTTCATATAAAATAGGAATTCCCTAAGTCAAGGATAAATATTAAGTATTGAGTTAATTTTGTAATAAGAATTAAAATTAATGGAATTTTCCTTTTATAATTTGGAAAAATCGGGAAAAATAAAAGGAAAACTCAAGTCGATAAAATTAGCTAGTTTATGGCTTGGAAGTAGTAGGGTTTTGCTCCTAGTTCCAGGGATGATACCCTTTTTCCAGTGTCACGGTGACACTGGAAACAATCATGGCGTTCGGAAATAGGGTCTATAAGCGATATCTTAACCCTGAGCTCGGCCTATTCGCCGCTGAACCCCCAAGAAGATCACATCGTTACTTTGAAAAAGTCTTTTTTTTAACCCCCCTTGGGCAAGCCTAGCAAGGCTGATCAGCGTGGTCGGCACCAGCAATAAGTATTTACGCCTTTATTGGGTTTTAATAAGGTAACTAATAACCTGCAATGAGCAGCAGATTAGAATTCGAGGTAAATAAGGGTTAATTGTGTTTCCAGGCCATCATCCAAAGACCCAGATTCTCTTCGCCGCAGAATTTTGCTTTTGCAAGTTTAAAAGCTTGTGAGGGCAAAGAGAGGGAGAGGGGCCAATACCAACAGCAAGTCTTGATCATCGGCAGCTAAGCAGTACTCGCCGGAAAATTTTCAGAGGAAGTCGTACGATCGACCGATCCGCCGCCGCTGCGATTTAGCTCGGAAAGTTGCTTAAAAGTAGCTTAGAATTTCGCCGGTAGTTCCGCCAAGTGGAAAAGGCCGAAAAGTGCGAAAAAATCGTGGTTTTTGCCGTGTGCAGGGCGGTTGCATAACCCCCGAAGTGCGGTTACATAACCCTACCAGATAGGAGTTACGTAATGCCTGTGAAATCCCCATAACTCTCACGGGTCAGATTTTGCGCTAATATAAAATCGGTGCAAAAGGTATGGGCGGGAATTAGTGTTAATTTTTTTTATTATTTTTGGTTAATTTATTGAGAAAAAAAAAGAAACCCCTAAGATGAAGAAAATTTGAAGAAAAAATAAAAAGAAATCGAAAATGTGAGAGAATGGTGTGGTGAAAACTAATGTGAAAAATAATGATAAATAATACGCATATTTAAAGGTGGAAGAAGCCATATTTAAGCAGAAAAAGAATGAAGAAAAAACAAAATTATGAAAAGCAACAACCAAAAAAAAAACTGTATATTAAAAAGTGGAAAAATTGAAATTCAAAAAGAAAATATAAAAGTCAAGGGCTAAAATAAAAGTGTCGTGCTAAAATTAAAATTTGGCAACAATTTCAATGGAGGAAATAATTAATATAAAATAAAATAATATAACAAAACCAACCGGACTGGAAATGGAGAGGTAAGTTTTCCAAAATCTATTAAAATGAGTAAACCATCGGTTTCTTAGAGTTTTGCTGCTGAACTAAAAGATAAAACGTAAAGTAAATGGAAAGTAAAGTAACTTAAACGAACTTAAAACCAAAAAAAAAACCAATAAAGCACCCTTGATTACGGCCTCCCTAAAATTTTCATACCGCAATTAAACTTCCAATTTATATTAAAACCATCCGACACTTCTGTTTTCTTTTGCCAACCAAATCAAATAAAACTAAGAATGATTTTACCCCTACATACCCCCACCTATATATATTTATAATAAATACAAATTATTTTTATATTTATCTTTATACCATATTATCTACCCACAGCACCATTCTCTCTCAGTGCTTAATAATAAATAAAATGTGTTAATATCTAGGAAATAATAAAATTTAGCGAGATTTTTACAAGTAATTAAAGTGTACCTGTTTTGGCAGGAGTTACTACTGAAGCTTTTATGAACTTTAAAGAAGGAGAATTATAATGAATAAACTATACGGATTTAAAATGAACAACTGCTAAGTTTCTTAAACTAAGGGTCATGCAGATCGGAAATATGGTAGGGTATTAAGAAACCGACTTGTACAAGGGATCATGATAAAAGAATATTTTTATTAACTGGAGAACATGATCATGGTTGGGAGGGCTATTACACGTTGCTGTAACAACATCAACAGCAGCAACATTCAAGTCAACATGTTTTAGTGGGTTTTGTTTTTTACTGTCGATCGTTTGGCTATCTTTTCTTACCTTATCCTAATGAGAGTTTGCAAATCCCTTTTTAATCCCGATGCACGCGAAGTCAAATAAATTTGTGTATGCAAAGCCAGCAACTGCGAGTAGTACACGTAGAGAAAAACCCCCCCATTGTCCCGAAGGAGCAGAGCCGGTAGCAACGCGTGCAGTGCTACCTCGTAACGACCATCAGATGGCCTCCATAGGATACCCTGTTATTTAACTCGTGATATGCTACAACAAATATTATTTGTGGCGCCCAAACGTGTCGGCCATTACCGGCAAGCCGATTAATTCATGACTATTGGCCATCTCCATCAAATTTAGGCCACCCTTCCCTCACAAACTCTTATCAAACAAACTCTTTCTCATATTTAATTTCATTCGCAGCCTAGTATTTTTGGGTTTAGATTAGCGGACGTTTTCCATGTAAACACGACTCGACCCATCAAAAATGCTAGGGAATTTGTATTTCAGTTGAGATGTCTTGCACGGTTGACTATAGTGTTTTGACTAAGTGAAAGCCTTTTCCCGTGCTTAAGTTTTCTCGACAGTTGTACCCTTCCTTTATTTAGCTATTGACTTCGGCTAATTTAAAAATAATTGCCGCATCTAGCTAAATTATCTGCTTTTCGTAATTATTTTCTAAATTTCTTTTATTTAGCTATTGACTTCGGTTAATTTAAAAATAATTGCCGCATCTAGCTAAATTATCTGCTTCACTTAATTATTTTCTAAATTTATTTTATTTAGCTATTGACATCGGTTAGTTTCAAAATAATTACCGCATCTAGCTACATTTCTTTCTTTCTTATGGTTTTCTTAATTTTTTTTATTTAACAACAAATAAAATCTATCTAAATTATCTCTTTCTATTCTTTTTTTGTTTAGCTATCGAAATCGGTTAGTTTCAAAATAATTACCGCATCTAGCTAAATTTTGTGTTTTTCTGGTAATTGTTGAATGCGTGTATGAAACTCAGTCGTGGTGCGTTACTACTAGAGATCTCTATACAAAATTCAGAACAACGCGTATTTCCGTCCCTAACTAAAACGTATTATACCATTCCGGAAATAAGTGATAGCATGACCCTAGTAATACTGATATTATAATTCACTCCTTCGATTGTATTTCTTTTGGGAAATCTTAATATATATTATTTTGTTATAATTCATTAATCATCATAAACATATTTATAAAACAATGCCTTTGACGCGCAGTCCAGAGAACTTACATGGAGAGGAAAGAGCTTTACATTGTTTTATTTGCACAGAAGAGATTGAGTATACGACGCAGCTGCGAACAACAGATTGTGATCATACCTTCCACCTGTCGTGTTTTAACACTATAGCCCGTACACACTATCCCGTCTGCAAAGCTCCGATCGAACAACCTGAATTCATGGACAACACCTAGGTTGAACAAGCAACAGGTTCTCAAAATTTGAACAGGCAGTCAGACGCTAATACCCCAGAAATGGACGTACAGGACGAGGATCCAAATATAAACAAGTTAGTACAGGCTATAGCAAATGCAATGGGAGCCGCTGCCAGTAAACAATCAGAAGTTCTAACGAGGGCAATAGAGACAGGCTTCCAAGGAATGTCATTGCAGGGGCAAGCAGCGCCCAGTGGTAGCAATAACGGAACCCAAGTTCCTCCACTAAATTCCTCAAATTTAGTAGGCAATGTAAACAGATCGATTAGTTCTCAGTCAGAGGTACCCGACCTAAATCCAGGCCGTATTATTCAAATAATGACCAATTGGAAGTTGCGATACACGGGCAAAGGTGCCTTATTATTAGATGACTTTATTTATCGGGCCGAAGCCTTGACTAGGCAGACACTAGCAGGAAGATCTGATTTGTTGGCTCAATACGCAAGCAACTTGTTCGAAGGCGGTGCAGCCGAGTGGTTTTGGAGATACCACAAGTCAGTAGAATCCATAGTTTGGGTAGATTTGTGTCAGGCTCTGAGAACCCAGTTCAAAGATGCGCGTACAGATAGGGATATTCAGGCCACTATTGATCAGCGCAAGCAAAAACCCAACGAATCTTTTGATGAATATTATCAGGTTATAGCTGCTATGGCAGACCACTTGTCTCAGCCAATGTCAGACTCCTATATGCTAGGGGTGTTAAGGTCCAACCTTTTAACAGAAATACAACATGAGCTGCTTCATGTATCGATTAGAAGCGTGGCTGATCTACGCCAAGCCGTGCGAAGACATGATGATTTTTAAGCAGAATGTGTCCAAACTCCATAATACCTTTATCCGACATGTGCAAAAACGACAGGTAAACGAGATAGCTACTCAGCCATAGGATGAACCATCCGGCGAAGATCAAGAGATCGAAGAAATTGCGGCAATTGAGCTGCAGTGTTGGAACTGCGGCGTACCAGGGCATAGATACCATGACTGCACATGCGAACGCCGAATTTTCTGCTATGGATGCGGAAAGCCAGATACCTATAGACCCACATGCGCAAAATGTAAGACGTCAAAAAACTGGGGGTCTCGAGCACCAGTAGGGAGTGCTCGCAAAAAATATCCACCGAGAGAACCAAAACTGGATTAACAAACGTTGATTCAGTAACGCTTTCAGTAAATAATCAAAATATACCAGATATTCATAATTACCCGGAACTACCATTACATAGCAGAGTCAACAAACATTTTTTAGTAAATAAACACAAGCATTGCCAATCAGGAGTTCGACATCGAATTTATTTTAAAACAATTAGGCAAGAACGCGCAAAGCTGCTTTCATCAATTATAGAAAATTCATTAGACGTTAGGCCATACGCAAAGGTTTATATGTTGGGCGAATCGTATAGTGGTTTACTTGACACCGGAGCATCAATAAGTTGCATAGGTGGATCTTTGGCAAAAGATCTGATAAATGACCAGAAACCCATAAAACCCTTTCGATGTTCAGTAAAAACAGCAGATGGAAAGTCACAGGAAATAATAGGCAAGCTAACCACAGAGGTATTATTCAGGAATCAGGCAAAGGAAATTACTTTCTACATGGTGCCTTCTTTATCCCAAAACCTTTACCTAGGGATTGATTTTTGGATCAGTTTTCAGTTGCTTCCATCTGGTGTCTCCAGCCTTAATCTGTCAACTTTTGATGACCCTTTATTGCGACCGTTAACAACGGAACAGCGTAAACAACTGACAGACACCGTAGCTTTATTTCCTTCGTTTGCCGAAAATGGATTAGGGCGTACATCTGTTCTTTCGCATAGCATCGATGTGGCGGACGCGAAACCAATTAAGCAGAGACATTATCCAGTTTCTCCTGCTATAGAAAGGATGATGTACGAAGAGCAACTTTGCCAAAGGCTATAATGCCAAACTCGCCCCAACGTTCCTCAAAGCTCGAATAAAGCGAAAACTCGGCAACAGCTACTATGACGTGGAAGATCTTCAAGGACAGTATATTGGCAAGTTCCATGCGAAAGACCTTAAGCAATAGGTCAGGAAAACTCTCAGCTCCAAGCGTGGATCCCGCTTTTTAGGTTTTATTTCCCTCCTAAGCGTGATCTTGGTGGGGGGGTTTTGTAGAAGCGCTTGTCGCTGGCTTTGATTTCAAATACAATGAACAAAACCCATATGCCTAAAAGCAGGCAATGGTTTTCGACACCGGCTCAACTTCTGATTAAGCTTCAGTTCAGTTGTCCCAAATAGTCAAAAATTTGGCCGTTTTCATATAAAATAGGAATTTGCTAAGTCAAGGATAAATATTAAGTATTGAGTTAATTTTGTAATAAGAATTAAAATTAATGGAATTTTCCTTTTATAATTTGGAAAAATCGGGAAAAATAAAAGGAAAACTCAAGTCGATAAAATTAGCTAGTTTATGGCTTGGAAGTAGTAGGGTTTTGCTCCTAGTTCCAGGGATGATACCCTTTTTCCAGTGTCACGGTGACACTGGAAACAATCATGGCGTTCGGAAATAGGGTCTATAAGCGATATCATAAGCAAGCATAGCAAGGCTGATCAGCGTGGTCGGCACCAGCAATAAGTATTTACGCCTTTATTGGGTTTTAATAAGGTAACTAATAACCTGCAATGAGCAGCAGATTAGAATTCGAGGTAAATAAGGGTTAATTGTGTTTCCAGGCCATCATCCAAAGACCCAGATTCTCTTCGCCGCAGAATTTTGCTTTTGCAAGTTTAAAAGCTTGTGAGGGCAAAGAGAGGGAGAGGGGCCAATACCAACAGCAAGTCTTGATCATCGGCAGCTAAGCAGTACTCGCCGGAAAATTTTCAGAGGAAGTCGTACGATGGACCGATCCGCCGCCGCTGCGGTTTAGCCCGGAAAGTTGCTTAAAAGTAGCTTAGAATTTCGCCGGTAGTTCCGCCAAGTGGAAAAGGCCGAAAAGTGCGGAAAAATCGTGGTTTATGCCGTGTGCAGGGCGGTTGCATAACCCCCGAAGTGCGGTTACATAACCCTACCAGATAGGAGTTACGTAATGCCTGTGAAATCCCCATAACTCTCACGGGTCAGATTTTGCGCTAATATAAAATCGGTGCAAAAGGTATGGGCGGGAATTAGTGTTAATTTTTTTTATTATTTTTGGTTAATTTATTGAGAAAAAAAAAGAAACCCCTAAGATGAAGAAAATTTGAAGAAAAAAAAAAAAAATCAAAAAAGGGGGAGAATGGTGTGGTGAAAACTAATGTGAAAAATAATGATAAATAATACGCATATTTAAAGGTGGAAGAAGCCATATTTAAACAGAAAAAGAATGAAGAAAAAAGAAAATTATGAAAAGTAACAACCAAAAAAAAAACTGTATATTAAAAAGTGAAAAATTGAAATTCAAAAAGAAAATATAAAAGTCAAGGGCTAAAATAAAAGTGTCGTGTTAAAATTAAAATTTGGCAACAATTGCAATGGAGGAAAAATAGTTAATATAAAATAAAATAATATAACAAAACCAAAAAAAAAGGCATTGCCAGCCAACAATCGAGAGTGATCTAAAAGTTTATAGGTAAACCCATTGAAACCGAAAGTGAACTATGTTTGAGAGTCACTGGAAAAAATTGAGAGTGATCTAAAATCTTTTATACCCCTCCCCGTAAACTTCGCCGAAAGCGCTTTCGCCGGACTGGAAATGGAGAGCTAAGATTTCCAAAATCTATTAAAATGAGTAAACCATCGGTTTCTTAGAGTTTTGCTGCTGAACTAAAAGATAAAACGTAAAGTAAATGGAAAGTAAAGTAACTTAAACGAACTTAAAACCAAAAAAAAAACCAATAAAGCACCCTTGATTACGGCCTCCCTAAAATTTTCATACCGGAATTAAACTTCCAATTTATATTAAAACCATCCGACACTTCTGTTTTCTTTTGCCAACCAAATCAAATAAAACTAAGAATGATTTTACCCCTACATACCCCCACCTATATATATTTATAATAAATACAAATTACAAATTATTTTTATATTTATCTTTATACCATATTATCTACCCACAGCACCATTCTCTCTCAGTGCTTAATAATAAATAAAATGTGTTAATATCTAGGAAATAATAAAATTTAGCGAGATTTTTACAAGTAATTAAAGTGTACCTGTTTTGGCAGGAGTTACTACTGAAGCTTTTATGAACTTTAAAGAAGGAGAATTATAATATATGATGGACGTTGATGCACTACGAGAAGTACAAACAAGTGGCCCAACGACACCAAGCACGTGCTTGTTACGCGCGGGGCCCTTTTGTAAATTTGGGCAAAAATGCGAGTTCGCGAGGAAGAATACATAAAACCAATAAAGACGGGACAAATAATGAAAAAAACATTCAGTTAGGAGTGAAGCAAATGAGTTAAAATGTTAGTTTTTAATACCGGGATAGAAGTTGATGTGCAAATTAAATGATAAAGAACGTTATAGTTATTACATAGAACGCGAAAGGGCTCGTGCAGACCAAAATTTGATGTACATCGATGTAAATTAAGAGGATGATAATTACGTGTTAGTCTAACGGGAACATTAAAAGTTAGGCGGCTAACAAGTTCTACAGAATCAATATCACCTCTTATAAGATTATGCATAAAAATGGTACCAAGCATTTTTCTACGATTTGCAAGTGTCGGTAAATTAAGTAATAATAATCTACTCTGGTAGGAAGGTAGCCTTACGTTTTGATCCCAGTTCAAACTACGAAGGGCAAAAAGGAGAAATTTTTTTTGTACCGACTCTATACGGTCAATGTGGACTTGGTATTGTGGGCTCCAAACCGAAGAACAATATTCCAATATAGAACGGACAAGGGAGGTAAATAATAATTTGGTTATATAAGGGTCATCAAATTCTTTTGACCAACGCTTTATAAACCCAAGAACACTCATTGCTTTATTGACTGTCGACATTATGTGGCAGTCAAATTTAAGCTTCGGGTCCAGAAGAACGCCTAAATCATTTACTGAATATATACGGTCAAGTGGCAAATTCTGAAGCGAATAACTTATAAAGGTAGGGGTAACCCTATAAAAGGTCATTACGTTGCATTTTAGGCAGTTCAAATTTAAGAGGTTATACTCACACCATACTTGAAAATGATCAATGTCTGATTGTAAGCCAAAACCAGACTCTACATTATTATATGTCAAACAAAGCTTAACATCATCAGCATACATTAGTACACGAGAATGTGTTACAATAGAGGGAAGATCGTTTATAAACAAAGTTAACAGCAAAGGGCCCAAATGACTACCCTGAGGTACTCCAGATGTCACATGGATCGTTTTTGAAACAGCGTTCTTAAATATAACCCTCTGAGTCCTCCCATTCAAATAGCTTGAAATCCAAGTTAATAGATTACATGGAAACCCAAGCAAATCTAATTTGAATAAAAGAAGAGAGTGGTTAACAGAGTCAAAGGCTTTACTGAAATCTGTATATACAACGTCAGTCTGCATTTTATTGTTAAATCCATTTATTACAATTGATGACAATTGAAGTAGGTTGGTGGTAGTCGATCTTCGCTTAACAAAACCGTGCTGACACGGTGATATTAGCGAGGAACATAAATGTTGCAAATGAGAAGTGATAATACGTTCAAAGGCTTTTGGAATAGCCGACAATTTAGAAATACCTCTATAATTCTGGGCATCCGCCTTCGCACTTTTGTGAAGTGGAATAATAAAAGAATCCTTCCAGATAGTTGGAAAAACTGATGATGAAATAGACAATTGAAAAAGTTTAAGAATAGGTTTGCAGATAGTTGATGCACAAAACTTAAGCACACACCATGGAAGTCCATCAGGACCGGGAGAATAAGTTGGCGTTGTTGATGTTAAATCTCTTAAGAGAGAACTTTCGGTAATTATAGGGGAAAAAATACAATTTGCCCTATTTAAAGGATTACGGTAATTTGATTCTGACCATGAAGAAGAGCTATAAGTAGGTTGGAAAAAGTCAGAGAATAAATCAGCAATTTCAGAGTCAGTCGATGCCTCCATTGAGTTAAATCGAATCGATGAAGGCAAAGCTGATGACTTACGCTTTGCGTTGACAAAGTTATAAAACTGCTTCGGGTCATTTGAAAATTCAAATTTACAGCGATCTAAATACATAGAATAGCAATGACTGTTAAGAACGTTAAAATCAGATCGAGCCACCACATATTTCGAAAAATCGGATGGCCTACCCGATTTTTTATACTTTTTATAAGTGTTTGATTTAAGATTTTTAAGTCGTTGAAGCGCATTTGTAAACCAAGGGGGCCTGTTTGGCTTTGGAGGAAGCCTATCAGGAACGCATTCATTAAAAAAAGTGTTAAGAACGCTATAGAACAGTTCAGTGGCACTTTCGATGTCCATACAGTTATAAAATTCTGTCTGCACCTACTGTATGTCTGGGTACAACTGAGAGATTTTTACGCCCCCCAGCAGCAGCCTGAACCTCATTCGGCTGAGCGACAGAAACGGCGCCCACAGTACCTATGGGTATGGTCGGTCTCAATCCTATTGATCTGGACACTTCCTGAGGGATTCCAAATAAAGGATGCATATTCGACCCTGGAACGGACAAACGCTGAGTATACAGATAATCTGGAATACGGATCTTTGAATAAGACCGTGTTTCGCTTCACAAAGCCGAACATTGCATATGCTTTTGGTAATATAAAATTTAAATGTTCATTAAACAGAAATTTATCATCAAATAATACCCCCAGATCAACTATTTCATGTAAAACAGAGAGAGGGTGGTTATTGATGAGATAAGTGGATGGGATGGTTACAGGACATTTCGAATAACGAACGATGTGGCATTTGTGAAGGTTTAAAGGCAAATTATTCTTGGAACACCAACTACCGATATTATCTAGGTCTGATTGAAGCAATATCGAATCATTTACAGTACTGACAGTCCAATAAGTTTTAAGATCGTCTGCATAAAGAAGGAAGTTAGAAAATTTGATACATGCACAAATGTCATTTATAAAAATAATAAAAAGTAAAGGGCCAAGAGAGCTACCCTGAGGAAGTCCTGATGTCGCTTTATAGGGATGGGATAATGCACCACCTATTTCAACATGATAGCGTCGGTTATCTAAATACGATGCTATCCAATTAAGAAATGAGGAGTGAAAGCCTAGTTTAGAAAGTTTAGCCTTAAGGGCAGAGTGACACACCTTGTCAAAAGCTTTGGCAAAATCTGTGTAAATCGTGTCCATCTGTGAGTGATCCTCAAATGCATGAACACAGTGCCTCGTAAAAATGGCCAAGTTGGTCGTCGTAGATCGACCAGGCATGAAGCCATGTTGGTTTGGTTCTATATAAGATCTTATAAAGAAAGATAATTTTTTGAAAATGATTCTTTCGAACAATTTAGCAATGTTACCGATTTTAGCAATCGGCCTATAATTCGAAATATCAAATTTACTTCCTCCTTTATGGACCGGCATAACTCTCGAAATTTTCCATCTAGTTGGGAATCTACCCTGAGATAAAGAAGAGGAAAACAAGATCTGCAGAGGTAGGTACAGACTGCCAATGCAATTCTTAAGGAAGAATGAATAAATTCCATCAAAGTCAAGCCTTGGGGAATCATCGAAATCACTGATTGCTTCAGAAATGTCATCATACGATATGTCCAGACTTCCAATGCTGCAAATTTCTGGAATTGAATTTAAAGTTTCTTGATCATACCAATCATAGGAGGGTTCAATGTTTAAGGAAAAACATGCAGCAAACAAATTGGCGATATCGGCCTCAGTGGAAGCTACAATATCACCATAAGACATAGTTGAAGGTATAGACGAATGAGATTTCTTAGAATTAACAAAGCGCCAAAACGCCTTGGGGTTGTCCTTTAAGCTATGCTCAACTTCACAAATGTATTGGTTATAAAGAAATTTATTGAGAAACTCAAACTCCCGTTTATGCTGCCTGTATCTTTCACCATCTGCTGGGTTATGTGTTTTAGAAAATTTCTTGTAATATTTGTTCCTAAGGTTTTTGTATTTTTGCAGTCCTTGCGTATACCAGGGAAGCCTGTAGGAACCCCGTACCCTGGAACGAACTATGCTGTCAAGGGTATTTCTTATAGTTGAAAGAAAAGTTTTATAATTAGTTTCAATGCAGGGGCTCGATAGTAAGGCACACCAATTCAGAGATAACAGGCAATCCCTTAGGGAACTCAAACTAGAGGGATCAAATATGTATCTAGGATTAGAATAAATAAATGGCAGAAAGCTATAAAATTCAATGTTAAAGCACAAGGGTTTGTGATGGACAACACAATTTGAAATGGGAAAATCAGCAAGAGTTACGTTAGAATGGACAATGGAATTAATGAAAATTAAATCAAGAATCTTTTGCAAATCATTGAAAATATTATTAATTTGGGTGAGGCCCATACTAAAACAGTCATCAATGACAATTATTTCATGTGAATGATGCACGTTTCCGGGCACCATAGCAGCTGCTTGTGGGTCACAGGTCCAGCAAACAGAGCTGAGGTTGAAGTCTCCTGCCACACATATGCCATCAGAGTCCACCAAGCTGGCATGGATGTTCGAAATTTTGTCTAGGTGAGCCTGGTAAAGTCCCGAATCACTGCCCGGGGGAATGTAGGAAGCCACAATCGATATCTTCCCGGATGAGCCAGACACCGTCACCGCCAACTGGTCCAGAAGCGAGTCATCATTAAGGAGTCGAATTGCCATACAACAGAATTTACGGCTAACAGCCACTATAACGCCACCTCCTCTTTCGCACTGCATTCTCCCGAAATCTCTATCTTTACGAAATACTTGAAATATTTTAGGATCGAAGAATTCATTCGAACTAAAGTTAGAATTTAACCAAGTTTCAACCAGTATGATTATGTCATAATCACTGTTGGAAGTATTCATAAAGACAGATTGCGTTTTAGTTCTCATTCCGGATATATTTTGGAAGTATATTTTCAGGCCATTATTTGCTGAATGATGGCTGTTTGAATTTACAGCAGACAAGCCACTAGCAGGTTGCCAGTCGACGCATGTTATTGAAGAGACACTCTCAACATCCAGATTAGATGTCGGCCTTGCCAGATCATAAGTACTATGAAGTACCTTGCGCAACGTATCCGTACGTATTTTTATAGGCAGGTTAAGATCAATGTTCCTAGGAATGGAAGTGCAGGCATGTGTGTATGATTTTCTTTCGGACGCTTGCCTATTCTGTGAGGGCCATCCAAAGAGCGCAGAAGAAATAACATCAAAAGAGAGAGGCGGCGAAGAGCACAGTGAAGAGAGTATCAGACTACTCGGAAAAGAGAGCGCCATCCCACGAGACGCGCTGAGCTCATTAGAATCCGAATTTGAAGATAGCCGTACAAAACGGCTTGCTCGTGAAAACTGGCTGGTCAACACATGCCGTAGCGAGCGTAGCGTCAGCTGTCAATGGGGGACTTTTTGCCGTTTTGTATGGGAAACCGCTGTGCGCCCTTCTTCAAATCGATATTGCGAAAAACCTTTGGCTGGGCTACTCTTTTTTTTTTTTGGATCTTTTTCGTAATGAATCAAACTTTATTTTCAAATGGTTTTAAACTCTATAGCTGGTGAAGAACACTGAAAAAAATAAAAACTAAAAAAAAATGTTGATTTATTTTTAAGAACAAAAATGTTTAATTTTTTTTTACATTTTTTTATGGAAAGCCATAATAATTCTTGAGCGATTAGTGAAAACATCATAAAGATATCTCTAACCGTTCCGAAGTTATGAATTAATGACTGAGTGCAACTTTTTCGAAAAAGTGACAAAAATGCCATGTTTTGACCCCTATAACTCCGGTAAAACTCAAAATTTTGCAAAACCGTTCAAATGAAGTTCTTATATTTTCGTTGTGAACCGGAAAAGTAAAAAAGTTCGATGAAAATCGGACCTTCGGAACAGGGGTGGCCCACTTGGCAGATTTTGACTCAGAGCACAATGGTAAACACAACCGTTCACAAGCGACGCTAAATCGAAATCGAATAATGAATAAACTATACGGATTTAAAATGAACAACTGCTAAGTTTCTTAAACTAAGGGTCATGCAGATCGGAAATATGGTAGGGTATTAAGAAACCGACTTGTACAAGGGATCATGATAAAAGAATATTTTTATTAACTGGAGAACATGATCATGGTTGGGGGGCTATTACACGTTGCTGTAACAACATCAACAGCAGCAACATTCAAGTCAACATGTTTTAGTGGGTTTTGTTTTCTACTGTCGATCGTTTGGCTATCTTTTCTTACCTTATCCTAATGAGAGTTTGCAAATCCCTTTTTAATCCCGATGCAAGCGAAGTCAAATAAATTTGTGTATGCAAAGCCAGCAACTGCGAGTAGTACACGTAGAGAAAAACCCCCCCATTGTCCCGAAGGAGCAGAGCCGGTAGCAACGCGTGCAGTGCTACCTCGTAACGACCATCAGCTGGCCTCCATAGGATACCCTGTTATTTTATTTAACTCGTGATATGCTACACCATGTTAAAGGACCTGCAGTTTTTCAGGGTCCATTTTGTCATAGCTTTGGTAATTTTTGATTTTGTTTCCGCGTCTAAAGAAGTGGCTGCAGGTACATCAGACGAGGGTTTTCTTAGCTTGTAGCACTTATGTCTCACAAGATTTGATGTGTTCCCGAAATACTTCATGCAAGATAGGCAAGTGTGACACGTAACTAATCCACTGACCTCTATCGTCTAAAATTTTTCCGAAAACCTGCCAAACCTTACTGCGACCATTCTTCTCGCTAAACGTAAATTTCCCTGAAACAAGTTTAGCTTTTAATATAGCATGGCTTTTTTCTTGAATTGTTTGGAGGGCCTAGTTATGCAAAATTACCATGGTGACTCTTTTATTAAATTTCAAAATATACTCACAGAATTGCTGGAGCCACTTGGCAAATCAACTTCCATTTTGGAAAGCACTTTTAGATAAACAAAATAAACTGATATACTGTTAAGGCTAGGCCTCCCAATGTTTCGAAACACCTTAGAATGTTTCGAATCAATTCCAGATGTTTCGAAACATATATACAGTTGACATAAGGGATTCGTATGTTTCGCAATATTTAAGCATACTGTTGATTCATGCAGGGCTCTATCGCATATCTCTCCACGAGATAGCTAGTCAGTCTACTATAAGCCTAATATGGGTTCCGGGTCACCGGGACATTGTAGGCCACTGCATAGCGGACGAGTTAGCCAGGCAATGCACCATCATGCCTCTCCTTCCAGAAAAGGAGTGTCGGTGTGCCCATGGCGACTTGCATCAAACTTCATCAAACTAGCCAACACTAGGTGGCAAAATGCACCACAGTGTCGTATCACCCACCAGACTTGGCCTGGGATAAACGGTAAAAAACGTCGGAATTCCTCAAATTTAGTCACACAGAGTGCGGTATGCTAGTTCGAGTCTTTACAGGCCACGGGCTAGTCGACACACATGCCGGCAGGCTAAAAGCCCCGTACAATGAATCTGCAGAGACGAGGAAGAGGAGGAAAGGGTGGAGCACCTTCTATGCTTCTGCCCAGCCCTATGCAGACAAAGACTGAAACATCTAGGAAACCCCTTCATTAGCGATCTGACCGAAATATCGGAGATCAACCTTAAAAGTATAAACTCTTTCGTTAAATCTTCCGGGTGGAAGACATGCTAATTATCCAAATTTTCTAGGACGAGAGATATAAGATTGGGGACCCCAAATAAGGGGAAAAAGAGATCATACGGTACCACAATGGACCACACAGAGGTCTAAGTGTGTCAGACGTTAGTTTGGCAGCCGTTTCTAACCTAACCTAACCTAACTTTTGAGCTTGTTGATATTTCTGAATCATCTTGTATTGAATTTATTTCCGTAAAAAAATCTTTCCCAAAAACTAATATTTTTCTAACTTGCTTGCTAACCAGGGGGTATGGTTCGGAATTTAACGTGTATCTATTGCACCTGTCCGCCATACAGTCTATCTCCTTGTTGCCTGCTGAAACTGACCAACTTATTGTGCTCGGTGACTTTAATCTTCCCAATATTTTTTGGCTGGATGGTCTTGATGGTCTAGTTGAACTATCTTTGCAGCAAGTTAACAGGATTCCCAATCATATTGGCCGTCTTCTAGACTTTTTCTTTGGTTTTGATAGTGGCGATGTATTCCGCCATTATCTTTACCTGAAGATTGTTATTAGCCTACCCTTCAGCTCTGTATTAATGGATTTTTTAATATCCCTAGGACTGTTATAAATGAACAGCGCAGTTTATGTTTTAGAAGGACTGATTACGCTAACCTTGTGGAATCTTTATCTACAGTAAACTGGTCATATCTACTTGACCTTCCTGTTGATGATTCGGTTGGGTACTTTTATGAAGTCCTTTACCGTCTATTTGATGTACATGTCCCTCTCGCCTCCATGAAGAAATCTTACAGCTCTCCATGGTTTACCCGGCAACTATCTTATCTAAAGAATAAAAAACTAGACTGTTTAAACGGTTTAAAATATCCGGCTTGCAGACAGACTTTGCCAAATATAGTTCGGCTAAGGCGGAATTTATTTAGTACAATTCTGACTGTTATAAAAATTACCTGTCTCGTTGTAAGCGTGATCCTAAACTTTTTTTTTCTTTTGTCAATTCTAAACGGAAATCTAACTGCTTCCCTCCTTCTCTTTTTCTCAATAATAATGTAGCATCTGATGACAATGATATTTCCAACTTATTCGCTGATTTTTTTCAATTGACATATACAGAATGCAATAGTGTATCATTTGAATTCTATCTTTAAACCAGTCATTAATGGTTCTGATGTTTTACAGAGTCTTGAATCTCTCAAGCTCTCATTTTTACCGGGCCCTGATAGAATACCTAGTTGTATACTCATGAATTGCTCATCCTATCTTGCTCTTCCCTTAACATTGATATTTAATTTGTACATAAGTCAAGGAAGATTTCCATCCATATGGAAGGAATCCTTCATTGTTCCATTGTTTAAAAAAGGGAACAAGTCTGATATCTCAAATTATCGTGGTATTGCTAAGCTTAGTTCAATTCCTAAACTTTTTGAAAAAATAATAACCTCCCAGTTGCAGCATTATTGCCGTTCTATTATTTCACCTTGTCAAAATGGCTTCACTAGATGTCGTTCTACTTCTACTAACCTACTGGAATTTACGACTTTAATTACTAGAGGTTTTCTGACACATCATCAGACTGATGTGATCTATACAGATTTTTCTAAAGCTTTTGATTCAGTGAACCACAGGCTTCATATTTATAAATTGTCCCTTTTAGGTTTTCCTCCTAATTTACTTGAGTGGATACTTTCTAATAGAACTCAAATGGTCTGTTTTAACAATAGAATTTCCAAAATAAATAATGTTACTTCTGGAGTGCCACAGGGTAGCCACCTGGGGCCCTTACTCCTTGGCTTAATGATTAAGGATCTACCTAATGTTATAAAATCATCTACCGTATTAATGTATGCAGATGATGTTAAGCTATGTTTGTCCATGCGTTTACCTAGCTCATATAATGACCTTCAATTAGATTTTGACTGTTTGTATACGTGGTGCATGATTAACATGTTAAATTTAAACTATTCTAAATGTAACTTTATGACCTTTTATCGTTGTAATCCATCTATGTATTCTTATTCTATTGGAAATAAAACCCTTGAACGAATTTTTTCAGTTCAGGATCTTGGCGTTTTATTTGATCATAAACTTAGTTTTAAAGACCATATATCTACTATATCTAATAAAGCCAGAAGTCTTCTTGCATTTGTGAAACGTTGGTCAAGGGAGTTCGATGATCCTTACACAAGAAAGCTTTTGTATGTTTCTCTTGTTCGTCCGTCTATGGAATATTGCTCTTGTGTATGGTCTCCTCAAATTAGCTGTTACCAAAATATGTTAGAGTCTGTCCGAAAACCATTCCTTCTATTTGCTCTGAGAGGATTAAACTGGGACACAGGTAGTCGATTGCCCTCTTATCTTGCGAGGTTGCGCCTGCTCGACTTACCAACCCTCTGCCATCGTAGAAAGTGTCATGGAGTTATGTTTTTACACAAACTTATTAATGGTGATCGACTCCCCTTTCCTCTTAGTTCACTTAACTGGAATGTACCCTGTAGAACAGTTCACCGTTTTCGTCCGTTGTCCCTGCCAATATGTAGATCTAATTATGCCCTGCATGATCCTTTTCGTGTTCTGTGTGACGATTATAATTCACTGTGCCACGTCTAACTGTTTGATACCCCTAATGCTACTAATTATAATAAACTTATTTAGCATGTATTCTTAAACTGTCTATTGTTTGTCCGCGATTCCGCGTATTTGCCCAAAACGGCTTAGGGCTCCGTGCGTAACAAGCTTTGCTTGGTATCGTAAGGGTCACTTGTTTGTACTGATCATAGTGCATCAACGTCCAAGAATAAATGTAATAAAATTATCGGGAGTAACCTCGAGTTTAGAGCATAAATGGTTTTTAACGGCATCGGGTGTAGTATCAGGAACAAGACGGGACACAAAAATAGCTCTACGAGGACTGACAGTCCTTATACGTGATCCAGAAGACCGTGAGGTAAGCGGTACTCCCATAAGAGGTGGATCCACAGGGGCAGTGGTACTTGCAGCAGCGTCGGTTTGACGAGTATCCAGTTGGGTGGAACCAGAAAAAATGCCAGTTTGGCGCCGTGCGGTAGCAGATAAACTAGCAGTAGCAGGAGCAACAGGAGCTACTGTTTTTGGAGCATCGGTTGAAATGGGTTCAGTTGGGCCATCGGCAGGTTCGGTATAATCCATCCAGGTGCAGCGGGTTGAGGTAGATGCGTGGCAGATATGGCAACGGGCGCAATGGTGGAGTTAGACGCTTAGCAGTTTTAACTCAAGAAACCGCGACTCCACAGAATGGAATTCATTATTAAGGGCAGCGAACTGTTTTCGAACCCTATGCAAACCATTCCGTGTTTCCCTCATAAAGATGCGCATTTCCATTTCAATTCCTAGGCATGCCTCTCACGTCCAGGTGAATCAAGATTTTTTGGATAAGAGATCGGCTATGCGACCATTATGGCCACCACCACCACATTTAACATGCGAGCAGTTATCGCAAAGCATGTTTTGCAGGCAATGTTGCCGCTAGCTCAACCACTGTGTAGAGAGGATAGAGACCAAACTAAGAGCGATAGATAAGAGAGCAAGTATCGAAGAGCAGCGTAATCACAGCAAGCAGGAAATCCAGCGGCGAAGAATACCACGAAGAGATGAGCACGGCAGAGACGAAAGAGACAAGGTGGATATGGAATCAATGTCCGGCGAATGCAAGCGCCAGAAGATCCGTTATTTTGTGAGCGATGAGCGATGTAACGGAGAGCGGTAGACTGCGGCAGAGAACGGGAGAGATCGGCAGAGAGCGACAGACGAGGCCAACCAACAAACAAACATAGGCAAATTGTTTGGCAATGTCTTTGCTTGCACTTTTCGTCGAATTGAATATGTTAAAACAAATCGACAATAAAACTGTCTTTTGCGACTTCGACTATCGGAATAAAACGGCGTTGTAAAATTTTACTTATAAAACCGAACAGTAGCCAAATGGTTACAATATTATCAACGCGGGGCAGAAAATAAGTGGGAGCGATTGAAAAACACGTCCGACTTCAGAAAGCTTCTCTTCTTTTTTTAAAGATATAAGGGATAAATGGGGTCCACTGTTCATATTTAATATTTAATGATATTTTTAATGAACATTTTTCCTTTATCATTATTAATGGCAATAAAAACAAGAGAAAACGCTATAGTCGGGTGCCCCGACAATCAGATACCCCTTACTCAGCTAAAGGGAGTCTGAAGGAGATGGAGATAAAAACTTTGATCCGCCGTAACTTTTTAACGAATGGTCCGATTTAAAACATTTCATTTCGATAGGTATTGATAAACACAATAAAACTGCATTTTTACTTTTCCAAAATATTGTAATTTTTAAAATCGTATATAAGCGATTGTGGGCGTTAGAGGGGGCGTGGCACCCTTTTGAAACCAACTTGCGCTGTGTAGGAACTCCTAGAATCTGCATGCAAAATGTCAATCTTCTAGCTTTTATAGTTTCCGAGATCTCAGCGTTCATACAGACGGACAGACGGACATGGCTATACCGACCCGGCTAGTGACCCTGATCAAGAATATATATACTTTATAGGGTCGGAAATGCTTCCTTCTAGCTGTTACATACTTTTGCACGAATACAATATACCCTTTTACTTTACGAGTAACGGGTATAAATATTATTGGCATTACGTTTTCTCAAAAATAATGAAATATTTTTCACTAGCAGCATTACTTTTCTCAAAAGTAATGAATTGATTTTTCATTAGCATTACTTTTCTCAAAAGTAATGAATTAAATTTTCATTAGCATTATATTTGTCAAAAGTTAATGCATTACTTCTTAAGCATTCCTTTTTTTTAATGATAATGATAACTGAGTTCACTAGGATTAATCTGCTTTAATGCTAATGAAATGGCTAATTCATTACCAATCGAATGCATTAATCACAAATATGGTAATGATGCAACCAAATTCTTAGCTGGACCGTGCAGTGACTTTTAAAGACACATTCTCCGTGGGCGTTTGTAGTTTCCCTATAGGCTATATGAAACATTGGCCACTGCTCTGGCATTCCTTCGAACGTCGGAAGATCCTGTAGCTTGCGCGAATACGGCTGATATAGATGCGGCAATCCTGTTAGCGGCTGGGCCTGCGATAAGCTTGAAGGCGTTGCGAAGATCGTGAGCGAGTGTGCAGATGTGGGAAGCTTGATTGATTCTTGAAGTTCGTCCATCTTGTTGAGCTCGATAATGGTTTGATCTGTTTCATCTTCAAATTCTAAACGGGCTGGTGGCTTTCCTTTATTACAACGCTGGCTCACTCTTGGAATTCCAGGTTGGACTTTCTGTGTGAAAGCATTCACAGTATAAGTATACACATGTTGGTGTAGGCGGCGATAGATCAAGCAATGTAATAGGCTTTTCAAGTTATACAAGCGGCAGGTATAAGGTATAAGGTTTTTTGTGCGACGGGCTTCCACTGAGATTGATAATAAAAAATGTTGACTTCTGTGGCCGATCAAGACATAATAAGAACGCAAATTATTTTCTGCATGACAATTGCAGCACGTGTATGCGACGTTCGGCATCCGTTTTATTATCTGTTTTTTAAAAGCTTAAATTAGAACACAAAATAATTTTTATGCGGAGACTACGTACCAATCGTCTCAACTACAAGTAGAAAAGGGACCTCCCATTCGTGCCAAAAGTGAGTGCTCACGCCAAAAGGGCGTTTAATTTCGGGAGGCAGTGTCGACCGGCAGTTTTCTCCAGATGTCCACATCTCGCTCGCTCGCACTGCCCTTCGCTCTCTCTCTCCAACTCTCCCGCAACTCTACGCTCCGCTCTGGAGCCGTTAAGTTAAGCTCCATGTAATTAGTTCTATTTTTCAGGGACCGTAAATAATCATTACTTGAGATTTTTATTTTAAAAGGCCTACTGAGGTTTTTACATATTTTAATCAACAATTTAACTGGTTTTTATGCACTTTATAGACATAAACAAATAACAGTTAATTTGCTTTTCAGATTGGTTGAAATGCATATACTTTGTGGACAAGAGTAAAAAGAACGTTATTTTTGACGTTTGAAACAAAATATCACAGTAGTCTTTTTAAAATAAAAATCTCAAATAATGATTATTTACGGTCCCTGCTATTTTTAAGTGTCAAATAAACAGCCGCACGTCGCGCAAAACCCCGAAGTTTTTCCACCGTGTTTTTTGTTACCATTCTACGCGGATTTCCACCGCCGTTTTCCCTGGGACTTCAGCACTTCTACGAACAAGCCGCCGCCCCAACAGTGAGCTTATAATCGGATGTGACAGATAACACAGTAATCATGCCAAAGTAATCGTTTCAAATTAAACATTAAATGATAAAGGGCACAAGTATTTGAATTCATCTTGACTTTTCTTAGAAGAAAAATTATAATAATAAAGAGCATTCCTTAACACCGGGTCTGTCAAAATATCCATCCGCTATGGAAATGCATCGCAACTGTTCTAGTATTCGGAAGTGTTTGTAAACAAACTATTTTTGCTGCTGCTCTGTTTTGCCAGCGTTACCGCAAAACCCATAGTTTGTGTTGTTGTTGAAACTACTCTCTCTGTGTCTGCCGCGAACATCCACGAGAACCTATTCTGTGTTGCCAGCGGTACCGCTAAGCCTATAGTTTGTGTTGTTGGTTTGTAACCACTCTCTCTCTTTCGCTCTGTGCGGTTTCTTCAGCGCTTATCAGATCGCTCTTCGACTGCTGTATCCGACCGCTCTTTGCTCTGCCCTGTTGCTTCTGCGCTGTTCTGCCCTGCTGTTGCTGTGCTGTTCTGCCCGGCTGCTACGCTTATCTTCGATCGCTTGCATCTGACTGCTCTTTGCCTTGCTGCTGCTATTTATGCTACTAAATCAAGATGACTTTTTGTTGCGCTTCGTTGTTGCTGGCTCTGCGACAACTTGGCGCACCCTATCTGTGTTGAGCTGGGGCGCTCAAGCGTCCAAATCGTAGACAAGCTAAAGCTATGGGTTGGCCTAACCTGGACGGGTCCGAGCTGTAGACACATCGAAGTAGACATGAAATCGTTTATGCGGCAAACCCATCTGGAGATCCAAGCTCTGTCAACTGGATTTCGTGAGCTTTATGATAAATTCAAGGCCGCGGAATTTCACTTTAAAAATCTGAAAATGCTTAGTGTTCCCCAATGTTCTAACACGATTTAAAAAATTTCTACATTTCGATAGGTATTGATAAACACAATAAAACTGCATTTTTACTTTTCCAAAATATTGTAATTTTTAAAATCGTATATAAGCGATTGTGGGCGTTAGAGGGGGCGTGGCACCCTTTTGAAACCAACTTGCGCTGTGTAGGAACTCCTAGAATCTGCATGCAAAATGTCAATCTTCTAGCTTTTATAGTTTCCGAGATCTCAGCGTTCATACAGACGGACAGACGGACATGGCTATACCGACCCGGCTAGTGACCCTGATCAAGAATATATATACTTTATAGGGTCGGAAATGCTTCCTTCTAGCTGTTACATACTTTTGCACGAATACAATATACCCTTTTACTTTACGAGTAACGGGTATAAATATTATTGGCATTACGTTTTCTCAAAAATAATGAAATATTTTTCACTAGCAGCATTACTTTTCTCAAAAGTAATGAATTGATTTTTCATTAGCATTACTTTTCTCAAAAGTAATGAATTAAATTTTCATTAGCATTATATTTGTCAAAAGTTAATGCATTACTTCTTAAGCATTCCTTTTTTTAATGATAATGATAACTGAGTTCACTAGGATTAATCTGCTTTAATGCTAATGAAATGGCTAATTCATTACCAATCGAATGCATTAATCACAAATATGGTAATGATGCAACCAAATTCTTAGCTGGACCGTGCAGTGACTTTTAAAGACACATTCTCCGTGGGCGTTTGTAGTTTCCCTATAGGCTATATGAAACATTGGCCACTGCTCTGGCGTTCCTTCGAACGTCGGAAGATCCTGTAGCTTGCGCGAATACGGCTGATATAGATGCGGCAATCCTGTTAGCGGCTGGGCCTGCGATGAGCTTGAAGGCGTTGCAAAGATCGTGAGCGAGTGAGCAGATGTGGGAGGCGGTGACCTGATAGGTACTGTTATAGGAAGCTTGATTGATTCTTGAAGTTCGTCCATCTTGTTGGGCTCGATAATGGATTGATCTGTTTCATCCCCTGATGTTGACATCTTGTCTTCAAATTCTAGACGGGCTGGTGGCTTTCCTTTATTGCAACGCTGGCTCACTCTTGGAATTCCAGGTTGGACTTTCTGTGTAAAAGCATTCACAGTATAAGTATACACATGTTGGTGTAGGTGGCGTTAGAGCAAGCAATGTAGTATATTATTCGGCTTTTTCAAGTTATACAAGCGGCAGGTTTGTATAAGGTTTTTTGTGCGACGGGCTTCCACTGAGATTGATAATAAAAAATGTTGACTTCTGTAGCCGATCAAAAAATAATAAGAACGCAAATTATTTTCTGCTTGACAATTGCAGCACGTGTATGCGACGTTCGGCGTCCATTTTATTATCTGTTTTTTAAAAGCTTAAATTAGAACACAAATTAATTTTTATGCGGAGACTACGTACCAATCGTCTCAACTACAAGAACAAAGTGGCCTCCCATTCGTGCCAAAAGTGAGTGTTCACGCCAAAAGGGCGTTTAAATTCGGGAGGCAGTGTCGACCGGCAGTTTTCTCCAGATGTCCAGATCTCGCTCGCTCGCACTGCCCTCCGCTCTCTCTCTCTCCAACTCTCCCGCAACTCTACGCTCCGCTCTGGAGCCGCTAGGTTAAGCTCCATGTAATTAGTTCTATTTTTAAGTGTCAAATAAACAGCCGCACGTCGCGCAAAACCCCGAAGTTTTTCCACCGTGTTTTTTGTTACCATTCTACGCGGATTTCCACCGCCGTTTTCCCTGGGACTTCAGCACTTCTACGAACAAGCCGCCGCCCCAACAGTGAGCTTATAATCGGATGTGACAGATAACACAGTAATCATTCCAAAGTAATCGTTTCAAATTAAATGATAAAGGGCACAATTATTCGAATTAATCTTGACTTTTCTTAGAAGAAAAATTATAATAATAAAGAGCATTCCTTAACACCGGCTCTGTCAGAATATCCATCCTCCTTTACCTATTCCTTTCCGATCAGATTTTGAACATTTTGTCAGTAACCCTGCAATCTTGATTAATACGTGCCATTCGGTTAATCTAAATGGACAGCGACTTTACTATTTGCAAAATTAGTTTGTAAACAAACTATTTTTGCTACTGCTCTGTTTTGCCAGCGTTACCGCAAAACCCATAGTTTGTGTTGTTGTTGAAACTACTCTCTCTGTGTCTGCCGCGAACATCCACGAGAACCTATTCTGTGTTGCGAGCGGTACCGCTAAGCCTATAGTTTGTGTTGTTGGTTTGTAACCACTCTCTCTGTGTTTACGCGAACATTCAAACGAACGTGCAATCGGTGCTTTTCGCTCTGTGCGGTTTCTTCAGCGCTTATCAGATCGCTCTTCGACTGCTGTATCCGACCGCTCTTTGCTCTGCCCTGTTGCTGCTGCGCTGTTCTGCCCTGCTGTTGCTGTGCTGCTCTGCCCGGCTGCTACGCTTATCTTCGATCGCTTGCATCTGACTGCTCTTTGCCTTGCTGCTGCTATTTATGCTACTAAATCAAGATGACTTTTTGTTGCGCTTCGTTGTTGCTGGCTCTGCGACAACTTGGCGCACCCTATCTGTGTTGAGCTGGGGCGCTCAAGCGGCCAAATCGTAGACAAGCTAAAGCTACGGGTTGGCCTAACCTGGACGGGTCCGAGCTGTAGACACATCGAAGTAGACATGAAATCGTTTATGCGGCAAACCCATCTGGAGTTCCAAGCTCTGTCAACTGGATTTCGTGAGCTTTATGATAAATTCTAGGCCGCGGAATCCCACTTTAAAAATCTTAAAATGCTTAGTGTTCCCCAATGTTCTAACACGATTTAAAAAATTTCTACATTTCGACAGGTATTGATAAACACAATAAAACTGCATTTTTACTTTTCCGAAATATTGAAATTTTTAAATTCGTATATAAGCGATTGTGGGCGTTAGAGGGGGCGTGGCACCCTTTTGAAACAAACTTGCGCTGCGTAGGAACTCCTAGAATCTGCATGCAAAATGTCAATCTTCTAGCTTTTATAGTTTCCGAGATCTCAGCGTTCATACAGACGGACAGACAGACGAACATGGCTATACCGACTCGGCTAGTGACCCTGATCAAGAATATATATACTTTATAGGGTCGGAAATGCTTCCTTTTAGCTGTTACATACTTTTGCACGAATACAATATACCCTTTTACTCTACGAGTAACGGGTATAAATATTATTGGCATTACGTTTTCTCAAAAGTAATGAAATATTTTTCACTAGCAGCATTACTTTTCTCAAAAGTAATGAATTGATTTTTCATTAGCATTACTTTTCTCAAAAGTAATGAATTAAATTTTCATTAGCATTATATTTGTCAAAAGTTAATGCATTATTTTTGTTTGCGCAATTTGCGCTTGTATAATGAAATTTGTTTAATAGTGTGAGGCGGGAGCAGGAGCGCAATAAAGCTTTAATTGCGCTCGCGAATTCACCCCGTCTCTCGCCCCCTTCGTTAAGTTAGGCTTAAGCGTTTATATATTGAAATTAAAAAGTCAGTTGATATATGAATCTCATTGCGCAAACTCCCTTTCGTCGTCGCCAAAAATAAAATATCAAATTTCTCTGCAATCACAAGTTTTCGCGTTGTAATACAAAATAGTATTAAATTTTCATGGTGACCCCGACGTGATTAGCAGTGGAACTCGAGTTGTTTATTTTTTTGGTGAAACAAACAAATTAATCAAATAAATCGCGCCGGCTCCCCTTTTTTTTAAACATTTAAGTGATTTGTTGCTGCCGATTTAATTCGTCGTTGCTGCCGCCAAATCAAATTGTTGCCGCCAATTAAATGTGTTGGAACTTTGGAAGCTGCAGTTTCTTCGATTCCCATTGCCGCTGCTCTTCTCAATCGCCGTTAGCTGGACCAGTGTAGTTGTTGTTGCCGCTTTTAATCCGCTGTTCCTGCCTACGTGAATTCGTCGTTGCTGCCGCTGGAAAATTTTGACCGTTGCAGTTTTCAATCGCCGTTAAGTGGACCAGTGAAATTGGTTGCCGCTGCTTGTCGCCAGTTGCTGCCTACGTTATTTCGTCGTGCTGCCGCTGGAAAATTTTGGACGTTATCGCCAAATTCACCGCTTTTATCCCCTACGCACAGGAAGGAAGGCATATGGATTCGAAGAGGGAAGTTACCGACGGATGTGAATCGTGTGAATTTTAAATATCATAATTCTAAACGATCTAAGTAGTTTTGCTTTGAATATAAGAACATGAGCGAAGCCTACTAATCTTTGGGGGCTGAAATGCTTGAAGTGTAATCCCCCTCCAGCTTTTAGCTTACGCCCATGTATAAATATTTTTAAAGCAAGGGTCACTTGTGCTCAAAAATAGTTATGAGTTACGTAAAATAGTGACAGGTTTGGGCACTGTTTGTGAATCGTCACTGTGAAGGAAGGAAGAAAAACAATTTTATAAATTCCAAAACAATTCACAAAAACCTGATGAGTGTCTTAAAAATTAAGGACATAAGGTGTAACTATTTAATTCCGAAAAGATTACCAAAATTAATTGACCACTCTTGAAGATATATCCCAAAAGACGACGAAAATTTTTGATTTTCTTAAATTAAAGATACCGCAAATACCAGAGCTGATGGACTATAGGCGTAGTGGCAACTTATGCTTAGAAAAACCTCATTTATCGAAATAAAATGGTGGCAGGCCTGGACACCGACCCATGTCACATTTTGTCGGCCTGTGTAATTATCCAAAAGCTCTGGCTAGCCTAAGGCGGGTGTACGATAATGATTGTTTAATTTTTTTGACAATATATCGACACTGTTTAATCTGCCAAAGATTTTCCAGCCATCAGCTACAGCCTTGAGAAACCTGATCGACACAGTCACAGCGCTGTACGATTCTCTTTTGTCCATCGGGGATGACAAACGTATTACGAATGCCATCCTCATCCATCTAGTATGGGCAAAGTCGATGCAGGAACTAAAAGAAAATGGGAAGAACAGTTAGATTATACTTCGCTTCCTCTTTGAAGCGAGTGTGAATCGGCCCTGAACAAGCGCTATCAGCATATGGTTGCCGAAGAAGCGTGTAAGCCAAAAATTGTTCAGCAGAGCCAGGCTTATCCTAAGAAGAATGGAAATAGGAGTTTTTCGTTTGTTGCTGCAATAGACGATCCCAAAGTATGTGTGTTTCGCAACTCAACAGAACATCAAGTAGGAAATTGCACTGCTTTTGCTGCCCTAACAGTTCAGCAAAGCTTCGATTTTGCAAAAAAGGCTCCTTTATGCATTAACTGCCTCCGAAAGGGCCACACGGTAAAAAGATGCAAATCGAAAAGATGCAGGGTGTGTAAGTCCTCACACCACACATTGCTGCACATTTACTCGCCATCAAATCTCGCGTTGCCACCTCCTCCTCAGCCCACGCTCTTGCAGAATACTCCATCCACTTCGCATGTTATGCATGCGACTGCATCGGATAAAGTTATTCTTGCCACAGCCATCGTGAGCGTCCAAACAAAAAGTGGCGAATAAGTTTTGTCTCGAGCGTTGCTCGATTCTGGTTCACACGTAAATTTTGTGACCGATGAGCTTGCTCAGAGACTTCAGATTAAGAGAGAGGACGTGTATTTGAGCTTGCGGGGCATTGGTGGAACTAATGCTCAAGCAACCAAGAAAATTCACTCGATAGTTAAGTTGCGAGTGGGTAGCAGTCAATTGTCGTCCGAATTTTAAAGACTAAAAAATATTTCTGGTTATCATCCGGATCTAACGGTGAACACCAGCGGCTGGAGGGTGCCTGAAAATATTCAATTGGCAGATCCATTCTTCTTCAAGCCCCAAAAATAAGATATGCTTATAGGCGCAGACTCGTTCTTTGAACTTTTGTCGGTCGGCCAGATAAAGCAAGGGCCTGAGTTTCCCATTTTGCAGAAAACAGTTCTCGGCTGGATAGTTTCAGGGAGATGTGCCTCAGAAAAAATAAGAAATACTGAAAAGTTGGTACATTTCAGCTGCCAGGAGGAAGTGTTGGAGTCAATCGACACATCCCTGCAGAAATTTTGGCCAGAATCTGGTTCGAATCTGACCCAAACACTCTTGGTTCATCATATGAAGTTGAGAAACGTAGATTTTTGTCGCTTGAAAGAAGATTATCCAAAGATCCTTCTTTAAAAAATATGTATCTGGAATTCATGGAAGAATATGAAGCGATGGGCCATATGTCTTCCACTAACAATAAAATTCCAGACAGTCCGCACTATTTCATTCCGCACCAATGCGTGCTGCGACCTCAAAGCACCTCGACAAAGTTGAGAGTGGTATTCGACGAATGACATCTTGATGGTTGGCCCCACCATTCAAGAGGAGCTGTATTCGACCCTGCTTCGGTTCAGACTGCACAAGTTTGCGCTTGCAGCAAGATGTATCGTCAAGTAATGGTTGACGAAGCTGACCGAAACTTTCAGCTCATAGTGTGGAGACGAGATCCATCTGACTCTCTAAAAATCTTCAAGCCGAACACCGTGACTTATGGAACTTCGCCAGCCCCCTATCTGGCGATTCGGTGTTTAATGCGGCTTGGAGAGATCGCGCAGGATTCGTGTCCAAAAGCCGCCAAGGTCATTCAGAATGACTTTTATGTTGACGATTTGTTGACTGGCGCCAGAAGCGTTGAGGACCTGTTAAGCCTTCGAGACGAAGTTTCTCAGGTATTGCAAGAGGCAGGATTTTAATTGGCAAAGTGGTTTTCTAACTACCCAGAGTTATCCGCATCTGAAAGCGCTGTCAACCGCTAATGGCAGACTCAGACGTAACTAAGACCCTTGGCGTGGTTTAGTTGCCGGGTAAAGATTACTTTCAATTTCGGTTGGATGACTCTTTTCTGGATCTTCGTGCGACAAAACGAAACATACTGTCGGTGACTGCCCAACTTTTCGATCCGCTTGGCCTGTTGTGCCCTCTAGTGACTAGGGCAAAAATGTTGTTGCAGGAACTGTGGCTTCGAAAGTTAGACTGGGACGAGTCGCTGCCGATGCAACTGCAGACACCTTGGGAAGCTTTTAAGGGAACGCTGTTGCAACTGCCCAAGATCAAGGTATCGCGATTCGTTCATACAGACGCCAAAGTCCCGGCAGAAATACATGGTTTCGCTGACGCTTCCATGCGAGCATATGGAGCGTGCATCTACGTTCGCACTAGTACCGCTGAAGGTTTAAAAGTATCTTTATTGACAGCAAAATCCAAAGTAGCTCCCCTCAAGACGAAAACTTTGCCCCGCCTTGGGTTGTGCGCAGCTCACCTTCTTGCGGATCTTTATAATCATGTTAGACCATTGTTTAATTTTCCGATCACAAAGGTGTTCCTATGGACGGACTCGGAGATCACTCTGCATTGGATTAAAACGCATCCGTCGTCGTTGTCGGTTTTCGTCTCAAACCGAGTTGCAGAGATCCAAGAGTGGTCGGAAAAAGCAATTTGGCGACATGTCCCCACGAAAGTAAACCCAGCGGACATCGTGTCACGGGGATGTGACGTTGAGGAACTCACAGCTTCAATTTGGTTCGCTGGGCCGTCGTTTTTGCTCGATGCAGAAAAAGATTGGCCTGTGAATCGACACTTCGAAGTACATGCTGATGTCGTGTCGATGGAATTACGCAAATCAGCTTTGGCGCTTGTGGTTATCCCAGAGCCTAATTGTGTGCTTCAGAAAATAGAATCCTTTTCGTCGCACATAAGGCTTCTAAGGGTTTTCGTGTGGGTCTTTCGGTTTATTCAAAGGTGCAATAAAGTGTCGCAGCCTTTTGAAAAAAGTATTACTCCAAGAGAACTGAATTTTGCGTTCGAGAAAATAGTGGAAGTGATCCAATCTCACGAGTTCAGTGACGACATAGGAAAAATTCGGGAAAATAAACCGGTAGCAACGAATAGCCCTTTTCTCCAGGAGAAAAAACTAGATTGGTGTTCCTCGACATTGCTGCGAGTTGGGGGTCGGTTATTGAATGCTCCTATCCCGTACGAAGCCAAATTCCCGTTGTTATTGTCGAATGGCTCACAGTTTGTTAAAGCCTACGTGTCCTACCTGCACGTCACAAATTGTCATGCTGGCCCTCGAGCTCTTGTAAGTCTGTTGCGAGAAAAGATATGGTTGGTTAATGCGCAGGAAGTTTGCCGCAGAACAGTTCGGTCTTGCATTCGTTGCTTTCGGTGCAAGCCTCAACTCTTGACGCAAATCATGGGGAACTTTCCATTAGACAGACTTCGAGCTCTCCGCCTCTTTAATATCTGTGGTGTTGATTTTTGTGGCCCATTTAACACAACGTATGGTAAGCCGCCGTACAAATCCTACGTGGCATTGTTTGTATGTTTTGCGTCCAAAGCGGTCCACTTAGAGTTAGTGTCCGACCTCACCACTGATGCGTTTTTGTTGGCATTCCAAAGGTTCGTGAGTCGACGCGGGATTCCGGAGAAGGTGTGGTGCGACAACGCGACGAACTTCGTCGGAGCCGATCGCCACATGAGAGAGTTCCGGGCCCGTCTGGAGGAGCAGGGGGGCGGTATCGCAACATTCGCATCAAGAAGAGGATGCGAGTTTGCGTTCATACCGCCCAGAGCACCTCACTTCGGCGGACTTTGGGAGGCAGGTGTGAAGTCTGCAAAGCACCTGTTCCTTCGGACGGTCGGCGAAGACATCCTGACCGCGGAGGAGCTCGGAACTCTCCTCACCAGCGTGGAGGCCGTTCTCAACTCCAGGCCCCTTCGGAGCGATCAGCACGGATCCCAACTACGGCGAAGCCCTAAGCCCAGGCCATCTCCTGATCGGCGGGCCCCTCCTAGCTCCACCCTCATCAGCGCTCCCGGACCAAGTCAGCCCAACCTGTTTGCGACGATGGCGCAGTGTCTCGTGTCTCAGGCACAGGTTTTGGCAGCGATGGTCCCGGGAGTACGTCTCGAGCCTCCAGGCAAAAGACAAGTGGCACCAGGAGGTTCCAAACGTCGCCGTGGGAGCTCTCGTCGTCGTCGCCGAGGACAATCTTCCGCCGCAGCAGTGGATGATCGGTCGGATCGTGGCGGTGCACGTCGGCGCTGACGGCAAGGTCAGAGTGGCGGACGGGAAAACGAAGGATACGACGTATCGGCGAGCGGTCCATAGGGTGGCGGTGCTGCCTGTGGCGTGCTGAAGACGGTGGTCCTTCAGAGGGGGCGGTGTTTGCGCACTTTGCGCTTGTATAATGAAATTTGTTGAATAGTGTAAGGCGGGAACGGGAGCGCAATAAAGCTTTAATCGCGCTCGCGAATTCGCCCCGTCTCTCGCCCCCTTCGTTAAGTAAGGCTTAAGCGTTTATATATTGAAATTAAAAAGTCAGTTGATATATGAATCTCATTGCGCAAACTCCCTTTCGTCGTCGCCAAAAATAAAATATCAAATTTCTCTGCAATCACAAGTTTTCGCGTTGTAATACAAAATAGTATTAAATTTTCATGGTGACCCCGACGTGATTAGCAGTGGAACTCGAGTTGTTTATTTTTTTGGTGAAACAAACAAATTAATCAAATAAATCGCGCCGGCTCCCCTTTTTTTTAAACATTTAAGTGATTTGTTGCTGCCGATTTAATTCGTCGTTGCTGCCGCCAAATCAAATTGTTGCCGTTAATTAAATGTGTTGGAACTTTGGAAGCTGCAGTTTCTTCGATTCCCATTGCCGCTGCTCTTCTCAATCGCCGTTAGCTGGACCAGTGTAGTTGTTGTTGCCGCTTTTAATCCGCTGTTCCTGCCTACGTGAATTCGTCGTTGCTGCCGCTGGAAAATTTTGACCGTTGCAGTTTTCAATCGCCGTTAAGTGGACCAGTGAAATTGGTTGCCGCTGCTTGTCGCCAGTTGCTGCCTACGTTATTTCGTCGTGCTGCCGCTGGAAAATTTTGGACGTTATCGCCAAATTCACCGCTTTTATCCCCTACGCACAGGAAGGAAGGCATATGGATTCGAAGAGGGAAGTTACCGACGGATGTGAATCGTGTGAATTTTAAATATCATAATTCTAAACGATCTAAGTAGTTTTGCTTTGAATATAAGAACATGAGCGAAGCCTACTAATCTTTGGGGGCTGAAATGCTTGAAGTGTAATCCCCCTCCAGCTTTTAGCTTACGCCCATGTATAAATATTTTTAAAGCAAGGGTCACTTGTGCTCAAAAATAGTTATGAGTTACGTAAAATAGTGACAGGTTTGGGCACTGTTTGTGAATCGTCACTGTGAAGGAAGGAAGAAAAACAATTTTATAAATTCCAAAACAATTCACAAAAACCTGATGAGTGTCTTAAAAATTAAGGACATAAGGTGTAACTATTTAATTCCGAAAAGATTACCAAAATTAATTGACCACTCTTGAAGATATATCCCAAAAGACGACGAAAATTTTTGATTTTCTTAAATTAAAGATACCGCAAATACCAGAGCTGATGGACTATAGGCGTAGTGGCAACTTATGCTTAGAAAAACCTCATTTATCGAAATAAAATGGTGGCAGGCCTGGACACCGACCCATGTCACATTTTGTCGGCCTGTGTAATTATCCAAAAGCTCTGGCTAGCCTAAGGCGGGTGTACGATAATGATTGTTTAATTTTTTTGACAATATATCGACACTGTTTAATCTGCCAAAGATTTTCCAGCCATCAGCTACAGCCTTGAGAAACCTGATCGACACAGTCACAGCGCTGTACGATTCTCTTTTGTCCATCGGGGATGACAAACGTATTACGAATGCCATCCTCATCCATCTAGTATGGGCAAAGTCGATGCAGGAACTAAAAGAAAATGGGAAGAACAGTTAGATTATACTTCGCTTCCTCTTTGAAGCGAGTGTGAATCGGCCCTGAACAAGCGCTATCAGCATATGGTTGCCGTAGAAGCGTGTAAGCCAAAAATTGTTCAGCAGAGCCAGGCTTATCCTAAGAAGAATGGAAATAGGAGTTTTTCGTTTGTTGCTGCAATAGACGATCCCAAAGTATGTGTGTTTCGCAACTCAACAGAACATCAAGTAGGAAATTGCACTGCTTTTGCTGCCCTAACAGTTCAGCAAAGCTTCGATTTTGCAAAAAAGGCTCCTTTATGCATTAACTGCCTCCGAAAGGGCCACACGGTAAAAAGATGCAAATCGAAAAGATGCAGGGTGTGTAAGTCCTCACACCACACATTGCTGCACATTTACTCGCCATCAAATCTCGCGTTGCCACCTCCTCCTCAGCCCACGCTCTTGCAGAATACTCCATCCACTTCGCATGTTATGCATGCGACTGCATCGGATAAAGTTATTCTTGCCACAGCCATCGTGAGCGTCCAAACAAAAAGTGGCGAATAAGTTTTGTCTCGAGCGTTGCTCGATTCTGGTTCACACGTAAATTTTGTGACCGATGAGCTTGCTCAGAGACTTCAGATTAAGAGAGAGGACGTGTATTTGAGCTTGCGGGGCATTGGTGGAACTAATGCTCAAGCAACCAAGAAAATTCACTCGATAGTTAAGTTGCGAGTGGGTAGCAGTCAATTGTCGTCCGAATTTTAAAGACTAAAAAATATTTCTGGTTATCATCCGGATCTAACGGTGAACACCAGCGGCTGGAGGGTGCCTGAAAATATTCAATTGGCAGATCCATTCTTCTTCAAGCCCCAAAAATAAGATATGCTTATAGGCGCAGACTCGTTCTTTGAACTTTTGTCGGTCGGCCAGATAAAGCAAGGGCCTGAGTTTCCCATTTTGCAGAAAACAGTTCTCGGCTGGATAGTGTCAGGGAGATGTGCCTCAGAAAAAATAAGAAATACTGAAAAGTTGGTACATTTCAGCTGCCAGGAGGAAGTGTTGGAGTCAATCGACACATCCCTGCAGAAATTTTGGCCAGAATCTGGTTCGAATCTGACCCAAACACTCTTGGTTCATCATATGAAGTTGAGAAACGTAGATTTTTGTCGCTTGAAAGAAGATTATCCAAAGATCCTTCTTTAAAAAATATGTATCTGGAATTCATGGAAGAATATGAAGCGATGGGCCATATGTCTTCCACTAACAATAAAATTCCAGACAGTCCGCACTATTTCATTCCGCACCAATGCGTGCTGCGACCTCAAAGCACCTCGACAAAGTTGAGAGTGGTATTCGACGAATGACATCTTGATGGTTGGCCCCACCATTCAAGAGGAGCTGTATTCGACCCTGCTTCGGTTCAGACTGCACAAGTTTGCGCTTGCAGCAAGATGTATCGTCAAGTAATGGTTGACGAAGCTGACCGAAACTTTCAGCTCATAGTGTGGAGACGAGATCCATCTGACTCTCTAAAAATCTTCAAGCCGAACACCGTGACTTATGGAACTTCGCCAGCCCCCTATCTGGCGATTCGGTGTTTAATGCGGCTTGGAGAGATCGCGCAGGATTCGTGTCCAAAAGCCGCCAAGGTCATTCAGAATGACTTTTATGTTGACGATTTGTTGACTGGCGCCAGAAGCGTTGAGGACCTGTTAAGCCTTCGAGACGAAGTTTCTCAGGTATTGCAAGAGGCAGGATTTTAATTGGCAAAGTGGTTTTCTAACTACCCAGAGTTATCCGCATCTGAAAGCGCTGTCAACCGCTAATGGCAGACTCAGACGTAACTAAGACCCTTGGCGTGGTTTAGTTGCCGGGTAAAGATTACTTTCAATTTCGGTTGGATGACTCTTTTCTGGATCTTCGTGCGACAAAACGAAACATACTGTCGGTGACTGCCCAACTTTTCGATCCGCTTGGCCTGTTGTGCCCTCTAGTGACTAGGGCAAAAATGTTGTTGCAGGAACTGTGGCTTCGAAAGTTAGACTGGGACGAGTCGCTGCCGATGCAACTGCAGACACCTTGGGAAGCTTTTAAGGGAACGCGATTCGTTCATACAGACGCCAAAGTCCCGGCAGAAATACATGGTTTCGCTGACGCTTCCATGCGAGCATATGGAGCGTGCATCTACGTTCGCACTAGTACCGCTGAAGGTTTAAAAGTATCTTTATTGACAGCAAAATCCAAAGTAGCTCCCCTCAAGACGAAAACTTTGCCCCGCCTTGGGTTGTGCGCAGCTCACCTTCTTGCGGATCTTTATAATCATGTTAGACCATTGTTTAATTTTCCGATCACAAAGGTGTTCCTATGGACGGACTCGGAGATCACTCTGCATTGGATTAAAACGCATCCGTCGTCGTTGTCGGTTTTCGTCTCAAACCGAGTTGCAGAGATCCAAGAGTGGTCGGAAAAAGCAATTTGGCGACATGTCCCCACGAAAGTAAACCCAGCGGACATCGTGTCACGGGGATGTGACGTTGAGGAACTCACAGCTTCAATTTGGTTCGCTGGGCCGTCGTTTTTGCTCGATGCAGAAAAAGATTGGCCTGTGAATCGACACTTCGAAGTACATGCTGATGTCGTGTCGATGGAATTACGCAAATCAGCTTTGGCGCTTGTGGTTATCCCAGAGCCTAATTGTGTGCTTCAGAAAATAGAATCCTTTTCGTCGCACATAAGGCTTCTAAGGGTTTTCGTGTGGGTCTTTCGGTTTATTCAAAGGTGCAATAAAGTGTCGCAGCCTTTTGAAAAAAGTATTACTCCAAGAGAACTGAATTTTGCGTTCGAGAAAATAGTGGAAGTGATCCAATCTCACGAGTTCAGTGACGACATAGGAAAAATTCGGGAAAATAAACCGGTAGCAACGAATAGCCCTTTTCTCCAGGAGAAAAAACTAGATTGGTGTTCCTCGACATTGCTGCGAGTTGGGGGTCGGTTATTGAATGCTCCTATCCCGTACGAAGCCAAATTCCCGTTGTTATTGTCGAATGGCTCACAGTTTGTTAAAGCCTACGTGTCCTACCTGCACGTCACAAATTGTCATGCTGGCCCTCGAGCTCTTGTAAGTCTGTTGCGAGAAAAGATATGGTTGGTTAATGCGCAGGAAGTTTGCCGCAGAACAGTTCGGTCTTGCATTCGTTGCTTTCGGTGCAAGCCTCAACTCTTGACGCAAATCATGGGGAACTTTCCATTAGACAGACTTCGAGCTCTCCGCCTCTTTAATATCTGTGGTGTTGATTTTTGTGGCCCATTTAACACAACGTATGGTAAGCCGCCGTACAAATCCTACGTGGCATTGTTTGTATGTTTTGCGTCCAAAGCGGTCCACTTAGAGTTAGTGTCCGACCTCACCACTGATGCGTTTTTGTTGGCATTCCAAAGGTTCGTGAGTCGACGCGGGATTCCGGAGAAGGTGTGGTGCGACAACGCGACGAACTTCGTCGGAGCCGATCGCCACATGAGAGAGTTCCGGGCCCGTCTGGAGGAGCAGGGGGGCGGTATCGCAACATTCGCATCAAGAAGAGGATGCGAGTTTGCGTTCATACCGCCCAGAGCACCTCACTTCGGCGGACTTTGGGAGGCAGGTGTGAAGTCTGCAAAGCACCTGTTCCTTCGGACGGTCGGCGAAGACATCCTGACCGCGGAGGAGCTCGGAACTCTCCTCACCAGCGTGGAGGCCGTTCTCAACTCCAGGCCCCTTCGGAGCGATCAGCACGGATCCCAACTACGGCGAAGCCCTAAGCCCAGGCCATCTCCTGATCGGCGGGCCCCTCCTAGCTCCACCCTCATCAGCGCTCCCGGACCAAGTCAGCCCAACCTGTTTGCGACGATGGCGCAGTGTCTCGTGTCTCAGGCACAGGTTTTGGCAGCGATGGTCCCGGGAGTACGTCTCGAGCCTCCAGGCAAAAGACAAGTGGCACCAGGAGGTTCCAAACGTCGCCGTGGGAGCTCTCGTCGTCGTCGCCGAGGACAATCTTCCGCCGCAGCAGTGGATGATCGGTCGGATCGTGGCGGTGCACGTCGGCGCTGACGGCAAGGTCAGAGTGGCGGACGGGAAAACGAAGGATACGACGTATCGGCGAGCGGTCCATAGGGTGGCGGTGCTGCCTGTGGCGTGCTGAAGACGGTGGTCCTTCAGAGGGGGCGGTGTTTGCGCACTTTGCGCTTGTATAATGAAATTTGTTGAATAGTGTAAGGCGGGAACGGGAGCGCAATAAAGCTTTAATCGCGCTCGCGAATTCGACCCGTCTCTCGCCCCCTTCGTTAAGTAAGGCTTAAGCGTTTATATATTGAAATTAAAAAGTCAGTTGTTATATAATCTCATTGCGCAAACTCCCTTTCGCCGTCGCCAAAAATAAAATATCAAATTTCCCTGCAATCACAAGTTTTCGCGTTGTAATACAAAATAGTATTAAATTTTCACTTTTTAAGAATTCCTTTTTTTAATGATAATGATAACTGAGTTCACTAGGATTAATCAGTGTTGGGACATACCTAGATACTTTTACCTAGGTATGTACCTAGGTACAATTTAGTGGTACCTTTTACCTTACCTAGGTATAAAAATAATTGAGTACCTTTTTCCTTACCTAGCTACAGATTTTTATATACCTTTGGAATTATGAAGGTACTTACATAGGTATTAAACATTGCTCTGATTTAAAATAGCCAAATCTGACTGCGACACGCAGCATTAAAAGTCATTGGAATTCAGCCGTTCTATGGTTTGTTTTGTGAAGTTAAAACTAATCGCAGTTTTATTTTAAATCATTTTGTGCACGTATGTATGTTCCCATCACTACATCAATTTATTTATGAAACCAAAGTGTATTTGGCGCGCAAAAATGCCGTATGTACGTAAACAAACGGCATATACATATACATAGTCAATGCTTCTACATACGGAATTTTTGCGCGCCAAATATGTACATGAGGGTTTCATAAATACATTAACGTGCATTAACGTGCATACAATTATTCATGCCGCGTGTTTTAAAAATATATGCACAAAATTAAAACATTTAAATTTAAATGAAATGAAAAGATATTGTTTGATTAAGACGACTAAAAACTGAAAACTAATCTTATTTTAAGTTTAAATGATTACATTGAACAAAACAAAAAAATTATAAAAAAATAAAAAAAACAATATATTTACCTTATACCTTTACCTAGGTACTGGGAAATTGAAGTACCTTTCCCTTACCTAGGTATTTATTTTTGCCCAATACCTTTTACCTTACCTAGGTAAAAAAACACAGTACCTTTCCCAACACTGGGATTAATCTGCTTTAATGCTAATGAAATTGCTAATTCATTACCAATCGAATGCATTAATCACAAATCTGGTAATGATGCAACCAAATTTTTAGCTGGACCGTGCAGTGACTTTTAAAGACACATTCTCCGTGGGCGTTTGTAGTTTCCTATAGGCTATATGAAACATTGGCCACTGCTCTGGCGATCCTGTAGCTTGCGCGAATACGGCTGATATAGATGCGGCAATCCTGTTGACGGCTGGGCCTGCGATGAGCTTGAAGGCGTTGCAAAGATCGTGAGCGAGTGAGCAGATGTGGGAGGCGGTGACCTGATAGGTACTGTTATAGGAAGCTTGATTGATTCTTGAAGTTCGTCCATCTTGTTGGGCTCGATAATGGATTGATCTGTTTCATCCCCTGATGTTGACATCTTGTCTTCAAATTCTAGACGGGCTGGTGGCTTTCCTTTATTGCAACGCTGGCTCACTCTTGGAATTCCAGGTTGGACTTTCTGTGTAAAAGCATTCACAGTATAAGTATACACATGTTGGTGTAGGTGGCGTTAGAGCAAGCAATGTAGTATATTATTCGGCTTTTTCAAGTTATACAAGCGGCAGGTTTGTATAAGGTTTTTTGTGCGACGGGCTTCCACTGAGATTGATAATAAAAAATGTTGACTTCTGTAGCCGATCAAAAAATAATAAGAACGCAAATTATTTTCTGCTTGACAATTGCAGCACGTGTATGCGACGTTCGGCGTCCATTTTATTATCTGTTTTTTAAAAGCTTAAATTAGAACACAAAATAATTTTTATGCGGAGACTACGTACCAATCGTCTCAACTACAAGAACAAAGTGGCCTCCCATTCGTGCCAAAAGTGAGTGTTCACGCCAAAAGGGCGTTTAATTTCGGGAGGCAGTGTCGACCGGCAGTTTTCTCCAGATGTCCAGATCTCGCTCGCTCGCACTGCCCTCCGCTCTCTCTCTCCAACTCTCCCGCAACTCTACGCTCCGCTCTGGAGCCGCTAGGTTAAGCTCCATGTAATTAGTTCTATTTTTAAGTGTCAAATAAACAGCCGCACGTCGCGCAAAACCCCGAAGTTTTTCCACCGTGTTTTTTGTTACCATTCTACGCGGATTTCCACCGCAGTTTTCCCTGGGACTTCAGCACTTCTACGAACAAGCCGCCGCCCCAACAGTGAGCTTATAATCGGATGTGACAGATAACACAGTAATCATTCCAAAGTAATCGTTTCAAATTAAACATTAAATGATAAAGGGCACAAGTATTTTAATTCATCTTGACTTTTCTTAGAAGAAAAATTATAATAATAAAGAGCATTCCTTAACACCGGGTCTGTCAAAATATCCATCCGCTATGGAAATGCATCGCAGCTGTTCTAGTATTCGGACGTGTTTTTGGCGCTCCTCCTTCTCATCGTGTTTTTCCTGTGAAATCCTTTTCCGTTCCGATCAGATTTTGAACATTTTGTAAGTAACCCTGCAATCTTGATTAATACGTGCCATTCGGTTAATCTAAATGGACAGCGACTTTACTATTTGCAAAATTAGTTTGTAAACAAACTATTTTTCCTACTGCTCTGTTTTGCCAGCGTTACCGCAAAACCCATAGTTTGTGTTGTTGTTGAAACTACTCTCTCTGTGTCTGCCGCGAACATCCACGAGAACCTATTCTGTGTTGCCAGCGGTACCGCTAAGCCTATAGTTTGTGTTGTTGGTTTGTAACCACTCTCTCTGTGCTTACGCGAACATTCAAACGAACGTGCAATCGGTGCTTTTCGCTCTGTGCGGTTTCTTCAGCGCTTATCAGATCGCTCTTCGACTGCTGTATCCGACCGCTCTTTGCTCTGCCCTGTTGCTGCTGCGCTGTTCTGCCCTGCTGTTGCTGTGCTGTTCTGCCCGGCTGCTACGCTTATCTTCGATCGCTTGCATCTGACTGCTCTTTGCCTTGCTGCTGCTATTTATGCTACTAAATCAAGATGACTTTTTGTTGCGCTTCGTTGTTGCTGGCTCTGCGACAACTTGGCGCACCCTATCTGTGTTGAGCTGGGGCGCTCAAGCGTCCAAATCGTAGGCAAGCTAAAGCTATGGGTTGGCCTAACCTGGACGGGTCCGAGCTGTAGACACATCGAAGTAGACATGAAATCGTTTATGCGGCAAACCCATCAGGAGTTCCAAGCTCTGTCAACTGGATTTCGTGAGCTTTATGATAAATTCAAGGCCGCGGAATCCCACTTTAAAAATCTTAAAATGCTTAGTGTTCCCCAATGTTCTAACACGATTAAAAAAATTTCTACATTTCGATAGGTATTGATAAACACAATAAAACTGCATTTTTACTTTTCCGAAATATTGAAATTTTTATATAAGCGTATATAAGCGATTGTGGGCGTTAGAGGGAGCGTGGCACCCTTTTGAAACAAACTTGCGCTGCGTAGGAACTCCTAGAATCTGCATGCAAAATGTCAATCTTCTAGCTTTTATAGTTTCCGAGATCTCAGCGTTACTCTACGAGTAACGGGTATAAATATTATTGGCATTACGTTTTCTCAAAAGTAACGAAATATTTTTTACTAGCAGAATTACTTTTCTCAAAAGTAATGAATTGATTTTTCATTAGCATTACTTTTCTCACTCTTGGAATTCCAGGTTGGACTTTCTGTGTGAAAGCATTCACAGTATAAGTATACACATGTTGGTGTAGGCGGCGTTAGAGCAAGCAATGTAGTATATTATTCGGCTTTTTCAAGTTATACAAGCAGCAGGTTTGTATAAGGTTTTTTGTGCGACGGGCTTCCACTGATATTGATAATAAAAAATGTTGACTTCTGTGGCCGATCAACACATAATAAGAACGCAAATTATTTTCTGCTTGACAATTGCAGCACGTGTATGCGACGTTCGGCATCCGTTTTATTATCTGTTTTTTAAAAGCTTAAATTAGAACACAAAATAATTTTTATGCGGAGACTACGTACCAATCGTCTCAACTACAAGCACAAAAGTGGCCTCCCATTCGTGCCAAAAGTGAGTGTTCACGCCAAAAGGGCGGAAAAATCTTAAAATGCTTAGAGTTCCCCAATGTTCTAACACGAATAGTTGCTCCTCACCTAATAACAATTTAATATCAATATTTTAAGGAAATTGATGGACTTCAATCGAGCTGCTCCCCACCTCTCGGACGAGGATGAATCGCTTGATTCAGACGCAATTCCTCCCCCCTCTTCCCTTCGGAAGTTCGGGGCGATTTGGATCCAGGCGTTTGTGATCATGCTGATACAGACGTGAGTCCAACTAGAACCGCTGATATTGACCAAACGGCTGCTGGAACTTCGTTGGCTGTACCAACCGTTGCCCCTGTGAAGCCTCTTGTGGCTACTGCCCGGAGTCTACCCACTGAAAGATCTCCTGCTCCTGTTACTCTGGCGGCCTTGGCTCCTAAAAAAATGTATTTTCGTGTCGAGACTTTTGGCTTCTGCAACTGAGAATGATGTGAGACATCATATCGTCACAAGACTCTCCCTTACTGATTTCAATGCTGTCGTCATCACCAAATTTAATTTTAAACTCAGAAGGGATTACTCTTCCTTTAAAATTCATGTTCCGGATGGGCTGTTTAGTAAAATTATTTGTTCGAGCTTTTGGCCAGAAAATACTATTGTGCATGAGTACTTGAAAAAAGACAATTGGACAGTTAGAACCTCTGCTGCTTCGCGTAATATTTCGATGGTTTCAAAAAACTAGATTTTTTGATTCACTATCAAAATGTTCGAGGTTTGCTAAGTAAGCTCTCCAAACTATTTTGATGCAAATGTTATTGCTTTCTCTGAAACCTGGCTTAACTCGACTGTAAATGATAGTGAAATCTTGTCTAAAAACTACTTTATTTATAGAAATGATCGTCCGTGTCGACGTGGTGGGGTGGTCCTTATTGCGGTTTAATCCAACTTGACTTTAGAGCTTATTAACACCCCTAACTCCTCAAGTATTGAATTTATTTCTGTCAAACTCTCCCTTCCAAAGTCTAATATGTTGATTATAATTACCTGCTCTTACATACCTCCAGGGTCTGAAATTAACATGTATTTACTCCACCTGTCTGCAATATGTCATGTATCTTCGTTGGCTGACGATAATGATCACCTTATTGTTCTTGGGGACTTTAATCTCCCAAATGTCTCTTGGTTTCAGAGTAATGACTCGATATCAATGACTCACAGAACCCAAAATGAATTTATTGAAGGCCTCATTGAACTATCTTTGCAGCAGATAAATTGGATTTCCAATCACAATAAGCGAATTTTAGACTTGGCTTTTGTATCCAATAACTGCGACTCCGCTGTGTCTCTTATTCCTCCTTTATCTTGCATGCGTTATCTATAAATGATTGGTCATGCCTTACAGATGTCCCTGTTGTACACGCCAAAAGGGCGTTGAATTTCGGGAGGCAGTGTCGAGCGGCAGTTTTCTCCAGATGTCCACATCTCGCTCGCTTGCACTGCCCTTCGCTCTCCCTCTCCAACTCTCCCGCAACTCTCCGCTCCGCTCAGGAGCTTCTAAGATAAGCAAGGTTTAAGTAGTTCACATTTCCAAGCTGTAACAATCCTGCTTGGGCTGAGATAGTTCAACGGTGTCCAGGAGTTGGTTCCAACATTTATTTATGTCAGGAGTGGTTGCTGCAAAAGTTTGACCCGGTTCCCAGAGTATAAAACGAGCGGGGTTCGCTTAAATTGAAGGGGGTTGCGTTTATTTACTTAAATTTTACAGAGTTTAAGACAAGGATAGAGCGGCGAGGCTCGTTCTGTCTTCGGCGGTGTCGTCGAGTGCGGTCGTGGGCGGCTACTGATCGTTTTTCGGTAGTTGAGCAGCGGCTGGCGTCCTGTAGATGAGAAAGAAAGAATACGGCTATCTGCGCCGGAAAATATGCCCCCCCGGTGGGTGGGCACGAGCGCAACGGCTTCCTGTTCGCGCCGGAAAGTATGCCCCGGTAGGTGGACACGTCGTCCCTTGAACGACACGCTTTCCGTTATCTCTAGATAATTTGCCCCGAGATCCCTGATGTTTGAAGGCCACTTATGTCTTCCAGGTTAGGAGAGGGTTTTAGAGGCCCCTTAGGTCTTCCAGGTTATGAGAGAGAGAGTGTGGAGGCTACTGAGGTCTTCCAGGTTGTGAGACGAGTCGCACCCCACTGCGGGTCTATGAAGGTGAGTTCGGCGAGTCGGAGGGGGGAGGGGGGGGGAAGAAACCCGAGCGGGTGGGCGACTTGGTGAACCGAGAGATGGATCGAGCTTAGAGTCCGCTGCCACTGATGGCGGCTTCGTCGCTCGGAGTCGGGTAGTGGTGGGTGGGTGGTGGTACCCCAAAGATCGGCTGGCACTGATGACGGCCTGTCTTTCGGAGATTGGGTATAGGAGAGGGGATGGGAATCGCTAACTACAGTGTATTGGACAGGGTACTAGACCCTATCCTTAAAAAAAGACTCCACAAGTAACTCCCAGAGAGGTTGCTCACACCAATGCGTAAGGCGCATCTTCTCCGATCGCTGTCGGTTGCAAAGTCACTTGAACTGGGCAACCGGCGCCCTTTTTACACCCGTTGGCGTTAATTCGTGTGCCCGCACCACGGCAAAGTCCCGGGTCATACGGCTTAGCGCGTGTGACCAGCTGATCATGGATCAGTGTAACCAGGTGATCGTGTATCAGTGTGACCTGGTGATTGTGGATCAGTGTGCCCAGCTATTTCCATTGGCGCGCCCTCCTTCCTATTTGAATTTGAATTCGTTTCAGGCTTTTATTCTCTTAAACTAATCTTATTATTATATTTATCCTATTCCTAACAGAGTATCTGTTTTCGCTTCATGCTTTTCATCTCTCTTACCCTAAACCTATTGTTATGTTTTATGTTTACTTATATTGTGCACTCTGGAGCGTCACAAAGTGTACCAATAAGCACACGCACGTCGCGGAATAACCCGAAAGTCTACCGTGTTTTCGAATCTACAAATTCTGCTCGGTTTTCTCCCGGAAACTTCAACATATCCATTATTCAAGCCACCCCCGCCACAACACATAGTGTAATTATTACAATATAACCAGGAAAAGATACATTACAAGACAGGGCGGCAACACTACTGCTATTATGACCGCAGCTGTATGTTTTTAAAAAAAATCCTAAAATTATTCTAAATATGGGGTTTGAAAGATTGAGAGTGTCTCTTTTAAAAATCTTTAACATCACAACAAACCATGGATCCGTTTGCCTGTGACACCTCCGAAATATAGGCCAATTTCAGCATTTTTCAAACTTTGAGGTCCTTGTGCTAAGAATCTTTTCGTCGGGCACCTGTTTGAAAAACGCAGTTTGACTTGGGAATTCGTAACGAATTCAATAATATGGCATCCATCGAGGTAAATTTTTGTACCCTTGCAGAGGGTATTATGATTTCAGTCAGAAGTTTGCAACGCAGTGAAGGAGACGTTTTCGACCCCATAAAGTATATATATTCTTGATCAGCATCACCAGACAAGTCGATCTAGCCATGTCCGTCTGTCCGTCCGTCTGTCTGTCCGCTTCTACGCAAACTAGTTTCTCAGTTTTGAAGCTATCTGCTTGAAACTTTCCCAAAAGTCTTCTTTCTATTGCTGGTAGTATATAAGTCGGAACCGACCGGATCGGACAACTATATCTTATAGCTCCCATAGGAAGGAAAAAAAAAACGTTAAAAAAAATTCTAGCTTCGGTGTTTTTTAAAACATTACCTTCTACTCTTGGGGATATTAAGTTTTAAATATTTCTGAATTTCGAATTAAATATTTAAAAAGTCGGACGACTATATCATATGGCTGCCATAGGAACGATCTGAAAATTAATGGGAAGGTTAGGTTAGGTGAGCATGGTTGGGGATTATAGAAAAACCCCCTCACTTAAGCCAAAAATTCAATTCATTGTCGGTCGCGTGTAGACGTGTTTTCTTAACGCTCCGGAAAAACAAAAGAAAAACAATCTTTCACCCAGTTGAAAACGTTCGAAAACTAACACTAACGAACACTAACAATAAGCAAATGATTAAGAACGTGGATCAGCGCACTCAACGCCAAAAACAACAAGACGAAGCCCGTAAAAAAATTCAGAGAGAGCAAGACAAACGTCGTTTTTCTTTGGCCCGCAACAATCCTTTTTTTCCTGCAAGAAAATGCAAGTTTACTGACCGCCGAAAACCAGAGAGCTAGTTCTTGCTCTCCCGCCCTGCTTCTCAACGCTCAAACGCCATGGAGTGAGCAATGCAAAACTCCAACCGAGCTTCAGCCACCTGGTGCAACAACAACAGCAACTACTACGTCTACTACAACGGCCTCTATCGCCAACATTGCAATAACGACTCCACTCTCTTCTTCTGCAGCGGGTAAAGCAACAACACTATTAAGTGCAAAAATCGGGTCAAACGGCAAAAACAAAGCTACGGTTGAAGAAATGACAAAGCGGGTTCGGCCATGCAGACAGGCATGGATCGCTACATAAATATTTCCAAGCGCAAGCTAACGCCCTCAAAAAATGCTGACGGCAATAAGCCCAAAGTAAACCGTACCAGCAAAGGCCTTGAAAATCTCGGGCCACTAAATGAAAATAGATTTTCCATTCTGGCGGAGCACGAAACAGAATCTGAACAATTAGTCCCAAGGAAACTGAAGCCGCCACCTATCTTTATTCGGGAGAAGACTTCGAATGCCCTAGTCAACAAAATAGTTGAGCTAGTCGGAAAAGATAGCTTTCATGTTATTCCGCTTATGAAAGGGAATATAAGCGAAACTAAAATGCAAACCAAAACTGAAAACGATTTCCGAGCAGTGTCAAAGTACTTAAACGATGCCAAAAAGAATTACTACACGTACCATCTAAAAAGCTGCAAAGGCTTACAAGTTGTGCTTAAGGGAATAGAACCCGATGTGACCCCCTACGAAATTACAGAGGCTTTAAAAGAAAACGGTTTCTGTGCAAAAAATGTTATAAACACTATGAACAAAAACAAGAAGCCGCAACAACTATTCAAGGTCGAGCTGGAGCCAGACAGCAGAACTTTGAAAAAAAACCCAGTGCACCCGATCTACAAGTTGCAGTACCTGCTGCATCGTAGGATCACAGTAGAAGAGCCGCACAAACGCAACGGGCCAGTGCAATGCACGAACTGCCAGGAATACGGACACACCAGGGGTTACTGCACCCTCAGGTCAGTATGTGTAGCTTGTGGAAACATCCACGACTCCGAGCCCTGCCCTGCCAACAAGGAAGACTCTCTCACTAAAAAGTGTGTAAACTGCCAAGGAAACCACACAGCAAACTACAGAGGCTGTCCAGTTTACAAGGAGATGAAAAGTCGGATGCAACGAACGACAACGGCATGCTACCAGAACACACAGAACAATTACATGAGATCACAAACGACACCGGAAGTTTTCTTCGCAAAAGCATGAAAACCACCATGCAAACCCTTGTGCAAACCCAAAACATTTTGTTAAAAATACTCGCAGCTCAGCAGTCCAAATAAACTATGCCTAGTCTTCGAATAACTTTGTGGAACGCCAACGGTGTTTCACGGCATAAACCTGAAATAAGTCAGTTTCTGAACGAAAACCACATCGACGTTATGTTGCTGGCAAAAACGCATCTGACCAGCAAATATAATTTTCAAATACGGGGATACACGTTCTACAGCACAGATCATCCAGATGGTAAAGCACATGGCGGAACCGGCATCTTAATAAGAGACCGCATCAAACACCACTTTCACCAAAGGTTTGCAAAAAGTTATTTGCAAGCTACATCGATAAAATTACAGTTGGGCAACTGCAACCTTGCCATTGCCACTGTTTACTGACGTCGCATCGAACCAACTGGCTGAAGTTCAAAAAGTACGTAAGTTCCCACATTGAACTGACTCCACAGCTCAACATCAAGGAGGACATCGACTGCTATGCCGATGCACTGGAGTCTGTACTCGTCGCAGCAGCCAAAGTCTCTACACCGCAAGGGAGGGATGGGCGCACACGCCAACACAAAACTAACTTGGAAATCGAACAGCTTGTTTTGGAGAAAAGACGTTTGAGGCGTGCTTGGCAAACCAGCAGATCGCCATCCTCGAAACAAAGTCTTAAGGAAGCCGGTCGCAGACTTACCAGGGCCCTAAGGCACGAAGAAGTAGAAGCACAACGCCAGTACATTGAGAAACTTTCACCCACCAGCACCAAGCATCCCTTGTGGAAGGCCCACCCAAATCTAAGTGCGCCGTCCGAAACAGTAATCCCCATAAGAGACTCTTCAGGCAGCTGGGCCAGAAGCGACAAAGACAGAGCTTGTACATTTGCTTTTCACCTTCGAAATGTCTTTCAGCCAAACCCTGCAACAAATTCATTCGCACTACCGTCGCCGCCAATTCGAATCGAAACTGAGACGGACCCAATTCAGTTTCAACCAAACGAAGTTGCAAAAGTCATAAGCGAGCAATTGAAACCAAAAAAGGCCCCAGGCGGCGATCTACTAACTGTGAAAATGCTAATTGAACTCCCAAACTGTGCAGTTGAGGTCATTTGTAAACTCTTTAATGGGATTACACGACTTGGCTACTTTCCAAAAAAATGGAAAAAATCGGTAATCATAATGATCACAAAGCCAGGAAAAGATCACACAATACCAGCTTCATACAGACCGATAAGTTTACTCTCGTGTTTGTCAAAACTGCTCGAAAAATGCCTTTTGACGCGCATAATCCCATATCTGAAAGAGCACAACGTTATTCCGGCACATCAATTTGGCTTTCGAGAAAGCCATGGAACAATAGAGCAAGTCAACAGATTAACAACGGAAATACGGTCTGCATTCGAATATCGAGAATACTGCAGTGCGGTATTCCTTGATGTTGCACAGGCTTTCGATCGAGTCTGGCTTGATGGCCTTATGCACAAAATCAGAACTATTCTGCCGGAAAACACTCACATGATACTTGAATCGTACCTTTACAACAGAGAATTCGCCGTGAGATGCAACACTACAACATCCGACGATTACACTATAGAGGCTGGAGTTCCCCAAGGTAGCGCCCTTGGTCCAACTCTATTTCTCCTTTACACCGCAGATATTCCCACGAACGTCCGGCTAACTACTTCCACATTCGCAGACGATACCGCGATCATAAGTCGGTCCAAATGCCCAATTCAGGCAACAGCACTACGAGCTGATCACCTCGTGGTAGTGGAGAGGTGGTTATCAGACTGGCGTATAAAAATAAATGCGCAAAAGTGTAAACACATAACGTTTATTCTTAACAGACAAACGTGTCCCCCGATAACTTTGAATAACACGCCACTTCCACAAGCTGACGATGTAACGTACCTTGGCGTTCACCTAGACAGGAGACTTACATGGAGGAAACATATCGAAGCTAAGAAAATGCATCTAAAACTAAAATCCATTGGCCTCCATTGGCTCTTAAATGCTCGCTCCCCCCTCTGCCTGGACTTCAAGGTCCTGCTCTACAATTCAACGCTTAAGCCAGTCTGGACATACGGCTCCCAGTTGTGGGGAAACGCGAGCAGCAGCAACATCGACATTATCCAGCGAGCACAATCAAAAATCTTGAGAACTATCACTGGTTCACCTTGGTATGTTCGGAACGACAACATCCACAGAGATCTTGGCATTCTGCCCGTAAAAGACGAAATATCAAAACAAAAAGCGTCTTACCTCACCAAGCTAACTTCTCATCCAAACTAACTCGCCAGGGGGCTAGCCAGGGTCTCATACCGGACCCGATTGCAACGAAATGACCTTCCAGCTCAGCAATAGTTATTAGAGCCCTTTAATCTCGCGTCAGCCATCATGACTGTTAGATAGTTTTTTTTGAATTTAAGATTTTATATACTTATTGTTAGTCTCAATTCAGAGAAGATCCAATAAATAAAATGCATACGCAATAATAAAAATAAAAAAAAAACTTAAGCCACCTTGGGCCTCTTGTGATACCATATGATCTCAGAAAAGATCCATTTCCCTAGCTCATGGGTTTTTGGGTTTCTCGAACCAGTTAGTTCTTTTCAGAAAACAAAGGCGTTTGGGGATGGTTGTGCATTTTTTTTTTTTTTTTTTTTTTTTTTGTAAACGGTATTTATACCCTTGCAGAGGGTATTATGATTTCAGTCAGAAGTTTGCAACGCAGTGAAGGAGACGTTTCCGACCCCATAAAGTATATATATTCTTGATCAGCATCACTAGACGAGTCGATCTAGCCATGTCCGTCTGTCCGTCTGTCCGTCTGTCCGTCCGTCTGTCCGTCTGTCTGTTTCTACGCAAACTAGTTTCTCAGTTTTTGAGCTATCGGGATGAAACTTTCCCAAAAGTCTTCTTTCTATTGCAGGTAGTATATATGTCGGAACCGCCCGGATCGGACAACTATATCTTATAGCTCCCATTGGAAGGATCAGAAAAGAAAACGTTAAAAAATTCTAGCTTCGGTGTTTTTTGAAATCTTACCTTCTACTTTTGGGGATCTTATTTTTTAAATATTTCTGAATTTCGAATTAAATATTTAAAAAATCGGACTAATATATCATATAGCTGCCAAAGGAACAATCGGAAAATTAATGGAAAAGTAATAGGAAATAAATTCTAGCTTATTTGGTTTTTATTGTATTGTCTTCTACTCTAGGATATGACTCTTTTTAAATATTTCCGAATTTCAATTTTAATTTGATCAAAATCGGACGACTATATCATATAGCTGCCATAGGAACGATCGGAGATTAATGAAATTAATTGAACATTTTTGCGATTTGTTAATTAATAGGAATGATCTGCAAGGGTATTTAAGCTTCGGCTGGCCGAAGCTAGCTTCCTTTCTTGTTTATTTATCGAATTTTCTCTCTTAGAGACTAACGACTAGTTTGCAAATCTTAATCTAGTTTATATATTGTAGCATATCACGAATGATTCTAACAGCAACGAAAGATGGTGGGTGTAGCTTCAAGTGGGGCACGCGCTGGTTCCGGCTCTTGTTTCGTCGGTAAAGGGAGTGAGTTTCCAATTTGATCCACAGTGCTACTTGCTCGCATATGTATATAAAACATCCTATTTAAATTCGCGTGCGAACTGACTTTGAGGTTAATTGTAGGAGGACAGAACTAAGATTGGGGTAAAGAGGAAGGGAATACCTGAAAAGAAGGGTGCTGCCTAGATGGAATGGCAGCAGCTGATTTGTGTGTGTCGGTGTCAGCAGCGAAGATGTTGTTTGCCGCTGACATTGCCCACCCTACCATGATCACCACAGCCACATAACCTGACACAGGTTGGTGATCCCTTCGACACACGCCTAACTCCTAATCATTATCATCGCTGCACGCTTCCATTAGAAAAAATTTAGCAATTCATGTTTTTAAAAGGTTTAATACAAGAAAAGTAATACTAACAAATGTGATCATTAAAGTTACAAAGTTGGGGTTCATATAAAGTTTATGCTAAGCTCATATTAAATGAGTATATTTAAACCAAAGCAAGAAAATTTAATTTGAATTAAAAATTGATTTCAAAAATATTAAATGTAATTGAATTCACTGAGCAAGTATTTTAGTCATGGGGGAATTTGTTTTATAATAACAAAATCATTGAAATATTATAGTAGACAGTCAATCAAAATGTGTAGTATTACGACCGGAGCCGATCACTTACCCAAAATATCCAACGTTGAAAGCACTTTTAATATGTTGCATTATTGGCTGTAATTTTGTTTATAAATTTGAAAACTGCATTTCAATTGACTGAATGTAAAGATAAATTAGGGAAAACACTTCCAGGGGCTTAAACACTTGCTCTCATGACGAGATTTGCTTACTGCATATCGAATTTGATTACACTAGGATTTAAGGTAATTTACGTTAACTGCTTATTTGATATTTATGTTTTAATTAATTTAGCGATAAAGAAATGTAATTTAAATTATGAATAGGAATTTAGTTGATAAGAATTTAACTGATTTAAATTTAAATTGTGTTGGTAAAACTAGACTGGATCACAAAATGGGTGTTGCAGGCTTGGGCCTGCCCACTTGCGCACTTTCAGTAGAGGGCTGCACTATGTAGGTATGTGAGACACAGGGTGCACTATGTTGTTGGCACTGACGTGCATGAATTTGTACGGAATTGTTTGGACCAGTATTCACAAGAATTTTCAGCGTGGACGCTAGGTGGCAACACTGGTTTAAATTTTCACAGTTTTCTTGATTGGATTTGTTCGCTTTCTTGATTAGACTTCTGTTTGATGCTCTATGATGAATGTGGAGAGCTGATGAAAATCCTGACAATCCTGTGGCGTTGGTGGTAGAAGGAGTAAACTCGACTTCCAAGAATTTTCCTATAAAACGCATTACTTTATATGTGGGGTTTTTCCACGAAATAATAGTAAAACTTACTTCCTTTAATCAACAGGAACCCACTGGTAAAAGAAAATCTTATAAAAGGCTGAGGATGTCTGATATTTTCCACGATTTGGTTTGGGTAGATCTCTGGGTTTAAATAAAATACGCTCAGGAGAGAACGATCTTCACACGGCCAAGGTTCAAAACGGAAAGACCGAATAATCGAAATGCATCAGGCAGCCAGGCCAATTTATCGAAAAAGTGTGGGACCAGAGTTGCTCAAAAAGTCTTTATCGAACACGTCTTTTCAGTGTTGTAAAAACCGTAATTTTTTTAAATTGGCTCTGCCATTTTAATTCCTGGCGGCAACTTCAAAAACTGGCGGGTATTTTAAATTGAAGTGGGAAATTTAAAAATTGAAAATATTAACGACAAGCGCCCTACAATATTTTAATTAATTACAAATTAATTATTTAGAATAACGGCCCTAACTATTGCTGCTGGGTGGGGAGGTCTCTTCGCCGGAGTCGTGTATAGCTTGTGGTCCAGATTAGAGACCGCGCAAGGTCATTAGGATGGGACTGGAGCTTGATATAGTACTTTGCTTTTGCTTTGTCGAGTTCGTATTGAACTAAGCCTGCGATAAAATATTTGTGAATATTTTCATTCCGTGTATACCACGGTGCTCCTCTTATAGTTCTCAATATCTTTGATTGAGCTCTCTGGATTATTTCTAAGTTGCTGGCACATGCGTTTCCCTAGAGCTCAAAGCCATATGTCCAAATTGGCTTTAGGACTGCGTTATACAAAAGTATTTTGTATTCTAATTTTAGTGGCGAGCGGGCGTAATTAGCCAATGTAGATTGCTGGCTTTAAATTTTAAATGATTTCTCAGCTTCGATATGTTTACGCCAAGTGAGTCGTCTATCCAGGTGGACTCCTAGATATGTTACTTCAGTTGTTTGTGGCATAATAATGTTGTTCAGGGATAGTGAAGGGCAGGTTTGCCTGTTTAGGGTAAAAGTAACATGTTTACATTTTTGTTCGTTAACGTTTATGCGCCAGTCTGCTAGCCATTGTTCTAGAAGCTCGAGGTGATCTGCTAGGTGTTGCGTTGCTCTAAGAGAACATTTAGACCGACTTAGGATGGCGGTATCATCAGCGAAGGTTGAGGTTGTTGTAAGAGTGGATGTCGGCAGTATAAATAATACACAATGTCGGCCCAAGCACACTTCCTTGGGGTACTCCAGCTTTTATTGGATGATAATCAGAGAGGAAATCTTTGCATCGCACTGCAAAGCTTCTTTTCTGCAGGTAGGACTCCAAAATTGTATGGGTGCTTTGTGGAAGTATTAATCTGATTTTATGAATTAAGCTGTCCAGCCACACGCGGTCGAAGGCCTGTGCGACATCCAGAAAGTCAGCGGAGCAATATTCTCGCCTTTCAAAAGCATTTCGTATCTCGGAGGTTATCCGGTTCACTTGTTCAATAGTTCCGTGTTTTTCACGAAATCCGAATTGGTGCATTGGTATTGCATTGTGGGCTTGTAAGTATTGCTCCGGATCGGACAACTATATCTTATAGCTCCCATTGGAAGGATCAGAAAAGAAAACGTTAAAAAATTCTAGCTTCGGTGTTTTTTGAAATATTGCCTTCTACTTTTGGGGATCTTATTTTTTAAATATTTCTGAATTTCGAATTAAATATTTAAAAAATCGGACTAATATATCATATAGCTGCCAAAGGAACAATCGGAAAATTAATGGAAAAGTAATAGGAAATAAATTCTAGCTTATTTGGTTTTTATTGTATTGTCTTCTACTCTAGGATATGACTCTTTTTAAATATTTCCGAATTTCAATTTTAATTTGATCAAAATCGGACGACTATATCATATAGCTGCCATAGGAACGATCGGAGATTAATGAAATTAATTGAACATTTTTGCGATTTGTTAATTAATAGGAATGATCTGCAAGGGTATTTAAGCTTCGGCTGGCCGAAGCTAGCTTCCTTTCTTGTTTATTTATCGAATTTTCTATCTTAGAGACTAACGACTAGTTTGCAAATCTTAATCTAGTTTATATATTGTAGCATATCACGAATGATTCTAACAGCAACGAAAGATGGTGGGTGTAGCTTCAAGTGGGGCATGCGCTGGTTCCGGCTCTTGTTTCGTCGGTAAAGGGAGTGAGTTTCCAATTTGATCCACAGTGCTACTTGCTCGCATATGTATATAAAACATCCTATTTAAATTCGCGTGCGAACTGACTTTGAGGTTAATTGTAGGAGGACAGAACTAAGATTGGGGTAAAGAGGAAGGGAATACCTGAAAAGAAGGGTGCTGCCTAGATGGAATGGCAGCAGCTGATTTGTGTGTGTCGGTGTCAGCAGCGAAGATGTTGTTTGCCGCTGACATTGCCCACCCTACCATGATCACCACAGCCACATAACCTGACACAGGTTGGTGATCCCTTCGACACACGCCTAACTCCTAATCATTATCATCGCTGCACGCTTCCATTAGAAAAAATTTAGCAATTCATGTTTTTAAAAGGTTTAATACAAGAAAAGTAATACTAACAAATGTGATCATTAAAGTTACAAAGTTGGGGTTCATATAAAGTTTATGCTAAGCTCATATTAAATGAGTATATTTAAACCAAAGCAAGAAAATTTAATTTGAATTAAAAATTGATTTCAAAAATATTAAATGTAATTGAATTCACTGAGCAAGTATTTTAGTCATGGGGGAATTTGTTTTATAATAACAAAATCATTGAAATATTATAGTAGACAGTCAATCAAAATGTGTAGTATTACGACCGGAGCCGATCACTTACCCAAAATATCCAACGTTGAAAGCGCTTTTAATATGTTGCATTATTGGCTGTAATTTTGTTTATAAATTTGAAAACTGCATTTCAATTGACTGAATGTAAAGATAAATTAGGGAAAACACTTCCAGGGGCTTAAACACTTGCTCTCATGACGAGATTTGCTTACTGCATATCGATTTGATTACACTAGGATTTAAGGTAATTTACGTTAACTGCTTATTTGATATTTATGTTTTAATTAATTTAGCGATAAAGAAATGTAATTTAAATTATGAATAGGAATTTAGTTGATAAGAATTTAACTGATTTAAATTTAAATTGTGTTGGTAAAACTAGACTGGATCACAAAATGGGTGTTGCAGGCTTGGGCCTGCCCACTTGCGCACTTTCAGTAGAGGGCTGCACTATGTAGGTATGTGAGACACAGGGTGCACTATGTTGTTGGCACTGACGTGCATGAATTTGTACGGAATTGTTTGGACCAGTATTCACAAGAATTTTCAGCGTGGACGCTAGGTGGCAACACTGGTTGAAATTTTCACAGTTTTCTTGATTGGATTTGTTCGCTTTCTTGATTAGACTTCTGTTTGATGCTCTATGATGAATGTGGAGAGCTGATGAAAATCCTGACAATCCTGTGGCGTTGGTGGTAGAAGGAGTAAACTCGACTTCCAAGAATTTTCCTATAAAACGCATTACTTTATATGTGGGGTTTTTCCACGAAATAATAGTAAAACTTACTTCCTTTAATCAACAGGAACCCACTGGTAAAAGAAAATCTTATAAAAGGCTGAGGATGTCTGATATTTTCCACGATTTGGTTTGGGTAGATCTCTGGGTTTAAATAAAATACGCTCAGGAGAGAACGATCTTCACACGGCCAAGGTTCAAAACGGAAAGACCGAATAATCGAAATGCATCAGGCAGCCAGGCCAATTTATCGAAAAAGTGTGGGACCAGAGTTGCTCAAAAAGTCTTTATCGAACACGTCTTTTCAGTGTTGTAAAAACCGTAATTTTTTTAAATTGGCTCTGCCATTTTAATTCCTGGCGGCAACTTCAAAAACTGGCGGGTATTTTAAATTGAAGTGGGAAATTTAAAAATTGAAAATATTAACGACAAGCGCCCTACAATATTTTAATTAATTACAAATTAATTATTTAGAATAACGGCCCTAACTATTGCTGCTGGGTGGGGAGGTCTCTTCGCCGGAGTCGTGTATAGCTTGTGGTCCAGATTAGAGACCGCGCAAGGTCATTAGGATGGGACTGGAGCTTGATATAGTACTTTGCTTTTGCTTTGTCGAGTTCGTATTGAACTAAGCCTGCGATAAAATATTTGTGAATATTTTCATTCCGTGTATACCACGGTGCTCCTCTTATAGTTCTCAATATCTTTGATTGAGCTCTCTGGATTATTTCTAAGTTGCTGGCACATGCGTTTCCCTATAGCTCAAAGCCATATGTCCAAATTGGCTTTAGGACTGCGTTATACAAAAGTATTTTGTATTCTAATTTTAGTGGCGAGCGGGCGTAATTAGCCAATGTAGATTGCTGGCTTTAAATTTTAAATGATTTCTCAGCTTCGATATGTTTACGCCAAGTGAGTCGTCTATCCAGGTGGACTCCTAGATATGTTACTTCAGTTGTTTGTGGCATAATAATGTTGTTCAGGGATAGTGAAGGGCAGGTTTGCCTGTTTAGGGTAAAAGTAACATGTTTACATTTTTGTTCGTTAACGTTTATGCGCCAGTCTGCTAGCCATTGTTCTAGAAGCTCGAGGTGATCTGCTAGGTGTTGCGTTGCTCTAAGAGAACATTTAGACCGACTTAGGATGGCGGTATCATCAGCGAAGGTTGAGGTTGTTGTAAGAGTGGATGTCGGCAGTATAAATAATACACAATGTCGGCCCAAGCACACTTCCTTGGGGTACTCCAGCTTTTATTGGATGATAATCAGAGAGGAAATCTTTGCATCGCACTGCAAAGCTTCTTTTCTGCAGGTAGGACTCCAAAATTGTATGGGTGCTTTGTGGAAGTATTAATCTGATTTTATGAATTAAGCTGTCCAGCCACACGCGGTCGAAGGCCTGTGCGACATCCAGAAAGTCAGCGGAGCAATATTCTCGCCTTTCAAAAGCATTTCGTATCTCGGAGGTTATCCGGTTCACTTGTTCAATAGTTCCGTGTTTTTCACGAAATCCGAATTGGTGCATTGGTATTGCATTGTGGGCTTGTAAGTATTGCTCCGGATCGGACAACTATATCTTATAGCTCCCATTGGAAGGATCAGAAAAGAAAACGTTAAAAAATTCTAGCTTCGGTGTTTTTTGAAATATTGCCTTCTACTTTTGGGGATCTTATTTTTTAAATATTTCTGAATTTCGAATTAAATATTTAAAAAATCGGACTAATATATCATATAGCTGCCAAAGGAACAATCGGAAAATTAATGGAAAAGTAATAGGAAATAAATTCTAGCTTATTTGGTTTTTATTGTATTGTCTTCTACTCTAGGATATGACTCTTTTTAAATATTTCCGAATTTCAATTTTAATTTGATCAAAATCGGACGACTATATCATATAGCTGCCATAGGAACGATCGGAGATTAATGAAATTAATTGAACATTTTTGCGATTTGTTAATTAATAGGAATGATCTGCAAGGGTATTTAAGCTTCGGCTGGCCGAAGCTAGCTTCCTTTCTTGTTTATTTATCGAATTTTCTATCTTAGAGACTAACGACTAGTTTGCAAATCTTAATCTAGTTTATATATTGTAGCATATCACGAATGATTCTAACAGCAACGAAAGATGGTGGGTGTAGCTTCAAGTGGGGCATGCGCTGGTTCCGGCTCTTGTTTCGTCGGTAAAGGGAGTGAGTTTCCAATTTGATCCACAGTGCTACTTGCTCGCATATGTATATAAAACATCCTATTTAAATTCGCGTGCGAACTGACTTTGAGGTTAATTGTAGGAGGACAGAACTAAGATTGGGGTAAAGAGGAAGGGAATACCTGAAAAGAAGGGTGCTGCCTAGATGGAATGGCAGCAGCTGATTTGTGTGTGTCGGTGTCAGCAGCGAAGATGTTGTTTGCCGCTGACATTGCCCACCCTACCATGATCACCACAGCCACATAACCTGACACAGGTTGGTGATCCCTTCGACACACGCCTAACTCCTAATCATTATCATCGCTGCACGCTTCCATTAGAAAAAATTTAGCAATTCATGTTTTTAAAAGGTTTAATACAAGAAAAGTAATACTAACAAATGTGATCATTAAAGTTACAAAGTTGGGGTTCATATAAAGTTTATGCTAAGCTCATATTAAATGAGTATATTTAAACCAAAGCAAGAAAATTTAATTTGAATTAAAAATTGATTTCAAAAATATTAAATGTAATTGAATTCACTGAGCAAGTATTTTAGTCATGGGGGAATTTGTTTTATAATAACAAAATCATTGAAATATTATAGTAGACAGTCAATCAAAATGTGTAGTATTACGACCGGAGCCGATCACTTACCCAAAATATCCAACGTTGAAAGCGCTTTTAATATGTTGCATTATTGGCTGTAATTTTGTTTATAAATTTGAAAACTGCATTTCAATTGACTGAATGTAAAGATAAATTAGGGAAAACACTTCCAGGGGCTTAAACACTTGCTCTCATGACGAGATTTGCTTACTGCATATCGATTTGATTACACTAGGATTTAAGGTAATTTACGTTAACTGCTTATTTGATATTTATGTTTTAATTAATTTAGCGATAAAGAAATGTAATTTAAATTATGAATAGGAATTTAGTTGATAAGAATTTAACTGATTTAAATTTAAATTGTGTTGGTAAAACTAGACTGGATCACAAAATGGGTGTTGCAGGCTTGGGCCTGCCCACTTGCGCACTTTCAGTAGAGGGCTGCACTATGTAGGTATGTGAGACACAGGGTGCACTATGTTGTTGGCACTGACGTGCATGAATTTGTACGGAATTGTTTGGACCAGTATTCACAAGAATTTTCAGCGTGGACGCTAGGTGGCAACACTGGTTGAAATTTTCACAGTTTTCTTGATTGGATTTGTTCGCTTTCTTGATTAGACTTCTGTTTGATGCTCTATGATGAATGTGGAGAGCTGATGAAAATCCTGACAATCCTGTGGCGTTGGTGGTAGAAGGAGTAAACTCGACTTCCAAGAATTTTCCTATAAAACGCATTACTTTATATGTGGGGTTTTTCCACGAAATAATAGTAAAACTTACTTCCTTTAATCAACAGGAACCCACTGGTAAAAGAAAATCTTATAAAAGGCTGAGGATGTCTGATATTTTCCACGATTTGGTTTGGGTAGATCTCTGGGTTTAAATAAAATACGCTCAGGAGAGAACGATCTTCACACGGCCAAGGTTCAAAACGGAAAGACCGAATAATCGAAATGCATCAGGCAGCCAGGCCAATTTATCGAAAAAGTGTGGGACCAGAGTTGCTCAAAAAGTCTTTATCGAACACGTCTTTTCAGTGTTGTAAAAACCGTAATTTTTTTAAATTGGCTCTGCCATTTTAATTCCTGGCGGCAACTTCAAAAACTGGCGGGTATTTTAAATTGAAGTGGGAAATTTAAAAATTGAAAATATTAACGACAAGCGCCCTACAATATTTTAATTAATTACAAATTAATTATTTAGAATAACGGCCCTAACTATTGCTGCTGGGTGGGGAGGTCTCTTCGCCGGAGTCGTGTATAGCTTGTGGTCCAGATTAGAGACCGCGCAAGGTCATTAGGATGGGACTGGAGCTTGATATAGTACTTTGCTTTTGCTTTGTCGAGTTCGTATTGAACTAAGCCTGCGATAAAATATTTGTGAATATTTTCATTCCGTGTATACCACGGTGCTCCTCTTATAGTTCTCAATATCTTTGATTGAGCTCTCTGGATTATTTCTAAGTTGCTGGCACATGCGTTTCCCTATAGCTCAAAGCCATATGTCCAAATTGGCTTTAGGACTGCGTTATACAAAAGTATTTTGTATTCTAATTTTAGTGGCGAGCGGGCGTAATTAGCCAATGTAGATTGCTGGCTTTAAATTTTAAATGATTTCTCAGCTTCGATATGTTTACGCCAAGTGAGTCGTCTATCCAGGTGGACTCCTAGATATGTTACTTCAGTTGTTTGTGGCATAATAATGTTGTTCAGGGATAGTGAAGGGCAGGTTTGCCTGTTTAGGGTAAAAGTAACATGTTTACATTTTTGTTCGTTAACGTTTATGCGCCAGTCTGCTAGCCATTGTTCTAGAAGCTCGAGGTGATCTGCTAGGTGTTGCGTTGCTCTAAGAGAACATTTAGACCGACTTAGGATGGCGGTATCATCAGCGAAGGTTGAGGTTGTTGTAAGAGTGGATGTCGGCAGTATAAATAATACACAATGTCGGCCCAAGCACACTTCCTTGGGGTACTCCAGCTTTTATTGGATGATAATCAGAGAGGAAATCTTTGCATCGCACTGCAAAGCTTCTTTTCTGCAGGTAGGACTCCAAAATTGTATGGGTGCTTTGTGGAAGTATTAATCTGATTTTATGAATTAAGCTGTCCAGCCACACGCGGTCGAAGGCCTGTGCGACATCCAGAAAGTCAGCGGAGCAATATTCTCGCCTTTCAAAAGCATTTCGTATCTCGGAGGTTATCCGGTTCACTTGTTCAATAGTTCCGTGTTTTTCACGAAATCCGAATTGGTGCATTGGTATTGCATTGTGGGCTTGTAAGTATTGCTTGATGCGACTGAGGAGCAGCTTTTCAAATATCTTTGATAGGCACGGCAGAAGGCTGATTGGCCTATATGACGATGGCTGGGACTTGTCCTTTCCGGCTTTATGGATCATTATGATGACAGACTTCCTCCATTGTTGAGGATAATATCCCAAATTCATCATGCTGTTAAATATTATGGTTAGAAGATGTACTGCACAGTTTGGCAGTTCTACAATCATTTTTGGGGTGATGAGATCGTGACCCGGCTCTTTCTTTTTATCTTGGGACTGTATGATTCTTGTAACTTCTTCTGGATGGTATATAATTTGCGGGCTAGCTTCAGGATTGGAGATTAATGGCAGCACAAAGCTATTCGTTGCTGGAAGTGGTTTAAAGACATTTTCTAAGTGGTGGGCAAATGTATTCGCCCTCTCTATGTTGCTGCGGTCCCAAGTTCCTGTTTGCGTATGTAGGGGTGATTCACTTTCTATTGGTGGACATATGCCTGACTTAGCTTTCCACAGTGGATATCTTTTGCTATTTGGTGAGAGTTGCTTCATGAAGAAGAGTTCATCTCTATTTTTCTCAGCTTCTAGTGCTTTGCGGAGCATGCAGTTGGCTATTTTTAGGCGCTCCTTGGAGGCTGGGGATCAATGGGCTTGCCACTCTCGACGAAGCCTTCTCTTATTGTATAGCAGTTCTTCGATGTGCTTAGAAGCACGTCTGCTGTTAAATGGTTTATTAGATGTTATAGGTTGCGTTAAATGTTGTGCAGCCAGTGTAATAACATTCACTAACTCTTCAACTGAATTGTCGAGGTCTTCTTCACAGAAAATGTTTGGGCGGTCATTAATATGAGTACTTACATACTTTCTGTATTTGAGCCAGTCTGTTTTACCAGTAGTTAGAGAATGTAACCGTTCTGTAACCTGAGGATGGTCGTAGAGGTGAAGCAAGATGCGCGAATGATCTGATGATAGATCTGATAAGTGCTCCACACGAACATGAGCCTGCGGCACTCTTCTTGTGATAGCAAAATCAATCAGGTCAGATTTCTTATTTGGATCTGTTGGCCAATATGTAGGCTTACCCGGAGAACTAAAATCAAGCTTGTTTTGTGGAGTTATAATCGCGTTGTAAAGTTGTTTCCCCTTGGGGTTGATGTGCCGAGATCCCCAGTGGGTGTGCTTTGCATTGTAGTCACCAGCTGCTATAAAGCGGTCACCCAATGTATCGAAGAAGTTTAGGAATTCTGCTTCGGTAATAGCGAAGCGCGGTGGGCAGTATATAGAGGCTAGGTTTAGGTAGCCGCATTGGGTTTCGAGGTGTACTGCTGTTGCTTGGATATAAGTCGTAGCGAATGATGGCATCTCGTAATGCCTAATGCGATTCTTTATCAGAATTCCAGTACCTCCATGAGCCTTCCCATCAGGGTGATTTGTCGAATAAAATGTATAGCCAGTAAGATGAAAATAGTTTTTATTTGTTCAGTGAGTCTCTGATATGAGCATGGCGTCAATGTCATTTTGATCAAGGAACTGCATAAGCTCGTATTTGTGCTGCGAAATGCCATTCGCATTCCAGAAAGATATTTTAAAAGTAATCATCTAAGATTTTTGTTTGACTAGAAACTCCAGGAGGAGATTTTGAGTGCGCACAAGCTCCTGCAGAGTTTGCTGCATTGCTCCCATTGTTTTTGTTATGGTTGGTAGCATTAATTCTATACCACTAGGTAATTGGGATGTGTTTACGCAGATATTTTCCGAAGTATGGTTTGATGCCTGTTGCTCCAACAATCCTGGAATGGTTTGTTTAAATGTAGGTGTTGGAACTGAAGCGTAAGACCCGTTGTTGTAGCTCAGCGCCTGAGCAAAAGAGACTCCCGGTGTCGTTGTTGATGGTATGTATGGAAGATTTTGGCGGATGTCTGTGTTTCTAGCTGCAGTTATTTTTTGGGTTAGGCGGTTTTTCATCTCCTTATAAATTTGGCAACCTCTGTAGTTGGCCGTGTGGTTTTTCCCACAGTTGCTACATTTTTTGGCAGATTGGTTCTCCTTATTTAGAGGGCAGTCCATAGTTAAATGTTCATCCCCGCAGACAACGCAGACTGCGCGAAGTTTGCAGCATTTTCTCGTATGATCATATGATCATATTCTTGACAGTTCGTACATTGGATGGGTCCATTCCGTTTATGGGGTTCCTCAACCGTGATTCTGCTGTGCAAAAGATATTGAAGCTTGTAGATTGGGTAAACTTCATTTCTATTTAAAGGCATATTTTCCGGTGTCAGTTCTATCTTAAACATTGGCTGGGAAATTTTGTTTCTGTTTATTATGTTTATAGCCGTTTTGGCATTAAAACCCTTTTCTTTAAGCCCATCTATTATATCAATGCTTGGAACTGTTGATGCAATTCCTTTGATAACTTCTTGTAGGCTTTTGCTACTTTTGAGTTGATAGGTATAGTAATTGGTTTTTCCCTCATCTAGGTATTTGGCCACTGATCGATAATCTTGTTCATCGTTTGCCTGAATTTTGGTTTCATTTATGTTTCCTCTTTTTATAGAAGTGACATAGAACTTGTTAGCTCCAATTAAGTCAGTTATTTTTTTGACTAGCTCAGCACAATTTCCTCGACGAACATGTATGGGTGGTGGCCTTGGTTTCTTAGCGGTGGTTGTTTGAGTGGCAGCATTATCTTCGTTTGTGTCACTAAGAATCGAAAATCTATTATTGGTCAGCGTATTTTTCGGGACAGTGATAGTATTTTATTTTAATACTTTTGATGCATTGGTTTTTCTAGAAGATTGCGGGCCTAATTTTCTTTTTATTTGCACATAGCGATCGTTTTTGTTTGGGGGAAGGGGAGCTTGCCGGTCAGAACTGCTGAGCGCTGAGTGACTGCAGTAGATGTAGTTGTTGTTGTGTTGGTTATTGTTGTTAGTGTCGAAGTCACAGTGGTAAATACGGGCATTGTGCTGGTAGTTGTTGTTATATTGCTTGTAAGGTCGTAGAGGTCGGGGGACGGGCATTGGGCACTACACGGCTCATTGGGTGCTGTGCCGCTTGCACATAGTAATGCAGGGAAGAGCGAGCGCGCTCTCGCTGTGTTCACTTGCAATGTTGTAGTTTTCTTTCGTACTATTGACTCATCAGCTCGTATACAAAGGTAAGCGTTATTTCTGATTGACGAAAGTCGACGTTCGTCTTGTTGTTGTTGCCGAGCTGTGCTCATTTTAATTAAGTGTCAACTCTGACACGTTGGCTTTTAATTTATAATTTATAGATTATATTATTAATTTATCACACTAATCTTAAAATTTTCATGGGCAACACGAGCACTTTTACCCATGCCTACCCAGAGCGTCTTTTCGCGAATTAAATTCGGTTATTTTCACTATATTTTGTAATCATTCGGCGGAGCGATACAAAAATACGTCTGATGTCGTTGACAGTCTGCTTTTGATGGCTGCAAGGATAGGAAGCGTGTAGCTTCCTAGTGTTTGAAAACGTTTGAGGTTGTGTGCTGGACAGAAGCATAGGAGGTGTTTAATGTTCTCTGAGTAAGTGAGTTCGTTGAGTAGGAGTCGAGGGCCCTGAGGGCTGCTTGACTATCCGAAAAGGTGATGATGTCTGTGTTGCAGTGTTTTGTTGTATCCAGGTAAGACATGGCTTCCTGGATTGCCATCACTTCCGCTTGGAAGACACTACAGTGATCTGGTAGTCGAAAAGAGACTTTTATGTCTGGTTCAGGCGAGAAAACTCCCCCTCCTGTTTGCAAGTTAAGCTTGGAGCCATCCGTGTATATATTGACGGCGTTCTCGATCTGGTGAGGGAGGTGGTCCCATTCTGTGCGGGTGGGTATGAGAACCTTGTATCTTTTTTCGAAGTTGACTATGGGTGGGACGTAGTCTTTTATGTGTGGTATTTAACGCTGGTTTGTTAGTATAATGGAGTGATCTGATGAGCCTGTTGACCAGGCCGACGCTTCGTGGAGCCTCAGCGCCGTTGCTGATGCCCAGCTTTTGGCAAGCAGGTCTAGAGGTTTTAGGTCAAGAATTGTATTCAATGCTTCAGTGGCGGTTGTGCGAAGCGCTTCACTTATGCAGAGTTCTGCGCTTCTTTGGATCTTGTGCAGATTCTTTAGGTTACAATTCTTTTCTAGGGAGTGCCACCAGACTATGTTTCCATAGAGGAGAATGGGTCTGACTATTGCAGTGTGTAGCCAGTGAACTATACCGGGAGAGAAGCCCCACTTTCTCCCTATAGCGTTTTTACAAGCAAAGAGTGCTATGGCCGCTTTGCGTGTGCAAAATACTTTGCTTGGTTGCTAAGGGTAAGGCGAGTTTGGTGTAGTTTTGGGAGAGTTAGACTTGGTAACTTATAGTTCCTTGTAAATAGAACTAATTCTGTATTTTCTGGGCTTACACCCAGTCCGCAGCGCACTGTCCACCTTGAGAGTGTGGATAGGGCTGTCTCCATCAAATTGCAGACGACCACGTCGTCCGCATAGGCCACCTCTTTTGTTCCCGCATCCTCTAGAAGTGATAGAAGTTTGTTAACATCTATAACCCATGGCAGAGGGAAAAGTTCACCGCCTTGTGGTGTTGTGCCGATTGTGCTGATCCCATAGTGGAGTACACTACCCTACTGATGAGTATGGTGTGAATGAGTCCCACTCAACGCTCAATGCCTAGTTCCGTTATAGCGCCAGTAATAGCCGTTGGGGTGACATTGTTGAAAGCGCCTTCTATGTCTAGGAAGGCTGCCAGGGAGTATTCCTTTTTATGGAACCCTCTCTCTATACAAGATACTAGGGAGTATTGGGCAGTGCATGTTCATCTACCTTTACGATACGCATGTTGTGCAGTGGAGACTATACTAGGATTGGTAGTTAGTCTGATATGTGTGTCAATTAATGGGAAAGTAATAGGAAATACATTTTAGCTTCTTTGCTTTTTATTTTATTCTCTTCTACTCTAGAACATGGCTCTTTTTGAATGTTACCAAATTTTAATTTTAATTTTATCAAAATCGGACGACTATATCCTATAGCTGCCTTAGGAACGATCGAAAAATTAATGGGGAATTAATTGGAAAGAAATTGTAGCTCCGTTGGTTTTTATTGTATTCTCTTCTACTCTAGGATATAATTTTTTTTAATATTTCCGAATAGAAAGGATAGAAAAAGTAATGACAAATTTTAATATTTTTGCGATTTAATAATAAGTTAATAAGAATGATATGCAAGGGTATATAAGCTTCGGCTGGCTGAAGCTAGCTTCCTTTCTTGGTTTTTTTTTTTTAATATTACTTTGGGACAGACGGGGACAGACTGACAGACGGACATGGCTACATGAACTCGGCTATATATAAGCTACGGCTGACTGAAGCTCGCTTCTTTGCATACACTCATAAAATAAAATCGAAGAATTTCCATAAAATCTAGAAGATTCTTTCTTTAATTTTTGGCAAAGGCGACCTCACCTTTGTTTCAAGAAATGGTTTTTTATACCCTAGCAAAGGGTATTATAATTTCAGTCAGATGTTTGCAACGCAATAAAGGAGACGTTTCTGACCACATAAAGTATATATATTCTTGATCAGCACCAATAGCCGAGTCTATCTAGCCATGTCCGTCTGTCCGTCTGTCCGTTTCTATGCGAACTATTCTCTCAGTTTTTAAGCTATCGCGATGAAACTTTCCGGAAAGTCTTCTTTTTTTTGCAGGTAGTACATATGTCGGAGCGAGCCGGATCGGACCACTATATCTGGAATCCCTGGAACTGCAGCGAGTGAGCATTAAAATATAGGTATTTACTTTATCTGCAAGGGTATATAAGCTTCGGCTGGCCGAATCTAGCTTCCTTTCTTGTTTAAAGGCACCTTTAAACAAGGAAAATAATTTCTTGAAAAAAGAAATTAAATTTTTTAAAACAAGAAATGGTTTTTTAGAAAGCCACCATTAAAAGCATCAGCAATAGGTCAAGCATGCCAAAACAAGTGGGTCAGAAAGCAGTGAAGTCAGCACAACACTGATACATGGATTACCTATATTGGTATATACGCCTATAACCAGGTTAGAATAGTATTTATGCTCGTACCAAAAATGAATAAAGTTAGTTAAAAACCCAACAGCTCAATGAAGTGTCTCAAGTCACCGCACCATGTATTCTCGTGATTCAACTCAAGCACAGTTCCGTATCAACCCGTAGTCCGCAAGTCGTAATCAATCCTACAACCGTCACCCCGCGTTGATCGTCCTGCCGCTACCTCCGCCCAACACGGTTCACAGCCCGTCACTTAACACGCGCCCAACACGGTTCCCAGCCCGTTCTCCACATCGATGACAACACGGTTCTCAGCACGTTACTTACGTCCGCGAGCCAACTTCCTGACAGTCAGGACGAAGTTCCATACAATCACGTGTCTGTGTGTCCACACTCGCGTAGGCACAAACAACACGGGAGAATGCTACAGTCGGGTTGGTGTCCCGACTGTCTAATACCCGTCACTCAGCTAAAGGGAGTGCGAGGGAGATAGTTATATAAAATTTTTTTGATTGCGCATAACTTTTTAATACGGACAGACAGTCAGACGGACAGACAGACATGGCTAGATCGACTGGGCTAGTGACCCTGATCAAGAATATATATACTTTATGGGGTCGTAAAAGCTTCCTTCTCCCTGTGTCATACTTTAGCACGAATACAATATACCCTTTTACTCTACGAGTAACGGGTGTAACAATTCTTGAAACATTTGTGGTGTTTGGTGACCTGTTTTTCATATATGGTGGGTTTTAGCCGGCTCAAGGTCGTAGTGTTTTTAGTGCCTTTTTGTTTTTAATATTAAAAGACACTTTTATTCTCCTTTTTTCCAATATATTTCAAACACCTCCAGGGTCCGTCTACAGGGCTGTACAAATATTAACAATAACACAAGCATTTAACATTTAATTATTCCTTATACACATTTAAAAAACCTACATGCATGACGCTGCGTCCGATCTTGACACTGCGGAGTTCTAAGCTAATATCTAATTTTCTTTTGGTCAAGTAAGTGTCTGTAGATATGTGAGACTTTGTCTGTGTCTATTTTGAAGTTTAGTGTGAGTGGGAGTATTGTTTATGTAAAGCATTTCAAGAGTGAAGCGTTTGTTTGTGAGGAGTTGAATAACTCCCCACAAATAACAGCAGCAAGAATAACGGATCGCCAGCCGCATACCAGTTACGGCGAATTAGCGTAGGAGCGGCGCGGCGCGGAGAGTGGAGACTTCAAGTTGGGAGAGAGAGAACTCTGATGGAGAGAGTTTGGAGAGTGAGAGTCGGGAGAACAAGGGTGCAGAGAGAGAGAGAGAGTGGAGACTTCTCTGGCAGAGCGAGAGTGCCGCGTGCAAAAGGAATTAACGGAACGGCACCGAAGTTTGGACTCTGCCGTGGACTTTGGACTAATAGGTCAAGTGCCACATCTCAGCAACCGACCGGCACACAGGCGTGCCACATGCACCAGTGGAATTAGCGCGACGGCAGCAAGAAGCAAAACAACCACTGAAGGCGGTGAGCGAAGTGCAAGGGAATCAAACAGGAACCGTGGACTTTGAATCTGGATTGGAGAGTTTCCGTGGGCAGAGCGCAAAAGGAAATAACGGAACTGCGCCGGACTTTGGACTCTGCAGTGGACGTTGGACAAGGGCCAAATCTCCGCAACGGAGCGACACACAGGCGTGCCACATGCACCATCGGAATAAGAGGGATGGCAGCAACACGCAGAACCAAAATGCGATGCGTGAAGGACAAGTGGGTCAAACGGGAACCACGGACTTTGGACCCGAAGTGGAGAGATGCCGCGGACAGAGGGCAAAGTACCCGGAGGCCCTATATAAAGCCTTCGGGCGCTGGCAGCTGGATCAGTCGATCATGAAGAGTCAATCTATCAAGATCAGTCCAGATATCAAAGAAAGCAAGTCAGCCAGTACAGTGAACTACAAGTGAACAACAACAAGTCGAATCGCCGGAAGCAGCACCGTGGGAGCCTACAAGGAGCAAGATCGCTACGTCGATACTTTCGGGATTGGATCATTAGGAATCTCCGAATTGAGACACAGGTAGCTGAGGTCCAGAGGGCGTCACACGGCTGGGTCAAAGCAATCCGTTTTCATTCCTGTCTCAACTAAATCCTCGCATCTAGCCTGGAGCGTCGAACAGAGTGTGAGTGGTGCGACAAGAAATCGTGAGCTTGGGGAGAAACCAATCAGCCAGAAGGAATATCGGTCAATCGTCTGTGGTTTCGAGCGGAGAACTTCAGGAGAGCCCGATGGTTTGAGTCGTGTAGTCCCGGAGCGGCGTGTGTCTAAACCCCGAGTGAAACGAGCCAGAAGGGAGATCGGTCGATCGTTTGCGGTCTCGAGTGGAGAACTCCAGAAGAGCACTACGGTTAAGTCTTGTAGTCCCGGAGCGGCGTACGACCAAGACCCGAGTACCAGAAGCCACGCTACGTCAAGCCACACACCACGACAGATCGAGCTACGAGGACACGTCACGGACTATAAGCCAAAGAGTGAAGCTAGGGCGGAACGTTTGTCTGCACTAGGCGTAGAAGCGAAGTAAAGCGCTCTGCAGTATCCCTGCGTGACTTGGACTGTCAGCGCGATCTGAGTGGAACACTAGTGGGACCATCCGGGACAGAGCAAGGGACATGCGGTGGTGTATCGAAAGGAGGCATTCCTGTTCACTCTAGTCTAAGAACGGTGACGCTTCCCTAAACCCGCCCAGCTGATCTCCTGGCGAGTCCAAGGCGCCACGAGTGGTGATCGATTCTACGCAGCAGAGACGAGCAGCGCCGAGCATCTTCAGGGAGCTTCAAGGATCTTCAGGGAGCTTCAAGGATAATCAGGGAGCTACAGAACCAGAACGCTAAATCGACAAGGAGAGCACCGAGTCATCAAGGCGACCAGGAGTCACCGACGGCCACCAGTGGAAATACCGAGGCCAGCCGAGCCTACAAAAATACTGTACTGCCACACCCGCACTAAACCCACTAAGAACCCGTGAATTCTGTGCTTTCTCACTGAAACACTGGGCGGTCACGTTTATATAAATTTGGTGGGACCGAGCGGGACCGTGCGGCTAGCACGAATATCGTAGCGAGCAGACCTAAATATTCAGTTCGTTACATCTGGCGCCCAAAAAGGGATTGTCTTAGCAGTGAAAGCAACGTAAAGCAGAATGGGGAAGAAGGGGACTTACCCCCTCAAGACAGAGGATTTTGCCTACGGGTCAGAGAGGCTAAACATCGCTCTGGAAGGAAAAACAGACAACAAAAGAAAGGCATTGTCAGAATACTATTCTGAGACGGAGAAAGACCCGAAACTTGCCAGGATCTGGGTCGAGCTGGAGGCAGCATACTCCGAGAAAACAGGCCCAAGCGTCACAGTGACACCCGCCGAAGAAGAAGACCTAGTGGCAAGTCTGAGCATAGACAACATGCAAAAGGAGGCACAAAAGAGAGAGCCAAGCCAGGAGAGGAAAAAGACAGAGTGCGAACAGAAAACGGCAGCACCGGTACGGACTCCGACCTCGACACCCAGCCAGCCGGATTATGCAAAGGTTGCGAAACAAGTTCGCGAATGGTTCTTTAAATTCGACGGCATAGAGAAACCGTTCGAGTTTCTGGAACAAGTAGAGTGGTCCGCAAACACATACGGCCTGGATTTGGATATGATTCCCCGCGCCATGCCAGAATTACTGAAAGGGAGGGCATTGAAATGGTTCATCTCCATCAACAAACAGTGGCGAACCTGGGCGGAATTCATCGAGAGTTTTCACACATACTTCCTGCCGAGAAACTTTTTTTCCAAGCTTTCGGACAAAGTCAGGTAGAGGAAGCAAGGCTACGGGGAGGCGTTCAAGGACTACATGATCGACATACAAACAATGATGAGGCCACTTAGTTATTCGACAGAGTCCCTCAACATCATCCGGCAGAACTGCACACTGAATCTAAAGATCGCCCTCAGAGAATACAGACGGTGCGAGGACACTGGTGACCAGGAACCTCGTGGTAACAGCGAATGGACACCGCCCCCACAAGACCACCGGCAGCAGGCAACCACCCCACCGTATGAACGCCAGCGGGCGCCAATACAGCACCAACAGAGGCAGCCAAACAAACCCATTGTGGAGGCCACCAATCACCACGCAGAGACCACGGGAGAGTACCCACATCTCAGACCCCCAGGAGGCCTGCCGAAAGTGCGGCGGTCACGGGCACTGGGACCGCGGCTGGAGGCACAGCTAGCCGACTTCAACACCATGAAGGGAACGTCGAACAAGGCCGAGCATCGGATCACGATGAAAGACGACAAGCCAATCAAGCAACGATACTACCCCAAGTACCCAAGAGTTCAAGGGGAGATCAATGCGAAGGTGGATGAGCTTCTCGGTATGGGGTATATAGAGCACTCGAAGAGCCCAAACAGCTCCCCCATCGTGATGGTGAAGAAGAAGAAATGGAGACTCTGTGTCGATTTCAGGCAGATCAACGCAATGTCGATAAAGGATGCCTACCCAATGCCGCGCATAAATTATATCCTCGACATCAGCAGTTTGGACCTGAAGGATGGGTACTGGCAAATCCCACTGGAGGAAAGTAGCAGGCAATACACGGCTTTCACGGTGCCCGGAAAAGGTTTGTTCCAGTGGAGGGTCATGCCTTTCGGCATCCGCGACTTTTCAACGAGTTTTGAACCAAGTAATTGGTCCGGAAACGTCACTCCACGCTTTCGCCTACCAGGACGACATAATAGTGATCGGACGCACACTAGAAGAACACAAAGCGAACCTGAGAGAAGTGTTTCGGCGGCTAAAAGAAGCAAATCTGAGGGTTTAGCGGACAAATGCCACTTCTTCAAGAAGGAACTATTGTATCTAGGTCATCGAGTGACTAGCGAAGGAATAGGCACGGATCCGGAAAAGGTCGCAGCCATCGCCGAACTAGAACCAACATCCAAAGTAAGAGAACTCCGACAGTACCTGGGCGTAGCATCGTGGTACCGCCGATTCGTACCTGATTTTGCAAAAATAGTCAAACCACTCAATGATTTGCTACGCAAAGGCAACCGGAACATCAGATGGCGTTCGAAGAGGTGAAGGCAAGACTCGTTGCAGACCTCGTACTAGCGTGCCCGGACTTCAACAAACCGTTCACCCTGCAAACGGACGCGAGCGACTACGGCATCGGGGCAATAGTAACCCAGGAAACGGAGAATGGCGAAAAGGTAATCTCTTACTCAAGCCGAACGCTCAACGGCGCCGAGAAGAATTACTCGACTACTGAGAAGGAGTGCTTGGCAATCGTCTAGGCGATCCGGAAGCTAAAGCCATATTTGGAAGGTTACCACTTTAAGGTAGTAACTGACCTGACCTGGTCCTGAAGTGGCTAAGCAGCATTGAGAGCCCTTTAGGAAGGATCGCCAGATGGGCCCTGGAGTTACAGCAGTACGTCTTCGAGATATTGTACCGGAAAGGACAGCTCAACGTGGTGGCGGATGCCCTGTCAGGACAGCCGCTACCAGAAACGCTTTGAGGGATCAAGCAGACATCGGCGGCGGAGGCATCTGCAGCATGCAGCTGGACTTACGGAATGCGCGAGAGGATTAGGTCCCAACCGCAAAAGTACCCGGACTACGTGATGATAATGCAGGCGGGTGGCAAAATGCTAACGCAGGTGCCAGAGGAACCATGGGCAACGGTATGCGCAGACTTCGTTGGACCCCTGCCGCGTTTGAAGCACGGCAACCAAATGCTGCTAATACTGTTAGACCGGTTCTCCAAGTGGACTGAGCTAGTACCACTACGCAGTGCGACGGCCGAATCACTGAAAAAAGCTTTTAGAGAACGAATAATCGCAAGGTATGGGGTCCCGAAGGTAGTCAAAACGGACAACGGAGTACAATTTGCCAGCCGAATCTTCAAGAGTTTCCTAGCCGTTATGGGTATCAAACAACAGTTTACAGCTCCATACACCCCGCGAGAGAACCAGACCGAGCGAGCGAATAGGACTGTAAAAACAATAATTGCGCAGTTCGCCGAGCAGGACCAGAGAAATTGGGACGAGAAATGGCCGGAAATCATGCTTGCAGTAAACACCAGCGTTTCGGAATCCACTGGCTACACCCCGGCATTTCTCACTCAAGGCAGAGAGCCCAGACTACCGAGCACCCTATACGATCGAAAAAACCTGGGGACAGGACGAGCTACCGAAACCCCGGATGAAAATGCAAACAAACTCAAATAAATCTTTGAGATTGTAAGGCGAACTATGGAAAAAACCTCTCAAGATCAAGCCAGGCATTACAGCCTTAGGAGGAGGCAATGGACTCCGGCAGTGGGTAACATCGTGTGGGCCAAAGACCACCACTTATCGAAGGCGGCCGAAGGATTCGCAGCAAAGTTGGCTCCTAAGTACGGTGGGCCATACCAGGTCGTGGATTTTGTTTCGCCTTTAATACGCAAAATACGCCATGTAAACACAATGAAAGAGCGGACCATACATGTAAGCGAGCTTAAACAACAAGAAACACAAGAAACAACAACCAACAAACGAACAACAGCATTGAAACTCCTCCAAGGATACTACGATGACTCCAAGGATACTACGAGAACTCCAAGGATATTGTAAAACTCCAAGGATGCTACAGAAACTCCAAGGATACTACGAAACTCCAAGGATACTACGAAACTCCAAGGATACTACAGAAACTGCAAGGATACTATAAAACTCCAAGGATACTATAAAACTCCAAGGACGCTACAGAAACTCCAAGGATACCATAAAACTCCAAAAATACTACAAAACTCCAAGGATACTACGAAACTCCAAGGATACTACAGAAACTCCAAGGATACTATAAAACTCCAAGGAGACTACGAAACTCCAAGGTTACTACAAGACTTCAAGGACACTACAAGATAAATCCAAGGATGCTACAAGAAATTCCCAATGGGAAACTAGTCAAGAAAACGAACTAGAGCATCCAAAGATTCGTTTGGAACTGACCAGAGCACGCGTTTAGATGTCCGCCGAAGGAAGGGAGAAGGCGGCACAGAAAACTGTACCGTATTGGTCGCGTAGAAAGAAAGAAGGCGAAGGAAATAGCGGTATCGAAGGAAAAGGAAGGCGCGAAACCGAGGTATCGTTTAAGAGAGCACGGCTCCAGTTGGACAATCGAAATTAGCAAGCAACATGAGCACCCGTATCACCCGCAGCGAAGCGCGTCGGATCCTGGCGGCCAACAACCTCTCCGAAGGATGCAGTCCGGGGATCCTGAAGAGAGGTGTCCCCGCCCCGGTCGTGAGTTCGGACAGCGACGTACAGGTGGTGGACAACGAGGTCGACGAGCGGAGGAGATGGCGGATTCAGAGGGCGATCCAGCGCGGCGATGGACGAATCCCGACGGGCTCGGCAGAGGTGGAGTGGGCGAGCGTTGAGCCGCCCCAGGACTCAGCGACGCCCGAGGACCAAGCCTAGGAAGCGGCAGAGAAGCCGTCCCTAACCACACCAGCGACCGGCGAGGGTGAGAGTGAGGCCGTGGGCTAGCCGCCTCAGGAACCGCAGCTATGTGGATTACATAATATCGGCGACGTTGAGAAACCACCAATGGTGCACAGCGGGGAGCGAGGAACGGCGCTGGAGCGAGGAACAGCGGCGGCAGCAGATGGAGGAGTCGCCGGAATGGCAGGCCCAATTGCGAATGTGGGAGGAGGAGGAGCAGCAACCCGAGAAGCCGCAGCCACCGCAACGTGAGATGTCGCAGCCGCCACATCCCGATCCGCCACAACCGCAGCAGCAACAATTGAGCCCGGTGGATCACCACATCCGCACGGACATTCCGGCGGCGCATGTGAGCCACAGCTCACGAGCGTTTGTGGCAGAAGGACAGCGGTGGCGGCAGCAAACCATCATGTGGACATGGCCAGAAGGACCCGCGGAGGACGCGACGGCAACGGAGGAGCCACGGATCTACGAGGAGGCACCGCACGTGAGCCCGAGGGATCCGAGGGTCGGAGGCAGGAGTGACGCCGAGCACCGAATCGACGATGCCAGCACCAGCGTCGACAGAGTCATGGGCCAACGCCAACGCCAACGCCAAGCACCGGGCCTGAGGGTGTTTGAGGAGCAGCGGCCGTAAATAAATAAACAAACGATAACAAAAAAAGACACAAAGCACGAATCGGCATATGTCGGTGGTAATGCGGCTGAAAGCAGGGGGCGAAGAGAAGGGGGCATATATGTCGGCATCACATCTGGAAGAAAAGAAGGAAAATTAGCCGGTGGACCCTGGAAAACAAACACCCCAATACTCACCTGTTGCCTCGGGTGAAATGCCAATGTTGGGGCAATGTTGCCAGCGCAAATACCAAGAGCCACTAGGGCACTAGCCAAGGGCAAATGGAGGGCGAAGGAGTGCCAGAAAAGAGAGAGAAGGATGAGAGCCAAAGGAGACGAAAGAAAGTTAAAGGAACTTACCCGAGAATATGCAAAATCACCATGTACTGGGGACAGGGGTGCCTCGATAAGGCGGTCGATTGGCACTGGACGATAGTGCGATCGATGGAACACGAAAATGGAAATATCATGGTGAATATCGCTGCGATCAGGTGGCAACGCCACACCTGCAATATCAATAGTTGATGGTATCGATAGGTGATGAATATCGGTTCCAAGTGGAACCAGATCAGAGATCGTCGCGGGAAATTCAAACTGCGGGCCCGCTGGCATACCGATAGCCGATGATTATCGATGCCCAGAGTGGCTAAATGGAGGATCGGCGCGGGAAGCTCAAAATTGCTGCAGAGAGGCCGGCTTGCGCCGTAGAAACTCTCGGAGTTGAAAGCGTCGAGTGAGCGTCGAGGAAGCAACGAGGGAATCAATAAGATCATCGCAAGGACTTAATGGCCAGGGTACACTAGGAAACGCCAGAGAGTAGGAACTAGTTTTCTTAAATATTTTCCGAAGTAAGGGGGAATGTGAGGAGTTGAATAACTCCCCACAAATAACAGCAGCAAGAATAACGCATCTCCGGCCGCATATCAGTTATGGCGAATTAGCGTAGGAGCGGCGCGGCGAAGAGAGTGGAGACTTAAAGTTGGAGAGAGAGAACTCTGATAGAGAGAGTTCGGAGTAAGAGTCGGGAGAACAAGGGTGCAGAGAGAGAGAGAGAGTGGAGACTTCTCTGGCAGAGCGAGAGTGCCGGGTGCAAAAGGAATTAACGGAACGGCACCGAACTTTGGACTCTGCCGTGGACTTTGGACTAGGAGGTCAAGTGCCACATCTCAGCAACCGACCGGCACACAGGCGTGCCACATGCACCAGTGGAATTAGCGCGACGGCAGCAAGAAGCAAAACAACCACTGAAGGCCGTGTGCGAAATGCAAGGGAATCAAACAGGAACCGTGGACTTTGGATCTGGATTGGAGAGTTTCCGTGGGCAGAGCGCAAAAGGAAATAACGGAACTGCCCCGGACTTTGGACTCTGCAGTGGACGTTGGACAAGGGCCACATCTCCGCAACCGAGCGACACACAGGCGTGCCACATGCACCATCGGAATAAGCGGGATGGCAGCAACACCCAGAAGGCCATGCGTGAAGAACAAGTGGGTCAAACGGGAACCACGGACTTTGGACCCGAAGTGGAGAGATGCCGCGGACAGAGGGCAAAGTACCCGGAGGCCCTATATAAAGCCTTCGGGCGCTGGCAGCTGGATCAGTCGATCATGAAGAGTCAATCTATCAAGATCAGTCCAGATATCAAAGAAAGCAAGTCAGCCAGTACAGTGAACTACAAGTGAACAACAACAAGTCGAATCGCCGGAAGCAGCACCGTGGGAGCCTACAAGGAGCAAGATCGCTACGTGGATACGTTCGGGATTGGATCATCAGGAATCTACGAATTGAGACACAGGTAGCTGAGGTCCAGAGGGCGTCACACGGCTGGGTCAAAGTGATCCGTTTTCATTCCTGTCTCAACTAAATCCTCGCATCTAGCCTGGAGCGTCGAACAGAGTGTGAGTGGTGCGACAAGAAATCGTGAGCTTGGGGAGAAACCAATCAGCCAGAAGGAAGATCGGTCAATCGTCTGTGGTCTCGAGCGGAGAACTCCAGGAGAGCCCTACGGTTTGAGTCGTGTAGTCCCGAAGCGGCGTGTGTCTGAACCCCGAGTGAAGCGAGCCAGAAGGGAGATCGGTCGATCGTTTGCGGTCTCGAGTGGAGAACTCCAGAAGAGCCCTACGGTTGAGTCGTGTAGTTTCGGAGCGGCGTACGACCACGACCTCGAGTACCAGAAGCCACGCTACGTCAAGCCACACACCACGACAGATCGAGCTACGAGGACACGTCACGGACTATAAGCCAAAGGGTGAAGCTAGGCGGGAACGTTAGTCTGCACTAGGCGTAGAAGCGAAGTGAAGCGCTCGGCAGTATCCCTGCGTGACTTGGACTGTCAGCGCGATCGGAGTGGAACACTAGTGGGACCATCCGGGACAGAGCAAGGGACAGGCGGTGGTTTATCGAAAGGAGACATTCCTGGAGAGCGCGGCCTCTGTTCACTCTAGTCTAAGAACGGTTTTTTTTAAAAGAAGAATTAAATGGGGATCTAGGGTGTAACACTACTTTACGTCCAAGTATATCAAAAACAAAAAACCAAATTTGTTTTAACAACTTTTAAAAAATTAAAAAAAAAAATTATTCACTAAAAATTTATTTATTTATTTACGTCACCATCCCCAGCTTATGGAATCTTATAAACAAATATTTTTTGGGTCAAGTATTTGTGTTTTATTTAGATTTTGTGTTGCTGAAAAATTTTTTGTTGGTGAATTCAGGTCTATGGGCTATGGTAATAATTTCCTTGTTGAAAAACGTTGCTCGACTAAGGCGTTCGATAAACTTTGGTATATATATCACAGATTTGTAAATGGTTTCAGTCTTTTCTATTTTTTGTGTGTTCTGATTTTTGTAATTTTTTATCATTGAATTTATTTGGGGTCGTGGGAAATCATTTAACTTTAATATCCAAAAGATTTTACGTTTGTTGCCCATATGAAACATATCGTCACTCGTATCCAATACTCTTCTGATGAAGTTTTTGGCTGTGTTAATGATTCTTTTCAACCCCAACACCCCAAGTTTTGAGTGAAATTTTATCCGTCTGCCTGAGGGCATAGGTTTCTGGTACCAATTCAGCTTTAGCTTGTCGTCTAACCGGTGAACTATTGGATCTAAAAATGATAATTTATGATCGCTTTCTAGTTCATTAGTGAATCTTATGTCTTTGTGGAAGGAATTTAATGTTTGTAAGACTCCGTCGTCATTTTGTCATTAATCTCATTTTGTCGATCGTCTTTAAAATTTCTTCATTACGATGTCAGCAATAATAGAAGATGCCCGTTGGAAGTCCTTTTAGCTGTATAAAAGTCTTGTCTTCGTATGTAAAGTATCTGTCCTCTGTTGTTAGAAACCGTAGCATTTCCATGAATAGTTTTTTCGGAATAGTGGTGTGGTCTTTCACTCGGGCCATCTTTTCTGCATGATTTCTAGCTATAATTCTGTGGGCACGCTTGGTGTTTGCGCACTTTGCGCTTTTTTGCAATTAATCTTTAATCGCGCTCGCGAATTCGCCCCTTCGTTAAATTAGGCTTAAGCGTTTTTATATTGAAATTAAAGAGTTATTTGTTATATGAATATCATTGCGCAAACTCCCTTTCGTCGTCGTCAAAAATAAAATCGAATTTTCCCTGCGGTCACAAGTTTTCGCGTTGTTAATACAAAATAGTATTACATTTTCATGGTGACCCCGACGTGATTAGCAGTGGAACTCGAATTACTATTTTTTTTGGTGAAACAAACAAATTAAAAATCAAACAAATCGCGCCGGTCCTTTTTTAAACATTGAAGTGATCTGCTGCTGCCGATTTAATTCGTCGTTGCTGCCGCCAAATCAGTTGTTGCCGCCAACTTAATTTGTTGGAAGTTTGGAAGCTGCAGGTTTCTTCGATGCCCATTGCCGCTGCTGTTTTAAATCGCCGTTAGCTGGACCAGTGTAGTTGTTGTTGCCGCTGCTTGTCGCCTGTTGCTGCCGATTTTATTCGTCGTTGCTGCTGCCAATTTAATTTCAGGACCAGTGAAATTGTTGGTGCCGCTGAAATTCGCCAGTTGCTGCCAACTGTAATTCGCCGTTGCTGCCGCAGGAAAATTTTGGTCGCTGCAGTTCTCAACCGCCGTTATCGCCAAACTCACCGCTTTAATACCCTTCGCACAGGAAGGAAGTCATATGATTCGTAGAGGGAAGTCACCGACGGTGGGAATCGTCCCACCAGGTATAGAGTGCTAAAAGTTGAAAGTCAATCTATGGCGTGTCATAAATTGTGTTTTGGCCCATCTTTCAACTTTTTGCATTCGTGTGAAAAATTCGGTAGATACCGAGCATTCTAACCAAGAAATAAATAAAATTTGCATGCACTAACGATTATAATTCTGATACATACATCCATACATATATACATATTTCGAATTATACAATCATAAGTAAATCGCTTTGGACCAAAATCAATAAATATTTGTCGGCTTCTGGTTCTTAAAAAATAAAATTTCCCCATTCCTCGTCGTAGTGAACACCAATTATAGCTTTGCAAAAATTAAAAGGGTAAAAGTTGAGAACTGTGAAAAAGTCTAATTCCAGAATTTAATTCCCGGCAAATTTTCTGCCGCGCATTTTCCTCAAATTTCCCTCGCTTTTCGCGTTTTTAAGCGTCAGGTTTATATATTCGTTGCCCTTAGTTATCGGTCAGTGCATCATTCTCCGTTAGCATTGCGTTGAGCATCGCCAGCCGTACAAACATACACACACACAGACTAAGCCAAGAGCTCACTGGGCATGGTTGCTTCAAAGCTTACCTCAATCGGTTCGGGCATGCGGATGACCCCTTCTGCGAGTACTGCAGGGACGGGGAAATAGAAGACGCTGAGCACTCCTTCTTCAGGTGCCCACTCTTCAGCAGACAAAGGCGCGGCCTAGAAGATGACATCCCGGATCTTTCGCCAGACACACTGGTGAAGCGCATGCTATCGAGCGAGGCTGCATGGAAAAGAGCTCCGACACCAAGGAAGGGGCAGAATTCCAGTTAATGGATGATTGACCCCCTCCCGTCCGTGAAGTAATGCCTAGCGGCGGTTCCGCGGGACTGGACACCTCACCCAATCCATATCCCATCCACATCCCAACCCCTGTTACTTGTATTAAACTTGTTAATAAAAAAAAAGGCAGCGCAGCCCGTTCTTTCGAGTTCTCTTTCGTCGTTTTCGATCGCTAGAACGGTGCAAGCGTTGCCGCTGCCAAACGTTTGCTCGTTTTTTGATGTTTGAGCTTGGCGTGTGCTCCCCTACACTACGAGCGCTCGGCATATTATAATTATTGAATTATTATAATAAATTAGGATTCCTTAAATTAATTCCTTAATTCATTTTAATAACTCCCCTACACTGCGCGCGCTCAGCTTATTCTTCTCGTTGGTTGAGATTTAATAACTTTAAAAACGAAAAATTTTTTGTACACACTTACATACATATAATTTTAAAATTTTAAAATTAAAAAAAATTAAACTAAATTTAATTTTAAACTCTTCGATACCAAAACAAAAGAAAATGGCGAAATGAGAAGGTATCAACAAGGAAATCGTAGAGTTAAAAAACCAACGAGATGGATATATGAAGAGTATAGAGCGAACGCAAAGATGTTTAAAAGAGGGTCCATTCTCTTTAAATACGGTTGAGTTAGAATGTCGATTAGAAATCTTAAATACGCACATTGAAAATGCTTATAAAAAATAAAATTGAAGAGAAAGATGGAGACTGCGAAAGAGACTGCGATAATAGCAAAATCGTTGCTAATTTCCCTAATTGCGGAAACAAAGCTTAGGAGCGTTGACAATTCCGCTCCACCGGCAACGCGCACACCCCAATGCCGTTTGCTGAGCGTCGCTCTTCCAACTCTTAGCGGAAAACATTCCGAATTTAAAAATTGTTTAAGCCTTTTCGAAACTTTTGTTGACAAAGATGACACGCTACACGATATCGAAAAATTTAACCATCTAATATCATGTTTGGCTGGAGACGCGGTAGGAACAGTCAGGGCATTCCAAGTTACAGCGAATAATTATCCAAAAGCACTGGCTAGCCTAAGGCGGGTGTACGATAATGACACTATGCAGCATCAAAAATTTACCTCGATGGAGGCTATATTTTTGGATTCGTTACGAATTCCCAAGTTAGACTGAGTTTTCCAAAAAGTTCCCCGACGCAAGGATTCTTAGCAAAAGGACCTCAAAGTTCGAAAAATGCTGAAATTGGCCAACTTTGCAGAGCTCTCAGAGGCAAATAGATGCATGGTTTGAGTCGATGTTAATTTTTTTAAAAGATACACTCTTTATCTTGAAACCCCATACTTAGAATAATTTCGGCATTTTTTAAGGCAGAAATAAATTCCAGAAAACATAGTCAAAAAACTTAAAAACATACAGCTGCGGTCAAAATAGTAGTAGTGTTGCCGCCCTGTGTTTTTAAAAGTTTGATGTTGTAACTTTTTTTATCCAATTAGTCTAATAGTAAAATTAAAATCAATACAATATTACCAGGAAAATATGAATTACAACTAACTTTTAAATACACAGAACGGCAACACTACTACTATTTTGACCGCAGCTTTATACTTTTATGTGTTTTGACTATGTTTTCTAGAATTTGTTTCCGCCTTAAAAAAATCCTAAGCCTAAATCCTTATTCTAAGTATGGGGTTTGAAAGATAAAGAGTGTATCTTTCAATAAACTTTAACATCGAATCAAACAATGCATCCGTTTGCCTCTGAGAGCTCTGGAAAGTTGGCCAATTTCAGGATTTTTCGAACTTTGAGGTCCTTTTGCTAAGAATCCTTGCGTCGGGGAACTTTTTGGAGAACGCAGTTTAACTTGGGAATTCGTAACGAATCCAAAAATATAGCATCCGTCGAGGTAAATTTAAAAAACAGTAAAAATGCTGCACAGTGTGTTTGTTTAATTTTCTTTGACAATATATCGACACTGATTAATCTGCCAAAGATTTCCCAGCCATCAGCAACAGCCTTGAGAAACCTGATCGACACAGTCACATCGCTGTACTATTCTCTCTTGTCCATTGGGGATGACAAACGTATTACGAATGCCATCCTCATCCATCTAGTAATGGACAAAGTCGATGCAGGAACTAAAAGAAAATGGGAAGAACAGTTAGATTATACCTCGCCTCCCCTTTGGAGCGAGTGTAAGTCGGCCTGAACAAGCGCTATCAGCATATGGTTGCCGAAGAAGCGTGTAAGACAAAAATTGATCAGCAGAGCCAAGCTTATCCTAAAAAAAATGGAAACAGGAGTTTTTCGTTGGCTGCTGCCATAGACGATCCCGAAGTATGTGTGTTTCGCAACTCAGCAGAATATCAAGTAGGAAATTGCACTGCTTTTGCTGCCCTAAAAGTTCAGCAAAGATTCGATTTAGGAAAAAGAGTCCTTTATGCATTAACTTCCTCCGAAAGGGCCACACGGTAAAAAGATGCAAATCGAAAAGATGCAGGGTGTGTAAGTCCTCACACCACACATTGCTGCACATTTATTCGCCATCAAATCTCGCGTTGCCACCTCCTCCTCAGCCCACGCTCTTGCAGAATACTCCATCCACCTCGCATGTTTTGCATGCGACTGCATCGGATAGAGCTATTCTTGCCACAGCCATCGTGAGCAAAAAGTGGCGAATTAGTGGCTCGAGCGTTGCTTGATTATGGTTCACAAGTAAATTTTGTGACCGATGAGCTCGCTCAGAAACTCCAGATTAAGAGAGAGGACGTGTGTTTTTGCTTGCGGAGCATTGGTGGAACTAATGCTCAAGCAACCAAGAAAATACACACGATAGTCAAGTCGCGAGTGGGTAGCAGTCAATTGTAGTTTGAATTTTACATATTAAAAAATATTTCTGGTTATCATCTGGATCAAACGGTGAACACCAGCTGCTGGAGGGTGCCTGAAATTATTCAATTGGCAGATCCATTCTTCTTCAAGCCCCAAAAATAAGATATGCTTATAGGCGCAGACTCGTTCTTTGAACTTTTGTCAGTCGGCTAGATAAAGCAAGGGCCTGAGTTTCCCATTTTGCAGAAAACAGTTCTCGGCTGGATAGTGTCAGGGAGATGTGCCTCAGAAAAAATAAGAAATACTGAAAAGTTGGTACATCTCAGCTGCCAGGAGGAAGTGTTGGAGTCAATCGACACAACCCTGCAGAAATTTTGGCCTGAATCTGGTTCGAATCTGACCCAAACACTCTTGGTTCAGCATATGAAGTGGCGAAACGTAGATTTTGGTCGCTTCATGAAAGAATATGAAGCGATGGGCCACATGTCTTCCACTAACAATAAAATTCCAGACAGTCCGCACTATTTTATTCCGCACCAATGCGTGCTGCGACCTCAAAGCACCTCGACAAAGTTGAGAGTGGTATTTGACGCCTCGAGCCGTACATCGACGCAGGTCACGTTGAATCACATCTTGATGGTTGGCCCCACCATTCAAAAGGAGCTGTATTCGACCCTGCGTCGGTTCAGACTGCACAAGTTTGCGCTTGCAGCAGACGTAAAAAAGATGTATCGTCAAGTAATGGTTGACGAAGCTGACCGAAACTTTCAGCTCATAGTGTATAGACAAGATCCATCTGAGTCTCCTAAAATTTTCAAGATGAACACCGTGACCTATGGAACTTCGTCAGCACCCTATCTGGCGATTCGGCGATTAATTGGCTTGGAGAGATTGCGCAGGATTCGTGTCCACAAGCCGCCAAGGTCATTCAGAATGACTTTTATGTTGAAGATTTGTTGACTGGCGCCAAATGCGTTGAGGACCTGTTAAGCCTTCGAGACGAAGTTTCTCAGGTATTGCAAGAGGCAGGATTTGAATTTGCAAAGTGGTTTTCTAACTGCCCAGATTTGTCCGCATCTGAAAGCGCTGTCATGCCGCTAACGGCAGTCTCAGACGTAACTAAAACCCTTGGCGTGGTTTGGTTGCCGGGTAAAGATTACTTTCAATTTCGCTTTGATGACTCTTTCATGGATCTTCGTGCGACAAAACGAAACATACTGTCGGTGACTGCCCGACTTTTCGATCCTCTTGGCCCATTGTGCCCTCTAGTGACTAGGGCACAAATGTTGTTGCAGGAACTGTGGCTTCGAAATTTCGACTGGGACGAGTCGCTGCCGATGCAACTGCAGACATCTTGGAAAGCCTTTAAGGGAACCCTGTTGCAGCTGCCCAAGATCAAGGTATCGCGATTCGTTCATACAGACGCCGAAGTCCCGGCAGAAATACATGGTTTAGCTGACGCTTCCATGCGAGCATATGGAGCGTGCATCTATGTTCGCAGTAGTACCGCTGAAGGTTTAAAAGTATATTTATTGACAGCAAAATCCAAAGTAGCTCCCCTCAAGACGAAAACTTTGCCCCGCCTTGAGTTGTGCGCAGCTCACCTGCTTGCGGATCTTTATAATCGTGTAAGACCATTTCTTAATTTTCCAATCATAAAGGTGTTCCTATGGACAGACTCGGTGATCACTCTGCATTGGTTCAAAACGCATCCGTCGTCGTTGTCGGTTTTCGTCTCAAACCGAGCTGCAGAGATCCAAGAGTGGTCGGAAAAAGTAATTTGGCGACATGTCCCCACGAAAGTAAACCCAGCGGACATCGTGTCACGGATATGTGACGTTGAGGAACTCACAGCTTCCATTTGGTTCGCAGGGCCGTCGTTTTCGCTTGATGCTGAAAAAGATTGGCCTGTAAATCGACACTTGGAAGTACCTGCTGATGTCGTGTCGATGGAATTACGCAAATCAGCATTGGCGCTTGTGGTTATCCCAGAGCCCAATTATGTGCTTCAGAAAATAGAATCCTTTTCGTCCCACATAAGGCTTTTAAGGGTTTTCGTTCGTCTTTCGGTTTATTCAAAGGTGCAAAAAAGTGTCGCAGCCCTTTGAAAAAAGTATTACTCCAAGAGAACTGAATTTTGCGTTCGAGAAAATAGTGGAACTGATCCAATCTCACGAGCTCAGTGACAAAACAAACCGGTAGCAACGAATATTCAAAAACTAAGCTAACTAATAAAGTCGAATTTTCCCAGCAGTCACAAGTTTTCGCGTTGTTAATACAAAATAGTATTAAATTTTCACTTGGAAACAGGGACACTACATCAAACGATACAAATTTTTCATCTTCAAAAATATACGAGTCATTGACTCTTTCTTTAAATTCTATTTCACTTTTTACATTGAACTTTGAATTGTTTGTCAAGTTTGTTGGACAAATATCTACATAAATTGTACGACGGTGAGTTTATCATTGAGGAAATTGGACGTAACGATGTGTTTTCTTTGTGAATCTTGTTAACATAAATGTTTCCCTCTGTGTAATAATGCCTAACCTAAAAATTTTTTCCACAAAAATGTTGTTCTTTGTTTGAATTCTCAGTGTGGGATCCTGTCTTAGTATTCTATATGTTTCCGGTTCGTCAAGTAAGGCCATTCTTCTTTCAACGGTGGCTTTTTTCTAGCTTTAAGAAATTAAATTATTTAAAACAAGAAATGATTTTTTAGAAAGAAATGGTTTTTCAAGCAAGAAGAGATATTTCTTAAAACAAGAAAAAGGGTATTATAATTTCAGTCAGAAGTTTGTAACCCAGTGAAGGAGACGTTTCCGACCACATAAGGTGTATATTTATGTTCGTCTGTCCGTTTCTATGCGTACTAGTCTTTGCAGATAAAGCAAACACCTATAGTTTAATGCTCACTCGGTGCAGTTCCAGGGATTCCAGATCCAGCGTGTCTATTTAAAATTTGTTTTTAGGTTGTCAAAAATCAAAACGCCTACTTCCTACAAAGTTGCAATGAATTTTCTTATATTTGTTTGGATATTCCTATGGGAGCCTTAAGATATAGTGGTCCGATCCGGCTCGCTCCGACGTATGTACTACCTGCAATAGAAAGAAGACTTTCGAGAACGTTTCATCCCGATAGCTTTCAAGCTGAGAGACTAGTTCGCATAGAAACGGACAGACGGACATGGCTAGATAGACTTGGCTATTGGTGCTGATCAAGAATATATATACTTTATGTGGTCGGAAACGTCTCCTTCACTGCGTTGCAAACATCTCACTGAAATTATAATACCCTCTGCAAGGGTATACAAATAAATATAAGGCGAGTAATAAGGTGAAGTTATTATAGAACTCTATACCTACATATATTCTATGTACAAATATATGTATGTACCTAGCTTTTAGCTAAAAAACCGTTCAACTAAATTTGTACAAACTTGGTTAAAAGATTTCGAATTATTATTATTTTGTATATTAGTAACGGCCACTATTATATTTTTCTCAAAAATAAAATGAAATACCAGTATTTTTCTTTTGCAAATGCGGAGGGTCAAAGATGGTTTTAGGCATATAGTTTCTTGGCCAATATGTCTTAGATTGGTCCATTGATTATGTTCCGCCCAAACTATTTATATCTTTTTTCGCGTCCATACAAATTTTTCTAAGTCAAGGCTACTGCGATATTTTTCATCAAAAGAACCAGTTTTTTTCTCTTGCAAGTGCGGAGGGTGAAACGTGGTTTCCAATGCATAGTTTCTTTGGCAATGTTGCTTAGAATTGTCTATAGAATACGTTCCCTCCCTACGATTTGTTGACATGCAAATCGACCCACCCTAATGACATACCTTTAAATATTTGGAAAAGGCTTCACCTTTTATCCGCTTGAGAATCAAGTCGATTACTAACGGATTATTTTCACAACTGACGCTCGGGTGATCAAAAAAGTTGATAGCCGGGTTGTAGTCGGGCCGGGAAGGCCCTTCGTCCTACTTCCTTTTTTTGTCGTTAACATTCGGTAGCCGAAGGAAGTCAATGCACACTGGTTGATCTAGTATGGCAGAGGCGGCCAAAAATACTTCCAGTTGGAAATTAACCACTGTGCATTGAATCGGCCTACCTTTGAAAAAAAGAAATCTTGTTATTAGACTTAAAAATAGAAAAATTCAAATCGCTTATGTTTTATTTGCGAAAACAATTTATACGTACTAAAGGGCAAAATTGTCCTAGAATAACAGAAAGTATCCATTGCAATGGGGAGATTTCTAAAATTTAGAAATTAATTTTTATGAGTGTAATGTAATTTGTAGAGAACAGCATATTTTGATACCAAATCAAGAATTAGAAAACAGAGTAATTCTATCAAGTACCCTAATAGACTTAAAAAACCATTTGCTAATACTAAAACCGAATCCAAACAATATTTTGAAGAAATCAAGACAAACAAAAATGAACAAATATTATATTGGAAATCTAAAAATAAACTTCCCAAGCGTATTAACCGATACAATGACTGGTAAGAGACCGAAGCGACAAGCACACACAATTTGTATAACTGAGGACGGCAGTCCACGTAGTGACGCAGTGCATTATCTGCTGTGATGATCTGATACACCAGTCGAAAAGTATTTCAAAATCTTAAAAATCTGCATGCCAATACTTTAATAAAATCAAATAGTTTGGAAAAAATACTGGTGAAAGTGGAAAAAGTAAAAATTTTAAAAATTGGAGCTGTTAGGGCTGGTGCGAATGAAATTGCCTGCCTGTGTTGTTACTGAAAATACGAGTAAAACAAGAAAGGAAGCTAGCTTCGGCCAGCCGAAGCTTATATATCCTTGCAGATCATTCCTATTGACTTAAAAAAACATAAAATTAAGATTTACTGCTTATATGTTAAAACAATCAAAATTTTAGCTGCTTTCGTATTATTTTGGCATTATTTTTTTGATCCTTCCTATAGTAGCTATATAATAAAAACGTCAGAATTTTGTTAAATTTAATTTGAAATTTTGAAATCTTAAAGAAAACAAGAAAGGAAGTTAGCTTCGGCCAGCCGAAGTTTATGTACCCTTGCAGGTATACCTACTTAAAATGTTGTTTTTACAATGTCAAAAATCAAAACGCCTACTTTCTACAAAGTTGCAATGGTTTTTCTATTATTTTTTTTGATTATTCCCAGGGACCGAAAATAACTGTTATTGTAAATTGTTCATACAAAAAAAATCACGCACTTAGAAAGGTCTAAAAAATTTTTTAAATACACCACTATTTTTATTAGCCATTGTAGTTTACAAATCCGTAATGATTTTTATTTTTTGATTTTTATAATAAAACTCAAAAAATAACTGTTGTTTGTTGATTTTTATGTATAACAGTTATTCCCTTGACATGTTTCAAAAAATGAAATAATTAAAAATAACATGCTAATCGTGTTTTATGTAATTTACTAAAAATTTCTTAAAAAAGGCAACCGCGCATATTTTATAACTATATTTTTTTTTAAATTTATTTCACCCACAAAATCGCCATAAATCAAGTATGAGTTTTATTTTTGATCACGACGAATAACTGTTATTTGTCAACTTTTATTATAAAACTCAAGCAATAACAGTTATTCTTTGAGTTTTACTTTACAAATCAAAAAATAACGGTTAAAGTGTGATTTTTAAAATAAAACTTATAACTGTTACGGTCCCTGATTATTCCTAATGGAGCCATAAGATATAGTGGTCCGATCGGGCTCGTTCCGACATATGTACTACCTGCAGTAGAAAGAAGACTTTTGGGAAAAATTTCATCGCGATAGCTTAAAAACTGAGAGACTAGTTCGCATAGAAACGGACAGACGGACAAACGGACAGACGGACATGGCTAGATGGACTTGGCTATTGATGCTGATCAAGAATATATATACTTTATGTGGTCGGAAACGCCTCCTTCACTGCGTTGCAAACATCTGACTAAAATTATAATACCCTCTGAAAGGGTAGAAAAAGAATAAAGAATGTAATAAAAATCAACAAAGATATAGTTTCCATTTAATTTTTCGACCGCTCCTATGGCAGCTATAAGATATAGTGATCCGATTTTTTAAATATTTAATTCGAAATTCAGAAATATATAAAAAACAAGAAAGGAAGCTACCTTCGGCCAGCCGAAGCTTATATACCCTTGTAGATAAAAGAATACTCACTCGGTGCAGTTCCAGGGATTCCAGATTCAGCGTTTCGATTTATTTCAATTTTGTTTTTAAGTAGTCAAGAATCAAAACGCCTACTTCCTACAAAGTTACAATAAATTTTCTTATATTTGTTTGGGAGCCTTAAGATATAGTGGTCCGATCCGGCTGGCTCCGACATAAGTACTACCTGCAATAGAAAGAAGACCTTCGGGAAAGTTTCATCGCGATAGCTTTAAAACTGAGAGACTAGTTCGCATAGAAACGGACAGACGGACAGACGGACAGACGGACATGGCTAGATAGACTCGGCTATTGGTGCTGATCAAGAATATATATACTTTATGTGGTCGGAAACGTCTCCTTCACTGCGTTGCAAACATCTGACTGAAATTATAATACCCTCTACAAGGGTATAATAATATTCCCAAGAGTAGAAGGTAATATTTAAAAAGTCACCGAAGCTGAAATTTTTAAACGTTATTTTTCCGATCCTTCCTATGGGAGCTATAATATACAGTTATCCGATCCGGCCGGTTCTGACTTATATACTACCTGCAATAGAAATAAGATTTTTGGGAAAGTTTTATCCCGATAGCTTAAAAACTGAGAGACTAGCTTGCGTAGAAATAGACGGACATGGCTAGATCGACTCGTCTACACACAAAAAATAGACTTGGTAAAATCAACTGTAATAATTGTCAAACAGGCCCAAGTTTTTTTTAGTGTGTGGCTAAATTTTTGAAGGCCCAAACTTCTGTACTACTATAGCTACAGACATGGGCTATAGCTCGTTTTAAATCTGAGTTCTTGGTTATCAAATAAAAACACTTCTTAGCGAGGTAAAAAACTAGTGACGATCACACAAAAAATTAGTACACACTTTCGAAAATTCTCTCCATTGTGTGTATTTTGTTGTTATGAAATGACTATTTACTTAGTAGAATTGACAATTTTGCTGGTTGGGGCCTGTTTGACAATTATTACAGTTGATTTTACCAAGTTTTTTTTTTGTGCGCAGTTAAAACTTTGACGTCGAATTCCAAAGACATGGGGCAATGGTTTAAGATGGGTATATCTTTAAGTAATGTCGTGGTGTTTTAAGTGTGTGTTTTAGCAAGAAACATATAAGTAACATTATGGTAAGTCCAATTGTTTAGGACACAAAATTTCCAAATGTCGGCAAGCATAGGTTTTAAATATTCTTAGCTATACAGCGGAACCTGTTAGTGATGGAACATATGCAAGTTGATTGGGCATTTGGTTGGTTTGTGGACATTTTTGGCTATGTAGGTGTGTTATTGTATCAAGCTTGTTTGATTAGATATAAAATTGTGTTACTAGGTAAAGTCCTTGATGTTCAAAATCGGATCATCAGAACTCGAGATAAATAATAAAATATTGAGAAAAAAGAATACAAAAGTTAGCATAAAGTGTAAATAGAATAAAGTGAAAGTACCCTTCTCGTAAGGGGTTACATAGGGTTTTTGGGCCTAAGAACAAGCACTGTTTTGTGATTTTTGAAAATTATTTCGAAAGATACTAGCTTGTTTTTAAATATTTTAAATACCTATTCAGTTCTGCTGACACTCAAAAAAAAGCATGCAACCAATGGACTTAATAACTGGTGTCACGATCATCTTAAAATTATAAAGTACATTTTTTCTGATAATGTATCTTGAAATCTCGTGCTTGAACGAAAGAATTAAAAAATATTATATTTGATGGGTACAACAAATTTCATAAAATCCGGATGACAATTTTTTGAGTTATCGTGTCTCCCCCCGTGGTATCGAGAAAAACGCGATTGAAATGCGATTCGTCAGGCAAAATGCTCAAAAGAATTTAACTTTCAAAAGAAAATATTTCGTAAAATATTGGTCCGAACTAATTGAAGTTTTAGAAGTGTAATCTAGACAACTCTAACTAATTAAAAAAAATGTTTAAATATATTTTTTTAACCCTATATAGCCTCTTAAAGAGTGAGAAAAACTTTACCGTAGCAGTTTGCGATATACGTTTAAAACCTGGTGTAATAAGATGTATCGATGTAGACCTGTAAACTGGCGGATATGTATGTACTTGATAATAAGTATATATGTATAAATAAATCAAGCCAAAAATAACAAAATGTAAGTTTTGTAAAAAATCTGTTTTTATAATAGGTTATGCATGTACTATTAATATAATTTTGTGTTCAAATGTGTAAATACAGTAAGAACTGCATTTACTAATAATGAAAAATTAAATACATACGAATTGTTATAAAAATATATGCATATACATTATAAAAAATCATAAAAATGGATGTTGATTGATTTATAAGAAAAGTTCTTAAAATTTATGATTAAAAAATTACTTTTCCACTCAATAAATATGAATTAGTGAAAAAAATTATTTACTATATTCTTTTGTTTTTTCTTATAAAAAGTTTACGTAGGTATATTGCTCATATACACCCTTTGTGAATCTGGCTAGATAAACGGATATGCATATATCGCCTAATAACGAGTATTAAAATAAATATTCCTTTTAGAATCCGAATCAAATCCCTCACTAAGTTGCAAACTTATACTTAAAATAATAATACCTTATGCAAGGGAAAATGTATAGAATTTTAATGCATTTCCCATACAATACACGTATTTATATATAATGTTTAGATTCATGCAATATAAAGAATGTTGCCAAAGTGTACGACTTTTGGTAAAAGATGCATCAAATTTAGTTAGTCTGAAGTAAGCTATTCCGAAGGTAAGGAGCTAATATTTACTAGTCAACAACTTTAAAGATAAATTATTTTTTGTAGAAATTACGGATACGAATATATTTATAATAATTTTTTGCAATCTTTTTTTTTTTAATTCCTAGTGACCATTTTTTTATGAGGATTAGCTTAAAGCAAATAACGTCATAATGGCTTATTCCTGGGATAACCGTGTCGATTTTGTTGTTCGATATATGTATGGTAAGTAGAAAAAACTTAGATTACATTTTGGTAACCATTATCGAATAAAATGCCTAGCCTAGCTATCATGCTATTTTTGTTACACGTATAAGGTAAAAATAGTTTCTTTAAGTAAGTCTTTTTTCGATGACAGGAAAGTACAGTGGTCTAAAAATCAAAAACCAAAGAGATATAAAAAAAGCACTTAAGTGCTTTTTAAATTCTCCTGGTTGTGAAAGGGTACATTGTATTCGTGCAAAAGTATGTTACAGGGAGAAAAAGCGTTTCCGACCTTATAAAGTATATATATTTCTGATCAGGGTCACTAGCCGAGTCTATATAGCCATGTCTGTCTGTCCGTCTATCCGTCTATCCGTCTATCCGTCTGTCTGTCTGTCTGTCCGTCCGTATGAACGCTGAGATCTCGGAAACTACAAAAGCCAAAAAGTTGGGATTACCAACACATATTCTTGGGCTTCCTACGCAACGCAAGTTTATTTCAGCCGAGCGCCCCGCCCCCTAGAACGCCCACAATCGCCCACTAACGATTTTAAAATGTGTCTGGCGCCCACACCTTTAAAGATTTCCGAGAAGTATAAATGCAATTTTGTTTTTTAAATCGGGCCATCCCTTAAAAAGTAATGCGCATTCAAAAAAAATGTATATATCCATGTTCCTTGCACTCCCTATAGCGGAGTAACAGGCACTAGATAGCCGGGACACCAATACCCGAGGGTATAACAAAAGAGTATTATTATACAACTTTGAAATTGTTCTGAAAGCGGCTAAGGGCCTTAGTTGTACATGTAACGATTGATACTTTAAGATCAACCAATTCATTAAAATTATGATATTTTACTAAAAATATGGATATGAACTAAATATAGATTGTTACCAATTTTTTTTTTTAAATATTTAATATATCCTTGATCGATTCTATGACACCTATAAGATATCATTGACCGATGAAAAAATGCTAAGCATAGAGTTTAATTGATAAATAATGCGGTAATTCCGATTTATATGAAAAAATATTCATATAGAACCGAGATATTTCACTTTGTAATAAGCGTTGCAAAGTTTTGACTGTAAGGGGTATAAATATTAGAAAACTTAGAACCGAATAAGTAATTTTTTATATTTTCTTTCTTCTTAAATCGTTTTTATACCCTTGCAGAGGGTATTATGATTTCAGTCAGAAGTTTGCAACGCAGTGAAAAACACGTTTTTAAATGGATTATGGACTTTATGGACCCCATAAAGTGTAACTATTCTTGATCAGCATTAGTAGACGAGTCGATCTAGCCATGTCCGTCTGTCGGTTTCTACGCAAACTAGTCTCTCAGTTTTTTATGCTATCGGGATGAAACTTTCCTAAAAGTTTTCTTTCTATTGCAGGTAGTATATAAGTTGGAACCAGCCGGATCGGACAACTACATCCTATATCTCCCATAGTATACTCGGCATCGTTTGATACGATCAAATGAGTACAGAAAATAACACCAGTTTGCAAAATAAAATCGACCTCCTCCTCATCGAAGACAATCATAATTTTCCGGTTCAGTACATCTCCCTGATTAAGAAATGGGCACTTAAAATTTTTTGTAAAGCAAAAACAACAAGAAAAATATGAAAAAAATTGATTTTTGACTTTGAAAGAGTGCCACAACCAGAGTTTTTGAGATATTCTATGTAAGTTAGGTTCAGACAGTTTCTACATTATTTCTTAAGAAAATAATGCCCTTTCCTCACCAGAGCTGAATGTAGCATTTTGACATTTTTTGGTATATGTTACATTATTCCCATATATTTTCAAGTGGTTCTAGAGGTGGGAGAAAAGAGCATTCGACAATACATGCTACTACATTTCGATATTCTCGTGCCTAAAATACGAAATATCTGAGTATTTTTTGACTATCGACAAAACGGCCATCGTAAAATTTTCGAAATAATCAAGGCCCACTATAGATGATTTCTTTGCGGAAAAAAAATTACGAATAACTGCAGTTAACAAAACCTGACCAATCTTTTGCCGCTCAGGTTTGTCACAGGAAGTATGAAGCAACAAACCACCATGTCGATAAGACCACCGAAGGATTGCAAAATCAACAATAAAATGATCCCAAAAAAAGATCTAATGTGCATGCATAGCTTAAAAATTAAAAAAAAAGATAATGCAATATATAATGCAAAAAACAAAAGCTTAATAGAACATTCAAATCTTTATTGCCCATGGTCAATACATTTGATTGTTCAAATCTCCTGCTGGCGGATAGTAGTATTTGAAAAATTATGCCCATATTTCAGGTTTTGAAAAATGTCTTTCTCATGAAAAGCTTCCAACGCTTTCCTTTGTGTTTCCGTGCCTGTGCTTTTTCTCTAGCTGTTTCTGAATTTTCAGCAGAAAACACATGACAAAAAAAAGCTAATTTTTGTTAGCATTGAATATTTTGAATTCAAAAGCAAAGCACATCCGTTTTCGAAATAATAAATGCTGAATGCTAAATGCTGTCCCGGGCGGACAAGAAATGACATTTTTTTGAATACCGAAAAAATACTACAGTATGTACATCAGTGAGGAAACGGCATAAAAAATCGGATATAAAATTATTTTTATGGTGTCTATTTTTTTAAGTGTGTTCTTGAGTTCTGATAACCTGATTTGGGCAATTTTAGACTCATTTTACAGGTAATAGAATGTTCTTTAACTTTCTTATACACAGCATTGAGTCAGTCATTAGTTTAGAAATTACACCTCGTCAAAATTAAAAAAGAGGAAAAATGCCAAAACTCTGGAGTAAATGGCTTCGTTAAAAATACTCGCATGAAAACCGAAATAAGATTTATTCCTTCTACTTAAAGATACAACCTTAAGCAAACTAATAAGACCATTAGCTCAAAAATCAACCAAGGTTTTCATTTTGTATACATTTTTCAAGTTTGGAAAACAGGACTGTAATATCCTGTTAAAGCCCTGTTAAGGCTCTGTTTTATCAGTTAACAGCTGTAAACATCCAAAAAACCACAGTTGTCCCAAGCTTTAAATATTCATATACAGGGGTGTCACAGAAATCTCTTTCAACCGAAGACGGTTGGATTTTGCATTGATGCACGTAAGAACTTTAACCCCCGATAAAATTCATTTGCTGGTATATTCTAATGATCATTAGCTCTTTTTTTTTTGTCAAAGTACCATCTACCAGAAGAAGTTGTAAAACTAATTTCGGACATGGACGGACATGCGTCGACTCAGCTAGTAATTTTGATCATGAATATACTTATATACTTTACTAGCTATACCCGGAGCGTCTTCGTTCGCCTAAAATAAGTCTGGAGTACGGTTGTCAGGACGTTCGTATTTCTTATTGTGGCGTTTTTAAGAAAAATAAGTGTTTTTTTTAGAAAACAAATACAAAAAAATGTTTTATAGGGTTCTAAGTTTTAAAATATTTATTTTGATTTTTGAAAAAAAAAATTATTCAAATCGGTCAACTATATCTTATAGCTGCTATAAAAACGATTATTATAAAGGGGAATATCTCAATTCTATTTCAATATTGGTTCATGTAAATCGGGATTAAGTCATTATTTATCATATTAACTCTTACCTTTTTTTTAAATTGGTCAATGATATCTTATAGGTGTCATAGAATCAATCAAGGAAATATATCATATTTTCAAAAAAATCTGGTAGAAATCGGTATTTATTTCATATCTATATTTTTAGTAAAATAACATAATTTTAAATTTAAAACCCAAATTTGTTTATTAATTTATACCTTCTTTTCTTATTGGCTACAATTCTACTTCGAAAACAAGAGAGAACTCTATAGTCGGGTTGGTGTCCCGACTATTTAATACCCATCACTCAGCTAAAGCGAACGCTGTACTCGGGTTTGGTGTCCCGACTATAATCGTAGCTCAGCTAAAGGGAGTGCGAGGGAGATAGATATATGATTAGATATTTGGATTGCGTATAACTTTTTAATGAATGGTCCGATTTGAAAAATGTCTTCTATATTTCGATAGGTATAAATATACATGTTCACGCCAAAAGGGCGTTTAATTTCGGTAGGCAGTGTCGAGCGGCAGTTTTCTCCAGATGTGCACATCTCGCGCGCTCGCACTGCCCTTCGCTCTCCCTCTCCAACTCTCCCGCAACTCTCCGCTCCGCTCTGGAGCCACTAAGCTAAGATTAGAGTAATTAGTTCTATTTTCAAGTGTCAAATAAACAGACGCACGTCGCGCAAAACCCCGAAAGTTTTCCCGTATTTTCCATACATATTTCCGCGCGGATTTTCGCTGCATCTCCTTGGAACTCAACCACTTCTACGATCAAGCTAGCGCCGCCCCAACATGTTGGTCCTTCGAGCCGGATTTCAATTCTTCCGAAGATTATCTCCAGCGCCTACGGTGGCTTGAACCGCTTCAGCTAAGTTCCATTTCCATTTGTTATTTTTGCCATTTGCCGGGCATACAGCCAGTTGTTCGAACCCCATTTCGTTCAATTTGTTGTATGATTTCTTGTCTAAATCGAAAAGCAATTTTAATCCGACGCAACGGCATTTAATATATATATATATATATATATATAAAGGATAGAATAGATTTAATAGCTGCTAGATGTTGCTCATAAATTATAAGGTCAGAGCCAGGTGGAATATAGGAACATGTAATAAAGATAGACAAGGATTGGAGGGTAACTTTCACACCAACAAATTCAATGTCACTAGGGACATGAGAGTGAATTCTCTCAGAATTTAGGGTAGAAGTAACAGCAATTAGAACGCCGCCCCCCCTACGGGAAAGGCAATCAGTTCTGTAGGTATTAAAATTATTTGCAAGAACTTCAGAGTCTGTTATCTCTGGTTTCAGCCAAGTTTCAGTAAAAGCTAAGATATCGTCCGTAAATGCCGAGGAGTCAGCATAAAGCTTGGGTAGCTTCATGTTAAGTCCTCTAACAGTTTGGTAAGCCAATAATAAACTTTTCAGTTTTTTGGCCCCGTGGAAGGCCTATTATTTGTTCTCGGTTTATTAGGAACAAATTCTTTTATAACCAGATCATCATTAAGCCAGAAGCTTTCAGAAAGCAGTTCTTTAATCACATCAGGCGGACAAAATATTTTAAAAGACGATATCCTACGGGCGTATGAAAATCTAAATTGTTCCACCGCAATATCCCGGATGGGAATTTTTCTCGAATAAATTCCAAAACATCCTCAGATGTGGTATCAGGCGTACATCTTGAAACAAACAATTGCTTCCTATGTGAGACAACTGAGAGTATCTTACGCCCTCCAGCAGCAGTCCGAACATTACCCAGCTGTGAGCCAGAAACGGCACGTTTGGGTACAACTGGGAGTTTCTTTCGCCCTTAAAACAGCAGTCTGAACGTCACTCGGTTGAGAGACAGAAACGGCAGCTACTGAACCTGTGGGTGTGGTCGGCACCGAATTGGTTGACTGCGCCGGCTCTGAGGACTCAGAGCACATTTACAAACATGCATCATCCCTTCGCAGAGCCAACAGAAAATAAAAGGGTCTTTAGGTGTAGTCGAATAAGTAAAATTTTTCTTAGAACAGACGAGACCCATTATAAGAAACAAGGTAATTAAAAAGAGTAAAAAAACGAGAGAGAACGCTATAGTCAGGTGGGTGTCCCGGCTATTTAATACCCGTCATTCAGCTAAAGGGAGTGCGAGGGAGATGGATGTACAGTTTTTTTGATTGCGCATAACTTTTTAATGAATGGTCCGATTTAAAAAATGTTTTACATTCCGAAAGGTATAAATATACACAACAAAATGGAATTTATACTTCTCGGAAAAGGTGTTGTCGCCAGACACATTTTAAAATCGTTAGTGAGCGATTGTGGGCGTTAGAGGCGGCGTGGTGCTCAGCTGAAATAAACTTGCGCTATAGGGTCGAAAACGTTTCCCTCTAGCTGTTACATACTTTTGCAAGAATACAATATACCCTTTTACTCTATGAGTAACGGGTACAAATACTGGTTTTTTGATGAAAAATATCTCAGTTGCCTTGAATTTTGAATATTTGCATGGACGCGAAAAAAGATATAAATCGTTTGGGCGGAACATAATCAATGGATCATTCTAAGACATATTGGCCGAGAAACTATATGCCTAAAACCATGTTTGACCCTCCGCATTTGCAAAAGAAAAATAATGGCAGTATTTTTACCAAATTCATCGTGATTAGAATATTAAATTACATTTTCAACGAGGTATTGCACGAGTCGGTAGCTTGACTCGTTAAGAGACTATTATACTTAAAAATCTAGGTTTTTTTTTTATTTTCCCTCCAAACTGGGGTGTTTCATTCTAAGTCTGCATATTGCTGGGCGGAAGCAGAGCAGGTGAATAGATTGATTTAATAGCCGGTTGGCTATCACTATATATATTTAGGTGTTTACCTAGGAGACTGGTATTCCATTAGCAGTTTAGTGTTTTCTTTATAGCGTGGAACTCCGGGAGTCTGAAAGACTTCCTGATATCTAATTGTTCGGAGTATGCTCCTCCGCCAACGTGTCTTTCTAATTTTGAGCCATCTGTATAGCAACAAATTGCGTCTGTTGGGCCAGTTCGACCCTGTTGCCATTCCTCCCTATCTGGAATCAGGGCCTCGAAGGGTGTGTGTTTGTATTCAAGAGATTTGCATACATCCGTTTTCTTTGGAATCGACTTAGCAGGCTGTAGTATCTTAGCATGGCCATAGAGTTGGGCTTGTGTAGTTGGAAGGACTCCACTAATACACAAAGCCGCCATTCGCTGTACTTTGTTTAGGAGAGCTAGGATGCAGTGTTTTTATAGAACGGTCCATTATAGAGCCAGCCCGTATAGAAGGATTGGCTTGACTACCGCTGCCCACTGCCGCTACACTAGCCCAAATGCCTTTTTACTGGAGTAAAGTGCAATGGTTGCTTTTTTGGTTCTCTCTTGGTGGTTTAAGCCCCATTTAAGACGCTTATCTAATACCAACCCCAAGTATCTGGGTTGAGTTGTGGGACCTTGTACTTATTTGTAAATAGAAGTTCCCTTTTTGAAGGATTAACCCTAAACCCATTTTTTATCGTCCATACCGATAGTCTGTCTGACTGTAAGTTGCTGTAATTTCAAAGCAGAAATATATTAAGATGCCCTTTGGCTAAAAGGCAGGCTCAAATTTTATCTTCTTTGGGGTCAAGCATTAGCTTATACTCTTTTTTGAAGTGAAACTTCGTTATGCATTTCGGGGACGGGGTAAAACCAATTCATGACCGTCACGAAAATCTTCTTATTCCCTATCACAGCTGACAAACATTCTCTTTGTACTCTTCTATCCTCTCTTCGCTCTGAGCGCGCAGAGCGCTCATAATTATTATTATTGCACATAAATATATTATGTGTAATAATAATAACATACTAAATATAACATAATAAATATTTGTGTGTATATATGTATTTGCACCATGTGCGAGCGCGCTCTGAGTGAAGGAATATAAAATATATATAACGGGTGCTTTTTTTAGAGGTATAGAACTTTAAGTTGCAATAAAACAACGATGGATTGACATGAATTTTTATACCCGTTACTCGTAGAGTAAAAGGGTATATTAGATTCGTGCAAAAGTATGTAACAGGTAGAAGGAAGCGTTTCCGACCCTATAAACTATATATATTCTTGATCAGGATCACTAGCCGAGTCGATCTAGCCATGTCCGTCTGTCCGTCTGTCTGTCCGTCTGTCTGTCCGTCTGTCTGTCTGTATGAACGCTGAGATCTCGGAAACTATAAAAGCTAGAAGATTGCCATTTTGCATGCAGATTCTAGGAGTTCCTACGCAGCGCAAGTTTGTTTCAAAAGGGTATCACGCCCCTTTTAACGCCCACAATCGCTTATATACGATTTTAAAATTTTCAATATTTCGGAAAAGTAAAAATGCAGTTTTATTGTGTTTATGAATACCTATCAAAATGTAGAAGAAATTTTTTTTTAAATCGGACCATTCGTTAAAAAGTTACGGTGGATCAAAGTTTTTATCTTCATCTCCTTCGCACTCCCTTTAGCTGAGTAACGGGTATCTGATAGTCGGGGCACCCGACTATAGCGTTCTCTCTTGTTTTTTATTCGAAAGATAATCTTGTGACATTAAATTATATATATGATTTCTGGCATATGACTGCCACGGCTGGCTCGGATGTAGTCCAATCTGGACGTCCAATTTTCGATGACTTTCTCCAACATTTGGGGCCGTATTTCGGCAATAACACGGCGAATGTTGTCTTCCAAATGGTCAGGCGTTTGTGGCTTATTCGCATAGACCAATGACTTTACGTAGCCCCACAGAAAGTAGTCTAGCGGTGTTAAATCACAAGATCTTGGAGGCCAATTTACAGGTCCAAAACTTGAAATTAGACGCTCACCAAACGTGTCTTTCAATAAATCAATTAAAATTGCACTATTTGCAAGCGTTGTTCAGGCGTGAGTCTATTCATGATGAATTGCCAAAACCAAACTGAGAATAAATCACTTGACAGCTGTTAAATAGGTCGCCATCTTGAACAGTAATGCCAACATAAAATTCTATACCTCTAAAAAAACACCTTTTATAAAGAGCATTTCGACAGAAAATCATGTTTTAATACATACAGTGGCGGACAAAAGTCTACATACGACCCCCTTTTTTGGGAGTTTTCCCACTCCTTTAGCTTTTACAGAAAAAGGAATGATGCAATCTAGTTTTAAATGCTGTTATTACTCAAAAACCAAAATTTCATTCTTATACAACAAAAACATAAAAAGTTATAAGCAAAAAACCTAACAATGGCACTGACAAAAGTCTACATACGATTTTTTACATAGAACTTTCGAAATTTTTGCTTCAAAATTTCACAATCCTGGTCTATAGTTCTTAGTGGTGGTGAAAATAATTGACAAGGAGGATAATTTAGCAGCTAATCCTTCACGATATGCGGTGTATGCCGAGGATCGTTATCCTGTTGGAAGTTCCAGCTCGTTTCGAGGCATAATTTGTACCCAGATGTTTTCAAAATACGTTCTAATATGGTCTTATACTGAGAAGGAATCATAATGCCCTCGACGAAGACCAAATTTCCCACTCCCGAGGCTTCAACTGGCCCCCACACCATGACTTTGCCACCATAATCCCAAAATTGGACCAAAAAGCACTTCGGTGGGAATGTCATTATGTGGGGATCAGTTGAAGCCTACGCAGCGCAAGTTTATTTCAGCCAAGCGCAACGCCCCCTCTAACGCACACAATCGCCCTTTAACGATTTTAATCCATCTCCCTCGTTCTTTAGCCGAGTGACGGGTATTAGATAGTCGATATAGCGTTCTGTCTTGTTTTTCAGTTTTATTTTTTCCGATTAGAAATAATGATTATTTTAATGAAATACTCATTATTTTTGAGGAATATTAAGTGCTTGATTTTTTTGTTCAAAAAATAGATCAATAATCAATATTTAATTGTAATATTGTTATTTATGTAATATTGTATACATGTAACTAAATATGAAATAAACCAAATCCATGCTTCGTCCTTGAATTACCCTGCAGGAAACGGAATCAGTTTTGGACCATTAAAATACTAGTTGGGTCAAGAAGGTTAACTAGTTCAAGTTATGTCCATTTTCTTGTAACGAAGTGGTCCATTTTTCATATGCTTGTCGTCGGAAACAACTAGTCCATTTGCTACTAGATTTGCACTAGTGACTGTTAACCAATTTACGGTTACAGCTGTTCAGCTACACTAAAAAAATATTTTCACGAAAAAAATAAAAATTAATCTCTAAACCACCAAGTGATTGGATTTCACTAGTACTTGACGATGCCTAACTTGACGCTCTCCTAAGTATTAGTATCCAATTAATAGGCCTGGTCCTTAGAGAATTTCTGATAATCATTATGTAATCAAATACAGTAAATGATAATTAAATGGAATTAAAAGAAAACTTACTTGTTTTAAGGCAAGTCGCCCTCTCTAGGACTTGAACCCGGGACCTTTGGATTTGTAGGCACACTAACTGATTGAGCCATACACGCATCACATTTTGTATTGCCCTAACAAGGTTTATAAATTTTAGTGTGACATAAATCAAAAACAGTGATTTTTCACATATAAATTGCCTCGGACAGTTTAAACTAAGTTTAAAATAAAACTAAATCATCACAAAGAAAATAAAAACCAAAAAATAATTTACAAAGACTGGGAATTGAACCGAGAACCTATTCAGTTTAATTGGTTTTGTGTTAAATTTCCCAAGACATTTACACCCTAGGCTATATTTTTGGATCATATGTGTTTCATTTGCATTTGGTTAAATTCCAGTTGTATTTTAATTGGACTTTAACATGTATTTGTTCTACAAATTAAATAGTTGTGATTTTTTTTGTTAGAAAGGTACCAGTCCGAGACAAGTTGCTTTTTTACTAGTTTTGTATTATTCATTTTTTCGACTAGCACAAATTTTTTAGACCCTTTGTAGTCAAAATGCATTCAGACAAATTCTGGTTGCTTTATATTAGTTGTATAACTAGTTGTTTTTCAGACTAGTTCGCATTTTTCCTGCAAGGCTAAGACAGAAAAAAAGAGCTAATGAAATGATAAAAGAGAGAAGACACAAGTTTCACTTCTGTCGTGCTTGGCTTGACACACCCATTTTTTTCGTAGTGCAGCAACCTTTTTTCCTACCACCCAAGGTTCCTTTATTAGGACTAAGCTGTAGTGCAGCCGACGCTGCTTTACTGTGATGAAGGTTGATATGGAGAAGTCTTAGTGATATCTGCTGCTGCAACCTCCACCACAGTGAAGTCGGCCTTCTCTGTATCGGTCAGGTATACGTCTTCACTTCCATTAGTGAGGAATCGGTGGAATAGCACTCCTCCGGCCCTCCGGCTCTAAGACGGAAGCGAAGTTGCGCCCATGCAGCTTCGATTGGCGCAACTGACTAGTTGTTTAGGACTATAACCGCCTGGATTCCGTCCTCTTCATGTTCCTCCACCTTGACGACCCTCCAGTCTATAGTGGGAAGGTGCGGATTGCATTCCTCTAACATGCTCAGAACGTCCGGCACCTTTATTGCTGCTGGAAGCCTGGCTTCTCTCGAATCATGCGCAGGCATATGATTGAGAGGTGGGACTCCACTGCCTTCCATTTGTTCCTGGGAATCCTGCCCTCCGGATCGCCCCTGTCAATAAGACCGAGTAAGACTGGGTGATCTGCGTATGTGTATTTAATTTCACCAGTGGGTGGTCCGATCGCCTTGGCTATGCTTACCGTTGCCTTTGGTGCTGTTGCTCCTGAGGCGGACGTAACGGCAGCCGGCTTCCTGCCACCCAATATCACCAATTTGGGATGCGGCCCTTTCTGCTGGTGTTTGCGTTGGAACCTGTGTTCTGCATTTCTGTGGGTTTTTTGAGAGTTCTTGTCTCTGTTTTAGTTTTGTTAGTTGTTTTGTTGTCCATAATAAGATCCCCCGAGTTGCGGAGAAGGGAAAGATCCGCCCGGGCAGAGATCCGCGATGCCCAGGTAAAGCGATAGTTAGAATAGTGGTCGCCATATCCCTGAGCTTACTGTTCGGGACTGGTCTAGTAGTATTGGCACGGTCCGAATTACACCGTAGTCTGGCCCAGAGTGAGATGTTGTTTGGAAAAGGAAGGGGGTAGGTAGTGTGTAGGGTATTGGGTTTGTGTAGAACAACTATTTAGATGCGGCTTGTAGCGTGTGCGTTGGTGCGAATCGAAAACGAATTTCACTTACTCGTGCATAGAGGTCGTGCACTTTTTTCTTTTCTTCTGACTGAGCCCGCCGGATGGGGTATGGGTTCTTTCTTCAACATTCTATGCTACACTGCATCACAAATGCATACCGAAAACTACAGATTGGACTAAGATGTGGGCTAAAACGACGGGAAATTATGATGAGCGGTACTAATTTAGAACGAATTTGGGGTGTGTGAGCTGTTGTAACCCCATGTCTTTACCGTCCCTACCATGGTGACGCGCGCATAATATGATCAGACTTTGTATTTAAGTTTACCTAACGCATGACCTGGAATCGATTTCTGTAATCGCGACGATCCAACTATTAAATATATAATCCATTATTATTTGCATGATTATACACATTTATTCACAATTTCCTTCGCGGAGATGATACTTCATAAATTCTCATAACAAAATATAGCTCTTCCAAAAATTAACGACTATTCGGTCGTTTACTTAAAGTTTGACTGGTAGTCCATGGTTTGAGTTAACTTTACTTCAATTATTCCTGAAAAAATTTATTATCCCTTTTTTCTGTCTTAGGTTACTTTGAAGATTATAGGTTTAATAATTTAAGGACGAAGCATGGATTTGGTTTATTTCATATTTATTTACAAGTATAAAATATTACATAAATAACAATATTACAACATGCTGTGACTTTAAAATTTTGAATGCGCCCACCTCCTCTTGTGGTTGAGTTAGATTGAATTTTCCAAAACGACCGTATAAAAGAGACATGTAACTATTTAATTCCGAAAAGATTACTAAAATTGGTTGACCACTCTTAAAGATATATCCCAAAAGCCGAACAACTTTTGTGATTTTCTTAAATTAAAGATACCGCAAATACCAGAGCTGATGGACTATAGGCGTAGTGGCAACTTATGCTTAGAAAAGCCTAATTTATCGAAATAAAATGGTGGCAGGCCTGGACATCGACCCATGTCACATTTTGTCGGCCTGTGTAATTAATTACGAAAGGCAGCTGTATTTAATAGTGTGTGGGGGGGGGGGGTTATATAGAATGCGGCTTTTAAAAGCGCGTCGAAATTAACGGCTATTGAATCTTATGGCATGTAGGGGTTGAGATATACTGTTGACGAAGATCTAGACTGAAAGAAACTTTACAAGATTCTATTTACATAATCTGACGCCACTGCTATCGCTATTAGAAAAGCGACAGCTGTTGCGGCATTCTCTTTGAAAACAGCTCAATCGTGGTCCGATCCAACTCGTTCCGACATATGTACTATCTGCAATAGAAGAAAGACTTTTGGGAAAATTTTATCGCGATAGCTTTAAAACTGAGAGACTAGTTCGCATAGAAACGGACAGACGGACATGGTTAGATGAACTCGGCTATTGATGCTGATCAAGAATATATATACTTTATGTGGTCGGAAACGTCCCCTTTACTGCGTTGCAAACTTTTGACTGAAATTGTAATACCCTCTGCAAGGGTATAAAAAAAAACACCTCTTAACGCTAATCATGAAGTTTGAATTATGTTAAGATAAATAAGTAACAGCTTAAGAGAGCCCAACATGCTCACCGCTTACACGCCCAAAACTATTCTGTTAGATCTATGCTAAGATCAAATTCAGCGGTCAGGCAAAGGTTCTCACAAAACTGCGCTGCTGGGCACAATAAACTAGTTGAATTTTGAATATCGAATCGGCCAATCTTGTATTCTCTCTCCCCACAAATTTCGCAGCAGCCAAGCCAAAGTCTTTTCACTTTGATTGAAGGCATAAAATTTGGTCAGTAGCAAATTTCACCCAGAACGGATTGACCTAAAAATCTAGATAAATCAAATTAATTCGGATATAATTAGGCGCAGAGTGTGGCGTAAAGATTAAAACAAAAAATGACCCCAAAGTGCCCCAAAAATGGATTTGTTCTTTTTTTTTTAATTTAAGTACCCTTGCATAGGGTATTATAATTTCAGTCAGACGTTTGCAACGCAGTGAAGGAGACGTTTCCGACCACATAAAGTCTATATATTTTTGATCAGCACCAATAGCCGAGTCTATCTAGCCATGTCCGTCTGTCCGTTTCTCAGTTTTAAAGCTATAGCGATGAAACTTTCCCAAAAGTCTTCTTTCTATTGCAGGTAGTTTATAAGTCGGAACCGACTGGATCGGACAACTATATCTTCTGCTGGCGCATGTATGTATGTATGTCCTGCTGTCGCACTTTAAGTGTGACCGCGCAAGGGGAAAATGAAAATACCACAGCCAACACTTTTAAAACGAAACTACCACACTCATAATACGTTAAAAATGCGCGGTTAAAAAATCGATTATATTGCAAATCTTTTCTTTTGCGCCCTTTTTCTTAAGTAAACGTTAAATTTTAAAATATATATAAAAAATTACAAAAATCCCATTAAGCTGAATTTTACAGTCGAAATTTTCCTTAAAATTGCTTTTGTTTTTCAAAATGCAAAAGCCCGATCAGCCCGATTGCTCCGCATATTTATTTCCCTTATAATAGTTTTCTACTGTGGATACCTTCCAAAAACCCCCCGGTATCACATTCGCCAAGAGTATTTGGTTTGTATTTACCCATGTGCATAAAATTAGCTTTGCTACATTCTTAAATAACTAATTAATTACATCATCTTTACAACGAGTAAACATAACTCGGTTTAAATAAAAAACAGGGCCAATTAACAAAGGAGAAAATTTAGAACGAGGTAGCAAGGCAATTAATGGGAGACAATAATTTTTATTTAACTGTCGAAGGATAAACATCCCATCACATTTTGAAGCAGTTGTGGCCCAACGATACCAAGCACGTGCTTGTTACGCGCGGGACCCTTTATCAATTAGGGCAAAAATGCGAGTTCGCGGGGAAAATACAAGAAACAAATAAAGACAGGACACATAAAGAATATAATGGCTAAAGCTAAGATTGCAGCAAATGAGATAATATTTTGGTTTTTAATATAGCCTTAGATATTGAAGTGCAAATTAAGTGATTAAGATTGTTATAATTTGTACATAGAACGCAAAAGGGCTCATGCAGAGTAAAATTTTATGTACATCGAGGCAAATTAAGAGGGTAATAATTTCGTGTTAGTCTAACGGGAACATAAAAAGTTAAACGGTTTACCAGTTCTACAGAATCGATATCACCTGTTATAAGGTTGTGCATAAAAATAGAACCAAGCATTATTCTACGGTTTTTAAGGGGTTATATACCTTTTTTGAGCGAAAAAATTGAGGGAACTTTGGATTTTTTTTGGTGTGTAGCAATTATTTTATGACAGTGAAGTTATTATTTATTGATAGTACATGCTTTTATCGAAACAACAAGCCTTTGTTCTTGAAAAAATATTAATAATTTACGAAGTTATGGCAATTCTTTCGCAACCCTTTTTTTTTACAGCGGCTTGCGGTGACCACGATGGAAGTCCAGCAGGTCAACTTACATCAAAAAACCAAAAAATTTTAGTTAGTATAGTATTATTTCCAGTTCGTGAACGATTATTTTTAAGAATATTTGCTTTTTTCTGCATACAGTAACAATTTTTCCAAAAAGTTGATTTTTCGAGTTCTAAAAATGTTATTAAAAAAATCTGATCTGCGAAATTAAAATTGGCGCATAAAAACTGAATCGTTCACGAACTCGGCACAATCATTACGAACAATTAAAAAAAAAATTGAAGAAGATCGATCATATAGTTCTTGCGCAATCGTGGTCACAGCGAAGGCACTTTTGGAAAAACACGACTTTGAGATAATCGCATTTTAAGTTTTACGTTGACGTTGCAACTATTGAAGTCGAGCGCGGCAAAACGCTGTTTTCCTATCGAACTATTATTCGGATCTGTATGAAAATTTGGGAAGATGTTCTCTAGGGGATATACTATAGGATTCAAAAAAAAAAAAATCGTTTTTTTTAAAAAAAAAAAAGGTATATAACCCCTTAAGTGTAGGTAAATTAAGCAATAGTAATCTGGTAGGGAGGTAGCCTTACGTTTTGACCCCAGTTCAAACTACGAAGGGCAAAAAGGAGAACTATTTTTTGTACCGACTCAATACGGTCGATGTGCACTTGATATTGTGGACTCCAAACTGAAGAACAATATTCCAAAATAGGACGGACAATAATAATCTGGTTGCATAAGGGTCATCAAATTCTTTTGACCAACGCTTTATAAACCCAAGAACACTCATAGCTTTATTGACAATGGCCATTATGTGGAAGTCAAATTTAAGTTTTGGGTCGAGTAGAACACCTAAATCGTTAATTGAATATAAACGAAGGAGTACCCATATAAAAAGTCATAACGTTGCACTTAAGACAGTTCAAATTTAAAAGGTTGTACTCACACCATCCCTGAAAAGAGTCAATATCTGACTGTAAGTTGAAACCTGACCCTATATCTTTATACGATAAACAAAGCTTAACATCATCAGCGTACATTCGTACACGAGAATGAGCTACGATAGAGGAAAGATCGTTAATAAACAAAGTAAGCAGCAAAGGGCCTAAATGACTACCTCGAGGAACTCCAGATGTCACGTTGATCATTTTAGAAACAGCGCTCTTAAATATAACCCTCTGAGTCCTACCATTCAAGTAACATGAAATTCAAGTTAATAGATTACATGTGCTGGGGCGGGGCGGCTTGATTGTAGGAGATGCTGATAAGTCCCAGGGAAATGGATTAAATCCGCGCAGAAAAAGGTTTCGAAAACACGGTGGAAAAATTTCGGGGTTTTGCGCGACGTGCGGCTGTTTATTTGGACACTTGTAAATAGGAACTGCCTAAGCCTAACTTAGCTTAAGGGCTCCAGAGAGGAGCGGAGACTTGCGGGAGAGTTGGAGAGGGAGAGCGAAGGGCAGTGCGAGCAAGCGAGATGTGGACATCTGGAAAAAACTGCCGCTCGACACTGCCTCCAGAAATTAAACGCCTTTTTGGCGTGAACAACATGGAAACCCAAGCTGATCTAATTTGAATTAAAGGAGAGAGTGTTTAACAGAGTCAAAGGCCTTACTAAAATCTGTATATATAACGTCAGTCTGCATGTTATTCTTATATCCATTTATTACAATAGTTGACAATTCAAGAAGGTTGGTGGTGGTCGATCTTCGCTTAACAAAACCATGCTGACACGGTGATATTAGCGAGGAACATAAATGCTGCAAATGAGAAGTAATAATACATTCAAATGCTTTAGGAATTGCCGACAATTTAGAAATGCCTCTATAATTCTGGGCATCCGCCTTCGCACCCTTTTTGTGGAGTGGAATAATGAAAGAGTCCTTCAAGATAGTTGGAAAAACTGATGATGAAATAGACAAATGAAAAAGTTTAAGAATCGGTTTACAAATGGTTGAAGCACAAAACTTAAGCACACTCCCAGGGAGTCCATCAGGACCGGGAGAATACGTAGGCGTTGTTGTTGCTAAATCCTTTAAAAGATAACTTTCGGTAATTACAGGGGTAAAAATACAATTAGCCCTATTTAAGGGGTTAGGGTAGATAGGGTTTGACCAAGCAGCCGAACTATAAGTAGTTTGGAAAAACTCGGCAAATAAATCCGCAATTTCAGAATCCGACTATGCCTCTTTTGAGTTTAAACGTACCGATGAAGGCAATGCCGAAGACTTACGCTTGGCATTAACGAAGTTATAAAACTGCTTCGGATCATTTGAAAACTCGAATTTACATTGATTTAAATACATGGAATAGCAATGACTGTTGAGAACATTAAAATCTGAACGAATCGCAAAATCAGATGGCTTACCCGATTTTTTATACTTTTTTTAAGTGTTGGATTTAAGATTTTTAAGTCTTTGAAGCGCATTGTTAAACCAAGGAGGCCTGTTTAGCTTCAGAGGAAGCCTGTCAGGAACGCATTCGTCAAAAAAAAGTGTTTAAAACGCTATAGAAAAGTTCAATTGCACTGTCACTATCCATGCAATTGTACAAATCAGTCCAATTATATTGAGAAATCATGTAGTTTAGTTTATTATAGTCACATTTACGAAAGCATCTTCTTTTAGTTTGAGGAACTAAAGGAGAAAGGGTATCAGTACAGGGGAGGCCAATTGTCAATTCCAAAGTTGGATGATATTGGTCTTCAGGTACAACAAGTGCGTCAATTCTAGATACCGTAACTTCATGCGGATCTAAAACAAATACTAGATCTAATTGTCTATTTAAAGAATTTCGTATAAAGCTTACTTGCTGTAACGATAATTCTAAAAGGCCATCCACAAAATCATGGGCAGATAAAGGTGTAGCTACAAGTGAGTCAGAGGGAAGAGACCAAGAGATATTAGGGAGATTAAAGTCACCCAAAACAATCAAAAGGTCTCTGTTGGAGAGGAAGGATAGAACAGATTTTATAGCAGGCAGATGGTGTTCATAAATGATTAAATCAGAGCCAGGAGGAATATAACAGCAGGTTACAAAAATAGATAAGGATTGCTTACTTTGACACTAACAAATTCAATTTCGTTAGGGATATGAGAGTTAAGTCTCTCCGATGTTAAAGTAGAGGTAGCGGCAATCAGTACACCACCCCCCTACGCGAGGAGCGATCGGTCCTGTAGGTGTTAAAGTTATTTGACAGAATTTCAGAGTCAGATATCTCTGGTTTCAGCCAAGTTTACGTAAAAGCCAAAATATCTTCAGTAAATGCAGAGGAGTCAGCATAAAGCTTTGATAGCTTCATATTTAGTCTTCTAACATTTTGATAAGCCAAAAATAAACTTATTAGTTTTTTGGCACAGTGGCCTGTTATTTGTTCTCGGTTTATTGGGAACCAATTCTTTGATTACCAAATCATAATTAAGCCAAAAGCTTTCAGAAAGTAGTACATTAAACACATCAGGCGGGGCAAATATTTTAAAAGACGATATCTTGCGGGCGTACGAAAATCGAATTTGTTCCACTGCAATGTCCTCGGATGGGAATTTTTCTCGAATAAATTCCAAAACATCCTTAGATTTGGTATCTGGGGTGAACCTAGAAACAAATAATTGCTTCCTATGTGGAACAACTGAAAGTTTCTTACGCCCCCCAGCAGCAGTCTGAACCTCACTCGGCTGCGATCCAGAAACGGTACCTACTGTACCTATGGGTACGGTCGGCCCCGAATTTAGTAACTCCGCCGGCTCTGAAGATTTTGTCACAACATGACTTCAGGAAACAGGCGCACATTGACCCAGTTGCTGAGCCAACAGAAATTGCTGCAGTTACCAGCCTCGGATTTGGGGTAGCTAGCCTTTTTGCGTTTGGGCGACTCGCTTAGTAATTTTTTATTACTAAGTTGGGAACAAACGGAATCAAACCCTTCATTCAATAGCTCCCGAAAGATTTAAAAGGCCGTCTCGAGTCTGCCTCATAAAGCTGGTCATCTCACTTACCAATTTCCTGCAGGACTCACATGACCACATGAGACCGGTACGCTGCTCAAGAAAGTCTCTATTTCTGCCATTAAATCCTGCACATTTAAGATGCATGATCGTTCCGCAGAACCAGCAGAAGATAAAATCTTCATTAGGTGAAGAAGAAAGAATACACTTTTTCATTGAACAGATAAGAACCATTATATGAAAATTAAAGAAAATAAAATAAAATATGAAAAATACCTCAAGTAAATTGGGCACTGGGATCAAATTCCAAAACCGCAAAGACACAAAGCACAAAAAGTAATAGAGCGCAGATCACGAATTAAATCGAAAGCCAGAGAGCGCGAGAGAAAAAAGCTTCTATCGACTGAGCGTGGCGTGTGGGGCACCAACAACTATAACGCACGAACAATTACTATGTAAAAAGCGAGCAAGAGAGAGAGTCAATGGGATAGCACCCAAAAGTCTACAAGAAGTTTAGAGAGGTTCAAAGAGAGTGAAATTACCCAGCGGCGAACAGGCGAATGGGGTCTGGAGAAAAAATGCATTACATGTGAAGAAAATGTAACCGATTACTATCGCTGCTTTTCGTTAGAGAAGTTGTAATCAGGGCTCCTATGACTTCGTTTTTTCGTTCGCTAACGATTTCCCTTCGTCAAAAATCACAAACACACTTAAAATTATTGTCTATGTGTTCGTTTTTCGTTTCCCCTCCCTCACGTTTGAGCTTCGGAACTTTAATAATATCAGCATGCATTCTAAATATAGTTTGACGAACTAAAAAAAGCACAGACAATGGCCGAGCGGTTAGCCTTTCCATCCATTATACAATAATACCCATGTTCAATTCCTACATGAGGAAAGAATATTTTTTGTTTTCATAAATGAACATGCATTACAACTCAGCATACGTTTTTCAAATTGTATGTTGAATTTTCTCTAGTCCGTCTACATTTTGCATTACAATTTCGGAAGAAAATTTGCATTACTAGTAATGGGAAAAGTATGCTAGGGCCGAATCACCTTCGGGTCTCCATTACGAATTCAATATACTTTTCCGAAATTGTAATGCAAAATGTAGACGGACTAGAGAAAATACAATTTGAAAAACGTATGCTGAGTTGTAATGCATGTTCATTTATGAAAACAAAAAATATTCTTTCCTCATGTAGGAATTGAACATGGGTATTATTGTATAATGGATGGAAAGGCTAACCGCTCGGCCATTGTCTGTGCTTTTTTTAGTTCGTCAAACTATATTTAGAATGCATGCTGTTATTATTAAAGTTCCGAAGCTCAAACGTGAGGGAGGGGAAACGAAAAACGAACACATAGACAATAATTTTTATGTGTGTTTGTGATTTTTGACGAAGGGAAATCGTTAGCGAACGAAAAAACGAAGTCATAGGAGCCCTGATTACAACTTCTCTAACGAAAAGCAGCGATTGTAATCGCCTGTTCGCCGCTGGGTGGGTACAGTTGTAATAGAGAGCGGGAGAGAGAGATGAGAGAAAGAGGGAGAATACAAGAGTTTCGGCAAATTAGGAGAGTGCAAATTACACTAACAAAGCAACAATATTAAACAAATCTAATGGAAAAGTTAAAATAAACTATAACCACGTACCCGTTAAATTGGGGATCTATTTAAAAACACTAACACGATTGTTAGGCTAAACTTTGTTGATAAACAAACACAGTGTAAGGATTTGTGTCGAAAAAGGAATCTGTTTGTTTCTGTTTTGTCCATCTGTTAACTTATGCAAACAATCCATAATAATTTTAAAAAGATTTAAAAACAAGAAAGGAAGCTACCTTCGGCCAGCCGAAGCTTATATACCCTTGCAGATTCAGCGTTTCTATTTATTTAAAATTTGTTTTTAAGTAGTCTAGAATATAGTGGTCCGATCCGGCTCGCTCCGACATATGTACTACCTGCAATAGAAAGAAGACTTTTGGGAAAGTTTCATCGCGATGGCTTAAAACTGAGAGACTAGTTCGCATAGAAACGGACAGACGGACAGACGGACATGGCTAGATAGACTCGGCTATTGGTGCTGATCAAGAATATATATACTTTATGTGGTCGGAAACGTCTCCTTCACTGCGTTGCAAACATCTGACTGAAATTATAATACCCTCTACAAGGGTATAATAACACATGTTTTTTAAAGTAGTTTTCAAAGGACAAATATTTTTGTTTTTCCGGATATCAATGGAAAAAGTTCTGATAAAATCTTTTCTCGGTTTATAGAATAAAAATTTGGATTTTTTTAAATTTAAAATAAAAACCAAAGATAAAGCAATGCTTAATTTTCAATTTTAATTTCCGCAGGCGAAGCCGCGGGCTACAGTCCCTGCTAATTATCCATAATTTACTTTTGGCTTTGATTTTCAACACGAGGTAAAAAACTAGTGACGATCACACCTTCAACATACAAAAATTCTGATATCAACAATGAGACAATTTTAGAAAGTGTATTTCATGATGAGTGTAATAATTTTTCGTCTCAAATGTTGATATCAGAACTTTTGTATATCGAAGGTGCGATCGGACCGTCGCAGCAGATTTTAATTCTGTGGCTATATAATAGTAGTCGCCTTCGCACACTCTCCTGGTGCGCTTCGACACTACGTGAACTGCTGTCCACTGTAACTGTGTTTTAGCATAAAATATACCTTAATGAATCCATACAGATCTTTTTCGATCCCATCCACCCGACAGGATTATAAGAAAATGGACCTACAAGCTGGAAAAAAACTGTGTGCCAACGTTTGGTGTTCAAAACGTCTTTAAATTAAGAATTTTTTAATACTTAGACTGTTTCTCAGTGTATATTTAGAATATGCTTACTGTGATGCTGAACATATAGCTTCAATATGATTTAAAAAGGTGCACACTTTGTTTTAAGTATAACTGTCCTGTTTAAAAAACTTTTGGTTGTTATACCCATTACTCGTAGAGTAAAATGGTATATTGTATTCCTACAAAAGTATTTAACAAAGAGAAGGAAGCGTTTTCGTATAAATATATAGAATGCATATATGTATATATATTCTTGATCAGGGTCACTAGCTGAGTCGATCTAGCCATGACCGTCTGTCCGTATGTCTGTCCGCCTATCTGTGCGGCTGTCTGTTTGTCTGTCCGTATGAACGTTGAGATCTCGGAAACTACAAAAGCTAGAAGGATGAGATTTCCCACACATATTCTTGGGCTTCCTACGCAGCGCAAGTTTATTTCAGCAGAGCACCACGCCCCCTCTAACGACCACAATCTCCCACTAACGATTTTAAAATGTGTCTAGCGCCCACACCTTTAAAGATTTTCAAGAAGTATAAGAGCAATTTTTTTTGTGTGTATTTATACCTATCAAACGCTTACTTCTAGCTGTTACATACTTTTGCACGAATACAATATACCCTTTTACTCTACGAGTAACGGGTATAAAAATCTCAAAATGTGATGGCAGTTTACAGTACATAAAACAAGAGAAAACGCTATAGTAGGGTTCGTGTCCCGACTATCTAATACCCGTCCCTCGGCTAAAGGGAGTGCGAGGGAGATGGATATATAACCTTTTTTTGATTGCGCATAACTTTTTATTTAATGATGCGATTTGAAAAATGTCTTCTACACTTTGATAGGTATAAATATACACAACAAAATTGCATTTATACTTATCGGAAATCTTTAAAGGTATGGGCGCCAGACACATTTTAAAATCGTTACTGAGCGATTGTGGGCGTTAGAGGGGGCGTGGCGCTCGGCTAAACTTGCGCTGCGTAAACGTACATACTTTTGAACGAATACAATATACCCTTTTGCTCTACGAGTAACGGGTATAATGACCATTCATAATCTGAAACTGAAATAGCATTACGTTCTATCAGACCAAAGTTATCCCTTGACAAAGTTTTACTTTGATTCAAATTTTATAAAGACTAGTTAAATTTCACCCCTTCTTCGTTTTTAAAAAATAACAATCTTTATTGTATCAAAAAAGTGGAAATTCCACTATTTTCTTTTAAATGTTATCTAATGTTCTTTTCAAAACCATAAATTTAAAATTATCATTTTTTATTTTTAATAACTATTTTTTATACACCTTCAATTTAACCTGATTCTAATAGTCTAGTCACACTATGTGGGGTAACCTATCGAGTGAGCCAGCAACCGAATTACTCCAAAAAAGTGTTTCCACAGATTTGAAAAAATTTTTTCTTCATTTCGATAGGTATAAATATACACAACAGAATTGTATTTAAACTTCTCGGAAATCTGAAAAGGTCTTTGCGCCAGACAAATTTTAAAATCGTTATTGGATTGTGGGCATTAGAGGAGGCTCGGCTGAAATAAACTTGCGCTGCGTAGAAAGCCCAAGAATATGTGTGGGTAATCCCAACTTTCTAGCTTTTGTAGTGTGCAAAATCTCGGCGTTCATACGGACAGAGAGACAGACATGGCTATGCTAGTGACCCCGATCAAGAATATATATACTTTATAGGGTAGGAAACGACTCTTTCTCCCTGTTACATACCTTTGCTCGAATACAATATACCCTTTTACTCTACGAGTGAACAGCCTATCCCTTATGTTCAAGGGCCAGAGGCACATAAATCAGCCGATGCGTGACCAGCTCACCGAACTGCTGCATCTACAAGAGACGGCAGAAGCCCTCTCCAAGCAGGAAAAAAGCCGCGCCTTAGAGCGACCAGTAAGTTTTCTCTGTGGCCTAGAGGGAGCGAAAGCGACCCCGAAAAGGCCTCGAGACCAAACGACCGGTCAAGGTGGGTCCCCGCCGAATAAGAGGAGGTTTAATGGGAGACAAGCAAGTAAACTGGAACCAGAAGCCGAACCCCGCAAGAGAAATGAACCGAACCCCGCTGGAAAGGGGAAAAAACTGGGCCAGAACAGGACAAGGACGAATGCCGTAGTGGTGGCTAGCGCTGGAAACCTGACGTACGCTGAGCTTTTAAAAGCGGTAAAAGGAGATGCATCCCTGAGCCACGTCAGCGGAGATGTGCAAACAATCCGTAAGACGGCCAATGGAGACCTACTGTAGCGGCTGAAGAAAGCCCCTGGCCACAGCGCAGAGGAGGTAAAAACGGCTTGCTTTAAATGCGGTGAGAAAGACCACGATGCCAGAAACTGCAGCAAGGACCCACACTGCATACTCTGTGCCCAAAAGAAGGACCTCCCAACGAACCACCCGTCTGGTAGCTTTAAATGCCCGGCGTACATCGAGGCTGTCAAGAAAATCCAATGTTAAGGTTTATCCAACTGAACCTAAATCATTGTCGGGTGGCCCAGGATCTTCTCACCCAAACGATCGCAGAGCTCAGGATAGATGTGGCATTCCAGCGAACCCTGTAGGACTATTAGATTCAACACGTGGATCCAACAGAGAAGGCTGCTATCTGGTCGTGTGGCCAAAATACCAGACACTTTAGTGGTGTAAAGGCTGCAAAAAGTTACGTCAGGACCAAGCTAAATGATCTGTGGGTCTATAGCTGCTACCTGCCCCCTAGCTGGTCTCTCAAGGACTTCAGCGAGGCAATCGACAACCTGGTCATCGATGCCAGCCTACACTCGCGTGCGATGGTCGCTGGTGATTTCAACGCATGGGCCACCGAATGGGGGTCAGCGTACACAAACGCCAGAGGAAAGAGGCATTCGGCTTACTAGATTTACTCCTTTTGAACGCCGGGTCAAACCCCACATTTAGCAGAGCAGGAGCACAGTCGATAATCGACCTCACACTCCTAAGCACACGCTGGGCTGCGTCGGCAGAAGGGACTCTAAACATCCAAACATTCAGGGCAACGATAGCAGGAATGGAAGCTCTTGAACACGAAGAGGCGGTGATGACAAAAGTCAAGGAGGCCTGCGACGCCAGCATGCAATGCAGTAGACGCTTCAATGGACACAGACCGGTCTACTGGTGGAATCAGGAGATTGAAGACGCCCGCCGAGAATGCATAAGTGCTAGAAGAGCTTACCACAGGTCGCGGGGAAACCAAAGCTTCCCGTTTCTCAGGGAGATCTACACCCAAAAGAAGAAAGTCCTAAAAAGGCCATACAGTCCAGCAAAAAGCGATGCTTCCACAAACTGTGTGACGAAGCGGAGAACGACCTATGGGGCAGAGCATATAAGGTGGTAATGAAGAAGACAAACGGGCTCAAAAACAGTGCTCCAACAGACTCTTCAACACTTGGGGAGATCGTCAGGCACTTATTTCCTGCCCAGGAAGAGCGGCAAGAGGATGCCATCCCATCGATCCTCCAACCTCAACCAGTGACACAGGAAGAGGTTGTAAAAATCGCCCAACGATTGTCAAACAACAAGGTGCCCGGTCCTGACGGCATACCAAACAGGGCCCTCAAGATGGCGATCAGCCTCCATCCAGTAACATTCGCTAGGATGTACACAAAATGCCTGTCCCAATCCCGTTTCCCAACAAGGTGGAAGCAGCAAAACCTGTTTCTCATACCGAAACCGGGGAAGGCTAGAGACGACCCGTCTGCATACAGACCAATCTGTCCCTTAGACACTGCGGGGAAAGTGCTTGAAAGCATCATCAGTCAAAGATAAGCCGAGGCAATAGAGGCCGCCGGTGGACTGTCCGATAGCCAATATGGCTTTAGGAAAGCTCGCTCAACCCTGGATGCCCTGGAAACGGTAGACAAAATAGCCCGGAGTGCTATAGCGGGTACACGTTGGCTTGGAGGAACCAAAGAGTACTGTCTGGTGGCTACACTGGACATAAAAAACGCATTCAAGTCCGCATCGTGGAGCAGGATAATCTCGGCCCTCGAGAGACTAGATATCCCATCATTTGTCATTTGTCATTGTCAGCGACTACTTCGATAACAGATGGCTACACTACGACACAGACCACGGCCCACAAATCTACAGGATCACGGGCGGAGTTCCGCAAGGGTCCGTTCTAGGTCCTCTACTATGGAACACCATGTATGATGGCATCCTACGACTCGACTTCCAACCAGGAGTAAGCATTGTAGGTTTCGCCGATGACGCTGCGGTAGTAGTGGTACAAAAAACAAAGAGGACGTGAAGACCACAGCAAACGGGGCCATCCGTATGATTGGGGACTGGCTTAGATTGGCTGGCCTTGAACTGGCGGAACACAAAACCGAAGCAGTGCTCATAAGCAGCAGAAAAACAGTGGAGACGGTAGAAATCACAATTGGTGAGTCGACTATAAAAGAGCCATCAGATACCTGGGTGTCATGCTAGACACACGGCTAACCTACAAAGAGCACCTACAGGAAACACATAAAAAGGCCCGTGGCGTCACTGCGGCATTTTCACGCATTATGCTAAACAACAGATGCCCGAAATCATCGAGTAGGAGACTGCTCTTCTATGTATGTATGTAAAGAAAGCTACCTGAGTGGGATAAATCGAGACTACAGGCTGGGGGCACTGCGAGTAAGTTCAGCCTTCCGAACGGTCTCCACAGAGGCCATACTGGTGATCAGTGGCGTGGAGCTCGCAGCGATGGAAGCCAAGGAGAACTTTGAAGCGAGAAAGAAAGGCGAAACTTAGAGCCAGAACCAAAGCCCTCGAAAGCTGGCAGCAGAGGTGGAACGCGGCAACAACTGGCCGCTGGACGCACCGTCTTATCCCAAGCATTGCGGAGTAATTCAACCGTAAGCATGGGGAGCTGACCTTCGAGCTAACACAAGTGCTTAGCGGACACGGCTGCTTCAAGGAGTACCTCTGCCGTTTCGGCAAAGAAGCAAGGGAGCTTGCGACGTTTGCAGAGTTCCGGAGAGTGCTGACCATGTGCTGACATCTTGTGTCAGGTTTGGAGAAGCACGAGGGAAAGCGGAAGAGGTGCTGGAATCCCGGATCACGGCCGAAAATATGGTACCAGGCATGCTAGAAAGCCAGGCCAAATGGACAGCGGTTTGCCTACTGGCGACGAAAATTACGCGTGAGCTGAGGCGTCTAGAACGCATACGCAACGGGCAGTCCTAAAACCTGGCCGTCCAAAAACGAGCAGCTGGTCTTGCGAAGCAATGCTTCATGGCAGTACCGCAAACCCAGCAATAACCCTTTATATGTATATTAAAAAGTATCTTGTACTAAATTACCGTTAAATAAAAAAAAAAGGCAAAAAAACTGCACTGATGTGCAACTACCAGAATCACCATCCCAAAATTTGATGGAGAATTGTTAAAGTGGAGACAATTCTTCGTTTTCATTTGTTTTCATGCATGGTTCATGAAACAAACATGCCCACCATACCTAAAAACCGCACTTACCGGTGATGCAGAAAGGTTGATTCGGCATATAGAACTAAAGGAAGACAATTATGAACAAGCATGGGAAATACTTGTTGATTCGTATGACAAGCCAAGACAGCTTGCAAATACAGTAATTCGCAAATTGTTGCATCAACAGGCATCTTGTGATAGCGCAAAGTCATTGCAGGAATTATATATAACAACGATTGAGTCTCTCGCCTCCTTAAAAGGCGTAGGCATCGACATATCCACATGGGATCCAATTTTAGTCGTGCTCCTGACAGACAAGCTCGACATGAATAACCGGGCGTTGGATGAGCAATCACTTGGAAGCTCGACTGAGATCCAACCATTACATACAGGGAGCGATTTTTTGGATCAAAGAGTACGAGTCCTAAACACAGGAAAATCGGAAAAATCGTCGAAAAGAGAGCCAAAGAACTCAACTGTAAAAACGAAGCCCATCACCTATACAGATGTGATGACTTTCGATCTAGGCCCACATCTGAAAGATTGAATTGGGTACTGAAACAAAAATTGTGCGTCAAATGCTTCGGCACTGATCACAAAACAAAGGACTGCCGCAGTCGAAAGTGTTTTAAGTGCAAGAAAGGCCACAATACTCTGCTTCATCTCGACACACCAGTAGAGCCTCGTACACCAATTGTAGGGGCGGCGAGTAATAAGAATAATAACCTACTCGCCACGGCAAAGGTTGCAGTACAGGTCAACAATGGGCACTGTGCAAACTTTAGAGCACTACTGGACTCTGAATCACAGATAAATCTGATTACAGAACGAATGGCTTCAATGTTATTACTAAAGCTCCACAATGCTAATTTACGAATTGAAGGCATTAAGGGGCTACCGAAAACTAGTAAGGCACGAGTCAACATACTAGTTAAATCACTTCACAGTGATTTCACACTACGGATTGAAGCTTTTGTATTACCCCAAATAATACCTGATCAGCCAGCCCAGCGGCTACAAAGTTATCCAAGGGAATGTCCTTGGCGAACCCCAATTTTGACAAACCAGGAAAAATAGACCTGCTCATTGGTGCAGAGCACTATTATTCTTTGCTGCTCCCAAATCAGAAGAATTTAACAACCAAAGGTCCAATTCGGCAGTACACAAAGTTTGGCTGAATCGTAGCTGGTAAGGTGAATGCTACTGACAGTTCGTACGTTCTCTGAACAATCTTCAGCCCTGGGGGAGTCAAGAGAAATAGCTACGAAAAGGTTCCTCGCATCCTAGTCCCGAATGGATTTAAACTCCGAAAATGGTGCTCAAACAACGAACAATTTTTACAAGGAATTCCCAAGGAAGACATTGTAAGTGATGTCAAACTAGATGAATCGTTTGAACATTACAGCGTAAAAACGCTGGGTCTCATTTGGATGCCTAAGAAAGATCATCTATGCGGAAGGACTCAAAAGAGCCACTCGACCAAGATTACGAAAAGAGTTGTCTGCTCGGAGTATGCACAAATTATCGACCCCTTAGGGTTATTTGCACCAGTTGTAGTAAAAGCAAAAATCTTTTTGCAGCAACTTTGGGAAACCAAACTTGAGTGGGATGATAAGTTACCGGAGGATCTTCAAACAGAATGGAAAAATTACCGGGATGATCTTTTAACCCTAGATACGATAACGATTCCTCGTCACATATATGATGGAAAAATTCCAGTCACCCAAGAGCTACACACCTTTGTTGATGCATCGGAACGTGCGTACGGAGCAGCAATCTATGTTCGGGCAACATACAAAAATAACCAGGTCTCAGTAAGGTTACTCTGTTCGAAATCACGAGTAGCTCCAAAGGGTCAGCAGACACTACCCCGATTGGAACTATGTGCTGCAGTGTTAGGAGCCGAACTAAGCGACAAGGTCAGAAAGGACCTATCGTTCGATAGCAGCGTGACAGGATACTACTGGAGTGATTCCATGGTGGTATTATCATGGATTAATGCTGCAGCATCTACCTATCACACATTTGCGGTCAATAGAATAGCCATAATTCAGGCAATAACAAGCCAAGTGCAATGGCGTCACGTTTCATCTGCAAACAATGCAGCTGACGTTCTGTCAAGAGGCATCCTCGCCAGCAAGTTAGGCGACCATAATCTGTTGTTCTATGGGCCACTATTTCTACATGGATCGTCAAGCCAGTGGACCAGCACGCCGGACCTCAAGCCGAGCGATCTGGAAAGGAGGCCAAAATATATAAGTTTGCCGGTCTCCCCAACCACACTCGGAGAAGAGATCTACAGCTGTAAGCACAATAATTCGTTCTACAAATTGCAGCGAATAGTGGCGTACATGTTACGGTTCTGCTACAAGTCGAACAGATCGCCAACATCAACGATACTCACCGCGGAATTGCATCAAGCCCGAATTATGATTCTACGTACCATCCAACAAGTGGAGTTCGCTGCAGAATTAAGCCAGCTGCAGCGCTATAGGACGGTGGACAAGAAAAGTCGACTAGTTTCACTATCTCCCATACTTGGCAATGATGGCCTTATAAGAGTTGGAGGAAGGCTAGAAAACTCTGCACTTCCCTACGAATCTAAGCATCAGATTCGATTGCCGTACAAGGATCTTATTGTAAAAATGTTGCTACGAGAGACGCATGAGGACAACATGCATTGCGGGGTAGTAGCACGAGCATTCGTGCGACAACAGTACTGGATTCTCAACGAAAATATCATGTCCAGAAGCATTATTTACAACTGTGTGAGATGCACTAGAGCAAGGCCCAAGCTGATGCAACAGATCATGGGAGACCTCCCAGCTGAATGAGTCACACAAGCACGCCCATTTTTAAAGTCCGGGGTAGACTATTGCGGTCCCTTTTGGGTTCATCACAAAATCCGAGGAAAAAGACCCGACAAAGCATACATCGCCGTTTTTTGCTGTTTCTCCACAAAGGCAGTGCATCTTGAACTGGTAAGCGATTTAACCACAAACGCATTCTTGGCGGCCTTGAGGAGATTTCTGAGCCGCCGCGGCAGATGTCAGACAATCCATTGCGATAACGCAACCAATTTTGTTGGTGCTAACAACCAGCTTAAGGAATTGGAAACGACAATCTTCACGGAAAGGGCTATGGGTCAGATTATAAGACAATGTAGCAGAAGACAAGTTGACTTTAAATTCATACCGCCACAAGTAATATCATTCGGGGGCCTCTGGGGGGAGCCGTAAAATCCGCCAAAAAACTGTTATTGATAACCAGCTTTACGGCGTCATTGACGTTTGAAGAGTTAAACACAGTAATAGTTGAAGTTGAAGCAATCTTAAACTCACGACCAATTACACCTATATCAAATGATCCCACAGACATGGCGGCCCTTACTCCAGGACACTTCCTAATTGGCGAACCACTAACGGCTCCACCTGACATTAATGCTGATCGCAAGCCAAATTCACTTGTAAAGCGCTGGGAATTGGTTTCCAGGCTGAAGCATTTATTCTGGAACCAATGGTCAGCCCACCATTGAGCTTCAAGCTCGGCACAATTGGAAGACAGAAGCACAAAACGTCAGGGAAGGACTAATGGTGGTGGTAAAAGAAGATAATCAGTAGTGAATTGGCCACTGGGACGAGTAATTAAAAATTATCATGGTGCGGATAATCGCGTTCAGGTTTTTATACCCTTGCAGAGGGTATTATGATTTCAGTCAGAAGTTTGCAACGCAGTGAAGGAGACATTTCCGACCCCATAAAGTATATATATTCTTGATCAGCATCACAAGACGAGTCGATCTAGCCATGTCCGTCTGTCCGTCCGTCTGTCCGTCCGTCTGTCCGTCCGTCTGTCCGTCCGTCTGTCCGTCCGTCTGTCCGTCCGTTTCTACGCAAACTAGTCTCTCAGTTTTAAAGCTATCGGGATGAAACTTTCGTAAAAGTCGTATTTTTATTGCAGGTAGTATATATGTCGGAACCAACCGGATCGGACAACTATATCTTATAGCTCCCATAGGAAGGATAAAAAAAAAAAACGTAAAAAAATTCTAGCTCCGGTGTTTTTTGAAATTTTACCTTCTACTCTTGGGAATATTTTTTTTTATATGTTTCTAAATTTCGGTTTTTTTATTTTTTAAATCGGATCACTATATCATATAGCTGCCATAGGAACGGTCGAAAAATTAAATGGAAATTAATGGGGAAAAAATTGTATATTTGTTGGTTTTTATTACATTTCCTTCTACTCTGGGATATGACTATTTTGAAATGTTTCCGAATTTCGATTTTAATTTTTAAAAGATCGAACTACTATATCATATAGTTGTGATAGAAACGATCGAAAAATTAATGTGAAATAATAAGAAATTTAACATTTTTGCGATTTGTAAATTAATAGAATGATCTGCAAGGGTATATAAGCTTCGGCTTGCCGAAGCTAGCTTCCTTTCTTGTTTGATGTAAAAACAGCATCTGGGATATTTAAGAGGCCCATCACTCGGTTGGCGCCATTATTCCCAGAATAGAGCGGTGGCAAGCGCCAAAGGTCCGAAGCTGAATCCCGTCTGGAACCTGATGAGACACCTGTACGTCGGAAAAAGGTATTGTTGGGCAGCACAGTCTAAGTCCTACTGGCGCTGCTGTTGATCCTGCCGGTAGCACTGGCGCAGACTGTCAATATTACGTGTTTCACAAACCACCCCGGAATATTCTATGAACGACTCGGCACGTCAAGAACGGCAATTTCGGAATGGACCATCATTGCGTATTATGCCTTGAAACCATATTGGAGCGATATGAATATATTGTCCACTGGGATTAAGGAGCTCAGGCACAATTGTTCTGAGCTGCATAGCGAAAACGCATGCAAATCTATATTTGAGAATTTTCAACATGTATATGGCGAGCTACAAGAAGGAAGCTATCTGATTAACCATTCCCGACAGCGTAGAACACCACTTGATATAGTAGGTAAAGTCGCTAACTCACTATTTGGCGTACTGGACGCCAGGTACGCAGACGACATGGCCAAGGTCATAGATGAAGTAAAATCTAGAAAAGACGTGTTGATGATGCTACTCAAAAACCAAACGTCGATCTTGGATTCTACAATAAATTTAGTCAGGAAAAGCAAGTCATCCACTGATAACCGCATCAGAAATTTGGAGCATCAACCAGCAACCCTCAACAAGGAACGAGGCAGATATCATGGCGACCACTTACAGCAAGCATTTGTAATCTTAACTGCCCAGCTAACTCTGCTGGAAACTGGAATGCAGCGGATGCAAGCGGAAATCGCTAGCGTTCTTACCGACGTTCGTCATCGAACCATCAGTCCCATGCTGGTAACTCCTAGGCAGCTAAGAGACCAATTAGACAGAATTCGGGATCATCTACTATACAACCTGTATATCCAGAGATACCCATTATTCCAATTGTCAATAACATAAGTCCAGAGACTACTATTGCAGTTATTCAAATTAATCCGACATAAACATTTAACCCCTCAGACATAAATCTTTTCCAAGCCATCGATCGGCGGCACCCGAATTATAAATACTTCACACGCCTTTATCGACGACCGCAGACATAATCATTATCCAGACCTTCAAACAATGGGTCCAGCCTGAGAACTCATTCGTCAGCATAAAACAGACAGACAGACAGACAGACAGACATAGCTAACTAGACAGTAAAAGAATAATAAAGAATAGATATTTTTTACTGTGTACCTAGAAATTGTATAATTTCTACGTGATCTTTAAACTAAACTGTTTTGAATTTACATTTATTTTTAGATATTGACAACAATGGATTCTTGGATCAAAATGACTTTCTTTGCATGGCAGTACGAGCATGTGTCGTTGAAGGAAAAGGTGATTGCAGCACTGCTCGTTTGGATGACTACAAAAAGCTTATGAAAAATTTATGGGAGGAAATCTCTGCAATTGCTGATGATGATAAGGTATCTTTGAATAAATTGCATTAACATCTTCGACTGATACTCAAAATATAAAAATAATATATATATATAATATATATATCTAATCAAAACTAAATAATCGCAATACTTGATGAAAATTACTTTTTAGAACATGAAATTTAAACCGTTTTAAGTTTTACCCAATCGACCCATTAATTACGATTTTATTTCCGTTACTCGTAGAGTAAAAGGGTACATTGTATTCGTGCAAAAGTATGTAACAGAGAAAAGGAAGCGTTTCCGACCCTATAAAGTATATAATGTCTTGATCAGGGTCACTAGCCGAGTCGAACCAGCGATGTCAGTCTGTCTGTCTGTATGAACGTTGAGATCTCGGAAACTACAAATACTAGAAAGTTGGGACTAACCACACATATTCTTGGGCTTCCTACGGAGCGCAAGTTCATTTCAGCGCCACGCCCCCTCTAACACTGCGCGAAATATCATGAAAAACATTACAATTTAACCGATTACAACCTATTATTTCTATGGGAGCTATAGGATATAGACGTGCGATCGGCACGCGCTTTTACCCTGACCAAGGTATGCACAATAAAATACGATTTGGAAAGATTCATATCAATAACTTTTACACTGCGCGAAAAATCTTCAGTTTTTGCAAGTTATATCGGATTGTTCCTATGAGAGCTATAGGATATAGACGTCCGATTGGGTCGATTTTCAAATTTTGCTGCGTACACATTTTTAAGGATGACTGAAAAAGTTTTAAGTCGCTAGCTTCTAAACTGAGCCCGCAAACGGTAGTAAAGCAGACATACGGACGGATAGACGGACAGACGAACATGGCTATATCGACTCCCCTATTGATCCTGATCAAGAAAATATACACTTTATGGGGTCGGAAACGTCTAATTCACTGCGTTACAAACTTCTGACCAAAATTATAATACCCTCTGCAAGGGTATAAAAATCGACCTCTTCCTACTCGAAGACAATCTTGGTTTCCCGGTAAAGAAATGGGCACTTACAATTTTTTTATGGTGTCCATTTTTTTAAAGTGTAAAAAACGGACCTTTTTTTTCTTTTGTTCTGGTAAACCGATTTTGGTCACCTTAGACTTATTTTACGGGTAATTGAATGTCCTTTAACTTTCTTATACACAGCATTGAGTACCAGTCATTAGTGTAGAAGCTACACCGATATGAAGATGATGATGAAGACAAGCATGTTTTAGTGAAACAACACATTTCTAAAAAATGCTTTTCAAGCCGGGTGGCCTTATTTTGTTAGTTTGGTTTTTAACATATGAACAAATTATTTTTCTAGGCCTTGCGGCATCAGTAGTTTTTTCTGCCCAGTACATGATCCGCTATCTTATGTGTTTTTTTTTCTAGCGAAATTATGGCGTTTAAAATTAGCTTGTGGCGGACTTATATCGTTTTTAAGTGACATTTGAGGAAAAAATTACATAATTTCGCCAGCTAAGAATTTATGTCGCTGCCAAACGACATTAGTTCGCGCGAAAGGATCGGCAGGTAAACAACAAAGAAGGGGCCCAATGTCGGCTGGGGATCAACAGCTGGAGTTAAATATTTCCGGAAATAAGGAAAATTAAAAAAACATCTAAAGCTCCAACTCTTTTGGGTAAAAACTGTGGGTGTAATTTTGGAGAAGAAATTTTCCAACAATTTTCTTCGTGCGCCCTTCGTCTTTAGAATTGCATCCATTAGGTGATCCGTTACTTTATCCTAATTTAATCATTACATACATGCCAATTTATCGATGTGTGTGTGTCATTGCGTTTCTCACATGCAAATGTGACGACTGAAAGTTTTCCCTGCTCTCCCCTTCAAAACCAATCCAAAATTTTTTTTTAAATTAAAACAAAAATTCCTTGTGCAATTTACGGTTTGTCTACACACTTTTACTTAGAATAATCCGTTCTGGTATCCAAATGGTAAAATTTTTGATCAGGTGTTTCCAAACCAGAAAAAAAACATTGGCCGCCTCTCTTTCTCTTCAAATGACTCTCTCTCTGCTCACTACTCTCTCGCTCTGCTTCTGTTGACGTTTGTGAGTGCTGCGAACTGCTGAAGCATAAAAAAAACAAAAACAACGTGCTGCCAAAAAGGCCCCCCGCACCACCCGCAATCTTACAAAATAAAATCATATAACATCAACCGTGGGTCCAAAAAAAACAAATACCTCACTGATTGTATGGCATAGCTCCATACTTTAAACCATAACGGATCCGATCGCATAATCGGTGCGGAAAAATTAATTAAGTGCCCCAACCGGAAATCGGCTCATCTTCTGGGCTTTCAAAGATTACCACAAACAAAGCTTAAAATAAAACAAGAGAGAACGCTATAGTCGGGTTGGTGTCCCGACTATCTAATACCCGTCACTCAGCTAAAGAGAGTTCGAACGCTGTACTCGGGTTGGTGTCCTGACTAATAATCGTAACTCAGCTAAAGGGAGTGCGAGGGAGATAGATATATAAATTTTGATTGCGTATAACTTTTTAATGAATGGTCCGATTTGAAAAATGTCTTCTACATTTCGATAGGTATGAATATACACAACAAAATCGCCTTTATACTTCTCGGAAATCTTTAAAGATGTGGGCGCAGGACCCATTTTAAAATCGTTAGTGGGCGATTGTGGGCGTTAGAGGGGGCGTGGCGCTCGGCTAAAATAAACTTGCGCTGCGTAGGAAGCCAAAGAATATGTGTGGGAAATCTCAACCTTCTAGCGTTTTTCAGTTCTCAGCGTTCATACAGACAGACAGACAGACAGACGGACAGACGGACAGACGGACATGGCTAGATCGACTCGGCTAGTGCCCCTGATCAAAAATATATATACTTTATGGGGTCGGAAACGCTTCCTTCTAGCTGTTACATACTTTTGCACGAATCTAATATACACCCAGAAAAATGATGGACAACATTTTAGGTCATGCATAGCCTAAAACATTTTAAATGGACTAAAAGTTCCTTTTTAGGTCATGTACTGCCTAAAAATTTAAACTTTTGGTATATTTGCCCTACTATTTACGTCCCGTATAGCCTAATATTTTAGGTTATCGTGGGCCTTAAAATTAATGCATTTTACCTAAATAAATTTTAACGGAACTCTGATACCGTTCTAGCGACGCTATAATTCCCAACCAGTTATAGCGCGGCTTGCATGGTAACCCACTTCGATCGTTGAATAAAACAGCGATTTCACTGCTGAACAGTGAAGCCTCTTCGCTCGTTTTTGTGTGTTGGAATAATGACGACTTCTTGAAGACTAAGCCGACATTGACCTCGAGTTAGCTATAAATTTCTCTGTATTTACTTTATAATATGAAACATTTTTCAGTACAAATTTTTAGGCCAAAGAAAGCCTAAAATTTTGGATAGGGGTTTTCTCATATTTTAAGGCAGCGTATTACCTAAAATCTAGGCCAAAAATTACCCCATTTAAGGCCATTAATGGCCTAACATTTTAGGTCATACAATCCTAAATTTTAGGCCATTCAAGGACTTAGCTCCAGTTTTAGGCCAATTTTACCTAAATTCTAGGCCATTTTTTGACATTTTAGGTCATTTTTTTTTTCTGGGTATACCCTTTTACTCTACGAGTAACGGGTATAAATATATGAACTTGTTTGGTTGAAAGATGTGGAAATGGTTGATGTTTTAATTAAGCAATTTCGCATTTTTCAAAAGTCCTGGGAGTCCTTAGGAGCCGAATTTTGAAAAGTCCTTTCTTAGTGCACACCTCCTCTAACACACGATTCAGACCCAATTTTTCCAGAATTTTAGGTCTTACGGTTTTGGGCTGGGTGAACATGACGCTAATCGACATCTACTCTTTTATAGTAATACTCGATAACACACAAATACCTATGAAAGGCTACGGCCAAAATTAAAAAAAGCACCTAAAGCTCCAACTCTTATGGGTGAAAGCTGTGGCTGTAATTTTGGAGACGAAATTTGCCAACAATTTTCTTCGTGCGCCCCTCGACTTTAACATAATTTAAATTTTTGCAAAATATTTGATTTAGAACTGCATGCATTGGGTGATTCGTTATTTGATCCTAATACTTATACATACTTATGTACATGCCAATTTATCTATGTGTGTGTGTGTCATTGCGTTTCTCACATGCAAATGTGACGGCTGAAAGTTTTTCCCTGCTCTCCCCTTAAAAACCAAAAACATTTTTATACCCTTGCAGAGGGTATTATGATTTCAGTCAGAAGTTTGCAACGCAGTGAAGGAGACGTTTCCGACCCCATAAAGTATATATATTCTTGATCAGCATCACAAGACGAGTCGATCTAGCCATGTCCGTCTGTCCGTCTGTCCGTCCGTCTGTCCGTCTGTCCGTCTGTCTGTTTCTACGCAAACTAGTCTCTCAGTTTTTGAGCTATCAGGATGAAACTTTCCCAAAAGTCTTCTTTCTATTGCAGGTAGTATATATGTCGGAGCCGACCGGATCGGACAACTATATCTTATAGCTCCCATAGGAACAATCGGAAAAAAAAAACTTTAAAAAATTCTAGCTTCGGTGTTTTTTGAAATATTACCTTCTACTTTTGGGGATGTTATTTTTTAAATATATCTGAATTTCGAATTAATTATTTAAAAAATCGGACTACTATATCATATAGCTGCCATAGGAACGATCGGAAAATTAATGGAAAAGTAATAGGAAATAAATTCTAGCTTCTTTGGATTTTATTGTATTATCTTCTACTCTAGGATATGACACTTTTTAAATATTTCCGAATTTCAATTTTAATTTAATCAAAATCGGACGACTATATCATATAGCTGCCATAGGAACGATCGGAAAATTAATGGAAAAGTAATAGGAAATAAATTCTAGCTTCTTTGGTTTTTATTGTATTATCTTCTACTCTAGGATATGACTCTTTTTAAATATTTTCGAATTTCAATTTTAATTTGATCAAAATCGGACGACTATATCATATAGCTGCCATAGGAACGATCGGAAAATTAATGAGAAATATTAGAAAATTGAACATTTTTGCGATTTGTTAATTAATAGGAATGATCTGCAAGGGTATATAAGCTTCGGCTGGCCGAAGCTAGCTTCCTTTCTTGTTTTAAAATCAAAACAAAAATTTTGCATTTCATGGGTTGGCTACATACTCTGACTTAGAATTGCATCCATTAGATAATCCGTTATAATATCCAAATAGTAAAACTTTGATCATGTATTTCCAAACCAGAAAAAAAATTAAGTGCCCCAACCGGAAATTGGTTGGGGCTCATCTTCTGGACCTTCAAAGATTTCCCCAAACAAAGCTTAAAATAAAACAAGAAAGGAAGCTAGCTTCGGCCAGCCGAAGCTTATATACCCTTGCAGATCATTCCTATTAATTTGCAAATCGCAAATTGTTCAATTTCCTATTATTTCTCATTAATTTTCCGATCGTTCCTATGGCAGCTATATAATTCAGTAGTTTAATTTTAATAAAATTAAATCCGAAATACGGATATATTTAAAAAAAAGCATATCACAGAGTTGAAGAGAATACAATAAAACCAACGAAGCAATAATTTTTTTCCTATTAATTTGCATTTAATTTTCCGACCGTTCCTATGGCAGCTATATGATATAATGTCCCCATTTTTTCCAAATTTTATTCGAGATTCATAAATATTTAAAAAATAACATTCCCAAGAGTAGAAGGTAATATTTCAAAAAACACCGAAGCTGGAATTTTTTAAATTTCCTATTATTTTTCATTAATTTTCCGATCGTTTCTATGGCAGCTATATGATTCAGTAGTTCAATTTGAATAGAATTAAAACAATTTTTTCAAGAATTTTAGGTCTTATGGTTTGATCTGGGGGAACATGACGGAAATCGATATCTACTCTTTTATGGTAGGGACCGAAAATAATAGTTATTTTACTGTTTTTAACTAAAAAAATCATACGCTTAGGATAACACTAAAAATTTGAGAAAGAAATCATAAAGCCAATTTAATGCGGCCTATTCATATCCGCAATGACCTAAAAATTGTTATCTTTTTTAAAATTGGTCATGAAGTAACTGTTATTTCAGACTTTTAAAATAAAAGTCAGAGAATAACAGTTATTTTCTGCCCAAAAAATAAAAGTCTCTCGTAACTTTTATTCATGACTTTTATAATAAAAGTCTAAAAATAACTGTTATTGTGCGACTGAAACACAAAAAAGTCCAAAATATCTCTTGCCAATAACGTCACAAAATCTCCTCTGTTGAAATTCGGTTGGAATTTGTACTTATCTTCTTATGGCGGCAATTTGTATTCACCTACATGCATAAATTCTTTAATACAAGGACACCGCGAGTTCTTTAGGGCAAGAGGAACAAATATTGACAATCTTAAAAAATGTTGTAGATTTTTTTTTGTTAACCACTTGATCATATACATGAATACATCAACACAGTGAGACCGCGAATTGTTAAGCACTAGAGGAACCTGCTTTGTCAACCATATGTACATAGCTACGAATTCCAAACTTTTGGTCAACCATTGGTTCCTCTTGCACTTAAGAATTCGCGGTGTCGTTGTATTAAATAATTCATGCATGTAGGTAAATACAAATTGCCACCATAACAACATACTAAAAGTACAAATACCAACCGAATTTCAACAGATGAGATTTTGTGACGTCATTGGCAAGAGATATTTTTGACTTTTTTGTGTTTCAGTCGTACATTAACATTTTTAGACTTTTGTTATAAAAGTCATGAATATAAGTTACGGAAGACTTTTATTTTTTTGCTGAGAAAATAACTCTTATTTTCTGAGTTTTATTTTAAAAATCTGAAATAACATTTACTTCATGACTTATAAATAAAAGGTGGTGAATAACGACACAGGAACACGAAATTAAACTTTGTGAAATTTCCACGAACCATTTCAAGTTTTCCATGATGTTTAGGTGATCCTAAGTAAAATTCCCATACAAAATTATTTTCCGTCACCTACAGGTTCCGCGGTATAGCTAAGAATACAAAAAACCGATGTTTGCCGACATTTTGAATTACGTGGCCTATAAAATTGGACTAACCTTTATTATTTTCAGTAGGACCTAGTCTCAATACATCACGGCATTCCTAAAAAATAGTCCCCATTGTGAACCATGGCCCATGTCTTTGGAATTCGACGCCAAAGTTGAAACTCCCAAAATTGTAAAGATTTTTCTGATGGAAAAACAATTCTGAGGATTAAATCTTGAATGGAAGTAATTTTAACTATTCATTGTATCTATTGTTTATTGTATTCTTTAATTTCGGTTTAAAGCGATTTCATGAGGATATTTTTTATTGGATTTATTATACTAATAAAAGAGTTTCATTTATTTCATTATGTATTCATAAATGTTGTCAAATTTTAAATAAGTCAAGGCATTCTACAGAATGGGAGTAAACATATATATTTCTCTATGTATGTTCACTAGGGTGGACTTTTTTTGTATGAAATTTCTAAGGCCCCTTCATATATGGCTTTTCTGTATCCTTAATCCATAAAAGAAAGAAAAAGTAAAAAATAATTAGTTTTAGTCGGTGCGCAACGGCTTCAAAGTTTATTACGCATTTTTCAGATTCATCTAGATGCCGTAGACTTGATTTTATCACTATGGACGGCAGTCCATGTAGTGACGAAGCGCACCAGGAGAGTGTGCGAAGGCGACTACTATATATACACGAAGAAATGAAAATCTACTGTGATGGTCCGATCATAATGAATGATACACCTATCGAAAGGTATTGCAATAACTTAAAGGATTGCATACCAAGACTTTAAGAAAATCAATTGGCTTGGGAGAGAGAGCGGTGAAAGTGAAAAAGTGAAAATTTCGAAATTTGGAGCTGTTGGGGCCGGTGGGGATAATTGCCCCCTCGCAGTATTCCTTTTGAAAATACCCGTCGAATGAGGGGTCGTTTGTCAAAATCCGACGCTCCGTTCAAAAGTTATAGCCAAAATAAGATTTTCTTCGTCTTCCCAAAATGAAAATTTAATTCTGTTTGTCAGTTTGTCAGTTTGTCAGTTTGTCAGTTTGTCAGTTTGTCCAAAACATGTTTTTTAAGTTTTGAAAATTTTATATGACGTTCATCACATCGATATAAAAAACTTTTGTTCTACCACTTTTGGAAAAACTCGCTAGTTTAGCGGGAAAACAGCTATAAATAGCTAAAAATCGGAAAGCCGTAACTTCTATACTACTAAAGCTACAGACTTGTGCTGCATCTCGTTTGAAAGGTATTTTTAAATGCTATAAACGCCTTCTATATGCAATTTGTGTAAATGTAATAATTAAAAAAATATGAACAAAAGACATTTTTTTAAAACTTTTTTTTTAGCTTTTTTTTTATTTTTCTCAAAAACGGCTCTAACGATTTTCTTTAAAACCTTAAACTGTATAGCCCTTGAGATTCCTTAAATTTTGGTATATAACACATTACTGTAAAAAGTCACGTTTAAAAGTTATTTTTATACGAAAATAGCCACTTTTGCCAGCTCGAACAATTAACGCTCCCTGAGTATTGAATTTTGTGGGAGGGTATCCGAACTGTACTTTAGGGTCATGGAATCAGTAAATTTGCACTTAAGAGTTCCATATAGGAATCTTTTGTTCTACGACTTTTGGAAAAAGCCGCTACTTTAGCGGGAAAAAGCTAAAAATAGCTAAATTTCGTTAGTTTGTAAGTTCTGCACTACTAAAGGTACAGACATGTGCTATACCTCGTTTAAAAGGTATTTTGAAATACTTCAACGCCTTTTTAACTTAACTTGTTAAAATACAATAGTTTAAAAATTATGATTGACCAATTTAAATTTAAATGTATATATTAGCTCCTATGAGAGCAAATGTAAACAAACAAAAACTTCTGATATCAAATAAAAACACCTCTTAACGAGGTAAAAAACTAGTGACGACCGCACCTTCAACATACAAAAGTTTTGATATCAACATTTGTGACGAAAAATTATTACACTCGTCATTAAATAGACTTTCTAATATTTTCTCATTCGGCACGCTGCAATAGAAAATGCCTGTGAAGGGAAAAATGCTGGAATAGTTTGCTAGGGCGGGCCGAATGAGAAAATATTAGAAAGTCTATTTAATGACGAGTGTAATAATTTTTCGTCACAAATGTTGATATCAAAACTTTTGTATGTTGAAGGTGCGGTCGTCACTAGTTTTTTACCTCGTTAAGAGGTGTTTTTATTTGATACTTTATACCCGAACTATTTAACAAGGGATGCAGTCGGTGATAAAATTCAAATCGTTGGGAGACAATTACAACTTAAAAACAAGAAAGGAAGCTAGCTTCGGCCAGCCGAAGCTTATATACCCTTGCAGATAAAGCAAACACCTATAGTTTAATGCTCACTCTGTGCAGTTCCAGGGATTCCAGATTCAGCGTGCCTTTTATTTAAATTTTGTTTTTAAGTTGTCAAAAATCAATACGCCTACTACCTACAAAGTTACAGTGAATTTTCTTAAATTTGTTTGAATATTCCTATGGGAGCCTTAAGATATAGTGGTCTGATCCGGCTAGCTCCGACATATGTACTACCTGCAATAGAAAGAAGACTTTCGGGAAAGATTCATCGCGATAGCTTTAAAACTGAGAGACTAGTTCGCATAGAAACGGACAGACGGACATGGCTAGATAGACTCGGCTATTGGTGCTGATCAAGAATATATATACTTTATGTGTTCGGAAACGTCTCCTTCACTGCGTTGCAAACATCTGACTGAAATTTTAATACCCTCTTCAAGGGTATAATAACAATAATAACGAATAATCAATGACTTTTAGAGTACAACTTATAACTATTACGGTCCCTGAAAAATAATAGTCAATATCGTTGTATCGTAAGCCAGCATTTCTTTGACGAAAATGATTATTGGCGAACGCAAAAGTAATAGTTAATCTTCAAAATTGTAAAATAGAATCTATATTTTATTGTGAGTCACAAAAAAAAATGGTGGGTCGGGGATCGAGCTCGGTCCTTTTTGTCGGGAGACAGAAGCTCTACAGGCTAGGCTACGTCCAACTGTTCATATTCATGAAATAAATTTCTACTTGACTCTTTTATCAAATAAAAACACCTCTTAACGAGGTAAAAAACTAGTGACGACCGCACCTTCCACATACAAAAGTTCTGATATCAACATTTGTGACGAAAAATTATTACACTCGTCATTAAATACACTTTCTAATATTTTCTTATTCGGCCCGCCCTAGCATACTATTTTAGCCTTTTTACCTTCATAGGCATTTTCTACATTTTCTCATTCGGCCCGCCCTAGCATACTATTTTAGCCTTTTTACCTTTATAGGCATTTTCTATTGCAGCGTGCCGAATGAGAAAATCTTAGAAAGTGTATTTAATGACGAGTGTAATAATTTTTCGTCACAAATGTTGATATCAGAACTTTTGTATGTTGAAGGTGCGATCGTCACTAGTTTTCTACCTCGTTAAGAGGTGTTTTTATTTGATATCAGAAGTTTTTGTTTGTTTATATTTGCTCTCATAGGAGGTAGTATATACATTTAAATTTAAATTTAAGGAATCTCAAGGGCTATACAGTTTAAAGTTGTAAGGAAAATCGTTAGAGCCGTTTTTGGAAAAAATAAAAAAGAGCTAAAAAAAAAGTTTAAAAAAATTGTATTTTGTTTATATCTTTTTAACTATTACATTTACACAAATTGCATATAGAAGGCGTTTATAGCATTTAAAAATACCTTTCAAACGAGCACAAGTCTGTAGCTTTAGTAGTATAGAAGTTACGGCTTTCCGAATTTTAGCTATTTATAGCTATTTTTCCGTTAAACTAGCGGGTTTTTTCCAAAAGTGGTAGAACAAAAGTTTTTTATATCGATGTGATGAACGTCATATCAAATTTTCAAAACTTAAAAAACATGTTTTGGACAAACTGACAAACAGAATTAAATTAAATCAATAGGAACACAAATAAAGCATTGCGAGGGGGCATTTATCCCCACCGGCCCCAACAGCTCAAAATTTCGAAATTTTCACTTTTTCACTTTCACCGCTCTCTCTCCAAAGCCAATTGATTTTCTTAAAGTCTTGGTATGCAATCCTGTTAGTTTTCGCAATACCTTTCGATAGGTGTATCATTCATTATGATCGGACAATCACAGTAGATTTTCATTTCTTCGTTTATATATAGTAGTCGCCTTCGCACACTCTCCTGGTGCGCTTCGTCACTACATGGACTGCCGTCCATAGTGATTCGAGCGAAACCAAAAAGTTGACATGTTAAAGTCTGACAAGAAATGGAATAAAGTAAATTCCTACTTTTACACTTAATTTTTAGCGAAACTTTAGGGCCATTGCGCACCGCCCAAACGATGATATACAATTTTTCGGTTTTCGCATAAATTTATTGGAATTTAGTTGACCTTAAAAAAGTCCACCCTAATGTTCACTGATTGTTCAGTGAACGTTTTTAGTTTCTTAGTTCTAGAGGTTGCCATGACTTATTCAAAATTTGACAACATTTAGGAGTAGGGGAGAGTGGGGTAATTTCGTCACAGGGGCAATTTCGTCACCTGCAATATCTCGGAATCCATAAGTCGTAAAAATATATAATTTTTTTGTTTTAGTCCTTCAAGACGGCATGACACAACCAATGCATTTTTTTTGCACAGGAGGTCAAGATAATTAAGCTATAATATTAAATGTGTTTTAATAGTTCAAAAGCTACATTTAGTTCTCGACGAAATTTTTTCTGTATGCCTTAATTGAAAAGGGATAAGATACAGTTTTTATACCCTTGCAGAGGGTATTATGATTTCAGTCAGAAGTTTGCAACGCAGTGAAGGAGACGTTTCCGACCCCATAAAGTATATATATTCTTGATCAGCATCACAAGACGAGTCAATCTAGCCATGTCCGTCTGTCCGTCCGTCTGTCCGTCTGTCCGTCTGTCTGTTTCTACGCAAACTAGTCTCTCAGTTTTTGAGCTATCGGGACAAAACTTTCGCAAAAGTCTTCTTTCTATTGCAGGTAGTATATATGTCGGAGCCGACCGGATCGGACAACTATATCTTATAGCTCCCATAGGAACAATCGAAAAAAAAAAACTTTAAAAAATTCTAGCTTCGGTGTTTTTTGAAATATTACTTTCTACTTTTGGGGATGTTATTTTTTAAATATTTCTGAATTTCGAATTAATTATTTAAAAAATCGGACTACTATATCATATAGCTGCCATAGGAACGATCGGAAAATTAATGGAAAAGTAATAGAAAATAAATTCTAGCTTCTTTGGTTTTTATTGTATTATCTTCTACTCTAGGATATGACTCTTTTTAAATATTTCCGAATTTCAATTTTAATTTAATCAAAATCGGACGACTATATCATATAGCTGCCATAGGAACGATCGGAAAATTAATGGAAAAGTAATAGGAAACAAGAAAGGAAGCTAGCTTCGGCCAGCCGAAGCTTATATACCCTTGCAGATCATTCCTATTAATTAACAAATCGCAAAAATGTTCAATTTTCTAATATTTCTCATTAATTTTCCGATCGTTCCTATGGCAGCTATATGATATAGTCGTCCGATTTTGATCAAATTAAAATTGAAATTCGAAAATATTTAAAACAAGAAAGGAAGCTAGCTTCGGCCAACCGAAGCTTATATACCCTTGCAGATCATTCCTATTAATTAACAAATCGCAAAAATGTTCAATTTTCTAATATTTCTCATTAATTTTCCGATCGTTCCTATGGCAGCTATATGATATAGTCGTCCGATTTTGATCAAATTAAAATTGAAATTCGAAAATATTTAAAAAGAGTCATATCCTAGAGTAGAAGATAATACAATAAAAACCAAAGAAGCTAGAATTTATTTCCTATTACTTTTCCATTAATTTTCCGATCGTTCCTATGGCAGCTATATGATATAGTCGTCCGATTTTGATTAAATTAAAATTGAAATTCGGAAATATTTAAAAAGTGTCATATCCTAGAGTAGAAGATAATACAATAAAATCCAAACAAGCTAGAATTTATTTCCTATTACTTTTCCATTAATTTTCCGATCGTTCCTATGGCAGCTATATGATATAGTAGTCCGATTTTTTAAATAATTAATTCGAAATTCAGATATATTTAAAAAATAACATCCCCAAAAGTAGAAGGTAATATTTCAAAAAACACCGAAGCTAGAATTTTTTAAAGTTATTTTTTTCCGATTGTTCCTATGGGAGCTATAAGATATAGTTGTCCGATCCGGTCGGCTCCGACATATATACTACCTGCAATAGAAAGAAGACTTTTGGGAAAGTTTCATCCTGATAGCTCAAAAACTGAGAGACTAGTTTGCGTAGAAACAGACAGACGGACAGACGGACAGACGGACAGACGGACGGACAGACGGACAGACGGACATGGCTAGATCGACTCGTCTTGTGATGCTGATCAAGAATATATATACTTTATGGGGTCGGAAACGTCTCCTTCACTGCGTTGCAAACTTCTGACTGAAATCATAATACCCTCTGCAAGGGTATAAAGAGTCATATCCTAGAGTAGAAGATAATACAATAAAAACCAAAGAAGCTAGAATTTATTTCCTATTACTTTTCCATTAATTTTCCGATCGTTCCTATGGCAGCTATATGATATAGTCGTCCGATTTTGATTAAATTAAAATTGAAATTCGGAAATATTTAAAAAGTGTCATATCCTAGAGTAGAAGATCAAATAAAAACACCTCTTAACGAGGTAAAAAACTAGTGACGACCGCACCTTCAACATACAAAAGTTCTGATATCAACATTTGTGACGAAAAATTATTACACTCGTCATTAAATAGACTTTCTAATATTTTCTCATTCGGCCCGCCCTAGCAAACTATTCCAGCCTTTTTCCCTTTACAGGCATTTTCTATTGCAGCGTGACGAATGAGAAAAGATTAGAAAGTCTATTTAATGACGAGTGTAATAATTTTTCGTCACAAATGTTGATATCAGAACTTTTGTATGTTGAAGGTGCGGTCGTCACTAGTTTTTTACCTCGTTAAGAGGTGTTTTTATTTGATATCAGAAGTTTTTGTTTGTTTACATTTGCTCTCATAGGAGCTAATATATACATTTAAATTTAAATTGGTCAATCATAATTTTTAAACTATTGTATTTTAACAAATTAAGTTAAAAAGGCGTTGAAGTATTTCAAAATACCTTTTAAACGAGGTATAGCACATGTCTGTACCTTTAGTAGTATAGAACTTACAAACTAACGAAATTTAGCTATTTTTAGCTTTTTCCCGCTAAAGTAGCGGCTTTTTTCAAAAGTCGTAGAACAAAAGATTCCTATATGAAACTCTTAAGTGCAAATTTACAGATTCCATGACCCTAAAATACAGTTCGGATACCCTCCCACAAAATTCAATACTCAGGGAGCGTTAATTGTTCGAGCTGGCAAAAGTGGCTATTTTCGTATAAAAATAACTTTTAAACGTGACTTTTTACAGTAATGTGTTATATACCAAAATTTAAGGAATCTCAAGGGCTATACAGTTTAAAGTTTTCAAGAAAATCGTTAGAGCCGTTTTTGAGAAAAATAAAAAAAAGCTAAAAAAAAAGTTTTAAAAAATTGCCTTTTGTTCATATCTTTTTAATTATTACATTTACACAAATTGCATATAGAAGGCGTTTATAGCATTTAAAAATACCTTTCAAACAAGATGCAGCACAAGTCCGTAGCTTTAGTAGTATAGAAGTTACGGCTTTCCGATTTTTAGCTATTTATAGCTGTTTTCCCGCTAAACTAGCGAGTTTTTCCAAAAGTGGTAGAACAAAAGTTTTTTATATCGATGGGATGAACGTCATATTAAATTTTCAAAACTTAAGAAACATGTTTTGGACAAACTGACAAACTGACAAACTGACAAACAGAATTAAATTTTCATTTTGGGAAGAAGAAGGAAATCTTATTTTGGCTATAACTTTTGAACGGAGCGTCGGATTTTGACAAATGACCCCTCATTCGACGGGTATTTTCAAAAGGAATACAACTAAAACATTGCGAGGGGGCATTTATCCCCACCGGCCCCAACAGCTCCAAATTTCGAAATTTTCATTTTTTCACTTTCACCGCTCTCTCTCCCAAGCCAATTGATTTTCTTAAAGTCTTGGTATGCAATCCTTTAAGTTATTGCAATACCTTTCGATTGGTGTATCATTCATTATGATCGGACCATCACACTAGATTTTCATTTCTTCGTGTATATATAGTAGTCGCCTTCGCACACTCTCCTGGTGCGCTTCGTCACTACATGGACTGCCGTCCATAGTGATAATACAATAAAATCCAAAGAAGCTAGAATTTATTTCCTATTACTTTTCCATTAATTTTCCGATCGTTCCTATGGCAGCTATATGATATAGTAGTCCGATTTTTTAAATAATTAATTCGAAATTCAGATATATTTAAAAAATAACATCCCCAAAAGTAGAAGGTAATATTTCAAAAAACACCGAAGCTAGAATTTTTTAAAGTTTTTTTTTTCCGATTGTTCCTATGGGAGCTATAAGATATAGTTGTCCGATCCGGTCGGCTCCGACATATATACTACCTGCAATAGAAAGAAGACTTTTGGGAAAGTTTCATCCTGATAGCTCAAAAACTGAGAGACTAGTTTGCGTAGAAACAGACAGACGGACAGACGGACAGACGGACAGACGGACGGACAGACGGACAGACGGACAGACGGACATGGCTAGATCGACTCGTCTTGTGATGCTGATCAAGAATATATATACTTTATGGGGTCGGAAACGTCTCCTTCACTGCGTTGCAAACTTCTGACTGAAATCATAATACCCTCTGCAAGGGTATAATAAATTCTAGCTTCTTTGGTTTTTATTGTATTATCTTCTACTCTAGGATATGACTCTTTTTAAATATTTCCGAATTTCAATTTTAATTTGATCAAAATCGGACGACTATATCATATAGCTGCCATAGGAACGATCGGAAAATTAATGAGAAATATTAGAAAATTGAACATTTTTGCGATTTGTTAATTAATAGGAATGATCTGCAAGGGTATATAAGCTTCGGCTGGCCGAAGCTAGCTTCCTTTCTTGTTATACCCTTGCAGAGGGTATTATGATTTCAGTCAGAAGTTTGCAACGCAGTGAAGGAGACGTTTCCGACCCCATAAAGTATATATATTCTTGATCAGCATCACAAGACGAGTCAATCTAGCCATGTCCGTCTGTCCGTCCGTCTGTCCGTCTGTCTGTTTCTACGCAAACTAGTCTCTCAGTTTTTGAGCTATCGGGACAAAACTTTCGCAAAAGTCTTCTTTCTATTGCAGGTAGTATATATGTCGGAGCCGACCGGATCGGACAACTATATCTTATAGCTCCCATAGGAACAATCGAAAAAAAAAAACTTTAAAAAATTCTAGCTTCGGTGTTTTTTGAAATATTACTTTCTACTTTTGGGGATGTTATTTTTTAAATATTTCTGAATTTCGAATTAATTATTTAAAAAATCGGACTACTATATCATATAGCTGCCATAGGAACGATCGGAAAATTAATGGAAAAGTAATAGAAAATAAATTCTAGCTTCTTTGGTTTTTATTGTATTATCTTCTACTCTAGGATATGACTCTTTTTAAATATTTCCGAATTTCAATTTTAATTTAATCAAAATCGGACGACTATATCATATAGCTGCCATAGGAACGATCGGAAAATTAATGGAAAAGTAATAGGAAATAAATTCTAGCTTCTTTGGTTTTTATTGTATTATCTTCTACTCTAGGATATGACTCTTTTTAAATATTTCCGAATTTCAATTTTAATTTGATCAAAATCGGACGACTATATCATATAGCTGTCATAGGAACGATCGGAAAATTAATGAGAAATATTAGAAAATTGAACATTTTTGCGATTTGTTAATTAATAGGAATGATCTGCAAGGGTATATAAGCTTCGGCTGGCCGAAGCTAGCTTCCTTTCTTGTTTTTTATATAATACACAGTGCTATAATGTGCATTTCTGCGTTAGTGATTTTTAACTTCGCGCCTAATTTCGGAAGAAAAATAATTATTTCTAAAGAAGTACTGTCTGGGGAAATTTCGCCACCCTACGCTAAGGGTAAATACGCACCTATTTTAAATACATATTTTTATATTTGACGAGCTGGCTAACGAACAGACTACCAGCAGCAGCAAAAAATATAGGACGTCAACAAAAATGGTACGCTTGATCAGTGTAGCATATTTACAGGCGTTAAACTCCCTACATTTTTCAGGTGACGAAATTGCCCCGGTGGTGTGGTGATTTTACCCCCCTGTAATGAGAAAATCTTAGAAAGTGTATTTAATGACGAGTGTAATAATTTTTCGTCACAAATGTTGATATCAGAACTTTTGTATGTTGAAGGTGCGATCGTCACTAGTTTTCTACCTCGTTAAGAGGTGTTTTTATTTGATATCAGAAGTTTTTGTTTGTTTATATTTGCTCTCATAGGAGGTAGTATATACATTTAAATTTAAATTTAAATTTAAGGAATCTCAAGGGCTATACAGTTTAAAGTTGTAAGGAAAATCGTTAGAGCCGTTTTTGGAAAAAATAAAAAAGAGCTAAAACAAAAGTTAAAAAAATTGTATTTTGTTTAATGCGTTTATAGCATTTAAAAATACCTTTCAAACGAGATGCAGCACAAGTCTGTACTTTTAGTAGTATAGAAGTTACGGCTTTCCGAATTTAAGCTATTTATAGCTATTTTTCCGCTAAACTAGCGGGTTTTTCCAAAAATGGTAGAACAAAAGTTTTTTATATCGATGTGATGAACGTCATATCAAATTTTCAAAACTTAAAAAACATGTTTTGGACAAACTGACAAACAGAATTAAATTAAATCAATAGGAACACAAACAAAGCATTGCGAGGGGGCATTTATCCCCACCGGCCCCAACAGCTCAAAATTTCGAAATTTTCACTTTTTCACTTTCACCGCTCTCTCTCCCAAGCCAATTGATTTTCTTAAAGTCTTGGTATGCAATCCTGTTAGTTTTCGCAATACCTTTCGATAGGTGTATCATTCATTATGATCGGACAATCACAGTAGATTTTCATTTCTTCGTTTATATATAGTAGTCGCCTTCGCACACTCTCCTGGTGCGCTTCGTCACTACATGGACTGCCGTCCATAGTGATTCGAGCGAAACCAAAAAGTTGACATGTTAAAGTCTGACAAGAAATGGAATGGAGTAAATTCCTACTTTTACACTTAATTTTTAGCGAAACTTTAGGGCCATTGCGCACCGCCCAAACGATGATATACAATTTTTCGGTTTTCGCATAAATTTATTGGAATTTAGTTGACCTTAAAAAAGTCCACCCTAATGTTCACTGATTGTTCAGTGAACGTTTTTAGTTTCTTAGTTCTAGAGGTTGCCATGACTTATTCAAAATTTGACAACATTTAGGAGTAGGGGAGAGTGGGGTAATTTCGTCACAGGGGCAATTTCGTCACCTGCAATATCTCGGAATCCATAAGTCGTAAAAATATATAATTTTTTTGTTTTAGTCCTTCAAGACGGCATGACACAACCAATGCATTTTTTTTGCACAGGAGGTCAAGATAATTAAGCTATAATATTAAATGTGTTTTAATAGTTCAAAAGCTACATTTAGTTCTCGACGAAATTTTTTCTGTATGCCTTAATTGAAAAGGGATAAGATACAGTTTTTTTTTATATAATACACAGTGCTATAATGTGCATTTCTGCGTTAGTGATTTTTAACTTCGCGCCTAATTTCGGAAGAAAAATAATTATTTCTAAAGAAGTACTGTCTGGGGAAATTTCGCCACCCTACGCTAAGGGTAAATACGCACCTATTTTAAATACATATTTTTATATTTGACGAGCTGGCTAACGAACAGACTACCAGCAGCAGCAAAAAATATAGGACGTCAACAAAAATGGTACGCTTGATCAGTGTAGCATATTTACAGGCGTTAAACTCCCTACATTTTTCAGGTGACGAAATTGCCCCGGTGGTGTGGTGATTTTACCCCCCTGTGTGGCGAGATTGCCCCAGTATATTGGTTTTACTTTTTATTTTTTTATAAATCACCAAGGTAATTAAAAAAATAGGGGAATGTCACATTTTAAAGCTTGGTGCTAACCGCATTCAACAATTAAAAAAGAAATATGATAACGTGTCTCAAGATGGACAAAAAATAGCTTTGAAAAAATGCTGACGAAATTGCCCCACTCTCCCCTAGATAATGAAATCAAAAAATCGCGATTAATCGATGACTTTTAAAGTAAAACGTTTAATTGTTACGGTCCCTGTTTTATAGTAATACTCGATAAATACATACTTAGGTATATTTACATATATATATTAGGGAGGGTCGATTTGAAAGTTAACAAATCGTAGGGGGGGATCGTATTCTATAGACAATTCTAAGCAAGAAATAATAAAATACAAATATACAAATACAAGAAACTATGCCCTAGAAACCACGTTTGACCCTCTGCATTTGCAAGAGAAAAATACTGTTTTTTTATACCCTTGCAGAGGGTATTATGATTTCAGTCAGAAGTTTGCAACGCAGTGAAGGAGACGTTTCCGACCCCATAAAGTATATATATTCTTGATCAGCATCACAAGACGAGTCGATCTAGCCATGTCCGTCTGTCCGTCTGTCCGTCCGTCTGTCCGTCTGTCCGTCTGTCCGTCTGTCCGTCTGTCTGTTTCTACGCAAACTAGTCTCTCAGTTTTTGAGCTATCAGGATGAAACTTTCCCAAAAGTCTTCTTTCTATTGCAGGTAGTATATATGTCGGAGCCGACCGGATCGGACAACTATATCTTATAGCTCCCATAGGAACAATCGGAAAAAAAAAACTTTAAAAAATTCTAGCTTCGGTGTTTTTTGAAATATTACCTTCTACTTTTGGGGATGTTATTTTTTAAATATATCTGAATTTCGAATTAATTATTTAAAAAATCGGACTACTATATCATATAGCTGCCATAGGAACGATCGGAAAATTAATGGAAAAGTAATAGGAAATAAATTCTAGCTTGTTTGGATTTTATTGTATTATCTTCTACTCTAGGATATGACACTTTTTAAATATTTCCGAATTTCAATTTTAATTTAATCAAAATCGGACGACTATATCATATAGCTGCCATAGGAACGATCGGAAAATTAATGGAAAAGTAATAGGAAATAAATTCTAGCTTCTTTGGTTTTTATTGTATTATCTTCTACTCTAGGATATGACTCTTTTTAAATATTTTCGAATTTCAATTTTAATTTGATCAAAATCGGACGACTATATCATATAGCTGCCATAGGAACGATCGGAAAATTAATGAGAAATATTAGAAAATTGAACATTTTTGCGATTTGTTAATTAATAGGAATGATCTGCAAGGGTATATAAGCTTCGGCTGGCCGAAGCTAGCTTCCTTTCTTGTTTCCTATTACTTTTCCATTAATTTTCCGATCGTTCCTATGGCAGCTATATGATATAGTCGTCCGATTTTGATTAAATTAAAATTGAAATTCGGAAATATTTAAAAAGAGTCATATCCTAGAGTAGAAGATAATACAATAAAAACCAAAGAAGCTAGAATTTATTTTCTATTACTTTTCCATTAATTTTCCGATCGTTCCTATGGCAGCTATATGATATAGTAGTCCGATTTTTTAAATAATTAATTCGAAATTCAGAAATATTTAAAAAATAACATCCCCAAAAGTAGAAAGTAATATTTCAAAAAACACCGAAGCTAGAATTTTTTAAAGTTTTTTTTTTCGATTGTTCCTATGGGAGCTATAAGATATAGTTGTCCGATCCGGTCGGCTCCGACATATATACTACCTGCAATAGAAAGAAGACTTTTGCGAAAGTTTTGTCCCGATAGCTCAAAAACTGAGAGACTAGTTTGCGTAGAAACAGACAGACGGACAGACGGACAGACGGACGGACAGACGGACATGGCTAGATTGACTCGTCTTGTGATGCTGATCAAGAATATATATACTTTATGGGGTCGGAAACGTCTCCTTCACTGCGTTGCAAACTTCTGACTGAAATCAAAATACCCTCTGCAAGGGTATAAAAACTGTATCTTATCCCTTTTCAATTAAGGCATACAGAAAAAATTTCGTCGAGAACTAAATGTAGCTTTTGAACTATTAAAACACATTTAATATTATAGCTTAATTATCTTGACCTCCTGTGCAAAAAAAATGCATTGGTTGTGTCATGCCGTCTTGAAGGACTAAAACAAAAAAATTATATATTTTTACGACTTATGGATTCCGAGATATTGCAGGTGACGAAATTGCCCCTGTGACGAAATTACCCCACTCTCCCCTACTCCTAAATGTTGTCAAATTTTGAATAAGTCATGGCAACCTCTAGAACTAAGAAACTAAAAACGTTCACTGAACAATCAGTGAACATTAGGGTGGACTTTTTAAAGGTCAACTAAATTCCAATAAATTTATGCGAAAACCGAAAAATTGTATATCATCGTTTGGGCGGTGCGCAATGGCCCTAAAGTTTCGCTAAAAATTAAGTGTAAAAGTAGGAATTTACTTTATTCCATTTCTTGTCAGACTTTAACATGTCAACTTTTTGGTTTCGCTCGAATCACTATGGACGGCAGTCCATGTAGTGACGAAGCGCACCAGGAGAGTGTGCGAAGGCGACTACTATATATAAACGAAGAAATGAAAATCTACTGTGATTGTCCGATCATAATGAATGATACACCTATCGAAAGGTATTGCGAAAACTAACAGGATTGCATACCAAGACTTTAAGAAAATCAATTGGCTTTGGAGAGAGAGCGGTGAAAGTGAAAAAGTGAAAATTTCGAAATTTTGAGCTGTTGGGGCCGGTGGGGATAAATGCCCCCTCGCAATGCTTTATTTGTGTTCCTATTGATTTAATTTAATTCTGTTTGTCAGTTTGTCCAAAACATGTTTTTTAAGTTTTGAAAATTTGATATGACGTTCATCACATCGATATAAAAAACTTTTGTTCTACCACTTTTGGAAAAAACCCGCTAGTTTAGCGGAAAAATAGCTATAAATAGCTAAAATTCGGAAAGCCGTAACTTCTATACTACTAAAGCTACAGACTTGTGCTCGTTTGAAAGGTATTTTTAAATGCTATAAACGCCTTCTATATGCAATTTGTGTAAATGTAATAGTTAAAAAGATATAAACAAAATACAATTTTTTTAAACTTTTTTTTTAGCTCTTTTTTATTTTTTCCAAAAACGGCTCTAACGATTTTCCTTACAACTTTAAACTGTATAGCCCTTGAGATTCCTTAAATTTAAATTTAAATTTAAATGTATATACTACCTCCTATGAGAGCAAATATAAACAAACAAAAACTTCTGATATCAAATAAAAACACCTCTTAACGAGGTAGAAAACTAGTGACGATCGCACCTTCAACATACAAAAGTTCTGATATCAACATTTGTGACGAAAAATTATTACACTCGTCATTAAATACACTTTCTAAGATTTTCTCATTCGGCACGCTGCAATAGAAAATGCCTATAAAGGTAAAAAGGCTAAAATAGTATGCTAGGGCGGGCCGAATGAGAAAATGTAGAAAATGCCTATGAAGGTAAAAAGGCTAAAATAGTATGCTAGGGCGGGCCGAATAAGAAAATATTAGAAAGTGTATTTAATGACGAGTGTAATAATTTTTCGTCACAAATGTTGATATCAGAACTTTTGTATGTGGAAGGTGCGGTCGTCACTAGTTTTTTACCTCGTTAAGAGGTGTTTTTATTTGATAAAAGAGTCAAGTAGAAATTTATTTCATGAATATGAACAGTTGGACGTAGCCTAGCCTGTAGAGCTTCTGTCTCCCGACAAAAAGGACCGAGCTCGATCCCCGACCCACCATTTTTTTTTGTGACTCACAATAAAATATAGATTCTATTTTACAATTTTGAAGATTAACTATTACTTTTGCGTTCGCCAATAATCATTTTCGTCAAAGAAATGCTGGCTTACGATACAACGATATTGACTATTATTTTTCAGGGACCGTAATAGTTATAAGTTGTACTCTAAAAGTCATTGATTATTCGTTATTATTGTTATTATACCCTTGAAGAGGGTATTAAAATTTCAGTCAGATGTTTGCAACGCAGTGAAGGAGACGTTTCCGAACACATAAAGTATATATATTCTTGATCAGCACCAATAGCCGAGTCTATCTAGCCATGTCCGTCTGTCCGTTTCTATGCGAACTAGTCTCTCAGTTTTAAAGCTATCGCGATGAATCTTTCCCGAAAGTCTTCTTTCTATTGCAGGTAGTACATATGTCGGAGCTAGCCGGATCAGACCACTATATCTTAAGGCTCCCATAGGAATATTCAAACAAATTTAAGAAAATTCACTGTAACTTTGTAGGTAGTAGGCGTATTGATTTTTGACAACTTAAAAACAAAATTTAAATAAAAGGCACGCTGAATCTGGAATCCCTGGAACTGCACAGAGTGAGCATTAAACTATAGGTGTTTGCTTTATCTGCAAGGGTATATAAGCTTCGGCTGGCCGAAGCTAGCTTCCTTTCTTGTTTTTAAGTTGTAATTGTCTCCCAACGATTTGAATTTTTTCACCGACTGCATCCCTTGTTAAATAGTTCGGGTATAAAGTATAAAATCAAGTCTACGGCATCTAGATGAATCTGAAAAATGCGTAATAAACTTTGAAGCCGTTGCGCACCGACTAAAACTAATTATTTTTTACTTTTTCTTTCTTTTATGGATTAAGGATACAGAAAAGCCATATATGAAGGGGCCTTAGAAATTTCATACAAAATAAGTCCACCCTAGTGAACATACATAGAGAAATATATATGTTTACTCCCATTCTGTAGAATGCCTTGACTTATTTAAAATTTGACAACATTTATGAGTACATAATGAAATAAATGAAACTCTTTTATTAGTATAATAAATCCAATAAAAAATATCCTCATGAAATCGCTTTAAACCGAAATTAAAGAATACAATAAACAATAGATACAATGAATAGTTAAAATTACTTCCATTCAAGATTTAATCCTCAGAATTGTTTTTCCATCAGAAAAATCTTTACAATTTTGGGAGTTTCAACTTTGGCGTCGAATTCCAAAGACATGGGCCATGGTTCACAATGGGGACTATTTTTTAGGAATGCCGTGATGTATTGAGACTAGGTCCTACTGAAAATAATAAAGGTTAGTCCAATTTTATAGGCCACGTAATTCAAAATGTCGGCAAACATCGGTTTTTTGTATTCTTAGCTATACCGCGGAACCTGTAGGTGACGGAAAATAATTTTGTATGGGAATTTTACTTAGGATCACCTAAACATCATGGAAAACTTGAAATGGTTCGTGGAAATTTCACAAAGTTTAATTTCGTGTTCCTGTGTCGTTATTCACCACCTTTTATTTATAAGTCATGAAGTAAATGTTATTTCAGATTTTTAAAATAAAACTCAGAAAATAAGAGTTATTTTCTCAGCAAAAAAATAAAAGTCTTCCGTAACTTATATTCATGACTTTTATAACAAAAGTCTAAAAATGTTAATGTACGACTGAAACACAAAAAAGTCAAAAATATCTCTTGCCAATGACGTCACAAAATCTCATCTGTTGAAATTCGGTTGGTATTTGTACTTTTAGTATGTTGTTATGGTGGCAATTTGTATTTACCTACATGCATGAATTATTTAATACAACGACACCGCGAATTCTTAAGTGCAAGAGGAACCAATGGTTGACCAAAAGTTTGGAATTCGTAGCTATGTACATATGGTTGACAAAGCAGGTTCCTCTAGTGCTTAACAATTCGCGGTCTCACTGTGTTGATGTATTCATGTATATGATCAAGTGGTTAACAAAAAAAATCTACAACATTTTTTAAGATTGTCAATATTTGTTCCTCTTGCCCTAAAGAACTCGCGGTGTCCTTGTATTAAAGAATTTATGCATGTAGGTGAATACAAATTGCCGCCATAAGAAGATAAGTACAAATTCCAACCGAATTTCAACAGAGGAGATTTTGTGACGTTATTGGCAAGAGATATTTTGGACTTTTTTGTGTTTCAGTCGCACAATAACAGTTATTTTTAGACTTTTATTATAAAAGTCATGAATAAAAGTTACGGAAGACTTTTATTTTTTGGGCAGAAAATAACTGTTATTCTCTGACTTTTATTTTAAAAGTCTGAAATAACAGTTACTTCATGACCAATTTTAAAAAAGATAACAATTTTTAGGTCATTGCGGATATGAATAGGCCGCATTAAATTGGCTTTATGATTTCTTTCTCAAATTTTTAGTGTTATCCTAAGCGTATGATTTTTTTAGTTAAAAACAGTAAAATAACTATTATTTTCGGTCCCTACCATAAAAGAGTAGATATCGATTTCCGTCATGTTCCCCCAAATCAAACCATAAGACCTAAAATTCTTGAAAAAATTGTTTTAATTCTATTCAAATTGAACTACTGAATCATATAGCTGCCATAGAAACGATCGGAAAATTAATGAAAAATAATAGGAAATTTAAAAAATTCCAGCTTCGGTGTTTTTTGAAATATTACCTTCTACTCTTGGGAATGTTATTTTTTAAATATTTATGAATCTCGAATAAAATTTGGAAAAAATGGGGACATTATATCATATAGCTGCCATAGGAACGGTCGGAAAATTAAATGCAAATTAATAGGAAAAAAATTATTGCTTCGTTGGTTTTATTGTATTCTCTACAACTCTGTGATATGCTTTTTTTTAAATATATCCGTATTTCGGATTTAATTTTATTAAAATTAAACTACTGAATTATATAGCTGCCATAGGAACGATCGGAAAATTAATGAGAAATAATAGGAAATTGAACAATTTGCGATTTGCAAATTAATAGGAATGATCTGCAAGGGTATATAAGCTTCGGCTGGCCGAAGCTAGCTTCCTTTCTTGTTTTTTTTATGAAAAATATCTTAGTAGCCTTGACTTTGGAACATTTGTATGGACGCGAAAAAAGATATAAATAGTTTGGGCGGAACATAACAATAGTTTACAGCCAAACTGCTCCAAGGCAATTGATGGCAAATTCTGTTAGTGTTCGACCCCCAAATCACGAAAATACCACTACATTTTTTTTCGATGGCACAGTTTTTTTTTTAAGATTTTTTAAAGTTCAAAATGTTAAATATCGGACTTTTTTCGAATTTCTTCCTATATCTCGGCAAATATCCACCCAATTGGGCCATTTTTTTTTTCAATATAAAGTCAATAGATCAGAGCTTAACTTCCATACAGATCAATATGATTGGATAGGTAATAGCAGCGCAGCAGCTCGACAAAGATGAACAAGAAAGGAAGCTACCTTCGGCCAGCCGAAGCTTATATACCCTTGAAGATAAAAGAATGCTCACTCGGTGCAGTTCCAGGGATTCCAGATTCAGCGTTTCTATTTATTTAAATTTTGTTTTTAAGTAGTCAAGAATCAAAACGCCTACTTCCTACAAAGTTACAATGAATTTTCTTATATTTGTTTGAATATTCCTATGGGAGTCTTAAGATATAGTGGTCCGATCCGGCTCGCTCCGACATATGTACTACCTGCAATAGAAAGAAGACTTTCGGGAAAGTTTCATCGCGATAGCTTTAAAACTGAGAGACTAGTTCGCATAGAAACGGACAGACGGACAGACAGACAGACGGACATGGCTAGATGGACTCGGCTATTGATGCTGATCAAGAATATATATACTTTATGTGGTCGGAAACGTCTCCTTCACTGCGTTGCAAACATCTGACTGAAATTATAATACCCTCTACAAGGGTACAAAAATGTGTTTTTTGGTCCTCTGTAGGTCGGCTGTATGTATCGTAAAAACTCGAAACAAATCCGTTGAAAAATATAATGGGTACAAACTTAAAGTTTACATCCCACCGGACAAAACAAGCCGAGTGTGGCCCAAATTCATAAAAATTGTATTTATGGTGGATTTTTAAAGTTCGGATTTTTCAACTTTTTTCGGTTGACAAAGTTCAAATTTTAGTTTTATCCTAGGCGGCGACATGTAAACAAAAATGAGTGGTGATGGCAGCCGGGTCAAAAAAAAGCTAAATCAGATATTTAAAAGCTAGAAAATTATAAAAATGAATTTAATTTTTAAAAATTCCTTAAAAAATATAAAATTTCTTGCGTTTCTTTGGTGCTAACTGCGTGTGCAATTGGAATAGATGGTTTCGAATTTCCATTGTGCAACAAAACTGCTTTTAAACTTGCTTTGAGACAAAAATACCACTATTTTTCTCTTGCAAACGTGGTTTATGGCATATAGTTTCTTGGACAATTTGGCTTAGAAACGCCCAGAGACTGTTTTCCGCCCAATTTTTTTTTTTACTTTTTCAGGTTTAATTAATAAAATTTAGCGCTTTTGGATATTTTTCATCAAATACTGGGTTATTTTATTTTGCAAATGCGGAGGGTCAAAAGTGGTTTTTAAAATATAGTTTCTTTTGGAATATTGCTTAGAATTCTTCCTATATTGCGTTCCCCACCTACGACTTATAATTTTTGCCCATACAAATCGAACCAGTGTAATATACATACCAGGGACCGTAACTATTATGAGTTTTATGTTCAAATCACATTTTAACAGTTATTTTCGGATTCGTAAAGTAAAACTCAAGGAATAACTGTTATTTTTTCAGTTTTATAATAAAAGTTGACAAATAATCATTATTCGTCGTAATCAAAAATCAAATAAAAACACCTCTTAACGAGGTAAAAAACTAGTGACGACCGCACCTTCAACATACAAAAGTTCTGATATCAACATTTGTGACGAAAAATTATTACACTCGTCATTAAATAGACTTTCTAATCTTTTCTCATTCGGCCCGCCCTAGCAAACTATTCCAGCCTTTTTCCCTTTACAGGCATTTACTATTGCAGCGTGCCGAATGAGAAAATATTAGAAAGTCTATTTAATGACGAGTGTAATAATTTTTCGTCACAAATGTTGATATCAGAACTTTTGTATGTTGAAGGTGCGGTCGTCACTAGTTTTTTACCTCGTTAAGAGGTGTTTTTATTTGATATCAGAAGTTTTTGTTTGTTTACATTTGCTCTCATAGGAGCTAATATATACATTTAAATTTAAATTGGTCAATCATAATTTTTAAACTATTGTATTTTAACAAATTAAGTTAAAAAGGCGTTGAAGTATTTCAAAATACCTTTTAATCGAGGTATAGCACATGTCTGTACCTTTAGTAGTGTAGAACTTACAAACTAACGAAATTTAGCTATTTTTAGCTTTTTCCCGCTAAAGTAGCGGCTTTTTCCAAAAGTCGTAGAACAAAAGATTCCTATATGGAACTCTTAAGTGCAAATTTACTGATTCCATGGCCCTAAAATACAGTTCGGATACCCTCCCACAAAATTCAATACTCAGGGAGCGTTAGTTGTTCTGAGCTGGCAAAAGTGGCTATTTTCGTTTCTGAATAACTTTTAAACGCGATTTTTTACATAAACATGATATATACCAAAATTTAAGGAATCTCAAGGGCTATACAGTTTAAAGTTGTAAGGAAAATCGTTAGAGCCGTTTTTGAGAAAATTAAAAAAAAGCTAAAAAAAAAGTTTTAACAAATTTTCTTTTGTTCATATCTCTTTAACTATTATATTTACACAAATTGCATATAGAAGGCGTTTATAGCATTTAAAAATACCTTTCAAACGAGATGCAGCACAAGTCTGTAGCTTTAGTAGTATAGAAGTTACGGCTTTCCGAATTTTAGCTATTTATAGCTATTTTTCCGCTAAACTAGCGGGTTTTTCCAAAAGTGGTAGAACAAAAGTTTTTTATATCGATGTGATGAACGTCATATCAAATTTTCAGAACTTAAAAAACATATTTTGGACAAGTGGACAAGCGGACAAACTGACAAACAGAATTAAATTTTCATGGGAAGAAGAAGAAAATCTTATTTTGACTATAACTTTTGAACGGAGAGTCGGATTTTGACAAATGACCCTTCATTCGACGGGTATTTTCAAAAGGAATACAACTAAAATATTGCGAGGAGGCATTTATCCCCACCGGCCCCAACAGCTCCAAATTTCGAAATTTTCACTTTTTCACTTTCACCGCTCTCTCTCCCAAGCCAATTGATTTTCTTAAAGTCTTGGTATGCAATCCTGTTAGTTTTCGCAATACCTTTCGATAGGTGTATTATTCATTATGATCGGACCATCACAGTAGATTTTCATTTCTTCGTGTATATATAGTAGTCGCCTTCGCACACTCTCCTGGTGCGCTTCGTCACTACATGGACTGCCGTCCATAGTGATAAAACTCAATCTTGATTTATGGCGATTTTGTGGGTAAAACAAATTTGAAAAATAAATATAGTTATACATTATGCACGGCTGGCTTTTTTTTGAAAGATTTTTAGTAAGTTATATAAAACTCGGTTAGCATGTTTTTTTAATTATTTAATTTTTTTTTTAATGTCAAGGGAATAACTGTTATACATAAAAATCAACAAATAACAGTTGTTTTTGACTATTATTATAAAAATCAAATAAATAAAAATCATTCAGATTTGTAAACTACAATTGCTAACAAAAATAATGGTGTATTTAAAAAAATTTTGGACTCTTCTAAGTGCATGATTTTTTTGGTAAGAAAAATTTACAATAACAGTTATTTTCGGTCCCTGATATATACATATGTATATTAGGGTAGGTCGATTTGGAAGTCAACAAATCGTATTCTATGGACAATTCTAAGCAATATTGTTAAAGAAACTATACCTTGAAAACCACGTTTGACCCTCCGCATTTGCAAGGGAATAATACTGTTTTTTTGATGAAAAATATCTCAGTAGCCTTGACTTTAGAACATTTGTATGGACGTGATAAAAGATATAAATCGTTTGGGCTCATCTCTGAGACATGTTTCCCAAGAAACTATATGTCTAAAACCACGTTTGACCCTCCGCATTTGCAAAAGAAAACAGTCAATAGATCAGAGCTTAACTTTGCCATACAGATCAATATGATTGGATAAGTAATGGCAGCGCAGGAGCTCGACAAAGATGAACAAGAAAGGAAGCTACCTTCGGCCAGCCGAAGCTTATATACCCTTGAAGATAAAAGAATGCTCACTCGGTGCAGTTCCAGGGATTCCAGATTCAGCGTTTCTATTTATTTGAATTTTGTTTTTAAGTAGTAGAAGTAGAATCAAAACGCCTACTTCCTACAAAGTTACAATGAATTTTCTTATATTTGTATATATTCCTATGGGAGCCTTAAGATATAGTGGTCCGATCCGGCTCGCTCCGACATATGTACTACCTGCAATAGAAAGAAGACTTTCGGGAAAGTTTCATCGCGATAGCTTTAAAACTGAGAGACTAGTTCGCATAGAAACGGACAGACGGACAGACGGACAGACAGACAGACGGACAGACGGACATGGCTAGATGGACTCGGCTATTGATGCTGATCAAGAATATATATACTTTATGTGGTCGGAAACGTCTCCTTCACTGTGTTGCAAACATCTGACTGAAATTATAATACCCTCTACAAGGGTACAAAAATGTGTTTTTTGGTCCTCTGTAGGTCGGCTGTATGTATCGTAAAAACTCGAAATAAATCCGTTGAAAAATATAATGGGTACTAACTTAAAGTTTACATCCCACCGGACAAAACAAGCCGAGTGTGGCCCAAATTCATAAAAATTGTATTTATGGTGGATTTTTAAAGTTCGGATTTTTCAACTTTTTTCGGTTGACAAAGTTCAAATTTTAGTTTTATCCTAGGCGGCGACATGTAAACAAAAATGAGTGGTGATGGCAGCCGGGTCAAAAAAAAGCTAAATCAGATATTTAAAAGCTAGAAAATTATAAAAATGAATTTAATTTTTAAAAATTCCTTAAAAAATATAAAATTTCTTGCGTTTCTTTGGTGCTAACTGCGTGTGCAATTGGAATAGATGGTTTCGAATTTCCATTGTGCAACAAAACTGCTTTTAAACTTGCTTTGCTACCATCGATAAAGATTTTTAACATATTTTTGATATTTTTCTCAAAAATACCACTATTTTTCTCTTGCAAACGTGGTTTATGGCATATAGTTTCTTGGACAATTTGGCTTAGAAACGCCCAGAGACTGTTTTCCGCCCAATTTTTTTTTTTACTTTTTCAGGTTTAATTAATAAAATTTAGCGCTTTTGGATATTTTTCATCAAATACTGGGTTATTTTATTTTGCAAATGCGGAGGGTCAAAAGTTTTTAAATATAGTTTCTTTTGGAATATTGCTTAGAATTCTTCCTATATTGCGTTCCCCACCTACGACTTATAATTTTTGCCCATACAAATCGAACCAGTGTAATATACATACCAGGGACCGTAACTATTATGAGTTTTATGTTCAAATCACATTTTAACAGTTATTTTCGGATTCGTAAAGTAAAACTCAAGGAATAACTGTTATTTTTTCAGTTTTATAATAAAAGTTGACAAATAATCATTATTCGTCGTAATCAAAAATCAAATAAAAACACCTCTTAACGAGGTAAAAAACTAGTGACGACCGCACCTTCAACATACAAAAGTTCTGATATCAACATTTGTGACGAAAAATTATTACACTCGTCATTAAATAGACTTTCTAATCTTTTCTCATTCGGCTCGCCCTAGCAAACTATTCCAGCCTTTTTCCCTTTACAGGCATTTACTATTGCAGCGTGCCGAATGAGAAAATATTAGAAAGTCTATTTAATGACGAGTGTAATAATTTTTCGTCACAAATGTTGATATCAGAACTTTTGTATGTTGAAGGTGCGGTCGTCACTAGTTTTTTACCTCGTTAAGAGGTGTTTTTATTTGATATCAGAAGTTTTTGTTTGTTTACATTTGCTCTCATAGGAGCTAATATATACATTTAAATTTAAATTGGTCAATCATAATTTTTAAACTATTGTATTTTAACAAATTAAGTTAAAAAGGCGTTGAAGTATTTCAAAATACCTTTTAATCGAGGTATAGCACATGTCTGTACCTTTAGTAGTGTAGAACTTACAAACTAACGAAATTTAGCTATTTTTAGCTTTTTCCCGCTAAAGTAGCGGCTTTTTCCAAAAGTCGTAGAACAAAAGATTCCTATATGGAACTCTTAAGTGCAAATTTACTGATTCCATGACCCTAAAATACAGTTCGGATACCCTCCCACAAAATTCAATACTCAGGGAGCGTTAGTTGTTCTGAGCTGGCAAAAGTGGCTATTTTCGTTTCTGAATAACTTTTAAACGCGATTTTTTACATAAACATGATATATACCAAAATTTAAGGAATCTCAAGGGCTATACAGTTTAAAGTTGTAAGGAAAATCGTTAGAGCCGTTTTTGAACAAATTAAAAAAAAGCTAAAAAAAAAGTTTTAACAAATTTTCTTTTGTTCATATCTTTTTAACTATTACATTTACACAAATTGCATATAGAAGGCGTTTATAGCATTTAAAAATACCTTTCAAACGAGATGCAGCACAAGTCTGTAGCTTTAGTAGTATAGAAGTTACGGCTTTCCGAATTTTAGCTATTTATAGCTATTTTTCCGCTAAACTAGCGGGTTTTTCCAAAAGTGGTAGAACAAAAGTTTTTTATATCGATGTGATGAACGTCATATCAAATTTTCAGAACTTAAAAAACATATTTTGGACAAGTGGACAAGTGGACAAACTGACAAACAGAATTAAATTTTCATTTTGGGAAGAAGAAGAAAATCTTATTTTGACTATAACTTTTGAACGGAGAGTCGGATTTTGACAAATGACCCTTTATTCGACGGGTATTTTCAAAAGGAATACAACTAAAATATTGCGAGGGGGCATTTATCCCCACCGGCCCCAACAGCTCCAAATTTCGAAATTTTCACTTTTTCACTTTCACCGCTCTCTCTCCCAAGCCAATTGATTTTCTTAAAGTCTTGGTATGCAATCCTGTTAGTTTTCGCAATACCTTTCGATAGGTGTATTATTCATTATGATCGGACCATCACAGTAGATTTTCATTTCTTCGTGTATATATAGTAGTCGCCTTCGCACACTCTCCTGGTGCGCTTCGTCACTACATGGACTGCCGTCCATAGTGATAAAACTCAATCTTGATTTATGGCGATTTTGTGGGTAAAACAAATTTGAAAAATAAATATAGTTATACATTATGCACGGTTGGCTTTTTTTTGAAAGATTTTTAGTAAGTTATATAAAACTCGGTTAGCATGTTTTTTTTAATTATTTAATTTTTTTTTTAATGTCAAGGGAATAACTGTTATACATAAAAATCAACAAATAACAGTTGTTTTTGACTATTATTATAAAAATCAAATAAATAAAAATCATTCAGATTTGTAAACTACAATTGCTAACAAAAATAATGGTGTATTTAAAAAAATTTTGGACTCTTCTAAGTGCATGATTTTTTTGGTAAGAAAAATTTACAATAACAGTTATTTTCGGTCCCTGATATATACATGTGTATATTAGGGTAGGTCGATTTGGAAGTCAACAAATCGTATTCTATGGACAATTCTAAGCAATATTGTTAAAGAAACTATACCTTGAAAACCACGTTTGACCCTCCGCATTTGCAAGGGAATAATACTGTTTTTTTGATGAAAAATATCTCAGTAGCCTTGACTTTAGAACATTTGTATGGACGTGATAAGAGATATAAATCGTTTGGGCTCATCTCTGAGACATGTTTCCCAAGAAACTATATGTCTAAAACCACGTTTGACCCTCCGCATTTGCAAAAGAAAACAGTAGAGAACGCTATAGTCGGGTTGGTGTCCCGACTTGCGCTGCGTAGGAAGCCCAAGAATATGTGTGGGAAATCTCAGCCATCTGGCTTTTGCAGTTTCCGAGATCTCAGCGTTCATACAGGGAGACAGACGGACAGACAGACAGACGGATATGGCTAAATCGACTCGGCTAGTGACCCTGATCCAGAATATATACATTATGGGGTCGGAAGCCCTTCCTTCTACTCTACGAGTAACGGGTATTACAACTGGTGTTTCCCTTTATTTTAGCCGTTACTAGTATACAAAATAACAGCATTGAAAAAAATGCTTTAAAGAGAACAAAACATTTTTAACAAAGGGGAGAATTTAAAATTGACAAATATTTCACGGCTACTTTGATATTTATACCCGTTACTCGTAGAGTAAAAGGGTATATTGTATTCGTGCAAGAGTATGTAACAGGGAGAAGGAAGCGTTTCCGACCCTATAAAGTATATATATTCTTGATCAGGTTCACTTGCCGAGTCGATATAGCCATGTCCGTCTGTCCGTCCGTGACGCTTGGCTGAAACAAACTTGCGCTGCGTTGAAAGCCCAAGAATATGGGTGGGTAATCCCAACTTTCTAACTTTTGTAGTTTCCGAGATCTTAGTGTTCATACAGAAAGACGGACAGACAGACGGACAGACACACGGACAGACAGACGTACAGACAGACGGACAGACAGACGGACATGGCTAGATCGACTCGGCTAGTGATCCTGATCAAGAATATATAGACCTTATAGGGTCGGAAATGCTAAAAAGCAAGCGTGAGGAAGCTATGGAAAGATGTCAAGATAGTGGCGAAAAAAAGCAGCAAAAAAAGGCGGCAGTTGGAAAAAAAGATGTAAAAACTAAGAGGAAAAACAACAGCAGAATTTGATTTATGTATTTCAATTGAAGTGTATTCTAATATTGGAATAAAACCAAGTCGAGGAAAACACCTCGCCTCTCTCTCGCTCTCAGAGAACTGAGGTATTCTATATAAGCTTCGGCTGCCGAATTAACTTCCTTTCTTTATCTCAGTAAAACAATATAGAATACATAACTTAATTTTTTCATTTGTTCTTTTTTGTAGGATGGAAAAATATCTAATCAAGAGTTCAAAGATGCAGTAAAAAAAACATGTGTTGGCAAAAAATATGAGGAGTTTCCACAGGTAAGAATAAATCTTTTAACGTCTACACTTTGTAACATCAAAAATTTTCCTCGACGGATGCGATACACAAAAGGTTCCCCTATGCAAGGGTTCTTAAGAAAAGTAAAGTAGGGGAGTGTAGGGTAATTTGACGAGTAGGGTAATGACGAACTCGTCGAATCTCACATATGACGTCACGATAAAAATTCCAAATAAATGTAGTCGTCTCCTCTCATCGTGTCGACAATGTTTTTACAGTAATATTATTAAGAAGTCCCGTAATTTGTTTGTGTGGTAATTTTTTCTAAAAAGGTGGTGCACAAACTAGCAAACCTATTCAATTTATTTGTGTTTCAGCAGTGCCAGAGCGAAGATGAGTGAAAAATAAAATCAGATAAATATATGGTCGTACAAATGAGATCTTAATCAACAGTTTTTGGTACTTGGCGTTTTTTTTGTTTGCGCCGTTTGAGAGTGACACCGTTTTTGCTTTAAGTGTACCTTGTAGGGTATCGTGACGAACCTTTTATATTGTATGGTGACAAATGTTTTTTATTCACAAATTTTAATTGGTATTGTTTATTTTGTGTAAAAAACTCTAATATTACCTGATAACATTAAATGCTGCAGTTTTATTGTAGTTTTGTATTGATTTTAGTCGTGCCGTCAGTTGGATAGGATGTCTCACGCCAAAAGCTGTGGGATCTAACTCCTATGGATTTTCGAATCGTACTTTTACAAAAATATGCTCAGTAGATGTGAGCAACTTTCTGCTTTTACACTTTTAAAAATATTTATTTTTGGTAAAGTTACATTAAACAAGAAAGGAAGCTAGCTTCGGCCAGCCGAAGCTTATATACCCTTGCAGATAATTAATAATAATCGCAAAAATTTTAATTTTCCTATTTCTTCTCATTAATTTTTCGTTCGTTTCAATGGCAGCTATATGATATAGTAGTTCGATTTTGATAAAATTATAATCGAAATTCGAAAATATTTGAAAAGAGTTATATCCTAGAGTAGAAGAGAATACAATAAAAACCAACGAAGCAACAAGAAAGGAAGCTAGCTTCGGCCAGCCGAAGCTTATATACCCTTGCAGATCATTCCTATTAATTAACAAATCGCAAAAATGTTCAATTTTCTAATATTTCTCATTAATTTTCCGATCGTTCCTATGGCAGCTATATGATATAGTCGTCCGATTTTGATCAAATTAAAATTGAAATTCGAAAATATTTAAAAAGAGTCATATCCTAGAGTAGAAGATAATACAATAAAAACCAAAGAAGCTAGAATTTATTTCCTATTACTTTTCCATTAATTTTCCGATCGTTCCTATGGCAGCTATATGATATAGTCGTCCGATTTTGATTAAATTAAAATTGAAATTCGGAAATATTTAAAAAGTGTCATATCCTAGAGTAGAAGATAATACAATAAAATCCAAAGAAGCTAGAATTTATTTCCTATTACTTTTCCATTAATTTTCCGATCGTTCCTATGGCAGCTATATGATATAGTAGTCCGATTTTTTAAATAATTAATTCGAAATTCAGATATATTTAAAAAATAACATCCCCAAAAGTAGAAGGTAATATTTCAAAAAACACCGAAGCTAGAATTTTTTAAAGTTTTTTTTTTCCGATTGTTCCTATGGGAGCTATAAGATATAGTTGTCCGATCCGGTCGGCTCCGACATATATACTACCTGCAATAGAAAGAAGACTTTTGGGAAAGTTTCATCCTGATAGCTCAAAAACTGAGAGACTAGTTTGCGTAGAAACAGACAGACGGACAGACAGACGGACGGACAGACGGACGGACAGACGGACAGACGGACAGACGGACAGACGGACAGACGGACATGGCTAGATCGACTCGTCTTGTGATGCTGATCAAGAATATATATACTTTATGGGGTCGGAAACGTCTCCTTCACTGCGTTGCAAACTTCTGACTGAAATCATAATACCCTCTGCAAGGGTATAATAATTAAATTCCTATTATATTCCCATTAATTTTCCGATCGTTCCTATGGCAGCTATATGATATAGTCTTTTGATTTTGAAAAAATTTTATTCGAAATTCAGAATTAGATAAAAAATGAAATTTCCAAAAGTAGGAAGTTATAGGTTCAAAAACACCCAAGATATAATTTTTTTTACATTTTTTTTCCCAATTGTTCCTATGAGAGCTATATGATATAGTTGTCCGATCCGGCTCGTTTCGACTTATATACTACCTGCAATAGAAAGAAGACTTTTGGGAAAGTTTTATCCCGATAGCTTGAAAACTGAGACACTAGTTTGCGTAGAAACGGACGGACCATCATCTGCAACGATAGCCGACTCTATCTAGTCATGCCAGTTTTAAATCTATCGCGATAAAACTTTTCCAAAGATATTCTTTCAATAGCAGGTAGGTTATATGTCGGAACGAGCCGGATCGGATCACTATATTTTATGGTCCGAAAATATGAAAAACATTGTAACTTTGTTGGAAGTAGGCGTTATTTGAACTGCAACGGTATGTAAACTTCGGCTTGCCGAAGCTAACTTCCTTTATTGTTATTTTTCAATGGTAATGTGGTAATAATTTATAATTACTAATATACAAAGTGTATTTTAAACAAGAGAGAACGCTTTAGTCAGGTTAGTGTCCCGACTATCTAATTTCCGTAACTCAGCTAGAGGGAGTGCGAGGGAGATGGATATATAACATTTTTTTGATTGCGCATAACTTTTTAATGAATGGTCCGATTTAAAAAATGTCTTCTACATTTCGATAGGTGTAAATATACACAACAAAATTCATTTATACTTCTCGGAAATCTTTAAAGGTGTGGGCGCCAGACACATTTTAAAATCGTTAGTGGGCGATTGTGGGCGTTAGAGGGGGCGCACAGTGGAAGATTTTGCCAATCTAGGGGGACTTAAATCAGTAGGAGTCGTATTTCTTAAGATATTGTCTTTAAATTTCAAGTGAATATTCTAGTAAGCCTAAAGATTATGTTAAACATAAAAAAATGGGCGTGGCACTTTTGGGGTCGTAAAAATCTGAAAGAAACTGTTTTTAAGATAATTTAAGATAAGAGCACCAATAAAAATATTAGAAAAATTTTTCGAAATTTTTAACTATTTTCGTTTTTTTTATTATAAGTTTTGCCAACTTAATAAATTTGGTTTTTAATTTTTGGAGACAATTTTTTTTTTTGAAAATGTTGGATTTTGATTATATGCTAATGTTTTTAGCTGTAACTTCGATGTTATAAGCTACACAGCTGCAAATAAAGTTTTATATTTAAGATAAGAAATAACAACACCAACAAAATTTTGGTTTATATTTTTAAGATTTTTTTTTTAATGGTAACAATTCAAACTTCAAAATTTTACTAGCTAGTCCGATTCCGAATTCGAGTCACAGCTGTCGTCAGTGTATCCATCTTTTGATAAAAGTTGGGACACATCTCCTGGAAGCTCTAAGTGTACAGTTTTTGGTGATGCCCGCAAACTTCCTATAAATGGTTCGGATGATATCAGTAACCTGTGCATGAGATCAGTATTTGTGTGTACGAGCTCATAACACGAATACACGAATACAATTTTTTACTGTCTATCATAAGGGCAAGTGCTTGATCTGATGAAAGTCGTTTTGAAGTAATTAAATAATTAAGGTTCCTTAATTATAGTCCCCGGGAGCCTTTGATAATTCATTAATTAATTTAGCTGAATCCCGTTTTCCTTCCGCCCGCAAATTCTGTTCTGCGGCTGATAGCAATTGATCCTCATCTATCGTTGACTACAATTCTTGGCTTTTCCTTTTATGTGTTTTGGGACAAGACTCAGAAAAGGCTTTTTGTGCCCTCCCTCTTGTACTTAAGGTGGAAGCAATGACATCAATGCGATAACACCAGTTTACAAAAAAAAATCGATGAAATATACTATGAATGAAACCAACCTGATTAAGAAAATGGCACTTAAAATATTTTTTATGGATAAAATTTTTTTTAAAGTGTAAAAAACGTTTTTGACACTTTCTTAATTTTTAACTTGAGTTGTGGTTAACCGATTTCAATAGAATAGAATGTCCTCCAACTTTCTTATAGACTGCATTGAGTTCCATTCATTAGTTTAGAAGCTACATTTCGTCAAAGCCATTATAATGAAGCCAACTTGCATTATAAGCAAGACACCTGGCTTTATCTCTCCTAGATTTCTCAAATCTGTTTTGAAACTCGAAAGACAGTTTACTCATGTGTAGTTTCAATTTGGAGTGGTCAATGTCATAGCCAAACAGCATCACAGCGTGCTTTACAAGAGCGTCTCGCTGAGCGGTTTTTATGTTTTTCGACCAAACCATTCAATATGACGTAAAGCCAACTTGCATTATGACAAAATACCTGGCTTTACCTCTCCTAGATTTCTGAAATCTTTTTTAAACTCGAAAGACAGTTTACTCAAACACCATCACTGCGTGCTTTACAAGAGCGTCCAGCTGAGCGGTTTTTATGTTTTTCGACCAAACCTCGCAAAATGCAGCACGGCTTATTTTACTTATTTCTAAATAGAAGGTCTTTGGGCAAAATATGGGCAAGATTTTATTTTAGATTCTGAATCAGAATGAATGCCTGTAAATTCTGGTTGGATAGAATACGATAGAATAATATAATTTTTTTTTTCACCAAAAAACAGAAACATGAAAAATACACTTACTTTATGGCACTTTTTTCAAAAAAAAGAAATTAAAAATTTTTTTGTTCAAAAAAATGTTGTTGTTTTATGAAAGTGGATTAAAAATTGAGAAAGACTGACGGACAGACCGACGGACAGACCGACGGACAGACCGACGGACAGGCGGACATGGCTATATCGACTCGGCTAGTCGGCTGATCAAGGATATATATACTTTATAGGGTCGGAAACGCTTCCTACTCCCTGTTACATACTTTTGCACGAATACAATATACCCTTTTACTCTACGAGTAACGGGTATAAAAACACAAAGTCGTCAGATGTTCGTCAGACGGACATGGATAGATAGACTCGTCTTGTGATGCTGATCAAGAACATATGTATGTGGGGTTGTTTTTCCTATTTAAATAAGAAGTCACACTATTCGTTGGTATATTATAATAAGCTGATAGTTTTTATACCCTTGCAGAGGATATTACAATTTAAGTCAAAAGTTTGCAACGCAGTGAAGGAGACGTTTCTGACAACATAAACTACATTTCTACATTTCGATTTGTATTGATAAACACAATAAAACTGAATTTTTACTTCTTCGAAATCTTTAAAAATGTGGGCGCCAGACACAATTAAAAATCGTTTGTATGCGTTAGAGGGAGCGTGGCGCTCGGCTGAAATAAACTTGCGCTGCGTAGAAAACCCAAAAATATGTGTTGGTAATCTTAACTTTCTAGCTTTTGTAGTTTCCGAGATCTCCCTGTTACATACTTTTGCACGAATACAATATGGGCAATTCTCTGCTGTCGCACGTGACGTTGGTATGCTTTGTAGGTGAATAAAACATCTTTCAGGACTTCTTTTCTTTTGGCACTAGGCTCAAAATCTTGATTAGCACCAAAATATGTGCTAGGGCTGACTTTGGTCCATTTTCGTTTTTAAGATATATAAAAAAACCCAAGACTTACGCAAAATAGAAGTGACTTTTTTGACTTCCTGCTTAACTTTTATAGTGTTCCTTGTTCTTTCTTCTTTAAAATGTATTGTGTTTGGTTACAAAATATTTAGTGGTTATTTTTTTATTGGCATTGAAGTGCCTGTCACACGCTACATGTCGCACGCGACAGTTTTTTCCATCATTTTCTTAGGTGGTTTTTCTGTAACCTTAACGTCAAAGAAACCGTTTAAGAGCCACTTTAAGAAATACCACAAAATGGCTTTTATGTCCGTGTAAGAGGTATTGTCCTGGAAAATTATCCAAGGATAGTCAAATTACTTAGCTTAGTTGAGGATCCATCTAACTAGAATCAAATATCAGTGCAAAATCATATAGAAATATGTTTTTATCAAGTTTCAAGCTTTTTGGCTTGGTTGACATCCCCAGAGAATTGCCCATTCTAGTTGATCTTTGAAAAGTTTCAGCTGCGTCTGTTTGCGATTTTAGCTGTGTAGTTTCATATGTGGTATTTGGGTGCATCCCTGGTAAGACCTTTCTTCAGGAAATCAATTACTGTGTTGTTATATTTTAAGAAATATAAGTTTTATTTTATTTTCTTAAATGTTTGGACTAAAAATCCTTAAAGCATTCGAGACGAAAAAGTATTGTTGCGCAGTATTTCTAGATGTCAAGCAAGCCTTCGCTCGAGTCTGGCACTGTGGCTTGCTCTATAACCTGACTGCCACCTTCCAATTTTGGCCAAAAATCTGTAGTTTTGTACTCATTTGCTAAAAAAAAACTTCAAAATCAAAAAATTAATTTATTTTAGGAAACAAGTAAGACATACGAGCTATATTTTATTTTTATACCCGTTACTCGTAGAGTAAAAGGGTATATATATTCTTGATCAGGGTCACTAGCCAAGTCGATCTAGCCATGTCCGTCTGTCCGTCTGTCCGTCTGTATGAACGCTGAGATCTCAGAAACTACAAAAGCTAGAAGGTTGAGATTTCCCACACATATTCTTTGGCTTCCTACGCAGCGCAAGTTTATTTCAGCCGAGCGCCACGCCCCCTCTAACGCCCAAAATCGCCCACTAACGATTTTAAAATGGGTCCTGCGACCACATCTTTAAAGACTTCCGAGAAGTATAAGTGTAATTTTGTTGTGTATATTTATACCTATCGAAATGTAGAAGACATTTTTCAAATCGGACCATTCATTAAAAAGTTATACGCATTCAAAATTGTTAATATATATCTATCTCCCTCGCACTCCCTTTAGCTGAGTGACGGGTATTAGATAGTCGGGACACCAACCCGACTATAGCGTTCTCTCTTGTTTATTTGTTGAAAATAATCACATCTAAAAGTTTTGTTGATTTCAAAATTTTTTTTTAATTTTCATCAACATTTGTTGAATTTATATACCCTTGCAGAGGGTATTATGATTTCAGTCAGAAGTTTGCAACGCAGTGAAGGAGACGTTTCCGACCCCATAAAGTATATATATTCTTGATCAGCATCACTAGACGAGTCGATCTAGCCATGTCCGTCTGTCCGTCCGTCTGTCCGTCCGTTTCTACGCAAACTAGTCTCTCAGTTTTGAAGCTATCGCGATGAAACTTTCCCAAAACTTTCTTCTTTTTACTGCAGGTAGTATATAAGTCGGAACCAACCGGATCGGATAACTATATCTTATAGCTCCCATAGGAAGGAAACGTTAAAAAAATTCTAGCTTCGGTGTTTTTTGAAATAAAACCTTCTACTCTTGGAAATATTATTTTTTAAATATTTTAGAATTTTGAATAAAATATTTTAAAAATCGGACGACTATATCATATAGCTGCCATAGGAACGATCGGAAAATTAATGGGAATGTTACACAGAAATAAATTTTTGGTTTTTATGGTATTCTCTTCTACTTTAGAACATGACTCTTTTTAAATATTTCCGAATTTCAATTTTCATTTTATCAAAATCGGACGACTATATCATATAGCTGCCATAGGAACGATCGAAAAATTAATGGGAAATTAATTGGAAACAAATTATAGCTCCGTTGGTTTTTATTGTATACTCTTATACTGTAGGATATGATTTTTTTTAATATTTCAGAGTTTTGAATTAAACTTAACAAAAATCGGACGACTATATTATACAGCTGCAATAGGGAAGGATAGAAAAAATAATATTAAAATAATACGAAATTTAAAATTTTTGTGATTTGTATGTTAATAGGAACGATCTGCAAGGGTATATAAGCTTCGGCTGGCCGAAGCTAGCTTTCTTTCTTGTTTACTTTAAAACAAGAGAGAACGCTATAGTCGAGTTCCTCGACTATTAAATACCCGTTACTCAGCTAAACAACTTTAATATAAATATGCCTTCTTGTATGTTTTTCGCGCTCCCCATTTCAAATAATTTACATTTTGCATTCACATATTCCAAATTAGAGTGACTATCTTTTTTTAGCACCAGCAGGAGTGTTGAGCACGCGGCGAAGCGCCATCTATGGCACGGAATTGGTACTATTTATACACAAAACTGTGGGCGGCACGGCTTTTTGCGGTTTGTAGGCGTTAGAGGGGGCGTGGCACCTTAATAAAATAAACTTGCGCTGCGTAGGAAGCCCAAGAATATGTGTAGGAAACCTTCTATCTTTTGTAGTTTTCGAGATCTCAGCGTTCATCCAGACAGACAGACAGACGGACAGACGGACATGGCTAGATCGACTCGGCTAGTGATCCTGATCAAGAATATATATACTTTATATGGTCGAAAACGCCTCCTTCTAGCTGTTACATAATTTTGCACGAATACAATATACCCTTTTACTCTACGAGTAACGGGTATAAATACGATAAAATAAAACTACTTGCCCAAATTCTTTGAAACTTTGGCATAAATTACACTACGCAGCATCAAAAATTTACCTCAATGGCTGCTATATTTTTGGATTCGTTACGAATTCCCAAGTTAGACTGCGTTTTCCAAAAAGTTCCCCGACGCAAGGATTCTTAGCAAAAGGACCTCAAAGTTCGAAAAATGCTGAAATTGGCCAACTTTGCGGAGCTCTCAGAGGCAAATGGATGCATGGTTTGATTACACTCTCCAATAAATATTTCTTATGCATATCGAAAAAAAATTAGGTGCAAGGATCCAACGTGCGGCTTCCCTTTTCTGACCAACTTGAAATGCATACCCAATAGGTTAACTCGGAGTTATCGAAATTATTTGTAGGGCGCTTGTCGTTAACATTTTCCATTTTTAAATTTCCCACTTCAATTTAAAATTCCCGCCAGTTTTTGAAGTTGCCGCCAGGAATTAAAATGGCAGAGCTAAATTCAAATAATTTCTGCCTTTACAACACTGAAAAGACGTGTTCGATAAATCCTTTTTGAGCAACTCTGGTCCCACACTTTTTCGATAAACAGGCCTGGCTGCCTGATGCATATCGATTATTCGGTCTTTCCGTTTTGAACCTTGGCCGTGTGAAGATCGTTCTCTCCTGAGCGTATTTTATTTAAACCCAGAGATCTACCCAAACCAAATCGTGGAAAATATCAGACATCCTCAGCCTTTTATAAGGTTTTCTTTTACCAATGGGTTCCTGTTGATTAAAGGAAGTAAGTTTTACTATTATTTCGTGGAAAACCCCCACTTATAAAGTAATGCGGTTTATAGGAAAATTCTTGGAAGTCGAGTTTACTCCTTCACGTGGCTGACGGCCCGAGGAAGTTTTCCTCCCAGATTTTCATCTGCATCTTGGAAAATTGAAGTCGAGTTTACTCCTTCACGTGGCTTACGGCCCAGGAAAATTTTCCTCCCAGATTTTCATCTGCATCGTGGAAAATTGAAGTCGAGTTTACTCCTTCTACCACCAACGCCACAGGATTGTCAAGATTTTCATCAGCTCTCCACATTCATCATAGAGCATCAAGAAAGTGAACAAATCTAATCAAGAAAACTGTGAAAATTTCAACCAGCGTTGCCACCTAGCGTCCACGCGGAAAATTCTTGTGAATTCTGGTCCAAACAATTCCGTACAAATTCATGCACGTCAGTGCCAACAACATAGTGCACCCTGTGTCTCACATACCTACATAGTGCAGCCCTCTGCTGAAAGCGCGCAAGTGGGCAGGCCCAAGCCTGCAACACCCGTTTTGTGATCCAGTCTAGTACACCAATACAATTTAAATTCTAATCAGTTACATTTTTATCAACTAAATTCCTATTCGTAATTTAACTTACATTTCTTTATCGCTAAATTAATTAAACCATAAATATCAAATAAGCAGTTAACGTAAATTACCTTAAATCCTAGTGTAATCAAAGAATTCGTTATGCAGTAAGCAAATCTCGTCATGAGAGCAAGTGATTAAGCCCCTGAAAGTGTTTTTTTCTGATTTATCTTTACATACAGTCAATTGAAATGCAGTTTTCAAATTTATAAACAAAATTACAGCCAATAATGCAACATATTGAAAGCGCTTTCAACGTTGGATATTATGGGTAAGTGATCGGCTCCGGTCGTAATGCTACATTTTTGATTGACTGTATACAATAATATCCCAATGATTTTGATATTTTAAAACAAATCCCCCCATGACTAAAATACTTGTTCAGTGAACTCAATTACATTTAATATTTTCGAAATCAATTTAAATTAAATTTTCTTGCTTTGATTTAAATATACTAATTTAATATGAGCTTAGCATAAACTTTATATGAACCCTAACTTTGTAACTTTAATGATCACCTTTGTTAGAATTACTTTTCTTGTATTAAACCTATTATAAACATGAATTGCTAAATTTTTTCTAATGGAAGCTTGCAGCGATGATAATGATTAGGAGTTAGGCGTGTGTCGAAGGGATCACCAACCTGTGTCAGGTTATGCGGCTGTGGTGATCATGGTAGGGTGGGCAATGTCAGCGGCAAATAACATCTTCGCTGCTGACACCGACACACACACATCAGCTGCTGCCATTCCATCTAGGCAGCACCCTTCTTTTCAGGTATTCCCTCCCTCTTTACCCCAATCTTAGTTCTGTCCCCCTACAATTAACCTCAAAGTCAGTTCGCACGCGAATTTAAATAGGATGTTTTATATACATATGCGAGCAAGTAGCACTGTGGATCAAATCGGAAACTCACTCCCTTTACCGACGAAACAAGAGCCGGAACCAGCGCGTGCACCACTTGAAGCTACACCCACCATCTTTCGTTGCTGTTAGAATCATTCGTGATATGCTACAGTATTATATTATATATAATAATCTTATTTTGGCGCCCAACGTATGGGGCTAAACCGGCATAGCCCGATTACAAATATTTTGTAAAGGTAGTCACTTCCATCTGACTAGGTTTCTATTTCTGACTTTGAAGTTTTTATTGTTTTTCATTTTCCCTTTTTTTAGTTTAGCTGTTTAGTTCCGTGGATACAATAATTTATTTATTGCCTAGACTAGCAGTTGAACATAATTTTTTTGTTGGTGTATCTGGATGTGTTATAATTAATTTTATGACTCCGAAATCTAGCTTAAAAATCATCGTGTGCAGGCAAATTGTGATTAGGAAGCGTTGTTTATTGGTTTTTACGTGGATTTAATTGCTACGGCCATCCCGTCTACTGACACTTATTTAGCTTGCATACCCTACAGGTTTATTTTATTGTGATCGTGAGTGGCAGAAAGTTGAATTGTTGCCGTTTGCCTTTTTGGCTTTGGCTGTGCTTCGTGTCCATTAAAGTAAATTTTTTTTTCCTTTTCGTTTGAGGATTTTAATATTTTCATTGACGTTGCGATCGTGAGTTTCAGGAAGATGTTGTCTTTTGCCTTCTTCGACTGAACTTCGTGTCCGCGTATGATTGCTTAATTTACTCAACTATCTATACTTTGAAGGCGACATTCGAAGAGTTGATACTGGATACAGGATTGTGGACAAGTGCTACACCTGCCGATCAACAAACTTCGTTCGTTCAAATTCCCTTTACTCTTTCTATTATTCAACAACTATACTATGAATAAGATCGTCGAAAATTGAACCTGGATGTAGGCTGTGGACAATTTCTACGCCTTCCGATCAACGGATTATGATCGAATTCCCTAACCTTTTCTTTTCTACTTTTCAAATCCCTTGTAATACCTGGCTGATGTTTGACTCTAAACTATTTGAATTGCTTGCATGGCTTCCAAACTTTTATGATTGATTACCTTTTTTATATCCACATTTTCATTCAATTTCTTCCATTTATAATATTTAATACTTTTTTTTTTTTTGAATAGGCTTAAATAATTTTTCTATAATTACATTTAGAATTTCGGTGTTGAAATGCCAGTACCGCGCACTGACGATCTTCATTGTCACTGTTGTTCTGATATTATTCAGTCGGAGTCTGAACTTTATTTAACAAATTGTGGACACAGTTTCCATCAAAAGTGTCTAAACAAACCAGGAAGGACCTTGTGCCCTGTGTGCAAAGAGTCCTTGACTCTTTTGACTGGTATTCCATCCGATAGTTCTGGTGCATCTACTTCAAAAGGAGTAGGTAAAACCCCCGTTCCCCCCATATCGGTTTTGACCCGATCACAAACCAAGCGACTGGAGGATACAAGTCTAAACATGGTAAATCCTGGGGATAACACAGCTCCACTGCCACAGCCAGAGCAGCTAAGCATGGCTGACTCCATTAAGAAGGCTATAGCGGAAGCAATGGCTGCAGCCATGTCAGAGCAGTCAGTCATTTTAGCTAGGTCTATGAAAGATCAAACTGATAAGCTAACACAGGCTATCACAACAGGGCTTAACATCAATTCGAACAGTCCACAACATTCTGTACAGTTGCAGAATAATTTTGATAATTCAGGACTACCACTTGACAATAATTCCGTAGGTCGGCAGTCTGGTAGTTCCGAAAATGGTCAGAGATCGCAAATCATGTTGTCAGAACTAAGACCGGACAAGATATCACAAACAATAGCCAACTGGAAACTAAAGTTTTCTGGAAAGGGTTCATTGTCTATAGACGATTTCCTGTACCGTGTTGAGGCTGTTGCATTGCAAACCTTGAATGGTGACTTAGACTTACTAGCTGGCTTTGCTAGTAATTTATTTGAGGGAACAGCAAGCGAGTGGTATTGGCGTTACCACAAGAAGGTACGTTGCGTTAAGTGGCAACCCCTATGCATGGCTCTTAAGGCTCAGTTTAAAGATTCGAGGACTGATCGGGATATACGATCAGAAATTGAGCAACGCAAACAGCGTTCTAGTGAGTCCTTCGATGACTTTTATGGTGTCATCGCCGCATTAGCGGATAAACTAACAGAACCATTGTCTGATACAGCCTTGGTCGAAATTCTCAGAACTAACCTTCTTCCAGACATACAGCATGAAATTCTATACGAGTCAACAAGTACAGTTGTTCAATTAAGAGCACTGGTTCTCAAGCGTGAAATCTTTATGAAAACTCTTCCTAAGTCCCAACCTTACTTTTCTCGCCCTGCTCCTCGAAAAGTAGTTTGCGCGGTCGATCCTCAGATTGAAGAAGACGATTATGACAATGAGGAGTTCGAGGACGAGTTTGAAGTGTCAGCTTTAGATTTCCCTTGTTGGAATTGCGGAGTTAAAGGACATCGCTACCAAGAGTGTATTGCAGAAAGAAAAGTCTTTTGTTATGGGTGTGGAAAAGCCAACACTTACAAGCCAAGTTGCAGTACTTGCCTGGCGAAGCCTGCAAAAAACTACTTGGCTCGTGTACAGCCGAAAAGTACACGCCGACCGAGGTCGTCTCAAGAAGACACCTCCAACTAGGATCCACCCCTGATATCCCAAACAACTATAAACCAGACTTGACTTACACACCGGATTTACCAATTAAAAAACACTATGAGACCCCGAAACTAACACTATTTCGTTCTCAAATTCGTCGAAAATCGTTTCGGAAACAGATCAGAGAAGAAAAGAAAGCCCTTCTATCAGCCATAGTAGGTAAATTAGGAGATTATAGGCCATATGCTAAAGTATCAGTATTGGGAAAGGACGTTATTGGTTTGCTAGATACTGGTGCTTCAGTCAGCTGTGCAGGCGGATCTTTTGCTTCCGAGATTCTGAAAATGGACCAGCCCATTAAACCAATAGTATCCTCGGTCAGAACAGCAGATGGTCAATCTCAACAGATAGTGGGAAGGATAAAAACCAATGTTTGTTATCAGGGAAACGCAAAACCAGTCTCTTTGTATATTGTTCCTTCGCTTTCCGGAGACTTATACTTAGGCATCGATTTCTGGACAAAATTTAATCTTCTACCAACTAATCTGACACCTCAAGAATTCTCTATTGCTGAGATTGAAAACTCTCAGATGAGACCTTTGTCCTTGTCACAGCAGCAACTGTTGACAAATGTCATCCAACTGTTTCCATCTTTTGCGAAAATGGGTCTAGGTAGGACTGCATTAATCTCACATTCCATCGATGTTGCTAACGCCAAACCAATAAAGCAGCGTCACTATGCTGTATCGCCAGCAACTGAGAAGTTAATGTATGATGAACTAGACAGAATGTTAGGTCTTGGCGTAATAGAGGAATCGAATAGCCCATGGTCCTCTCCAGTTGTTCTGGTCAAAAAGCCAGGAAAAGTACGTCTCTGCATCGACAGCAGAAAAGTAAACGAGGTGACAGTTAAAGATGCCTATCCCATGCCTTTAATCGATGGCATATTAGGTAGGCTGCCGAAAGCAGAGTTCATCACGAGCTTGGATTTGAAGGATGCCTTTTGGCAAATCCCGTTGGATCCAAACTCGCGCGACAAGACAGCGTTTGCTGTTCCTGGTAGACCACTTTACCAGTTCACTGTTATGCCTTTTGGTTTAACCAATTCTCCTCTGACTATGTCAAGGTTAATGGACAAACTAATACCTGCTCAACTAAGGAATGAAATATTCATATACCTCGACGATTTGTTGATCGTTTCGGATACTTTCGAGCGTCATTTGGAGGTGTTGAGAATAGTAGCAATCGAGTTAACCAAAGCTAACTTGACAATAAACGTCGAAAAGAGCAAATTTTGTCGAAAAGAGGTGAAATATCTCGGACATATAATCGGTAATGGTACCATAGCAACAGATCCTGAGAAGATTTCAGCCATCAGTAGTTTTCCTGTGCCTCGTTCAGTCAAGCAAGTTCGTCGATTTCTTGGACTTACAGGGTGGTACCATAAGTTCATCCGAAACTATGCTGGATTAGCTGCTCCAATATCAGACACTCTGAAGCAAAAACGAAAGTTTGATTGGACCAACGAAGCTCAAACTGCTTTTGAAAACTTGAAACTGCAAATGAGCTCAGCACCAGTATTACACAGTCCCAATTTTAACATTCCCTTTTCCATCCATTGCGATGCGAGCAGCACTGGCGTAGGAGCTGTGCTGATGCAAACAAACTCTGAGGGCGATGAGGTTCCGATTTCATTCATGTCCCGTAAGCTTAATCAGTGCCAGAGGAAGTACACCGTAACTGAACAGGAATGCCTTGCTGCAGTTTTGGCTATAAAGAAGTTTAGGGCATACATTGAGGGACAGGAATTCACAATCATCACCGACCACGCTTCGCTCAAGTGGTTAATGAGTCAAACTGATCTGAGCTCCCGACTAGCCAGATGGTCCTTAAAGTTACAGGGATTCGATTTTAAGATTGTTCATCGAAAAGGCTCTCAGAACGTTGTTCCTGATGCTTTGTCGCGCACCCATGTAGAGGACCTTTCAGCCCTGTCAGTCGATGGCTTCGTGGATTTAGAATCCGATGCCTTTAAGTCCACTGAGTATACTGCCTTACGTAACAAAGTTCTTTCAAACACACACCAAACTCCTGATTTAAAGGTAGAAGGTGATCTCATTTTTCGTAGGGCAGAGCACTCAGCAGAGGAAAAGGTCGCTGATGAAAACTGCTGGAAGGTATGGTTACCGAAAGAGTTAACGGCCGTTGCTCTTAAGCTGGCTCATGAGGATCCTCTCGCATCTCACTGTGGCATTAACAAGGCTTTAGAAAAGCTTCGTCGATGGTATTTTTGGCCAAACATGGTAGCTGATGTTAAGGCGTATATTAACAGCTGTGAGGTTTGTAAGAGCAGCAAACACCCAAATCATACCCTTAGACCACCCATGGGAAAGACTGTGCCAGCAGATAGGTTCTTTCAAAAGCTATATGTCGACTTTTTAGGTCCATATCCGCGCAGTCGTTCGGGTCATGTTGGTATTTTTGTGGTTTTAGATCATCTGTCTAAGTTTCCTTTTCTTAAACCAGTCAAAAAGTTTACAGCCGAAGCTATAAACCCATTCGTAGAGGAGCTATTTCTTTGTTTTGGCGTACCAGAGACAATAGTCTCAGACAATGGCGTCCAGTTCAAATCGAAGACTTTCAACTCTCTTTTGGATAAGTACAACATCAGTCACAACTATACAGCCTTTTATGCACCCCAAGCTAACGCTTCTGAGAGGGTCAATCGCTCTGTAATCGCGGCCATAAAATCCTACATAGATCCCGATCAAAAGAACTGGGACTCAATGCTAAATCAGATTTGCTGTGCTCTCAGGTCTAGCGTCCACTCTGCTATTCAAACAAGTCCTTATCGTCTTGCCTTCGGCCAAAACATGATCACCAATGGTTCTTCTTACAAGCTCTTACGTACACTGGAAAGGTTGGAAGATCGCACTGTACAGTTCTCGAAAGACGATTCATTCGACCTCATACGAAGTCGAGCTAAGCAAGCAATGCAAGTACAGCATGATAGGAACGAACGTTCATACAATCTGCGCAGTCGAAAAGTCTCTTTTAAGAACGGCCAAGAAATCTATAGACGCAATTTCCAGCAAAGCAACTTCGCTAAAGGTTTTAGTGCAAAACTAGCTCCGGCTTTCATTAAAGCTCGAATACGCAGTAAGCTAGGCAACAGCTATTACAATATAGAGGACTTACAAGGTAGATTTGTTGGAAAGTTCCACGCGAAGGACTTAAAACAGTAAACATGTTGCTACTTCTTCTCCAAGCGCGGATCTCCCTTTGTTGATTTCATCCCCAAAGTGTGATTTTGGTGGGGGGGTATTTGTAGGGCGCTTGTCGTTAACATTTTCCATTTTTAAATTTCCCACTTCAATTTAAAATTCCCGCCAGTTTTTGAAGTTGCCGCCAGGAATTAAAATGGCAGAGCTAAATTCAAATAATTTCTGTCTTTACAACACTGAAAAGACGTGTTCGATAAATCCTTTTTGAGCAACTCTGGTCCCACACTTTTTCGATAAACAGGCCTGGCTGCCTGATGCATATCGATTATTCGGTCTTTCCGTTTTGAACCTTGGCCGTGTGAAGATCGTTCTCTCCTGAGCGTATTTTATTTAAACCCAGAGATCTACCCAAACCAAATCGTGGAAAATATCAGACATCCTCAGCCTTTTATAAGGTTTTCTTTTACCAATGGGTTCCTGTTGATTAAAGGAAGTAAGTTTTACTATTATTTCGTGGAAAACCCCCACTTATAAAGTAATGCGGTTTATAGGAAAATTCTTGGAAGTCGAGTTTACTCCTTCACGTGGCTGACGGCCCGGGGAAGTTTTCCTCCCAGATTTTCATCTGCATCTTGGAAAATTGAAGTCGAGTTTACTCCTTCACGTGGCTTACGGCCCAGGAAAATTTTCCTCCCAGATTTTCATCTGCATCGTGGAAAATTGAAGTCGAGTTTACTCCTTCTACCACCAACGCCACAGGATTGTCAAGATTTTCATCAGCTCTCCACATTCATCATAGAGCATCAAGAAAGTGAACAAATCTAATCAAGAAAACTGTGAAAATTTCAACCAGCGTTGCCACCTAGCGTCCACGCGGAAAATTCTTGTGAATTCTGGTCCAAACAATTCCGTACAAATTCATGCACGTCAGTGCCAACAACATAGTGCACCCTGTGTCTCACATACCTACATAGTGCAGCCCTCTGCTGAAAGCGCGCAAGTGGGCAGGCCCAAGCCTGCAACACCCGTTTTGTGATCCAGTCTAGTACACCAATACAATTTAAATTCTAATCAGTTACATTTTTATCAACTAAATTCCTATTCGTAATTTAACTTACATTTCTTTATCGCTAAATTAATTAAACCATAAATATCAAATAAGCAGTTAACGTAAATTACCTTAAATCCTAGTGTAATCAAAGAATTCGTTATGCAGTAAGCAAATCTCGTCATGAGAGCAAGTGATTAAGCCCCTGAAAGTGTTTTTTTTCTGATTTATCTTTACATACAGTCAATTGAAATGCAGTTTTCAAATTTATAAACAAAATTACAGCCAATAATGCAACATATTGAAAGCGCTTTCAACGTTGGATATTATGGGTAAGTGATCGGCTCCGGTCGTAATGCTACATTTTTGATTGACTGTATACAATAATATCCCAATGATTTTGATATTTTAAAACAAATCCCCCCATGACTAAAATACTTGTTCAGTGAACTCAATTACATTTAATATTTTCGAAATCAATTTAAATTAAATTTTCTTGCTTTGATTTAAATATACTAATTTAATATGAGCTTAGCATAAACTTTATATGAACCCTAACTTTGTAACTTTAATGATCACCTTTGTTAGTATTACTTTTCTTGTATTAAACCTATTATAAACATGAATTGCTAAATTTTTTCTAATGGAAGCTTGCAGCGATGATAATGATTAGGAGTTAGGCGTGTGTCGAAGGGATCACCAACCTGTGTCAGGTTATGCGGCTGTGGTGATCATGGTAGGGTGGGCAATGTCAGCGGCAAATAACATCTTCGCTGCTGACACCGACACACACACATCAGCTGCTGCCATTCCATCTAGGCAGCACCCTTCTTTTCAGGTATTCCCTCCCTCTTTACCCCAATCTTAGTTCTGTCCCCCTACAATTAACCTCAAAGTCAGTTCGCACGCGAATTTAAATAGGATGTTTTATATACATATGCGAGCAAGTAGCACTGTGGATCAAATCGGAAACTCACTCCCTTTACCGACGAAACAAGAGCCGGAACCAGCGCGTGCACCACTTGAAGCTACACCCACCATCTTTCGTTGCTGTTAGAATCATTCGTGATATGCTACAGCTTCTACCACTGCGTCAGTTGTTTTCGTACTTATGTGGTAAACTGGATGTATCTGGTTATCATTCAGCGACTTTTCGAATAGAAATGCTCCAAAATCATCAACCGATGCATCTGTATGCTTCTTCGTGTTGCTAATGAAAAATCTTGAGAACTGGCAGCATATTCAAAGCATCAGTCTCTCTGTCAAAGAAACACAACTTGGCGTCGTTCTTCATCAGATTGGTCAACGGTTTGGCAATGATTGAAACGTTCTTGATAAATTTCCGGAAATATCCAACCAGACCGAGGAAGCTTTGTAGTTTCTTCTGGTTTGTCGGTAATGGAAACTTCGTCACAGCCATAGTCCTTTTGTCCGATCTTTTGGTTATCAATGCTATGGCATAGGACCTTCATTTCCTTTTACAACGCTTGAGATTGACTACCCTCGTCTGCAGCTGGGAATATGATATCGTCGACATAAGGAATCGCAATACCAGATTGGTTCAACTCTCATGAAAAATTGGTATATAGCTGGTACTGGCCATTGTGAGTTGCAAAGAACGTTAACATGTACAAATCTCTGAATACGAGAGCATATTACAGACGGTCCATTTAATCCTTCTGTTGTCAATGCAGAGTCGAGTTGAGTTGTCGCGTTTCTTGATCAAGACGACCGGATGATTCCGTCCTTGGCCCACTGTTCGATTTGATTGTCGATAATACACCGCTCGGAGAATGAGAATCTATCCTTTAAAACAATTTTTCAGTCGCAGCAATAGTTATAAGTTAGCACGCTGAAGTATCATGTATCGCGTCAAGCTGTCAGCGACATTGTCAATGACCCACTTACTGGCATATGCATATTCTGTTGAATCGTAGTTGAGCATGCTCCCATTCTGCTTTATACCTAATCACTTTTTTACCTATAAATACCGTTAAGTTTATTCAATAAAATTAGTACCAGTTTTGCCTCTCAAAAATAAACTTTTACTCATTTGCATCCAACAGAGGCGACAGCTTCAGATCTCATATGCAAGTCTTAGTCCAACTGGTACTTGGTCTAGTTGCGACGACTTTAGGCAGACAGTTTATGTAATGTATGCCAGGCATCTAAGGGCCGTTTTCTCGTGCGCCTGTTAAATTTAAAGGTTGGTTAAAACTCTGATTTTCCATTCGATTCTAAGGTTTAAACCTTACTTATTATTACATTATTACTGAACGCAAAAAATAGAAATAAAAAATAACAAGAAAGAAAGCTAGCTTCGGCCAGCCGAAGCTTATATACCCTTGCAGATCGTTCCTATTAACTTACAAATCGCAAAAATTTTCAATTTCGTATTATTTTAATATTATTTTTTCTATCCTTCCCTATTGCAGCTATATAATATAGTCGTCCGATTTTTGTTAAGTTTAATTCAAAACTCTGAAATATTAATAAATATCATATCCTACAGTATAAGAGAATACAATAAAAACCAACGGAGCTATAATTTGTTTCCAATTAATTTCCCATTAATTTTTCGATCGTTCCTATGGCAGCTATATGATATAGTCGTCCGATTTTGATAAAATGAAAATTGAAATTCGGAAATATTTAAAAGAGTCATGTTCTAAAGTAAAAGAGAATACAATAAAAACCAAAAAAGCTAACATTTATTTTTTTTGTAACATTCCCATTAATTTTCCGATCGTTCCTATGGCAGCTATATGATATAGTCGTCCGATTTTTAAAATATTTTATTCAAAATTCTAAAATATTTAAAAAATAATAATTCCAAGAGTAGAAGGTTTTATTTCAAAAAACACCGAAGCTAGAATTTTTTTTAACGTTTCCTTCCTATGGGAGTTATAAGATATAGTTATCCGATCCGGTTGGTTCCGACTTATATACTACCTGCAATAGAAAGAAGACTTTTGGGAAAGTTTCATCGCGATAGCTTCAAAACTGAGAGACTAGTTTGCGTAGAAACGGACGGACAGACGGACGGATAGACGGACATGGCTAGATCGACTCGTCTAGTGATGCTGATCAAGAATATATATACTTTATGGGGTTGGAAACGTCTCCTTCACTGCGTTGCAAACTTCTGACTGAAATCATAATACCCTCTGCATTGTTGATTTTTATTTTTTTTGATCAAAAATAAAACTCACTTGGACGGCACGGGTTTTCCATACCGATTTTGGGCTTTCTTTTTACATAGTCCTATGAAACGAATCTGCATTCGTACCACCTCTGACAAAAATAAGCTTGAACTTGGCCTCTGGATCCCGTTAAATGGTAATTTAATTTTAGTCAGTTAAGGAGAGACTTCCAGCCTTTGTTTTTATACCCTTGCAGAGGGTATTATGATATTCTTGATCAGCATCACTAGACGAGTCGATCTAGCCATGTCCGTCTCTCCGTCCGTCTGTCCGTCCGTTTGTCCGTCCGTTTGCCCGTCCGTCTGTCCGTCTGTTTCTACGCAAACTAGTCTCTCAGTTTAAACTTGAAATCGGACGACTATATCATATAGCTGCCATAGGAACGATCGGAAAATTAATGGGAAAGTAATAGGAAATAAATTTTAGCTTCTTTGGTTTTTTAGTGTATTCTCTTCTACTCTAGGATATGATTTCTTTTAGTATTTCCGAATCTGGAATTAAATTTAACAACAATCGGACGACTATATAACGGGTGTTTTTTCCAGAGGTATAGAACTTTAAGTTGCAATAAAACAACGATGGATTATTTGATTAACATGAATTTTGTTTTTATTCGAAAGATAATCATTACATTTTATATATAATTTCTGGCATATGACCGCCACGGCTGGCTTCCAAATGGTCAGGCGTTTGTGGCTTATTCGCATAGACCAATGACTTTACGTAGCCCCACAGAAAGTAGTCTAGCGGTGTTAAATCACAAGATCTTGGAGGCCAATTTACAGGTCCAAAACTTGAAATTAGACGCTCACCAATTCCTGTGCTCGATGGGGGATGGACTCATTCGGGTCTTCCTTTACAGTAGCAATAGCGTCTTCTGCACCGTACGTCGTCTCTGGGGATGCCAGTTATTAATAAGAGTAAACGTGGTGCGAAAACTTTCCATGGTTAATCAAATTAACTGCTCTGATGGACGATTTTGTCGACGATGAAAGGGACGTAGTGCGCGATACGTATTACGCACTGAACTTCCGAAATAAAATTGCACTATTTGCAAGCGTTGTTCAGGCGTGAGTCTATTCATGATGAATTGCCAAACCAAACTGAGAATAAATCACTTGACAGCTGTTAAATCGGTCGCCATCTTGAACAGTGATGCCAACTTAAAGTTCTATACCTCTAAGAAAAACACCCTTTACATAGACAGACAGACACGCTAAAAATTTTAAATGCCATTTAGTTATGTTTATTAATATCTATCGAAATGTAGAAGAATTTTAAAATCGGACAATCAATTAAAAAGGTATGAGCAAAAAATTAAATGGCCACTAGATGGCGCTGAGGACTACGTATCTACATCTCCCTCGCACTCCCTTTAGCTTCCTCTCCTGTTTTATTTAATTCCACCAGTTTAGAAAATAAAATCGGACTCCTCCACACAGACAAACCTTATTTTCCGTTAAAGTACATCTCCCTGATTAAGAAATGGGCACTTTCAATTTTTATATGGTGTCAATTTTTGTTAAGTGTAAAGACGTTTTTGGCTTTTTTCTATTTTTAAATTGAGTTTCCGATCACCCGGTTATCTTACACTCATCCTACGGATAATATAATGTCCTTTAACTTTCTGCTACCCAGCATTGAGTTCCAGTCCATACTTTAGAAGCTACACCTCATCACCAAAATAGGGATAGAAAATAAAAAACGGATAAATACTTTTTTTACACTTAAAATAATGAACACCATACAAAAAATTGTAAGTTCCCATTTCTTAAAGGGCGAGATACATATAAAACTTGAATTTTTGCATGTTTGTTGTGATTTTTTTTAACCAATTAGGGATTGTGCTGGGATTTCGAAACTTGGAATACATTGGCAATATTGTTCTTTTATAATTTTAACCAATTTTAATTTTGTTTTATCTTTTAAAATGGCGGCTGTGGGAAGTTTTTTGTCAGGCTATATTAAAATAAAGTAGGCCAGCTGCGGATCGTTTACAGGTCGCTGTTTTTGGGAAACCAAGAACACCAAACGTTGGCACACAGTTTTTTGTCCATTGTAGGTCCATTTTCTTATAATCCTTTCGGGTGGATGGGATCGAATAAGATCTGTATGGATTCATTAAGGTATATTTTTGCTATAACACAGTTACAGTGGACAGCAGTTCACGTAGTGACGAAGCGCACTAGGAGAGTGTGCGAAGGCGACTACTATTATATAGCCACAGAATTAAAATCTGCTGTGACGGTCCGATCGCACCTTCAATATACAAAAGTTCTGATATCAACATTTGAGACGAAAAATTATTACACTCATCATGAAATACACATTCTAAAATTGTCTCATTGTTGATATCAGAATTTTTGTTTGTTGAAGGTGTGATCGTCACTAGTTGTTTACCTCGTGTAGAAAATCAAAGCCAAAAGTAAATTATTGATAACTAGCAGGGTCTGTAGCCCGCAGCTTCGCCTGCGGAAATTAAAATTGAAAATTAAGCATTGCTTTATCTTTGGTACTTCTTTTAAATTTAAAAAATTCCAAGTTTTTATTCTCTAAACCGAGAAAAGATTTTATCAGAACTTTTTCCCTTGATATCCGTAAATACAGAAATATTTTGTGCTTTGAAAACTACTTAAAAAAACATGTGTTATTTTTAAATATTTTTATAATTATTATGGATTGTTTGCATAAGTTAACAGATGGACAAAACAGAAACAAACAGATTCCTTTTTCGACACAAATCCTTACACTAATTTCATTCAAAACATTAGTATCTTGTTCAAAGATATTGTTTAACAAGAGAGAACGCTTTAGTCGAGTGCCTCGACTATTAGATACCCGTTACTCAGCTAAACAACTTAATAGAAATATGCCTTCTTATATGTTATTCGCCGCTCGATTTTTACTTAGGGATCTCTTTCTAGAAGAGGCTTTATAGAACTTTCAATTCTGCCTAGCACATCTTCTGTCTCTCTCTAGCGCAGGTGAATGCACTTGTGAAAAACGTATACGAGCAAAAAGAGAGAAAATGCGCGCCACATTTCAAATAATTTAAAATTTGCATTAACATATTGTTAATTAGAGTGACCACAGAAAAAAAGGCAGATTTTTTCCAATGCCATTTCCTAGATGGCGCTAGTGTATATTGTATTGCGCCAACTACCGCCAGATATTGGTACTACTGGTCATGAAGGGCGGAAATGTAGGCGCTGGCCAGGTTTAAGCGTTTATTTGGTTTGTGGGCGTTAGAGTAGGCGTGGCAATTTTTTACTTGGCCAATGGATAGGTATTGACGAAGGGAATACATATTAGTTACTAATTTCATAATAGCTTCAAAACTGTGGGCGTTAAAGGGGGCTCGTGGGCGTTAGAGGGGGCTTGGCACCTTTTTGAAACAAACTTGCGCTGTGTAGGAGCTCCAAGAATATTCATGCAAAATGACAATCTTCTAGCTTTTATAGTTTCCGAAATCTCAGCGTTCATACGGACAGACAGACAGACAGACAGACTGACGCACAGACAGACGGACAGACGGACATGGCTAGATCGACTCGGCTAGTGATCCTGATCAAGAATAAATATACTTTATGGGGTCGGAAACGCTTCCTTCTAGCTGTTACATACTTTTGCACGAATACAATATACCCTTTTACCTACATGTAACGGGTATAAATATAGAATGTCATACTGCGTTGAGCATGTAATTAAATTCCCAATCCATTGCCATTAAAGCCTAAAAACATTATTTTAAAAAAAATTTCTTTAATAAAAATAGATAGGATACGAATTTGATTAAATTTACATGTTAAAAATTTTGAACTCTTTTTCAATTTCGGAGAGCTTTGACTATTGCTGTTTCGCTCTTACTTTATCGAAAACAAAACAAAAAACTGCCAAAATATGGATTATCACGCCGCGTTAAGTTCGTAATTCAATTCCAAATCGATTAGAGTTTAACTCTGGAAAAAAAACTTGTATTCTTAAAAAAAATTGCTTAAAGTTTTACATAGCTCTCCAACAACCAATATAATAATTGTGATTAAGATTTAAAAAATTTGAGAGAATATTTTTAATTTAAGTTCGCCTTGAAATGTTACAACCGCTTCAAAATGTGATGGGATGTTTATCCTTCGACAGTTAAAAAAAAATTAATGTCTCCAATTCTTATTTTAAAAAAATGAATGCCAGAGATAGGATAATTTTAAGCTTATTTTTATTTCATCGGTCCCTTAAAACAAATCCTGTTGATATTGGCCTTGCTACCTCGTTCTACAATTTCTATTTCTATTTTCTATTTCTATTTTTTTGTTTTTTAAAGATGCAATTTTTAAACTATTTATTTAAACTATTACAAACCAAATACTCTTGGCGAATTTGCTACCGGGGGGTTTTTGGAAGGTATCCACAGTAGACAACTATTATAAGGGAAACAAATGTGCGGAGCAATGTTTTGCTTTATGTATTTGACTAATTTAAGAAAAGACATCAAGAAAGGCAAGTCCAAATTACTGCATTTTATCATTGATATTTTGTTTCAGTATTTTTGTTTTCACATTAATTTTTCACCTTGATTACAATTATATTAATAATAGGGAAGGCAGGTGGGCGGGGAAGCCGTGAATCAAATTGTTTAAACATTTGAATTTGTTTAAACAATATATGCACGTATAATAAAGAGCAAGAGAATCAATTGGTTTGAATATTTAATGTTCTTTCAATATTATCAATGCGATTCGAATTTTAGTTCACAAAAATCGGTTACAAAATGTCTTATGTAAGTATGTTGTGGAAATGTAAATGAAATAATCTTTTAGCAAAAGGATATCAGTATTATCTTGAATTGGAATTTGAGCGAATCTCAATTCCTTAGTCAGCTCCAATGCACACACACAAACGTACACACGCATATACATATGTATCTAATGGCTGTGTAAAATCCCTGTAGTTCGCCGGGACAGGTCCCGAACTAGCGAAATCGCCATACACCGGGGGCTTGGGACTAACTCCCGTTCATACCACCCGCAATGTAAATTTCTATCCACTTTTACCACGGCATGTCCTAGGCGGTGGTCATATGGCGAAGTTCTGCATTACCTTTCGCCACAAAAGGGACCGATAGGTGGTCCCATATTATACCCCTTTTCGCCACAAAAGGGGCCACCTATCGGACCATCTATCGGACCACCTATCGGTCCCTTTTGTGGCGAAAAGGGGTATTAAATGGGACCACCTATCGGTCCCTTTTGGTATTTTTCAATACCAAAAAAGCTGAATGCTATGAAACTTCCCAAGAAAAAATACTTTTTGTTAAATTAATTTATTGTATTATAAGTAGACAATTTTTCTATTTTTTTAATTTATATTTATTGAACAAATTCCTCTGCTGACACGTTTTTGTTGAGTGCCTCATTGTTGTTATTATTTGATTTGGATTTATTTTTAAAAAATCGTTTCTTTTGCAATTGAATTGCCTTGGGAATCAATATTTCTGCATTACCAGATTCTGAAACAATATCTAAAAAAAATAAGATTTTAGTGTTTTAAAATAAAATGAGAACAGAAACTAACTCCGGCAAGCCAAAGTTTTAATACCCTTACAGCTTTCAGGAATAAAATTGTGACTAGAAAAGCATAAATATAAAATAAGAATAACCAACAGTTAAATGTAGACTTATTTCACGCTTTTGAAACTTGAACCGACAGACAGACGGACATGGTTAAATTGATTTACTTTATAGGTTTGAAAAGGTCTCCTTTACTGCGTAACAAACTTCTGGACTAAATTATAATTCCCTCTGCATGGGTTTAAATACATATTTTTAGATTTTGTTATACAAGCCTGTTTACATCAAACCATGTTTTAAAAGTGAAAAGCAGAAAAAGACAGAAAGAAATAGGATTAAAGACAGATGGCATTCTAAGTAAATAGATTGAAATTGAATCAAGAAACTAAGTGTATTATAAAAAATACAGTTATAAAAATAACCTACCGTGAAGTGCACCATAGAAATGTGTAAAGGAGTTTACGGCTTTTTTTTCCAGAAAGGCCTTTAACATTAAATCCCACAACAAACTCATCCGTGAGAACCCTCCGCAAGTTTTTTAAACCCCCTTCTGGCAGCAACAACGATCTCATGGCTTTAATCTAAAAAGGAAGAAAATTTCACTAAAATATTTATATCAAAGAAAAAAGACTTGCGTAGGAGTCCTTTGCACCACTATTTCTCCTTCTCCTCTTTAACAAATCGACGAATGTGCCTGTTGCTGTTCATGGCTAAATATCACACATTATTAGGTATTTCACTTGCACAACTCATGGTGTTACTCACCTGTTGACGACACCTCAGATCACAACAAAATATAACACTTTAAATGTACAATAAGACAAATTAAATACAATGTTTACAAAATTTGGCGCAAACGTTGGGTTAGTGATGGTAGCGGGGTTTGGTAGTTATGGCAATCCGTTACGATTAATATTGCGACTACCGATATCGTATAATCGATGGCAATAAAAACATTCGCTAATATTATTTTTGTTTAGTTCTATGTATATAAAATTAGGTACTTATATATTTATTTTATATATCTAAGCACCAATAAAATCCGCTTGTTATGGAAGGAAAGAAAACGTTTTGCTACTGAAGCACCGCTATTGTTAAAAATATTGCTGCAGCTAAATTGCTCATTATTAAATATAAATAATATAAAAAGAAATAAAATTCTATCATTTATTATTTTATTTTATCTCATTATTAAGTTTTTATTTTATTATTTTAACTTTTTTTAAATTTGTTTTTTATATAAACAAAATAAAGTTGTATTCGTTATTAAAATCATTATAAACTTGTCAAAAATTTCATTTTATAATTTTTTTAACTCATATAGAAGTGTTCACATAGAAGTGTTCACTCTCCGATAACTCTTTTGCTCTTGTAAAAAATACACACGCCACCTATTGACCCTTAAGGGACCACTGGGTGGTCGATCCCTTTTCTACCCCGAAAGTGCCACCGGCCCCCTTGAGAACTACAGGGATACGCTTTTTTTTTATATATTTATTTTGTGCTTGTGTGTGTACATAGCAGAGCAAATCATTGTTTGTTTTTGTTTTTTACAAATTCAAAGTTTGTCGATAACTCAACATTTGAAAACTAATAAATAGTTTGCTGATCGGTCTTTTGCATTTAAAAAAACAGAAGCAATTTTAAGGAAAATTTCGACTGTAAAATTCAGCTTAATGGGATTTCTGTAAGGTCTACCGATATTTTAAAATTTAACGTTTACTTAAGATTTGCGATATAATCGCCATACACCGGGGGCTTGGGACTAACTCCCGTTCATACCACCCGCAATGTAAATTTCTATCCACTTTTACCACGGCATGTCCTAGGCGGTGGTCATATGGCGAAGTTCTGCATTACCTTTCGCCACAAAAGGGACCGATAGGTGGTCCCATATTATACCCCTTTTCGCCACAAAAGGGGCCACCTATCGGACCATCTATCGGACCACCTATCGGTCCCTTTTGTGGCGAAAAGGGGTATTAAATGGGACCACCTATCGGTCCCTTTTGTGGCGAAAAGGGGTATGAAATGGGGTTGGAGTTTTCAATACCAAAAAAGCTGAATGCTATGAAACTTCCCAAGAAAAAATACTTTTTGTTAAATTAATTTATTGTATTATAAGTAGACAATTTTTCTATTTTTTTAATTTATATTTATTGAACAAATTCCTCTGCTGACACGTTTTTGTTGAGTGCCTCATTGTTGTTATTATTTGATTTGGATTTATTTTTAAAAAATCGTTTCTTTTGCAATTGAATTGCCTTGGGAATCAATATTTCTGCATTACCAGATTCTGAAACAATATCTAAAAAAAAATAAGATTTTAGTGTTTTAAAATAAAATGAGAACAGAAACTAACTCCGGCAAGCCAAAGTTTTAATACCCTTACAGCTTTCAGGAATAAAATTGTGACTAGAAAAGCATAAATATAAAATAAGAATAACCAACAGTTAAATGTAGACTTATTTCACGCTTTTGAAACTTGAACCGACAGACAGACGGACATGGTTAAATTGATTTACTTTATAGGTTTGAAAAGGTCTCCTTTACTGCGTAACAAACTTCTGGACTAAATTATAATTCCCTCTGCATGGGTTTAAATACATATTGTTAGATTTTGTTATACAAGCCTGTTTACATCAAACCATGTTTTAAAAGTGAAAAGCAGAAAAAGACAGAAAGAAATAGGATTAAAGACAGATGGCATTCTAAGTAAATAGATTGAAATTGAATCAAGAAACTAAGTGTATTATAAAAAATACAGTTATAAAAATAACCTACCGTGAAGTGCACCATAGAAATGTGTAAAGGAGTTTACGGCTTTTTTTTCCAGAAAGGCCTTTAACATTAAATCCCACAACAAACTCATCCGTGAGAACCCTCCGCAAGTTTTTTAAACCCCCTTCTGGCAGCAACAACGATCTCATGGCTTTAATCTAAAAAGGAAGAAAATTTCACTAAAATATTTATATCAAAGAAAAAAGACTTGCGTAGGAGTCCTTTGCACCACTATTTCTCCTTCTCCTCTTTAACAAATCGACGAATGTGCCTGTTGCTGTTCATGGCTAAATATCACACATTATTAGGTATTTCACTTGCACAACTCATGGTGTTACTCACCTGTTGACGACACCTCAGATCACAACAAAATATAACACTTTAAATGTACAATAAGACAAATTAAATACAATGTTTACAAAATTTGGCGCAAACGTTGGGTTAGTGATGGTAGCGGGGTTTGGTAGTTATGGCAATCCGTTACGATTAATATTGCGACTACCGATATCGTATAATCGATGGCAATAAAAACATTCGCTAATATTATTTTTGTTTAGTTCTATGTAAATAAAATTAGGTACTTATATATTTATTTTATATATCTAAGCACCAATAAAATCCGCTTGTTATGGAAGGAAAGAAAACGTTTTGCTACTGAAGCACCGCTATTGTTAAAAATATTGCTGCAGCTAAATTGCTCATTATTAAATATAAATAATATAAAAAGAAATAAAATTCTATCATTTATTATTTTATTTTATCTCATTATTAAGTTTTTATTTTATTATTTTAACTTTTTTTAAATTTGTTTTTTATATAAACAAAATAAAGTTGTATTCGTTATTAAAATCATTATAAACTTGTCAAAAATTTCATTTTATAATTTTTTTAACTCATATAGAAGTGTTCACATAGAAGTGTTCACTCTCCGATAACTCTTTTGCTCTTGTAAAAAATACACACGCCACCTATTGACCCTTAAGGGACCACTGGGTGGTCGATCCCTTTTCTACCCCGAAAGTGCCACCGGCCCCCTTGAGAACTACAGGGATACGCTTTTTTTTTATATATTTATTTTGTGCTTGTGTGTGTACATAGCAGAGCAAATCATTGTTTGTTTTTGTTTTTTACAAATTCAAAGTTTGTCGATAACTCAACATTTGAAAACTAATAAATAGTTTGCTGATCGGTCTTTTGCATTTAAAAAAACAGAAGCAATTTTAAGGAAAATTTCGACTGTAAAATTCAGCTTAATGGGATTTCTGTAAGGTCTACCGATATTTTAAAATTTAACGTTTACTTAAGATTTGCGATATAATCGATTTTTTTTTGGCTGTGGTATTTTCATTTTCCCCTAGCGCGGTTACACTTAAATTGCGCCAGCAGAACATACATACAAACATATATGGACGCGTGACGTCACATTAGGTTAGCCAAATTTGAAAATATTGGGGACTTGGTTAAGGATGCTAAATCTCCAAGAAATTTAAATGCAGTTATTTTCGGGTATGCCATAAGATTATGAACATCACATTTTTAAACCATTTTAACAACATTTATAACAGATAAATGGCAAAAGAAAGAATTAAAAAAAAAACAAATCGAATTTTGGGGCACTTTGGGGTCGTTTTTATACCCTTGTAGAGGGTATTATAATTTCAGTCAGATGTTTGCAACGCAGTGAAGGAGACGTTTCCGACCACATAAAGTATATATATTCTTGATCAGCACCAATAGCCGAGTCTATCTAGCCATGTCCGTCTGTCCGTCTGTCCGTCTGTCCGTCTGTCCGTCTGTCCGTTTCTATGCGAACTAGTCTCTCAGTTTTAAAGCTATCGCGATGAAACTTTCCCGAAAGTCTTCTTTCTATTGCAGGTAGTACATATGTCGGAGCGAGCCGGATCGGACCACTATATCTTAAGGCTCCCATAGGAATATTCAAACATATATAAGAAAATTCTTGTTAATTTGTAGGAAGTAGGCGTTTTAATTCTTGACTACTTAAAAACAAAATTCAAAAATAGGAACACTGAATATGGAATCCCTGGAACTGCACAGAGTGAGTATTACTTTATCTGCAAGGGTATATAAGCTTCGGCTGGCCGAAGGTAGCTTCCTTTCTTGTTTTTTTTAGTAATTACTGTGATTTTTCTAGATTTTTAGGTCAATCCGTTCTGGGTGGAATTTGCTACTGACCGTTTTTTAGGGGTCGAATTTTATAGTAGTTTAGATAGAAGATAAGGAAGGCAGGTGGAAGGGGATGCCTTAAATCAAATTGTTTAAACATTTCCATTTGTTTAAAGAATATGAGGCATGTAAGAAAGGGTAAGAGAATCAATTGATTTGAATAATTAGGTTTTTTATATACTTTTAATGCTATTTGCATTTTAGTTCACAAAAATCGGTTACAAAATGTCTTATGTAAGTATGTTGTGGAAATGTAAATGAAATATTCTTTTAGCAAAAGGATATCAGTATTATCTTGAATTTGAATTTGAGCGAATTCCAATTCCTTAGTCAGCTGCAATGCACACACACAAACGTACACACGCATATATGTATCTACCCTGCAGTTCCATTCGGCGCTTTTTTAGCAGTAAATCACTGCTAAAACTTGAGCACTAAGCGCTCAATCAGTAGTGAATTTGTATAAAAAATAGCGCTGATCTTAACATGGGCATGTCCTCAGGGCTCATCACTGCCAGAAACTAGCGCTTTCTTAGCACCTGTTCATCACCATTTTTCAGCGCTTAATTCATCACCTTTTTGGCGCTATTTTAGCGCCGAAATATTTATTTATTTCTTTTCACTTTATTTTGCTATATCATTTTTGGTAAATTATTTTCATACTTTTACATTAAATTAATAGATATTTACCAACTTCGGTGACTTGTAGGGTCTTCGATACGTTTGTCATGGCTTCCGGAGTCTTGGTGAGCTCCGTTTTCGCGGATGGATATTTTTCACACATCTCCGCATCCTCTCCGGATGCAGGCTTCACCTGACCAATGGGATCTGAATTTGGAAAATATATATTTTTATAATATTTATAATATTAGAATATTAGACAAGAACGATAAAAACTTACTTAGAAGTGCAAGAATAACGTCCTTCTGGTATGTAGGACAAAATGATCTCATCTGAAATTATATTGTTTATGCACTTTCTACCATCAGCTTGACCTAAAAATAAAACACATATTCTAAAAATGAGAAGCTATAATAATTTTGACAAGACAAAGTTATAATACCCTTTAAAATTACTTACCTAAAAATGCATTCTTGATTAATAGCACTTTTGTTTGAACTCGAAAACAACTTATCACAGTTAGAACGCAATTGAAAAACGCGGAACAACGGCGCCTGTTTTTCAGAAATAGAAAAATAATACTGAGCGAGAAAAACAACATCTGCAATTTCAATCTCTCTTGTTGTTCTTTTCCCTTTGCCACGATCGCGCTTGCTTAATTTGAGAGAGAGAAATTTGGGAGAGCGTCGTGATTGAGAGAGACGGGTTGGTGAGAGAGTCGCTTCTGCCGAGGCTCTGCCGGCGTCGCATTCGACGCAGTGCTATTAGCGCTCGGTCTGAATTCGGGAACTGCAGGGTAATTATCTGCACGATAAAGTCCAGAAATGGCCCACCACGGGTTCCTAGGACCGTGGCAGGGTACAAAATAGAAACGCTAGACGTGGAGATGGTACAGATGTTTTTCGAGGACCTCTCCACTAGCGGTTCAGCTGAAGAACGGGCAAACCACATCGCAGACTACACCAAGCTAGCCTGTGATGCATCTATGCAGAGAAAGGGAAGAAACCCATCAGGAAGAAGACCTGCATACTGGTGGAACCAATCCATTGTGGAAGCCAGGAAAGACTGCCACAGGGCAAGACCCGCATACCAACGCTCAAGAGGAAGGCCCGAATCTGAGTCACTACAACTAGTTTTCAGGGAAAAAAGAGGAGCCCTGGAAAAAACCATAAAAGAAAGCAAACGCAGGTGCCTTAATAATATATGCGAAGAAATAGACTCCAACCCATGGGGCTTCGCATATAAACTCGTCACAAAACGGCTTCGGGTATTTAGTAGGCCATCGCCGACATGCCCAGTCGCCTTAAAAAGGATAGTGGAAACACTATTCCCAGAGCAAGAGAGTATGGCGCGAACCTCACAGATCGTGAACACTGCGAGCATAAAGCTCACAAGTGCCGAAGAAGTCTTCCGGGTATTGAAGACAATACTGGACGACAAGGCACTGGGACCAGATGGCATCCCGAATAAAGTCCTTAAAATTGCCATAAAGGCAAACACAAAGGAGTATGTTGACATGTATAACGCATGCCTAACAGAAGGTGTGTTCCCTAGTCGCTGGAAACAACAGCGGCTGGTACTCATACCAAAGGGGGACAAGCCGGCGGAGGAGCCTTCTTCATATAAGCCACTCTGCATGCTAGATACGGTGGGTAAAATTCTCGAAAGAATAATCCACTCCCGGCTAGAAGGTGCCCTTGTCGAAACCAACGGCCTCTCAGAGATGCAGTACTGTTTTCGGAGGGGACTATCTACCATCCACGCCGTCGGTAAACTGCGTGAAATCGCAGATAAAGCCATCGAGGGGAAAAGGTGGCTGTACGGCACTAAGCAGTACTGCATAGCGGCAACGCTGGATGTTAAAAACGCATTCAACTCCGCTAGCTGGGACCACACGCTAAATGCATTGAGAAACCTAAATGTTCCAATGTACATACAGAGAGTAATAGTGAGCTACTTCGAAGGCCGCCTGCTCCTGTACGAAACTGATTCCGGGCAATCGACCCACAGGGTGAGCGGGGGAGTCCCACAAGGATCGGTCCTAGGCTTATTGTTATGGAATGCCATGTACGATGGGATCCTTAGGATCACGATGCCCGAAGGGGCACGACTCATTGGCTTTGCCGATGATGTAGCTATAGTAGTTTCTGCAAAGAAACTCCCAGATGCGCAGAGAATCTGCAACGAAGCTGGGAAACGAGCAAGCGCATGGCTCGACGCCAAGGGACTCACCTTGGCAGCGCACAAGACGGAAGCAGTCCTGATAAGTAGCAGGCAGGTAGTAGAGACGGCCACTATCAAAATTGGAGAAGCCACAATTAAATCTCGCCCAAGCCTAAAATACTTGGGTGTCATGATTGACCACCGGCTAACCTTCAAAGATTATATAGCGTACGCTAGTGGCAAGGCAGGTAGGACCGCAGCCGCAATCTCGAGGATTATGGCAAATACTCGGGGACCGAGGCAACCAGGTCGGAGATTACTGGTTAGCGTTGTCACATCGACGCTGATGTACGCTGCTCCCATATGGGCCCGAGCCACTGAAATGGAAAGTTATATGCAAGAAGCCGACTCCGTGCAGAGGCTGTGTGCCCTGCGGGTATGGTGTGCGTTCCGCACGGTATCCCATGATGCGGCGTTGGTAATATTGGGAATCATACCGATCGACCTGCTGGCACTGGAATCAGTGGAGATCCGAGCAGGCAGCACAGGAATCGCACCTGCTGAACCCCTACGGAAAAGGTGCAGAGAACTTACCATTGCGAAGTGGCAAGAGAGATGGGAATGAAGTAGCACAGGACGTTGGACGTATAAGCTTATCCCAGAACTGCAGAGATGGCTGGGAAGGAAGCATGGACATGTGGACTTCTACTTAACGCAACTGTTGACAGGACATGGATGCTTTAAATACTATCTAAATAGGTTTAAGCATGAAAGTTATCCGCACTGTCCACTCTGCGAGTCGGATAACGAAGACGCAGAACACATGTTTTTTGTCTGTCCGAGATTTGAAAATGAACGAAGAGATCTGAGCATGAGGGTTGGGAGGACGCCAGCCGCTTGTAACCTGGTGGATACTTGACTCAGAAGAAAATTGGTCTGCTGTATGCAACATGGCCACAATAGAACTCAAAAAACTGCGCATCGCAGAAAGACTGCGAAATTCCAATAGGATAGAATCCTAGAGGGCCCTAAGGGCACTCCCCCCCGGCGAAGTAATACCGAATGGCAGTACCGCCGGGGAAGCGGGGAGGGGGTGGAGTTTTTACTGGGTTAGAGTCCCAGACTTCGGCAAGCTAGCCCAGCTCCGAGTTGGCTTTCGATGCTTTTCATCACCACTAACAAAAAAAAAAATATATATGTATCTAATGGCTGTGTGTGTAAAATACGCAATTTTTGGATATATTTATTTTGTGCGTGTGTGTGTACATAGCAGAGCAAATCATTGTTTATTTTTGTTTTTTACAAATCCAAAGTTTGTCGATAACTCAACATTTGAAAACTAATAAATAGTTTTCTGATCGGGCTTTTGCATTTTAAAAAACACAAGCAATTTTAAGGAAAATTTCGACTGTAAAATTCAGATTAATGGGATTTCTGTAAGGTCTACCGATATTTTAAAATTTAACGTTTACTTCAAAAAAAGGCGCAAAAGAAAAGATTTGCCATATAATCGATTTGCGGGTATGCCATAAGATTATGAACATCACATTTTTAAACCATTTTAACAACATTTATAACAGAGAAATGGCAAAAGAAAAAATTAAAAAAAAAACAAATCGATTTTTGGGGCACTTTGTGGCCGTTTTTTGTTTTAATCTCTACGTCACACTCTGCGCTTAATTATTTCCGAATTAATTTGATTTTTCTAGATTTTTAGGTCAATCCGTTCTGGGTGGAATTTACTACTGACCAAATTTTATCCCTTCAATTCTATTAGATTAGAGATATTTAAAGCTCGCGAATTTGTCAACGGCAGATATGTACATTAGGGTGAATTTTTTTAAGGTCAACTGAGCTCAGCATCTTAAATGGTAGGTTTCTGTGTCCAATACATTTATGCGAAAACATCATTTTTTTGACGATCATTTTTATTGGCGAACGCAAAAAGGATAGTTAATCTTCAAAATTGTAAAATAGAATCTCTATATTATTATCGAACTAAGTCCTTATTGCTCGGAGACTGTTAATATTCATGAAATAAATTTCCACTTGACTCTTTTATTCGAGTGAAACCAAAAAGTTGACATGTTAAAGAAAGAAAAAAATTATTAAATCTGACAAGAAATGGAATGGGGTAAATTTTTAGTTTTTTATTTAATTTTTAGAGAAACTTAAGGGCCATTGTGCACCGCCTAAACGATGAAAAATTTTTTTTCTGTTTTCGCATAAATGTATTGGACACCTACCATTTAAGATGCTCCTATTTTGACCGCAGCTGTATGTTTTTACGTTTTTTGACTATGTTTTCTGGAATTTATTTCTGCCTTAAAAAAATCCTAAAATTATTCTAAGTATGGGGTTTGAAAGATAAGAAGTGTATCTTTTAAAAAACCTTAACATCGAAAGGCGTTCCGCCTCTGAGAGCTCTGGAAAGTTGGCCAATTTCAGCATTTTTCAAACTTTGAGGTCCTTTTGCTAAGAATCCTTGCGTCGGGGAACTTTTTGGAAAGCGCAGTTTAACTTGGGAATATGTAACGAATCCAAAAATATAACATCCATCGAGGTAAATTTCAAAATCACTAAAAATGCTGCACAGTGTTATTCGTCATTATTGTTATTATACCCTTGCAGAGGGTATTATGATTTCAGTCAGAAATTTGCAACGCAGTGAAGGAGACGTTTCCGACCCCATAAAGTATATATATTCTTGATCAGCATCACAAGACGAGTCGATCTAGCCATGTCCGTCTGTCCGTCTGTCCGTCTGTCCGTCTGTCCGTCTGTCTGTTTCTACGCAAACTAGTCTCTCAGTTTTTGAGCTATCAGGATGAAACTTTCCCAAAAGTCTTCTTTCTATTGCAGGTAGTATATATGTCGGAGCCGACCGGATCGGACAACTATATCTTATAGCTCCCATAGGAACAATCGGAAAAAAAAAACTTTAAAAAATTCTAGCTTCGGTGTTTTTTGAAATATTACCTTCTACTTTTGGGGATGTTATTTTTTAAATATATCTGAATTTCGAATTAATTATTTAAAAAATCGGACTACTATATCATATAGCTGCCATAGGAACGATCGGAAAATTAATGGAAAAGTAATAGGAAATAAATTCTAGCTTCTTTGGATTTTATTGTATTATCTTCTACTCTAGGATATGACACTTTTTAAATATTTCCGAATTTCAATTTTAATTTAATCAAAATCGGACGACTATATCATATAGCTGCCATAGGAACGATCGGAAAATTAATGGAAAAGTAATAGGAAATAAATTCTAGCTTCTTTGGTTTTTATTGTATTATCTTCTACTCTAGGATATGACTCTTTTTAAATATTTTCGAATTTCAATTTTAATTTGATCAAAATCGGGCGACTATATCATATAGCTGCCATAGGAACGATCGGAAAATTAATGAGAAATATTAGAAAATTGAACATTTTTGCGATTTGTTAATTAATAGGAATAATCTGCAAGGGTATATAAGCTTCGGCTGGCCGAAGCTAGCTTCCTTTCTTGTTTTTAAGTTGTAATTGTCTCTTGTAACACCAGTTTACAAAAAAAATCGATGATGATTTCGGGTTTTAGGCGTGTATTTTTAACGAAGCCATTTATGCCAGCATTTTTTCTAACTTTTTCAACTTTGACGAAATGTAGCTTCTAAACTAATGAATGAAACTCAATGCAGTGTATAAAAAAGTTGGAGGGCATTCTATTAGATGAGTCATTTATGGTTTAAATCTGTTAACCACAACTGAAGTTAGAAATTAAAAAAGTGTCAAAAACGTTTTTTACACTTAAAAAAAAATGTTATCCATAAAAAAAATTGTAAGTGCCATTTTCTTAATCAGGAAGACGTACCTTACCAGACAACAAAGGTTTTATTCATGGTATATTTCATCGATTTTATTTTAAACTGGTGTAATTACACTGTGCAGCATTTTTAGTGCTTTTTAAATTTACCTCGATGGATGCTATATATTTGGATTCTTTACGAATTCCCAAGTTAAACTGCGTTTTTCAAAAAGTTTCCCGACGCAAGGATTCTTAGCAAAAGGACCTCAAAGTTCGAAAAATTTTAAAGTTGGCCAACTTTCCAGAGCTCTCAGAGGCAAACGGATGCATTGTTTGATTCGATGTTAAAGTTTTTTTAAAAGATACACTCTTTATCTTTCAAACCCCAAACCTAGAATAATTTTAGGTTTTTTTTTAAGGCAGAAACAAATTCTAGAAAACATAGTCATAAGGGGGTGCATGTCATAACGCCTGGTGTCATAGCGCCCGCGGGCGCTAAAAGGTGTCATAACGCCCTTTAAAAAATACAATTTTGGGATTTTCAACTTTGGCGTCGAATTCCAAAGACATGGGAAATGGTTCACAACGGGGACTATTTTTAAGGAATGTCGTGATGTATTGAGAGTAGATTTCAGCGAAAATAATAAACGTTAGTCCAATTATATAGGCCACATAATTCGAAACGTCGGCAAACATCGGTTTTTTGTATTCTTAGCTATATAACTAGGTAATGGGACATAAGTTTGTATGGGATCTTTACTCAGGCGCACCCAATTATCATGGAAAACTAGAAATAGTTCGTGGAAATTTTTGGCTGTGTACCTTTGTAACTGATTTTAGCACGTCAGCCATTTGGCTGAAGCTCTTCTGAGAACCGGAACTTAACTCCTGAAATGTGGTTTCCCACATAAGAAGCTCATTATACCCGTTACTCTTAGAGTAAAAGGGTATATTGTATTCGTGCAAAAGTATGTAACAGGGAGAAGGAAGCGTTACCGACCCTATAAACTATATATATTCTTGATCAGGGTCACTAGCCGAGTCGATATAGCCATGTACGTCTGTCCGTCCGTCTGTCCGTCCGTCTGTCCGTCCGTCTGTCCGTCCGTCCGTCTGTCCGTCCGTCTGTCCGTCCGTCTGTCCGTCCGTATGAACGCTGAGATCTCGGAAACTACAAAAGCTAGAAGGCTTAGATTTTCCACACATATTCTTGGGCTTCCTACGCAGCGCAAGTTTATTTCAGCCGAGCGCCACGCCCCCTCTAACGCCCAAAATCGCCCACTTACAATTTTAAAATGTGTCTGGCGCCCACACCTTTAAAGATTTCCGAGAAGTATAAATGCAATTTTGTTGTGTATAATTATACCTATCGAAATGTAGAAGACATTTTTCAAATCGGACCATTCAATAAAAAGTTATACGCAATCAAAAAAATGGTATATATCCATCTCCCTCGCACTCCCTTTAGCCGAGTGACGGGTATTAGATAGTCGGGCCAACAACCCGACAATAGCGTTCTCTCTTCTTTTTTTTATTAATAAACAGTTAAAAAATTCGGTAACGAAAATGTTTGACGCGTCATAATAAGCGGTACTTCTCTTCTCGGTAATCTCATACTGAATGCGCTTTACAACATAACGAACAGTAATTCTCTTATCGGTATTTTTATTAACTCAAAAAGCATTTTAAAATTTTGTAGTAGTTGCGGGCGCTATCACTATGGACGGCAGTCCATGTAGTGACGAAGCGCACCAGGAGAGTGTGCGAAGGCGACTACTATATATAAACGAAGAAATGAAAATCTACTGTGATTGTCCGATCATAATGAATGATACACCTATCGAAAGGTATTGTGAAGACTAACAGGATTGCATACCAAGACTCTAAGAAAATCAATTGGCTTTGGAGAGAGAGCGGTGAAAGTGAAAAAGTGAAAATTTCGAAATTTTGAGCTGTTGGGGCCGGTGGGGATAAATGCCCCCTCGCAATGCTTTATTTGTGTTCCTATTAATTTAATTTAATTCTGTTTGTCAGTTTGTCAGTTTGTCCAAAACATGTTTTTTAAGTTTTGAAAATTTGATATGACGTTCATCACATCGATATAAAAAACTTTTGTTCTACCACTTATGGAAAAACCCGCTAGTTTAGCAGAAAAATAGCTATAAATAGCTAAAATTCGTAACTTCTATACTACTAAAGCTACAGACTTGTGCTGCATCTCGTTTGAAAGGTATTTTTAAATGCTATAAACGCCTTCTATATGCAATTTGTGTAAATGTAATAGTTAAAAAGATATGAACAAAAGAAAATTTGTTAAAAATTTTTTTTTAGCTTTTTTTTAATTTGTTCAAAAACGGCTCTAACGATTTTCCTTACAACTTTAAACTGTATAGCCCTTGAGATTCCTTAAATTTTGGTATATATCATGTTTATGTAAAAAATCGCGTTTAAAAGTTATTCAGAAACGAAAATAGCCACTTTTGCCAGCTCAGAACAACTAACGCTCCCTGAGTATTGAATTTTGTGGGAGGGTATCCGAACTGTATTTTAGGGTCATGGAATCAGTAAATTTGCACTTAAGAGTTCCATATAGGAATCTTTTGTTCTACGACTTTTGGAAAAAGCCGCTACTTTAGCGGGAAAAAGCTAAAAATAGCTAAATTTCGTTAGTTTGTAAGTCCTACACTACTAAAGGTACCGACATGTGCTATGCCTCGTTTAAAAGGTAATTTGAAATACTTAAACGCCTTTTTAACTTAATTTGTTTAAATACAATGGCTTACAAATTATGATTGACCAATTTAAATTTAAATGTATATATTAGCTCCTATAAAAGCAAATGTAAACAAACAAAAACTTCTGATATCAAATAAAAACACCTCTTAACGAGGTAAACAACTAGTGACGATCGCACCTTCAACATACAAAAGTTCTGATATCAACATTTGTGACGAAGAATTATTACACTCGTCATTAAATAGACTTTCTAATATTTTCTCATTCGGCACGCTGCAATAGAAAATGCCTGTGAAAGGAAAAAGGCTGGAAAAGTTTGCTAGGACGTGGTAATTCTCCTCAACCAAGCATGCATGGAACCCTTGCAGCAGCGCAGAACCGTGTCAACTACGGGTTTGATACAGTGCAACTCCGCATCTACGACACGGACAAGCTAGCGGCAGACAATCTGGCTGCTTGTGCGTTCTATGAACCCCCGAGCGACGACGAGATGGAGCACGTGGTACGTGTCGACTGATTCGGAGCTCACCGAGACTCTGAAGCAGTTGAGTACCCATGACACGGCCCGATTGGGGCGCAGTGTGCTCCAGGACATTGTGGAGGAAGTAGAGGGTACCCAGCCCGAGCCCAACCCGCAAAATGGTGCAGTATCTACAGATTAATCTGCACCACAGCAAGGTAGCATCTGCTGCCCTCCTCACCCGCCTGGCAACGGGCAAAATAGACATAGTCCTCATCCAAGAGCCATGGATTGTTGGAGACAACATCTGTAGCTTATTAACCCCCACATACAAACTTTTTCACATTAAGCGTAAGGGTAAACCTAGAACCTGCATTCTCACTAAAACACACTTTAACACATTTCTAATCCCACAGTTTAGCAAAGGCATTCTTACCAGGGTTAGGCTGGAGCTAAACTCACACACACATCACACCATATCAGCGTTTTACCTGGCTCATAGAATTTACAATATCTCTAGAATGCCCTCCCCTCGAGAGCATAAGAAATCTATGACGCACTAACTGGGGGTACTACAAAAAACTCCTCGATAGAAACCTAAATACTCCACCGACTCACGTACTCGACAGTCATCCAGATGGCTGGTCATTAATGTAATATTTATACCAAAGGCCGGCAAGACCTCTCACACCTCTCCAAAGGACTTCCGTCCAATAAGCCTCTCCTCCTTCTTGTTAAAGACCCTGGAAAGGCTAATTGACACACACATCTGACTAACTACCAACCCTAGTTTACTCTCCAATGCACAACATGCGTACCGTAAAGGCAGATCAACAGATACTGCCCTACACTCCCTAGTATCTTGTATAGAGAGAGGGTTCCATAACAAGGAATACTCCCTGGCAGCCTTCCTAGACATAAAAGGCGCTTTCAACAATGTCACCCCAATATCACTGGAGCTATGACAGAACAAGGCATTGAGCGTCCTATAGTGGTACTCATTTACACCATACTCACCAGTAGGGTAGTGTACTCCACTATGGGATCAGCACAATCGACTAGGAACGTTAGTAGAGGAACACCGCAAGGCGGTATACTTTCCCCTCTGCTATGGGTTATAGTTGTTAATAAACTTCACTTCTAGAGGAAGCGGGAACCAAAGTGGTGGCCTATGCGGACTGCAGCGCGCTGCGGACTGGGTGTCAACCCAGAAAAGACAGAATTAGTTCTATTTACTAGGAAGTATTAGATACCAAGTCTAACTCTCCCAAAACTACACCGAACACGCCTTACTCTTAGTAACCAAGCAAAGTATTTAGGCATCATCCTAGACAAGAAACTCCTCTGGGCAGAGAACATCACGGACCGCACACGCAAAGCGCCCATAGCACCCTTTTCTTGTAAAAAAGCTATAGGGAGAAAGTGGGGCTTCTCTCCCGTAATAGTCCACTGGCTATACACTGCAATAGTCAGACCCATCCTACTCTACGAAAACATCGTCTGGTGGCACTCCCTAGAAAAGAATTGCAACCTTAAGAATCTGCACTAGATCCAAAGAAGCGCAGAACTCTGCATAAGTGGGGCGCTTCGCACAACCGCCACTGAACCATTGAATACAATTCTTGACCTAAAACCTCTAGACCTGCTTGCCAAAAGCTGGGCATCAGCAACGGCGCTGAGGCTCCGCGAAGCGTCGGCCTGGTCAACAGGCTCATCAGGTCACTCCATTATACTTACAAACCAGAGTTATATACCACACAGAACAGACTACGTCACACCCATAGTCAACTTCGAAGAAAGATACAAGGTTCTCATACCCACCCGCACAGAATGGGACCACCTCCCTCACTAGATCGAGAACGCCGTCAATATATACACGGATGGCTCCAAGCCTAACTTGCAAACAGGAGGGGGAGTTTTCTCGCCTGAACTAGACATAAAAGTCTCTTTTCGACTACCAGATCACTGTAGTGTCTTCCAAGCGGAAGTGATGGCAACCCAGGAAGCCATGTCTTACCTGGATACAACAAATCACTGCAACACAGACATCATCATATTTTCCGACAGTCAAGCAGCCCTCAGGGCCCTCGACTCCTACTCAACTAACTCACTTACTATCTCTGAATGCCGCAAATCTCTGAACGAGATGGCCACTCATCTCAGAATCAGCCTCATTTGAGTGCCTGGACACCGTAACATTGAAGGCAACTGCATAGCGGACCAACTAGCAAGGCAAGGGATAACCACCGACATCCTTCGCGATAAGGACACGGTGGGCATGCCCATAGCTTCCTGTAAGCTTCTCCTCAAACAAAGATTGTATACCCTCTCCAACAACCGGTGGAATACGATCGCAACATGCCACACCTCCAGGCTCACCTGGGGTAATTATAACCCGAAAAGAACCAAATCCCTGTTACAATGTAACAGGGCAGACATTTCCACTCTAATTATTGCCCTCACGGGCCACTGTCTTTTAGGGACAAACGCGCGCAGGCTAGGACTCAGCAGCTACGACTACTGTCGCAGCTGTAAACAGATAGAAGAAGAGGAGAACATTGAACCCCTCCTATGCTTCTGCCCAGCACACAATATCAAACGTTTTCAAACACTAGGAAGCTACACGCTTCCAAACCTTGCAGCCATACAAGGCACCAGCATACCCAAACTCCTTTATTTTCTGAAAAGAAGCAACTGGTTCGAGAAACCCAATAACCCATAAGCTAGGGAAATGGATCTTTTCTTGTCTTGTTGTCTGCGGTCTATTTAACAATTTATTGAAATACTTGTAAATGATTTTCAACTATCTGTCTGCAGTACAGGCAGAGCAATAGAGTTTTTTGAACGCTGCTCAAGATTTATGAAGCACTCAAAGCATATTTCGAAGTGTCTACATGGTAGAAAAACTACGTCAGCCATTTGGCTGAACTTCAAAGTATTTTCCACATCTTCCTCTTCTGAATCTTAACCGGAACATAGCTCCTGAAATGCTTAACTGACTAAAATATGAAAAAGCATGAGAGGTATCATAATAAACGGTACTTCTCTTCTGATTCTGAATGCACTTTACAACATAACAAACAGCAATTCTCTTATCGGTATTCTCATTAACTCAAAATGCATTTTAGAATTTTTGCGCTTGCGCTAAATTCTTGAAGGCTACAAGGAGTTTGTGCAGGCTAGTAGCGTCACAATTCCCGAAGACTTTGACCCCATACAAAAGTAAAGGCGTAAGAACAATTTAATTTACATTTTACTTGAATACTCCAAGATTTATTGATAATTTTTATTGCAAACTCCAAGTTGCTCACTCGGTCTACAAAGTTCAACAACAATTAACAATTTCAGCAACTTATTTATGATCTGTGTTAAAATTAAAGTTATGTATAACAATGAATTTTGACTTAAGGGGGCTTTAGAGCTAATCCATTTTGATCTGCCCATTTGCCAACCAGATCTAACTCACTGTTACAGACACAAACACGTGAATTAATTTGGCTAAGTTCAAAACTAAGAAATAACTCGTATTTTTAGTTTAAAAAATAAAAATTGAAAAAAATGTTTATCACGTTATGCCATTTGCCGAACCCAACTTAGTAAGTTAAACCTTTTTTGTAAATTTTAACTATCTGTGTACAATAGGTGCGGTCATATGGACATTTTTAAGGTCCTACTCTCACCTACCTATTCGGTGCGCATTGTGGTATTTTAGGTTAACCAAAAGAAAATTTTTGAAAAAATCCCATTTTAGGGTCTACGAAGTGGTTTCAAAGTTTATCACGCATACGCACTGTTGCCTTCGATCAAAAAGTTTTTCTAATCAAGGTGGCATACATTTCAACAATTCAGTTGATGTTTTGCTCTCCCTTTTTTTACCAATTATTTTAACGAAATTCATAATTTGGCAAGACAAGAAATGGGAGAACGATTTTTTTCGATCAAATTCGAACTGTTATACGTGCCGTATGAGTAATTTTAAAGCAAACTTTGAGAACGTTTCGCAAGGTCTAAATCACAAAAAACAATGTTTTTGTTTTCACATACATTTTACATTTTACATACATACTTTAGTATATCATGTAAAGGGGTGAGAATAGAATTTCATTTTTGGACCGCCCTAGTGTACATCGGTTGACTTTAAAATATTTTTTTCGTATATAGACGGCTTTTCCGCTAAATAGTAGTAGTGTTGCCGCCCTGTGTTTTTGAAAGTTTGTGGTTGTAACTTTTTCTATTCAATCAGTCTAATACCACAATTATAATCAATACAATATTACCAGAATATGATAAATTACAACAAAAAACTTTTAATAATACAGGGCTTCAGAACTACTACTATTTTGACCGAATTTGTATGCTTTTATGTTTTTTGACTCTGTTTTTTTAAATTTTTTCTCCCTTAAAAATATACTTAAATTTTTCTTAAGATGGGGTTTGAAAGATAAATAGTGTATCTTTAAAAAAAACTTAAGTATTGTTGCTGTAACTTTTCTTATCCAATTAGTCTAATAGTACAATTATAATCAAAACAATAATACCAGAAGAAGATAAAATCCAACAACAACTAGGGGAGAGTGGGGCAATTTCGTCAGCATTTTTTCAAAGCTATTTTTTTTTCATCTTGAACCATGTTATTATATTTATATTTTTATTGTTGAATACGGTAAGCACCAAGCTTTAAAATGTGACATTCCCCTTTTTTTTTAATTACCTTGGTGAATTATAAAAAATAAAAAGATAAAACAAATATACTGGGGCAATTCCGCCACATAGGGGGGTAAAATCGCCACACCACTGAGGCAATTTCGTCATCTGAAAAATCTAGGGAATGTAACGCCTTTAAATATGCTACACTGATCAAGCGTACCAATTTTGTTGACGTCCTATATTTGTTGCTGCTGCCGGTAGTCTGTTCGTTAGCCAGCTCGTCAAATAAAAACAAGAAAGGCCAGCCGAAGTTTATATACCCTTGCAGGTATGCCTACCTAAAATGTTGTTTTTACATTGTCAAAAATCAAAAAGCCTACTTTCTATAAAGTTTTTTCTATTATTTTGTTAAATATTCCTATGGCAGCCATAAGATATAGTGGTCCGATCCGGCTCGTTCCGACAGACGGACATGGCTAGATGGACTCGGCTATTGATGCTGATCAAGAATATATATACTTTATGTGGTCGGAAACGTCTCCTTCACTGCGTTGCAAACATCTGACTGAAATTATAATACCCTCTGCAAGGGTATAAATATGTATTTATAATAGGTGCAAATTTAGGAGCGAAGTTAAAAATCACTAGCGCAGAAATGCACATTATAGCACTGTGTATTATATAAAAAAACTTGTACCTTATCCCTTTTCAATTGTGGCATACAGAAAAAATTTCGTAGAGAACTAAATTTTGCTTTTGAACTATTAAAACACATTTAATATTATAGCTTTATTATATTGGCCTTCTGTGCAAAAAAATGCATTGGTTATGTCATGCCATCTTGAAGGACTAAAACAAAAAAATTATATATTCTTGCGACTTACGGATTCCGAGATATTGCAGGTGACGAAATTGCCCCAGTGACGAAATTGCCCCACTCTCCCCTACTATTTTAACCACAGCTGTATACTTTTATGTTTTTTGACTATGTTTTCTATAGTGTGTTTCTCCCGTAAAAAAATCCTAAAATTATTCCAAGTATGGGGTTTAAAAAATGAAGCGTGTATCTTTTAAAAAACTTTAACATCAAAACAATCCATGAATCCGTTTGCCTCTGAAAACTCCGGAAAGTTGGACAATTTCAGCATTTTTCGAACTCTGAGGTTCTTGTGCTAAAAATCCTTGGGTCGGGAAAAACGCAGTTTAACTTGGAAATTCGTAACGAATTAAAAAATGCAACATCCACCGAGGTAAATTTTAGATGTTGCGTAGTGTAATTTATATACATACGAATTACATACATGCGTTTTTCGTTCGCCCTTTTTTATTATTATATTCGCTTATTATTATCACTAATTGTAATCAATTACTTTTTCTATTTATTAGAAACACGCCGTAAACACATAACAATAACACTGGATAACAAAGCAGACTTTATTAAGGGGTATAGTCTTAAAAAAAAAAAACGATTTTTTTAAAAAAAAATTTTTGTGTAGTCCATTTTTTGCATATTTTTGGTCGATTGTGAAGTTTCAAATCGATAGCTGGCAAACAGTGCTAGCACACGGTATTGAATCAGACGGACATACGAAAATGCCCTAATCTACTCTTCTAGTGAAAGCTGATCAAGGATATATATACTTCATAAAATCCAAATTTTATATTCATTTGTGTGAGCAATTTGTATGGGACAGCTCTTCTATGTGTGTTCCGACCGCTCTCGAAACGAGAGATGATTACCACGAACACACAAATTAGAAGAGGGCACTAATAAGCCTACGCAGCATTGTATAAATATTTGTCTTTTAAATTTATATATGTCATATAATTTTGTACAATTTTATTTTGTTTTTTACTTTAAAGGCCATGAGAGCATTTATTGAATCAAACTTCAAACTTCTTGACATTGACAGCGATGGATTAGTTGGAGTAAACGAATACCGATATAACTGCATAACTAGAGTAGCCATCGACGATATTACTCCAATTGATAAAGCCTTTGAAACATTGTTAAATGTAAGATATATAACCTATTTAAAATAAGTCTAAATTAATTGAAGAATCTTTTTATTATTTAGGACGAGGATAGGAAACGTGGAGGACTTTCGTTAGATCGCTACAAAGAACTATATGGCCAATTTTTGGGTAACACATCCGACAACCACCCAGCAGTTAATCTTTTTGGACCTTTATAAATACTTTCTTTAAATTTAAATGTCTTCGCTGTTGTTCAACTACTATTTATTAAGTTTTATTTGTAATTACTATGACTTTAAATTTATTACAATATAGAAATAATACATTCATATCATTTTGTGTAGAATCGTCAGATGACCAGTTCGTTATTTTTAAAGATTTAAATGTAGTTAAGTACAATTGCTCTCAGAAGTTTAAAATAGGTTATGATGTTGACTTGCTCTCCTAAAATGGCTCTTAAGTTATGAACCTCTCTCTCAAAGCCTACTAGATTTAAAACAATTGTTGTGTTAAATAAAAGTTAGAATTTATTGAATTACCAATCAATTAATTCATCCATTGTTTTTAAAAATTTCAGAAATAAGCAATAAACAAGTGTTAAAAAATGTGTATACCTTATGATTGTGTTTTTAGTAGGACGGGAGTTGGATTTGCAACGGAAAGTGTCTAGCCGCCTTTAATAACGTAACTTCTTTCGATCGACAGGACTCTTACTGAGGAGAGACGACTATTAAATATATATATAAATATAAAAATATCTGAATTTCTGAGATTTGATCTCTATCAGGGGTGTCACAAAAACCTTCGATGGGTTTGTGATGAGCTAAATAAAGGATTTATTTCAAGGCAAAAAATCAGTTTTCGTTTTCTCGTCTGTTTTTTATAAACTCTAAGTAAAATACATTCCATTTTGCGACTAGGTGGCAAGCCCAATTCAGAAGACTTAAGTAACTGTTGAAAACTCTTGAAAAATACAATAAACAAGCTGTCTGCTGAAAATAAATTTCGAGTTAAAAATTATACCGATAAACACGATTACATTATACATTTTAGAAGTTGTAAAATACGAGTTCTGAGACAAGGCATTGGGAATACCTTTATCAATCATTGTTTATTAATCTGTTTCTCCTCCAAATCTGGTTACAAATCGGAGCGTGTCTAGCGTAAGACAATTAAACGCACCCATCGGTTTAGAAACATAGAACCAGTAAAAAAACCGGAAAATGGCAAGGATGTCAAGCATCCTTTAGCAGAAATTAGTAACAAAAGGTTAGCCGCACTATGCCGAAAGCATTATGAGGGAATTGAGGAGTACGCGACTTTCAAGGGTCAAGCCTCCAATGACATAAAATCATTGTGGTTACAACTAGAAAAGCTCCATTTAAAAATCTATGATGGATTTGAAAATACGATAGAAAAAGGCTAAACCAAGGAAGCCTACGGGAAGTTACGAAAGGAAGTGCAGAAAACCCTCATGGCCGCGCCAAGCGGATCTGCCACAAACAGCACTAAAGTGCAACTAACAAGGATCACCATCCCAATTTTTTTTTGTTTATATATATGCATTATTTATTGAATCTTCTCTATAATGAGACTAAAAATAAGTATATCAAATCTTTAGAATATAACATAATTTACACTCATGTAGACTGAATTTAGACTAACGGGCCCTAATATTTGTTGCTGGACTGGCTGATTGTTTCAATGTACATGAGTTCTGTTCGAAACCGTGTTAGGTTTCTTGCGAGATTATTTGGGTGCAGTGTAAGCTTATTATGGTAGGCCGCTTTCTGATTTGATATTCCATCTTTAACCGATGCCAAGATCCCTGTGGATGTTTTAGTTCCGAACATACCATGGTGGCCCAGTGATTGTTCGCAATTGTCAATGATGGAACTGGTGCCGGCTCTAGTCGTTCTAAAGTTTGGCAGCACTAGGTCAAGTGCGGCGAAGCTCTCAAGTAGCGCCTTTCCCCTCGGATTTGTTTGGGGAGAGCCCCAGTCGGTAGGCCAGGCGTTAAAGTCCCCGGCTATTACGGCTGGACAATTTTCCCGGGCATCTTCTGCAATCTCTTCGAGCACAGAAATTGCCTGGAGAAGGCCTTCTCCATATATCCATATATTGCCTGGAGAAGGCCTTCTCCATATCTGTGCTCGTAGAGATTGCAGAAGATAGTTGGCGGCAGCTATACCATTCACATGGGCCCTAGTGAAGCATTTCCGCTTTTTTTCCTGCTAATCTGGAGCTTAGGATTTCCGCAGCTCCATATTGCCGATTGTTTGCTTCTATCTGCTAGCCATTATCCGGAATTTTTGTTTTGCTAGCTAATGAGTGCAATGTCTACGTTTTTCTCGATGACATTTTGCTCCAGCAACAATGGAGCAACCTCGCAATGGTTGTGGGGGGCCGTTTTACGGTTCCCCACCAAAATTGCCCACAATTCCATTAATTTTATAGACTCGTAGGAATTTGTTGTAGACATGTAGGAATTTTTGAAGTCATATAGAAATATTTTATAGCCATGTAAGACTCATGAAGAGAATTAATATTAGTTTAGCTTCTTAATAGCCAACCTACCCAACATCGCCAGCATCGCTTCCCCTTATCATCCACACATCAACATCGCCGAACACTCTCGCTTCCCCTGATCACCCACACATCAGCATCTGCACGCTCTTAACATCAACACCGGCGAACACTCTCGCTTCCCCTTATCACCCACACATCAGTATCTGTACGCTCTTAGCATCCACACACCGGCAAACACTCTCGCTTCCCCTTATCATCCACACCTCAGCACCCACATGGAACTCAACGCTCTCCTCACCCACATCTGCACCTGCACGCTCTTAGCATCCACTCGATCGAACCAAATGGCATCCAACTCGATCGATGTTTACGAGCAAGGGGAAAAAGCTGAAGCGCAGCGGCAGCGACGCCGAGGCAATGTCAAAAGAGGGGTATGTCAGCAGATATGGAGGAGAGGGAGTTTTAATGACTCCTGAGGCTTCGCGCGGGCCAGTCAATTTAAATCGTGAGAAACTCCGCTACACCCCGAAAACCCACCCCGCCGTAAAATCTAACAAGAGCTAAGAACCCTACGAGTGAAAAAATGTCGAGTGATAGTGGAGAAGGAGTCTACAACCAAGGTGCCGAAGACGGGGCATGGGACATCGACTGGTGGAATTTGCTGTGGGAGGAACCGTAAGCGCCCGCTTTATTTTTCCAAAGATATTTTTTTTTTTAAAACATTTCTTCGACCGACTGACCAGAGTGGCGTGGCATAAGACTGTGTACGCCCCAATTCGAGCTTTAAAAATTTAATAAATGACCAAAAGTGCTTCGCACTAAAATAAACATCGCCTATTATATACTGTGTGTGTGTGTGTGTAATTTTAGAAGGGGAAATTAAATTCGCCTCTCCTTTATTTTTTTCCCATCTAGGAAAGCCCTTCGCCGATCGTGGTCGAACCGTGTGATGGACGTGGATCACGATGGAGTCTTGAACTCGTTTGTCGGATCCGCAGCTATCACCGGTCCTGGGGCACGCAGTGGCCGTGGATCACGATGGAGTCTTGAACTCGTTTGTCGGATCCGCAGCTATCACCGATCCTGGGGCACGCAGTGGCCGTGGATCACGATGGAGTCTTGCACTCGTTTGTCGGAGCCACGGGCAGTGCGGATCCCGGAGCGTGTGGCGGGTGGAGATTTCAACGGAGTCCTGTACTCGATTGTTGGAATCTAAACCCGCTGCAGGTTTCGGCCCATGGTCGGCAATTTTGGGAAACAACTTTCTGCCACAGGGCCCGTCTAGGGTTGATTTATCTCGCCCCCTCCCTGAAGTCCTTGAAACTTAAACAAATTATTGTAAGTGACCTGGGAGCCCTGAGTAACTATCCCAGCCAAAGAGCTTCCTTACATGGCGCCCGAACAGGGACTTCAGGGACATGGAATTTTTTTTTATTATTTAAATTAATTTAATTTTTATTTTTTTGTGGGGGTATATGGCGTAAAGACCCATGAGATAGGCACCCGGACCCTAGGAGCAGACCCAGGAAAAAAAAAGAAAGGATTTTTATCACACACACCGATGGCGATATTTTCGATTTTTCCCTCTACGAAACCGCGGGTAGCCAAGGATTACGATGAAGTCGGGGACTCGTTTGTCGAATCCAAAGCTGTCCGGGCCCGGAGCGCGAAGCGGCCATGGATCACGACGGAGCTACGCTCGCGTGTCGGATCCAGGAGCCCACGGAAAATTCCCCCCCCCTCTCGCTCCCCACGCTGTCCCGAACGCGGCGGACACGTGGCCGGCAACGGGAAGAGGGGGCACAATTTTTTTAAGCCCTTCTCGGCCGTGGATCACGACGGAGCTACGTTCGCTTGTCGGATCCAGGAGCAAGCGCAAAAAAAAACCCCCCCCCCCCTCTCGCTCCCCACGCTGTCCCGAACGCGGCGGACACGTGGCCGGCAACAAGAAGAGGGGGCACAATTTTTTTTAAGCCCTTCTCGGCCGTGGATCACGACGGAGCTACGCTCGCTTGTCGGATCCAGGAGCAAGCGAAAAAAAATTCCCCCCCCCTCTCGCTCCCCACGCTGTCCCGAACGCGGCGGACACGTGGCCGGCAACGGGAAGAGGGGGACGCCAAAATTTTTCTCTTCTCTCTCGCTTCCCACGCGACTATAAGAGGAGCACCGCGGGCTACCAGAAGGCAGTCAAGCTCCGGCCCTCAATCGGGGAACATCGTCGTGCACAACCAAGCAGCGCGCAAAAATGCCGTATGTACGTAAACAAACGGCATATACATATACATAGTCAATGCTTCTACATACGGAATTTTTGCGCGCCAAATATGTACATGAGGGTTTCATAAATACATTAATGAAGTGATACGTGCATACAATTATTCATGCCGCGTGTTTTAAAAATATATGCACAAAATTAAAACATTTAAATTTAAATGAAATGAAAAGATATTGTTTGATTAAGACGACTAAAAACTGAAAACTAGTCTTATTTTAAGTTTAAATGATTACATTGAACAAAACAAAAAAATTATAAAAAAATAAAAAAAACAATATATTTACCTTTTACCTTTACCTAGGTACTGGGAAATTGAAGTACCTTTACCTTACCTAGGTATTTATTTTTGCCCAATACCTTTTACCTTACCTAGGTAAAAAAACACAGTACCTTTCCCAACACTGCCCCCCAGTTCCCTCTCGTTCGGAAACCATGGGTATAAGATGGATATCATATCGCCGCAAGGATGAGCTACAACTCCTCTCAGCCGAGTTCGGGTTATCCCTAGTAGGAACGGTCGAGGAACTGCGCAGTCGGCTAGCGACTTTCCTCACCCGTGAAGATCTTGAGCCAGCACTCCAGGACCGAGCCAATGAACTGGCTGCAACATTTCCAGAAGCAGCCACACCCAGGGATAAATCACCGAGTCCTTTGGGAGGACAAGAACCCAGGGAACAGAAGATAAACACACCGGGCATCGACACCGGAAGCACCGCCCTCAGACTGGAAGTACCGCCAGGCAACCGACCAGCGATGAACACCAACTCAGACTCTCCCGCACGCGAGGAAATATCCTGCGCGGCTTTGGCGGAAAAGTTACGAAACTGGGGTATTTCGTTCGACGGACGAACCGACCCGCTCACATTTGTCGAGAGACTGGAAGTACAAGCCGAGGCATACCGACTCAGCACCGCACGACTCCCCAGGGTAATCTTCGGATTGCTGACGGGAATAGCGGAAAGTTGGTACCGCACCTTCCAGATGCACGACGTGACGTGGGAAATCTTTAGGAGGGAATTCTTGGAGTTCTTCCTACCACCACAATACTTCCAGCGATTGGAAGACACGATCCGGACAAGGTATCAGCGACCGGACGAGAGCTGCAAGGAGTACGTAGTTGAACTCCGTCTCCTGATGCAGCGGGCAAATTTTACACCGGCGCAGGAACTGGAGCGACTCTATCAGAACCTTCGACCGGAATACCAGTTGTTCGTGAGACGACAAGACTTCGAGGATCTAGCCACGCTGATCCAACGGGCCACCGCCTACGAGATCACACGCGACCGCGACCGAGCGCTGTACGTCAACTACCTAGCAGCGATGCCACACCGACAAGCCAGACGATTCCAGGCTCCACCACCACCCAGAGGAAGCACAGGTAATCCCCTGGGATTTTCCAGTACCCCGGCGACCAATCGGATGTTGGCACAGGTTCCCGAACATCCTATCGATGTACGGAACGCTTGTCACCGCTGCGGAGAACCCGGATACTTCAGCGAGGGGTGTTCCAATCCTCAGGTCCTGTTCTGCTGGGAGTGTGGAAGGAGGGGAGTGGGGACCAACACATGCTGTCGAGCTCGAAACCCGGGAAACGGACCGAGTCCTCGCCTATCCGGGGAGTCAGCGAGGACCACACACCAAGGACCCCAGAACTAACCCCAACTTTACGGTTTGAAGGGGGGCGCATCGTGGCGACGGTAACCATCGAGGGAAAAAAATTTCACGCTACCCTGGACAACGGGGCGTCCAGGAGCTTCATCAGCGCGAAGGTAGCCAACGACATTGGGAGTGCCGATAACCGCCGGGATGTGAGAACCAAGATTGCCCTGGCTGACGGATCCACCACCGACGTCACCCACGCCCTGACCACCACCGTAACCCTAGGACGGGACACCGCTAAGACCACAATACTAGTACTACCGTCCATCTTGGACGAGATCATCCTCGGAGTCGATTTTCTCTGCGGGATCAAGACCACTATCCAGTGTGGGAAAGCCCAGTTGTCTCTGTCCTACGATAGCCCGCCGCCAACAAACAGAAGCCAGCCACCTACGGTCACCCCACGAGTAGCTGCCATCGGTCCAAGCACCGTAGGACCGACGCCATCACCACGCTGCACGGTCTCACCCGTACCAGTCAGCGCGCCTACCGTAGCAGCCCCTCGACAATCGCCGCCCCGACTACCAGTCAGCGCGCCTACCATAGCAGCCCCTCGACAATCTCCGCCACGACTACCAGTCAGCGCGCCTACCGCAGCAGCTTCTCGACAATCGCCGCCCCGACTACCAGTCAGCGCGCCTACCGTAACATCGCTACCCCGACCTACGCCAGCACCAGCGAGTAATTCCTGTTATCTAGAACCCTTAGCCGACGCCGCCGCAGCACGAAAGAACAACCCCTTTCGAAAGTCACCCACGACTATCCATCCACCGAGACAATCCCAGGAAGCCACAGCCAGCCTAGCAACGGTCATCACCGAAGGACCCGAGGAATCCCGGATCCAAGCCTTTCTCGAGGCAGAACTAACGCCATTTGATCACATGACCGGTACCTCGCACATAGCCGAGCATAGTATCATCATGAAGGACGACAAGCCCATCAAACAGAGGTACTTCCCGAAGAACCCTGCCATGCAGAAAATCATCATCGAACAAGTTGATGAGCTGCTTCGCGACGGACGCATCGAGCCATCCCGGAGTCCTCACAGCGCACCCATCGTCCTCGTCGGCAAAAAGTCAGGGGATGTGCGCATGTGCGTGGACTACCGCCAGCTCAACGCTCACTCGGTGCCCGACGCCTATCCATTATCGCGGATAGGACACATCTTGGAAAGACTGCGTAATGCCAAGTTTATATCGACGCTAGATCTAAAAAGCGGGTACTGGCAGATCCCCGTGGCCCCAGACAGCCGCGCCTGTACCGCATCTACCGTGCCGGGCCGCGGGCTCTTCCAGTGGAAAGTAATGCCATTTGGCTTGCATTCGGCTCCTGCTACATTTCAGCGGGCATTGGACAGCGTGATAGGACCCGACATGGAGCCTCACGCCTTTGCCTATCTGGATGACATCATCGTCATCGGGACCTCATTGGACGAACACTTCACCAACCTACGGGAAGTACTCCGACGACTCAGGCAGGCCAACTTGAAGCTGAACAAGGCGAAGTGTAAGTTTTTCCAGCATAGGATAACTTACCTAGGGCGCGTCATCAGCGAAGACGGGATCCATACCGACCCAGACAAGATAGCCGCGGTAAGAGAACTCAAGCCACCCACTAACTGCAAGGAACTTCGACGATGTCTAGGGATAGCCTCCTGGTACCGGCGATTTGTGGAGAACTTCGCCACAATCGTCCAACCAATGTCCGCCCTACCCAGGAAGGGAAGGAAATGGACCTGGAGCGACCCTCAGCAACAGGCATTTGAGGACCTGAAAAAGAAGCTCACCGAGGCACCAGTACTGGCCTGCCCGGACTTCAACCTCAGATTCCAGCTACAAACCGACGCAAGCGACTTCGGCCTTGGAGCCGTTTTAACCCAGCAAGTCGATGGAACCGAACGAGTCATCGCCTATGCCAGCAGGAGGTTGCTTGCAGCGGAAGAGAACTACTCTGCTACGGAGAAGGAGTGCCTCGCAATAGTGTGGGCGATCAGGAAAATGAGGTGCTACCTCGAGGGATACCGATTCGATGTCATAACAGACCACCTTGCACTGAAGTGGTTAAATTCCATAGACAACCCAACAGGCCGGATCGCAAGGTGGGCCCTAGAGCTCCAACAGTTCCAGTTTGACATCTCCTACCGACGGGGAAAACAGAACGTCGTCGCAGACGCCCTGTCCAGACAACCCCTAGAAACGCTTCAACAGGTGAGCGAGGCCAACGAACCATGCAAGTGGATCGCAGCCAAGATCAAACAGATCGAGGCCAATCCGGAGAAGTTTCCGGACTACACCCAAGAGAACGGGCAACTCTACCGACACCTCGACAACGCGTACAGGAAGGAAGAACATGGAGCATGGAGACTTTGCGTACCCAGCAGCCACCAGCGCCGGGTCCTAGAAGAGTGTCATGATCACCCCACTGCAGGACACCTCGGGATCAGGAAAACGACCACCCGAATCTGCCAACAGTATTATTGGCCGGGTTTGTTTCGAGACATCGCTCGTTACGTACGACAATGCCCAGCCTGTCAACAATTTAAGGTGAGCCAGCGCAAACAAGCGGGGAAGATGCTGACCCGGAAATCAGAGGGACCATTCTCAACCCTGTGCGCGGACTTCGTAGGGCCTCTCCCCAGGTCTCGCAAAGGACATACCATGCTACTGGTATTTTTGGACCATTTCACCAAATGGGTCGAATTAATACCATTACGCCGAGCTACCGCCGCCAGCCTAGAATTAGCCTTCCGAGAGCGAATCTTAGCTAGATTTGGCACTCCAAAAACGTTCATCTGCGACAATGGGACCCAGTTTACGAGTAGGGCTTTCAAAGCATTCTGCAAAAAGGCAGGAATGGAAGTGCAGCATACTGCCCCATACTCCCCTCAACAGAATCCTACCGAGCGAGCCAACCGCACCATCAAAACGATGATAGCACAGTACGCCACTGAGGACCAACGAACGTGGGATAACCTATTGCCGGAAATCACCTTGGCCATCAACACGAGTGTCTCCGACAGCACCGTATTCAGCCCAGCGTATTTAGTACAAGGCCGGGAACCCCTATTACCCGGAAGCTGGTTCAACGAAGTTACGCCAGGGACCAGCGAAGCGCTCAGAGACCCCCAGAGTAAGGCAGAGCATCTCAAGAACATCTTTCAAACAGCCAAGGAAAACATGGAAAGAGCCGACCAGGAACAAAGCCGCTACTACAACTTGCGTCGACGAGAATGGAGACCGACCATTGGAATGTGGGTTTGGGTCCGAACTCACCACCTGCCCAACGCCGCGGAGGCGTTCAACGCAAAACTAGCTCCAAAGTTCGACGGCCCTTATAAAATCATCAAGTTTCTGTCACCAAACATCGCCAGAGTCCAACTTCGAGGGACACGCAAGCGTCGCAACGCAAGTCTAGCTGACTTGAAACCCTTTCAAGGGGACCAGACCACAGAGGACCCCGAAGAAGACTCAGAGGGGATTCACGGGACCACCCGAGTCTCACAAAACTAAAATAAGCCGCGGAACCCTTGCTACGACAAGGAGATTCAGTGGGGCCACTTGAGCCTGTACCCCAGCGCCTACGCCCCACAACCCTCCCCACCGGTGGGGGGTGTTTAACTCCTTAGGGTACACCACGCCAAAGAAGCCACGCCTAGTAACCGCCATAGCCACAGACGACAACAGAACGACCCACGAACTCGAATCTCCCTCCCATCGATGAGTATTCAAGCTAACCCATTCTTTTCTCCGAGCTAGCGACCTCGGCTACCGCACAATGTCCAGATGTGGGTCTTAGCCGGCCGAGACCCCTTGGACACCGCCCACGAGCCCCGGCCTTGGAAGCAGTCACGGTCCTGGCCCGAGTCAGCCAGTACGCTGCTCGACACGCCCGTCGACACGCTGGTGCTCAGCAGCCACAGCAACCACCAGGGATCCACACCCCCGGCAGACGACATCCCGGATGCAGCCAGGCCGATCCCCTGCTGTGCTCAACGTCACGACTGACCACAGTTCGCGTCCTGGAGTCCCCGAGCGAGGAGGCCCAACCGGTCGCGTGCGCCACCAGCAGCTGGGTGGACATAGCCGGACTAGGTCCACACCCAGGGGATGACATCCCAAGTGGTAGCCAGGGTGACCCCACGCTACTCACCGCGACCCGGTTGGCGCAGTTGCAGGCATTGGAGCACGGGAACGAAGCGACCCAGCCCACCATACGGGCCGTCAGCCGCTGGGTCGACGAGGTGGGACTGCCATCCTTTGGCCCCTCCATGCTGGAGGACAGCCTACGACAAATCCGGGTCATAGGATTTGCCGACTCCGACCAGGAGAGCTCGTCCGAGTCCCTGAACGAATCCGAGACGTCGTCCGAGCCGGAGAGGCTACCCGAGTACCCCGTACTCCCTCCAGTGGCCATGCGCCTAGCCGCAGCCAACGCAGCGTGGGACCAGTTCCCCATCGCAAACGATAGCTCGGGCGAGGAACGGAACGTTGTCGACGGAACGGAGCTCCAGCAGCAGTCAGCCGGAAATCGTCCTCGACGAGGAAGGGTCCAGCGAATCGGACGACAGCAGCCGCAGCGGAGCGTTTGCACAAGGCAGAAACGACCCCAGTCCCCAAATGGCTGCACCCCTGCTGGACGACCGCTACAGCGATATAAGCGACGAGGAGCTACCGCTGCCATGGATCGCCGAAGTAGCGATGGAGACTATGGCAACGCTCGCCAACAACGCCAGCGAAGAACGCCCCAGCTGCAGCCACGTACAGGACGAATCCCCAATACCCTGGGACCTCTGCCTCGACCCGGAAGAGGAGAGGGAACTTCTGCGTGCGTTGGAGGACGACCCACTACCTCCGGCCACCCCGGAGGAGGACCAGTGGCCAGAAGCCCCCGCGGAATGGTCCGTGAACACTGAGCGACGCAGACTGCCGATCGTTTTCGTCCGGCAACAGGATCGCCGAGGAGTACTATTCCTGCGAAAAGTAAAGGGACGGATCTACCGGATCGCAATCACAAATGCACGATTCATCAGCGTCTCGCTCCAGCACCCCGAAGAAAGGGGGGGGTGTGAGGAACCGTAAAACGGCCCCCACAATTGCCCACACTTTCATTAATTTTATAGACACGTAGGAATTTTTTGTAGACATGTAGGAATTTTTGAAGTCATATAGAAATATTTTATAGCCATGTAAGACTCATGAAGAGATTTAATATTAGCTTAGCTTCTTAATAGCCAACCTACGCAACATCGCCAGCATCGCTTCCCCTTATCATCCACACATCAACACCGGCGAACACTCTCGCTTCCCCTGATCACCCACACATCAGCATCTGCACGCTCTAAACATCAACACCGGCGAACACTCTTGCTTCCCCTGATCACCCACACATCAGCATCTGCACGCTCTTAGCATCCACACACCGGCGAACACTCTCGCTTCCCCTTATCATCCACACATCAGCATCTGCACGCTCTTAGCATCCACACACCGGCGAACACTCTCGCTTCCCCGTATCATCCACACCTCAGCACCCACATGGAACTCAACGCTCTCCTCACCCACATCTGCACCTGCACGCTCTTAGCATCCACTCGATCGAACCAAATGGCATCCAACTCGATCGATGTTTACGAGCAAGGGGAAAAAGCTGAAGCGCAGCGGCAGCGACGCCGAGGCAATGTCAAAAGAGGGGTATGTCAGCAGATATGGAGGAGAGGGAGTTTTAATGACTCCTGAGGCTTCGCGCGGGCCAGTCAATTTAAATCGTGAGAAACCCCACAACACCCCGAAAACCCACCCCGCCGTGAAATCTAACAAGTGCTAAAAACCCGACGAGTGAAAAAATGTCGAGTGATAGTGGAGAAGGAGTCTACAACCAAGGTGCCGAAGACGGGGCATGGGACATCGACTGGTGGAATTTGCTGTGGGAGGAACCGTAAGCGCCCGCTTTATTTTCCCAAAGATATTTTTTTTTTTTAAAACATTTCTTCGACCGACTGACCAGAGTGGCGTGGCATAAGACTGTGTACGCCCCAATTCGAGCTTTAAAAATTTAATAAATGACCAAAAGTGCTTCGCACTAAAATAAACATCGCCTGTTATATTCTGTGTGTGTGTGTGTGTGTGTGATTTTAGAAGGGGAAATAAAATTCGCCTCTCCTTTATTTTTTTCCCATCTAGGAAAGCCCTTCGCCGATCGTGGTCGAACCGTGTGATGGCCGTGGATCACGATGGAGTCTTGAACTCGTTTGTCGGATCCGCAGCTATCACCGGTCCTGGGGCACGCAGTGGCCGTGGATCACGATGGAGTCTTGAACTCGGTTGTCGGATCCGCAGCTATCACCGATCCTGGGGCACGCAGTGGCCGTGGATCACGATGGAGTCTTGCACTCGTTTGTCGGAGCCACGGGCAGTGCGGATCCCGGAGCGTGTGGCGGGTGGAGATTTCAACGGAGTCCTGTACTCGATTGTTGGAATCTAAACCCGCTGCAGGTTTCGGCCCATGGTTGGCAATTTTGGGAAACAACTTCCTGCCACAGGGCCCGTCTAGGGTTGATTTATCTCGCCCCCTCCCTGAAGTCCTTGAAACTTAAACAAATTATTGTAAGTGACCCTGGGAGCCCTGAGTAACTATCCCAGCCAAAGAGCTTCCTTACATGGTTTAGGTTTATCTGGAGGAACTTCATTGACCCCTAAGCCCTTGCATAGCCCTCTTGAAGTACAGGCAATTCCCATTCATTGTTGGGTGGTCGCAATCCTTCTCGTTCTTGCGTTTGCAGAGCATGCAGCAGGCCTTTGCCTTGCAGCCTCTGGCTTGGTGCTCCTTTGCGCCGCAGTTGTAGCAGCATTTTGAGCAGTCCTCCTGGATCCTGCAAATCTTTGCTATATGGCCAAACTCCTTACACTTAAAGCACCTTTTAGGTGTTATCGTTGGGCGGACTCTGCACGAAGACCAACCCAGCCTAAATCTACCCTTCTCCCTATGTCGGGCATGACTCTAAGTGTAGCGGTTTGCATGCCTCCGTATGCCGCCCTTAGACTCACCACCGCGGATTCCAGCAGCTCCACATCGAACCGTGATTTAAACGCACATAGAATGTCCGTTTTCGCTCTCTGCTTCAGCATGTTTCCTCTAAGTTCATATCACTACTTGCAAGCCCTTGCTACTCTTGAGCTGGTACGAGAGGAGTAACATAAAAGTTGTCATTTCCGACCAGCGCAATAATTTTTTTAGTTCAGTTCCCTTAAATTGGTGGGGGCTTTGGCTTCTTTTGAACAGCCTGTCCAGCCTCGGATTGAATTTTTTCAATATCCGATGGCCCTGGTTGTTTGCTGCCTTTATCAGGGCAATTTTGTTTCGGTTTACTTCCAACCATTTTATTTTTGAGCACTTTGCGCTTTTATAATGAAATATGTTGAATAGTGTAAGGCGGGAGCGGGAGCGCAATAAAGCTTTAATCGCGCTCGCGAATTCGCCCCGTCTCTCGCCCCTTTCGTTAAGTTAGGCTTAAGCGTCTATATATTGAAATTAAAGAGTTAGTTGTCATATGAATCTCATTGCGCAAACTCCCTTTCGTCGTCGCCAAAATAAAATATCAAATTTCCCTGCAATCACAAGTTTTTGCGTTGTAATACAAAATAGTATTAAATTTTCATGGTGACCCCGACGTGATTAGTAGTGGAACTCGAGTTGTTATTTTTTTTGGTGAAGCAAACAAATTAATCAAATAAATCGCGCCGGCCCCTTTTTTAAACATTAAAGTGATTTGTTGTGTAAGGAACCGTAAACGGCCCCCACAATTGCCACCACACTTTGTAGACACGTAGGAATTTTTATAGACACGTAGGAATTTTTGTAGCCATGTAGGAATTTTTTATAGCCATGTAAGACTCATGAAGAGATTTAGTATTAGTTTAGCTTCTTAATAGCCAACCGGCCCAACATCGCCAACATCGCTTCCCCTTATCATCCACGCATCAGCACCCACATGGAACGCAACGCTCCTAACATCCACACAACACCAGCGAACCAGCGTCGCCAACATCGCTTCCCCTTATCATCCACGCATCAGCACCCACATGGAACGCAACGCTCCTAACATCCACACACCAGCGAACCAGCGTCGCCAACATCACTTCCCCTTATCATCCGCGCTCTTAGCATCCACACGGAACACAATGCTCGCATCACCCACACATCAGTACCTGCGCGCTCTTAGCATCCACACGGAACACAATGCTCGCATCACCCACACATCAGTACCTGCGCGCTCTAAGCATCCACACGGAACGCAACGCTCGCATCACCCACACAGCAGTACCTACACGCTCTTAGCATCCACACTCCGGCGAACATTCTCACTTCTACACGCTCATCAGCAGCCAGCATCCACACGGAACGCACCGCTCGCATCACCCACACATCAGTACCTGCACGCTCTTAACCTCCACTCGATCGAACCAAATAGTATCCAACTCGATCGATGTTTACGAGCAAAGGGGAAAAAGCTAAAGCGCAGCGGCAGCGACGTCGAGGCAATGCAAGGAAAAGAGGGGCATGTCAGCAGATATGGAGAAGAGGGATTTTTAATGGTTCCTGGAGATTCGCGCGCACAAGTCCATTTTAAACTCCGTGAAAAGTCCGCAACACCGATAAAACCCCGTCGTGAATTCGAAGTGCAAAAGAGTGAAAAATGTCAAGTGATAGTGGAGAAGGAGGAGCCAACCACCAAGGAGCCGCCGAAGGGGCCTGGGAGATAGACTGGCTGAACTTGCTGTGGGACGAACCGTAAGCGCCCGCTTTATTTCCCCACCAATATTTCCCTTTTAAAACATTTCTTCGACGACCGACTAGAGTGGCGTGGCACTAAGGCTGTGTGCACCCCTCAGTTAAAAAACCCAAAATCCAAGTTTGAAAAATATAATAATGAACCAAAGTGCTTCGCATTAAAAATCAATATCGCCTGTTATGTTCTGTGTGTGATTTTAGGAGGGGAAATTAAATTCGCCAGTCCTTTATTTTTCCCCATTTAGAAAAAAACCCTTCCGCCGATCGTGGTCGAACCGTGTGATGGCCGTGGATCACGATGGAGTCTCGAACTCGTTTGTCGGATCCGCAGCTATCACCGGTCCGGGGGCACGCAGTGGCCGTGGATCACGATGGAGTCTTGCACTCGTTTGTCGGGTCCACGGGCAGTGCGGATCCCGGAGCGTGTGGCGGGTGGAGATTTTCAACGGAGTCCTGTACTCGATTGTTGGAATCTAAACCCGCTGCAGGTTTCGGCCCATGATCGGCATTTTTTGGGAAAACAACCCCCCTTCTCTTTTGCTGCTCCTGCCAGTTCCAGCCGCAGGGCCGTTTATCTCAACCCCCTCCTTGAAGTCCTTGAACTTAACAAATTTCTGTAAGTGACCCTGGGAGCCCTGAGCAACTATCCCAGCCAAAGAGCTTCCTTACATGGCGCCCGAACAGGGACTTCAAGGATATGGAATTTTTTTTTTAAATTTAATTTTTCCTAAAAAAAAAAAAATAATAATAAAATTTTTTTTTTTAAAGCGAAATTTTGTTTTTATTTTTTTGTGGGGTATATGGCGTAAAGACCCATGAGCTAGGCACCCAGACCCTATGAGCAGGCCCAGGGAAGAGAAAGGATTTTTTTTTATCACACACACACAGATGGCGGTATGTTCGATTTTTTTCCCTCTACCAAACCTCGGGTAGCCAAGGATTACGATGGAGTCCGGGGACTCGTTTGTCGAATCCAAAGCTGTCCGGGCCCGGAGCGCGAAGCGGCCATGGATCACGACGGAGCTACGCTCGCGTGTCGGATCCAGGAGCCCACGGAAAATTCCCCCCCCTCTCGCTCCCCACGCTGTCCCGAACGCGGCGGACACGTGGCCGGCAACGGGAAGAGGGGGCACAAATGTTTTCTAGCCCTTCTCGCCCGTGGATCACGACGGAGCTACGCTCGCGTGTCGGATCCCGGAGCACGCGGAAATTTTTTTTTTTAAGCCCTTCTCGCCCGTGGATCACGACGGAGCTACGCTCGCGTGTCGGATCCAGGAGCCCACGAAAATTTCCCCCCCCCCCTCTCGCTCCCCACGCTGTCCCGAACGCGGCGGACACGTGGCCGGCAACGGGAAGAGGGGGACGGAAAATTTTTTCTCTCCTCTCTCGCTTCCCACGCTGTCCCGAACGCGGTGGACACGTGGCCGGCGACTATAAGAGGAGCACCGCGGGCCACCAGAAGGCAGTCAAGCTCCGGCCCTCAATCAGGGAACATCGTCGCGCACAACCAAGCAGCAGTAAACACTCTAAAGGATCCCAGTATCCTTCTCGTGAACTCTAAAGGATCCCAGTATCCTTCCCGTGCAAAACAAGGATCCCAGTATCCTTCCCGTGCAAAACAAGGATCCCAGTATCCTTCTCGTGTAAACACCAGGATCCCAGTATCCTTCAAAATATTTGGAACCTCGCTCCAAATTATTTTCATCGTGCGCAGCCAGGACCCTAGTCCTGTAAAATATTTGGAACCTCGCTCTAAATTATTTTTCATCGTGCGCAACCAGGACCCTAGTCCTGTAAAATATTTGGAACCTCGCTCCAAATTATTTTTTTCATCGTGCGCAACCAGGACCCTAGTCCTGTAAAATATTTGGAACCTCGATCCAAATTTATTTTTCATCGTGCGCAACCAGGACCCTAGTCCTGTAAAATATTCGGCACAACACGCCGAATTATTTTCTCGTGCGCAACTACGCGGCAGTACTATTTTATACCAAATTTTCCCCGGTCCCTCTCGTTCGGAAAACCATGGGTATAAGGTGGATATCCTATCGCCGCAAAGATGAGCTGCAACTCCTCTCATCCGAGTTCGGGTTATCCCTAGGAGGAACGGTCGAGGAACTGCGCAGTCGGCTAGCAACGTTTCTCACCCGCGAAGATCTTGAGCCAGCACTCCAGGACCGAGCCAATGAGCTCGCGGCGACATTTCCGGAAGCAGCCACACCCAGGGATAAGTCACCGAGCCCTTTGGGAGGACAAGAACCCAGGGAACACAAAATAAACACACCGGGCATCGACACCGGAAGCACCGCCTGCAGATTAGAAGTACCACCAGCCAACCGACCAGCGATAAACACAGTCCCAGACTCTCCCGAGGAAATATCATCCGCGGCTTTGGCTGAAAAGCTAAGAAACTGGGGTATTTCGTTTGACGGACGAACCGACCCGCTCACATTTGTCGAGAGACTAGAGGTACAAGCCGAGGCATACCGACTCAGCACCGCCCGACTCCCCAGGGTGATCTCCGGATTACTGACGGGAAAAGCGGAAAGTTGGTACCGCACCTTTAAGATGCAGGACGTGACGTGGGAAATCTTTAGGAGGGAATTCTTGGATTTCTTCCTACCTCCACAATACTTCCAGAGATTGGAAGACACGATCCGGACAAGGTATCAGCGACCGGACGAGAGCTGCAAGGAGTACGTGGTGGAACTCCGCCTCCTGATGCAGCGGGCGAAGTTTACCTCGGAGCAGGAACTGGAGCGACTTTATCAGAACCTTCGACCGGAATACCAGTTGTTCGTGAGACAACAGGACTTCGGGGATCTAGCCACGCTAATCCAACGGGCCACCGCCTACGAGATCACGCGCGACCGCGACCGAGCGCTTCATGTAAACTACCTAGCAGCGATGCCACACCGACAAGCCAGACGATTCCAGGCTCCACCACCACCCACAGGAAACACAGGCAACCCCCTGGGATTTCACAGTACCCCGGCGACCAATCGCATGTTGGCACAGGTACCCGAACATCCTATCGATGTCCGGAACGCTTGTCACCGCTGCGGAGAACCCGGACACTTCAGCGAGGGGTGTGCCAATCCCCAGGTCCTGTTCTGCTGGGAGTGTGGACGGAGGGGAGTGAGGACCAACACATGTTGCCGAGCTCGAAACCCGGGAAACGGCCCGAGTCCTCGCCCATCCGGGGAGCCAGCGAGGACCACACACCAAGGACCCCAGAACTAACCCCACCTTTACGGTTTGAAGGGGGGCGCATCGTGGCGACGGTAACCATAGAGGGCAAGACGTTTCACGCTACCCTGGACACCGGGGCATCCAGGAGCTTCATCAGCGCGAAGGTAGCCAACGACATTGGGAGTGCCGATAACCGCCGGGATGTGAGAACTAAGATTGCCCTGGCAGACGGATCCACCACCGACGTCACCCACGCCCTGACCACCACCGTAACCCTAGGGCGGGACACCGCTAAAACCACCCTACTAGTCCTACCGTCCATCTTGGACGAGATCATCCTCGGAATCGATTTTCTCTGCGGGATCAGGACCACTATCCAGTGTGGGCAAGCCCAGTTGTCCCTGTCCTACTATACCCCGCCGCCAACAAACAGAAGCCAACCACCTACGGTCACCCCACGAGTAGCTGCCATCGGCCCAAGCACCGTCGGACCGACGCCATCACCACGCTGTACAGTACCACCCGTAGCAGCCCCCCGACAATCGCCGCCACGACTACCAGTCAGCGCGCCTACCACAGCAGCCCCTCGACAATCGCCGCCACGACTACCAGTCAGCGCGCCTACCGCAGCAGCCCCTCGACAATCGCCGCCCCGACTACCAGTCAGCGCGCCCACCGTAACCCCGCGACCCCGACCTACGCCAGCACCAGCGAGTAATTCCAGTTACCTAGAACCCTTAGCCGACGCCGCCGCAGCACGAAAGAACAACCCCTTTCGAAGGTCACCCACGACTACCCATTCACCGAGACAATCCCAGGAGGACACAGCCAACCTAGCAACGGTCATCACCGAAGGACCCGAGGAATCCCGGATCCAAGCCTTTCTCGAGGCAGAGCTAGCGCCATTTGATCACATGACCGGTACCTCGCACATAGCCGAGCATAGTATCTTCATGAAGGACGACAAGCCCATCAAACAGAGGTACTTCCCCAAGAACCCTGCCATGCAGAAAATCATCAACGAACAAGTTGATGAGCTGCTTCGCGACGGACGCATCGAGCCATCCCGAAGTCCTCACAGCGCACCCATCGTCCTCGTCGGCAAAAAGACAGGAGATGTGCGCATGTGCGTGGACTACCGCCAGCTCAACGCTCACTCGGTGCCCGACGCCTATCCATTACCGCGGATAGGACACATCTTGGAAAGACTGCGCAATGCCAAGTTCATATCGACGCTAGATCTCAAAAGCGGGTACTGGCAGATCCCGGTGGCCCCAGACAGCCGCGCCTGTACCGCATTTACCGTGCCGGGCCGCGGGCTCTTCCAGTGGAAAGTAATGCCATTTGGCTTGCATTCGGCTCCTGCTACGTTTCAGCGAGCATTGGACAGCGTGATAGGACCCGACCTGGAGCCTCACGCCTTTGCCTATCTGGATGACATCATCGTCATCGGGACCTCATTGGACGAACACTTCACCAACCTACGGGAAGTACTCCGACGACTCAGGCAGGCCAACTTGAAGCTGAACAAAGCGAAGTGTAAGTTTTTCCAGCATAGCATAACGTACCTAGGCCACGTCATCAGCGAAGACGGGATCCATACCGACCCAGACAAGATAGCCGCGGTAAGGGAACTCAAGCCACCCACTAACTGCAAGGAACTCCGACGATGTCTAGGGATAGCCTCCTGGTACCGGCGATTTGTGGAGAACTTCGCCACAATCGTCCAACCGATGTCCGCCCTACTCAGGAAGGGAAGGAAATGGACCTGGAGCGACCCTCAGCAACAGGCATTTGAGGACCTGAAAAGGAAGCCCACCGAGGCACCAGTACTGGCCTGCCCGGACTTCAACCTCAAATTCCAGCTACAAACCGACGCAAGCGACTTCGGCCTTGGAGCCGTTTTAACCCAGCAAGTCGATGGAACCGAGCGCGTCATCGCCTATGCCAGCAGGAGGTTGCTTGCAGCGGAAGAGAACTACTCTGCTACGGAGAAGGAGTGCCTCGCAATAGTGTGGGCGATCAGGAAAATGAGGTGCTACCTCGAGGGATACCGATTCGATGTCATAACAGACCACCTTGCACTGAAGTGGTTAAATTCCATAGACAACCCAACAGGCCGGATCGCAAGGTGGGCCCTAGAGCTCCAACAGTTCCAGTTTGACATCTCCTACCGACGGGGAAAACAGAACGTCGTCGCAGACGCCCTGTCCAGACAACCCCTAGAAACGCTTCAACAGGTGAGCGAGGCCAACGAACCATGCAAGTGGATCGCAGCCAAGATCAAACAGATCGAGGCCAATCCGGAGAAGTTTCCGGACTACACCCAAGAGAACGGGCAACTCTACCGACACCTCGACAACGCGTACAGGAAGGAAGAACATGGAGCATGGAGACTTTGCGTACCCAGCAGCCACCAGCGCCGGGTCCTAGAAGAGTGTCATGATCACCCCACTGCAGGACACCTCGGGATCAGGAAAACGACCACCCGAATCTGCCAACAGTATTATTGGCCGGGTTTGTTTCGAGACATCGCTCGTTACGTACGACAATGCCCAGCCTGTCAACAATTTAAGGTGAGCCAGCGCAAACAAGCGGGGAAGATGCTGACCCGGAAATCAGAGGGACCATTCTCAACCCTGTGCGCGGACTTCGTAGGGCCTCTCCCCAGGTCTCGCAAAGGACATACCATGCTACTGGTATTTTTGGACCATTTCACCAAATGGGTCGAATTAATACCATTACGCCGAGCTACCGCCGCCAGCCTAGAATTAGCCTTCCGAGAGCGAATCTTAGCTAGATTTGGCACTCCAAAAACGTTCATCTGCGACAATGGGACCCAGTTTACGAGTAGGGCTTTCAAAGCATTCTGCAAAAAGGCAGGAATGGAAGTGCAGCATACTGCCCCATACTCCCCTCAACAGAATCCTACCGAGCGAGCCAACCGCACCATCAAAACGATGATAGCACAGTACGCCACTGAGGACCAACGAACGTGGGATAACCTATTGCCGGAAATCACTTTGGCTATCAACACAAGTGTCTCCGACAGTACCGGATTCAGCCCAGCGTACTTAGTTCAAGGCCGGGAACCCCGATTACCCGGAAGCTGGTTCAACGAAGTTACGCCAGGGACCAGCGAAGCGCCCAGAGACCCCCAGAGTAAGGCAGAGCATCTCAAGAACATCTTTCAAACAGCCAAGGAAAACATGGAGAGAGCCGCCCAGGAACAAAGCCGCTACTACAACTTGCGTCGACGCGAATGGAGACCGACCATTGGAATGTGGGTTTGGGTCCGAACTCACCACCTGTCCAACGCCGCGGAAGCGTTCAACGCAAAACTAGCTCCAAAGTTCGACGGCCCTTATAAAATCATCAAGTTTCTGTCACCAAACATCGCCAGAGTCCAACTTCGAGGGACACGAAAGCGTCGCAACGCAAGTCTAGCTGACTTGAAACCCTTTCAAGGGGACCAGACCACAGAGGACCCCGAAGAAGACTCCGAGGGGATTCACGAGACCACCCGGGTCTCACCAAGTCCGCAAAACTAAAGTAAGCCGCGGAACCCTTGCTACGACAAGGAGATTCAGTGGGGCCACTTGAGCCTGGACCCCAGCGCCAACGCCCCACAACCCTCCCCATCGGTGGGGGGGTGTTAAAGTCCTTAGGGTACACCACGCCAAAGTAGCCACGCCTAGTCACCGCCATAGCCACAGACGACAACAGAACGACCCACGAACTCGAATCTCCCTCTCATCGATGAGTATTCAAGCTAACCCATTTTTTCTCCGATCTAGCGACCTAGGCTACCGCACCTTGTCCAGCTGTGGGTCTTCGCCGGCCGAGACTCTTCGGACACCGCCCATGAGCCCCCGGCCTGGGAAGCCGTCGCGGTCCTGGCCCGAGTCAGCCAGTACGCTGCTCAACACGCCCGTCGACACGCTGGTGCTCAGCAGCCACAGCGACCACCACGGATCCACAACCCCGGCAGACGACATCCCAGGATGCAGCCAGGCCGATCCGTTGCTCTGCTCCACGTCGCGACTGGCCACAGTTCGCGTCCTGGAAACCCCGAGCGAGGAGGCCCAACCGGTCGCGTGCGCCACCAGCAGCTGGGTGGACATAGCCGGACTAGGTCCACACCCAGGGGATGACATCCCAAGTGGTAGCCAGGGTGACCCCACACTACTCACCGCGACCCGGTTGGCGCAGTTGTTGGCCCTGGAGCAAGGAAACGAAGCGACCGAACCCACCATACGGGCCGTCAGCCGCTGGATCGACGAGGTGGGACTGCCATCCTTTGGCCCCTCGATGCTGGAGGACAGCCTCCGACAAATCCGCGTCGTAGGATTTGCCGACTCCGACCAGGAGAGCTCGCCCGAGTCGCTGAACGACTCCGAAACCTCGTCCGAGCCGGAGAGGTTGCCAGAGTACCCCGTCCTCCCTCCAGTGGCCATGCGCCTAGCCGCAGCCAACGCAGCATGGGACCAGATCCCAATCGCGAATGATAGCTCGGGCGCGGAGTCAAGCCAAGACTCCGCACTGTCGACGGAACGGACCTCCATCAGCAGTCAGCCGGAAATCGTTCGCGACCAGGAAGGGTCCAGCGAGTCGGACGACAGCAGCCGCAGCGGAGCCTTTGCACCAGGCAGAGATGACCCCAGTCCCCAAATGGCTGCACCCCTGCTGGACGACCGCTACAGCGATGTTAGCGACGAGGAGCTACCGCTGCCATGGATCGCCGAAGTGGCGATGGAAACGATGGCAACGCTCGACAACCACACCAGCGAAGAACGCCCCAGCTGCAGCCACGGACGGGACGAATCCCCAATACCATGGGAACTCTGCCTCGACCCGGAAGAGGAGAGGGAACTCCTGCGCGCTCTAGAGGACGACCCACTACCGCCGGCCACCCCGGAGGAGGACCAGTGGTCAGAAGCCCCCGCGGAATGGTCCGTGACCACAGAGCGCCGAAGACTGCCGAACGAGCTCATCGTGTTCATCCGGCAACAGGATCGCCGAGGAGTGCGATTCCTGCGAAAGGTGAAGGGACGGATCTACCGGATCACCATCACAAATACGCGATTCATCAGCGTCTCGCTCCAGCACCCCGAAGAAAGGGGGGGGTGTGAGGAACCGTAAAACGGCCCCCACAATTGCCACCACACTTTGTAGACACGTAGGAATTTTTATAGACACGTAGGAATTTTTGTAGCCATGTAGGAATTTTTTATAGCCATGTAAGACTCATGAAGAGATTTAGTATTAGTTTAGCTTCTTAATAGCCAACCGGCCCAACATCGCCAGCTTTCCCTTCCCCTTATCATCCACGCATCAGCACCCACATGGAACGCAACGCTCCTAACATCCACACAACACCAGCGAACCAGCGTCGCCAACATCGCTTCCCCTTATCATCCACGCATCAGCACCCACATGGAACGCAACGCTCCTAACATCCACACACCAGCGAACCAGCGTCGCCAACATCGCTTCCCCTTATCATCCACGCATCAGCACCCACATGGAACGCAACGCTCCTAACATCCACACAACACCAGCGAACCAGCGTCGCCAACATCGCTTCCCCTTATCATCCACGCATCAGCACCCACATGGAACGCAACGCTCCTAACATCCACACACCAGCGAACCAGCGTCGCCAACATCACTTCCCCTTATCATCCGCGCTCTTAGCATCCACACGGAACACAATGCTCGCATCACCCACACATCAGTACCTGCGCGCTCTTAGCATCCACACGGAACGCAACGCTCGCATCACCCACACAGCAGTACCTACACGCTCTTAGCATCCACACACCGGCGAACATTCTCACTTCTACACGCTCATCAGCAGCCAGCATCCACACGGAACGCACCGCTCGCATCAGCCACACATCAGTACCTGCACGCTCTTAACCTCCACTCGATCGAACCAAATAGCATCCAACTCGATCGATGTTTACGAGCAAAGGGGAAAAAGCTAAAGCGCAGCGGCAGCGACGTCGAGGCAATGCAAGGAAAAGAGGGGCATGTCAGCAGATATGGAGAAGAGGGATTTTTAATGGTTCCTGGAGATTCGCGCGCACAAGTCCATTTTAAACTCCGTGAAAAGTCCGCAACACCGATAAAACCCCGTCGTGAATTCGAAGTGCAAAAGAGTGAAAAATGTCAAGTGATAGTGGAGAAGGAGGAGCCAACCACCAAGGAGCCGCCGAAGGGGCCTGGGAGATAGACTGGCTGAACTTGCTGTGAGCTTCCTTACAGTTGCTGCCGATTTAATTCGTCGTTGCTGCCACCAAATAAAATTGTTGCCGCCAATTAAATTTGTTGGAAGTTTGGAAGCTGCAGGTTTCTTCGATGCCCATTGCCGCTGCTGTTTTAAATCGCCGTTAGCTGGACCAGTGTAGTTGTTGTTGCCGCTGCTTGTCGCCTGTTGCTGCCGATTTTATTCGTCGTTGCTGCTGCCAATTTAATTTCAGGACCAGTGAAATTGTTGGTGCCGCTGAAATTCGCCAGTTGCTGCCAACTGTAATTCGCCGTTGCTGCCGCAGGAAAATTTTGGTCGCTGCAGTTCTCAACCGCCGTTATCGCCAAACTCACCGCTTTAATACCCTTCGCACAGGAAGGAAGTCATATGATTCGTAGAGGGAAGTCACCGACGGTGGGAATCGTCCCACCAGGTATAGAGTGCTAAAAGTTGAAAGTTAATCTGTGGCGTTTTGTAAATTGTGATTGGCCCATCTTTCAACTTTTTGCATTCGTGTGAAAAATTCGGTAGATAGCGAGCATTCTAACCAAGAAATAAATAAAACTTGCATGCACTAACGATTATAATTCTGATAATTCCATACAAATATACATATTTCGAATTATAAATACATAAGTGAATCACTTGGGACCAAAATCAAATAAATATTTGTCGGCATCCTGGTTGTTCAAAGAATTCCCCCATTTCTCGTCGTAGTGAACACCAATTATAGCTTTGCAAAAATTAAAAGGGTAAATGTTGGGAAGTGTAAAATTTTCTAATTCGAGAATTAAATTCCCGGCAAATTTTCGGCCGCGCATTTTCCTCAAATTTCCCTCGCTTTTCGCCATTTCCCGCGCTTTTAAGCGTCAGGTTTATATATTCGTTGCCCTTAGTTATCGGTCAGTGCATCATTCTCCGTTAGCATTGCGTTGAGCACCGCCACCCGTACACATACACACACACGCACAGACAGCGCAGCCCGTTCTTTCGAGTTCTCTTTCGTCGTTTTCGTTTTCGATCGCTGGAACGGTGCAAGCGTTGCCGTTGCCTAAACGCTTGTTCGTTTTTTGGTGTTTGAGCTTGGCGTGTGCTTCCCTACACGACGTGCGCTCGGCATATTATAATTATTGAATTATTATAATAAACTAGGATTCCTTAAATTAATTCCTAAATTCATTTAAATAACTCCTCTACACTGCTTGCGTTCAGCTTATTCCTCTCGTTGGTTATTATTTTTAAATTTAATAAATTTACAAAACAAATTTTTGTATACATTTACATAAATACAATTTCAAAAAAAAAAAACTAAAATAAATTATATTATAAACTCTTCGATAGGGGAGTGTAGGGTAATTTGACGAGTAGGGTAATGTGACGAACTCGTCGAATCTCATATATGACGTCACGACAAAAATTCCAAATAAATGTAGTCGTCTCCCCTTATCGTGTCGACAATGTATTTACAGTAATATTAATAAGAAGTCCCGTAATTTGTTCGTGAGGTAATTTTCGCTAAAAATGTAGTGCGCAAACTAGCAAACCTATTCAATTTACTTGTGTTTCAGCAGTGCCAGAGCAAAGATGAGTGGAAAATAAAATCAGGCAAATATATGCACGTATACATGAGATCTTTATCAACAGTTTTTGGTACCTCGCGTTTTTTTCTTTTGCGCCGTTTGAGAGTGACACCGTTTTTGCTCCAAGTCTACCTTGTAGGTGACGATTTTTTGTAGGGTATTGTAACGAACTTTTTTTATTCAAGAATTTTAATTGTTATCGTTGATTACACAGGCCGACAAAATGTGACATGGGTCGATGTCCAGGCCTGCCACCATTTTATTTCGATAAATGAGGCTTTTCTAAGCATAAGTTGCCACTACGCCTATAGTCCATCAGCTCTGGTATTTGCGGTATCTTTAATTTAAGAAAATCACAAATTTTCTTCGTCTTTTGGGATATATCTTCAAGAGTGGTCAACCAATTTTGGTAATCTTTTCGGAATTAAATAGTTACACGTCTCTTTTATACGGTCGTTTTGGAAAATTAAATCTAACTGAACCACAAGAGAAGGTGGGCGCATTCAAAATTTCAAAGTCACAGCAAAGTTTAAAAATCTTCATTTGTGAACAGCGTTTAAAAATTAAATAAAAATATTTTCTTCTACGATGCATTTTTGATCCAAAGACACCTTATGTCCTTAATTTTTAGGACACTCATCAGGTTTTTGTGAATTGTTTTGGAATTTTTAAAATTGTTTTTCTTCCTTCCTTCACAATGACGATTCACAAACAGTGCCCAAACCTGTCACAATTTTAAATAACATATTTCTAAACGATCTAAGTAGTTTTGCTTTGAATATAAGCACATGAGCGTAGCCTACTAATCTTTGGGGCTGAAATGCCTGAAGTGTAATCCCCCTCCAGCTTTTAACTTACGCCCATGTATAAATATTTTTAAAGCAAGGGTCACTTGTGCTCAAAAATAGTTATTAGTTACGTAAAATAGTGACAGGTTTGGGCACTGTTTGTGAATCGTCACTGTGAAGGAAGGAAGAAAAACAATTTTAAAAATTCCAAAACAATTCACAAAAACCTGATGAGTGTCCTAAAAATTAAGGACATAAGGTGTCTTTGGATCAAATATGCTTCGTAGAAGAAAATATTTTTATTTAATTTTTAAACGCTGTTCACAAATGAAGATTTTTAAACTTTGCTGTGACTTTGAAATTTTGAATGCGCCCACCTTCTCTTGTGGTTCAGTTAGATTTAATTTTCCAAAACGACCGTATAAAAGAGACGTGTAACTATTTAATTCCGAAAAGATTACCAAAATTGGTTGACCACTCTTGAAGATATATCCCAAAAGACGAAGAAAATTTGTGATTTTCTTAAATTAAAGATACCGCAAATACCAGAGCTGATGGACTATAGGCGTAGTGTCAACTTATGCTTAGAAAAGCCTAATTTATCGAAATAAAATGGTGGCAGGCCTGGACATCGACCCATGTCACATTTTGTCGGCCTGTGTTATTTGTAAAAAAAATACAATAATACCAGATAACATTTACTGCTGCAGTTTTATTGTTGTTTTTAATAGTGAGGTCAGTTTAATTTAATTAAACAAAAAAAATTTTTTAATTTAAAAAATTGCATTTTGATAATTTTTTTTTGTAAGTTTCGGTATAATCTTATTGCTTCTTTCTTTTCCGTATCCAAAATAACTTTTCCGTAAATTTTTCAGAAATATGCTCAGTAAATGTAAGTAACTTTCTGCTTTTACACTTTTAAAAAATATTGATTTTTGGAGAAGTTACATTAAAGCACAAATCGTTCGTCACCTTACCCTACACTCCCCTACCAAAAAAAAAAAAAAAAAGCCAAAATCAGAAAGTAACAACAAGGACATCGAAGGGTTGAAAAACCAACGAGATGGATATATGAAGAGTATAGAGCGAACGCAAAAATATTTAAAGGAGGGTCGATACTCCTTAAATACGGTTGAGTTAGAATGTCGATTAGAAATCCTAAATACGCACATTGAAAATGCTTCGCTTATACAGAATAAAATTGAAGCGAAAGATGGAGATGATGAGTACCGCGAAGAGTTAGAAGAGACTGCGATAATAGCAAAATCGTTGCTAATTTCCCTAATCGCGGAAACAAAGCTTCCGCTCCGCCGGCATCGCGCACACCCCAATGCCGTTTAGCGGAAAACATTCCGAATTTAAAAATTTTATAAGCCTTTTCGAAACTTTTGTGGACAAAGATGACACGCTGCACGAAATCGAAAAATTTAACCATCTAATATCGTGTTTGGCTGGAGACGCGCTAGGAACAGTCAGGGCATTCCAAGTTACAGCGAATAATTACCCAAAAGCCCTGGCTAGCCTAAGGCGGGTGTACGATAATGATTGTTTAATTTTTTTTGACAATATATCGACACTGTTTAATCTGCCAAGGATTTCCCAGCCATGAGCTACAGCCTTGAGAAACCTGATCAACACAGTCACAGCGCTATACGATTCTCTTTTGTCCATTGGGGATGACAAACGTATTACGAATGCCATCCTCATCCATCTAGTAATGGGCAAAGTCGATGCAGGAACTAAAAGAGAATGGGAAGAACAGTTAGATTATACTTCGCTTCCTCTTTGGAGCGAGTGTGAGTCGGCCCTGAACAAGCGCTATCAGCATATGGTTGCCGAAGAAGCGTGTAAGCCAAAAATTGTTCAGCAGAGCCAGGCATATCCTAAGAAGAATGGAAATAGGAATTTTTCGTTTGTTGCTGCCATAGACGACCCCGAAGTATGTGTGTTTTGCAACTCAGCAGAACATCAAGTAGGAAGTTGCACTGCTTTTGCTGCCCTAACAGTTCAGCAAAGATTCGATTTTGCAAAAGGCTCCTTTATGCATTAACAGCCTCCGAAAGGGCCACACGGTAAAAAGATGCAAATCGAAAAGATGCAGAGTGTGTAAGTCCTCACACCACACATTGCTGCACATTTACTCGCCATCAAATCTCGCGTTGCCAGCTCCTCCTCAGCCCACGCTCTTGCAGAATACTCCATCCACTTCGCATGTTATGCATGCGACTGCATCGGATAAAGTTATTCTTGCCACAGCCATCGTGAGCGTCCAAACAAAAAGAGGCGAATTAGTTTTGGCTCGAGCGTTGCTCGATTCTGGTTCACAAGTAAATTTTTTGACCGATGAGCTCGCTCAGAGTCTTCAGATTAAGAGAGAGGAACTAATGGAACTAATACTCAAGCAACCAAGAAAATCAGCGGGACGGCCGCAACCCATGGATGTCCAGTTTGAAGCTGGGCGAAAACAACGGGCCCAAACAGGAGCCAGGGACTTTGGACCTGGATTGGAGACTTCGCGGGCAGAGCCAGAGTACCGTGTGTGCAAAAGGAAATAACGGAACTGCACCGGACTTTGGACTCTGCCGTGGACTTTGGACCAGGAGGACAAATGCCACCTCTCAGCAACAGAGCGGCACACAGGCGTGCCACATCCAACAATAAAATTAGCGGGACGGCAGCAGCATGCAGAAGAACAATTTAAGGCCGTGCGTGAAGGACAAGAGGGTCAAACAGGGACCACGGACTTTGGACCTGGAGTGGAGAGATTCAGCGGGCAGAGCACAAAAGGGAAATAACGGTTCCCGGAGGCCCTATATAAAGCCGCCGGGCGCTGGCAACTGGATCAGTCGATCATAAGGAATCAGTCCGTCAAGATCAGTCAAGATATCAAAGTGAATAACTCAGTCAATCAGTGCCGTGTAATCTACAAGTGAAAACACAAGTCAAGTCGTCGGAAGCAGCGCCGTGGGAGCCTACAAGGAGCAAGATCGCTACGTCGAGACGTTCGGGATTGGATCATCAGGAATCTCCGAATTGAGACACAGGTAGCTGAGGTCCGGAGGGCGTCATACGGCTAAGACAAGGCAAACTGTTCCTACTCCTGTCCGACTAAGGCCTCGCATTGCGTCTGGCGTGTCCCTCAGAGTGAACAGTCCGTTTGTCACCTCAAGGCGCTGTCGTAGAGAGAACAGGCCGTTGGTCATTTCAAGGCGCTGTCCTAGAGAGAACAGGCCGTTGGTCATTTCAAGGCGCTGTCCTAGAGCGACTAGGCCCGTCGTGATTTCAAGGCGCTGTCCTAGAAAGAACAGACCGTTTGTCAGTTCAAGGCGCTGGCCTAGAAAGACCCACGGTTTTACGAGTCGTGGCCGGCGTGTCCGGAACCCCAAGTACCAAAAGCCACGCTACGTCCAACCTCACAACCAACTCACCCCGGAGCAGAGCATCGGACATAGAGCTGCACGGAAACGTCACGAACGAGCTAGCGGGTGAGGCCAGGGTGGAACATTCGTTTACAGCAGGCGTAAGGCAAGGTGAAGCACTAGGCAGCCTCCAGGTATCTACCTAGACTGTCGGCGCGATCCGAGCAAGAGCCTAGTGGGACCATCCGGGACAAAACCAGGGACAGGCGGTTGTGTGTCTATAGGCGTTGCCCTGTAGAGCGCAGCTCCTGTTCACCCTAGTCTGAGAACGGTGACGCTTCCCTAAGCCCACACGGCTGATCTCCTTGCGAGTCCGAGGCGCTACGTGTGGTCGGCGAGTCAACGCATCGGAGCAGAACATCGCCGAGCGTCCACAGAAAGCTACAGGGAGCCACAAGACCGGAGCACGGCGTCAACGAGGAAGGCGATCACCGAGGCGTCGCACCGTCGTGGAGAGACGAGTATTACTAGAAGGCACCGAGGACCACGAGTGGCGACACCAAGGCCAACCGAGCCATCAAGCCCGCTGTAATCATAACCGCAATAAACCCAAATCGAACCCGTGAATTCTGTGCTTTCTCACTGATCTACTGGGCGGTCACGTTTATATAAATTTGGTGGGACGAACACATAACTTCTCTAAGCTAGCCGCACGAATCTCGTAGCGAGCAGACCTACAAAACGTGATTGTCCCAGCAGTGAAAGCAACGTAAAGCAGAATGGGGAAGAAATGGATTACCCGCCTCAAGACAGAGGATTTTGCCTACGTCGCAGAGAGGCTAAACATCGCTCTGGAAGGAAAAACAGACGACAAAAGGAAGGCATTTTCAGAATACTATTCTGAGACGGAGAACGACCCGAAACTTGCCGGGATCTGGGTCGAGCTGGAGGCAGCATACCCCGAGGAAATAGCCCCTAGCATCACATTGACTCCCGCGGAAGAGGAAGACCTATTGGCAAGCCTGAGCATCGACAATATGCAACAGGAAGCACAGAAGAGAGTGCCAAGTCCGCAGAAGAGAAATACTGAGGGCGCACAGAAAACGGCAGCACCGGTACGGACTCCGACCTCGACACCCAGCCAGCCGGATTATGCAAAGGTTGCGAAACAAGTTCGCGAATGGTTCTTTAAATTCGACGGCATAGAGAAACCGTTCGAGTTTCTGGAACAAGTAGAGTGGTCCGCAAACACATACGGCCTGGATTTGGATATGATTCCCCGCGCCATGCCAGAATTACTGAAAGGGAGGGCATTGAAGTGGTTCATCTCCAACAACAAACAGTGGCAAACCTGGGCGGAATTCATCCAGAGCTTTAACACATACTTCCTGCCGAGAGACTTTTTCTCCACACTTTCGGACAAAGTCAAGCAGAGGAAGCAAGGCTACGGGGAGGCGTTCAAGGACTACATGATCGACATAAGGCCACTTAGTTATTCGCCGCCAGAATCCCTCAACATCATCCGGCAGAACTGCACACCGAGCCTAAAGATCGCCCTCAGAGCATACACGGTGGCGGACCTGGATACACTCATGGACCTAGCCGACGAGTTTGAGGAACTGGAGAAGGAACGGGAGACATTTGCCCAGGACAACAAATTCGCCAGGGCAAAACCAGCAGCTCAGGCGCAAATCACGTGCAGACGGTGCGAGGACACTGGCGACCAGGAAACCCGTGGGAACAGTCAATGTCCACCGCACCTACAAGCCCACCGACAGCAGGCAACCAACCCACCGTATGAACGCCAGCGGGCGCCGATACAACACCAACAGAGGCAGCCAACAAACCCCTTGTGGAGGCCACCAATCACAACGCAGAGACCACGGGAGAGCACCCACATCACAGACCCCCAGGAGGCCTGCCGAAAGTGCGGCGGCCACGGGCACTGAGAACGCGGCTGTCGAAACCAGCGTTTGTTGTTCCGCTGGGTGTGCGGCAAAGTGGGTATCAGGAGCGTCGAGTGCTGCCAAGGAGCGGGAAATGGTCAGCGATCTCAGCCGCAGAGAGGCGGGCGGGGATCGCAAAATGCTTCCTCTCCAAACTAACTGGCAAGCTGATCGAGGAGGAGCAGCAGTTGTCCGCAGCGGTAACGATTGGTGGAGGCACGTATAAAGCCACAATCGACACCGGGGCAACAGCGAGCTTCATAAGCGAGGAACTGGCGGACAGCCTGGCTGCCCTTGGAAAGATCACAAGAACAAGACGGCAAGTTAGGTTGGTAGACGGGAAATGCGGCGGGATCAATGCACAGCTGGAGGTAGAAATCGCATTGGGAAATAAGCGATTGACCATGAGCCTGCTGATACTACCAGGGGTAGTGGATTCGTTGGTGTTAGGATGGAATTTCCTCACGCAAGTCGGAACGGAGATAAAGTGTGCTGGACACGAAATAAAAATACCAGCCAGAACCCGACACAATGGGTGGCTCGAAGCACGACAATTCAATGCTACTGGTGCTCATAGACAGGTTCTCTAAATGGACGGAACTAGTGCCACTACGCAGTGCGACAGCCGAATCGCTTAACAAGGCGATTAGGGAGCGTATAATTGCAAGGTATGGGGCCCCGAAGTTGGTTATAACGGACAACGGAGTGCAGTTTGCGAGTCGCATTTTCAAAAATTTTCTGGCGGAGATGGGTATCAGACAGCAATTCACCGCACCCTATATGCCGTAAGAAAACCCGACGGAGCGAGCAAAAAGGACGGTGAAAACGATGATTGCACAGTTCGCAGGACGAGATCAGAGAACATGGGACGAAAAGTGGCCGGACATCATGCTTGCTGTCAACTCAGGCATATCGGAATCCACGGGATACACCCCATCATTTCTTACCCAAGGCAGAGAGCCACGACTACCGAGCGCCCTATACGACAAAGAAACCTTAGGCACCGCTTTGAGATCGTAAGGCGGAATCTGGAGAAGGCATCCCAGGAGCAGGCTAGGTATTACAACCTAAGGAGGAGCAATGGTGGGCGACGTAGTTTGGGCTAAGGAACACCACCTATCAAAAGCTTCAGAAGGGTTTGCCGCAAAATTGGCACCTAGGTATGACGGGCCCTACGTCTCACCGGTGATCTGCAAAATACGGAACGGAAACACAAAAAAAGAACGGACCATACATGTAAGCGAGCTCAAACAGCAACAAACACAAGACACAAGCGAGCAACAGCATCAGGCCGACACAACTGAGAAACAGCTACAATGAAAACTCCAAGGAACAGCCGAGAAAACGCCAGGGAACTGCCGTGGACACTCCAGGGAACATCCGAGGGAACTCCAAGGAACCGCCGAGGAAACTCCAAGGAACCGCCAGGGAAACTCCAAGGAACCACCGAGGAAACTCCAGGGAACCGCCGAGGAAACTCAAGGGAACAGCCGAGGAAACTCCAGGGAACCGCCGAGGAAACTCCAGGGATACTCCGAGGCAACTCCAAGGATACCAGAATACACAAGGACACACAGTACAGGCAGAGGGACAACACCAAAGGAGGAAAAAGTATGCGCGGAAGACCTTCTTTTCTTATCCCGAAGAACGGGGAGAGCCGGTACAGCTTTGGGGCTATACCGTAGCCCGCTGAACACTCCGAACCAACCAAATCACCGGAAAACCCTGAAATGCAAACAAAAGTGAATGCCGGTCCAGCTAAATTGGGAACTCGCCACGGGTAAACAAACCCTTCTGCTGACAGAGCGCGATAACCTACGGCGCAGCCGCAGCCGAACCTGTTAAGGGCATTGACCCAAAAACCCAAGGGCAAAGAAGGGCATAGTTGCAGCATCTGAAAAGAGAGGGATGAATAGGGAGAGACACACAAAAACAAATCCAGTGAACTCGGCACTTACAGAAAAATTGTGCAAATTCACCATGAACTAGGGACGGGGGCGCCTCGAAAGGCGGTCGATTGGCACTGGACGATAGTGCGATCGATGGGCACACGAAAATGGAAATAGCATGGTGAATATCGCAAGCGATTAAGTGGCAACGCCGCCCCAGCGATATCGATAGCTGATGGGTGTCGATATCATGGGAAGTTCCTCTGGGCTACCGATAGCTGATGGGTATCGATGACCAGTGGGACCAGACGGAAAAACAGCGCGGGAAACTTGAACGGAGGCCCGATAGGCTATCGATAGCTGATGGTTATCGATGCTTAGTGGGGCCAGATCGAGGATCGGCGCGGGAAGTTTGAAAATCGCTGCAAGAAGGCGACCGGCGCCGTAGAAACTCAAGGAGTTGAAAGCGTCGAGGGAGCGTCGAGGGAAGCAACGAGGGAGCGCCGAGGGAACAAACCGAGCATCACGAGGACTCAAAGGCTGGAAAATGCAAGGAAACGCCGGAGACTGCGAGCCAGTTTTAAATGTTTCCCGAAGTAAGGGGGGAATGTGAGGAGTTGAATAACTCCCCACAAATAACAGCAGCAGGAATAACGGATGGCCGGCCGCTTACCAGTTACTCGGCGAATTAGCGTAGTAGCGGCGCGGCGAAGAGAGTTGGAGAATAAATGTTGGAGACCGAGAGTTTGGAGAGTCTAACTCCGGAGAGAGAGCTCTCCCAAAGAGAGTGTGGAGATTGAGGACGGAGAGTGAGAGAGTGGAGACTTCGCTGGCAGAGGCAGAGTACCGGGTGCAAAAGGGAATAACGGAACTGCACCGGACTTTGGTCCGTCAAGTGCCACATCTCGCCAACCAAGCGGCACACAGGCGTGTCACACGCAGCAGTGGAATCAGCGGTACGCCAGCAACAAGCAGGACAACAACTGAAGGCCGGGTGCGCAGTACAAAGGGATCAAACGGGAACCGTGGACTTTGGACCTGGAGTGGAAAGTTGCCGCGGGCAGAGCCCAAAAGGAAATAACGGAACTGCGTCGTACTTTGGACTCTGCCGTGGACTTTGGACCAGAAGGACAAGTGCCACATCTCAGTAACGAAGCGGCACACCGGCGTGCCACATGCACCATAAGAATCAGCGGGACGGCGGCAACGCGCAGAGCTACAGACCCAGAGTGGAGAGATGCAGCGGGCAGAGCAGAGATGCAGCGGGCAGTTGCCGCCGGGCGCTGGCAACTGTATGAGTCGTTCACGAGGAATCAATCCGTCAAGATGGAAAGACCCACGGGACCGTCGTGTCCGTAACCCCAAGTACCAGAAGCCACGCTACGTCCAGCATCACGACCCGCGTATCCCGGAGCAGAGCATCGGACATCGAGCTACACGGAAACGTCGCGAACGAGCTAGCGGGAAAGGCCAGGGTGGAACGTTCGTTTACACCAGGCGTGAAAGCAAGGTGAAGCACTAGGCAGCTTCCAGGTGACTACCTAGACTGTGAGCGCGATCCGAGCAGGAGCCTAGTGGGACCATCCGGGACAGAGCCAGGGTCAGGCGGTTGGGTGTCTATAGGCGTTGTCCTGTAGCACGCAGCTTCTGTTCACCCTAGTCTGAGAACGGTGACGCTTCCCTAAGCCCACACGGCTGATCTCCTTGAGAGTCCGAGGCGCTACGAGTAGTCGTCGAGTCAACGCATTAGAGACGACCATCGCCGAGCAGCTACAAGGAGCCACAGGGAGCTACAGGACCGGACCACGGAATCGACGAGGCAGGCGATTACCGAGGCGACGCATCGACGTGCAGAGACGAACATCACCAGGAGACATCGAGGACCAAAAGTGGCGACACCAAGGCCAACCGAGCCATCAAACCCGATGTAATCAAACCCGCAATAAACCCAATTCAAACCCGTGAATTCTGTGCTTTCTCACTGATTTACTGGGAGGTCACGTTTATATAAATTTGGTGGGACGAACACATAAGTTCTCTGAGCTAGTCGCACGAATCTCGTAGCGAGCAGACACACAAAATCAGTTCGTTACAATATATATATATATTTACAGATCAAGAAAGTGACCAAAATAATAATTTATCGAAAAGCCTGAAGCTGATTATTTCAGATAGTCTGGCTTATCGACTACAATCTGGACGGAAGCAGCGGAAAAGTCTTTAAAAGCACGCAAAGGGATATATTCGGTGCTTAATGGTCAGTAAATAATTATTTGAATATTAAATACAAATGGTAATATTTTTTTTTAAATTTTTTTTAGGAGCGTTGGCCCACTATTCCTGTTACGCTGACAAGTAAGGGAGAGTGGGACAATTTCGTCAGCATTTTTTCAAAGCTATTTTTTGTCCATCTTGAGACACGTTATCATATTTCTATTTTTATTGTTAAATGCGGTTAGCACCAAGCTTTTGAATTACCTTGGTGATTTATAAAAAATTAAAAAGTAAAACAAATATACTGGGGCCATCTCGCCACATAGGGGGGTAAAATCGCCACACCACTGGGGCAATTTCGTCACCTGAAAAATGTAGGGAGTTTAACGCCTGTAAATATGCTACACTGATCAAGCGTACAAAAATTGTTGACGTCCTATATTTGTTGCTGCTGCTGGTAGTCTGTTCGTTAGCCAGCTCTTCAAATAAAAAAATATGTATTTAAAATAGGTGCGAATTTACCAAAGGCATAGGGTGGCGAAAATTCCCCACACAGTACTTTTTTAGAAATAATTATTTTTCTGCCGAAATTAGGCGCGAAGTTAAAAATCACTAACACAGAAATGCACATTATAGCACTGTGTATCATATAAAAAAAACTGTACCTTATCCCTTTTCAATTGTGGCATACAAGAAAAATTTCGTCGAGAATTAATTGTAGCTTTTGAACTATAAAAACACATCTAATATTATAGCTTAATTATCTTGGCCTTCTGTGCAAAAAATATGCATTGGTTGTGTCATGCCGTCTTGAAGGACTAAAACAAAAAAATTATATATTTTTACGACTTATGGATTCCTAAATATTGCAGGTGACATATACTGTGTTTATACGATGCCGAATTCACGCTATCACTTCACGCTTTCGGCCGATTCGTGCTTGTATAAACGCCATTTCGTGAATTCGTCTACACACGAAAGTTGACTATGATTTCAGCCCAAAAGCGTGATTTGGTGATATGCAATCTGGTAACTCTGTAAAAAATGATTGACGTTGCCAGATCGCTAGAAATTGAAGGCCTTTTATAGGCCATTTCTCTAATCAGTGGTATTAAAAATTATATATTTTTACCGGTCCGGCATCCCTATCAGCTGAGAGTGAATAAAAGCATGAATTCTTGGCTGTCGTATAAACAGGGGCAATTTCTATATCGCGCTTTCAAGAAATCGTGATTGCTATCGTATAAACATAGTAATAATTGCCCCAGTGACGAAATTCCCCCACTCTCCCCTACCTTAGAAAGACCTTGCTTAATATTAAAAAAAAATTAGTAAAAAAAAATCTAGAAATAATAATAATAATTCAATAACTTAAATAACACAGTTAAAAAAATATATAAGAGATGAACGAAATAAACAAATTGAAATAAATAAAATTAAATAAATGAATTGAAAATATAAATTTGAATGTAATTTATTTATTTTTTTTAATGAAATTGCTGATGACTTTTTGGAAAAAGTCATTCGTGAAATCATGCGTGACATGTCACAGGGTGGTGACGTCAAACCATTGAACGACTTGTTACGCAAAGGCAGTAAATGGGAATGGACACAGGAGCACCAGATGGCATTTGAGGAAGTTAAGGCTAGACTTGTGGCAGATCCGGTATTAGCATGCCCGGATTTCAACAAAACGTTCACCCTGCAAACGGACGCCAGCGACTACGGCTTTGGAGCGATATTAACCCAAGACATGGAAAGAGGGGAGAAGGTCATATCCTATTCAAGCCGGACGCTCAACGGCGCTGAGAAGAACTACTCAACGACAGAAAAGGAATGCTTGGCAATTGTCTGGGCGATCCGAAAACTCAAGCCGTATCTGGAAGGTTACCACTTTAAAGTAGTAACTGACCATATGGCTCTGAAGTGGCTCAACAGCATAGAAAGCCCTTCAGGAAGGATCGCCAGATGGGCCCTGGAATTGCAGCAGTACGACTTTGAGATAGCGTACAGGAAGGGACAGCTGAACTTGGTGGCAGACGCTCTGTCAAGGCAGCCATTGCCCGAAACGCACAGAGGCATAAAAGAGACATCGGCGGCAGAAGCTTCAGCAGCGTGCAGCTGGTTTCAAGAAATGTGCGACAAAATAAGGACCCAACCGCAAAAGTACCCGGACTACGTTATGGAAGGCGAGAATCTGTACAGAAGCATACCACATAGAGCGGGCAGTGAGGATGTCGTTACCTGGAAGATGTGCGTCCCGAGAGCTCTACGGGAAACGGTGCTGAAGGAAAGGACAATAGCACGTCAGGCAGCCCGATACTACTGGCCAGGTATGCTTAGAAACGCCAGAGCCCACCCACGTAAGGAAATGCGAAACCTGCATGATTTTTAAGCCGAATCAAATGCAGGCGGCAGGAAAAATGCTAACCCAAGTGCCAGAGGAACCGTGGGCCACAGTATGCGCAGACTTCGTTGGACCCCTACCGTGATCGAAGCACGACAATTCAATGCTACTGGTGCTCATAGACAGGTTCTCTAAATGGACGGAACTAGTGCCACTACGCAGTGCGACAGCCGAATCGCTTAACAAGGCGATTAGGGAGCGTATAATTGCAAGGTATGGGGCCCCGAAGTTGGTTATAACGGACAACGGAGTGCAGTTTGCGAGTCGCATTTTCAAAAATTTTCTGGAGGAGATGGGTATCAGACAGCAATTCACCGCACCCTATATGCCGTAAGAAAACCCGACGGAGCGAGCAAAAAGGACGGTGAAAACGATGATTGCACAGTTCGCAGGACGAGATCAGAGAACATGGGACGAAAAGTGGCCGGACATCATGCTTGCTGTCAACTCAGGCATATCGGAATCCACGGGATACACCCCATCATTTCTTACCCAAGGCAGAGAGCCACGACTACCGAGCGCCCTATACGACAAAGAAACCTTAGGCACCGCTTTGAGATCGTAAGGCGGAATCTGGAGAAGGCATCCCAGGAGCAGGCTAGGTATTACAACCTAAGGAGTAGGCAATGGACGCCGGCGGTGGGCGACGTAGTTTGGGCTAAGGAACACCACCTATCAAAAGCTTCAGAAGGGTTTGCCGCAAAATTGGCACCTAGGTATGACGGGCCCTACCAGGTCGTAGACTTCGTCTCACCGGTGATCTGCAAAATACGGAACGGAAACACAAAAAAAGAACGGACCATACATGTAAGCGAGCTCAAACAGCAACAAACACAAGACACAAGCGAGCAACAGCATCAGGCCGACACAACTGAGAAACAGCTACAATGAAAACTCCAAGGAACAGCCGAGAAAACGCCAGGGAACTGCCGTGGACACTCCAGGGAACATCCGAGGGAACTCCAAGGAACCGCCGAGGAAACTCCAAGGAACCGCCAGGGAAACTCCAAGGAACCACCGAGGAAACTCCAGGGAACCGCCGAGGAAACTCAAGGGAACAGCCGAGGAAACTCCAGGGAACCGCCGAGGAAACTCCAGGGATACTCCGAGGCAACTCCAAGGATACCAGAATACACAAGGACACACAGTACAGGCAGAGGGACAACCCCAAAGGAGGAAAAAGTATGCGCGGAAGACCTTCTTTTCTTATCCCGAAGAACGGGGAGAGCCGGTACAGCTTTGGGGCTATACCGTAGCCCGCTGAACACTCCGAACCAACCAAATCACCGGAAAACCCTGAAATGCAAACAAAAGTGAATGCCGGTCCAGCTAAATTGGGAACTCGCCACGGGTAAACAAACCCTTCTGCTGATAGAGCGCGATAACCTACGGCGCAGCCGCAGCCGAACCTGTTAAGGGCATTGACCCAAAAACCCAAGGGCAAAGAAGGGCATAGTTGCAGCATCTGAAAAGAGAGGGATGAATAGGGAGAGACACACAAAAACAAATCCAGTGAACTCGGCACTTACAGAAAAATTGTGCAAATTCACCATGAACTAGGGACGGGGGCGCCTCGAAAGGCGGTCGATTGGCACTGGACGATAGTGCGATCGATGGGCACACGAAAATGGAAATAGCATGGTGAATATCGCAAGCGATTAAGTGGCAACGCCGCCCCAGCGATATCGATAGCTGATGGGTGTCGATATCATGGGAAGTTCCTCTGGGCTACCGATAGCTGATGGGTATCGATGACCAGTGGGACCAGACGGAAAAACAGCGCGGGAAACTTGAACGGAGGCCCGATAGGCTATCGATAGCTGATGGTTATCGATGCTTAGTGGGGCCAGATCGAGGATCGGCGCGGGAAGTTTGAAAATCGCTGCAAGAAGGCGACCGGCGCCGTAGAAACTCAAGGAGTTGAAAGCGTCGAGGGAGCGTCGAGGGAAGCAACGAGGGAGCGCCGAGGGAACAAACCGAGCATCACGAGGACTCAAAGGCTGGAAAATGCAAGGAATCGCCGGAGACTGCGAGCCAGTTTTAAATGTTTCCCGAAGTAAGGGGGGAATGTGAGGAGTTGAATAACTCCCCACAAATAACAGCAGCAGGAATAACGGATGGCCGGCCGCTTACCAGTTACTCGGCGAATTAGCGTAGTAGCGGCGCGGCGAAGAGAGTTGGAGAATAAATGTTGGAGACCGAGAGTTTGGAGAGTCTAACTCCGGAGAGAGAGCTCTCCCAAAGAGAGTGTGGAGATTGAGGACGGAGAGTGAGAGAGTGGAGACTTCGCTGGCAGAGGCAGAGTACCGGGTGCAAAAGGGAATAACGGAACTGCACCGGACTTTGGTCCGTCAAGTGCCACATGTCGCCAACCAAGCGGCACACAGGCGTGTCACACGCAGCAGTGGAATCAGCGGTACGGCAGCAACAAGCTGGACAACAACTGAAGGCCGGGTGCGCAGTACAAAGGGATCAAACGGGAACCGTGGACTTTGGACCTGGAGTGGAAAGTTGCCGCGGGCAGAGCCCAAAAGGAAATAACGGAACTGCGTCGGACTTTGGACTCTTCCGTGGACTTTGGACCAGAAGGACAAGTGCCACATCTCAGTAACGAAGCGGCACACCGGCGTGCCACATGCACCATAAGAATCAGCGGGACGGCGGCAACGCGCAGAGCTACAGACCCAGAGTGGAGAGATGCAGCGGGCAGAGCAGAGATGCAGCGGGCAGTTGCCGCCGGGCGCTGGCAACTGTATGAGTCGTTCACGAGGAATCAATCCGTCAAGATGGAAAGACCCACGGGACCGTCGTGTCCGTAACCCCAAGTACCAGAAGCCACGCTACGTCCAGCATCACGACCCGCGTATCCCGGAGCAGAGCATCGGACATCGAGCTACACGGAAACGTCGCGAACGAGCTAGCGGGAATGGCCAGGGTGGAACGTTCGTTTACACCAGGCGTGAAAGCAAGGTGAAGCACTAGGTAGCTTCCAGGTGACTACCTAGACTGTGAGCGCGATCCGAGCAGGAGCCTAGTGGGACCATCCGGGACAGAGCCAGGGTCAGGCGGTTGGGTGTCTATAGGCGTTGTCCTGTAGCACGCAGCTTCTGTTCACCCTAGTCTGAGAACGGTGACGCTTCCCTAAGCCCACACGGCTGATCTCCTTGAGAGTCCGAGGCGCTACGAGTAGTCGTCGAGTCAACGCATTAGAGACGACCATCGCCGAGCAGCTACAAGGAGCCACAGGGAGCTACAGGACCGGACCACGGAATCGACGAGGCAGGCGATTACCGAGGCGACGCATCGACGTGCAGAGACGAACATCACCAGGAGACATCGAGGACCAAAAGTGGCGACACCAAGGCCAACCGAGCCATCAAACCCGATGTAATCAAACCCGCAATAAACCCAATTCAAACCCGTGAATTCTGTGCTTTCTCACTGATTTACTGGGAGGTCACGTTTATATAAATTTGGTGGGACGAACACATAAGTTCTCTGAGCTAGTCGCACGAATCTCGTAGCGAGCAGACACACAAAATCAGTTCGTTACAATATATATATATATTTACAGATCAAGAAAGTGACCAAAATAATAATTTATCGAAAAGCCTGAAGCTGATTATTTCAGATAGTCTGGCTTATCGACTACAATCTGGACGGAAGCAGCGGAAAAGTCTTTAAAAGCACGCAAAGGGATATATTCGGTGCTTAATGGTCAGTAAATAATTATTTGAATATTAAATACAAATGGTAATATTTTTTTTTAAATTATTTTTAGGAGCGTTGGCCCACTATTCCTGTTACGCTGACAAGTAAGGGAGAGTGGGACAATTTCGTCAGCATTTTTTCAAAGCTATTTTTTGTCCATCTTGAGACACGTTATCATATTTCTATTTTTATTGTTAAATGCGGTTAGCACCAAGCTTTTTAATTACCTTGGTGATTTATAAAAAATTAAAAAGTAAAACAAATATACTGGGGCCATCTCGCCACATAGGGGGGTAAAATCGCCACACCACTGGGGCAATTTCGTCACCTGAAAAATGTAGGGAGTTTAACGCCTGTAAATATGCTACACTGATCAAGCGTACAAAAATTGTTGACGTCCTATATTTGTTGCTGCTGCTGGTAGTCTGTTCGTTAGCCAGCTCTTCAAATAAAAAAATATGTATTTAAAATAGGTGCGAATTTACCAAAGGCATAGGGTGGCGAAAATTCCCCACACAGTACTTTTTTAGAAATAATTATTTTTCTGCCGAAATTAGGCGCGAAGTTAAAAATCACTAACACAGAAATGCACATTATAGCACTGTGTATAAAAAAAACTGTACCTTATCCCTTTTCAATTGTGGCACACAAGAAAAATTTCGTCGAGAATTAATTGTAGCTTTTAAACTATAAAAACACATCTAATATTATAGCTTAATTATCTTGGCCTTCTGTGCAAAAAAAATGCATTGGTTGTGTCATGCCGTCTTGAAGGACTAAAACAAAAAAATTATATATTTTTACGACTTATGGATTCCTAAATATTGCAGGTGACATATACTGTGTTTTTACGATGCCGAATTCACGCTATCACTTCACGCTTTCGGCCGATTCGTGCTTGTATAAACGCCATTTCGTGAATTCGGCTACACACGAAAGTTGACTATGATTTCAGCCCAAAAGCGTGATTTGGTGATATGCAATCTGGTAACTCTGTAAAAAATGATTGACGTTGCCAGATCGCTAGAAATTGAAGGCCTTTTATAGGCCATTTCTCTAATTAGTGGTATTAAAAATTATATATTTTTACCGGTCCGGCATCCCTATCAGCTGAGAGTGAATAAAAGCATGAATTCTTGGCTGTCGTATAAACAGGGGCAATTTCTATATCGCGCTTTCAAGAAATCGTGATTGCTATCGTATAAACATAGTAATAATTGCCCCAGTGACGAAATTCCCCCACTCTCCCCTACCTTAGAAAGACCTTGCTTAATATTAAAAAAAAATTAGTAAAAAAAAATCTAGAAATAATAATAATAATTCAATAACTTAAATAACACAGTTAAAAAAATATATAAGAGATGAACGAAATAAACAAATTGAAATAAATAAAATTAAATAAATGAATTGAAAATATAAATTTGTATGTAATTTATTTATTTTTTTTAATGAAATTGCTGATGACTTTTTGGAAAAAGTCACTCGTGAAATCATGCGTGACATGTCACAGGGTGGTGACGTCTCATATGACAAATTCGTATAAGGCACTGGTGATATCACCGGTGACATCTCGCACAAATGTCTCTATGGAAAGTCACGAGTGCCAAAAGACGTGTCACAAGTGATCCACATGGTGATTCACGAGTGAAAACTGATTTCTGGAACTGAAGGGATAGATTAGGTGTAAGTGTGTTGATAATAAAAAAATATAAAAGTTGTTTATGTTTATGGAGGCTAATATTAAAAGTATCAATATAAAGATTATATAAAATATATTTATAAATTATATATGTTGTGTTCCTATCAAATTATGGTGATTATGTAGTGTTTTTTTTTTGTTTTATTGTATGTACTTAGAACAGATTAATTATCTTTATTGATCATAAAAATGGTGACATCACCTAGCAAACTGTTGGAAATGAGTTCCGAATATACTCGTACATTGGGTACCGCGGCCACTATAATAGTGTGAGGAAAACCCCACATTTTTATAGAAATAAGTATAGATAAGTAGAGATAATTAAATAAGAATAGAATAAGAGACAAAGCAAAGACCCACGGAGGGCACTAACACATAGGGAAAAACCACACGCACACCGCGCGGGAGAGGAAAGGCGAGAGAGAACGCAGCCGCAGCCGAAACGCAGCCGCAACCGAGACGCAGCCGCAGCCGAGACGCAGCCGCAGCTGAAAACGCAGCCGCAGATGAAACGCAGCCGCAGATAAAGCGCAGCCGAAGCTCAACACGAAGAGGGACCTCTGCCCGGAACGACGACAACGCAGCAGCCGACACGATCGTCAGCAGAGGACTGCAGCCCAAGCTTGACGATTTGCGGATCGGGACAGTCACTCGAGAGCCGGCAAAGGAGCCGGACGTTTCCGGTCGTGAAAAACAACAGGAACTTGAAGTATTTGGACTAATCTATTGCCGCCGCTGCCCAGAGGATGCAGGAGGAGTAGAGGGGGTAAGCTGGCCGGGGGCCCTAAATCCCAAACAGTGGGAGGACATGTGTGGCGGATAGGCTAGGGATAGTGTTAGAAATAAAGTGTGACAATGTAAAAGAACAACAGCGTGTTAGTGTGAAGTCGGGAGTGTTCGGGAATAGTGCCCCACGCTACCGGGACAAAAGGGGAATGAGGGCTCACGGCTGACGGAGCCCCTCTTTCCTCCGGCAACCCGGGCAGTGTTTTGCCTTCGCCTCCGGATCGGGGAAATTGGCCCACGGGGGACGGTGCCGGCCTCCCCTCTCCGGAAGGTCTCCCCCCGCGGGGATTGGAAAGCGTGCTACCGGGTGACGGGGCCTGTTTCTCCAATTTTCGGACTGGGAATTCGGTATCCGAGTGACGGTATCGGATTTTCCCGCAGTTTCGTCTTTGGGGCTGGAAACCGACCCACGGCTGACGGGGTCGGCTCCTGCCTGCACGGACCTTTACTTTCCTCTCCCCCCTCTATGACCCGACACAGTCTTCGTCCGTTATACTGTCTGTCTTAAAGATAGAAATATTTTCTGTAAAGAGACCCTGGAATGACTAAGCTTTCACCCCAGCTATAGAACTACTTTACAGAATGGCGCCCGAACAGGGACTAGACAGGATATTTCAAGGATAATTCCAACCATCGTGGCTTAAAGCCCCACCAGTAAGAATCTCAGTGGTATAGAATTTCAGGGGAACAAATTGGCTGCTAGGCCCGTTTTGTTGTCTTACAAAAGCAAAGAGAATAGTAGGAAGGAGAATAAGGAAAAGTGCAGCCGCGAGGTACAGCCAGACCCGACGACAATAACATGTGGCACACGAAGCCGAACCGACACGAAGTTACGAACACGAAGTTAAACTAGACCCGACGACCAAAGTACACGACGCTAAGAAAAGAAAAAAAAAGCATGCAACTCAAAGCGTTTCCTATCCCTGTCGCACACATGGTTTCTCTTACCAAGTAGGAAGCCCAAAGCCAGCCGATTTCAAGTGTATAAACCGACACCCCCACGAATCGGGAGCATTCGATTCTCATCGCCACAAGTGTGGAAAACATCAAACCTGCATCGCTGCAAGGACACACGTCAAGAATCACTACGCGGATTCACAAGGACCTGCACTGCTGCAAGGATACACGTCAAGGATCACGGCGAAGACACACCAGGACCTGCCGCACCACTACAAGGATACGGTTAAGGATCTAACATCCTCATCGCCACCAGGATCGCCCCGGGCGCAACGCTCCAAGAATTCAACGTTCAACCATCACTCCAAGAGCGCGCATCCTGACCCGCCTTCGCGAAGAAGAAAAAACCGCAACGGGATACGCGCCGATCGTTACTCATGCCCCTAGCCTCGCCGCGACCGAGAGCCTAGCCACGCCGCGAGCACCACCTGCTACCCTCCGCGACTACGAAGCCACCCACACCATCGACATCCAGCGCCGTGAATCCTCGCTTCCGAACGGTGACATGGGTGTTTCCTGGATTTCGTATCGGAGGAAACACGAACACGACGAGGCAATCCTACTCGAATTTGGCCTCGAAAGCACCGGTACGGTCGAAGAGCAACGAGCCCGACTCTACGCGTTCGTACGGCAACCCGAACTCCCCGACGCGGTCTACACACGGCTCGGAGAAATGGAATGAATCCGCGGATTCTAAGCCACCGTCGCCATCTACGCACACGATTACACCGGCCCCGGTCCACACCTCAACGGTACGGTAACGGTAACGGAGTTGAGAAAGCAGAGAGTGCGGTCGCGTCTTAAAATCGCTCCGTCTAACCCTTCTAGTTTTCAGAACAAATCAAAAAGCGTAGCCGGCCATCCGGCTAGGAGAACCAGCACACGTACCTGGACATCCTCTGGTGGCCAGGAGGCCGTGGGCGACATCTGGGAATTGTATCCCCAACAGGTTTGGCGGCCAGGCAGGGGCCGGTCATAGGCGAGGGAGGGGAGGTGTCTCTGCCTCTTATTATAAATTTCCACTCGTTGTTTGTTAGTTGTTGCCAAATTTTCACTCGCGCTTTTATTTTCGCAAACACACGTTCAGTGGTGGAAAGCGCTTGCGCGATCAGCTGATCGTAGTGTGCGAAAGGGGCTGCGGGTGCCATAGCAGCGAGCTTCGGACAGGGTGCAGGCCAAGCACGTAAGTGTGTGCCGTTGCACGTAGGGAAATACTGGGCGGTACTTAAAAAAAAATTGAAATATATTTATTTTTTAATATTAAGATTTATTATTTATTTTAAATTTTATTTTTTATTTTCTTTCTTTAAATTGTGTCCGATTGAAGATCAGCAGGATACTGCGGAAAAAAGGTCCAACCTCCCCGAAAAACCAGTGCACACGCACTGAATCCTCCAGGCGGGGAAATTTCGGGCAGGGGATCGGGGGCACAACATCCTGGCGCCAGCCTAGGAGTTGTGCCAAACGATAGTGGAGGCACGCCGGCCAACAAAGGCCTGGCGCCGCCGCCTAATGCCGACGGCTTTCACACGCCGTTGTCCAGTCTACCTGACTGGGTCAACATGGGAGCTGACCCGTTTAAAAAAAGCACTGCGATGGCGAGATCGCCAGAAAAAAAGGGTGGAGTGCGGTGGCAATCAGCCCGGAACACCCCCAGTAGGAGGAAAAAGCACCCCAAAAGCTGCTGACGTAGAGCAGGGTGATGTGCTAAAACAGCTGTCCGGCCTGGGATCGAAGGCCAGGGAGCTGAAGAGGCTAATGGACGGAAAGCCACGAAATCGACTATCTCCAGCGGGAAGTCCTGTCGGCTGTGCAGGGCATAATCGAGGAACAGGAAAAGGCTAAGGAGACAGCGCCCCAGGGGCCAAGAAACTGGGAAAACGCTAGCTGTACCGGCAAAAAAGGCGATGCACAAGGCACCGGACAGCAATGCCAGCCAAAGTGCTAAAAAGGGGAAACACGCTGGGACAGAGAGCACCAGCAAGCCCAAAAAACCTGGGAAGAAGCCTGAGGAATGGCAACAGGTTAGACAGAAGATAAGGAAGCCAAGGATGCGACCGCCTCGCAATGACGCGATAGTTATCGCCACCTCCTCTGGAGGGTCCTATGCGGACATCCTTAAAAAGGTTAAGGCTGAACCGCAGCTGAAAGAGCTAGGACAAGCCGTACAGGCTGTCAGGCGCACAGCTAAGGGGGAATTACTAATCCTTCTAAACAAGGTATCTGACCCAAAAACCGCGGAGCTTCAGGGCCCAGTCGCCCTAAAAAGGATAGTGGAAACACTATTCCCAGAGCAAGAGAGTATGGCGCGAACCTCACAGATCGTGAACACTGCGAGCATAAAGTTCACAAGTGCCGAAGAAGTTCTCCGGGTATTGAAGACAATACTGGACGACAAGGCACCGGGACCAGATGGCATCCCGAACAAAGTCCTTAAAATTGCCATAAAGGCAAACACAAAGGAGTATGTTGACATGTATGACGCATGCCTAACAGAAGGTGTGTTCCCTAGTCGCTGGAAACAACAGCGGCTGGTACTCATACCAAAGGGGGACAAGCCGGCGGAGGAGCCTTCTTCATATAGGCCACTCTGCATGCTAGATACGGTGGGTAAAATTCTCGAAAGAATAATCCACTCCCGGCTAGAAAGTGCCCTTGTCGAAACCAACGGCCTCTCAGAGATGCAGTACGGTTTTCGGAAGGGACTATCTACCATTGACGCCGTCGGTAAACTGTGCGAAATCGCAGATAAAGCCATCGAGGGGAAAAGGTGGCTGTACGGCACTAAGCAGTACTGCATTGCGGCAACGCTGGATGTTAACAACGCATTCAACTCCGCTAGCTGGGACCACACGCTAAATGCATTGAGAAACCTAAATGTTCCAATGTACATACAGAGAGTAATAGTGAGCTACTTCGAAGGCCGCCTGCTCCTGTACGAAACTGATTCCGGGCAATCGACCCACAGGGTGAGCGGGGGAGTCCCACAAGGATCGGTCCTTGGCTTATTGTTATGGAATGCCATGTACGATATGATCCTTAGGATCACGATGCCCGAAGGGGCACGACTCATTGGCTTTGCCGATGATGTAGCTATAGTAGTTTCTGCAAAGAAACTCCCAGATGCGCAGAGAATCTGCAACGAAGCTGGGTAACGAGCAAGCGCATGGCTCGACGGCAAGGGACTCACCTAGCGCACAAGACGGAAGCAGTCCTGATAAGTAGCAGGCAGGTAGTAGAGACGGCCACTATCAAAATTGGAGAAGCCACAATTAAATCTCGCCCAAGCCTAAAATACTTGGGTGTCATGATTGACCACCGGCTAACCTTCAAAGATTATCTAGCGTACGCTAGTGGCAAGGCAGGTAGGACCGCAGCCGCAATCTCGAGGATTATGGCAAATACTCGGGGACCGAGGCAACCAGGTCGGAGATTACTGGTTAGCGTTGTCACATCGACGCTGATGTACGCTGCTCCCATATGGGCCCGAGGCACTGAAATGGAAAGTTATATGCAAGAAGCCGACTCCGTGCAGAGGCTGTGTGCCCTGCGGGTATGGTGTGCGTTCCGCACGGTATCCCATGATGCGGCGTTGGTAATATTGGGAATCATACCGATCGACCTGCTGGCACTGGAATCAGTGGAGATCCGAGCAGGCAGCACAGGAATCGCACCTGCTGAACCCCTACGGAAAAGGTGCAGAGAACTTACCATTGCGAAGTGGCAAGAGAGATGGGAATGAAGTAGCACAGGACGTTGGACGTATAAGCTTATCCCAGAACTGCAGAGATGGCTGGGAAGGAAGCATGGACATGTGGACTTCTACTTAACGCAACTGTTGACAGGACATGGATGCTTTAAATACTATCTAAATAGGTTTAGGCATGAAAGTTATCCGCACTGTCCACTCTGCGAGTCGGATAACGAAGACGCAGAACACGTGTTTTTTGTCTGTCCGAGATTTGAAAATGAACGAAGAGATCTGAGCATGAGGGTTGGGAGGACGCCAGCCGCTTGTAACCTGGTGGATATTATGCTTGACTCAGAAAAAAATTGGTCTGCTGTATGCAACATGGCCACAATAGTACTCAAAAAACTGCGCATCGCAGAAAGACTGCGAAATTCCAATAGAATAGAATCCTAGAGAGCCCTAAGGGCATTCCCCCCCCGGCGAAGTAATACCTAACGGCAGTACCGCCGGGGAAGCGGGGAGGGGGTGGAGTTTTTACTGGGTTAGAGTCCCAGACTTCGGCAAGCTAGCCCAGCTCCGAGTTGGCTTTCGATGCTTTTCACCACCACTAACAAAAAAAAAAAAAAACAACACCTTAACGGTACCTCGCAGTACGTCGCCAGCACCAGGACCCCATGGGTCGTCGGGATCCTCACGCGGCACAACCTCTCAGTTCGACGCGGCCGTGTGCTCCACGTTGGTCGACAAAATGACCAAATGGGGATTATCTTTCGACGGTACCTCAGATCCGCTTAGCTTCGTTGAGCACATGGAGGAACGGGCGGATACCTACCGAATCGATCGAAAATATCTATCTCACGCCATCGTCGTACTCTTGACTGGCAGAGCCGAGAGCTGATTTCGCACCAGTGGACTCCAGGGAGGAGCCTGGACGGAAGTTCGTCGGGAATTTCTGGACTTCTTCTTACCACCCAGATATTATCAACGGCTCGACGATCTTCGCCTCCAGATGCGCCGCGCCGTGTTCTCCCCAGAGCAAGAGTTGGAGCGTGTGTACGAAAACATGCTACCAGAGTACCAGATGTTCACGCGCCGCCAAGACTTTCGGACGTTGACCGAGCTCACCCACCTGGTGGTTAACTTCGAGGTCGCCCGTAGCCGAGGAGGCCGGACTACCCGAGGACACATGACCAACGAGAACGCATCTGATCGCCAAATCGTACGACCCCGGGTGAATCCGAGCTATACATCGACCGCCGAGCCGCAAATGACGCGCCCGCGGAACCCCCCTAACAACGCCATCGGACAGGGCACGGCACGGAGCCAGGATCAAAGACCCCGAGCTTTGGGAGAAGCGATCGAAGCAAGGACCGCCTGTCGGAACTGCGGACAGGCTGGTCACTACGCTACGGAAAGCCGGAATACCAGAGTCATTTTTTGCTGGGACTGCGGTCGGCGCGATCTGCGAACCATCGACTGCTGCCGGAAACAGGAGTCGGGAAACGGGCAAGGGCCTCAAGTATCCAGGAGTTACCCGAGGAACCCACCGATCCCACAGAGACAGTAAGCAACCCGTTCGTACAGGATCAGGGCCGTATCCGCGCCCGCGTCACGGTCGAGGGACACCCCCTCAGCGCTACATTGGATACGGTGGCCTCACACAGCTTCGTAAGCGAACGCCTGGCTAGGGAATTAGACAACGGGAGGAACCATCGCGTTGTACGCTCACAGGTGAAACTAGCCGGTGGAACAGGTAGGGAACTGACGCAGGCCCTGAGGGCAGCAGTCCAGTTAGGAGAAGCAAGGGTCATCCTTTCCATCCTCATCATGCCGGACGTACTGGACGACCTCCTCCTCGGCATGGATTTCTTATGTAGCAGCGGAACAACACTACAATGTGGAGGATGGCCCTTACCCTGCGGCCCCCAACCCGAACCCGATCCATGGAGCCTCGCGGAACGAACCCAGACCTAGCACAAACACCACCAGAACAGCAGGAGAACCACGACGAAACCGCCGCACAGACAGAGCCAGAACAGCAGGAGAACCACGATGAAGCCGACTCAAGGGCACAGCTCCAACGCAGACCAGACCCAGATCCAGAAGTACCACAAGAAAACCATCGACAAGTCACTCCTAGATCCCGTACAGAGAACCACCTGCGTACAACCCCGATCACCAACGCAGAACTGGGAGTAACCTCGACCTGGGCCACCGCGTTACCTGCCCCTGTCGCAACAGCCGTCGAGCGGAACCCTTTTCGCCGCGCGGTAAGGAGAGTTCGGTTTCAGGGGTCAAGCGGTCCAGAAACATCGGCGACCACGAGCGCTCCACTGTGCGGAAGCGCCAGCGCTGAATACACCTCGGGTGAGGAGCAAAACCCCGTTGACCACACCGAAAACTACCCAGAGCCATGGATAGGGGAATTTCTCGAGCAAGAATTAGCCCGATTTGAAACCCTCACTGGTGTATCCCACATCGCCGAGCATAATATCACTATGCGAACCGACCGACCGATCAAGCAAAGGTACCACCCGCGGAATCCAGCGATGAGAGCGGTCATTGACAAACAGATAGATGAGCTGCTTCGCGACGGGCGCATTGAGCCATCAAAAAGCCTCCACAGTGCGCCGAAAGTCATAGCCACGAAGAAGAATGGCGACGTAAGGATGTGTGTGGATTACCGGCAGTTGAACGAGAACTCGGTGCCAGATGCCTACCCCCTGCCGAGAATCAACCATATATTGGAGCGGCTGCGGAACGCCCGATATATATCCACGCTGGACCTTAAGAACGGGTACTGGCATATTCCAGTAGCGCCCACCAGCCGAGAGTTCACGGTCCCAGGACGGGGCTTATTTCACTGGAAGGTTATGCCTTTTGACCTGCATTCGGCACCGGCAACTTTTCAGCGGGCCCTGGATACGGTCATCGGCCCGGACATGGAACCACATGCCTTCGCCTACCTCGACGATATCATCGTAATCGGGGCCACCCTCAAGGAGCATGTCCGAAATTTACGCGAGGTGTTTCGGCGACTCCGGGAAGCGAGACTACGGTTGAATCGAGACAAGTGCCAGTTTTTCCAGCGAAGCCTGAGGTACCTATGCCACGTGATTAGCGAAGCCGGGATACAAACCGACCCTGATAAGGTCGCAGCCATCCGGGAACTGACCCCGCCGACGAACCTAAGAGAGCTGCGCCGATGCCTTGGGATTGCTTCATGGTACCGTCGTTTCGTTCCTAACTTCGCGGACGTAGTCGAGCCAATGACATCCTTGCTCAAAAAGGAACGGAAGTGGGAATGGGCAGAAAAACAGGAGCAGGCCTTTCAGGGATTGAAGACCCTGCTGACCGAGACTCCGATCCTAGCATGTCCAGACTTCGAGGCGAAGTTCGTGCTACAAACCGACGCGAGTGAGTATGGTATAGGAGCCGTACTCACACAATCCATCAACGGGCAAGTACGGGTGATCGCGTATGCCAGCCGCCGGCTGAATAAAGCGGAGCGCAACTACTCCGTGACGGAGAAAGAGTGCCTGGCGATCGTGTGGGCAGTCCGCAAGATGCGCTGCTACGTCAAAGGATACCGTTTCGACCACCACTCGCTAAAGTGGCTGAATTCGATCGACAACCCCACGGGCAGGATCGCTCGGTGGGCATTGGAGCTGCAACAGTTCCAGTACGATATCAACTACCGCCGTGGAACCCAGAACCTGGTCGCCGACGCCCTGTCGCGCCAACCTCTGGTTACGGTTCAGCAAGCGCAGGTAAAAGTCCACAAGTGCAAGTGGATAAACAAAATGCTACGACGAATACAGCAGGAGCCCGCCAAATTTCCAGACTTTCGAGAGGAGAACGGACAACTCTATCGCCGCATTGGCCTACGCCCGGAAGAGGAGGAATTCACGCCCTGGAAACTATGCGTGGAAACGCAATACCGCCGGAGAGTGCTGGAGGAATGCCACGATCACCCCACCGCGGGACACCTAGGAGTTCGCAAGACAAGCACACGGGTAGCTCAGCAGTACTACTGGACGGGATTGTTCTGGGAAGTGGCGCGGTACGTTCGGAGATGTGTTAGTTGTCAGCGATTCAAAGTAAGTCAGGAAAAGCCGGCTGGAAAGATGTTTACGCGGCAAGTAGACGAACCGTTCCACGTATTGTGCGCCGACTTTGTCGGACCTTTACCACGCTTCAAGCTAGGGAACACTGTACTCCTCGTGTTTCTCGACTCGTTTAGCAAGTGGGTAGAACTGGTTCCCCTGCGCCGAGCTACAGTCCCTTACCTCGAGCGAGCGTTCCGAGAACGGATCCTCAGCCGCTTCGGGATCCCGAGGACTTTCAATAACGGAACACAATTCACGAGCCGAGCATTTCAGGCGTTTTGCAAATCCCTGGGAATGGAGTTACAGCACACAGCACCCTACACGCCACGTCAGAACCCCACGGAACGGGCAAATCGAACGGTGAAGACGATAATAGCACAGTATCTCGAAGACACACCGCAGAACACCTGGGACCACCTGCTCCCAGAGATCTCGCTGGCCGTGAACAGCAGCGTGTCGGACACCACGGGATTCAGCCCGGCTTTTCTCGTGCAGGGCCGGGAGCCGCGCCTACCTAACGCTCCGTATTCCGAAGTTACGCCGGGGAGAGGAACTGCGCAGATCCCACCCACGGAGAGGAGTGAGCAGCGCCATAACATCTTTAAGGTCGCCCGAGAAAACGCGGAACGTGCCACAGCAGAGCAGGGCAGACACTATAATCTGCGACGACGGGAGTGGAAACCACCACTAGGATCGCTGGTACTAGTACGCCGCCACGCCCTGTCAAACGCCGCTGAGGGTTTTGCCGCCAAATTGGCCGCGAAATACGAGGGACCGTACCAAGTCATAAAATTCCCGGCGCCGCCGCACCGCCAGTTTAAACAACCTGAAGCCATATCACCAGGAGGGCGACGACGACGACCACGACTCAGAACGAATCAGAGACGGCCAGGATGACCATCACAGTCGTGCCCCGGCCGAGGAGACCAGGGTGTCCTGCCACTTGATGACGAGCCCGCTCGTCCAACGTCCCCACACCCCATTGGGGAAGAAACCCACCCGGTCGGCTCTCCTCGTCCCGGGCACAGTGGCCACCAGCGAGGCCAATCCCGAGCCTCCAGCCATCACCATCGACTCCCGCCACGGCACCGTCCCCGAAACCAACGCCCATACCCAGTCCAACCCAACGGGCGCATCCACGGCCGCTGCATCCGCATCAAGGACGGGCAACGAAAACAACCTTATGGTCGTCGGAAACACCGGGACCGACGCATCGATGCCGCCTGACCAGGCCGACCACTCAGGCTTCGCCAGCAACGTCACTTCATCCGACTGCGCTACAAGGAGCACGGACGAGGCACCCAGGGTCTCGAGTACACCCCCCAGTTCGCGGCCAGCCGGCAGCCCCCACCCCGACGAGAGCGCGAGGGGAGCACATGGCCATACCGCCTACGAACGCATGGTGCAGCAACTCCTCCAATCCCCAGAAGGACCCACCACTTCAGCCGCCGCTCAGAGGCGCGCGGCCGCCAGGACCATGATGGAGACCCTACTCTCGGATTCCCCGACACGCACAACCCCACCAAGCGAGGTCATCATGGCCACCGCCGGCGAGTTCAGTCCACCCCGAGGCAAGTGCAAAAGGTACGTCCGCTACCCGCCACCGACGAATGGCGCTGGGGTTTCCGCCGTGAACACGCTGGCTCAGAGCCACGGTCGGGAGTGTTCGGGAATAGTGCCCCACGCTACCGGGACAAAAGGGGAATGAGGGCTCACGGCTGACGGAGCTCCTCTTTCCTCCGGCAACCCGGCCAGTGTTTTGCCTTCGCCTCCGGATCGGGGAAACTGGCCCACGGGTGACGGGGCCGGAATCCCCTCTCCGGAAGGTCTCCCCCCACGAAGATTGAAAAGCGCGCTACCGGGTGACGGGGCCTGTTTCTCCAATTTTCGAGCTGGGAATTCGGTATCCGAGTGACGGTATCGGATTTTCCCGCAGTTTCGTCTTTGGGGCTGGAAACCGACGCACGGCTGATGGGGTCGGCTCCTGCCTGCACGGACCTTTACTTTCCTCTCCCCCCTCTATGACCCGACACAGTCTTCGTCCGTTATCCTGTCTGTCTTAAAGATAGAAATATTTTCTGTAAAGAGACCCTGGAATGACTGAGTTTTCATCCCAGCTATAGAACTACTTTACAATAGCTTTTTCTTGTTTGTTGCAATGAATAAATGGAGAGAAAGCTAGACAGGAGGTCTCAAGGTATAAATTCTCCAGTTCTGTTGCAGATATTGGTAGATTGACTTAAGATAGCAAAAATTTTACTTTAAGGGGGGACATCTAGGTAACTGGGAAAAAAAGCGGTTTTTCTGGATTTTTTTTTGGCCAAATAAAAAAGCTAATCGAAAATTTGTAAACTTCGTTTTATTATATTAGGTACGAAGTACAAAATAAAATTTTTTTCGAAAAAATCAAAAACAAAATGGCGGCTGTGCAGCATTTCTTCGTAGGCCCTTTTTTGTTAAAGGGGGTCCATGACCGGACACCTAACGTCCTTAATTTTTGATCTACAAAAAAAAAAAAAATTTGGTTAGTTTCTAAACATCAACAGCTATCGACGGACGTAGGATTTTTTCGATATATTGATTTTTTGCAAAATGGTGATTGATTGAAAAAAAAGTAGGGGAGTGTAGGGTAAGGTGACGAACGATTCGTTTTTTGAATGTAACTTTTCTAAAAATCAATATTTTTCAAAAGTGTAAACGCAGAAAGTTGCTTACATCTACTGAGCATATCCCTGTAAAAATTGAATTCGAAATTCCAATGCAGCCAAATCCCACAGTGTTTGGCGTGAACCCTTCTTTTTTTGCACTTTCAAAAGTTGTAGGGTAATGTGACGAACGATTTGTTCTTTAATGTAACTTCTCCAAAAATCAATATTTTTTAAAAGTGTAAAAGCAGAAAGTTACTTACATTTACTGAGCTTATTTCTGAAAAATTTGGATTCGAAATTTCAACGTAGCCAAATCCCACAGCGCTTGGTGTAAATCATCCTTTTCACAAACAAAAGAAAAATTTTGTCATATATATAATTTACGGAAAAGTTATTTTCGATACGGAAAAGAAGGAAGTAATAAGATAATACCCAAACTTACAAAAAAAAAAGGTCAATGTGCAATTTTTTAAAAATTAAATTAAACTGACGTCACTAATAAAAACAACAATAAAACTGCAGCAGTAAATGTTATCTGGTATTATTATATTTTTTTACAAATAATCAACGATAACAATTGAAATTCTTGAATAAAAAAAATTTGTCGTATAATAGCTTTATGGCTTCGAAAACATTATCGCGCACAGGTGTTTTATGTTCATAGTCATCCAATGTGTTTGTAGCTTTCGCCCTTTGCCACGAGCACCACGAATCGACTCCAGTCGCGCAAAAGTCGTGTTGCGGATTATCGTTGGAAGAAATTTTGTGGTAAAGTGTAGCCCATATAGCGTTCTTCATTTTCAATACTGAATCGCAATTCCTCCGAATTGCTAATCCGAAATATATTGACAGTTCGTCAATTAATTTGCCTGTCAATTTCCCTTTTCCTCCCAAGCCTCTTAAAGTTTGTTTCAAATTACGAAGTTGAGTGCCCAATCGTTTCTGCACGTGATCTACACATTCCTTTTTTATTACTGTCAATGTTTTGTAGGGCTGAGCATCGCTAATGCCTTTGAACGTTTTTGTGTCGCCATCGCCGATGTAACTTGCGTATTTTACATCATGTAATTCTTTAGAGCGCTGGAACATTTCAAGTGCTGCATCGACCTCCATTTTTCCAGCGGATCCCTCATGGTTCGTTTGGCATTCGCTCGCGTGATTTTCTGCGCATTTTAAGTATTCTTCGGTGTCTTCTTTCTTCGTCCAATGTTCACAGGCTTTGCAGTATTTTGATTTTACTATGACTTCAGCAGAAATTCTTGTTTCTTCTTGTGCTGCATTTGACATACTGCTCTTGGAAACTACTTCTGTTGCAGACAAAATGTGTGCGATAATCATGTCATAAGTCGCTTGAAAGACCGGGTGGGGCAATTCCATAAACGCGCAAAATTGTCTTATTCCTTGCAGACCGATTCCAAGCAATCGCATGGCAAAAATAATTCTTCGATTAATCTCGTAGGCATTCTTGATATATGGGCTATTCGGTATTTCTCTCGTTTACTGCTCTCAGTGAATTTCACTTCAGAATGACGTTCGAACACACAACGACGTTCGAAAGGGCAGCAAAAACTGTTACAAATTTGACGAAATGATAGCCGAATGTAGAGTCCACTTCAATGTCTTCAAAATCACGTTCTTTCAATTTCCTTGCCGATGCCCTGACATTCAAATCTTCGGTAGTTTCAATTTCATGTCGATTCAATGGTCGTTTCAATTTCAGTCTTTTCTTGTATGAACTATCTCTTTTTCTTCCTTTTCGTTCACGAAAAATGAATTCCAAGAATCACTGTTTTAAGAACTATTCGGCATATTACTGACGCTACACGTGTTTTCTTCACCAGTATATTACTAACTAGCAGGATCTGTAGCCCGCAGCTTCGCCTGCGGAAATTAAAATTGAAAATTAAACATTGCTTTATCTTTGGTACTTATTTTAAATTTAAAAAATTCCTAATTTTTATTCTATAAACCGAAAAAAGATTTTATCAGAACTTTTTCCCTTGATATCCGTAAAAACTAAAATTAAAATTATTATGGATTGTTTGCATAAGTTAACAGATGGGCAAAACAGAAACAAACAGATTCCTTTTTCGACACAAATCCTTACACTAATTTCATTCAAAACATATAGAACATATAGAATGTCATACTGCGTTGAGCATGTAATTAAATTCCCAATCCGTTGCCACTAAAGCCTAGAAACATTATTTGAAAAAAAAATTCTTTAAGAAAAAAAATAGATAGTATACGAATTTGATTAAATTTACATGTTAACAAGAGAGAACGCTATAGTCGGGTGCTCCGACTATCAGATACCCGTTACTCAGCTCCTTCCGTTGCGAGGGAGATGGAGATACAAATTTTGATCCGCCGTAACTTTTTAACGAATGGTCCGATTTAAAAAATTTCTTCTTCATTTTTATAGGTATTGATAAACACAATAAAACTGCATTTTTACTTTTCCAAAATATTGAAATTTTTAAAATCGTATATAAGCGATTGTGGGCGTTAGAGGGGGCGTGGCACTTTTGAAACAAACTTGCGCTGCGTAGGAACTCCTAGAATCTGCATGCAAAATGTCAATCTTCTAGCTTTTATAGTTTCCGAGATCTCAGCGTTCATACAGACAGACAGACGGACAGACAGACGGGCAGACAGACGGACATGGCTAGATCGACTCGGTTAGTGACCCTGATCAAGAATATATATACTTTATAGGGTCGGAAACGCTTCCTTCTACCAGTTACATACTTTTGCACGAATCTAATATACCCTTTTACTCTACGAGTAACGGGTATAAAAATATTAAACTCTTTTTCAATTTCGGAGAGTTTTGACTATTGCTGTCTCGCTCTTACGCAGATAAATTTATGCATTTTTTTGTATGAATTAAGAATGCAAAAATATGAATTTCAAAGCAGTACTTTATCGAAAACAAAGCAAAAAACTGCCAAAATATGGATTATCACGCCGCGTTAAGTTTGTAATTCAATTCCAAATCGATTAGCGTTAAACTCTGGAAAAAAAACTTGTTATCTTAAAAAAAATTGCTAAAAGTTTTACATAGCTCTCCAACAACCAATATAATAATTTTTATTAAGATTTAAAAAATTTGAGGGAATATTTTTAATTTAAGTTCGCCTTGAAATGTTACAACCGCTTCACCATGTGATGGGATGTTTATCCTTCGACAGTTAAAAAAAAAATTAATGTCTCCAATTCTTATTTTTATAAAATGAATGCCAGAGATAGGATAATTTTAGGCTTAATTTTATTTCATCGGTCCCTTAAAACAAATCCTGTTGATATTGGCCTTGCTACTTCGTTCTACATTTTCTATTTCTATTTTTTGTTTTTTAAAGATGCAATTTTTAAACTATTTAAATAGAGTTTTGTTTACTCTTTGTAAAGATGTTAATTCTTGATAATTAATTAGTTACCTAAGAATGTAGCAAAGCTAATTTTATGCATGGGTAAGTACAAACCAAATACTCTTGGCGAATTGGCTACCGGGGGGTTTTTGAAAGGTATCCACAGTAGACAAATATTATAAAGGAAACAAATATGCGGAGAAATGTTTTGCTTTATGTATTTGACTAATTTAAGAAAAGACATCAAAAAAGGCAATTCCAAATTACTGCATTTTACCATTGATATTTTGTTTCAGTATTTTTGTTTTCACATTAATTTTTCACCTTGATTAGAACTATATTAATAATAGCAGGTGGGCGGGGAAGCCGTGAATCAAATTGTTTAAACATTTGAATTTAATATTAAAGAGCAAGAGAATCAATTGGTTTGAATATTTAATGTTCTTTTAATATTATCAATGCGATTTGAATTTTAGTTCACAAAAATCGGTTAAAAAATGCCTTATGTAGGTATGTTGTGGAAATGTAAATGAAATATTCTTTTAGCAAAAGGATATCAGTATATCTTGAATTTGAATTTGAATTTGATCGAATCTCAATTTCTTAGTCAGCTGCTATGCACACACACAAACGTGCACACGCATATACATATGTATCTAATGGCTGTGTGTGTAAAATACGCATTTTTAAGATATATTTATTTTGTGCGTGTGTGTGTACATAGCGGAGCAAATCATTGTTTCTTTTTGTTTTTTACAAATCCAAAGTTTGTCGATAACTCAACATTTGAAAACTAATAAATATTTGCTGATCGGGCTTCTGCATTTAAAAAAAACAGGAGCAATTTTAAGGAAAATTTCGACTGTAAAATTTTGCTTAATGGGATTTCTGTAAAATCTACCGATATTTTAAAATTTAAAAAATTTTTTTTGGCTGTGGTATTTTTATTTTCCCTTTGCGCGTTCACACTTAAATTGCGACAGCAGGACATACATATGGACATACATACATGCGCCAGCAGAACATTCATACAAACATATGGGGACGCGTGACGTCACATCAGGTTAGCCAAATTTAAAAATATTGGGGACTTGGTTAAGGATGCTGAATCTCCAAGAAATTTAAATGCAGTTATTTGCGGGTATGCCATAAGATTATGAACATCAATTTGTAAACCATTTTAACAACATTTATAACAGAGAAATGGCAAAAGAAAGAATTAAAAAAAACAAATCAAATTTTGGGGCACTTTGGGGTCGTTTTTTTTTCTACAAAGTACCCCTTACGCGGCTCCTAATTATTTTAGTAATTACTGTGATTTTTCTAGATTTTTAGGTCAATCCGTTCTGGGTGGAATTTGCTACTGACCGTTTTTTTAATAAAGACAAATATTGATTTAGATCATAGCGCGCGCGCGCAAACAAAAAAGGTGCCCAGAATATATCGGAGGCATCGCCGCAGAATAGAAAATTTCGACACTTAGACACTTCTGACGGAAGTGGTATGTTTGTTTGGTATGTTATTTTTAAGACCCTAAAGAATTTTTTAAGGGAAACAAAAATTTTCTCGATTTTTTATGTCCCCCCTTAATAGCGAAATGAGGTTCTCTTACAACAACATCTCTTAGTCAACATCGCCTGTGTTGTGATCATGGTGCAGTTGTACATATATATATATATTTAGAGGGAAATGAATGTAGAATTTTACTCATTGATATTCTGGCGATGAGATCTCGACGTTCTGGATCATTTGGGTTGCAGGTAAATATTAAATTAAGTATATATATATATATATATATATATATGTAAGGTGGTGAGGCAGAGCTGGGCAGCGAGTACACATTTGGCTCGTTGTGAATGACATTTTGCGATCCAAGAAGGCAGCGAGAGAATGAGCGGAGAAAGGAGAAGGAAGCCAGTCAGAATCAGAAGTCGTCGGAAGCGGTCGCATTATCAGTTGCTAGAGTTGCTAATTAAAGTCGTCTAATCTTGTATTCGGTTGTTACTTATTTGAACATCGTAAACACCAAACTTTCATTATCTCAACATTACATTAATCCTAATAAACAAACCTATATAATACCAACTCTACATTTGGGGGCTCGATCCGGGTTTGAGATAACTAAAGCTAAAAAGTAGTTGCGTTGTGGAATTTGACACACAAATACATTCATAAATGACGCGTCGAACACCTGCAAAAAAGAATACCAATAAATAGAGGAGTTGCAGAACGAGGCAATAGAAGACGAAGAAGGCAGGAGAATGGAACTCAACGAAATGAAAAAACAAATGGACAATATATTGCAGTTGCTGTCTTTAAAAATCCAAATTGATGAAAAGTCCAGTACACACGAGAAGCTGCAAATTGATAATTTCGAGAAAGTGGTAAACGATTTTGACGGTCAAGCTGTTAATCAGTGGTTCGAAACTTTCGAGCAAAACGCAGAAGCGTATGAGCTTACACCCAAATAGATGTATGTCCAAGCGAGAGGCAAGATGGTAGGCACTGCCAAATTGTTTTTGCAGTCGGTGTGTGTGAACGACTACAACGAAATGAAAAGTGTACTGCTTGAGGAATTTGCTAGCAGTCTCAACAGTGCAGATGTTCATCGCCAGCTGCAAATCAGAAAGAAAAGGAAGAGCGAATCATTTCACGAGTATATGCTTCAACTACGGCATATTGCAGCAGCGGGAAATGTGGAGGAAGCAGACGTTCTTCGTTACATCGTAAACGGACTAGTTGATGTAAAGAACGAGTACAAGGCTATTCTTTACTCGTGCAAGACGTTTAAGTCCTTAAGAGAGCAGTATGAAATCATAGACCAACTGAACGATAAGCCTCGCAATTCGTGGAATAAATGCAATGGATCACCAAAAGAAGAACAGAAAAGGAAGGAATTTTGTTTCAAGTGGGGTTCTGCTGAACATAAAATCAAAGATTGCCAGTCTCCAACGAAGTGCTTCAAATATAACGAGAATGGTCATAATGCTCGAGACTGTCCATTCGTGACCTCAAATGTTCGCAAGGTTTTTGATGAAAGCCGCAATAAAGTAATCTCTGTTAATGGCGTGGATATAGAGTGCTTAATTGATACTGGATCGGACGTGTCGCTTGTAACAAGGAATATTGCTGAAAAGATAAAGAACAATGACATTTACAAAAGTGTATGAAAATTTAGAATAGTTTTTCCAAATAAGAAAACCGAAAAATACTTTGGTGGCGATAAACTTTAATTTTAGGCAAAGCGAAAAACGAGAATGAGAAATACGTGTGGTCGATCTAAATCAATTTCAACGAATGCCCGACTATATTTTAACAAAGTTCTTAGAGCCTAGCTTAACGACAGTTGACGAAGACGGGGCGAATTCGCAGAGAGCGAGAGAGACCTTTATTGTGCACCCGCCTTCGTCCTAAACTAACTTACACTAAACTTCAAACTTCAAGTACAAATTCAAATCTCGCAACACCGGCCCCGTTGAACGCTTCAGGCTTCAACAAATGGGAAGCGGCGCCAATTTATGGATGGCTCGCCGAAAAACGCCTCCTGCGCCCGTCCTAACGTCGACGACCCTGACCATGCCGTCCTCCCCTGCGTGCCTGGCGATGATTCTCCCCAGGAGCCATTGTTGGGGCGGAAGGTTGTCCTCGGCCACGACGACGAGATCTCCCTCGCTGATGTTCGGCTGCTCCTGGTGTCACTTGCCCCGAATTTGTAGGCCCAGGACATATTCCCGGGACCATCGCCGCCAGAACATTTGCCTGACTGACGAGACAAGCCGCCATCGCCGTAAGCAGCTGAGACCCTCCTGGTCCGGGGTCCGGAGTGCTGGTGTGGCGAGCAGCGGCCCGCCTGTCAGCAGGTGCCCGGGAGTTAGCGCCTCTCCGTCGCTTGGGTCCTGGCTGATCGCTCCGAGCGGGCGGGAGTTCATCACCGCCTCGATTCCCACGAGCACTGTCGCCAGCTCTTCTGCGCTTAGGAGCGCGCTGCCCACCGCCCGTAGGAGTAGGTTCTTGGCAGTTTTGACACCTGCCTCCCATAGTCCGCCCATGTGCGGAGCCCGAGGCGGTGTGAACGCAAACTCGCATCCGCTTCTTGATGCGAATTCGCGTATCGCGTCGGCTTCCTCCTCGATCCGCTCTCGAAGGGCCTGGAAGTGGCGACTGGCTCCGACGAAGTTCGTCCCGTTGTCGCAATGGACGACTTGGGGACATCCTCGGCGCCCAACGAACCTTTGAAAAGCCAATAAAAAGGAATCTGTGGTTAAATCTGAAACAACTTCTAGATGAACCGCCTTGGACGCGAAACAAACAAAGAGCGCAATGTAGGACTTATACGGAGGCCTACCACGAATTTTCAGTGTTGTATAGACAGGGCCACAAAAATCAACGCCACATATAGCAAATGGGCGGAGAGCACGGAGACGATCTGCGGGTAAATTTCCCATAATTTGCGTCATCAGTCGAGGCTTGCACTTGAAGCAGCGGATACATGATCGAACTGTCTGACTGCAGACCTCCTGAGCGTTTACGATCCAAATTCGCTGTCGAAGGAGACTCACAAGTGCTCGTGGACCAACATGAAAATTAGAATGGTGCAGATGCCGGACATAGCTCTGCACAAATTGGGAGCGTTTCGTCAACAACAATGGAAACTTGGCATCGTATGATATAGGAGCGTTAGCTAGTCGCCCCCCAACTCGCAACAACGAAAAGTGACACCAAGTCCCCTTTTCTTCATGAATGAATGGATTCAATCGCTGAAGACTTGGGCCAACTCTGGAGCCTTTACGGACTTTTTCCCTTTCTTCGTGATACTCGTGTTTTTGTAATACCTCGACAATTTTTAAAAAGGCTTCATTATATTCAGTGGGTGACAAAGTTTTTTCAAATACTTTACTTTTGTCTTTGCATTTTCTAATGAAGCGGAACATATAAACGAATACCCTAAGCAGTTTAAGGTGTGACGAAAATCCCTCGATGACATCTATCAAGTCCGAATTTTGTACAGCAGCGGTCAGCCCGACCACAGTCTTCCTCGATTCTTGCAGTAGGACTTGTTCATCTAGGTCAAAGTGTGCATTTTGGGGCCAGTTTTCTTCTTCTTCCGTTAGATACGCTGGTCCAGTAAACCATATCGACTGTATGATTTCGTCGACGTCACAACCTCTTGATACGATATCTGCTGGGTTCTGTTTCGTGGGGACATGCCGCCATGTAGCTTCACCTGACCACTCTTGAATCTCCGCAACTCTATTCGATACAAATGTGGACAACGAAGACGGATGAGACCGGATCCAATGAAGCGTAACTTCAGAGTCCGACCAATAAACAATTTGTTCGATAGGTACCTTTAATAGGGGCTTGATTCTGTGACAGAGATCTGCGAGAAGGTGAGCGGCACATAACTCAAGTCTTGGAAGAGTCTTAGTCTTGAGCGGCGCTACTTTTGACTTTGACGTCAACAAGGATACTTTATAACCTTCTGCAGTTTTGCTACGAATGTAGACGCAAGCTCCGTAAGCTCTTAAGGATGCGTCGGCAAAGGCATGTAATTGGACCGGTGACATCGGATCGGTATGCACAAACCGAGGAATTGATATTTCTTCTAAATTAGACAGTGTATTTTTTATCATATGTGAGGAACCGTAAAACGGCCCCCACAATTGCCACCACACTTTGTAGACACGTAGGAATTTTTATAGACACGTAGGAATTTTTGTAGCCATGTAGGAATTTTTTATAGCCATGTAAGACTCATGAAGAGATTTAGTATTAGTTTAGCTTCTTAATAGCCAACCGGCCCAACATCGCCAGCTTTCCCTTCCCCTTATCATCCACGCATCAGCACCCACATGGAACGCAACGCTCCTAACATCCACACAACACCAGCGAACCAGCGTCGCCAACATCGCTTCCCCTTATCATCCACGCATCAGCACCCACATGGAACGCAACGCTCCTAACATCCACACACCAGCGAACCAGCGTCGCCAACATCACTTCCCCTTATCATCCGCGCTCTTAGCATCCACACGGAACACAATGCTCGCATCACCCACACATCAGTACCTGCGCGCTCTTAGCATCCACACGGAACACAATGCTCGCATCACCCACACATCAGTACCTGCGCGCTCTTAGCATCCACACGGAACGCAACGCTCGCATCACCCACACAGCAGTACCTACACGCTCTTAGCATCCACACACCGGCGAACATTCTCACTTCTACACGCTCATCAGCAGCCAGCATCCACACGGAACGCACCGCTCGCATCACCCACACATCAGTACCTGCACGCTCTTAACCTCCACTCGATCGAACCAAATAGCATCCAACTCGATCGATGTTTACGAGCAAAGGGGAAAAAGCTAAAGCGCAGCGGCAGCGACGTCGAGGCAATGCAAGGAAAAGAGGGGCATGTCAGCAGATATGGAGAAGAGGGAAATTTAATGGTTCCTGGAGATTCGCGCGCACAAGTCCATTTTAAACTCCGTGAAAAGTCCGCAACACCGATAAAACCCCGTCGTGAATTCGAAGTGCAAAAGAGTGAAAAATGTCAAGTGATAGTGGAGAAGGAGGAGCCAACCACCAAGGAGCCGCCGAAGGGGCCTGGGAGATAGACTGGCTGAACTTGCTGTGGGACGAACCGTAAGCGCCCGCTTTATTTCCCCACCAATATTTCCCTTTTAAAACATTTCTTCGACGACCGACTAGAGTGGCGTGGCACTAAGGCTGTGTGCACCCCTCAGTTAAAAAAACCCAAAATCCAAGTTTGAAAAATATAATAAATGAACCAAAGTGCTTCGCATTAAAAATCAATATCGCCTGTTATGTTCTGTGTGTGATTTTAGGAGGGGAAATTAAATTCGCCAGTCCTTTATTTTTCCCCATTTAGAAAAAACCCTTCCGCCGATCGTGGTCGAACCGTGTGATGGCCGTGGATCACGATGGAGTCTCGAACTCGTTTGTCGGATCCGCAGCTATCACCGGTCCTGGGGCACGCAGTGGCCGTGGATCACGATGGAGTCTTGCACTCGTTTGTCGGGTCCACGGGCAGTGCGGATCCCGGAGCGTGTGGCGGGTGGAGATTTTCAACGGAGTCCTGTACTCGATTGTTGGAATCTAAACCCGCTGCAGGTTTCGGCCCATGATCGGCATCTTTTTGGGAAACAACCCCCCTTCTCTTTTGCTGCTCCTGCCAGTTCCGGCCGCAGGGCCGTTTATCTCAACCCCCTCCTTGAAGTCCTTGAACTTAACAAATTTCTGTAAGTGACCCTGGGAGCCCTGAGCAACTATCCCAGCCAAAGAGCTTCCTTACACATATTCCATTCTGTTTCCAAATGCATTGGAATCGACTCATCCCAATCTAACTTATTGAGCCAGAGTTCCTGCAACAGGATCTTTCCTCTAATTACTATTGGACTTAATAAGCCGAGGGGGTCAAACAGCTTCGATGTCACCGATAGTATGTTCCGTTTTGTCGCTCGGAGACCCATGACGGCATTGTCAATTTGGAACTTAAAGGCATCTTCGTTGGGCAACCACGATATTCCTAACGCCTTTGTAGACTCTGAGTCCGAGATGGGTATGGATTTAGCTGTGCTCTCAGATGCGGTGACGTCAGGTGAGTTTGAAAACCACTTTGTCAATTCAAAACCTGCAGTTTGAAGAACCTGAGACACTTCAGACTTAATAGTCTTTAACTCCTCTACGCATGCAGCACCAGTTAACATGTCATCGACATAAAAGTCGGATCCAATAACTTCAGCAGCTCTAGGAAAAGAAAGTTTGGCAGACTCGCTTAACCTTTTTAAACACCGAATTGCCAGAAATGGGGCTGGTCCAGTCCCATATGTTACGGTGTTGAGCTTATATAATCTCAAGGACTCAGAGGGGTCTCTTCTCCACACTATAAGCTGAAACTGCCTATCCGCTTCATTTACCATCACTTGGCGATACATTTTCTTTACATCGGCGGTCAAGGCGAACCTATGCAGCCGGAAGCGAAGTAGCGTTGAGTACAACTCATCTTGGATTGTCGGCCCAACCATCAAAATATCATTTAGAGAGATCTGAGTTGACGATTTACAAGAGGCATCGAAAACGACACGTAACTTGGTTGACGTACTTTGGGGTCTCAGAACGCATTGGTGTGGGATAACATAATGTGGAGCAGAAGGAATTTTATCTGTAGGAGACATATGACCTAAGGAAAGGTACTCTTCCATAAATTCTAAATACATTTTCTTCATGTCTGGGTCTCGAGACAACCTTCTTTCAAGCGACAAAAACCGCCGTTTTGCAACTTCAAAGGAGTTGCCCAACCCATTTGGATCAGATTTAAACGGCAGCCTTACTTCAAACCGACCTGATGGCAAAACCTGAGTAGTCTTCCGGTAGTGTTCTTCACATAACTTTTGCTCAGGCGACAGAATTTTCTTTAGAGATGGCATTTCTTCCAGTGACCAAAACTTCTGTAGTGTGCTGTCAATAGATACTAACAGCTCTTCACTACAACTAAAACTTTTCACAACTTCTGTAGGGGAAGATGCCTTATATCTTCCTGATACAACCCATCCTAGGAGGGTTTTCTGCAAAGTTGGAAAGTCGGGACCTTGTCTAATTTGTCCAACAGCTAATAATTCGAAAAAAGATTCTGCTCCTATTAACATATCTATTCTTTGTGGCTTGTAGAAATATGGGTCCGCTAAGGGTATGTTCTTTGGAATTTTCCAGTCATTGATATTAACAGACTGGTCAGGATGGTATCCTGATATTGATTTTAAAATCCAAAAATCGAATGAGAACTCACTACCATTTATACGCGACTTCACCACTGTATGTACCTTTTTCTTAACTTGAGAATTGGACTCGCCAATACCAAGTAAGTTGATACACGACTCCTCTTTACGGATCTGTAAGCGGTGAGCAAGGTCCTCTGTTATAAAGTTAGTTTGGGACCCAGAGTCAAGAAGTGCTCGGGCCAAAATATATTCACCGTTTTTGGTTCGTACACTTACGATCGACGTGGCCAAAATCACCCTCTCCGATGATGTCGCATGCATAACATGTGACGTGGAAGGCTGATCTTGATTTAAAGGAGGAGTAAGAATCTCTTGGGGTGGTGGCAACGCTAAACTGTTCTCGGAAACTGTATATCTATGCAGTAAAACGTGATGCGAGCGTCCACAAACTCGACATTTGTTAAATTTGCATTTCGAGACAGTGTGACCCTTTCGCATACAATTGATGCATAATGAAGCAGATTTTACAAAGTCAAACCTTTGCATAACGGAAAGACGACCAAACGGACCACAGTTCGCTATGATATGGTCGTCTGCATTGCAATAGCTACAACCTTGCTGGGATTTACTGTTGGACGAAGAACATGTAAATGAGCTACGATTATGTGGCTTGCTCGACGTAACTTTATCTAGCTTTGGTTTCGTCGATTCTTCAGCAGATAAATGCTGATATCTGCGATTTAACATTTTTTCAAAATCGGACCAAAGAGGTAATCTTTCATAATCTAACTGTTCTTCCCATTTTTGTTTGGTCACTGGGTCGACTCTGTTCAAGACGAGATAGATCAACATTGCATTTGAAATCTTGGTATCGTCTCCTATCGATAACAAAGAACCGTATATCGATGACACGGTATCGATAAGATTCCTTAGAGACGACGCAGACTGTTGCGATATTTTCGGAAGACTAAACAATGTTGAAATATTATTCATAAAAATTAAACATTCGTTATCATACACTTTTTTCAAGCTGACCAAAGCTTTCTCATAATTGCTCTCTGTAACTTGGTAGGCCTTGATAGTCCCCAAAGCTTCACCAGAAAGGCAAGAGATTAAGTGATTAAATTTTTCAATAACGGGAATGTTATCGTCTTGATGAACTAGAGTTTCAAAAAGGCTCATGAAATTTTTAAACTCCGAGTATTTGCCGCTGAATTTCGGCAATGCCAAATTCGGAAGTCGAGCTCGAGTTGGGACTACAGAAGCTGACCCAAGAGTTTTGGTATCGCTAGCTGTCTTCAAGGCCGAGATAAGCGACAATACTTTTGCCTTGGTTGTTATGGAAAGCTCTTCCAACTCTTCTCCAAACTCATCGCCATCATCTAAATCTTCTATCTTTTCTTGTAATTGATTTGCCTTGTTAATTACATCATTTAAATTTTCTAGCCTACATTTTAATTCGTCTTCCAGAATCGGAATCTGGCCGGCTTCTAGCCGATTATTTAATCGGCGGATGCTATTTACTGGCTTTTTGAGCTTGTTTTTAAGGTCAGCAAGAAGTTCAATACTTTTTGGCTTATCTGGACTCATTTTTATATTAATTTAAATATATATAGGCCACGAAAAAATTATATATAAATAATTATGTAGAATAAATTATATCCAGCAACAATTTATTAAATTGAATAAATTTAATTTAAAAAGTATAAGTGATGAAAATAAATTTCGAAACAAAACAACGAGAGTTAATAATTTTTGTCTATAATTATTAAATTTGTTCGAAAAATGTTGTTACCAAATGTTGTATTATTCACAACAAAAGCGACGAAAATATTTAATTAAATCAAACCACGTAGTATCAAATTAATAGTGGTGACGGCAAATCAGTATACCCGACCGAATGCAGGGTAGCGCGTCACTTAACGGTCAGCTAATCGTCAGCGCGCCAAACCAAATCCTACAACAATAACAACTTTGCTAGCGGCGGACAAGCGAAAGCGAAAACGAAAAAATTCACCGCTGCAGCTGCTTGTATATGAGGGCCTATGTATTGGTTATGTATAGCGGCTGGGATGAATTTTCCCAACTATTAATTTTTCGAGTTTTAACACAATGTAGTGGGGGGGGCGACAGTGATTGCAATAATTTTCGTAAGAAAACACAAATTAAATGTTGCATCCAAGGGCGGTTCAAATGGGTTATGTAATGTGTATGTGTATATGTATATAATAAATATAATATAAATTTTATTTATTTTTTCTGTATATGTGTAAGTTTGCAATTTTTCCTTTTTATTTAATTTAATTAAATAATGCATGCACAACTAGCTCTACTATATCGATACGTCTGTGCCAAGAATTGAAAGCGAGGTGCAATTTTTCAGCACAAGACAAGAAACAAATAAATTGTTTTGTTAACAACTCTAGCTTTCAATTTTTTGCACAAATACCTCGGGTTCTGCGTTGGGGTCTTTTAATCCAGCTTCCACTTTCCTTTTACACATCGAGCAATCACAGGGCATCCCTTGGCAGCGGCAGTACTGGCGGATTAACAGGGTATTTCGCGACCGGCACGATAAATTGAGCAAAGCTGCTATGTATGTATTTAACTTTTTACTCGCCGCGGGCAACGATTTTGTGGGTTTTGTTATTAATTTTAAATGCAAATCAAGTTTGCTATCACTTGTTGTGTTTTCACTGTGTCACTGTCACTTGTTGCCTTTAATTATTAATAGTTTAAAGTCCACCCGGGGGCGCCATGAAAATTTAGAATAGTTTTTCCAAATAAGAAAACCGAAAAATACTTTGGTGGCGATAAACTTTAATTTTAGGCAAAGCGAAAAACGAGAATGAGAAATACGTGTGGTCGATCTAAATCAATTTCAACGAATGCCCGACTATATTTTAACAAAGTTCTTAGAGCCTAGCTTAACGACAGTTGACGAAGACGGGGCGAATTCGCAGAGAGCGAGAGAGACCTTTATTGTGCACCCGCCTTCGTCCTAAACTAACTTACACTAAACTTCAAACTTCAAGTACAAATTCAAATCTCGCAACAGTGTATCTTTGCTGAGTGGTTTGGGTCAGGAAAAAACAAAACCGATTGGATTTTTCACAGCTGATGTTCTTGCCGACCAGTTGTTCACACAACAAAAGTTTTTGGTTGTGCCTAATAACGTGATCGATTGTGGTGCTTTGCTAGGACACGATTTTACCAGAAAGTTTACATTTTGCTGAGACGACAATGGCTTCAAGCTGAAGGGCTTGAGGGATGGACCAAAGGAACTTGATGTGCTTGGTGCCGATGTGTACAATATCGTAGAAGAGTCTAACCTTTTTACTGTTTCTCCTAGGTATGAAGAGGCAGTGAACAAATTAATTAAAAAAGTTCAGCAAAGACTACCAGAGATTCCAAAACAATGTCAAACTAAGCATCACTCCCGATGGCGTAATAAAACCATTTCATCAGTCTCCATCTCGGTTGTCCGTGAACGAAGCAGAGGCGGTCAAAAAGCAAGTTGATGAATGGTTGGCCCAAGGCATAATACGTAAGTCAGCATTAAACGTCGCCAGTAGAGTAGTAGTAGTCAAGAAGAAGGATGGTACTCTACGAGTCTGTATTGACTACAGAAAACTGAACCACATGGTTTTGGCTGATCGTTTCCCAATGCCGTTGATAGAAGAAGTATTGGAAAAGTTACAAGCAGCCACATTTTTCTCAACGTTCTCGATCTGGAGAACGGTTTTTTTCACGTTCCAGTGGACGAGTCAAGCAAGCCGTTAACTGCCTTCGTTACAAAAGAAGGGCTTTTTGAGTTTAATAAAAAACATTTTGGTTTCAAGAATTCACCAGCTGCATTTATTAGATTTGTTAATCAAATATATAATATAATATATTATACATGGATGATATTAGCTGAAGAAAGCATGAACAAAACAGAGCGCGTACTGGAGACAGCAATGGAGTTCGGTTTAAAGATCAAATGGAAGAAGTGTATCTTTATGCAATCCCGCATAAATTTCTTGGGACACACTGTGGAAAATGGACGAATTTGGCCAGGGGACGAGAAAACATCAGCAGTGAACAGATTTAAAACTCTCAAAAATATTCGAGCGATGCAGTCATTTCTTAGACTAACCGGTTTCTTTAGAAAATTTATTCCAGGCTATGCAAATATTGCCCGACCGCTGACCAATCTTCTAAGGAAGGATGTGGAGTTCAAAATAGGAAGTGCAGAGTTGCAGTCGCATTAGGAGCTCATACACATATACTGCAGAACCGCACACACTGAGCTACACACGGATGCCTACAAGGATGGTTTTGGGGCAGTTTTACTTCAGATGTTTGATGGCCAATTTCACCATGTTTACTTCTGGAGTAGAAAGACATCCACTTCAGAGGCCGAACGACACAGCTACATCCTCGAGGCGAAGGCGATTTATTTGGCACTCAGGAAATTTCGACACTATCTCATGGGCATTCATTTTAAACTTGTCACGGATTGTTCAGCGTTTAAGGACACCACTAGAAAAGACGATATTCCGCGCGAAGTTGCAGCCTACGTAATGAATCTTCAGGATTTCACCTGCGATGTTGTACACAAGCCAGGGGAAAAGATGAAGCACGTGGATCACTTGAGCCGACATCCACAGTCGGTTTGGATCGTCGCAGCAGAAGTAGCAGCACGCATCAAGATAGCACAGCAAAATGATGACTACTTAAGAGCGATTGCAGTTATTCTCCAGGATCGTCCGTACCAAAACTTTCAAATGAAAAGAGATATACTCCACAAAACCGTCGAAGGCAATGACCTTATAGTTGTGCCAAAGTCCATGGAGAAAGAAGTCATTCGAGAGTCACACGAAGTCGGCCACTTTGCAGTACAGAAGACTGTTCATTGCGTTAAGCAGCAGTTCTGGATCCCTCATTTAGAGCGGAAGGTAATGAATTTTATCGCCAACTGTATTAAGTGTATTATTTACAGTAAGAAGCTGGGCAAACAAGAAGGGCTCTTACACTGCATAGCCAAAGGAGACACTCCACTGCATACACTACACGTGGACCACTTGGGGCCGATGGACGCCACGTCGAAGCAATACAAATACATATTGGCATTTGTGGATGGCTTCGCCAAATTTGTTTGGCCTTACCCCACCGAAACTACAGGGAGTGAAGAAGTCATCAAGAGATTCACCGAATGGTCCAATGTTTTTGGATTTCCAAAACGAGTTGTCAGCAATCGAGGAGCAACCTTTACGTCAGGCGCCTTTGAAGAGTGGCTAAACATCAACAAAATCGATGACGTCTGCTCAACTACTGGAGTTGCTCTTTCACCCTTTGAAATGTTGTTTGGCACGAAAATGTACACCCAGGCAGAGGAGCGTTTGCAGGAGATTTTAACCGAAGAGTTTGTTTTCCAGTTTAACGTTAAACGAAACCAAATGCGAGAAGAAGCCAGAAAGAATATTGAAGCAGCTCAAAAAGTATACAAACTCAACTATGACAAGCGACGCAAGCAAGTTATATATCTAGATTATTATATATAAAACTTTTTACAGTGTAGTTTCTTTTTGTCAGTTTCTCTCTCCGTTCTTTCGCTCGCTTATACAGATAACGCTGTGGATCTTATCAGCAAGCTCAAGCTTCAGATAAGCCAGCGAATAAACGGTTATGTTAACCACGAGGCGCCAGTCAATTAGGCTGTACCTCTTTATAAATTTAACTTTAAGCTTCAGTACTTAAGTCAACGTCAACGAGAGTAGATCCCACAATAAAACTCTGTCCAAACAAATTTGAAAGAAAATCATCCAACGAAATAAAATAAATGAAATATAAAATTAAATTAAATAAAATATCGAGTTAAAATAACTATATATAATTGGCGCAGTCGGTGCGGTCTGAAAAAATAAAACCCAGACCCGCAAAAGTACCTCGTGAACAAATCCCGAACACGTGGATTTACAACGCACGACTTACGAAAAATTCGCAAAACAAAATTTAAAACAAAAATCAGCTAGCTGATTAAAAGTTTAAATTGCGAATCGTAACAACACAGGATGGCAGGAGATCATGTCCTTTCGGATCAAGCGTTATCCCAATGCTTAACGCAGATCCGACAAATACCTCCGTTTGATGGCGACGTACTCTACCTGGCCCTTTTCATCAAAAGAGTTGAACAACAACTTGGCCTGTACTCCACCAATAACCCAGTCCAGTCCAGCATTATTTATGGAACCCTCGAGAACCTCATCATTGGAAACGCTCAACACTTGCTCATGCGGTCTACACCACGAGGATGGACGGATCTGAAGGAGCTACTAATCGGAGAGTATAACACCCAAACACCAATCCCTCAATTACTTATTGATATTTACAAAACAAAATATTCTGGAAATTTACGAAAATTTGTCGATGACTTAGAGTTAAAATCATCCATTATTTGTAACAAATTACACTTAGATGGTAGTATAAATAATAGATACCTGTTCACCGAAGCAATGAACTCAGCTATTTGTGATATTATTCGAAAAGAATTACCAGACCGAATATTTATGTCTGTGTGTAGATTTGATGTTAGTACCCCAAGTAAACTAAGACGTGTTGCTCAAGAACTAGGAATATACGAAAATTTTAAGAACAATATTAAGCAACATCAAAATTATCTAAATAAGAAATGTTATAACAACCCTCAAATGCTGTCTAATCTTGACTATCAGCCCCCACTTATGCAAAACCCAAATTGCTTTAATCCATTTAATCAGAATCCGATTCAAAATATAAATAATAACCATCCATATCCACATATTAATCAGCAAGTCCAAAGTCAAAATTATTTTAGAAATCAAGCTGGGCAAATTAGAAACGATAGATTTGACAACAACAGGTTCCAAAATAATTATGATAACAGAAACATTCAACATCAAGCCAATTCAACCAATTTTAGGCCTTAATCAGAAAAGAAAACGTATGTCAGATTCTGGTCAGTACAAGCGAGTCGAAGCGATGGATACTAATGAAAATTTTCTAATTGAAGCCTCGGTCGATCAAAGAACGCCACAATTTGCATACAAATAAGAAATGAAAAATATTTATGTCTCGTAGATACAGGATCTAGTATTAGTCTAATACGGCCAGATATATTAAATACTCTTCCGTGGCATGAAACAAGTCCGAAAGTAATATTTACATTGATAGGTAAAGTAATTTTAGGTACTGTTAGAGAAATAAACGCCAAGCCTTTAACTGGCAAACCTGGAAAATTAAAACTTTTTATCCATGATTTTTCGACAAAATATGATATTTTGATTGGAAGAGATATTCTAGAATTAACTAAGGCCCAAATAAACTTCGAAGAAGAATATGTAAAATTAAATAACATAATTTTTGACTTCACCTCCAAAAAACCTAATTACAATATTCATTTTCCAAGCGACTTAAATAAAAAAATTAAACATAACTATACCACAATTAAAAAAGTCGAAAATTTGGACGAAAAATTAGAGGATAATGACTTTAATTATGCGCTTAATGAAGAATTTAATTATTCTAATAAAATTCGAATTAGTCATCTTAATAGTGAAGAAGGGAAATCAATAATGCATTTAATAAAAACATATAGAGATCTACAATTTGTTGAAGGTGACAATTTGACCTTTACACATACCATTAAGCATATAATAAAAACTAAACATGAAAGTCCTGTCTATGTAAAACCATACAGATACCCATACATTTATAGAGATGAGGTCGAGAAACAAATAAAAGAATTAATTAGTCAGGGTATAATTCGAAAATCATCTTCTCCGTATTGTAGTCCAATATGAATAGTCCCAAAGAAAGATGATGCTTCGGGGACAAAGAAATTTCGCTTAGTGATTGATTATAGAAACTTAAATAATATTACAATTAACGACAAATTCCCAATTCCTAATATTAATGAAATACTAGACAAGCTAGGAAAATGTCAATACTTTACGACCCTTGACCTTGCCAAAGGATTTCATCAGATTGAAATGGACCCGGAGTCAATCGAAAAAACCGCATTTTCTACGCAAAACGGGCATTATGAGTTGAAAAACGCCCCAGCGACATTTCAACGGTGTATGAATGAAATTCTAAAGGATTTAATTGGTGTTCACTGCTTAGTTTATCTCGACGATATCGTTATTTTTTCTACATCACTGCAGGAACATATCCTTTCTATTACTAAAGTTTTCGATAAATTAAGAGAAGCTAATTTAAAATTACAATTGGAAAAGTGTGAGTTCCTAAAACGTGAAACAAACTTTCTTGGGCATATAATTACACCTAATGGTATTAAGCCGAACCCATGCAAAATAAAAGCCATATTAGATTTTCCCATCCCAAAAACAAACAAACAAATTAAATCCTTTCTTGGTTTATGTGGTTTTTATAGAAAGTTCATTAAAAACTTTGCTAAAATTGCTAAGCCTATTACCAATTGTTTAAAAAAGGGTCAGTCAATCGATATAAATAACATAGAATATAACAACGCATTTAACAAATTAAAATTATTGATTACAAGTGATCCTATTCTAATTTATCCAAACTTCAATAAGCAATTTACATTGACGACAGACGCCAGCAACTTTGCGTTAGGTGCTGTTTTGTCGCAAGACCAAAATCCAATTTGTTTCGCAAGCCGCACTCTCAACGAACATGAGACTAGGTATTCAGTTATAGAAAAAGAATTATTGGCGATAGTGTGGGCAACCAAGTACTTCCGATGTTACCTTTACGGTAGAAAGTTTAAAATCATTTCTGATCACAAGCCTTTGGCCTGGTTACACAATGTAAAAGAGCCAAACATGAAGTTACAGAGGTGGAAAATCAGACTAAACGAATACGACTTTGAAATTGAGCACATTAAAGGCAAACAAAACTATGTAGCAGACGCTCTTTCCAGAGTAAACATATCAGATAGCAGTCAAGAAACGGCCTCAAACTTTATGAACAATGAATTAGATTCATCTGTATCAAGAACCGAAGATTTTGAATCGTTAGTCCCTACAATTCATAGTGCAGAAGAAGATATGCTTTCTAGGTATTCCAATTACAGAGCGCCCTCTTAATATTTATAAAAGGCAATTAATATTAATTAAAGGTGACGAGGAAAAAGTCGAGGTGGAAAAAATATTTAATCGAACTATTCTAAAAATATTCTATTCTGAAATGACCAGTGAAAAGGCAAACGACATAATACTAGAAGCCATTTGTGGACGAACCTCTACTATTTTGTTCGAAGATATTAATGATTTTGTTATATTTCAAAATGAATATTTGAAAATAATTCGACCAAACACTGGAACTAAACTCTATAAAGCTACAAAAAATCTTATAAATATAAGTACCTATTCAGAATTTAAAGACCTTATTATTAAAATACACGAAGATAAAATTCACCAAGGAATACAAAAAATGATAATAGACTTTAGAAACTCATATTTTTACCCGGACTATATAAAATTAATACAAAACATAATTAACGAATGCAATACGTGTAATTTAAGTAAACATGAAAACAGGCGAACAGATTTACCATATGAAATTACTCCAACACCTAATAATATAAGAGATAAATACATTATTGATTATTTCTTCACAAATAATAGATCTTTTTTAACTTGTATTGATTTAAAATCAAAATTTTTGTCAGCAACCGAAACCACATCAACTGATTGGATCGAAACAAAAAAGGCATTGTTAAAGGTTTTTAATTTTCTAGGTAAACCCAAGGTACTGAAAATGGATCAAGATCCAGGTATGACAAGTAGAGCCTTAGGTTTATGGTTAGAAAAAGAAAATATAATCATTGAAATAACAAGCTCTAAAAATGGAATAGCTGATATTGACCGTTGTCATAGAACAATAAATGAAAAAATGCGTATAATTAGAACAGAAAACAAACTAGAAACTGTTGCAATGGATATGGAAGAAATTATTTATAATTATAATCACAAAACTATTCATAGTGCTACAGGCAAAACGCTAGCATCCATATTTTTATATAACGAAGAGCCAACGATAGACGTACAGCAAAGTAAGGAAAATAAAATTAAGCGATTAAGTAAAGAGAGAAAGGAACATGAAATAGATACAGCTTTTGCTAAAGTTGATATGAAGCTGAAAAGAAAATTAAAAATTGATAACCCATTTCGGAAAACTAAAGAAATATCTAAGCTTGATGATACTCATTATAAGGAATACATAAACAATAGAAATATAAGGCGGCACAGATCTAAATTTAAACGAACAAAATTAATTAGAAATTCGAAGTGCTCAAATGAAAACGAAAGGAACGAAAATTGTAACTCAAATGAAAGCCGCAGCGAACAAGTTTAGTTTAAGAATTATTGTATAAATTATAAAATGAAACATTGTTTTTAACATGTTATTTTTAAGTGAATATTATATATAATATAACGAGGACGTTAATCATTCTTAAGAGGGGAGGAGTTATATATCTAGATTATTATATATAAAACTTTTTACAGTGTAGTTTCTTTTTGTCAGTTTCTCTCTCCGTTCTTTCGCTCGCTTATACAGATAACGCTGTGGATCTTATCAGCAAGCTCAAGCTTCAGATAAGCCAGCGAATAAACGGTTATGTTAACCACGAGGCGCCAGTCAATTAGGCTGTACCTCTTTATAAATTTAACTTTAAGCTTCAGTACTTAAGTCAACGTCAACGAGAGTAGATCCCACAATAAAACTCTGTCCAAACAAATTTGAAAGAAAATCATCCAACGAAATAAAATAAATGAAATATAAAATTAAATTAAATAAAATATCGAGTTAAAATAACTATATATAATTAGCACGCTCACATCTACAAGTTAGGTGATTTGGTTGCGATCAAAAGGACACAATTTGTAGCAGGAAGAAAGTTAGCGAGTCCAGATTAATCGAAACGGGCGCTACAACGTCCGCAAAGCAGCGGAAGTGGAAGGACCCAATACTACAAGCACCAGCTGCGACAACATGAAGCTATGGAGGTTCATAGAAGATAACGACGACGAATTTGCATCATCTGGGTCAGATGAGGATGAGCAGGAGGGCCGAGTGTAAGGTGGTGAGACAGAGCTGGGCAGCGAGTACACATTTGGCTCGTTGTGAATGACATTTTGCGATCCAAGAAGGCAGCGAGAGAATGAGCGGAGAAAGGAGAAGGAAGCCAGTCAGAATCAGAAGTCGTCGGAAGCGGTCGCATTATCAGTTGCTAGAGTTGCTAATTAAAGTCGTCTAATCTTGTATTCGGTTGTTACTTATTTGAACATCGTAAACACCAAACTTTTATTATCTCAACATTACTGTTGGAATTTGAATGTTCAAATGTACAAAAGTTACATTGATGTACACGCATACATTCATGTCCGCTTCTTCTTCTTATTTTTTTGTCGTTCTTTTGCTCTCTCGATATTCTCTTTCACTTCTATTCTGGCATCGAGAGCGTGCGGTTCATACAGTTTAAATCTGCGTTATTATTTATTCACTGGAAGGTGGTCTGCTTAATACTTAATTGTATTATATCCATTTATTGACAAAACCATAGGTTATGGGCCCAGACACAATTGCAGTGAATAAATAATGGTGTTTTTAACGTTACAATGTGAAAGTGCATAAAAGTGAAAAAGTTATATGTGTGTGTGTGCATACGAATATGCGTATCTACATACATGCGGTGGTCCATGAACAACAAGGAGCGATTCCTAAACTATAGAGAGTTAAATTGGTTTTATATATATAACGCTGCGAAAAATTCGCTGCAAAACAATTTTATATTTCCAGGAAGAAGCTACATACATATCACCAATTCGCCGTGATCTTTCTAGAACTTCTACGAATTCGCCGAGAACACATACACACACACAAACGCTTCGACAAATTTGCCGCAAATCTCCACGTTGCGGCGGGACAGTGTTGCCAGACAGTGCTGCTGCTGAAAGACATTGTTGCAGGACAGTGTTGAGCGACGTTAATGCTGTTGAAAGTTGCTGGCCGCTGTTGCTAAATATTACTTTGAAAAGTTGTTGTTGCGGAGTTATTGCTGTTGGAGGTTGCTGTTAGGTGTTGCTAAGAAGAGTTGCCAGGTAGTTGTTGCGGTATTTTTCTTTATAGAGAACCATACAATGGATAAAGGAAAAAGGAATATCAAACCGTTTGATGGAGAAAAATATTCAATATGGAAGTTTAGAGTGAGAGCGCTGTTAGAGGAGCACGATCTTTTGAGTGTTATAGATGAAACTCATGCAGAAGTGACCGATGAGATAAAAAAGGCAGAACGCAATGCAAAAAGCTTAATAATTGAATATTTAAGTGATGCTTTCTTATCTTACGCTAACAGTGAAAGCACTGCTAAGCAGATTTTTGCAAATTTAGATGCAATTTACGAAAGGAGAAGCTTGGCATCGCAACTATCTCTGCGAAAGAAGCTTTTAGCCATGAAATTAAAAGGTGATACTTCACTCCTCAATCATTTTAATTTCTTCGATGACCTCATTACTGAACTTATTGCGTCAGGAGCAAAGTTAGATGACATGGATAAAATTTCCCATTTACTTCTAACTCTTCCACCCAGTTATGATGGAGTTATAACCGCAATAGAGACTCTATCAGAAAGTAACTTGACTTTAGCCTTTGTAAAAACACGACTTCTTGACCAAGAGATTAAGCTTAGGAATATTAGTAAGGATACGAGTGTTAAAGTATTGCAAGCAGAAGGTAAAAGAGATTTCAAAGATACAAAATTTAAAAGTAACGCAATGCAGAAGTTCAAGAAGAATCCGTCTAAGCCAAGTTTCAAACCGAAGCCAAAATGTTTTCATTGCGGCAAGCCAGGTCATTTAAAGAAAGATTGTTTCCTTTTGAAAAGGCAACTGAATCAGAACTTTAGTGAAAACAAAAGGAAAGATGGGCAGGCTCAGATGGCAACAGCAGCAACAAGCCAACCAGAGCGTAATTTTGCCTTCATGTTGAGAAATGCAACTTCCAGTTCAATGGCAAGCGAGGCTGAGTTTATCCTAGACTCAGGTGCATCGGACCATCTTATAAATGACACAGCACTGTTCTCCGAATACGAGCGTTTGCAATCAAATGTGGCCATCGAGATTGCCAAACGCGGAGAGTTTATCTACGCTACAGCCAAAGGAGTGGTCAATCTTAACAGCTGCGGAAACCAAATCACCTTGCAAAACGTTTTGTATTGTAAGGATATTCCACACAACTTACTATCGGTAAAGAAGATGCAGGATGCAGGCATGACTATCGAATTTAACCCTGGAGGTGTAAAAGTATCTAAAAATGGTAAACTGGCCTTTAACGGAATATGTGAGTACAATGTACCAATTATCAAATTTCAATTGAACAGTAAAATATTTACGTCTAAAATTTCTAATAGTGCTGAGTATCGATTATGGCATGAAAGATTAGGCCACATAAGTGTAGGAAAATTTTTAGAAATAAAACGAAGTAGTCTTTTTGAAGATACTAATATTTTAAAAAATATTGATTTAAACCATGAATTATGCGAGGCTTGTATAAATGGCAAGCAATCTAGATTAAAGTTTCAAAAATTTAAGAATAAAGAAAATATTACACGACCATTATTTGTTGTCCATTCCGATGTCTGTGGTCCAATAACACCCTCTACCATTGATAATAAGAACTACTATGTAGTTTTTATTGACCAGTATACACATTACTGTGTGACCTATTTAATTACTTATAAGTCGGATGTGTTTTTCGTTTTCAAAGACTTTGTAGCGAAGAGCGAGGCTCACTTCAATTTAAAAATTGTTAATTTATATATCGATAATGGAAGGGAATATCTTTCAAACGAAATGCGTGATTTCTGTGTCGAAAAAGGCATCAGCTATCATTTAACGGTTCCTCATACTCCACAATTGAATGGTGTATCAGAACGGATGATTCGAACAATCACCGAAAAGGCTCGATCTATGATCAGTTGTGCTAAACTCAATAAGCATTTTTGGGGTGAGGCTGTTTTAACAGCAACCTATTTAATTAACAGAACCCCAAGTAAAGCATTGCAAAATATAAATAAAACACCATTTGAGATGTGGCATAACAAAAAGCCACTGTTGAAATATCTTAAGATATTTGGTTCGACGGTATATGCTTTAAATAAAGTTCGAAAAAGAAAGTTTGACGAAAAGTCAATAAAAGCTATACTTGTTGGATATGAACCAAATGGTTATAAATTGTGGAATGAGGAATCGAGGAAATTTATGATAGCAAGAGATGTTGTGGTGGATGAAACAAACATGTTAAAATCAAGAGTTTTACATGGAGAAGATTCTGAGGTTCAAAGTAATATTGTTGAACAAAATATTGAATCTTTAAGTAGAGAAAATGAAGAGTTGGATTTTCCTTTGGTGGAAAATGAGGAATCTGTTGATTCTGAGTTAAGTGAACAGCTCAATGAAAATTCCACATGTCTAGAGAATGCCGATCCAGTTGTTGAAACTGGTGATAAATTAAAAGAAAATAAAAATGATGGTGAAATCAGACGCAGTGAAAGAATTAAAAGTAAACCCAAATTATCATATCGATTTTTAGAAAGATGTCTCATGAATACTCAAATATCCTTAAATGATATTCCTAATACCTTTGATGAGATTAAGTTTCGTGAGGATAGATCTTTCTGGGAGAAAGCTATACAAGATGAACTAAATTCTCATTTTCAAAATAATACGTGGTCCTTAGTGAATAAGCCAGAAAATAAAAACATAGTTGATTGCAGATGGGTATTTAGTATAAAACAAGATGAACTTGGGAACTTAGTGAGGTATAAAGCAAGACTTGTAGCGCGGGGCTTCACTCAAGAATATATGACTGATTACGATGAGACATTTGCACCAGTTGCACGAATTTCCAGTTTTAGATTTTTGTTGGCACTTTCAAATCAATACGATTTAATGGTTCATCATATGGACGTAAAAACTGTAAAAACTTTTTAAACGGAACACTAAAGGATGAAATCTACATGAGCGTTCCAAAAGGCCTAAATCACACTCATGAGAATAAAGTATGTAAACTTAATAAAGCTATATATGGTCTTAAGCAAGCTGCTAGATGTTGGTTCGAAGTTTTTGAAAGTGTGTTGAAGGATGTTGGATTTGTAAACTTAGGAGTTGATCGATGTATTTATATTTTGGATAAGGGAGATATTTCGAGAAATATATATATCTTGTTATATGTGGATGATGTAGTAATTGCTACAAACAAATCTGATACAATGTCCAATTTTAAATCTTACCTTCATGACAAGTTTCAAATGACCGATTTATGCGAGATTAGACACTTTATTGGCATAAAAATTGATAGAACTGATGGAGAGATTTGTCTTAGTCAATCAGCATATATTAAAAATGTATTGAGAAAATTTAATATGGAAGATTGTAATTCAGTTAATACTCCCCTTCCAAGCAAGTTAGACTATTTAGCTCTGCAATCAGAAGAATTATATGATGCACCGTGTAGAAATTTAATTGGCTGCGTGATGTACATTATGTTATGTACACGGCCCGACTTAAGTACTTCAATAAGTATTCTAAGCAGATATACAAACAACAACAATAAGGAACTATGGCAATGCCTTAAAAGAGTTCTTAGATATCTCAAGGGAACTGTTAATATCAAGCTTAGATTCAAGAAAGTAGCTAATTTTAATAATATTCTTACAGGATATGTAGATTCCGATTGGGCTGGAAATGAAACTGACAGAAGAAGTACCACTGGGTATCTTTTTAAAATGTTTGAAAGTTGTTTGGTTTCTTGGAGTACCATGAAACAAAAGTCAGTTGCTGCTTCATCTACTGAAGCAGAATACATGGCCTTGTTTGAAGGAGTAAGAGAAGCTCTTTGGCTAAAATCACTAATAAATGAGATTAATCTAGAATTAAGTGGTCCTATAGATATTTTTGAAGACAACCAAGGTTGTATAAGTATTGCAAACAATCCTACTTGCCATAAAAGAACAAAGCACATAGATATTAAGTATCACTTTACAAGAGAGCAAATTGAAAAGAAACTAATTTGTGTAAAGTATATTCCCACAGATCTGCAACTAGCCGACATATTGACGAAGCCATTACCGTCTGCACGGTTTATTTCCCTGAGAAGCCAGCTGGGACTGTCTGAATAAACCAACTACGAGCCGTAAAACTATTGCTGAACATTCATCACCTTTAGAAGCCAAATATGAAATGGATCTCATGAAGTCTTTTGTGATTAATTTGAATTTCCTTATTTACTGAGTCTTAAGTAATTGAATTGAATTCATATTCTTGTTATTTTTTTTGAATGGATCTAGTTGGGTTTTACTGGGTTTCCCCAACTCTTGCAGTAAATGCTGGATCTAATGTATCCCCAGAATTGAAAACGAAAAATGAAATGAAGAAACAAATTAAAACTAAAGCACAATCTCATGTCAAGAATTGAAGCGATAATCAATGTAACTTTTGAGGTGGCGTGTTGGAATTTGAATGTTCAAATGTACAAAAGTTACATTGATGTACACGCATACATTCATGTCCGCTTCTTCTTCTTATTTTTTTGTCGTTCTTTTGCTCTCTCGATATTCTCCTTCACTTCTATTCTGGCATCGAGAGCGTGCGGTTCATACAGTTTAAATCTGCGTTATTATTTATTCACTGGAAGGTGGTCTGCTTAATACTTAATTGTATTATATCCATTTATTGACAAAACCATAATTACATTAACCCTAATAAACAAACCTATTATAATACCAACTCTACATATATATATATGGAATTATTGCACTTAAAAATATTATTTCGGGATATTATAAAAAATATATATTAATTTTTGAACATCGCGTCTTTCGCGTAACTATTCATTTTCTTTTCATAAAACACTTAACAGACAAATAAAAGCAGATAAATAAAAACTCGTCACTGTTTACTCCCTGCCTTTTTGATTTGGATTAGTTAATTTGCATTTAGAAATGCTCGTTCAGTTATTATCGCGACTATCTGCACTGGCGGGTCATGTTCTTGATCCCTTGATTTTCACTTGTTTGTATTGGATCACGACAGTAGTCCCGAATTAATTCAAATCTTTGCTAGTCGATAGGCGTGTCCTTATCGAGAACAATAGCAGAGGACAGCGGGTACTGGTCGCCTGTTGGCATTGGACCCCAGCTTTGACGGCAATAGCGCGTCCCGAGGCAGGATTAATTCTGTCCCGAGTCGTAAACCTGCCGGCCGTATCTCAGAATCTGACTGCCTTCTCCGTGGATTTGTAGTTCTTTTATACACACAGAAAAAAAAATTGATATGAAATTGCCTCAAGTTAACATTATTTCATATCAATCTTGCACCGATATTAATTCATGCAACATTGATATTTCGAACATATCAAGTTGATATTTTCGAGAATATCAAGTTGATATTTTTAAATATTAATTCAATCTTAAGAAAGATTAATTTTTAAAATAAAAATTGAATAGGAAAAAGAAAATAAAAATTGGGGAATCGGTGATTATCCCTGTTGCACCCTCTCTTGTCAGTCGGTGTTGTTGTTGGTTCTCAACTTATTTTTATGTTCGTACATAAACAACTTTTAGTTACAGATTTTTTCTGAAATAATAACTGAATTTATTGTACAATTAACAAATAATGAATATAAAAATCAAATAACTTACTAACTAGAGAAAAACATCTTGGTCGCTCGTGGGAATCGAACCCCTTGCCTCACAGTTTGCAGTCAAACACTCTACTAGCTGCGCCAGGGGAGCATCACATGAGGCGCTGTACAAAGTACATTCATATTTTGTTCTCTTGGGTTAGAGGTTTTTACTCTTACTTAGCCATTTATGTGTGTGTTACATAAACTAAATCTCAATTTGTATTAAATATGAATATTATTGAGTAAAAAAAAAATAAAAAGACGCAAAGAACTTCCGCCTCGACGTGGGACTGAACACACACTTCCGACTATACGCTTACATAACATATAATCCGCACGCTTTAGTCCCCTAGGCTACCAATTAGGGGAATTCCTAAAAATTTTTGATATTTTATTATATCAGTCAGTATTTTTTCGAACAAATAATATGAAATAAGATGAAAATAATATTTATTCATGCTAGAATGATATGACAAAACTTGATCTTAAAAAAGATCAAAATAACCAACACTTATCAATTTGATATTTTGTCATATTTTTTTCTGTGCAGTAGCTGAGCTTTTCTTTTTGCTTCAGGGTTCTTATTTTCGTACCTAAGTGTTCCCATCTAGGTACTCATTTCCCCTTTCTCTAGCTAACTGGCCCTCTTTGGATTTAGCTGGCGTCAGCTCTCGGTGTCATATCAGTCTTTCGTTGCTTTACGGACTGCTATATTTTTCCATTGAATTGCCCAATTAGTGCATTATATTGCATTGGGCAAATTTGGTCTTTCTTTCTTCTATCGAAACTTTAGAGACTGTGGTTTCTGCTGCCCCCTTTTTGCCTCGCTTCCCGCCATAACCGTAACAGGCTCGATGTCGTCGATGCAGATTCCGTATGGAACGACCTCGCAAAAGCATCCTACGACAAGCGGTTACAGGGTGTTTTTTTCCATGTGCCTGAGTCCAGCCCAACGTGTGGCCCCGACCCATACCCAGGGATACAGAGGCTCGAGCTCTTTCGCCTGAACTAGCCGGGATATTTGCTGTGGCTGTTGTCAACGTGTTTTTGTTTGTTTTGTAGTGTAAATAAATGAGAAATGAGACAGAGTTTTTTTGTGTTTGCAGATAGTATTTTTATATATTTATACCCTTGCAGAGGGTATTATAACTTCAGTCAGATGTTTGCAACGCAGTGAAGGAGACGTTTCCGACCACATATAGTATATATTTTCTTGATCAGCACTGTAAAGTAGTATCCTGGCTGGGATCGGACTCAGTCTGTCCAGGATCGCTTACAGAAAATTTATAACTGCGGGACTATTGGAAATTTGGTAGAGGGTGAGCTGACTGAGATAGAGGTGTCGGGCGCACGGTAGTGTTGGCTGGAAAGAGGGGGGAAAGATTGGAAACAACTGAGGCTGGTCGCCGGTAGCAGTTGCCAGGGAAAACGGTTATCGGCCGAGGCTTCTCACGCTAGCGGCTGGATGCGATGCACTCCCGGACACAGAGGCGGGGCGCCTGGCTGTGATCCAAGGAAGCGGCGCACGTGCGGGGCAGAGGCAGCACGCCTGGCTGCGGTCACCGGGGTGCACGCGAAGAGGGATGTGGCACGCAAGCGGGAGCAGAGGCTGAACGCCTGGCTGGGGTTCCACGGGGGAAGGAGCGTGGCACGCAAGCGGGAGCAGAGGCTGAGCGCCTTGCTGCGGTCACCGGGATCCACGTGGGCGGGGGGAAAAGTGGCGGGACCCTGAAATTGCGAACGGCTACTGGCTCTAACTACTGGGCACGGGGAAATTTAACAAGCGAGGTTTTCCAATTTCATTTACAAGTTTTATTTTTGATATGGTAGTGGTCCCTGCCTATACCGCACTCCTTAAGTTTTGGCACAACTCACTCAGGCAGACTTAGCAGGCTCGGGGCGTGAGGCGTGACTTGATCCTCTTGCTGCTGGAGCGGGGCTTCGGCCGGCGGGCGGTAGTTTCTCCTCGGTCGTCTTGGTAGGTCACCGAAGGAAATAAAGTGACGGCTCGGCGTCTGTCACACGAGGCTGTGATCGGGGCGCTCGCGGCGTGGTTGCGGGGAACACAGTATGTGATGCGCGGGTGCACCTTTTGTGGGATTCCGGAGTTAGAGTTTTCCACTTTTATCGCGAGACACAGAACGGGGCCTGGCACGTGGTCCAGTGACGCGTAACGCAGAGCCGTGTCGAACGGGTGCCGAAGAAAAGACGCCTGGTCAAAACTGGGCCTCGGAGATAAGTGAAGTTTTCCTTGACATCGAACTAATTGCCAGCCAAAGTTCTTGCACTTCTGTCGCTTCTCTGCCGCCGTCCTCTGCCCGTACGATCTCATTGCTGTCGTTGTGCTTTTCCATTAATTTATCTATGCTCTGGGTCTCCATGTCGTTGTGCTCTCCCCGCTCCCTTGCTGCTTAGAGATGGTCTTTAGTTTGTAGTTAACTTAGACTTATTTATTAAATAACCAAAATGGGAAAACTTCATGAACTTAATACTTCTAATGAATAACTTAACTCTAAGGAAAAATTGGGCTTATAACAAAGAAATTGTGCGGAAAAATTGGGCCGTCACAGCACCAACAGCCGAGTCTATCTAGCCATGTCCGTCTGTCCGTCTGTCCGTTTCTATGCGAACTAGTCTTTCAGTTTTGACAACTTAAAAACAAAATTTAAATAGGCACGCTGAATCTGGAATCCCTGGAACTGCACCGAGTGAGCATTAAACTATAGGTATTTACTTTATCTGCAAGGGTATATAAGCTTCGGCTGGCCAAAGCTAGCTTTCTTTCTTGTTTTATTTGTTTTTTTTTTTTCTATTTTTACAACCTGATCCGGCTCTTGGGTGCAGGTCGCGTTACCCATCTTCTCTTAGCTGCCGCAGCTCTAATCGCAACCGGGAGATTGACAGGATGTTCCGTCCCACATTTCCATGGACCCTCTGTAGCTGGTCCTGATCTTCTGATATCTCTAATTTCTTCCCGGAGGCGGTTTGCTTCCTTCTTGTCCTCCTCTTGCCGGACTTGTAACCGTTTTTGCCAGATTTGGTCCTCCCTCCATGGTATTATATGTTTAAGCCTATCAATCAACTCGAGGGATAGCTCAAGAAGGGAGAGTTTTTTTGCTATCGCCTTCGTGATCTCGCGCATATCCCACGCGACTCTATTAAACCGACGCTTTTGGGGCCTCATGGTCATTGCTGTCTGATTCGTATTCGTCGGGTTGTCGAATTTATATAGCAGGTCTCTCCCGGCCTGATTCCGTAATTCTTACAAACTCTCTTGGCCTGCGGAGATTCTTCGGATTTTATTCAGGGGGTCAGGCTATATATAGGTCTTCGGCATGGTATACACCAACACTTTTGCGAACTCCATTGCCTAATTCGTACAACGAATTCCCTTGTCGTTTAAGTATGACACACCGAAGTCGGTTTGGCCCTAACTTTGCATTATACCCTTCTGCTCGGTTACTTTGCCGATAGTTTTTACGGTATACCACCTTTCCCACTGCAAACTCAACTTCTCTGCTGCGGGTATTATAAGTCCTTTCCGCTTTCTCGTGTGCACGGATTAAACCTTTACTCACTCGATCTCGTGTTAACTCCATCTTGTCCGCTAAGCACACCACCTGACCGGTGTCGGCATTATCGCATACGCACTTGCGTGTGTAACCATCCGTGTCCCAAACACCGCATAGTATGGTTCCAATCCCAATGCTTCGTGATAGCCACTTCTTAGAGTACACGCTATTCGACTTAAGTTGGAGTCCCAATTCCGCTGGACTTTCTCAGTCGTTGCCCGGAGCATTTGCAATATGGATTTACCCTTCAGCTGCATTAGCTTGAGGACCATAGAAGCCAGTTCGTATGTGTCCAATTCCATGTAGCTCGAGCAGTTCTGCAAATACCTGAGCAACGAACTGCTTGCCGTTATCGGAGTGTATGAACTCTGGCACTCCAAACTGATGGAAAATTGACTTCTCCAGAAAGCTGACGACTCCTCCAGCGGTGGCTTTCCGCGTTGGTTCTTACCCAACGAACTTAGTAAAATGATCTAGACACACAAAGATTACGGTGTTTCCTGATTTTGTTCTGGGGTTTGGCCCCATGAAATCAATATATAATCTTTGCCCTGGGCGTTTGGTTATGGTTTGTTTGCCCATTGGAGGTCGGTTCGTTTTGTTGGCGGTTTTGCTGACTTTGCATACTTCACAATTCTTTATTATTTCTTATACGCTGACTGTCATGCCGGGCCATTAAGGTTTTGTGGATTCCTCCACGACCTGCCGTCTTGGCGTAATGAGCTTGATTGGCGATATTCTGCCTAAGCTCCACCGGAACCCACAGTTTCCAAGCTCGGTCTGCGCTAATTACTTTTCCCGACCGGAAAACCTAATCGTTTGTACACATAGCCTTCAGATACCTGAATGTCTGGTGTCTTTTCTGCGTGCCTCTCCACTGCCAGAACCAGCTCTGGGTACTCTTTTGACTGGAATGCGTCCGCCCATAGGTCCACTTGGATTTCTGCCGGATCTTCCGTAGCTATCTCGTCCATATGTGTTCTCGAGAGCGCGTCGGGGACTACGTTCAGTGCCCCTTTCCTATGCTCAATCTGGAACCTCGTCGGTTTGAGATAACACGCCTCCTACTCCCGTTGTGGATGCGTCGCATTGGATGGCTTGGAGAAATTCGGTGTTATCAGTACTGGCGCGGAAACCATGCTGGCTTTAAAGGCCTCAATGTTTTCACTCCTTCTTGGTCAAGTTCATATTTCTTAATCCGATCCTTTTTCAGACTCTTATGGAGCGGCGCCGCCGTTTGTGAGTAATTCTGAATAAAACGCCGATACCATCCTGTCATCCCCAAAAATCTCCGCATTTGCTTGGCGGAAGTGGGCTGCGGAAACTCTTGAATCGCCTGTCTTTTTGCCTGGTCTGTTTTTATGCAACCTTCGCCTACAATATACCCTAGATATTTAGCTTGGCTGTAGCAGAACTTTCTTTTATCCAAGTTAATCGTCAGCTTTGCCCTTCTTAAGCAGTCACAGACCTGCCGCAAAATATTTAAATGTTACTCACACATACCAGCAGATCGTCGAATAAACGAATGCATGCTCCCGTAGTGCAGTTGGAATAACTTTGTCTATTAGTCGGTACATTCTCTGTGCTGCATTGCATAAGCCAAACGGCATAACCGTGAACTGATACAACGGCCGACCTTGCACCGTGAACGCTGTTTTCTCCCTGCTCTTGGCTTCTAAGGGTATTTACCAGAAGGCGTCTTTCAAATCGATTGCCGAAATATAATATGTTTCTTGCAGCCGACTCAATAAGCCCTCAATGTGTGGTAAAGGATACGCATCTTTTATAGTCCGAGAATTTACTTTGCGGGCATCTAAGCAAAGACGGTTCTTCGTGCCTTTTTGCACCAAGGTGACTGGGGAGCTCCAGCTACTGTTACTTTCCTCAATCACTCCTAAACTTATCATTCGATCCAGTTCGGCAAACACCGGCTGTTGTTTTGCTGGCGAGATGGGATAGTGCCTCTGCTTAGTCGGCAGATTTTCCTGGGTAACTTCTAAGACCAGTCTTCCCTAAGCCCCTTGTCTAAACATAATGGAAAGGTTGCCACCAGTTGGTTTAAGATGGTTTCTTGTTCTATTGAGAGTTTATGCGAAGTGTAGGCGGTCTCCTGCCGTGCAGGCTTGTCTTCTTCTATGGGTGCCACTGGATCTACCTCGGCTACCCGCATTTAGCGTTGTCCTGTTAGAGGAAGCCCAAACTCCTCCCAGAACTCAAACCCAAAATAAACCAGTCTTCCCTAAGCCCATGTCTAAACATAATGGAAAGGTTGCCACCAGTTGGTTTAAGATGGTTTCTTGTTCTATTGAGAGTTTATGCAGAGTGTAGGCGGTGTCCTGCCGTGCAGGCTTGACTTCTTCTATGGGTGCCACTGGATCTACCTCGGCTACCCGGTCTTAGCGTTGTCCTGTTAGAGGAAGCCCAAACTCCTCCCAGAACTCAAACCCAAAATAAAACAAGAGAGAACGCTATAGTCGGGTTCCCGACTATCAGATACCCGTTACTCAGCTAAAGGTAGTGCGAAGGAGATGGAGATAAAAACTTTGATCCGCCGTAACTTTTAAACGAATGGTCCGATTTAAAAATTTCTTCTACATTTCTATAGGTATTCATGAACACAATAAAACTGCATTTTTACTTTTCCGAAATATTGAAATTTTTAAAATCGTATATAAGCGATTGTGGGCGTTAGAGGGGGCGTGGCACCCTTTTGAAACAAACTTGCGCTGCGTAGGAACTCCTAGAATCTGCATGCAAAATGTCAATCTTCTAGCTTTTATAGTTTACGAGATCTCAGCGTTCATACAGACAGACAGACGGACAGACAGACGGACAGACGGATAGACGGACATGGCTAGATCGACTCGGCTAGTGATCCTGATCAAGAATATATATAGTTTATAGGGTCGGAAACGCTTCCATCTACCTGTTACATACTTTTGCACGAATCTAATATACCCTTTTACTCTACGAGTAACGGGTATAACGATTGCTGTAATGCTATCGGTTTGGACGTTCTGCTTTGATAGCTTCTTCACCTTTTGTTCTCGCCCTCGCAAAAACACATCAGCTGCTTTTCCAATGCAGTTGGCGCAAACAAGCGGTTGTCGTTTTTAAGGCTGACAGTGGAAGCCACTAATTATACCCGTTACTCGAAGAGTAAAAGGGTATATTGTATTCGTGCAAAAGTATGTAACAGCTAGAAGGAAGCGTTTCCGACCCCATAAAGTATATATATTCTTGATCAGGGCCACTAGTCGAGTCGATCTAGCCATGTCCGTCTGTCCGTCCGTATGAACGCTGAAATCTCAGAACCTACAAAAGCTAAAAGGTTGATATTTTCCACACATATTCTTTGGCTTCCTACGCAGTGCAAGTTTATTTCAGCCGAGCTCCACGCCCCCTCTAACGCCCACAATCGCCCACTAACGATTTTAAAATGGGTCCTGCACCCACATCTTTAAAGATTTTCGAGAAGTATAAATGCAATTTTGTTGTGTATATTCATATCTATCGAAATGTGGAAGACATTTTTCAAATCGGACCATCCATTAAAAAGATATACGCATTCAAATTTGTCAATATATATGTGGGTAAGTTTACTTGTAGTTTATATTTGATTAAGTATAGTATAAAGAAATTAACACTGGTAAATTTGAATTTCACGCGTCTTTTTCCGTCTTCTGGCCAACGTCTTAGGACCGTTCTCGTCAAAGGCTTGAACCCAACTCCTCCTTGGTTCTTGTCGTCTTCTCGTCGTTCGTCTTTAATCTCTCTTACTTCTCGTCTTTCGTCTTTCTTCTTTACTTCTTTATACGTTGATCTCGTTTAGCTCAAAAAGGTTGTTGTCTAGGGTAAACTTATTGTAGAATGACAGCCTTCCAAAGCAGACACACCCCACATTCGGCCATCCTGCTATGCTTTCGCCTCGAATGCATCTTCGTTATCATCAGGTGTTGACCAGCGCTTTAAATACTCAGCACAAGTCGAGGAATTAATAGGACCATCAAAATTGCCGATCTTCTTAACATCATACGAGTTATTGCCCTTCGACTTGACAATCTTGTACGGACCCAAGTATTTAGGTTTCAATTTCAGGCCGCTGCCAAATTGTGTCCTTTTAATTGCGACAATGTCACCGACGTCATACTGATTGGCTTGCTTGCGTCGCAAGTTGTAGGTCTTTCTATTTTCGTCCTGGACCTTCGAAATTTGAGTCTTTGCTTTGCTTCTTAAATCGGTTCGCTCGTCACTGTACGCTGCTATCGCCTCCTTGTTGATCAAGTCTTGTAGCTTGACGTCTTCTTTGGTACGCATTTTGGAACCTATCAAAAGCTCAAATGGAGTTGTAGCGATCGATCTAGCAAATGTGAAATTGATCGCCTGCTGAAGTTTGTCGACGTGCTTGTACCACTTGGTTGGATCGTCAATGCTTAGTTTTGAGAGAACTGATATTATAGTGGCGTTCAATCTCTCGACTTGCCCGTTCACGCGTGGAAGTCCTGTGGTCGCCTTGATGGGTTTGATGTTTTCCTCGTCGCAATACTTCAAGAAGTCCTGCGAAGTAAACGCAGCGCCTCTATCGGAAATGATGATGGCAGGGTTGCCAAATACTGCACTTTGGTTACGCAGCCTTGTGATTACGTCGTTTGAGGAAGTCGATTTAGTCGGGTACAGCCAGCAGAACTTGGTAAACGAATCCACAACGGCTAAGATGTGCTTGTAGTCTTTATTGGTCGAGTCTAAAGGACCTAAAAAATCCACATGAAAGGTATGTAGAGGGACGTCTCCCTTGTCCAGCGGATGCAATAGTCCTTCCTGTTTGCCTTTCTTACGATTGCTCAGAATACACGGGATGCAACAATCTATGACCTTCTGAATCTTTTCCTCAAGACTTGGTATGTAATACTCTGTGCAAATCAGATCCTTGACCTTTTTCGATGCGAAATGCCCCTTCTCATGAGCTTTCGTGATGATTTGCCTCTGCATATCCTTGGGCACCACAACTAACTCAGTGTCGTTAACAAGCTTGTGTAGTACGCCGCCCTTGAGAAAGTAGTCGTTGTAGGAATCTTTTCCGTCGTTCAGGATGTCGCAAATCGCACTGAGATGATCATCTTGCTCCTGCGCTTTTTGAATGCATATGGAAATACTTTGGTCAGCTATCGTCATGATTGGGTAACGGCTGAGGGCGTCCACATGTTTCATACGCGTTCCGGATCGATGCTCTACCTCGTAGTCGTACTCTTGTAAAAATAGGACCCAGCGAGCGACTCGTGTGCTAAGATTTTGCTTCTCCAAAGTTTTAGTGAAGGCGTTGCAGTCGGTTATGATTTTAAAGTGAATACCTAGCAGATATACTTTAAACTTTGTGAGTGCTTCGATGACTGCAAGAATCTCAAGCTCGTAACTTGTGTACTTTCGTTGAGCGTCGCTTGTCTTTTTACTCATAAAGTATACCGGATGCATCTGACCGTCGTCTAAGGACTTCTGCAAAAGGATCGCACCAAATCCGTCAATGGAAGCGTCTGTGTGCACTTCTGTCTCGAGTTTCTGATTGTAAATGCTCAAAACTGGATTTGCGGTCAAAATCTTCTTCAATTGGCTTACTGACATTTCTTCTTTGGGACCCATGACAAATTTGGTGTTGTTCTTCGTTAGATCAGTGAGAGGCTTTGAAATAATGGCATAATTCTGTATGAATTTCCTGAAATAACCCGTTAAACCCAAGAAACTTTCTAGTTTCTTCAACGTTTGTGGTGTTTTGAATTTGGCCACAGCATCTATCTTCTCAGGGGTCGGATAAATTTTCCGATTTTCAATAATATGGCCGAGGAATTGTATACGTGTTTTTAAAAAATGACATTTTTTAAGATTCAACTCGAGACCATATTCTGAACAGGTGTCAATAACCTCCCTCAGGTTACGCAATGAGCTTTCTTCATCCATAGCCGGTATGATGAGTCAGCTCACGAAAAATTGCATTAACATGCCGCTGGAAAACGCCAGGAGAGTTTGAAAGGCCAAAAGGTACCTTTAAAAACTGATATTGTCCACTTTGAGTGACAAAGGATGTGTATTTTCGGCTGGGCTCTGAGACAGGAATATGAAAAAATCCATTTTTCAAATCGATCGTGTGGAAAATCTGGGCATCTTGGAGTCTGTCCAGCTGATCGTCGATTAAAGGCAAGGGGAAATGGTCTTTAACGATTACCTTATTGATCCTGCGAAAGTCGATGCAAAGTCTTGGAGAGCCGTCACGCTTTTTTACCATTACCACTGGGCTGGTGAACTCGGAGTCCGACACTTCGATGATTCCAGTTTGAAGCCATTCGTCAACCTGCTCCTCTACTAGACGTGTCTCAGCAAAAGGCAAGCGCCTTGGTCTGGCAAATATCGGGGTCTCGTCCTTCAGGATAATGCGCATCTCGATTTTGGTTGTCATCAGGTGAAGCGGTTTGTAGTTGTTTATGATTTTGCGTACTTCGTTTTTGGCAAACATACTTGCTTGCTCGTTGATATTAAGTTCGTTGGAATTCTCTACGACGTCGATTTTCATCACGTTGATTATATCATTTTGTTCTACCGGACTCGGCATTTTACGCACTTGCAAACCGTCGCGATTGAAAATAATTTCAGCATGTAAACAGATTTCTTCGCCGACAATCAATTGAAAATCCATGCAACCGATTGGAACCACGTAAAAGTCCAACTTGAACTCGTTATTGTCAATGAGAATCGTCTCTCTGAAATGTCCAATTGGATGTATTTTGTTCGCGTCGCGCTCGCCACCGAAACCAATTAGAGACACACTACAGTTTTGCAGTCTCGGACGTTGTATACCGTTGTACAGATCTTCGCGAACCAGGTTAAATTTACTTCCGGTGTCAAACAGAGCTACGCACTTTTCGTTAGCTAGAAAAACTTCTTTGCTTGTAAGATTACTCTTAGACCGCACTCGATGGGTGTTCACTTTGTTGCTCTCGGCTTTTTCGTTTTCGTTACAGTTGCGCGAAATATGTCCGTACTGGTTACACTTAAACCATTTAGTGCCGCGCTCTTTGTTTTTGCAATTATTGGACAGGTGTCCTTTCTAACCACAATTGTAGCAAGTAGCCTCTTTTTTAAAGTTCTTGTTTGGTGCTGGCACTTTTTTGCTTTGAATCACGTCGTCGCTTCGCTTTGGTTTTTCGCGATCGTACACTTTCTCGCGCTCGTTCTTTGTGACGTAACATTTCAGCTTCTCTTTGAACTCACTGATATTTCTGGCACCGTATAGAAGAGTTTTATCAATTGAAAAATCGTCTACGCCATCAATTACGTATTGAATCAAAACCGAATCACAAATATCACCGCGAATTGCCAGATCCTTCATTCGGTACAAGTAAGCGAAACTACACTCGTCCTTTGCGCGTTTGCTTTTGCTCAGCTGCTCGTGAATTTGTTTGCTGTTCACAATACTTTTGAATTCGTTCAAGAGAGCAATTTTAAGCGCATTCCAGGTGCTCAGACCCCTCTTACTCATGATGAACAATTTAGCCGTGCCTCTCAGCGATTTTTTCGCGAATATCAACTTCTGAACGTCGTTCCAGCACATTATTAAAGCTTGTTCATCAAACTCAGTTAACCACGACTCGATTGAAATTGAGTTAGTACCGTCAAAGGTGCGAATCGAGTCTTCCATGTCGCGAAAACTAAAAGAAAATCTGGGTGATGCCACCTCGTTGCAAAGTTTTGACGACTTCTCTTTGTCTGCACTTTATGCAAAATTCGGCGAGTTTTGCATTCCGTTTTGTTCTGCAACAAACTCGTCGTTTCGTGTGGATCTGCCGCTTACATATACTTCGTCATCTTCGTCTTCGTCGTCTGAGGAATCAATTTCATTGTGTGCGAGAAGCTTATTTTTCAGCAAATTGCGAAATATGTGGAGTCCGACGTCGTCTACGTTGTAGGTGATGTTCAACACATTGCAAATTGATGCTAGATCGCGTTTGTTTAGATTTTCCTGCACGTACCTTTCCTTCGCTAAGTAATTTTCCGAGTTTTCGTCGAAGTCAAAACCGGAAAAATCTCGAAGTCGTTGGCGGTTGCCTCTATCACCCTCGTTCTCAAAAATGTATTTGTGGAAGGCTAAAATGTTCTCCTTCTTGCTTTTGCGCAAATTTTCACTTATGTGGTCATTTAAGCAGCTCATGGTGGTGAAAAATTAAATTTTATGTCGTCAAATTAGGTTTTAAATTGTTACACACATCGTTTTTCGCAAATTTGGTCTTCGATTTTTGCTAGATTTCTTTGCGCGCGTCTTCGGTTTTTCTTTTCACTGGTTTCACTTATCCCGGACGAGCCCCCAAATGTGGGATTTTTAAGTTTATTGTTTAAGTATTTAAGTTTATTTGTAGTTTATATTTGATTAAGTATAGTATAAAGAAATTAACACTGGTAAATTTGAATTTCACGCGTCTTTTTCCGTCTTCTGGCCAACGTCTTAGGACCGTTCTCGTCAAAGGCTTGAACCCAACTCCTCCTTGGTTCTTGTCGTCTTCTTGTCGTTCGTCTTTAATCTCTCTTACTTCTCGTCTTTCGTCTTTCTTCTTTACTTCTTTATACGTTGATCTCGTTTAGCTCAAAAAGGTTGTTGTCTAGGGTAAACTTATTGTGGAATGACAGCCTTCCAAAGCAGACACACCCCACATATATCTATCTCCCTCGCACTCTCTTTGGCTGAGTTACGATTATTAAACGGGACACCAACCCGAGTACAGCGTTTGCACTCCCTTTAGCTGAGTGACGGGTATTAGATAGTCGGGATACGAACCCGACTATCGCGTTCTCTCTTGTTTCAAAATAATATCAGCTACCTTTATAACAAATTTGTGCCGGTACGAAGTAAAATCCTCCGGGCATCCGGAAAACCATGGTTTAACTCTGAAATCAAGACAGCCATTAAAAAACGCAACGAGGCATATAATAAGTGGAAACGATGTTCTCCGCCGTCCTCGTCGGGTTGAGATAACACGCCTCCTACTCCCGTTGTGGATGCGTCGCATTGGATGGCTTGGAGAAATTCGGTGTTATCAGTACTGGCGCGGAAACCATGCTGGCTTTAAAGGCCTCAATGTTTTCACTCCTTCTTGGTCAAGTTCATATTTCTTAATCCGATCCTTTTTCAGACTCTTATGGAGCGGCGCCGCCGTTTGTGAGTAATTCTGAATAAAACGCCGATACCATCCTGTCATCCCCAAAAATCTCCGCATTTGCTTGGCGGAAGTGGGCTGCGGAAACTCTTGAATAGCCTGTATTTTTGCCTGGTCTGTTTTTATGCAACCTTCGCCTACAATATACCCTAGCAGATCGTCGAGATATACGATATATCCCGTAGTGCAGCTGGAATAACTTTTGCATTTTAGTCGGTAGATTCTCTGTGCTGCATTGCATAAGCCAAACGGCATAACCGTGAACTGATACAACGGCCGACCTTGCACCGTGAACGCTGTTTTCTTCCTGCTCTTGGCTTCCGGAAAAGAAAGAGAGCGATCTCAGCCGATCGCTGTGCCACGTAGACTTGCTTTTGCGCCTAACAGCACGCTTGCGCCTAACAGCCCGCAGGGTTGCTCTTAACAGCAAGTTTGCACTTAACAGCCCGCAGTGCTCGTTTACGGGTGATTCCGATAACTTATCGATACTATTGGCATTCGCCCCGACTGGCCAACTGACCGATTCTGCTGATCAGCACTGGCCAGCCCGCGCGCGCTTATTTGAAACTAGAATAACTTAGGTTTAACACTTATATAAATATTTGTGATCTTCAACGTAAAATAAGGCCTTCAATGGCAGAAACATAATAATGCCTTTACAAAGGCTGAGATGCTATGAATTACATGTAGGAATGTGGGGCGCCTTAAGCGTCCTCACACCTCCCCAGAACGGACCAGCAACTGACCGATTCTGCTGATCAGCACTGGCCAGTCCGCGCGCGCTTATTTGAAACTAGAATAACTTAGGTTTAACACTTATATAAATATTTGTGATCTTCAACGTAAAATAAGGCCTTCAATGGCAGAAACATAATAATGCCTTTCCAAAGGCTGAGATGCTATGAATTACATGTAGGAATGTGGGGCGCCTTAAGCGTCCTCACACCTCCCCAGAACGGACCAGCAGAGACCAGCGGAAGGGACACGCGGACGGTACCATCAGGCAGTAGTAAGTTAAGGAAAGGGAAAAGAACACCCTGAGTGCGAAGGTTAGGGAAATATAAAAGAAGTGAATAAAAGGAAGCTAAATTTGTGAAATTAAACCCCAAGCCTTGGTAATAAAATTTGGAGTGAAGTTCGTGAGTTAATTTGCGTCGGCCCCGTTTTCGTGTTGCTTTTCCGAGGCTTTCTCTTCGCAACGCGGACGACGAGGCTGTACACGTGCGCATTTTTACGTCGGCCAAGTTTTTGTATTGCGTTTCCGAGGCTTACTCTACGCAATACGTACGCTTGTCGGACGGGAAAAGTTATTTGCGATCGCCCATCCGCTCTTCCTTCGGTCACGCCCGCCCACGCGCTCCTTACTCACTCACGCTTCGGCACCCGCCGAAAAATCCACGCGAGTAAATCTGCGTCGGCCCCGTTTTCGTGTTGCGTTTCCGAGGCTTTCTTTTCGCAACGCGGACGACGAGGATGTACAGGTGCGCAGTTTTACGTCTGTCAAGTTTTTGTATTGCGTTTCCGAGGCTTACTCTTTGCAATACGGACGCTTGTCAGACGGTGAAAAGCTATCCCCGGTCGCTCACGCACGCCCATGTGCACCCACTCGCCCACGATCAAGCCCAGCTAAAAACCCCAGTGCTAAGTTGTGTCGGCACAGTCTGGGGGTTACGTGTCCAAGCGATCTACCCTACGTAGATGCGGAGACCCAGGCCGCGTGATCTCAAGAGCAAAAGTCCAGGCGGCAAGTCCCAGTCCCATTTCGTCTCCTGTGTTTCTACAAATTGAAATGTAGAGGACTCTGGCCGGACTGAAGCCTATCTCAGCCTACGAAAAGTCCTTACAGTTTGGCGCCCGAGCAGGGACGATTCAGGACGACATAGGTATCCTGTAGGAGTTGGGTTTTCCGATATCAATCGCATGGCCTAAAGACCCATGCCCAGCCGTAGGAGTTTCTTGAGCACCCCTGACTTAAAAATCCGTACTGCCACTTCCGACGACGCCAATCTTCGCCGCACTTCCGCCGCCCGCCACGCATTCACGCGCACCAAGAGCGGGACAACTGTGCCGCTAACAGAGATCCCTCACGCCAGGAGTACCCGGAGGCCAGCATCGACGTCCGCCGAACGCCTCAGCAGCGCCATCCACAGCAGTCACCGCGACGAGGGAACAATCACCACGCTAACCGTGGACCACGGATCACCCACCGCCTGGAGGCTCGCCGCTGCCTCACCACCGATTACCGCAGCCAGTCGCTAGTCGGGAGACCCAGTCACACCCACCTCATCATCCAGCAGTCCCGTGACGCACGTGCTTTTGGGGTGTAACTCAGAGTAACTCAGCGCAACTCCCACATCGGCATCCACGTGACGCTCCCCCGGAGGCCCAACCGCAGCGCTCAGTTCATCGGGTCGACCGATGAAAACGGACCTGGACAAGAAAGCGTCGGAGGACGTAGAGCAGAAACCCGCTACGTCAGCCGCCGGACGGATCGAGGAAGAGAGCTTTCCGGAATCCGACGACGAATCCCCGACACGAACCAAAGCGGGTCAGATGGATTTCCTACCGGCGCAAGGACGAGCTACTCGCCATCACGGCCCATGAGAGCGGCCGCGTTCGCCGAGAAGCTTCGGGGATGGGGCGTCCTTTTCGACGGACAGGCCGATCCCCTACACTTCATGGAGCGAGTGGAGAAAGGCGCTACAACCTACAGCGTACAGAACAGCGACATCCCGAGGGCCATCGCTGGATTGCTATCGGGCCGCGCCGAAGGCTGGTACCTGGGAAGCTTTCAAGCGGGACTTCCTGAAGTTTTTCCTCCCTCCACGGTACTACCAGCGCCTGGAGGATGCGACCCGCCACCAACAAGGCGACGAGACTTTCAAGTTTTACGTAGTAGAACTACGCCTGATGATGCAGCGGGCAAACTATTCGTTCGAGCAGGAGCTCGAACGGATCTACGAGAATCTGCTGCCGGAATATTAACTCTTCATACGGCGCCATGAATTCTCCTCGCTGGAAGGGTTAACGCAGCTAGCCACCGCCTTCGAAATCGCACGGGACCGGGACCCAGTACGACCCGCAGCACTAGTTCCACCCGCCAGTGGAAAATACACAACGAGGAACAGCCCTCCGCCCAATCCCCGACAACGGGATCCCGTACTTCCAAGGACGTCCTTCAGCCCACCGAACCCAGCGATATCAAACCGGATGATCGCTCAGGAAGCCGAGCCACCTGTCGACGTAGCACGAGCCTGCAGCCGCTGCGGTGAAGTGGGACATTTCGTCCGAGAATGCCAGAACCCACCAGTCCTATACCGTTGGTACCATTGACTGCTGCCGCCAGTCGGGAAACGACCGGGGCGCGACCCACCCTGTGCTCCGTCAACACTAGATCCACCGCTCCGCTTGACGGGAGGCCGGATCGTCGACACAGTTACCATCGAGGGTCAACTCTTCTCAGCGACAATCGACACGGGGGCCTCCAGAAGCTTCGTCAGCGAAGCAGTCGCTAACTGACTCGATTCTGGGCGAAATATCAAGGAAGTTCGCACCCGAATATCTCTGGCGGACGGATCCCCGAAGGAAGTCACCAAGGCCTTGCACGCACGGGTGCTCTTGGACCAACAACATGTCCGCATGACTCTGCTAGTCCTGCCAACGATATTAGACGAAGTGATCCTCGGGATTGACTTCCTATGCAGTATCCTGCCACCCTAATCTGCGGTCAAGTGTGCCTGCTGCTAGCTCCACCCGCCACACGAAGGGCCGATCAAGGCCAAGCTATCCGAGCGACGCCCACGGCGGGGACCGCCCATCTTTCGGATACACCGACTCCTGCCCCGCGGACTCGAAAAGGCAACGAGGGAACCACACCGGGTCCCATACCCGCTCCAAGGCATAAAATCGCGTCGACACGCGTCGACAATGTTTGATCGCACCTTGAACGAGGGGGATCAATGAATGTTGTAGGTTTCGGTTAGCTTGAGTTTGAATTATTAGTTAACGCGAGTGTGCTCCCGGGAGTGCAGAGTAAAGTACGCGGAGTTATAGGGTGAATAGATAACTGATTTATTGGATTATTGATACATGCTTATATACTACTTAGATAGGGCGGAAGCTTCTTCGTAAGATCAGTGGAGTGGGTTACATTTGAGGTGTTTTGCTGTGTCAATTTGTGACTGTAGGTCGTGCACTGCAGTGCCGTACTTTGCTGTGCCTGCAGAATGCGCTGTTGTGCAGTGGCCGAGCTTCTGCTGCGCCTGCAGAATATGCTGTTTGCACAGGTGCTGGGGGGGGGGGGGGGGGGGGTGCGTTAGTGGGTCATAGGTGGGTCGTTTGGTGAGTGGGACAATCAGTGTGGTATTGTTGGGTCTCTTGGAGCAACTAGCTTGTATGCTGCAACCTTGTTGGGTTGGGTACTGCTAGTTACGACTTGCTTGACGTATGCTGCAACCTGGTTGGGTTGAGTACTGCTAGTTACGAACATTCTCCCCCCCATTAAGGGGTACCCTCAATAAAAGCGTGCCGTGGCTGATTTGTGTTCGTAGTTCCATCATGCACCTGCTTCTGTATACTGACATCGCCCTGCATCTTGTTGGCCACCATGCCGCAATCCAGGTTCCCTCCGGTATTACCAAGGTCTCTCGTCGACTAAGGATTAATCGGCGAGGTAACCGTGTTTGGTTGCTGAGTGCCGTCGGGTTACTGTTCCGCGGCCATTGGTATCCTCCCAGTACCCTAATCCTGGTAGTATTGGACTGCCCGTTTCTTATGGACGATGGCACCGCGTTTGAGTTTCACCATGTTGTCACCGCCGTATATCGCAGCAGCAGTCCTCCTATATCTGCGCACACAGAATCAGATATTGATACCGATGCCTGGGAATCCGATGTTGATTCCGGACTTGATTGTTAGCGTTTTTTTGTTGCCAACATCGCTTCGACACCATGTGCTGACCTGACACTTATTTGGTATAAATATTCACGCCATTACTGCCACTTCAGTAGTTGATGTCACCATGGCGCTATACGTTTGTCGCCGTGTGGTAGTTGATGTTGTGGGGGTCCCGTGCTCCTTCCCCGTCCGGAAATCTTGGACCTTGTTGGATGATCTCCCGGGCTACTACATGAGACGATCTACATTCTACTGCGTACGTGCTGTGGGCCCATTGTAAACGGTGTGTCCTATCCTCCAGAGAAAGTTATACGAGTTGAACCTGGTTCTATCCTGTGTCTTCTTGATGCTCGGTTCGCCGCCATCCGTCTAAACTTGACTCGTGTCATGCGACGGCCTTCTCCTGCACCGCTGGCTCCCGCCCAACGTTACGATATCTCTGTTGACTCTGGGGCCGAGTCCCCTTAATAAAGTACTTGAATATGTAATCCCCGTTGTAAATCTACGTGTGTTTCTCCCTTTTTTTTAGGATGACAATTCTGAATCGCTCATTTTGAAGGTGCGAGTGATTCTTGTCGATCGAATCTTGGGCTCTGGTGGGGTTTTTTTTCAGGCCTCCCTATGGTCGTTTTCGTCTTGTTTTCTTCACCTTCATTTTTGCAGCATACATTTTTCTTCTTTTTCCATCGTATAATTGCCGTTGTAACCATTGCAACTATGGTGATTATTGACATTGTCGCTATCGTGCTGACGTTTACATACCTTTGTAAGCCGTCCGTCGACTCATTTGGTTGTTGAGTCTGCATTTTCCTCAGAGTTTGGACTTCTTGCTGCAGCTGCTTCAGCTGTTGTGTGTGGGTACCATATCTTGATTCCATATCGTGCTCCATTATTGCTCCTGGTTTGTTACGCAGACTCATCGGGTGAACAAAAATTGCTGGTTCTTGCTCATGTATTGCTGACTGCAAGTGAGGGTGACCTTGTAACGTTACTGTTGCACTGCGTGCTATGCAATTTTCCTTCAAGGTTATCTTCCCACTGCCGTCTATGTGAACTTGATGACGCTCTTCCCCGCATACATACGTCAGGGTGATTTCTTTGGCGGTAGCGAAAATCCACGAATTAGGCAACGTAAGTGGATACCATATGCTTGATGCTGGTTCTTCTGTTGATGCACACAGCGGATCATGTTCCTTGTGAAAGGCTGCCAATGTGCACCTTAACAACTCATGAGCTGGGCCTAAGGTTGCTTGTCGTAGCTTGCACAATAATGATCCAGTTGACAGCCTAGTACATCCTTCGAGCTCTCCCTTGCTGATGGCGAAATGCCGATCTTGATGGTCACTGATAGCCAAATAATCGGTTTCTGTGCGCACGATTCTGATGGTGTTGTTTACCACGATTGGGATCGGTGATAGATGATAGACGTTGAATTCCTCCTCGTCTACTAACGGTACCTTGCTGTGGAACACTAATAGCTCGTCTAGTTCCTGGACCTGTGTTGTTATCAGTCGATATACATCGTGGATAGTCTCCTGTTTGACTGGAAGCCTCCGTCCACTTGGCAAATGTGCCTGAATGTTGATCAACTCTCTTCATAGTTGATTTACTGATAGCAAAGCTGGATCAATCGTTCCCTTGTGAACACCGGTCACAACATTAATTATCATTGCTTGGGTGCGTTTTATATGCCCAGCAACTAATGATAATTCTGTCGCGATTTGGGCCACCTTTCCTGTTTTGATGGAGTTTTCGAGGTTTGTAACCATCATGGTGTAGCTAGACTTCATCACGTTGACCTGACTGTCCAGTATCGACGTTTGTTTTTCAAGTAGATGCGTATGATCCAACTCTTTTGACTTAATTTTCTGTAGCGTTGTTTCTATCTTCTGGGCATACTGTGAATCCAAAACTCCAAACAGTCCATTCGCTAGATTTCCTACTAGATCGAGAGCACCCCTTTTCTGCCTCTGGTGGTTGAACAGATCCTGGGTGTCCTGAAACTCATCCATTTCTTGAGTTAGGGCCTCCACGATAGTTCCACAGGTTCCTTCTCGGCCGCAGTACTTCTCTAGTTCTGAAACTCCTTTCGTAAATGCTTGTATCTCTTCTGCCAATCGAAGTATGACACGATCGTCCATTCCGCCGATGATAACGTGATGCGATCTTGTAATTCTACATACGTGCCCGACATGTTAAATGGTGTCACCCTCACCGGTGGCTCTGGCACTGGAGCCTGTTGGGTGAAAACGGCGAGTGCCGTGATGATTATGATTGTGTTCATAATCTTGGTGATCGTTGTGGTGGTAGTTTCTTGACAGTCGATCCTTGATCTTCCACGGGCAAAATTGCTAAACGATGAATGGCCCGAGTACACTCTCCAGTCGCGGTTTTTATGTCGACCACCCGTGTGTGTCCGTCTCTTCCTGGATGCGTTCTTAACACTCTCCATAGTGGCCACTGGAGTGGTGCTGCGTTGTCCTCTTTTATTACCACCAAATTTCCGGGTTGAATTGACCCCTTTGTCGTAGTCCACTTTGCTCTGTCCTGAAGTTGGTGCAGATATTCCAGGCTCCACCTTTCCCAGAAGTGTTGTCTGACCTTGTCCACTTGCTTCCAACGAGTGACCAAGCCTGATCGTCTTTCTTGTCCGTGCACTTGTGGTGATGCCGTCAGTGCTTCTCCTATCAAGAAATGGCCGGGGGTTAGAGCGGCCAAATCGTTTGGGCTGGAAGAAATTGGAGTCAAAGGCCGTGAATTTAGTATGGCTTCCACATCTACGGTGGCGGTTTCTAGCTCCTCATGAGTCAACGATGCTGCTGATATGCTTCTGATTAGTAGGTGTTTTGCCGATTTGACTGCGGCCTCCCAAAGACCCCCAAAATGCGGTGCTCTTGGTGGTATAAAACAAAATTCTGTTCCAACCTGTGTACATGTTCCCTGTATTAAATCTTGAGCTCCTTGGTCGTGAATGCTGTCTTTTAGTTCTGCCAACTGATTATTCGCCCCTACAAAATTTGTGGCATTGTCGCAGTAGATTCGTACTGGAGCACCTCGTCGCCCAATGAATCTTTTTAGGGCTGCAATAAAGGCCTGAGTCGTTATATCAGTAACTACTTCCAGGTGCACTGCCTTTGTTGAAAAACGGCAGAACACTGCTATGTACACCTTGTGTGGCCTATTTCCCCGGATTTTGTAGTGTACCCAAAGTGGTCCACAATAATCCACCCCGCTGATCATAAACGGCCTTGCAGCTTGTACTCGATCTCTGGGTAGTGGACTCATGATTTGGCCCCATAATCTGGGTCGAGCCCGGCAACATCGTACACATCGTTGCACTATCATCCTCGCTAGTTGCCGTCCCTTGATTATCCAGAATTCTTGCCTACTGTGGGCTAACAGCGTTTGTGGTCCGCAATGTTTCAATTGCTCATGTTTATTATGCAGCACTAACCGTGTTACCTTACCGTGGTCAAATGGCAGTATCATCGGATGCTGGGCATTGTAGCTAAGTGCTGATTCCTGCAGGCGCCCTCCAACCCGCAGTATTCCATTTGCGTCTATGAATGGATCCAATGACCTGTATGGGTCATTGGCTGTCACCTTTTTTTGTCCCTTCAAACTGTTCAATGTGTCCTTGAATGCCCTTTTTTGTATTTCCTTTACAATGACTTCTCGGGCCTTTATTACTTGTTCTGGAGTGATTGGTCCTGTCTCCCTGTTTTTTTAGTGTTCTTGACGTTGTGCTTGAAGCGCAACAACCACACAGTGACCCGCAGTAGGACTTTAAACGATCCTCGGTGGTTGATATTGTCAATCCAACCATTGTTTTCTGCACTTATCACAATGTTCGCTGTTACCTTCCTTTTTTCTGGACCTTCGTAGATTATTCCCTTCTTTATTCCTCGGCCCCATTCTCTGGGCTCCTTTTTTAGGAATGTTGGTCCGTTGAACCATAATTCATGCTGCTGTAGCTGGGGGGCCTTGCATTCCCTTGATACAAGATCTGCAGGGTTCTGCTCTGATGCCACGTGTACCCATTGCTCTGGCATAGATATCTCATGAATCCTCGAGACTCGGTTTGCCACGAACGTGTGAAATGATGAAACTGACGCCGTTATCCATGCTAGTACAATCTCGGAGTCTGTCCAGTAGTAGACTTCCTGCATGTCGAACGGTAGGTCTGTCTTAACTATGTCGGCTAATTCTGCTACTAATACTGCTGCGCATAGTTCAAGTCGCAGCAGTGTTTGCTTTACTAGTGGGGCTACGCGAGACTTGGCGCATAGCAAGTGACTCTCAACTCCAGTCCTAGTTGAATTGCTACGAAGGTAGGCAGTTGCTCCATATGCTGTTTCAGATGCATCCGTAAAAATGTGTAATTGTGTTGTTGCATGTCTGTCCTTCGTTAATGGACACCTTGGAAATTGTAGGCTGGAAAGCGTTTGAGATTCCTTGCGAAAGTTCTGCCATTGTTGTGTATCCTTGCTGTCTAAAATGGTGTCCCAGTCAAGATCATTTTGCCATAGTTGTTGCATGAAAATTTTTGCAGTCGTGGTTACGGGGCACAACAAACCAAGTGGGTCAAAAATCTTGGCTAGTTCGGAACACACGATTCGTTTTGACACTGGACCTACCTCGAGCGTAGTTGCTCGTCCCTGTAATTGGTCTTCTTGTGGATTCCAGATGATCCCGAGTGTCTTGATGGTGGAATCGGAGAACCGACTAAAATCTAAATCCATTTCCTGGTCTTCCTTGGGAATCGTTTCCAGTAGCGCTGGATGATTGGCGCACCATTTCCGCAGATTTAGATTCGCGGAGCCCAGTAGCTGTCGAACCTGGTCCTGCTGTTTCCTTGCTTCGTCCAGCGTGTCAGCGCCTGATAAGCAATCGTCCACGTACAAGTTCTGTTTTATTGCTGTGGCTCCAACTTGGAGATGTGTCGGAGCTGTGATTGCTAGTTGTTGCAAGCATCTGGTGGCTAAATACGGAGCACATGCTGTACCGTATGTCACCGTGTTAAGTCGAAAATATCGAATCTTGTCAGTTGGATTTTTTCGCCAGAGAATTAGCTGATAGTTTCGGTCGTTGGGATGCAACCTGATCTGTCTGTACATTTTTTCAATGTCGGCGGTGAATACAAACCGGTAGCATCGAAACCTGAGTAGTATTGACAAGAGCTCTCCTTGAACTCAAGCTTTTTCCGCTTGTGCTCGTTGCGGATGCGTCAAACACCACCCTCAACTTTGTTGTTGAACTGTCGGGCTTTAGGACACAATGATGAGGTATGAAATAATGATTCCTTGATAGCTGCCGCTCGTCTATTTCTGTCATGTGGTTTAATCTTTCATAGTCATCCATGAATTTCTGTCATGTGGTTTAATCTTTCATAGTCATCCATGAATTGTACATACCCTTGCCGTATTGAGGCATCTCTTTGCAATCTTTTTTCTAGACTGAACAATCTTCGTTGAGCCATTTGCATAATTGAGCCTAGACTAGTTGGCTCTTCTACAAAGGGGAGTCGTACTGAAGAACGATGGTAAGAACCAATTTTTACGTTAGCCAGAAAATGCTCCTCGCAGAGTCGTTCCTGAGCGAGAAGTAGATTCCTGCGTCTTGCCGCCTATCCCGCCCATAGTTACTTCAGTTTTTGTGACTGGCAGAGCCAATCGATTCGCCATTCTTCGAGACATGAGGCTTATCTGAGATCCGGGATCTATTAGTGTGCGACACTGCTCCTGGAAGTTGCCTGGACCTGTGAGTTGTACCTTTGCTGTACCTAACAGAACATATCTGGTCGAAGTCTCTTGACATGAATTTACTGCGACCTTGACTGAGGGAGGTCTTGAGTTGGTTGCAGTGTCTGAGGGAATAATCGTGGCTACTGCGGTCGTCTGAGGTCCTGACACTAAGCCGTGGTTGACATTGTGTAGCATTGAATGATGACGTTGTCCGCAGTGTCGACATGTTCTGATTGATGGACAATCGCCAAACTTGTGCTGTGTTGATAAACAATTTGAACATCCTCGAAGTCGGTAGATAATGTTTCGACGTTCGTCAGGAGTCATGTTTTTGAACAAGTTGCAGTTAGTGATCGTATGCTGTGTCTGATTGCAGACCCTGCAGACGGTGTAGCTTGAGCTGGCTCCGAATGTCGATTTAGGTTTTGCTCCAGGTTGTTCGCTTAACATTTCCAGCATACAGGACCGTCGTTCCAAAAAGTTGAGAACGCTTGGTAATGTGGGTACTTCTGTGGGTGCATCGGCCGCGTCTTCCAGTACCGCCAAGGTGTTGTGATCCAGCTTCCTTCGGATGAGGAAACCAAGGATTGGATCCCAAGTCTCTGTGCTGACCTCTAGGCTTTTGAGGGTGCTTAGAGATCTTTCAACAGTATCATGCAGTGCTCGGATTTGAGTAGCCGATCCATTGATGGGCTCGTAGTCAGACATCTTTGCGAGTGCAGTGAAGATTAGTATTTTTCCTTTTTGGTATCTGGTCTTTTACCGTCGCCAGATGTCTTCATATTCTCCTTGAGAGAATGCAGTATCTGTTAATATATTTCGGGCTTCTCCTTTTAATGCGCTCTGTAGCAGATGGAGTTTTTGTGTCGACGGGTATGGTTGCTTGTGGACCAATTCTATGAATAGGTCATGGAATTGAGGCCATTGCAAATATTCACCGGAAAATTCGGGTAATGTAACTGGAGGCTGTGACAAAGTCAACCTCAGTGGTGCTTCGGTTTCGCGTAATAGGGTCATCTCGTATTCAGCGTACAACTCCCGAAATTGGGTTATTTCTGCGATGGCGGCCCGTGTTGCCCCTGGTATCATTTCGATGTCGTCGTGTGCCTTTCTCATTAGATATTCGGGTTCGGTTGGCAGTGCCATTTCTCGAATCTCGGTGTCCAGATCACAAAATTGTTGCCACAGATCTTGCAATTGTGCTTGGCGGTTGGAATAATATCCCTCGCGACGTTTTCTTTCGGAAGAGTCCTTTCCATAGTTCTTAATGAGCTGCTGGATCTGCCCTTGCAATTCATGCTGATCGTCTAACAGTTGACTCACTTGTTCTGATCTAGCTAGGCTTGTTTCCATCATGAAGGAATTTGGCATTTTGATGGTTTCCCTATTTCCCTAGTCTGGTGTAAAGGAACTGTGAAGCTTACCTGTTAGATCGGTGGCGTTGTTTTCTGGAGGACCGTTGGAGATATGCCTTGCCTGGAGGACTTTGTCAGGTGCCTTATCTGGAGGACCTTAGTGTTGTGCCTGAACTGGATGACTTTTAATGAGGTGCCTGAACTGGAGGACCTTTAGTAATGTGCCTAATCTGGAGGACTTTGGTGTTGTGCCTGAACTGGAGGACTTTAAGTGAGGGGCCTGAACTGGAGGACCTTTAGTAATGTGCCTAATCTGGAGGACTTTTAATGAGGTGCCTGAACTGGAGGACCTTTAGTAATGTGCCTAATCTGGAGGACTTTTAGTGAGGTGCCTGAACTGGAGGACTTTAGTTTAGCGTGGTTCAAAAGAATCAGTTAATGATTCCTTGTAAATGTGATCCTTGGAAATGCAAGGATCACGTCGGGGTCACCAATGTTTGATCGCACCTTGAACGAGGGGGATCAATGAATGTTGTAGGTTTCGGTTAGCTTGAGTTTGAATTATTAGTTAACGCGAGTGTGCTCCCGGGAGTGCAGAGTAAAGTACTCGGAGTTTTAGGGTGAATAGATAACTGATTTATTGGATTATTGATACATGTTTATATACTACTTAGATAGGGCGGAAGCTTCTTCGTAAGATCAGTGGAGTGGGTTACGTTTGAGGTGTTTTGCTGTGTCAATTTGTGACTGTAGGTCGTGTACTGCAGTGCCGTACTTTGCTGTGCCTGCAGAATGCGCTGTTGTGCAGTGGCCGAGCTTCTGCTGCGCCTGCAGAATATGCTGTTTGTACGGGTGCTGGGTGGTGGTGAGGGAAGTCTTCCGGCGCCTCCGAGAAGCAAACCTACGCTTAAATCGGGGTAAGTGCAAGTTCTTCCAAAGAAGATTAGTGTACTTGGGTCACCTGATTAGCGAGGAAGGCATCAGGACAGACCCCGACAAAATCGCGGCGATCCAGGGGCTACATCCCCCGACTAACGTTAAGGAACTCCGCCGCCATCTCGGAATCGCATCTTGGTACAGGCGAGTTGTCCAAGACTTTGCCTCCCTAGTGCTACCCATGTCGCGACTCCTGAGGAAGGGAGTAAAGTGGACCTGGGACGAACCCCAACAACAGGCGTTTGATTCACTTAAGGCGCGACTGACGGCCGCCGCGGTGTTGACCTGCCCAAACTTCGAGTATAAGTTCCAACTCCAGGCGGACGCCAGCGACAAAGGACTCGGCGCGGTGCTCACACAGAACATCGAGGGCGACGAGCAGGTAATCGCCTACGTGAGCAGACGACTCGAGCGGGCAGAGGAGAACTACTCGGCCACTGAAAAAGAGTCCCTTGCCATTGTGTGGGCCACCCGAAAGTTACGTTGCTACCTGGAGGGTTATAAGTTCGACGTGATCACGGATCACCTGGCGCTCAAATGGTTAAACTCCATTAACAATCCAACAGGTCGCATAGCCCGGTGGGCACTGGAACTCCGGCAGTACCAGTTCGACGTACTCTACCGCAAGGGTAAATACAATGTGGTCGCCGACGCCCTCTCCGGGCAACCACTCGGAAGACTCCATCTACTCGCGGAACCTAAGTGCGACTGCAAATGGGTGCAAAAGATGCAGGAACAGGTCCAAAAGCGTCCCGAGAAATTTCCGGACTCCTCTCTGGATAATGGACAGCTTTACAGGCACATAGGGCATACCACAGACGTCAGGGTAGGAGACCCTTGGAAACTGTGCGTGCCTCGAGAACAGCGTCAACGCGTGCTTGGAGAATGCCACGACCACCCCTCCGCCGGTCACCTGGGCATCCGAAAGACGCTCAGAAGGATCGCCCAACGTTACTTCTGGCCTGGACTTCGTCGGGACGTGGTACGGTATGTCACTAGCTGTCTGACATGTCAACAGTACAAGGTTAGTCAGTGCAAACCAGCCGGCAAGATGCTCACTCGCCAACCTACGGAGCCGTTCTCGCTCGTCGGAGCCGACTTCGTTGGACCCCTTCCCCGGACCTGGCGAGGAAACACTATGCTCCTTGTTTTCAGCGATCTGTTCTCCAAGTGGGTAGAACTCATCCCATTGAAGAAAGCCACGGCCGCTCAACTGGAGTTCGGATTCCGAGAAAGGATCCTCTCTCGCTTTGGAGCCCCCCGGAGGTTGATTTGCGACAACGGCACGCAATTCACCAGCCGAACCTTCCATGCGTTCTGCCGGAACAACGGTATTCAACTGGAATATACCGCTCCGTACTCCCCCCAGCAAAATCCGACGGAGCGCGCCAATCGCACTATCAAGACAATGAGAGCACAATATGTGAACCAGGATCATCGGACATGGGACCAGCTACTGCCTGAGATCTCCCTCGCCATCAACACCAGCATCTCAGACAGCACGGGGTATAGTCCCGCTTACCAGTACAACGTCGGGAGCCTAGGTTGCCAGGCGCCCTCTTCGATGCGGTCGCACCTGGTTTGCATGCCTCGCCGTTGGACCCCACGGAACGAGCCAAAAGGCTTCAGGAAGCTTTCCGCACCGCCCTGGAAACCAACCAGATAGCTTCCCAAGAACAACGTCGACACTACGACCTGAGGCGACGCGAGTGGCGGCCCCGACTAGGCTCACAGGTGCTAGTTCGTCTTCACCATCTGTCCAGGGCCATCGAGGGCTTCAACGCAAAACTTGCACCGAAATACGCGGGTCCATTTAAGGTGGTGAAATTCCTATCGTCAAATGTAGTAAGACTACAGCAAGTAGACGGCCGGAAGAGACGGACAGCTGGCATAGGCGACCTAAAGCTACAGAAGACCCCAGAAGGAACGACTCTCCACACGCACCTGATGACGTGCCCGATACAACTCTACAAGGGTAGACGTAAGGGGCGTACCAGTCAATAAGCTACCTTTAAGCGGGGAAATTTTATCGAATAGGCTAATTAGGTAACGTAGTCCTAGGCTAACCATTTCAGCACCTTTCAGAACCACCACATGCAACAATGGACATAGAGCCCGAGGATCCCTATCGAGTGGATCAGTCCACCCAGAGGGCTACGTCACCAGCAGCAGCAGTGAGTCACAAGGCCAGGACTCGGTTTTGTCCTCCCACAGCCCGACTCCACCCCCGTTAAGCCCATGGCGAGGCCTAGGAACGCCCGAAGGACCCGCTGGCCGCACCCCCCCGGGCAACACCGACACCGTGTCGACTCGGGCAAGGTCTCCAGATGCAAGCATTGCCGTCAGCGGCGAAGCGCCGGAAGTGTTCGAACCACTGACGGAAGACGAAGAGGAGGAGCCAACCACCCCCACGGTTGCTCGCCTGGCTCGGCTACAAGTAGACGACGGAGACGAGCCCGGGACGTCGACCACCCACACCCTAGTCGGCGCATGGTTGCGAGGTCAGGACCATCACTCTTTCGCCCCCGGCCACCTGCCGCAATGCCTCTGGGAGGCCCAACGAAGCCCTCCCGCGAGCCCAACGTCCACAGACGACTCGGACGTCGGAGCCGACGACCGCTTCTGGAGGGACCGACCGCGAGCTCCACTCGAGCGCGCCATAGCCGAGGCGAACCGAGCCTGGGAAGGCTACGCTGGTGGCATCGCCCCAGCTCCGGAGGAATCCGACGCCGAAAGTGGCCTCAGCTCTCGCCATGGAGACAGCGACGACGAGGGAGACGATGTACTCGACAGCCACGCCGAGGAAGGCCCCGTCGCCCCCGATTTGGAGATTCTAGAGGAGCATGTTCCCGCTGTGGCCGACCAAACCCCACCCCGGACTCCAGCACGCGCCACACCACAGTCCACAGCAAGGCGCGGCCAACCCGAGTCCCCACGGACACCCACCAGTGCTGGGCGCCCGCCCCTGGAGCTGTCACCCGGTCTCGGAACCTCGAAGCGGGAATTCCCACTCACACCCGGCCGGTCAATCCCCTCCGCGGTCTTGAACCAGTTCTTGGGAACCCCAGCACAGGCGGCGTCTCAAAGCGGGGACGAGGAGCCGGACCTCCAACTATTCCTGACCGGCGGGGAACAACATGAGGTACTCCAAGCTCTCCAGGATGACCCAGCGGTCCGCAGTAATCCACACTGGATCGAGGCCCCAGTAGACTGGAGGGTGGACACCCCGAATCGCCGTCTCCCCCCACCCTCGTCGCGTCCATCCAGACGCAGGATCGCCGGAGCGTGCGTTACCTTCGCCTCATCGACGGCGTCAAATTTCGAGTCAACGTGACCGCACGGGGGGAAATCAAGGTGACCCTCCGCCCACTTCTCTAACCACCACGAAGTAAAGGGGGGTGTGAGGACGCTTAAGGCGCCCCACATTCCTACATGTAATTCATAGCATCTCAGCCTTTGGAAAGGCATTATTATGTTTCTGCCATTGAAGGCCTTATTTTACGTTGAAGATCTCAAATATATATATAAGTCTTAATCCTAAGTTATTCTAGTTTCAAATAAGCGCGCGCGGGCTGGCCAGTGTTGATCAGCAGGATCGGTCAGCTGGCCAGTCGGGTCGAATGGCAATAGTATCGATAAGTTATCGGAATCACACGTAAAGGAGCACTGCGGGCTGTTAAGTGCAAACTTGCTGTTAAGAGCAACCTTGCGAGCTGTTAGGCGCAAGCGTGCTGTTAGGCGGAAAAGCATGTCGTCTCCTGTGTTTCTACAAATTTAAGTGTAGAGGACTCTGGCCGGACTGAAGCCTATCCCAGCCTACGAAAAGTCCTTACAAACTTTTATGTTCAAACCCGATACTGGCATACCCAGATTTCACTCTATTCACTCTATTCATTCACTCTAACGACCGATGCAAGCAACGCAGCCTTGGGAGCTGTCTTGTCGCAAGCCGACCACCCCATAGCATTTGCATCTCGTACCCTGAATAATCACGAATTAAATTACAGCACCATTGAAATGGAGCTATTAAGTATCGTTTGGGCACCAAATATTTTCGGCCGTACTTATATGGGAGGAAATTTTATATTCACACAGATCACCGTCCTCTTGTATGGTTAAATTCATTACGGGAACCTAATATGAAAATGCAAAGGTGGAAATTTTGTTTAGATGAGTATAACTTCGATAGTCAATACATAAAAGGGAAAACAAACCAAGTGGCTGATTTTCTTAGTAGAATCCAATTAAATGCTTTGGGTGAGGATGATGATCCTAGATCTGATGTTGTCACCATTCATACGGAAATCGATCCTAATAATCGCATTTTCTTAAGTGAATCTCCCATAAATATATACAAACATCAGCTCGTAATAGAAAAGTCGCCAAGAGAAAATTACTCAAAGAAAATAATCTATAGGAAAAAAATCCGATTTACAATTTCACTCCCGCAATACAATGAAGATTTTGTAATACACGCTTTGAACGAGTTCCTGCCTATAAAGGGATCCGTAGGAATTTTTTGCAATGATGTGGAGTTGTTCCCGACTATTCGGATGACCATAAATAGATATTTTGCAGATTCCAATAAAATTTGTTCTTGAAATGTGAGAAGTTTTTAAAAGATATATTTGATAGGGAAATCCTCCTCGCAAAAATAGAAGACCACCATGCAAAAAAAAACCATAGAGGAATCCACGAGACATATATATATTTTCCCAATCTTAAATTAGAAATCCATAAATATATAAATACCTGCATAGTATGCAATATGTGCAAATATGATAGACATCCAAGTAAATTAAAATTACAAATAACGGAAACTCCGGCAAAATCGAATAAAATTGTCCGTATAGACATTTGGTTTTTCACTAAAACATTAATGTTTCTGACCTGTGTCGATAAGCTATCAAAACATGCTTCTATTCACTATATAGCAGACCGAAACTCTATAACAATAGCCAGTGCTCTAAAAAAATTATTGCCGACAATGAGTTTTGTACAGCATATATAAAGGATTTCCTTAATATTGAAGGCATTGAATATCATTTTACTTCACCAAATACGCACACAGGAAACTCAGATATCGAACGGTTTCATTTAACCTGACCTGTTAAACGAGCATATCAGAACCTTTAAATTGGACGATAAAACTAGGAAAATTGACAATAGGACCCTTGCGCTTAAGTCTGTAAAAATATATAACGATACAATACACACAACACTTAACCAGAAACCTAATGACTTATTACACAATCATGTTGATGAATCTGTTTGGAAGAACTTACAGAAAAAAAAATCTAAATATTAATAAAATTAATGAAAATAGAGTTGACAACAATGAATTTGGAAATCGTGAACTAGTTAAAAACTTGGGGTTTCAAAATATAAAACAGAGACCGAAATACATAATTAAAACTGTGTAAGACAACAACAAGACATTTTTTATAGACGAAAAAGGCTGCAAAAGGGACAGAACGGTTGTCAAAAGAAAATATAAATATCAGAACAGTATTGAAGATGTTCACTTTGATAGGAAGATAACAGGTCGAAATATACAGACCCGTTAAACTTTTCTCTAAATATATATTGTGACTTAAAATTAAAATACTTAATAATTAAATTAAATAAATTAGGCAAACATAATTGTAAAATATCTGCAGACTACAATTGAAGGCAACTAGACCGTATTACAAGCACATATTCAGAATGTTTTTGAAATAACATTCCAGGAGTAATGTAAATTCAACGGGGGGGGGGGGGGGGGGGGGGGGGGTTGAGTCAAGAACGACATCAACCGTAACTTCAACGATTGCCCCACTGTGCACTCGATGCAATTTAAATATATATATATGCCTATCTTCGCATATTTCGGAACTTGTTCCTCATTCCCATTTGTCTCCGATAAGAAAACCGCATGAATTCTTTTATGTTCTGTTTTACACTTTACTCCAGTTCGAACTACCAAAGCGTTCACGCGGTCTTTAATAGCTCCAAAAATTATACGAATTTACAACTTACATAACCATAAGCCTTGTTAAATTTCTTAATAAATAAAATCGAACTAAAATACATGATTCTAGGAGGACTGACCTAGAGCCCGCCGCAAAATAATTTTGAAGTGTTGGCTGCGTGCCACTGGCAGCCGAGGGACCGGGAGTATTCGGTCTGGATCTGGGCGTTGGCGTTGGGTTTGCGCGCGCTGGGGATGGGGTGCCTCGGTGTAGGAGGGTGTGATGGCGGCCGCGGCACGTGAAGCAGTTATGTGCGCTTTCGCAGTCGCGCAGCTGATGTGTCCGCGCAAAGCAGTTCAAACACAGCTGTTTCCGTTTGATATAGGCGATGCGTTGGTCGACCGCCATCCGGAGAAACTGGGCGCATGTGCGTATTGGATGGTTTTCTCTATTACAGAGATCGCACCCTCTAGGTTGTCGAGGTGTTACCCTTGTCTCAGAAGAATTTATTCTCCGAGACGCCGAGTTGGAGGTGGATGCCCTGGGCTGAGTCTGACTAGAACCTGATGGTCGAACATCATCTATGGCTTCTAGAGTTCTGTGACGCTCCGTTAGGAAACCGTTCAGCTCATGCCACGTAGGGATCTCGGCTTTGTTGTGAAGGGACTGCTCCCATAGGGAAAGCGTAAGCTTTGGGAGTTTGGATGAACACATATACACCAAGAGGCAATCCCAAGTTTCGACCTGAATACCGGACATTTCTAACGCCGTAAGGCACCCCTGAATGGTACTTTGAAGTTCTTTCAAAGCTGACCCGGACTCCTGTGTGACGGACGGCACATTGAAGAGTATCTTGAATTGACTGTTTACTAACAATCGCTTGTTTTCGAAACGCTCAGTGAGGTTATCCCACGCTGAGCGAAAGCCATCGTTAGTAAGTGAATTTGCAACTATATTGTGAGCGTCGCCCCTCGTCTTAGCATTAAGATGGAATAATTTCTCAACTGGAGTGAGTCTAGGATTGTTGATGTAAATTTCCGTGAATAGATCCCTGAAGGTTGGCCAACGAAGATAAACTCCGGTAAAAACCTCGGTATCGCACGGCGGAAGGTGGCAGCCTGACGGAATGTATGTCTGAGGAGTTTTGGATTTAGTTAATTTAGAAACACCTCATTGCTCTATTTCAAAGCAATGTAATATGACTGCGGGGAGTGCACCATGTCACATAAAGGTGGGCTTGAAGCCATAAATAGAACCCTGCAAGATGTTAATGAGAGTACTATGTTGATGGGTGGTATAACAGTCCTGCTAGCTGGAGACTTTCGCCAAACCCTTCCTGTTGTGCCAAGAGGTGCAAGAGCTGACGAAATAAATGCCTGTTTAAAAACTTCATTTTTATGGCCACAGATAAAAAAACTAGCGCTCACGAAAAATATGCGAGTGCACTTAAAATGAGACAGTTCTGCAGGAATTTTTGCCGAAACATTTTTAAAAATTGGGAATGGCGTCCATCCATGTAGCGTGTAACGTTCGACTAAAGTGCAAAGTACTTTAAATGTTTTCAAGGATCTGTTTTGGCGGGGCACGCTATATATTCCGGCACTAGCTCGTCGGCTTGGGGGGTGGAGGTCTTGCTTGTACAGATCTTGACACTGTCTACGTATTACTATTAATAGGATCAGAAATTGAGCGTGCATGCGACAATATTGAAAGCTAGTTACTGAACCGGAAGAAAAGATGCATAATTTAGAAAATTGAAGTATTAAGAAGCAAGAAGAAAGTTATTGAAAGAGGAAGGTGTGAAAGAAAGAGAGAGATTTATTGTATGCGAAGCCTTGGATGTAATTGGGCTCGCATTCTGCCCACCCTACCTATGACCACCTGCCGCTAGAGCATAACTCTGGTGATCCCTTGTATACCCTAGGACCGCAGAGACATCAGACGAGTTCAGTTAGTTATTTGTTCAAGCTTCCATTTTAATAAATTTCATTGGCAGATAACATATTTAATTTATAAAATAATTTACAAAAGGGTAAAACAATTTCCCCGAGAAAAAAAAGATATAATAAGTATTGAACCGCATAGGTAAATACTGGGCTTCACAGGTGTATTCAATTATAAATGTAAAGTATATGCGTACAATGGGTGTATAAACATGTGCAAAGAAATGGTTTAAGATATGGATTATATAAAAATATATGTAAAATATAATGGTTCAAAAATAGTTTTAGGTTCAAAAAGAAATTCAATAATTTGTTCTTTTATCAATATTAATAGTCATTCTTATTTCAGTATTCATCAGTGACTCGCTAGTTATTTACTTTTGTTTTACATTTTATTAAAATTTATTACTTTTACCATAGAGGAAATTTTCAGTAAAAAATTGAAATTATTAATTTTTTTTGTTTTAATTCATTCTTTTGGCATCATTACATTTCAAATAACGGCTTTCTTAAATTTTCGGCATCGATATTTTCTATCGTTAATGAAGGGTTAATTGGCACAGATATTTTCATTGGTTTTCTGGTAAATTAAAATAAAGGTAAGACAACTCACACAGCTGGTTCCTCGGCGGACGATCGATCTTCCGACGCAGGTAGGCTGGAAAAGAACTCAAGGCATTTTCTGCTTTGATACTGGTTATATGTACACTTATAAACGCTTCATCATTCTTTCGAATCCAAACGAATTTAAGAAAACTTTTGCCAGGGAGAGAGTAACCGTAAATTAACCGCGCACTAGATGAACATAACTTATTTTTTTTATCATTATTATTTATTTAATTGAATTTTTTTCATAATAACCATAACTAGGTTATTGCTCCAGTATTAAATCACTTATTCTTTAAATAAATTTTTCTTTTAATTTAAGTTAACACATGTCTAGGAATTTCTCCCAGTGTAGCCAGTTGCACTTTTATGCACGTGGGATTTTTCTCGCCAGCTTGATATTTTTGAGGTTAAGATCGTTGCCCCAGCGGTAAATTTTACATGGTTTTGAATGTTTGGGCTAGGGCCGATCTAGTTGGGCATAATTGCGTAAATGGGATTATTTGGCCGAGGTAAATTCCTCGTCCAGGTAGACTGGGTGCTCCCTGCAGCCGCTGCTGATCGCTGAGAAGTAAGGAGGCTCCCGAAGGCACTGCCGTTCGCTGTGCAAATAGGGGTGCTCCTCTGGGCAAATAGGGGTGCTCCCCGAGACAAATCCGAAGGCTTGACAAATAAGGGTGCTCCCCAGGGCAACTGCAGATCGCTGCTCGAAGGTGTCTTCCTCTGCGCTACTTGAATTGGTGGGCGATGCGGGTGCTCCTCTGGGCAACTCCGAATCGCCGGTCAATGGGGTGCTCCTCAGGTCAACTCCAAATCGCTGGCCAATGTGGGTGCTCCCCAGAACAACGAACGAAGATAAACTGGATACCTAGCGAATAAAACGACCTACGTGTTAAAAAAAACCTTTAATCACTGAGAACTGTTCTACCAACCTTGCAAAGAAATGCACTCGCGTTGATTTGCCGTGGCGGCCGTGGTGGCCTGGCGAAAAGCGTCGAATTTCAGCCTTAAAAAACCAAAATTTTAGCACACAAATTTATTCGGCGCAAAAAAAATAACTCACTTCTTTGATTGTTAAGAAAAATAACACTTTTAGCTAAATTCGTTATGCCGCGTGGTTTTATATTTTAAAACTTTACCGGATTGGTGCGAATAAAATTTTCCACGTCTGACTGCCACGCCGGTTCAATTAAGAAGAAAGTACAAAAATCATGCGGCGTTGGTTTCGACCATTTCCGGAAATTTCAGACAGCTGAGAAATCCGCCATTTCGGCTTAGAACAAGCTTTTCGAAGCTACCCTACACCAGCTGGTTCAAATCCGACCTGGCATCACCCACAAAGATACTAATTAGTATTTTTGTTAAACACTAATTACCGACACTAATTTGGGGATGCATCTGGCTAGTCTCCCAAAGGTCACTTTCTACCATATTAAAGCATACTTCTAGGCTGAACAAAACTAAGAAACGTTCTTCAGGCGCCGCTACAAAGCTCCCCCGGAAAATCTGGCTAGGGTTCAATGTACCCTAGACTGATACCGACTGAAGAAACGTTATTGTCGAATATCTTTTGCATGATAAGTACCTATAATTCGACCCTGTAAATCTTCTAATTCGTAATAGGAATTCCCTAACTTTCTACGAATTCTCGCTTTCACAAAGGAAGGACCGAATTTGGCGTTGTAACCAGATTGAAAGCAGCTTTGTTTAAAATTTCGACGGAAGATCTCTTGTCCTTCTTCAAAAGACACAATTCTTGACCGAAGATTGTATCTCTTCTCGTTTATATCGTGCTTCTCCTGCATTAACTTGCAAGCTTTATCTCGAACTATTTCAAATGAATCCTGACGATTAAATTTCAGAGAACGATCATCCAGTAAATTTAACTTCCTTAACAACGAATATGTATCGCCGGATGTAATCATATGTTGTCCGAAGACCATGTAGTAAGGAGAGGTTCCCAAACTAGCATGCACTGATGATCTCAACGCGCAACATATTCTGTTGAGATACTCGTCCCAGTCCTTTTGGTCGGGTCGGAGATATGCTCTAATTGCAGAAATCACAGAGCGGTTAACGCGCTCGGACGCATTAGCCTGAGGCGAATGGACGGCCGTCAGCGTATGCGTAATGCCGTATTGCTGCATTAATTTCTGAAAAGCGTGAGAGCGAAATTGTGAACCGTTGTCGGACACCACTGTTTCAGGAGTCCCGTATGCCATAAACAACTCTCCTTCTAAATATTTTATAACTGCACTTGTATCTATCTTCCTTACGGGTTTGGAAAGACGTATTTAGAGAAATGGTCGAGCACGATAAATAACCGATATTTCCACTCCTAGATCTGGGATAAGGTCCAAGGAAATCTATGAACACCCGTTGGAAAAATCGCTGACTTTCCGGTGCTTTTCCTAATGGCGGTCGCAGTACACAATTTGGAGCTTTAGTGGTTTTGCACACTTCACAGGCATTTATATAAGCCTTTACATCTGGAACCAGACCAGGCCAAAAATAGTAACGCCTTACTCTCTCAATCGTTTTGTGTATGCCGCCGTGAGATGATAAAGGACTATCGTGAGCTCGCGAGAGGATTTCTGGAACCAATTCTTTAGGTATCCAGAGCTTCCAGGCATACTCATCGTGGACTTGCTCTCCCGTTAAATATTCGGCTTTCCGATAAACATAACCACTGTCAGACTTAAGATCAGGAAAGTTCTCTTGGTTTGCTTTCACCTTTTCTACAAGAGAAACATACTCAGCTGATTGGAAATACTCTGAATTCATGTCCACTAAAAATCCTTCGCGTAAGTCTATAGCGGCTATTACGTCTTCGATAACACGGGAAAGTGAGTCGGGAACAATATTTAGAGAACCCTTTCGATGTTCAATTGTAAAATCATATCTTTGTAAAGCTAAAGCCCATCGAGCTAGACGTGAATTCAGGTCGTGATTGGACATCAGCCACTTCAATGAGGCATGATCGGTTACGATTTTAAATTTATGTCCCTCCACATACGCCCTAAAATTCTTGAGAGCTGCTACCGCCGCTAGACATTCTTGCTCGGTAACAGTATAATTACGCTGAGCTTTGTTCAGCTTCTTTGAAATGAAGGCAATGGGCCGTTCGTCTCCTTCTTCAGACACTTGTACTAGTACGGCGCCTATACCGGTTTTGCTAGCGTCACAATGAATCGCAAAAGGCTTTGCAAAGTCGGGGCTGCATAAGACTGGAGCCTTGCTGAGAGAAAGTTTTAAGACTTCGAAAGCTTTTATGGCTTCGTCGGTTAAACTGAACCTTCGCTTTGTGGTCATTAAGTCTGTTAAAGGAGCTGAGAGTGAAGCGAAATTGGGAACAAACTTACGATACCACCCACACAAACCCATAAAACTTCGTAGACTGCGTAACGTCTTTGGTAACGGAAAATTAGTAATTGCGGCCACCTTTTCTGGGTCGGTGCGTATTCCACCATCGCCGATTATATGACCCAGATATCGCACCCGAAGCATGCAGAAGTGACTTTTGCCAATGTTGATCGTCAAACCTGCACGCTTTATATGCAGAGCGATCTCTCTCAAAACTTCAAGATGCCTCTCGAAGCTGGAAGAAACTACCAATAAATCGTCGAGGTAAATAAACACCTCGTTTCTGAGATGAGCTGGCACAACCTTGTCCATTAAACGGGACATTGTACTTGCGGCATTGCACAGCCCAAAAGGCATAACCTTAAACTGGTAGAGTGGTCTACCAGGGACAGTGAAAGCCGTTTTGTCTCGCGAGGAAGCCTCCAAAGGAACCTGCCAATAGGCATCCTTAAGGTCAAGGCTGGATATGAATTCTGCCTTAGGCAAACGACTTAAAATTCCCGCTATCTGGGGAAGGGGGTATGCATCCTTTTCCGTGAAGCTGTTTACTTTTCGGCAATCTAGACAGATCCTAACTTTTCCGGGTTTTGTCACCATTACTATAGGAGAAGACCACGAACTTTCTGACTCCTCTATCACACCCAATTGTATCATTCTATCAATCTCGGCATACATAGCCTTTTCTACTGCGGGTGAGACAGGAAAGTGTCGTTGTTTTATCGGTTTGGCCGTACCAACATCGATTGAGTGTGTTATCAAGTTGGTCTCGCCGAGACCTTCTTGAGTGAAAGACGGAAAACAATTAATGACGTTCGTTAATTTGGCTTTGTCCAACTCGGACAAGTTATGCTGATCAGCATTAACCTTACGGTCGGGATCGGATTCTAGTGAGGATACATTAAGGCATTTGGGAAGCAGATCGTAAAGTTTCCAGAAATCTATGCCTAAATACAAATTCTGCTTTAGTGAAGGTACTACATAAATTTTCAAAGGTTTTTTAACGTCGTTGTATTCTACAAGAACTTTCAAATGACCAACTATCTGCTGAGATGTTCCATCAGCCGTTGTAGCGCTGCCTTTTATTGTCTTCAATTCTTTGCTGTTAATTATGTCACTGGCTAGGTTTCCACCGACACAACTTATCGATGCGCCCGAGTCTAACAGTCCGTAAACGGTACGATCGAACATGTGAGTTGATAAAAAGGGTCGAGGATCATTTGGTCCTGCAGGTAGAGAGTTAATATATTCCAGTCCGGCCTTAAAAGCTTTGACTCCTTGCCAAAATGATTTTATTCGGACGGAACTTCGCGTTTTTCGCTTTTCTAGTTCTTGTCCATCATGTACTTCCTGGATTTTAATTTTTTCTAATATTGGAATTTTGCTATGAAGCAAAGGACAGTCTGGGGATATTTGTACGTCAGGGAAAACGGTTGGTGCAACTGTAGCTGCGTGCTCTATGGATCGGTCATCGTCGCTTGGCTCCGAACGCCACTGGAGGCCTTCTGTTTGTATGGCGGCATCAATCCGCCCGATCTGGAGTTTTTTGAACACTTATTACAACTGGTTTTATATGTGTTGGCAGCACCGCAACCATAGCAAAATACTCTTCTCTCAGCTACACAGTCCTGATACCTGTGACCTTCCTTGCGGCAGTTCCAGCACAACAAGGAAAAGGCTTCGACATCGCCTTCTTTATCAGATTCTGACTCTAGAGGCATCTCCTGTTCTGGACTAAATTCCGAGACATCGCGTTTGAAAGGGGAAAATCTGGAATAACCCTGACAACTCTTAACATCAGACAAAAACGCTTCACGCCTGCGACAAATCTCCCTTAGTTCTGAAACTGTTTGAATATCAATATTCAAGATCTCATGTCTAATTTCGGGACGAAGATTGTTTCGGAGAACCCGAATGAGCTTGTGAGGCATCCATGGCTGTTCTAATTGATCGACTAGACTTGAAATGGAGTCATAGAAACAATCGAATGTTTCGTTTGGCTTTTGTTTGGTGTTCCTAATCAGCTCCTCAAGATCACCGTCATCCCTACTCTGTCGAAACTGTAGACGCAAGGCTGAACAAAAGCTATCCCATCGGACTTCGCCATACGCTTTATGATATCGCCAATAGAATTCATTGGCTTTCCCTTCGAAAAGAACGCTAGCATTTCTACAAAGAACAGTGAAATTGTTGCCTAGCGTCTCCCTAGTTAGCGCTTCTACGCGGTAAATGAAATTATCTACTGACACTCCTACACCGGAAAATTTTATTTTCCAGCCGTTCAAAATATGAACTACTTCATCTGGACGATTTAATAAATCTGCATCGGCATTTCGTAGCGACGCAGGAGAACTCGGAGCTAACATTTCTTGTCTAGAATTCACCCCGGTTGCTTCTCTTGTATCAATTCTATTGTAACCACTTCCGAACTGTTGAGGATTGAATTGTTGACTCAGCTCGCTTGGGGTTCTATTAGCACCCTGATCGGACATAACCCTTGACACAGCTTCAGAAACGGACTTTTGAATGGAATCGGCCATACTTTCGGTAAGTGTAGCTAGCAATCTTCGCTCCATTGCTAGTAAAGTGATGGCATTTGCAGTAATAACACTTGGATTAGTATTACCGCTGTTAATGGTATTGGAATTGTATCCTGACGAAGAAGCTATATCATCTGATACTTGTTTGTCCGCATTGTCTGTGGGCTGACGATTCTTAGATTGGCTACGAGTTTGTCGGCTATCCCCACTCTTCGGGGGTGTTGGCCTACAGGAAGCTTTGCACACCGGACATAGTGCGCTTTTCTTCCAATGCGCTTCTAAGCATCGCTTGTGAAATTCATGTTGACATGATGTAATGCAAACTTCTACTATATATACTTCGGCTTTGCATATCGGACAGACAATGTTTGTGCCCCTTTCGGCTACCCTTTCCGGAGATCGGTCTATCCCCATCATGAATACGGACGATAAAAACTAGTTTAGCAAATCAACTGTGTGTAAACGATAGGATAATATTTTCCTCAAAAATATCAGCGGTACGATAAGTGGTAAGATATAAGAGGTACGATAATAGCTTCAAAAAAAATATAAATCTTTGAATCCAACGAAAAAAATAAAAATAACGAAATTAGGAAATATTAAACTGAACTCTTTGCTGGATGCTCTACGACGAAGGGTATTTTTTTTTCAAAATCTCTGAAAAATAGAAAATAAAAAGAAAAGGAAAGGATAGAAGTTACATACTTTATTTGGACTTGGACAGCGAATTGTTCGAAAACATACTCGTTTGTATTCCAAATCCGTAATAAAAGCATATAAATTTTCTAGTCACAAGAAGGGAAAACAAATTTGGTCATAACCTCCTTCTGGATATGGCACAACTCGTTAGTAATGCCAGTATCTTCCGTATAGAGAAGCATATGGCCTAATTTAATTTCTTAAGGGTGATTAGCTCAACGACTCGGCATTTGATTCCGGGACAGAAAATCTACCTAGATCTGGTTTATGCTTCTATGATCCTCAGATCAATAAACCTTGTCCTCTCTGCTATTAATAGAAAAATTCTCTCATTAATTCTTAATTTTCGGACAGTCAGAAATACTAATATTCTCTCAATCTGTTTTCCATGAATATTTAAAAAAATTTTAGAAAGAACTTTTTTTTTTAAAAATAAAGAAAAATGTTAAAGATTGTTAAATTTATGCATCTGTGAGTCTCAATGAATTAAACTATATTCATTAAGGCCTACACGTTGGGGCGCCACTTTTCTTATTAATAACTAGCTATACCCGGAGCGACTTCGTTCGCTCAAAATTAATTTGCAGTTAGGAAATTAGGTTGTCAGGACTTTCTTATATCTTATTTGCGCGTTTATTGAAAACCTTTGCGTAAACAACCTTTCTAGAAGATTCTTCCAGAGAGAGAATCCGAAGGCTACTGGTAGAGCTATATAATAAATGAATGCGATCTAAGTAAAAGTCGTGAACTTGTATACTTTTTATCAGTTACAATGTTATCAATGCAATTTTAATTTGCGCACAAATGTACACTTGCTTGTAAATTGGAATTTGTTATTTTTAAATTTATTGTTTTGAATGAAACGAAAACATTTGTACACACACGAAAAGATTGACATCCCATACAAAAGTAGCGAAGTAACTTATTATTTTCCGATTCCACATTTGATTGATAATTATTAATTTTAAACTCTTCCAATTTTGCATTGGCTGAAAGGAAATGAATAATTTTAATTGTATTTAAGCACATTATGTACTTTCAAGTAGAAACATAAGCACACATTGTGTGTATGTATTGCATTGTACAAATCAAAACATTTCTTAATATGCATATGTACATACGTATTTGATGAAAAGTTAGAATCTTAAGATGAATAACTAACTTGGAAACATTTTGGCTTTGTTTACAGATTTTGTAGTAATTTTTTATCTTCTTCCATGGTGGAAATTAAATAAGGCTCTTACTTCTGCTACAAAATGAAAAATATTTTTTGAAAAATAAAACCTAGGCATTTGATCTACAGGACTGACTATTGATCGAAAATCATATTGATCGGAACAAATTTTAACTTAAATTGCCCTTTTCCCCTCCCCCTTCCCTGCAGCACTACACCTCCCCCTCAACAGTTTTCTTGGCTGCTGCTCTCTCGGCCGTCGCTTTCTTGGCATCCGCTCTCTGGGTTTCGCTCTCTCGGCGGGCTCCCACAAAATGCAACGCAATAACTTAGGAAATCTAAATAAATTCGTTAAAAAAACTTTAAAAAAATGTTAAAAACTTAAAAAATTAAACTTAAGCATTTGGGCCATAGAATAACCATTTACCAAAAAATCATCTCGATCGGAGCAGCGGTTTAGATTTTTTAAATCGAAAAGTTAATTTTAAATGTAGCCCCCAAATTATGGGGGATATCGAAATTTCTTTTAGATTTCTAATTAGGCCCTTTCAAGACCTAAAATACTGCAAAATCAAAATTTCGAAATTCCAACCACTTTAGAAGCTAAGCTTAAGTAAATCTAATGATTTGTTGCTCTAAATATGGATATTGGAGCTGTTTGGGGCCACTGGGGGGACATGTCGGACCTTAGTGGGCGCCTACGCCCCCAATGGAATACTGTGATCGGTTACGATTTTAAATTTATGTCCCTCCACATACGCCCTAAAATTCTTGAGAGCTGCTACCGCCGCTAGACATTCTTGCTCGGTAACAGTATAATTACGCTGAGCTTTGTTCAGCTTCTTTGAAATGAAGGCAATGGGCCGTTCGTCTCCTTCTTCAGACACTTGTACTAGTACTGCCCCTATACCGGTTTTGCTAGCGTCACAATGAATCGCAAAAGGCTTTGCAAAGTCGGGGCTGCATAAGACTGGAGCCTTGCTGAGAGAAAGCTTTAAGACTTCGAAAGCTTTTATGGCTTCGTCGGTTAAACTGAACCTTCGCTTTGTGGTCATTAAGTCTGTTAAAGGAGCTGAGAGTGAAGCGAAATTGGGAACAAACTTACGATACCACCCACACAAACCCATAAAACTTCGTAGACTGCGTAACGTCTTTGGTAACGGAAAATTAGTAATTGCGGCCACCTTTTCTGGGTCGGTGCGTATTCCACCATCGCCGATTATATGACCCAGATATCGCACCCGAAGCATGCAGAAGTGACTTTTGCCAATGTTGATCGTCAAACCTGCACGCTTTATATGCAGAGCGATCTCTCTCAAAACTTCAAGATGCCTCTCGAAGCTGGAAGAAACTACCAATAAATCGTCGAGGTAAATAAACACCTCGTTTCTGAGATGAGCTGGCACAACCTTGTCCATTAAACGGGACATTGTACTTGTGGCATTGCACAGCCCAAAAGGCATAACCTTAAACTGGTAGAGTGGGACAGTGAAAGCCGTTTTGTCTCGCGAGGAAGCCTCCAAAGGAACCTGCCAATAGGCATCCTTAAGGTCAAGGCTGGATATGAATTCTGCCTTAGGCAAACGACTTAAAATTCCCGCTATCTGGGGAAGGGGGTATGCATCCTTTTCCGTGAAGCTGTTTACTTTTCGGCAATCTAGACAGATCCTAACTTTTCCGGGTTTTGTCACCATTACTATAGGAGAAGACCACGAACTTTCTGACTCCTCTATCACACCCAATTGTATCATTCTATCAATCTCGGCATACATAGCCTTTTCTACTGCGGGTGAGACAGGAAAGTGTCGTTGTTTTATCGGTTTGGCCGTACCAACATCGATTGAGTGTGTTATCAAGTTGGTCTCGCCGAGACCTTCTTGAGTGAAAGACGGAAAACAATTAATGACGTTCGTTAATTTGGCTTTGTCCAACTCGGACAAGTTATGCTGATCAGCATTAACCTTACGGTCGGGATCAGATTCTAGTGAGGATACATTAAGGCATTTGGGAAGCAGATCGTAAAGTTTCCAGAAATCTATGCCTAAATACAAATTCTGCTTTAGTGAAGGTACTACATAAATTTTCAAAGGTTTTTTAACGTCGTTGTATTCTACAAGAACTTTCAAATGACCAACTATCTGCTGAGATGTTCCATCAGCCGTTGTAGCGCTGCCTTTTATTGTCTTCAATTCTTTGCTGTTAATTATGTCACTGGCTAGGTTTCCACCGACACAACTTATCGATGCGCCCGAGTCTAACAGTCCGTAAACGGTACGATCGAACATGCGAGTTGATAAAAAAGGTCGAGGATCATTTGGTCCTGCAGGTAGAGAGTTAATATATTCCAGTCCGGCTTTAAAAGCTTTGACTCCTTGCCAAAATTTCGAAATTCCAACCACTTTAGAAGCTAAGCTTAAGTAAATCTAATGATTTGTTGCTCTAAATATGGATATTGGAGCTGTTTGGGGCCACTGGGGGGACATGTCGGACCTTAGCGTGTAACGTTCGACTAAAGTGCAAAGTACTTTAAACGTTTTCAAGGATCTGTATTGGCGGGGCACGCTATATATTCCGGCACTAGCTCGTCGGCTTGGGGGGTGGAGGTCTTGCTTGTACAGATCTTGACACTGTCTACGTATTACTATTAATAGGATCAGAAATTGAGCGTGCATGCGACAATATTGAAAGCTAGTTACTGAACCGGAAGAAAGGATGCATAATTTAGAAAATTGAAGTATTAAGAAGCAAGAAGAAAGTTATTGAAAGAGGAAGGTGTGAAAGAAAGAGAGAGATTTATTGTTTGCGAAGCCTTGGATGTAATTGGGCTCGCATTTTGCCCACCCTACCTATGACCACCTGCCGCTAGAGCATAACTCTGGTGATCCCTTGTATACCCTAGGACCGCAGAGACATCAGCCGAGTTCAGTTAGTTATTTGTTCAAGCTTCCATTTTAATAAATTTCATTGGCAGATAACATATTTAATTTATAAAATAATTTACAAAAGGGTAAAACAATTTCACCGAGAAAAAAAAGATATAATAAGTATTGAACCGCATAGGTAAATACTGGGCTTCACAGGTGTATTCAATTATAAATGTAAAGTATATGCGTACAATGGGTGTATAAACATGTGCAAAGAAATGGTTTAAGATATGGATTATATAAAAATATATGTAAAATATAATGGTTCAAAAATAGTTTTAGGTTCAAAAAGAAATTCAATAATTTGTTCTTTTATCAATATTAATATTCATTCTTATTTCAGTATTCATCAGTGACTCGCTAGTTATTTACTTTTGTTTTACATTTTATTAAAATTTATTACTTTTACCATAGAGGAAATTTTCAGTAAAAAATTGAAATAATTAATTTTTTTTGTTTTAATTCATTCTTTTGGCATCATTACATCACTATGGACGGCAGTCCATGTAGTGACGAAGCGCACCAGGAGAGTGTGCGAAGGCGACTACTATTATATAGCCGCAAAATTGAAAATCTGCTGTGATAGTCCGATCGTAATGAGTAATACACCAATCGAAAGGTATTGCTAAAACTTAAAGGATTGCATACCAAGACTTTAAGAAAATCAATTGGCTTGGGAGAGAGAGCAGTGAAAGTGAAAAAGTAAAAATTTCGAATTTTGGAGCTGATGGGGCCGGTGGGGATAAATGCCCCCTCGCAATGTTTTAGTTGTGTTCTTATTGAAAATACCCGTCGAATGAGGGGTCATACGATAAAATCCGACGCTCCGTTCAAAAGTTATAGCCAAAATAAGATTTTCTTCTTCTTCCCAAAATGAAAATTTAATTCTGTTTGTCAGTTTGTCCACTTGTCCACTTGTCCAAAATATGTTTTTTAAGTTCTGAAAATTTGATATGACGTTCATCACGTCGATATAAAAAACTTTTGTTCTACCACTTTTGGAAAAACTAGCTAGTTTAGCGGGAAAACAGCTATAAATAGCTAAAATTCGGAAAGGCGTAACTTCTATACTACTAAAGCTACAGACTTGTGCTGCATCTCGTTTGAAAGGTATTTTTAATTGCTATAAATTAAAAAAATATAAACAAAATATCATTTTTTTTAACTTTTTTTTTAGCTTTTTTTTAATTTTCTCAAAAACGGCTCTAACGATTTTCCTTACAACTTTAAACTGTATAGCCCTTGAGATTCCTTAAATTTTGGTATATATCATGTTTATGTAAAAAATCGCGTTTAAAAGTTATTCAGAAACGAAAATAGCCACTTTTGCCAGCTCAGAACAACTAACGCTTCCTGAGTGTTTAATTTTGTGCGTGGGTATCCAAACTGTATTTTAGGCTCATAGAATCATTTCAATTGTTTTAAGGAGTTCCAAATAGGAAACTTTTGTTTTCCGACTTTTGGAAAAACCCGCTGCTTTAGCGGAAAAAAAGCTAGAAATAGCTAAATTTCGTTAGATTGTAAGTTCTACACTACTGAAGCTACAGATATGTGCTATACCTCGTTTAAAAGGTATTTTGAAATACTTAAACGCCTTTTTAACTTAATTTGTTTAAATACAATGGTTTACAAATTATGATTGACCAATTTAAATTTAAATGTATATACTAGCTCCTATGAGAGCAAATATGAACAAAGAAAAACTTCTGATATCAAATAAAAACACCTCTTAACGAGGTAAAAAAACTAGTGACGATCGCACCTTCAACATACAAAAGTTCTGATATCAACATTTGTGACAAAAAATTATTACACTCGTCATTAAATACACTTTCTAAGATTTTCTCATTCGGCACGCTGCAATAGAAAATGCCTATGAAGGTAAAAAGGCTAAAATAGTATGCTAGGGCGGGCCGAATGAGAAAATAATAGAAAGTGTATTTAATGACGAGTGTAATAATTTTTCGTCACAAATGTTGATATCAGAACTTTTGTATGTTGAAGGTGCGATCGTCACTAGTTTTTTACCTCGTTAAGAGGTGTTTTTATTTGATTTCAAATAACGGCTTTCTTAAATTTTCGGCATCGATATTTTCTATCGTTAATGAAGGGTTAATTGGCACAGATATTTTCATTGGTTTTCTGGTAAATTAAAATAAAGGTAAGACAACTCACACAGCTGCACAGTGGTGGAAATGACTGATTTAGCAGCGATTTATTAATATCTTCTGCAAAAATGATGATATTTTTGTACGGAAAATTTTTTTTGGTAGAGATTGGATCCACAAATCAAAATTAATATACAAAAAATTTTTAATAATTTTTTTTTATTTTTTTTTGTTTTTAATATTTAACTGCTCTAATCGGTATCTGATGAGGAATCATAAGATAAGTCTTCCTCTACATCTTTATTTAAAAGAAGACTGATAACATTATTGTCTACTATTTCATTGCGTTTGGAAGGAGAAACTGAGCCTTTTGATAGCATGGTAATAAATGGATCCGATGAAATAAAAAGTGTATTGGCCAAGTCTTCCATAGTGTTTTTTCGCGAATTTTTTCGAGTATGATGTAAACGATATTTTCGCAAATCTTTATTTCTGGCCTCGAGAGCTTCTTCTGACATCATACCTATCGGAAGGGCAAAATGTTGTATTATTTCTGCACCATGCATTAAAATTTTATGGACAGATGTAGGCATGTAAAACCATGGATACAAGTCCACAAATATTATTGCGGTTTGCAATGCATAATGTCGAAAGGCTTCCGTATCAATTTCATATCCACATGCTAAGGTGCGTAAGATTACGCTGAATCGATAAATTAATACAGAGCTTACTCCTGTAATTTTGGCAGCCTTTTTTGGTTCTTGGAAAAATCTTCTAGCTGAGTTGCCATTATTAGTATTACCAGAACCAGGCTTAGGAACATCAACCAATATGCCCATTTCCTTTCGCAAATTATCTTGTATCTCCTTTTTTCTAACATCAACAGCTGCTTTTTCCGCACTGCGAACTTGCCATTTTTTAAGAATAATTCTATAGCTAATATGTAGAATGCAATCAAGAAAACGAATCCAAGCGTGTAGACTTGATAAACCATAGTCATACAAATTTTCTTTGCTTGGCAAATGTTGTATATCAATAATATCGTTAATTTTTTTTGGGGTTGTTTCACATATTCCACACACTAGGGATGATGATTCTGCCAGAACACTGAAAACTTTTCCATCTATCATGGTCATATGAAACTTATGATGTACTTCATATTTTTCCAGTCTCGTTGGCTGTATTTCGGCTATTTGACTTTTAAATTTGTCCACTTTATCACGTATCAAATCTGATGTTTCCTTAAGACAAAGCAATTTTACTGGCCTGCAATAACGTGTGGATGAAGGTTTCATATTTTTCCAGAGTATTGTTGATCCAGAAACTATTTGTAGTGGTACCAAGCACACCGAAAACATATGTTGATCGATCATACAAGCATTTGTGTCGTTAAAATTTTGACGATATGTTGCATGGCCACTACTCCCATCACAGCCCCATTTGTATATTGCAGTTATCGTAGGAATATTGTTATTCTCTGCACCTGGAAAATCTTTGGCATGTGCGGTATATAATCTGGCAACTGTGTGATCAACCAAGCTTTGTAAGGGTACCTCGAATGAATGATCAGTGACGCTTAGACCACTAGGATAGCACATTTTTTTTTCAGACAGTAGAACATCGTACGTCGGAAATATATTTGCATTCCGCTTTTTGGTACCACTCTGCAGGTCTACATATGCCTTCTTTGTGTAACCACCGTCAATATATAAAGCTAAGGCTTCCGCTGCTGTGTACTTAACAGTGTTGGGACATACCTAGATACTTTTACCTAGGTACGTACCTAGGTACAATTTAGTGGTACCTTTTACCTTACCTAGGTATACAAATAATTGAGTACCTTTTACCTTACCTAGGTATTTATTTTTATATACCTTTGGAATTATTAAGGTACTTACATAGGTATTAAACATTGCTCTGATTTAAAATAGCCAAATCTGACTGCGACACTGTAGTATCGTTTCATTGTATCGTTTCGTTTCAGAATTGTAATAGTCGGAACGCAGCATTAATAATTCAGCCGTTCTATTGTTTGTTTTGTGAAGTTAAAACTAATCGCAGTTTTTTTTATATAATTTTTTGCACGTATGTATGTTCCCATCACTACATCAATTTATTTATGAAACCAAAGTGTATTTGGCGCGCAAAAATGCCGTATGTACGTAAACAAACGGCATATACATGCATATGCACAATATATAGTCAATGTTTCTACATACGGAATTTTTGCGCGCCAAATATGTACATGAGGGTTTCATAAATACATTAATGAAGTGATACGTGCATAAAATTATTCATGCCGCGGGGTTTAAAAATATATGCACAAAATTAAAACATTTAAATTTAAATGAAATGAAAAGATATTGTTTGATTAAGACGACTGCAAACTGAAAACTAGTCTTATTTTAAGTTTAAATGATTACATTGAACAAAACAAAAAAATTATAAAAAATAAAATATACCTTATAAATACCTTTTACCTTTACCTAGGTACTGGGAAATTTAAGTACCTTTACCTTACCTAGGTATTTATTTTTGACAATACCTTTTACCTTACCTAGGTAAAAAAACACAGTACCTTTCCCAACACTGGTACTTAATCGGTTGGTTATCAGCTGATTGAGTAGCTAATATCATTTTTTTGGGTAAGCTTTCATCAGAGTTTAATAACGTAATCATCTTAGCTGCACTTCGCTTGCCAGAATTATACAAACTTGTACTAGCCGCAGATACGAGCTCTTTGCACGGAATTTCTTTGACGATGTCCGAAACTTTTTTTTTTTTGTTTTCTCCTGGCTGTTAGTAAAAGTAAGTTCGGGTCGTCCAGCACTTGATCTTAGGTCCACTAATATAAGGTCATCATTTAACCATTCTTTGTTGCTTACCTCAAAATTTTTACGTATACGATGGTTCTTTTGCCATTTCAATGCCAATTTTTTGGTAAAACTTTTTATTTTCTCATTTATTTTGGCGCAGTCACTATCATTATATAAATTTCTGTCTATTATATTGTTGTACACGTATGTCTGTACAGCCAAACATTTGTTGGAAGCATCATTTTCCATGTGCCATACTGAGAATAGCTCGCGCTTAGACACTGACAATGAGGCTAAAAAAAAATATTTAAAGGTAATATGCGGAAATATGCAGCTAATGTTGGACATTTTCACAGCGCAAAACATTGACTAATTTTTATAAAAAACATTGAAATCGATCCCAGTCGATCCTCAAAAGTTCTGGTCTACGAAAGTTTAGTTTGTTAGTAAACATTATATCTCCCACGTGCACTACACCTCATACAATTTTGGGACGAACACAATCACAGGTCACAAACACTTATTTTGTAGTTAATTACATACCTTTTTCCATATTAATTGCAAAAAGTTGAATTGCAATGGATAAAATCGAATTATTTGCCAATTTTAGCCAGTGGACAAAATTGGCGGGAGAGCGGTTAGCGACAGCTGATGAAACACAAATGTTGTGTTTGAAGCTTTACAGCTGTGCGAATATCGAGAGGAAAGCGAAATGAAAAGTTTTTTTGGCCTATCGGTTACATTAGTTATCGATTACAAAACATTTTTGGCGCCAATAATTAAGTTGAAATTTGAATTAATCGCTGCTAAATCAGTCATTTCCACCACTGTGAGCTGGTTCCTCGGCGGACGATCGATCTTCCGACGCAGGTAGGCTGGAAAAGAACTCAAGGCATTTTCTGCTTTGATATTGGTTATATGTACACTTATAAACGCTTCATCATTCTTTCGAATCCAAACGAATTTAAGAAAACTTTTGCCAGGGAGAGAGTAACCGTAAATTAACCGCGCACTAGATGAACATAACTTATTTTTTTTATCATTATTATTTATTTAATTGAATTTTTTTCATAATAACCATAACTAGGTTATTGCTCCAGTATTAAATCACTTATTCTTTAAATAAATTTTTCTTTTAATTTAAGTTAACACATGTCTAGGAATTTCTCCCAGTGTAGCCAGTTGCACTTTTATGCACGTGGGATTTTTCTCGCCAGCTTGATATTTTTGAGGTTACAAACGTGTAAGGTTAAGATCGTTGCCCCAGCGGTAAATTTTACATGGTTTTGAATGTGTGGGCTAGGGCCGATCTAGTTGGGCATAATTGCGTAAATGGGATTATTTGGCCGAGGTAAATTCCTCGTCCAGGTAGACTGGGTGCTCCCTGCAGCCGCTGCTGATCGCTGAGAAGTAAGGGGGCTCCCGAAGGCACTGCCGTTCGCTGTGCAAATAGGGGTGCTCCTCTGGGCAAATAGGGGTGCTCCCCGAGACAAATCCGAAGGCTTGACAAATAAGGGTGCTCCCCAGGGCAACTGCAGATCGCTGCTCGAAGGTGTCTTCCTCTGCGCTACTTGAATTGGTGGGCGATGCGGGTGCTCCTCTGGGCAACTCCGAATCGCCGGTCAATGGGGTGCTCCTCAGGTCAACTCCAAGTCGCTGGCCAATGTGGGTGCTCCCCAGAACAACGAACGAAGATAAACTGGATACCTAGCGAATAAAACGACCTACGTGTTAAAAAAAACCTTTAATCGCTGAGAACTGTTCTACCAACCTTGCAAAGAAATGCACTCGCGTTGATTTGCCGTGGCGGCCGTGGTGGCCTGGCGAAAAGCGTCGAATTTCAGCCTTAAAAAACCAAAATTTTAGCACACAAATTTATTCGGCGCAAAAAAAATAACTCACTTCTTTGATTGTTAAGAAGAATAACACTTTTAGCTAAATTCGTTATGCCGCGTGGTTTTATATTTTAAAACTTTACCGGATTGGTGCGAATAAAATTTTCCACGTCTGACTGCCACGCCGGTTCAATTAAGAAGAAAGTACAAAAATCATGCGGCGTTGGTTTCGACCATTTCCGGAAATTTCAGACAGCTGAGAAATCCGCCATTTCGGCTTAGAACAAGCTTTTCGAAGCTACCCTACACCAGCTGATTCAAATCCGACCTGGCATCACCCACAAAGATACTAATTAGTATTTTTGTTAAACACTAATTACCGACACTAATTTGGGGATGCATCTGGCTAGTCTCCCAAAGGTCACTTTCTACCATATTAAAGCATACTTCTAGGCTGAACAAAACTAAGAAACGTTCTTCAAGCGCCGCTACATCCAACAGTTGATGGAAAAATAGTTATAACATCACGCTTAGGAAATGTAGTCAAAAACGTTTAAGATCTTAAGATCTAATCCAAAATATTTCCTGACATTTCTAACATATCAAGTAAAAGCTTATATTGGCTATCTGAGCGCGCCATTTTGACAACGAAAAATGAAAGAGCAACCACTATTAGTAATTTATTGCTAAACTCATTTGATGGTTTAGAATGATGGTCTTCTATAAATCGGTCGACTCTGTTGAATTTTTAAATTCTTTGAATCCTCCAGGAATTCCTCAGCATAATCTGTCTCTTAGGATTGGAGCACCCGTAATGTTATTGAGAAATTTAAGTCCCCTAAAGTTATGCAATGGGACACGATTGCAGATAAAAGGTCTTCATAAGAATGTAATCGAAACAACAGTATTTACGGGATGCGCGAAGGGAAAAACAGTGTTTATACCCAGGATCCCATTAATACCATCCAGTCTGCCGTTTCAGTTTAAATGGCTACAATTCCCTCTAAATGTTTGTTTGCAATAACTATAAATAAATCGCAGGGGCAGACTTTGAAGCTGGCTGGACTAGATCTTAGAGAAGATTGCTTCTCTGATGGACAATTTTATGTCGCATGCTCTAGACTTAGCTCTGCCAGTAGCCTTATTATTCTCGCACCTGAAGGATCTTCTAAAAATGTTGTTTACACAGAGGTTTTAAAGTAATCTATTAATTAACTTTATTAAACCTAGAAAGTTTCAGTGGAATAGGTCTCATTGGAGATACCACATTAAAAACAACGCGCCAATTTCTCTACCTCAGGGGTGGTGATGATCATACCTCGGTTCTGAGCTTTAGAGCTTTCTATGAGTGGAGTTAGCTTTAATTGAGTGAGTTTTAAAATTGCCCTTTGGATTGTTGATTGATAATGCACCGGCGACTCACTCCGATTGTTTAGTCTAAATCTTTTGGGCATTCTTTCTCATGGTAATTTTCCATTGAGGGTCCGAAAGTGTGGGAACGAACTGATAACGTAATTTGATTCGTTCTGGATGTTTAGTCTAAAGCCTGGGTACATTTGCAATTAGATATTGGCTGGTGGCGAACTAAGGTTATCTGAAGGGTGAATTCTGGGATGGTGTATGTGTGTGTAAGTGTGTGGGCGTATGGACATGTGCATACCCAGCGGGAACCCAGCGGGAATGTGAGAAGTTGGTTTTTGTGTTCTTGAAATCCTGTTCCTTTTTGCAGGCGACGGTGTAGGGATAGATAATTTCTGAGCGCCAAATGAGGGTGGGTTTCTAAGTAGCATCAATATCAGGACATTTATGCGCTGTGTGATTTCTGTGGCACTACGATTATAATATTTTTAACAAAAAAATCACCAACTTATAATATTCAAAAATCCTATGATTTACACCAAAACCAAAAGACTTGTTCTCACATTTAGTTTTAATTTTTAGTAATTTTAAAAGTCGTAGAAAAAATATTAATAATTGTTAATCAAAAAAATTAAACTATATAACATTACTAGCTATACCCGGAGCGACTTCGTTCGCTCAAAATTAGTTTGCAGTTTGGACATTAGGTTGTCAGGACTTTCTTATATCTTATTTGCGCGTTTGTTGAAACCCTTTGCGTAAACATCCTTTCTAGAAGATTCTTCAAGAGAGAGATTCCGAAGACTACTGGTAGAGCTATATAATAAACTAGCTATACCCGGAGCGACTTCGTTCGCTCAAAATTAGTTTGCAGTTTGGACATTAGGTTGTCAGGACTTTCTTATATCTTATTTGCGCGTTTGTTGAAACCCTTTGCGTAAACATCCTTTCTAGAAGATTCTTCAAGAGAGAGATTCCGAAGACTACTGGTAGAGCTATATAATAAATGAATGCGATCTAAGTAAAAGAAGTGCATTTTTATACCTTCTATCAGTTACAATGTTATCAATGCAATTTTAATTTGCGCGCAAGTTTACACTTGTTTCTAAATTCGAATTTGTTATTTTTAAATTAATTGTTTTGAATGAAACGAAAACATTTGTACACACACGAAAAGATTGACATTCCATACAAAAGTAGCGAAGTAACTTATAATTTTCCGATTCCACATTTAATTGATAACACTATGCAGCATCAAAAATTTACCTCGATGAATGCTATATTTTTGGATTCGTTACGAATTCCCAAGTTAAACTGCGTTTTCCAAAGAGTTCTCCGACGCAAGCATTCTTAGCAAAAGGACCTCAAAGTTCGAAAAATGCTGAAATTGACCAACTTTGCGGAGCTCTCAGAGGCAAATGGATGCATGGTTTGATTCGATGTTAAAGTTTTCTAAAAGATACACCCTTTATCTTTCAAACCCCATACTTAAAATAATTTTAGGATTTTTTTTAAGGCAGAATTAAATTCCAAAAAACATAGTCAAAAAACTGAAAAACCATACAGCTGCGGTCAAAATAGTAGTAGTGTTGCCGTCCTGTGTTTTTAAAAGTTTGGTGTTGTCACTTTTCTTATCCAATTAGTCTAATAGTAAAATTATAATCAACACAATATTACCAGGAGAAGATAAATTACAACAACAAACCTTTAAAAACACAGGACGGCAACACTATTACCATTTTGACCGCAGCTGTATGCTTTTATGTTTATACCCGTTACTCGTAGAGTAAAAGGGTATATTAGATTCGTGCAAAAGTATGTAACAGGTAGAAGGAAGCGTTTCCGACCCTATAAACTATATATATTCTTGATCAGGATCACTAGCCGAGTCGATCTAGCCATGTCCGTCTGTCCGTCTGTCTGTCCGTCTGTCTGTCTGTCTGTCTGTCCGTATGAACGCTGAGATCTCGGAAACTATAAAAGCTAGAGGATTGACATTTTGCATGCAGATTCTAGGAGTTCCTACGCAGCCCAAGTTTGTTTCAAAAGGGTGCCACGCCCCCTCTAACGCCCACAATCGCTTATTTACGATTTTAAAAATTTCAATATTTTGGAAAGGTAAAAATGCAGTTTTGTTGTGTTTATCAATACCTATCGAAATGTAGAAGAAATTTTTTAAATCGGACCATTCGTTAAAAAGTTACGGCGGATCAAAGTTTTTATCTCCATCTCCTTCGCATTCCCTTTAGCTGAGTAACGGGTATCTGATAGTCGGGGCACCCGACTATAGCGTTCTCTCTTGTTTTTGACTATGTTTTCTAAAATTTGTTCCTTCCTTAATAAAAATCCTAAAATTATTCTAAGTAAGGGGTTTGAAAGATAAAGAGTGTATCTATTAAAAAACTTTAAAAAACTTTAGCATCGAATCGAACTATGAATCCGTTTGCCTCTGAGAGCTCCGGAAAGTTGGCCAATTTCAGCATTTTTCGAACTTTGAGGTCCTTTTGCTAAGAATCCTTGCGTCAGGGAACTTTTTGGAAAACGCAGTTTAACTTGGGAACTCGTAACGAATCCAAAAATATAGCATCCATCGAGGTAAATTTAAAAAGCACTAAAAATGCTGCACAGAGTAATTATTAATTTTAAACTCTTCCAATTTTGCATTGGCTGAAAGGAAATAAATCATTTTATTTGTATTTAAGCACATTATCTACTTTCGAATAGAAACATACACACACATTGTGTGTATGTACATGTATGGTACATACATATAAGCAAATCAAAACATATCCAAATATACATATGTACATAAGTATTTGGTCAAAAGTTCGAATCTTAAGATTAATATTTAACTTGGAAACATTTTGGCTTTGCTTACAGAATTTGTAGTAATTTTCTATTTTCTTCCATGGTGGAAATTAAATAAGGTTCTTACTTCTGCTACAAAATGAAAAATAAAACCTAAGCATTTGATCCACAGGACTGACTATTGATCGAAAATCATTTTGATCGGAGTTTAAGTTTTTAAAATCCAAAACAAATTTAACTTAAATTGCCTCTTTCCCCTCCCCTTTCCCTGCAGCACTACCCTCCCCATTTCTTGGCTGTTGCTCTCTCGGCCGTCGCTGTCTTGCCATCCGCTCTCTGGGTTTCGCTCTCTCGGCGGGCTCCCACAAAATGCAACGCAATAACTTAGGAAATCAAAATAAATTCGTTAAAAATACTTTAAAAAAATGTTAAAAACTTAAAAAATTAAACTTAAGCATTTGGGCCATAGAATAACCATTTATCAAAAAATCATCTCGATCGGAGCAGCGGTTTAGATTTTTTAAATCGAAAAGTTAATTTTAAATGTAGCCCCCAAAATTTGGGGGATATCGAAATTTCTTTTAGATTTATAATTAGGCCCTTTCAAGACCTAAAATTCTGCAAAATCAAAATTTCGAAAGCCCAACCACTTTAGAAGCTAAGCTTAAGTAAATCTAATGATTTTTTGCTCTAAATATGGATATTGGAGCTGTTTGGGGCCACTGGGGGGACATGTCGGACCTTAGTGGGCGCCTACGCCCCCAATGGAATACTGTGAAAAAATTTGGCTGCTCTAGCTCTTATGGTTTAGGCTGTGGTCGTATCCCCCTAAAAATCGGTCTTTCATTTTATAATCTTTAGAGATGAATGCGATCTAAGTAAAAGAAGTGCATTTTTATACCTTCTATCAGTTACAATGTTATCAATGCAATTTTAATTTGCGCGCAAGTTTACACTTGTTTCTAAATTCGAATTTGTTATTTTTAAATTAATTGTTTTGAATGAAACGAAAACATTTGTACACACACGAAAAGATTGACATTCCATACAAAAGTAGCGAAGTAACTTATAATTTTCCGATTCCACATTTAATTGATAACACTATGCAGCATCAAAAATTTACCTCGATGAATGCTATATTTTTGGATTCGTTACGAATTCCCAAGTTAAACTGCGCTTTCCAAAGAGTTCTCCGACGCAAGCATTCTTAGCAAAAGGACCTCAAAGTTCGAAAAATGCTGAAATTGACCAACTTTGCGGAGCTCTCAGAGGCAAATGGATGCATGGTTTGATTCGATGTTAAAGTTTTCTAAAAGATACACCCTTTATCTTTCAAACCCCATACTTAAAATAATTTTAGGATTTTTTTTAAGGCAGAATTAAATTCCAAAAAACATAGTCAAAAAACTGAAAAACCATACAGCTGCGGTCAAAATAGTAGTAGTGTTGCCGTCCTGTGTTTTTAAAAGTTTGGTGTTGTCACTTTTCTTATCCAATTAGTCTAATAGTAAAATTATAATCAACACAATATTACCAGGAGAAGATAAATTACAACAACAAACCTTTAAAAACACAGGACGGCAACACTATTACCATTTTGACCGCAGCTGTATGCTTTTATGTTTATACCCGTTACTCGTAGAGTAAAAGGGTATATTAGATTCGTGCAAAAGTATGTAACAGGTAGAAGGAAGCGTTTCCGACCCTATAAACTATATATATTCTTGATCAGGATCACTAGCCGAGTCGATCTAGCCATGTCCGTCTGTCCGTCTGTCTGTCCGTCTGTCTGTCTGTCTGTCTGTCCGTATGAACGCTGAGATCTCGGAAACTATAAAAGCTAGAGGATTGACATTTTGCATGCAGATTCTAGGAGTTCCTACGCAGCCCAAGTTTGTTTCAAAAGGGTGCCACGCCCCCTCTAACGCCCACAATCGCTTATTTACGATTTTAAAAATTTCAATATTTTGGAAAGGTAAAAATGCAGTTTTGTTGTGTTTATCAATACCTATCGAAATGTAGAAGAAATTTTTTAAATCGGACCATTCGTTAAAAAGTTACGGCGGATCAAAGTTTTTATCTCCATCTCCTTCGCATTCCCTTTAGCTGAGTAACGGGTATCTGATAGTCGGGGCACCCGACTATAGCGTTCTCTCTTGTTTTTGACTATGTTTTCTAAAATTTGTTCCTTCCTTAATAAAAATCCTAAAATTATTCTAAGTATGGGGTTTGAAAGATAAAGAGTGTATCTATTAAAAAACTTTAAAAAACTTTAGCATCGAATCGAACTATGAATCCGTTTGCCTCTGAGAGCTCCGGAAAGTTGGCCAATTTCAGCATTTTTCGAACTTTGAGGTCCTTTTGCTAAGAATCCTTGCGTCAGGGAACTTTTTGGAAAACGCAGTTTAACTTGGGAACTCGTAACGAATCCAAAAATATAGCATCCATCGAGGTAAATTTAAAAAGCACTAAAAATGCTGCACAGAGTAATTATTAATTTTAAACTCTTCCAATTTTGCATTGGCTGAAAGGAAATAAATCATTTTATTTGTATTTAAGCACATTATCTACTTTCGAATAGAAACATACACACACATTGTGTGTATGTACATGTATGGTACATACATATAAGCAAATCAAAACATATCCAAATATACATATGTACATAAGTATTTGGTCAAAAGTTCGAATCTTAAGATTAATATTTAACTTGGAAACATTTTGGCTTTGCTTACAGAATTTGTAGTAATTTTCTATTTTCTTCCATGGTGGAAATTAAATAAGGTTCTTACTTCTGCTACAAAATGAAAAATAAAACCTAAGCATTTGATCCACAGGACTGACTATTGATCGAAAATCATTTTGATCGGAGTTTAAGTTTTTAAAATCCAAAACAAATTTAACTTAAATTGCCTCTTTCCCCTCCCCTTTCCCTGCTGCACTACCCTCCCCATTTCTTGGCTGTTGCTCTCTCGGCCGTCGCTGTCTTGCCATCCGCTCTCTGGGTTTCGCTCTCTCGGCGGGCTCCCACAAAATGCAACGCAATAACTTAGGAAATCAAAATAAATTCGTTAAAAATACTTTAAAAAAATGTTAAAAACTTAAAAAATTAAACTTAAGCATTTGGGCCATAGAATAACCATTTATCAAAAAATCATCTCGATCGGAGCAGCGGCTTAGATTTTTTAAATCGAAAAGTTAATTTTAAATGTAGCCCCCAAAATTTGGGGGATATCGAAATTTCTTTTAGATTTATAATTAGGCCCTTTCAAGACCTAAAATTCTGCAAAATCAAAATTTCGAAAGCCCAACCACTTTAGAAGCTAAGCTTAAGTAAATCTAATGATTTTTTGCTCTAAATATGGATATTGGAGCTGTTTGGGGCCACTGGGGGGACATGTCGGACCTTAGTGGGCGCCTACGCCCCCAATGGAATACTGTGAAAAAATTTGGCTGCTCTAGCTCTTATGGTTTAGGCTGTGGTCGTATCCCCCTAAAAATCGGTCTTTCATTTTATAATCTTTAGAGATTATCATAATGTCTATAATGATAATATTAATTTATTTTACTCAACATTTTTCAAATAATAATAAGGATGAATGTGGGATTCAACCATTTTCAAAAAGTGAAAATAGTTAATTTTAATCTAAAAAACAATAAAAAGGTGAGTGATAAAATGAATTTTGGTTTTTTATAACCTTTATTTCAGCGTTGCAAAGGTTAGTATCACAGATATTTTCGCCATTAATAAATATACGCCTCCGGATGCTATCTTCAACACAAATTCTGCATTTCAGTGACACTTGAAATGTTTTTAATCTTTACCAGTGGTAAATGGTGTGAGGTGTTCATTAAATGGTTGTATAAATAGTACTTCAGTACTAACTTAGTTGTTTAACTTAATCAAAATATTACATTTATTTCAGCCAGGCCGACTGAGACTTCTTGGGACCAGAAGTGTTGCGCCTGCGTTTGTCATATTTTATTTTTTCTTCTCACAGTTTTTGATATAGATACCCGACATAAAACAACTGAACAGAGGGTAAATGATCGGCCATGGCAAACCAGGCATAATTTCTGGAGAGATCCTTTAATTTTGTGCGGAGACCTAATAATGGTAATTACTCTTATTATTATTCCTGGTCTTACATTCATATCTAAATTATGTTTGATATTTTCAGAAGACAGACAAGAAATGGATATCTAAGTACTGCATTCGGCCAAGCAAAACCCGGGAATGCTTCAGGCATTAAAAATTTGTAGTTCCAATGCTTCGATTGTAAATATTATTAATAAATACACAAACAAATATTACAAAAAACATGATTTTTATCCCTTTAGTCCCTTCCGCTTCTATGGAGAAACCTCTTGAAAATATGTTATTTTCCAGAGGAATTTTCCCGGTGGGTAGAGTTATGTGGAACTATGGATATGTCACTTCCCCATTCTTTGAATTTGGCCTGTCCTCAGGTGGATAGTGTTGGGTATAGCATTACATTTTCTTCTATGTTAATTTGCTTTGGTAGATCATTTACAATTTCTGTGCTCTTTTGTGTATCTTCCTTTGGTTTTACATATTTTACAGTAAGTTTTCTTGGTATGCTCTTAAATTTATACAATAAGTACAATAAAATGCTTATAATAATGATTACAAAGGTTGTTAAAGTGATTATTTGGAATATATTATAATATTTTGTGTGTGATTCTATTATCTCTTTTGTTTGAATATAAGATAATGGTTCTAATTTTGTCACATGGTTATTTACGTAAACGCTCTGTGTGTTATCTAAAATTGTATTTGAAAGAGTGAACTGAACAATTAAGTATTTTAACAAGGTTACTTCCAACTATAGAAATTTCTTTATTAATGCAATTTAAATTTAATAATGTTTTAGGGATATTCCATATCAATAAAATATATGGAATATCAATAAAATATTTGGTTCAACATAATTAATTTGGAAATTTTTATATGTTTTGGTCTACTTGCATTCAGTATTTTCTTGTTTAATTATTCCATTTATACATTCGTCAAATACAATTTTTCCTGTTTCTTTGTTAAATACTTTATCTTCGTATAAGAAATATTTGTCGAATATATTTTCTGTTAAAATGTTATTGCTTTCATCGGGATAAGGAATAATTTCAAAAACGGGCGATTTAACTATCTCTGAAGGAAAATGGGAAATGATCAAAATTTCATTTGTGTCTGTTTTAAGCCAAGTGGAAGTTTTGATTTTCAATAATTTCTCAGGGTTCACGTTTTTTAAATAATCATGTTTTAATAATTTTGTCAGTTGCATCCCTAATTCGATATCTTCTACGTATTCTGTAAAGTGTTGTAAATTAAATATTAAAACGCTGGCTTGTTGTTCCCTTTCTCCGTCTGCCTTTAATTTATTGATTACTTCAATTCCGTTATTTATGACATCGATAATCATGTTTAAATCTGTGTTCTGAACACTAGTGTTGTTAAAATATAAAAATTCGTGTTGGTGGTATTGATAACACGAAAAATGCCTAATATACATATAATATTCGTAACCTTTAATGATTACGGTCCCTGAAAAGTATTGTTTAAATATTTATTCGGCGCCAAAGTGTGACCCAACTTTACAACGAAATTTACACCACATTTATCTGCATTTTGTATGGTATTATCAAGAATATAATGCAGGGTCACATCATTTTTAAATTTGTTGGAAAAAGTAAAAAAAAAGTGAAAATAGTTAATTTTAATCTAAAAAACAATAAAAAGGTGAGTGATAAAATGAATTTTGGTTTTTTATAACCTTTATTTCAGCGTTGCAAAGGTTAGTATCACAGATATTTTCGCCATTAATAAATATACGCCTCCGGATGCTATCTTCAACACAAATTCTGCATTTCAGTGACACTTAAAATGTTTTTAATCTTTACCAGTGGTAAATGGTGTGAGGTGTTCATTAAATGGTTGTATAAATAGTACTTCAGTACTAACTTAGTTGTTTAACTTAATCAAAATATTACATTTATTTCAGCCAGGCCGACTGAGACTTCTTGGGACCAGAAGTGTTGCGCCTGCGTTTGTCATATTTTATTTTTTCTTCTCACAGTTTTTGATATAGATACCCGACATAAAACAACTGAACAGAGGGTAAATGATCGGCCATGGCAAACCAGGCATAATTTCTGGAGAGATCCTTTAATTTTGTGCGGAGACCTAATAATGGTAATTACTCTTATTATTATTCCTGGTCTTACATTCATATCTAAATTATGTTTGATATTTTCAGAAGACAGACAAGAAATGGATATCTAAGTACTGCATTCGGCCAAGCAAAACCCGGGAATGCTTCAGGCATTAAAAATTTGTAGTTCCAATGCTTCGATTGTAAATATTATTAATAAATACACAAACAAATATTACAAAAAACATGATTTTTATCCCTTTAGTCCCTTCCGCTTCTATGGAGAAACCTCTTGAAAATATGTTATTTTCCAGAGGAATTTTCCCGGTGGGTAGAGTTATGTGGAACTATGGATATGTCACTTCCCCATTCTTTGAATTTGGCCTGTCCTCAGGTGGATAGTGTTGGGTATAGCATTACATTTTCTTCTATGTTAATTTGCTTTGGTAGATCATTTACAATTTCTGTGCTCTTTTGTGTATCTTCCTTTGGTTTTACATATTTTACAGTAAGTTTTCTTGGTATGCTCTTAAATTTATACAATAAGTACAATAAAATGCTTATAATAATGATTACAAAGGTTGTTAAAGTGATTATTTGGAATATATTATAATATTTTGTGTGTGATTCTATTATCTCTTTTGTTTGAATATAAGATAATGGTTCTAATTTTGTCACATGGTTATTTACGTAAACGCTCTGTGTGTTATCTAAAATTGTATTTGAAAGAGTGAACTGAACAATTAAGTATTTTAACAAGGTTACTTCCAACTATAGAAATTTCTTTATTAATGCAATTTAAATTTAATAATGTTTTAGGGATATTCCATATCAATAAAATATATGGAATATCAATAAAATATTTGGTTCAACATAATTAATTTGGAAATTTTTATATGTTTTGGTCTACTTGCATTCAGTATTTTCTTGTTTAATTATTCCATTTATACATTCGTCAAATACAATTTTTCCTGTTTCTTTGTTAAATACTTTATCTTCGTATAAGAAATATTTGTCGAATATATTTTCTGTTAAAATGTTATTGCTTTCATCGGGATAAGGAATAATTTCAAAAACGGGCGATTTAACTATCTCTGAAGGAAAATGGGAAATGATCAAAATTTCATTTGTGTCTGTTTTAAGCCAAGTGGAAGTTCTGATTTTCAATAATTTCTCAGGGTTCACGTTTTTTAAATAATCATGTTTTAATAATTTTGTCAGTTGCATCCCTAATTCGATATCTTCTACGTATTCTGTAAAGTGTTGTAAATTAAATATTAAAACGCTGGCTTGTTGTTCCCTTTCTCCGTCTGCCTTTAATTTATTGATTACTTCAATTCCGTTATTTATGACATCGATAATCATGTTTAAATCTGTGTTCTGAACACTAGTGTTGTTAAAATATAAAAATTCGTGTTGGTGGTATTGATAACACGAAAAATGCCTAATATACATATAATATTCGTAACCTTTAATGATTACGGTCCCTGAAAAGTATTGTTTAAATATTTATTCGGCGCCAAAGTGTGACCCAACTTTACAACGAAATTTACACCACATTTATCTGCATTTTGTATGGTATTATCAAGAATATAATGCAGGGTCACATCATTTTTAAATTTGTTGGAAAAAGTAAAAAAAAAGTGAAAATAGTTAATTTTAATCTAAAAAACAATAAAAAGGTGAGTGATAAAATGAATTTTGGTTTTTTATAACCTTTATTTCAGAGTTGCAAAGGTTAGTATCACAGATATTTTCGCCATTAATAAATATACGCCTCCGGATGCTATCTTCAACACAAATTCTGCATTTCAGTGACACTTGAAATGTTTTTAATCTTTACCAGTGGTAAATGGTGTGAGGTGTTCATTAAATGGTTGTATAAATAGTACTTCAGTACTAACTTAGTTGTTTAACTTAATCAAAATATTACATTTATTTCAGCCAGGCCGACTGAGACTTCTTGGGACCAGAAGTGTTGCGCCTGCGTTTGTCATATTTTATTTTTTCTTCTCACAGTTTTTGATATAGATACCCGACATAAAACAACTGAACAGAGGGTAAATGATCGGCCATGGCAAACCAGGCATAATTTCTGGAGAGATCCTTTAATTTTGTGCGGAGACCTAATAATGGTAATTACTCTTATTATTATTCCTGGTCTTACATTCATATCTAAATTATGTTTGATATTTTCAGAAGACAGACAAGAAATGGATATCTAAGTACTGCATTCGGCCAAGCAAAACCCGGGAATGCTTCAGGCATTAAAAATTTGTAGTTCCAATGCTTCGATTGTAAATATTATTAATAAATACACAAACAAATATTACAAAAAACATGATTTTTATCCCTTTAGTCCCTTCCGCTTCTATGGAGAAACCTCTTGAAAATATGTTATTTTCCAGAGGAATTTTCCCGGTGGGTAGAGTTATGTGGAACTATGGATATGTCACTTCCCCATTCTTTGAATTTGGCCTGTCCTCAGGTGGATAGTGTTGGGTATAGCATTACATTTTCTTCTATGTTAATTTGCTTTGGTAGATCATTTACAATTTCTGTGCTCTTTTGTGTATCTTCCTTTGGTTTTACATATTTTACAGTAAGTTTTCTTGGTATGCTCTTAAATTTATACAATAAGTACAATAAAATGCTTATAATAATGATTACAAAGGTTGTTAAAGTGATTATTTGGAATATATTATAATATTTTGTGTGTGATTCTATTATCTCTTTTGTTTGAATATAAGATAATGGTTCTAATTTTGTCACATGGTTATTTACGTAAACGCTCTGTGTGTTATCTAAAATTGTATTTGAAAGAGTGAACTGAACAATTAAGTATTTTAACAAGGTTACTTCCAACTATAGAAATTTCTTTATTAATGCAATTTAAATTTAATAATGTTTTAGGGATATTCCATATCAATAAAATATTTGGTTCAACATAATTAATTTGGAAATTTTTATATGTTTTGGTCTACTTGCATTCAGTATTTTCTTGTTTAATTATTCCATTTATACATTCGTCAAATACAATTTTTCCTGTTTCTTTGTTAAATACTTTATCTTCGTATAAGAAATATTTGTCGAATATATTTTCTGTTAAAATGTTATTGCTTTCATCGGGACAAGGAATAATTTCAAAAACGGGCGATTTAACTATCTCTGAAGGAAAATGGGAAATGATCAAAATTTCATTTGTGTCTGTTTTAAGCCAAGTGGAAGTTTTGATTTTCAATAATTTCTCAGGGTTCACGTTTTTTAAATAATCATGTTTTAATAATTTTGTCAGTTGCATCCCTAATTCGATATCTTCTACGTATTCTGTAAAGTGTTGTAAATTAAATATTAAAACGCTGGCTTGTTGTTCCCTTTCTCCGTCTGCCTTTAATTTATTGATTACTTCAATTCCGTTATTTATGACATCGATAATCATGTTTAAATCTGTGTTCTGAACACTAGTATCTACTAAATTATTAATTTTTTCTTCCATCTCATCTTTATCATCTTGGTCTAATGTTCCGAATAGGTATTTATATACTGATCCTACAATATTGAATAAACCTCTCTTACTGCGTTTTGCAAATGTAATTCCGTTAATTTCTCTTTTAAGTTTTTCTACTAGATATCGGATTTGTATTACGTCATTAAATTCATCAGCTTCTTTCAAAAGACTTTCAAAAGTTTGTTCAGTTTTTGTTATGTTTACACTTAGATAATGATATTCATAATTAATCGGGATATCTATTGATCCTGTTTTAAATACAAGATATCCATTTTGCGCCTTAATGGGTTTTATTTCAATGCTCTGCCCGATTGTTAATTGAATTATAGTTGTTAGTATTATGGAGAAGGTCATTGTTTTCATTAAGTTGTTGTTGTTGGGTCCGTTCATTTTCTTCTGCTTGCCTGGAATTATCATCGTATTTACTTTTATTAATTTTCTTCTTCTTTTTAAATTTCGATTTATAATGAATAATCTTTCTTCCTCTATTTGTTTCCTCAAAGTGTTTTTCGTCAATTTTTCTCAAGGTTCCTGTCTTCTTAAATGGATTTGTAGTTTTGGACTTTACTAAAGGTGCTTGTCTATATTTTGTGTCTATTTCGTAATCATGACGTTTTTCATTAAGCTTTTCAATTCTATTTATTTTCTTTTCTTGTGTATCGTAATCAGGTGTTCCTGCATACATAAATATGTTGGCTGGTATTTAATTTGTAGCATTATGTTTTGTTTTATGATTATAAATATACAGAATTAATTCAAATTTGGTGTACCTGTTTTCAATGTCCGGTTCACTTCCTATGATTCTCAGCTTCTCATTTACCATTTTATGAAATCTTTCTACGTCCGATATACCGTTTTTACTTGTTGTAACTTGAATTTGTACTCCTTCTGAGTTTAACCAATTGTGTAAAGCTACACACATAAATGCTGAATCCTTATCTGCTTTGATTTCTTGTGGTTTTCCCATTTCGTTAAATACTTTCATGATTGCTCTTTTAGCTTCTAACCAATCCCTACTTGTGACTTCTACTAAAGTAGCAAATTTTGAGTAAACACCGATACATGATAAAAATTGTTTGTTACTCACCATATAAAAATCCATGACAAATTTCTCTCTTATATTTTGAATTTCTGGTGTAAGTTCAAATGATATAATATATTCAAATTATGTGATATATCTTCAAGAGTGGTCAACCAATTTGGGTAATCTTTTCGGAATTAAATAGTTACATGTCTCTTTTATACAGTCGTTTTGGAAAATTCAATCTAACTCAACCACACGAGGAGGTGGGCGCATTCAAAATGTTAAAGGCACAGCAAAGTTTAAAAATCTTCATTTGGGAACAGCGTTTAAAAATTAAATAAAAATATTTTCTTCTACAATGCATTTTTGATCCAGAGACACCTTAGGTCCTTAATTTTTAGGACACTCATCAGGTTTTTGTGAATTGTTTTGGAATTTTAAAAATTGTTTTTCTTACTTCCTTCACAGTGACGATTCACAAACAGTGCCCAAACCTGTCACAGTTTTAAATATCATAATTCTAAACTATCTAAGTAGTTTTGCTTTCAGTATAAGCACATGAGCGTAGCCTACTAATCTTTGGGGGCTGAAATGCCTGAAGTGTAATCCCCCTCCAGCTTTTAACTAACGTCCATGTATAAATATTTTTAAAGCAAGGGTCACTTGTGCTCAAAAATAGTTATGAGTTACATAAAATAGTAACAGGTTTGGGCACTGTTTGTGAATCGTCACTGTGAAGGAAGTAAGAAAAACAAATTACCAAAATTGGTTAACCACTCTTGAGATTTATATTAAAAGACGAAGAAAATTTGTGATTTTCTTAAATTTAAGATACCGCAAATACCAGAGCTGATGGACTATAGACGTAGTGGCAACTTAAGCTTAAAAAATCCTCATTAATCGAAATAAAATAGTGGCAGGGGTGGACATGTCACATTTTGTCGGCCTGTGTTATATTCTGAATTAATTTTTGATAATCAGGGAAATAATATTTTTCTTTAAACCATTTAGTAGTTTTTTCGATTCCTGGATGTGAGAGGTCTTTATGTCGTTTCAATATTTTTTCTTTAAAGTCTGCATATATGAGTATGTCTTCAAGTCTTGTCGTACATCTTACTAATTTCGTCAAATGACTTGCGTTTATAATTTCCACATAAGCTTTTTGGAATATAAGGAAATCTGCATCATTGTGGAAACATATTGCGCTCTTTTTAGTACATGGGTATTCTTTAATTATCTCTTTTGCTAAAGTTTCCGTCATTTCTTTATAAATAATTTGAATTTTTAATTTGTGGAAATAATGCGTTACTTCTCTTTTATCTTCATCTCCTTTAATTACTTCAATTTGTCGGGAAAAATAATTAAATGGTCTCTCGGTTATAGAAATATAGTTCTGGTTATCTTCTTGAGCACTGTGTGCTGTTGCGTTTCCACTACTGGCTGTCTCTTCTGGTACATTTTCCTCAATATCAGCTGTAAACATATTTTCTCCTATTTTTTTTCTTTACCAGGCAAATATTTAATCTGAAAATCAAATTCGTTTAATTTTATTTTCCATCGTTGTAGTTTCATATTTCGTTTTTTTATGTTATTCAGCAAGACTAAAGGTTTTTTCAAATGCTTCTATGTAAGGTTTCTCTTTAGTATTGATTGTGGCGCCTGTCTTTAATTTCACTGTCATTGGTTTTACAATATGTGCACAGTCTGGTATGAATTTTTAATAAAATCCACACTATCCTAGAAATGATTTAATTTCTTTTGGAGATTTTGGTATTGGAAAATTAATAATGGCACTTATCTTTTGTGGATTTGGTTTAATACCTGTAGAAGTTACTACGTGACCTAAAAATTCTGTTCCCTTTTTCATGAATTCACATTTGTCTAGTTGTAATTTTAAATTTGCATCACGTAATTTTTGAAATACCTTTCTCAGTGATAAAATGTGTTCTTCCAATGAAGTGGAAAAATTATAATATCATCTAGATATACCAAACAATCTGTATAGATTAAATCTTCTAATAAATTGTTCATACATCTTTGGAAAGTGGCGGGGGCGTTTTTAAGACCAAATGGCATTCGTGTGTATTCGTAATGACCATGTTTTGTTGAGAATGCTGTTTTAGCTATTGATTCTGGTTCCATTTGAATTTGATGGAATCCTTTGGCTAAATCAATGGTAGTGAAATATTGACATCTTCCCAATTTGTCTAATATTTCATCCATTCTATGTATCGGAAATTTATCATTGATAGTGATCTCATTTAAATTTCTGTAATCCACTACTAATCTAAACTTCATTTTGCCTGATGCATCGCTCTTTTTTGGAACTATCCAAATAGGTGAACAATAGGGAGATTTTGATTTACGAATTATTCCCTGTTCAATCATTTCATTTATTTGTTTATTAACTTCTTCGTCAAAGGTTTGAGGGTATTTATATGGCTTCCTATATACTGGGTCTTCATGTTTTGTTTGTATTGAATGTTTAATAGTACTTGTAAAAGTCAAATTCTCTCCTTCCTTGTACTGTATGTCATTGTATTCAAATAAAAGTTTCTTTAAATTTTCTTTTTCTTCCTCATTCAAATGTTCTAATCTGTATTCATTGCACTCTTTTAATTCATTATTAATGGCAAAATTAAATGATTGGTCCTTTGATAAGGGCGGATTAAGGCATTCTAATGCGGTCTTATCCTCTTCAATCTCGTTTTTAACTGATGGTGGACTAAGGCATTTTACTGCGGTATTGTCCTTTCCTACATCGTTCTCACCATATCGCTATGGACGGCAGTCCATGTAGTGACGAAGCGCACCAGGAGAGTGTGCGAAGGCGACTACTATTTTGCTACTAATTTTGGTATATAACACATTACTGTAAAAAGTCACGTTTAAAAGTTATTTTTATACGAAAATAGCCACTTTTGCCAGCTCGAACAATTAACGCTCCCTGAGTATTGAATTTTGTGGGAGGGTATCCGAACTGTATTTTAGTATATAGGAATATATAGGAATCTTTTGTTCTACGACTTTTGGAAGAAGCCGCTACTTTAGCGGAAAAAAACTAAAAATAGCTCAATTTCGTTAGTTTGTAAGTTCTACACTACTAAAGGTACCGACATGTGCTATACCTCGTTTAAAAGGTATTTTGAAATACTTAAACGCCTTTTTAACTTAAGTTGTTTAAATACAATGGCTTACAAATTATGATTGACCAATTTAAATTTAAATGTATATATTAGCTCCTATGAGAGCAAATGTAAACAAACAAAAACTTCTGATATCAAATAAAAACACCTCTTAACGAGGTAACTAGTGACGATCGCACCTTCAACATACAAAAGTTCTGATATCAACATTTGTGACGAAAAATTATTACACTCGTCATTAAATAGACTTTCTAATATTTTCTCATTCGGCACGCTGCAATAGAAAATGCCTGTGAAGGGAAAAAGGCTGGAATAGTTTGCTATCACTCAATCACTCAATGGCTCCATAGATGATGTGGGTTTGGCGAACATCTTGAGTAGGGTAAAGTTGCAGTAAGTACTCTACTCTGGCAATATAGCGACTTAATTCCGATGGGTTGCCGTCGAAATAAGGTAGCTCTTTGATTTGTCCGATAAGCTGATTCAGATGCAGCTCAGACAACTGCGGTAGCACTAGTGGGTTTGCCATGTTTAATATTTTATATTTTGCTTTCAATATTGACACTTCTTAAATTTCAAGCGCGTATTGACCGAATTGGATTTTTATTTTAGTTTTTGCGTGCGAAAATTATACAGATTCTTTAGCGGATCTCGATTTTTGTCGTTTTGTATATTCACGGATTTTTCGCTGATCAGGACAAACTAGTCGTATAGTAATATCCTTTAGTTGATCAGTACCAATGACTTTTAAAATGACTTCAAGATCCTACCGGTTGCGCCAATAAAATGTTTGCACCCTAAGTTTAATATAAAAACAAACTTTATTTTATTTAATTTTAAACTGGTTACAATATTTTTTTTATTTGGAAGAAAACCGACTGTCTTTAGACAAGTCTCAAACTGAACTCGCTTCTTAACTTAAACTTCTGTGATGATCATACCTCGGTTCTGACCTTTAGTGCTTTCTATGAGTGGAGTTAGCTTTAATTGAGTGAGTTTTAAAATTGCCCTTTGGATTGTTGATTGATAATGCACCGGCGACTCAATCCGATTGTTTAGTCTAAATCTTTTGGGCATTCTTTCTCATGGTAATTTTCCATTGAGGGTCCGAAAGTGTGGGAACGAACTGATAACGTAATTTGATTCGTTCTGGATGTTTAGTCTAAAGCCTGGGTACATTTGCAATTAGATATTGGCTGGTGGCGAACTAAGGTTATCTGAAGGGTGAATTCTGGGATGGTGCATGTGTGTGTAAGTGTGTGGGCGTATGGACATGTGCATAGAGTTATGTGGAACTATGGATATGTCACTATATAGACTAGCTGTACCCGGCGCGACTTCGTTCGCTTAAAATTAGTTTTGAGAACGGTTGTCAAGATTTTCCCATTTCCACACCACCCCTGAGGTAGAGAAATTGGCGCGTTGTTTTTAATGTGGTATCTCCAATGAGACCTATTCCACTGAAACTTTCTAGGTTTAATAATGTTAATTAATAGATTACTTTAAAACCTCTGTGTAAACAACATTTTTAGAAGATCCTTCAGGAGCGAGAATAATAAGGCTACTGGCAGAGCTAACTCTAGAGCATGCAACATAAAATTGTCCATGAGAGAAGCAATCTTCTCTAAGATCTAGTCCAGCCAGCTTCAAAGTCTGCCCCTGCGATTTATTTACAGTTATTGCAAAGCAAACTTTTAGAGGGAATTTGTTATGTCCTGCTCTTCTCGCGGGTTCATTGCCGGCTATGCAAAGTCTTTCCCAGGGAGGGGAACAACCAAGATCACGTTCACGCAGCAGAAAAAAAAAAAACACAATGGGATTTCAACTTAAACGACGACTAAATTTTCTGCGACGGATTTTGGAACCTCTTTATTGGACTACCTTGCTAAAATCGTAGGCCAGGGAGTCCCTTCCAACCATGAGAGTGTCCTCGGACACATCTCCCAAATTTTAAGTGTGGGTCGTGTTACCTTGTCTACTTCATTCCACCCCCAACACGAATGTCTACTCTGACAGCTTCATTTCCCTTCTCACTGTATTCTTTTCAAAAATTTCTCTTAAATTCTAACATTGAAATAACCTACCCACGGTACCGAAGGACTTTTACATGTAACAGATATATATACATAAATAATTAAATAAATAAACAGGTAATAATAATAATATTGCGAGTATTTTGGTTTTAGGGATTAAATATGATTAAATATGAATTAAACATAAACATGGGTTACATTGACTTGATTTTTTTTCTTTGCTCGTGGTTTTTGTGTAGTGTTTGTTGCATTTATTGTAGTGGGACGTATTATTTGCGGCTGGCAGATATATGTGTTAATTTAAAATAAATAATTTAAAATAAGTGGCCAATTTTTCTCCTAGAAAAATCTTCTTCCTGGTGGCTGGTCTTTCTTCACTCTTCCACAAAATTTCCGTTCCTGACCCAGGATTATTCCCTCCGGAATACTTGGTAGAACTTCAAGTTTTTTTTTTTTAATTTAAAAATTCTCGGCCAACCGAACCCTCTTCGCCAAAAACCATTCAAACTTTTTCGAAATTTAAACTTCGGTTAATTTGGGAGTCATCCGGTCTAGGGAACCAGTTCCATTTTGAACTCTGTGTCCCGACTCCCTGGACTCACGAGTAGTCGATGACCGATTATCGACTAAACGCCTATCGTCATCTGGCCTAGTGCAAACAACCGTGGAATTTGCGAATTTTGTAATTTAATTATAGTTTTCGCACATAACAAGCACACCCTGAGATTTCGGTCTGGTGAGTGTGGTTTGCTAGCCGGGCACTATTGTTTGAGGTCCTTTGCATGGAAAACTCCTAAAGGATTGCCGCGCAAGTTTTCCAACGCGTACAACGAATTTCCCAATGCTTTTGTGACTCGGCATTTAGTGTACTTTCTGCAGAACTTGGAGTTTCTATTCTTGCTAAAGTCACTAAGCACAAAGTTTCACTTGTAGATTTCCTGTCCCGATGAGTATCGAATTTCTCGGGCCTTTAAATTGTAGTTCTTCGCTGCTTTCTCGTAGGCCTGATGTATCCTTTCCTTTATTTTCTCCCGGTACAGCTGTTGTCGTTCGGATCTGGGTAATTGGGCTATCTCAGCTTCATTGAGAGCATTCAGTTTGCGAGCCAGCGAGTAATCCTTCCCATTCGTAAACATATGCTGTCCGAACATGGCAAAGTATTAAGAAGTTCCGGTGCTTTTATGGATGGATGACCTCAGCGACGCCTGTATGTCCGCAAGATGTTCATCCCAGCGTGTGTGGTCGTCCTGGATGTTCACTCGAATTGCTGCCAAAACCGATTGGTTTACTCTTTCCGAAGCGTTGGATTGTGGTGCGTATTTCCCTGTTTTCATGTGCGTAATCCCGTATTCTTGCAACATATTCTCAAATTCCTTGGAGATATACTGTTTTCCGTTGTCTGTGTGTATGGTTTCTGGAACTCCAAACTGGGTGAATATGCCTTCTTGCAGGAATCGAATTACAGCTATGGATGTGGCTTTCGGCATTGCTTTTAGCCATACAAACTTGGTTAAATGGTCTAATGCGATGAACAACATTGTATTTCCTCGGCGGTATCGCGGATATTTTCCTAGGAAGTCCAGGTACAGCTTTTGAATGGGTCGATCTGTCTGTACTTCATTTCCCATCATTGGCCGTTTTATCTGCGTTGTTTGTTTGTTTTCCTTGCAGTTTTCACAGGCTGTTACGAATTCTCGGACTTGAACTACCATTTTGGGCCAGTAATACATTTGTTGGAGTCTCGCTAATGTCTTTCCCATTCCTCCGTGCATGGCCATGTCGCTGCAGTGAGCTTGCTGGATTAGAGTCTCCGTCAGAGCTTCCGTAATCCATAGTTTCCATTCAAACTCGTCGCTTTCTTCTCTGTTAAAATGGGTCTTTTTGAAAAGAACCGAACCCTCCACATCTTGCTGGTACAACACTGCCCCAATTCCTACATGGCTGGCGTCACCCTGGATCCAGAAGTGTTTCTCAAAGTCTGGATGAGCCAATACGGGTGCACAGGTAAGTGCTTTCTTTAGCGTTTCAAATGCCGTAGTCGCTTCCTCCGTCCAAGTAAATTTGGTTTTGTTTTTCAGGAAGTCGGTAAGCGGCGCACTTACACCAGAGAAATTCTGGATAAACCTGCGATACCATCCTGCGGTTCCTAAGAAGCTGCGTAGCTGTCGCGTATTTTTGGGTACTTCTATCTTAAAAATCGCCTCAACTTTCTTCGGATCTGTTCGCAAGGCCCCATCACCAATAATGTATCCTAAGTATCGCAAGTATTTAAAACAAAACTTTGATTTACGTAGGCCGATCGTCAAATTCGCGTTATTCAAACACTCTGCCACTTCTTTCAGCAAAATGCAGTGTTCTTCGAAAGTCTTGGATATCATCAGCAAGTCATCCAAGTAAACAAAGACACAGCTGCGAAGACGCTGTGGGATTACCTTATCCATTACTCTACACAACCTCTGAGCCGAATTACAAAGGCCGAATGGCATCCGTCGAAACTGATAGAGTGGCCTTCCGGGTATAGTGAAAGCGGTTAATGGATGGCTTTTTTCATCGAGTTACACTTGCCAGAAAGCGTGTTTCAGATCGATACTGCTAATGAAAATCGTCTCATCTACCCGGCTTAAGATCGATTCAATGTTTTGTAATGGGTAAGCATCCTTTACTATAAGTGTGTTCAGTTTTCTTGCATCTAAACATAACCTAATTTAATTTAATTTATTTGTTTATTGTATCCTAGCGTTACAAGTTTTTGAAACTTATGAATTAGTACGCTAGTCACTTCGTGTTGATAATTATAGTAAATTTATAGCTGACAATATTTCTTAAAAATACTACATAGTTGTTTACAAAGGACTTAACTAAACTTATCTTTAATTGTTAGAGTTATTTATTTTTAGAAATTCTTTTAATTTAATTTTAAACTGATTAGCACTTCTTATTGATTTGAGAACATGAGGCAGTTCGTTCCACAGGCGCACAGCATTGATGTAGAACTGTCTCTGAGAACACAGTAATCTTGTTCTCGGATGTATTAAATTATTAGTTCGATTTGATTGGGCATGCACAAGTTTGTCAGCGAGGTAGGTTGGTTCATTTGTCATTATAATCTTATGAACGAAAATTAGAGTTCTAGAATCTATCCATTGCTCTAACTTCATATCGTAAATAGACTCTGCCAGGGTGGATATGTGTTCTGCTCTTCTTTTATTAAATACGTATCTGGCTATGGAGTTGAACCCTACTTTTAATTTTTGAAAGTCCCGAGTATCGCAATGGCCAAAGATTTCAACACAATAAAATAATGAGGGTAGTAGGTACATTTTTGCTATTAGGATCTTAAGGTTTACTGGCAGAAAGTGTTGGGATACTGACAGCTGCCTTAACATTCCATATATTTTTCCTGTTGCTTTAGTAATATGTGTACTCCATTGCAAGGTATTGTTGAAAGTTACACCCAAGTTAACAGCATTTTGTACATATTTAATGGGAATATTATTAATTACTATACGGGGCAAGTTATTAGTTTCAAGTGCTTTTTTATAAATTATCAGACATTTTGATTTACTAGGATTTAGTCCCAGACCATTTCTTTGCGCCCATTTATGTATTTTGTTTAATTCAGTATTACATATAGATATACAATGACACATCTCACATAAAGGTCGACTTACATATATTTGTACATCATCTGCGTACATATGAACATTACAGTTTGACAGATTATTAGGCAGGTCATTAATATACACACAAAACATTAAAGGACCGAGCACAGATCCTTGAGGGACACCGCGCTCAATAGTTTTAAACGCGGAAATGTCCGAACCTGACACTACTGCTTGTGCCCTCCCAGAGAGATACGACTTAAGTAGTGCGACTGCTGTGGTATTAAAGTTGAAAATATTACTGAGCTTGGTACAGAGAATCTGGTGGTTGACAGTGTCGAAAGCTTTGCTATGGTCTAAGAGCGTTAAGAAGGTTACATATCCTTTGTCAAGTTGCGTTCGGATATCCTCAACTATACCTGCTACTGCCGTGGTACAGCTTCTGTTCTTAGTGAACCCCGATTGTATCTTACTTAGCAGATTATTTTCATCAAAAAAGAATTGCATCTGGGATGCAATTAGTTTTTCAAAGACTTTGGCAAAGAAGGGTAAAATAGATATTGGTCTGTAATCATTGTTACTTTTAGCTATAGGTAAGATTTTAGCCATTTTCCATGTACATGGAAATGTTGACGTCATTATTGCAGTATTCATTACGTGAGTTATGTACTTAAGAACGCTAGGTAGTAAAATTCTAATAAATTTGGGACTAATATTGTCCAGACCTTCAGCATTAGATTTAATATTAAGAATACATTTTAATACATCACAGCTATTAACACACACAAAGTTAAAGCTATTATCACAGGATGGTTGCAGGTTCAGGTACTCATTGCACGAAGCTTCAGGTACATCTGATTGCACAAACTTTGAATTTAACTCGTCAAGATCACCATTAACAGTACTGTGTTGCTTTGACTTTCCCATGCCTAAGTTGCGCAGTTCAGCCCAAGTTTTTTTTGTGGAAGAAAAATTGGCGAATTTAATGCTGTAGTATTCTCTTTTAGCTGCTAAAATTCTGGATGACACCATTGCACGTAGTTTTTTAAAATTATTTTGCGTACTCGAAGTTTTATATCGCTTCCATCTTAAGTATGCTTTGTCCCGTAGCTGAATGACTTTTCTAATATCTGCGTTAAACCATGGCTGTTGCTTAGGTCGAGTGATTTTACGTTTCACTGGAACATGCTTATCATAGAGATGTTTAATGTTAGTATTAAGAACGCATAATTGGTCCTCAACATTTGTAAGTAAATAAATAGAATTCCAATCACACGCTACAAAATCAGTTTCAAGTTCATGATAGTTGATATTCTTGAAGTCCCTATACTCAATATTAATGTCATTATATTCAAAGGTCAGATTATATGTCAGGACAATAAGGTCATGCTTGGAAAAAACTGGTACAGAGACCTGGTCATATATCACAGATTTACTTAAGTCATTAAGAAAGAATACGTCAAGTAATGTATCACAGCTGTTGGAAAAATGGGTAGGTATATTACTGTTTACTATATCTAATCCGAGTGCTTTAAAGCTATTTAGCAGATTAGCCTCTTTTAACATGTTGCTGTTCAGGTCTCCTGTGAGTATGACATCTGTATAAGACAAAGAGACTATTCTTTCCAGGTTTCTGTACCAGCGTCGTTCGGTTATTCCAGGGACTTTCACTCAGCTCGATGACTCCTAGACGTAGCATTTCATCGATGTCCGTGAATAGCAGTTGTTGTTTTGCCGGGGAAACTGGAAAGAATCTCTCCTTGACGGGTAGTGCTCCTTCAACTAACTGGATCGAGTGTTCTTCCACCTTGGTGAGTCCTAATCCTTGACTCTCGTATGTCAGAAAACGCCTTTTTGCTTCTTCCAGCTGCTCAGTTTGTTCCGGGGACAGGATATGGGCCTCTATCGGTTCTCCTTTGGCCATGAATTCGGATTCCACCTGGTGTAAAGATTCCACACCTACTACTTCTGGTGCCAATTGAAATTTCCTCCAAAAATCTATTTTAAGATATAATTTTTGCTTCAAGGAAGGACAAAGGAGTATCGGCAATCGATGTATTATCCCCTTATATGAGATGCTGGGTTGATTCTGCTCCCTTAGCGACTCCATGCCTTCGGGTGCCGATATATTCTCCAACCTCTCCTCTTTATTGGATTGCGAGCGAGTTGTTGGCGGAGTCATACTGGCTGATCCCCTATTCCGAATGAAATCCAAACTTCTCCTTAGTTTTCTTCCGATTTGAATTCTATCCCTATCACTATTTTGCATATCCTAACTTATATATATTTCTTTTTATATTTGTATATTTTCTCTTTCCTCGAATTTTTCTAGTATGGGGGGCGAGGCGTAGCTATCTACTACCCACTAACTTTTCTCTCCCTTCCTTCGGTTCCTAATCCGTGTACGCGTAATATATTTATTAATATTTCAAAGATTTTATTAATTTAATTTAACTTTCTCTTTTCCGCCTATATACGCAATTGCTGGGCATCGATGTTACACCTTGTTAACAGCCCTGTAGTTCGGCGGGACTGGTCCCGAACTAGCGAAATCGCCATACACCGGGGGCTTGGGACTAACTCCCGTTCATACCACCCGCAATGTAAATTTCTATCCACTTTTACCACGGCATGTCCTAGGCGGTGGTCATATCGCGAAGTTCTGCATTACCTTTCGCCACAAAAGGGACCGATAGGTGGTCCCATATTATACCCCTTTTCGCCACAAAAGGGGCCACCTATCGGACCATCTATCGGACCACCTATCGGTCCCTTGTGTGGCGAAAAGGGGTATTAAATGGGACCACCTATCGGTCCCTTTTGTGGCGAAAAGGGGTATGAAATGGGGTTGGTGTTTTCAATACCAAAAAAGCTGAATGCTATGAAACTTCCCAAGAAAAAATACTTTTTGTGAAATTAATTTATTGTATTATAAGTAGACAATTTTTCTATTTTTTTAATTTATATTTATTGAACAAATTCCTCTGCTGACACGTTTTTGTTGAGTTCCTCATTGTTGTTATTATTTGATTTGGATTTATTTTTAAAAAATCGTTTCTTTTGCAATTGAATTGCCTTGGGAATCAATATTTCTGCATTACCAGATTCTGAAACAATATCTAAAAAAAAATAAGATTTTAGTGTTTTAAAATAAAATGAGAACAGAAACTAACTTCGGCAAGCCAAAGTTTTAAAACCCTTGCAGCTTTCAGGAATAAAATTGTGACTAGAAAAGCATAAATATAAAATAAGAATAACCAACAGTAGGTAGGTAGGTAGGTTAGGACGGCTGCTAGACTATAGCCTGGCACACTTAGACCTCTGTGGGTGCATTGTGGTACCGTATGATCTCTATTTTTGGGTCCCCTATCCGTTAAGGGTCAGCCTGTAGGTTGGTCGATCAGCAAGTCCCCCATCCGGAGGATTTAATAAAAGAGCTTAGACTCTTCAGATTAATCTGCGAAATTTCGGTCAGGTCATTTATGAAAGGATATCCTAAGTGTTTCAGTCTAAGCCTGCATAGGGCTGGGCATGAACAGAGTAGGTGTTCCACCGTTTCCTCTTCTTCCTCATCCCTGCAGCTTCTACAGAAGTCATTTTTAGGGGCTTTTAGCCTGCCGGCGTGTGCGCCAACGAGCCAGTGGCCTGTCAGTACTCGAATTAGCATGCCACACTCTGTGCGGCTGAAATTCAGTAGTTCTGATGTTTTCTTATTGTTTATTGCAGGCCATGTCTGGTGAGAGATTCGGCACTGCGGTGTGTTTTGCCAATTGGTGTTGGCTAATTTGCAGAAATGGTTTTTAATAATTAGCTTACAGGTAGCCAAAGGCATGCCAACATTCTCCTTTCCTGGAAGGAGAGGTATGGTGGTGCCTTGCCTGGCTAGCTCGTCTGCTATACAGTTGCCTACGATATCCCGGTGACCCGGAACCCATATAAGGCTGACAGTAAACTGACTAGCCATCTCGTGAAGAGATTTGCGACAGTCTGCTATTGTTCGGGAGTTTGTATTCGTCGAGTATATTGATTTAATAGCCGCTTGGCTATCACTATATGGGACGTTCCATGTCAACCCGGCCACCCCACTTTTTTTTTTTTTTTTTATGTGGACAGTACCACATTGATTGCAAAGCCACTTGCTTCCAATAGTTTACCTCATACCTATTTTGTCAATGTTACCACTCTTTCGCCGTATAATCACGTTGAAAAGAAAACACAAAATCATTTTTATCCTGCGAACGGAAGAAACAATTGGCATGGTTCAAAAACAGAAAAATCTGTCTTTCCATAGCCGATTACAAGAAAAAAAATAGATTTTATTAGACCGTAGATGACCAAGCGATAGCGTTTTTAAAGTCTAAAAGTAGGATTTCGTCCAAAGGGCCAGTCTGAAAAAATACCATTATATTTTTCTCAAAAAGCCCCCTATTTAACGGATTTTATGCCACTGGTTTCAAAGTGGGATCTCTCTGGACGAATTAGCTATGAATTCTTTTGCACGTTTTTGTAGTAGTTAACTGTCAGAAAAAACTAATAAGTAATATAAAATAATCGTATATGCTTTGGAAAAAATTAACAAATCAATGAAAAGAATTCATAGCTAATTCCTCAAGAGAGATCCCACTTTGAAACCAGTGGCATAAAATCCGTTAAATAGGGGGCTTTCTGAGAAAAATATAATGGTATTTTTGCAGACTGGCCCTTCGGACGAAATCCTACTTTTAGACTTTAAAAACGCTATCGCTTGGTCATCTACGGTCTAATAAAATCTATTTTTTTTCTTGTAATCGGCTATGGAAAGACAGATTTTTCTGTTTTTGAACCATGCCAATTGTTTCTTCCGTTCGCAGGATAAAAATGATTTTGTGTTTTCTTTTCAACGCGATTATACGGCGAAAGAGTGGTAACATTGACAAAATAGGTATGAGGTAAACTATTGGAAGCAAGTGGCTTTGCAATCAATGTGGTACTGTCCACATACAAAAAAAAAAAAAAAGTGGGGTGGCCGGGTTGACATGGAACGTCCCATATATGTTTATGTGCCTGTTTTGGGTGTTTAAGCCCCTTAAACAGACGAGTGCTTCCATTATAGCATACACTTCCGCTTGGAAGACACTGCAGTGGTCGGGAAGTCTGAATGACTGCCTGATCTCTAATTGCTCGGAGTATATGCCTCCACCTACGTGTCCGTCGAGTTTGGAGCCGTCTGTATATATACAGATTGCGTCAATTGAGCCCGGTCGGCCCCGATCCCATGCTTCCCTACCTGGGATCATAGCTTCGAAGGGCGTGTGTCTGTATTCACGGGTTTTACATAGATCCGTTTTTGGCGGGACCAAATTGTCATGCTGAAGAATCTTAGCGTGACCATACAGTTGGGATTTCCATTGCCCCGTATCCCTTAGTCGAATGGCTGCCGATTTCGCCCTTTCCATGCCTAATAAGTCCAGGCTCTGGAGGTTCAAGATCGCATTCAGCGCTTCGTTTGGGGTAGTTCGAAGGGCTCCACTAATACACAAAGCCGCCATGCGCTGTACTTTGTTAAGGGGAGTTAGGATACATTGTTTGTGTAAAGCGGTCCACCACAGAGTCACTCCATATAGTAGGATTGGCTTGACTACCGCTGTGTATATCCAATTGACGATTTTAGGGGACATACCCCATCTAAGCCCGATTGCTTTTTTACAAGAGTAAAGTGCAATGGTCGCTTTCTTGGTTCTCTCTTGGTTGTTTAAGCCCCATTTAAGACGCTTATCTAATACTAACCCCAAGTATCTTGCGTGATCGCTAAAAGAGAGATTACAGTTGTTTAAAGTGGGTGGGTTGAGTTTTGGGATTTTGTATCTATTTGTGAAAAGTTCCGTTTTTGAGGGATTTACCCCAAGTCCGTTTTTTGTAGTCCATTCCGATAGTATCTTTAGTTTTGCGGTCATAAGATCGCATAGCGTTTGTGGATACTTACCATTAAAAATGATAGCGACATCGTCTGCGTATGCCACTATCTTACAGCCTCCTCCTTCGAGAATCCGCAGTAGTTTATTTACCGCGATATTCCATAGGAGGGGTGAAAGTACACCTCCTTGCGGAGTGCCTCTGTTCACTAGTCTAGTCTGGGTAGAGGTCCCTAGTGTGGCCGTGACCAGTCTGCTTATCAGCAATTTGTGGATCAGCCCCACCAGCGGTGGCTCAACCCCTAGTTCAGTGAGGGATTCTGTTATTGCCGTGGGAAGCACGTTATTGAAAGCTCCTTCTATGTCAAGGAAGGCGATCAAGGTGTATTCTTGTATACTGAGTGATTTCTCGATGTTGCTTACTACCAAGTGTAGCGCCGATTCGGTCGATTTACCTTTGGTGTATGCGTGTTGCGCCTTTGATATCTGCGTCGGGTCAATGATGTCTCTGATGTGTAGACCAATCAGTCTTTCTAATATTTTTAGCAGGAATGATGTCAGACTTATCGGTCTAAAATCCTTCGCTGTAGTATGGGTGGCCTTCCCTGCTTTAGGGATGAAAACGACTTTCGTTTCCCGCCACGCTGTAGGTAGTTCTCCTACTGCAAGAATGATCTGGAAAATTTTTCTCAGCCAGTTTGTAGCTAGCTGTCCTGCTTGCTGAATTTGTGCTGGTGTTATATTGTCCGGTCCCGGCGATTTGTACGGTTTAAAACTATGAATGGACCAGTTTATATTACGGTCTGATAGTAGGAGGTTTAAGTTTATTCCTTCTCAAGTGTGTCTTCCTGGGGGATGTCCTGTTTGCAGGCTCCCTGGGAAGTGAGCGTCTAGGAGTAGGTTTAGGGATTCTTCACTAGAGTCCGACCATGATCCGTCAGCCTTTTGGAGATAGCCCATCGATACGGCTGTCTTAGAAAGTATCTTTCTGAGCCTTGCGGCATCCGTTGTCTTTTCAATATCCGAGCAGAAGTTCTGCCACGCAGTTCTCTTCTCTTTTCTGATGGCCTTTTTGTATGTGGCTAGTTCCTTTTTGTAGCTTTGCCAGCTAATGTCCTCATTTGTAGCTTTCGCTCTGTTGAACAGGCTTCTGCATTTGGCTCTGAGGATTGATAATTGCTGGGTCCACCAAGGAGGTTTTTTCTTTCCCCTTGGTTTCCCCAGCGGGCATGCAGCTGTGAATTTGTTTACTATATTATCTAGCTCCTGAGTGCAAAGAGTGCTGTCTGGTGGCTCCCTGGGGAGGAAGCTCGATAGAATTTCTTTGTATTTTTTCCAGTTTGCCCGCCTGGGGTTGGCAAAGCTGACCGGCGCAGGTGACACTAGAGACAAAGTTGTCTCTATAAACCTGTGATCTGAGAATAAGTGCTCGTTGGAGACAGCCCAGTTTGTGACTGTGCTTACGAGTGAATCTGATGCCAGGGTTAGATCTATGATCGTTTGGCACGTTTTTGTTATGAAAGTAGGGGTATTGCCCCTGTTACAAAGAAATAAGTTCGAATTTAGAATGAAATCAAATAAAGACTAACCTCTGTCGTTGTTGATAGGGCAGCCCCACTGGGTATGATGGGCATTTGCATCGCATCCTATCACCAAACCTTTGTTAAGCTCTTCACATTCTTGTACCAGTCCTCTGACTAGCGCGTCTGGGGGTTCTACCTTTTCAAAAGCCATGTAGGCCGATAGCATCCTTATGGAGCCGTTTTGCAGCTCCAGGCTTATTGCCGTGTTGTCTCCGTTGCTGTAATTGCGAAGCAGAAATGTACTAAGATGCCGTTTGGCTAAAATACAGGTTCGAATTTTACCTTGTTTGGGGTCAAGCATAAGCTTGTAGTCTTTTGTTCCTAGCCCAGCAACCTTGCCTCTTGCTATCCAAGGTTCCTGAACTAAGACCACGTCGGCTTCGCCTTTGGCAAGGCGAAGCAATAGGGCAGCGGACGCTGCTTTACTGTGGTGTAGGTTGATCTGCAGGAGTCTTAGCGACATCCCCAGCTGCAACCTCCACCACAGTAACGTCGGCCTCCGAATCGCTCAGGTCCACTTCTTCGATTGCCGGTCCCAGCGCTCGCAACTCTCTGCTCAGCGATGAGTCGGTTGAGTAGCCGTCCTCCGGCATACCAGGGGCCTCCACTTCCTCCGCAAGTACCTGCTCAGCTGGGTTGCCGGCAGGGCTTCCCTTGGAACTGGAGTCCCCTTTGTATATCTTAATGTGTATGGCTCTGAAGCCATAATTGAGCACTCCCCGAGCAGCCTCTATGGGAGCGACCGACTCCTTGTTTAGCACCACGATCGCCTGATTTACATCACCTGCATGCTCCTCCACCTTTACGACTTTCCAGTCTTTTGTGGGGAGATGTGGGTTGCACTCTTGCAACATATAGAGGATATCCTCCGGTGATTTGATAGCTGCTGGGAGCCAAATTCTAGCTCGGGGTCTACTGGGGACGTCACACCAATCTAGTGCGACTATGTTCGCCCCATCGTAGACTTCACCTAGCTGCGCTGTCGCCTGCTTGTATAGATCAGCTGATCGCTGATTGTCGCAGGCAACCACCTTTACACTGCCCTGGTACCAGCCCGCGTCCATGCAGCAAGGCGATGAACCGGGCTTCTCGCGCACCATACGCAGGCATATGAGAGACAGCTGGGACTCAACCGCCTTCCATTTGTTTTTGGGGATCCTGTTCTCCGGATTTCCCCTGTCAATGAGTCCCAGAAGGACCCGATCTTTAGTGATCTCGGCAAAGGAGACCGACGGCTGGATCTTCGATCTCTTCGCCGACGGACCAGGCAGCTCTACGGAGCGTTGCCTCTTCACCTGGGCACCTTCCTGTTGGGTGTTTCCTTGCCCATAGTTTGGGAACACCGTCCTGGCCCACTCAACCTTCTTCAGCCATTCGGGCGAAGGCGTGGCGACTTTGCTTCTGGCATGTGAACGCAGGGTTTGGGCGGCCATCCGTCTCTCTGCGTATGTAAATTTCTGAACACCAGCGGTCGACCCGATCGACTTTGCTGCGTCTACCGCTGGTTTAGGCGCAGATGCGCGCATAGCGGAGGCGTTTGCGACAGTCTTTCTGTCTCCCATCACCCCTTGTTTGGGATGAGGCCCTTTCTGAGCCTTACTGGTGTTTGCAACGGAGCCAACGTTCGTCATTGCAGTATTGGGTTTGTTGAGAGTACCCGTCTCTGATTTATTGTTATTTTTATTTAATGATTCCATATTTGGTCCCACGAGCTGCGGAGAAGGGGAAAGGTCCGCCCGGGCAGAGATCCGCGGTACCCGGGTAAGGCGGTAGGTAGAACAGGGGGTCGCCATCTCCCTGAGCCCACCGTTTGAGACTGGGCTAGTTTTTGATCCGGGCCCCCAGCCAGGCTGACTCTTGGCACGGTCCGAATTACACCGTAGTCCGGCCCGGAGTGAGATGTTGTTAGGGAGAGGAAGTGGGTAGGCAGTGTGTGAGGGATATTAAGGTTTGTGTAAAGCAACTGTTTAGATGCGGCTGAACAAATCGCATCGTCGGTACTGCTTCGTTGCAAGATACCCGCTGGTTGTCCGGGACCGCTTATTTGCTGGGGTTTCTGTCCACGATTCCGTGCTTGACTTCTACCACCAGCTTATTCACAGTTGGCCTCGATTGAGGTCGTCCGCTATCCGCAACCTGCGACCCGCTTGGTCGCCCCAGCTAGGCGTCTTCGGAACCATCTCACAAGTTCTTCAGACCAAGTAACCAACAGTAAAATGTAGACTTATTTCACGCTTTTAAAACTTGAACCGACAGACAGACGGACATGGTTAAATGGATTTACTTTATAGGTTTGAAAAGGTCTCCTTTACTGCGTAACAAACTTCTGGACTAAATTATAATTCCCTCTGCATGGGTTTAAATATATATTTTTAGATTTTGTTATACAAGCCTGTTTACATCAAACCATGTTTTAAAAGTGAAAAGCAGAAAAAGACAGAAAGAAATAGGATTAAAGACAGATGGCATTCTAAGTAAATAGATTGAAATTGAATCAAGAAACTAAGTGTATTTTAAAAAATACAGTTATAAAAATAACCTACCGTGAAGTGCACCATAGAAATGTGTAAAGGAGTTTACGGCTTTTTTTCCAGAAAGGCCTTTAACATTAAATCCCACAACAAACTCATCCGTGAGAACCCTCCGCAAGTTTTGTAAACCCCCTTCTGGCAGCAACAACGATCTCATGGCTTTAATCTAAAAAGGAAGAAAATTTCACTAACATATTTATATCAATAAAAAAAAGACTTACGTAGGAGTCCTTTGCACCACTATTTCTCCTTCTCCTCTTTAACAAATCGACGAATGTGCCTGTTGCTGTTCATGGCTAAATATCACACATTATTAGGTATTTCACTTGCACAACTCATGGTGTTACTCACCTGTTGACGACACTTCAGATCACAACAAAATATAACACTTTAAATGTACAATAAGACAAATTAAATACAATGCTTACAAAATTTGGCGCAAACGTTGGGTTAGTGATGGTAGCGGGGTTGGGTAGTTATGGCAATCCGTTACGATTAATATTGCGACTACCGATATCGTATAATCGATGGCAATAAAAACATTCGCTAATATTATTTTTGTTACGTTCTATGTATATAAAATTAGGTACTTATATATTTATTTTTTATATCTAAGCACCAATAAAATCCGCTTGTTATGGAAGGAAAGAAAACGTTTTGCTACTGAACCACCGCTATAGTTAAAAATATTGCTGCAGCTAAATTGCTCATTATTTAATATAATTAATATAAAAAGAAATAAAATTCTATCATTTATTATTTTATTTTATCTCATTATTAAGTTTTTATTTTATTATTTGAACTTTTTTAAAATTTGTTTTTTATATAAACAAAATAAAGTTGTATTCGTTATTAAAATCATTATATACTTGTCAAAAATTTCATTTTACAATTTTTTTAACTCATATAGAAGTGTTCACATAGAAGTGTTCACTCTCCGATAACTCTTTTGCTCTTGTAAAAAATACACACACCACCTATTGCCCCTAATGGTCGATCCCTTTTCTACCCCGAAAGTGCAACCGGCCCCCTTGAGAACTACAGGGAGTGTACATGGACCACACCAATTTCACACAAAGACAACAGATTTAGATAAGTTATTACAAATATACTTTACTTCAGACAACATATTAAAAAGATAACTGCTTTATTTTTTTATTCTATCTACTACTATCTACTATCTCATGAAGGACTGTACTCAGTAGAAGGAACCTTTCGGAATATTTCCAACTGCGGCTACGATGGGTTTGACCTTCTCAGCCTGCCCACGGTCCAAACAGATGGGTTCCGAGGTCTTTTTCTATTGGGACATTATCCTGGTGAGTGTTTACTTTTTACGTTACGTTTGACTTTTCACTTTTATTGATTCCATTTCATTACTTTACTTTTATTTTTAGATTGGGCGCCATTTGTTATGTCCTGCTCTTCGCGCGGGTTCATTGCCGGCTATGCAAAGTCTTTCCCAGGGAGGGGAACAACCAAGATCACGTTCACGCAGCAGACAAAACAAAAAAAACAAAATGGGATTTCAACTTAAACGACGACTAAATTTTCTGCGACGGATTTTGGAACCTCTGGATTGGACTACCTTGCTAAAATCGTAGTCCAGGGAGTCCCTCCCAACCATGAGAGTGTCCTCGGACACATCTCCCAAATTTTAAGTGTGGGTCGTGTTACCTTGTCTACTTCATCCCACCCCCCAACACGAATGTCTACTCTGACAGCTTCATTTCCTTTCTCACTGTATTTTTTTCAAAAATTTCTCTTAAATTCTAACATTGAAATAACCTACCCACGGTACCGAAGGACTTTTACATGTAACAGATATATATACATAAATAATTAAATAAATAAACAGGTAATAATAATAATAATATGGCGAGTATTTTGGTTTTAGGGATTAAATATGATTAAATATGAATTAAACATAAACATGGGTTACATTGAGTTGATTTTTTCCCCTTCGCGCATCCCGAAAATACTGTTGCTTCGATTACATTCTTATGAAGACCTTTTATCTGCAATCGTGTCCCACTGCATAACTTTAGGGGACTTAAATCCTAAGAGACATATTATGCTGAGGCATTCCTGGAGGATTCAAAGAATTTAAAAATTCAACAGGGTAATGAACAGCATTATCAGCATCAGGAACAGAGTCGACCGATTTATAGAAGACCATCATTCTAAACCATCAAATGAGTTTAGCAATAAATTACTAATAGTGGTTGCTCTTTCATTTTTCGTTGTCAAAATGGCGCGCTCAGATAGCCAATATAAGCTTTTACTTGATATGTTATAAATGTCAGGAAATATTTTGGATGTAAGATCTTTTTGACTACATTTCCTAAGCGTGATGTTATAACTATTTTTCCATCAACTGTTGGATGGACGCCATTCCCAATTTTTAAAAAAGTTTCGGCAAAAATTCCTGCAGAACTGTCTCATTTTAAGTGCACTCGCATATTTTTCGTGAGCGCTAGTTTTTTTATCTGTGGCCATAAAAATTAAGATTTTAAACAGGCCTTTATTTCGTCAGCTCTTGCACCTCTTGGCACAACAGGAAGGGTTTGGCGAAAGTCTCCAGCTAGCAGGACTGTAATACCACCCATCAACATAGTACTCTCATTAATATCTTGCAGGGTTCTATTTATGGCTTCAAGCCAACCTTTATGTGACATGGTGCACTCATCCCAAACAATAAACGTACAATCTTTAAACACCGCAGTCATATTACATTGCTTTGAAATAGAGCAATGAGATGTTTCTAAATTAACTAAATCCAAAGGAAGTTTAATATATATAATAATAAAAATAGCCCTCTTCTAATTGCCTGCTTCTCACTCCCATAAATCGAATTGTGGCAAAGGAGAGCAAGTGTATTTTTTGCATACGCCTCTTCTAATACTTGCGATATTAATTTGTTAAATCGTCGATGAAAATATATATAATCTTTTTAGATTCCTTAAAAACATATATTTAATTCAGATTGTTTAAACAAATATAATAAATGAATGTGATCCAAGTAAAAGTGGTGAACTTGTATATTTTTTATCAATTACAATGCAATTTTAATTTGCGTAGAAATATGTATACTTTTTTGTAAATTGTAATTTGTTGTTTTAAAATTTGTGGTTTTGAATGAAACGAAAACATTTGTATACACAAAAGTAGCGAACTAACTTATTATTTTCCGATTCCACATTTGATTGATAATTATTAAAATTAAACTTGTCAAATTTTGCATTGGCTGAAAGGAAATGAATAATTATACCCGTTACTCGTAGAGTAAAAGGGTATATTAGATTCGTGCAAAAGTATGTAACAGGTAGAAGGAAGCGTTTCCGACCCTATAAACTATATATATTCTTGATCAGGATCACCAGCCGATTCGATCTAGCCATGTCCGTCTGTCCGTCTGTATGAACGCTGAGATCTCAGCAACTACAAAAGCTAGAAGGTTGAGATTTCCCACACATATTCTTTGGCTTCCTAAGCAGCGCAAGTTTATTTTAGCCGAGCGCCACGCCCCCTCTAACGCCCACAATCGCCGACTAACGATTTTAAAATGGGTCCTGCGCCCACATCTTTAATTTTCCGAAAAGTAAAAATGCAATTTTGTTGTGTATATTTATACCTATCGAAATGTAGAAGACATTTTTCAAATCGGACCATTCATTAAAAAGTTATACGCAATCAAAATTTATATATCTATCTCCCTCGCACTCCCTTTAGCTGAGTTACGATTATTAGTCGGGACACCAACCCGAGTACAGCGTTCGCACTCCCTTTAGCTGAGTGACGGGTATTAGATAGTCGGTACACCAACCCGACTATAGCGTTCTCTCTTGTTTTATTTATATTTGAGCACATTATCGACTTTCAAGTAGAAACATAAACACACATTGTGTGTAGAGTCAAAATCTGCCAAGTGGGCCACCCCTGTTCCGAAGGTCCGATTTTCATCGAACTTTTTTACTTTTCCGGTTCACAACGAAAATATAAGAACTTCATTTGAACGGTTTTGCGAAATTTTGAGTTTTACCGGAGTTATAGGGGTCAAAACATGGCATTTTTGACACTTTTTCGAAAAAGTTGCACTCAGTCATTAATTCATAACTTCATAACGGTAAAAGATATCTTTATGATGTTTTCACTAATCGCTCAACAATTATTATGGCTTTCCATAAAAAAATGTAAAAAAAAATTAAAATTTATTTTTCTTGAAAATAAATCAACATTTTTTTTTAGTTTTTATTTTTTTCAGTGTTCTTCACCAGCTATAGAGTTTAAAACCATTTGAAAATGAAGTTTGATTCATTACGAAAAAGATCAAAAAAAAAAAAAGAGTGGCACGGACAAAGGTTTTTCGCAATATCGATTTAAAGAAGGGCGCACAGCGGTTTTCCATACAAAAAAGGCTTGCTCGTGAAAATTGGCTGGTCAACACATGCCGTTGCGCGCGTAGCGTCAGCCGACTGCAGCTGTCAATGAGGCACTTCTTGTCGTTTTGGGTGGAAAACCGCTGTGCGCCCTTCTTTAAATCGATATTGTTGAATCGATATTATTGAACCTTTGTCCGGGCCACTCTTTTTTTTTTTGGATCTTTTTCGTAATGAATTAAACTTCATTTTCAAATGGTTTTAAACTCTATAGCTGGTAAAGAACACTGAAAAAAATAAAAACTAAAAAAAAATGTTGATTTATTTTTAAGAAAATTAAATTTTAATTTTTTTTTACATTTTTTTATGGAAAGCCATAATAATTCTTGAGCGATTAGTGAAAACATCATAAAGATAACTCTTACCCTTCCGAAGTTATGAATTAATGACTGAGTGCAACTTTTTCGAAAAAGTGTCAAAAATGCCATGTTTTGACCCCTATAACTCCGGTAAAACTCAAAATTTCGCAAAACCGTTCAAATGAAGTTCTTATATTTTCGTTGTGAACCGGAAAAGTAAAAAAGTTCGATGAAAATCGGACCTTCGGAACAGGGGTGGCCCACTTGGCAGATTTTGACTCTGTATGTATTGTATTGTACATGTATTGTACAAATCAAAACATATCCAAATATACATACGTATTTGGGCTAAAGTTCGAATCTTAAGATATTTAACTTGGAAACATTTTGGCTTTGTTTACAGAATTTGTAGTAATTTTTTATCTTCTTCCATGGTGGAAATTAAATAAGGCTCTTACTTCTGCTACAAAATTAAAAATATTTTTTTTTAAATAAAACCTAAGCATTTGATCCACAGGACTGACTTTTGATCAAAATTAAATTAATCGGAACAGCAGTTAAAGTTTTTAAAATTCAAAACAAATTTTAACTTAAATTGCCCTTTTCCCCTCCCCCTTCCCCACAGCACTACCCCTCCCCTACGACAGTTTTCTTTGCTGCTGCTCTCTCGGCCGTCGCTCTCTTGCCATCCGCTCTCTGGGTTTCGCTCTCTCGGCGGGAGTTACCGTATCGGTACCACCGCCTAAACCTCCCCGAGCTACCCCGTATATGAACACATAAACTGCAATGTCAGCAACAGGCAGGATGTATTCCCGCTCGAGCAACTATACATAAAAAACACTTTGTTAGCATTTAAGAGAACACACATATACCATTGTAATATACACATATATTTTCTGGGCTGAGGTTCCATTCGGACCATCACGCCACAATAAATTTAATCTGAATTCAAACTCAAAGAAGGAAAGAAGTGCAGTTCTTATTTTAAAAGACTTAAAAGCTGTTACCATACTGGAGACATAATTCTATCTGGACAACCGCTCCTGGATCATCTAGTTAACTGGCGCAGCCGGCACCCTCAGCTGGAAGACAGCATGGTCAGGAAGAGGCCCTAAGATACCCAGAGGACTGAGGAGAGCCATGTGGATTATCGTTGGATTGCTGATCCTAGTTGGACAGTATGTAAAGTGAAAAGTGAAGGAAGTGAGAAGTGGTACCAACATAGAGAAATGGAAGAAAGAGGAAAAACGCGTAGGGGTTAGGAAAGGCTAAGAGCAAGGCGGACAACGATGAGGGGAGAAGGGGTCACAATCGAACCTCCATGTCGAACTTGCTGTAACAACCACTTAGTTCGATCGAGTTGCATCGAACCTCCATGTCGAACGTGCTGCGTCACCCACCAACCAAACCAAGAGGAAAAAATGTCGAGAACGAGTCGCCGGGTGTATACCCTAAACTTTAAGATGCAGTCTACAAAGTAAATGTGCGCGAAAATATAGATCAATGGTGTCTGTCCGCTTTTGACCAAAATAACTGCATCGCGCAGGAATTTTGGTTAGCTTCAGCACGTTGGTTTATAAGAGTAGAAATAATGGAAATTGAGGACAAATTACATGGTGTCTTTCCGCTATCAGCCGAGACAACTGCATCGCGCAGGAGCTTTGGCCAGCGGCGGCACAGTGATTGTAATAAACAGAAATGGTGAAAAAAAAAAATGAAGAGAAGAGAATGCAGATCGCAGAGTGACTGTCCGCTCGTGGCTGGAATAACTGCATCGCGCAAGTATTCCAGTTACCTTCAGCACGGCGATTTGCAAAGAAAAAGAGATATTCTATGTATTAAAAATTAAAGAAAAAAAAAAAAAGAAGAATGAATTTGAGAATTTTTAAAGAAGTAAGGTGTGAAGTTCGACGCCACTGCATCGCCCAAAAGTGTTCGGAACGAGAGAAAAAAAAAAAAGGAAAGAATAAGAACAAGAATAAGTAAAGAAAGATTTCATAAATGAAGCACAATACACTTCCGGAGCTATTCAAGAAATAAAAAAGACAAAAATTGCTATTTTGAAACAAATAATCAATAAACAAATTTTTCAGAAATTGAGCACACTACACACACACACACGAAGAAGAAGACACAGGGATATTTTAAGGAGTTGGATACTACTCGACAAGGGTACACACACATACGGAGAAGAAAGATAAGAGTACTTTAAGTTATCGAAGAAAAAGAGAAGAAAATATATTAAGTAATATTTCGTACAATTAAGTAAGATAAACTCAATATACAATTCTAAAGAAGAAAAACAGAGAAATAAATGTCAAAGCTCAATAAGGTGAAGGAGTCATTAAGGCCATTGACGAGGAATAGAGTCTTAAAAAGGGCTGCTAGTTTGCCAACAATCACGGAACAAAGTCAGGTAGAAACGACAACACTAATACCGACAGAAGATAAAAATAAGGTACAAGGCATGGAGAACCAAGCGATAGTTCAGCAACCGGTGGTAGACATGTTAGGAGGAATTAAACTGTCTGATGTCATTAGGTCGATGCACGTGTATGAAGGCAGTGCGGAAAAGCTTAATGAGTTTATATTGAATGCAGACGAAATTCTGTTAATGATTAGGGGATCAGATCAGACTCCCCAGGGACTTTTGGTGTTGAGACAGATACGAAATAAAATTCAAGGGAAGGCAGACGACGTTCTGGTAAAGTCTAACTCGAGATTGAATTGGGATGAGATTAAACAGCTGTTTATTACTCATTTCGCAGACAAAAGATCAGAACCAGATCTATTGAGGGAATTGAATCAATTTGAAAACAGGAAATTGACGGTAGAAGCTTTTTATGATGAGATTTCAAACACACATAAGGCTTTATGTAATATTATCGACAGGACAGAGACTAACCAGACGGCGTTACAGACGAAGAAGAAGCTGTATGAGGCAACTTTCCTGGAAGCTTTTGTTACGGGACTGAAAGGCAACTTGGGTAGTAAAGTTAGGAGTAGAGAACCGAACACGTTGCAGAAGGCGTATGAAATAGCTGTTCGGGAAAGAGATATTTATTTGAGGACAAAGGAAGGACACCGGAAGCTACGGCACACAAAAAAATCAGGGATATAATAAGAACAGAGGATTCAATAATTACTACTCAAGAGGTAATACTAGCTATAACGATCGATACAGATGCTGGGCGCTAACAGAAGAGAGAACTACAAGTGGAATAGGGAAGAGACAGACACAAATAGGCGTCAGGATGAGCAGTCAACTGGAAGTAGCTCGAACATCAACAGTCGGGCAATTATGCCGAAACAAGAGGTAGCGGAATGCTCTCCGTCGACTTCAAGAAGTGCAAGGCAATGGCACTCTGGGAATTCGAGGAAGGGGCAGATTAATACGCTAGAAAGAGAGGCTGACCAAGAGCTTAGCAACATCATAGACGAAGAGGATTTTCGCCAGAGCGCCTCGGGAAGCAAACGGGGTTTATAAGGAAGGATACCCATAAATCAGTGTTGCCTTACATTGTAATCAATGGAAGGGGGAGAGAAGCGCTGAAACTTTTGATTGACTCTGGGGCTACAAGGGAGGACAGGAAAGTAAGGCTTGAGAAGACCTTTATAATTAAGACGCCGATAGGGAGTCATGGTATAAATGAGAGACCAAGGATATTAAATTTTCCGAATTTGATAAAGAACCTTTTGATTTTTACTTATTTAATTTCCATTCTTATTTTGATGGATTAATAGGTATGGATATACTTAGGAGAGTAGATGCTAAGTTAGATTTACAAAATTTATTTTTGGAGACAAAGAATGGAAAGATTCCGGTCCAACTGAGACCAAATAGAGTTACAGGGGTGCATCCATTGGAGGAGGCATCGAAAACAATTATAACGTTACCGGTCACAATGAATAACGGGACGTTTCTGCTAAATACGATGGTAGTAGAAGAAGGAGTACAGGTTACCGGCGGGATCTACCAAGCAAAGAAGGGACAGGCAGAATTGGAAGTGTCAAATTTTACGGACAGCAAGAAGAAGTTGTATTTGGAGGCACCATCGCCAGCAATACCATATGACAAGAATGACTTTGTAGAAATGGAAATGCTGGTACCATTTGAACAGGATTTCGACAGTAATTTTAACGTAATGGATAGCGACGACACTGAGGTACAGGCTAAACTAGCAACTGACCATTTGAACGAAGAGGAGGTAGAGAGCTTAAAAAAACTGTATTCTCAATCCCCGGACATTTTTCATTCAAAAGGGAAACAATTAACTTTTACCAATGTGGTAACAAACTCAATCCCCACAACAGATGAAATTGAAACAAAGAGATGAAATAAAGAAACAAATACAGGAATTACTGGATCAGGAAGTTATACGGCACAGTCACTCGCCATGGAGTGCACCAGTTTGGTTGGTACCCAAGAAGATAGACTTGTCAGGGAAACAGAAATAGCGGTTAGTAGTGGATTTTAGGAAGCTTAATGAGAAGACGGTGAAGAATAGATATCCTATGAGGTACTGGATAAGTTAGGCAAGGCCATGTATTTTTCAGTGTTGGACTTGGCAAGTGGGTACCACCAAGTGGAGATGGAAAAGAAAGTCATTGCGAAGACTGCGTTTACGACGGAAAATGGGCATTTTGAGTATGTGAGAATGCCATTTGGACTAACTAATGCCCCGGCTACCTTTCAAAGGGTAATGAACAATATTCTAGGGGAGTTAGTTGAAAAGATCTGTTTGGTATACATGGATGACATAATAGTCTATTCGCCCTCATTACAGAGCCATATGCAGGACTTGAAAACCGTATTTAGTAGACTGAGCGAAGCAAGATTCAAGCTACAGATAGACAAGTCAGAATTCCTCACGAAGGAGATAGAATACCTGGGTCATGTGGTGACTCAAGAAGGGGTAAAACCAAATCCAGGAAAGATTGAGGCCATTAAGCGTTTCCCATTACCACAGACAGCCAAGGAAATTAAGTCATTCTTGGGGCTGATAGGGTATTATAGGAAATTCATAAAGGATTTTGCGAGGGTGACAAAACCGTTGACAAAGAGGCTGAAGGGGAAACAACAAATTGTGGTCGACGATGAATATAGACGAACGTTTGAACACTGCAAGACCTTACTGTGTAATGACCCCCTCCTAAGATACCCAGATTTTTCAATGCCGTTTATATTGACGACTGATGCGAGCAATTTTGCCGTGGGTGCAGTGTTGTCTCAAGGGACAATGGGGAGTGACAGACCAATAGCATTCGGTAGCAGAACCCTAAATAATGCAGAGGTCAACTATTCCACAGTGAAGAAGGAAATGTTGGCAATAGTCTGGGGAATAAAACACTTCAGGCCGTATTTGTTTGGCCATAAATTCACAATAGTCACAGATCACCGTCCACTGACTTGGTTAATGGGCTTTAAGGAGCCCAATTCCAAGTTAGTGAGGTGGAAGCTGCAACTATTGGAATATGATTATGAAGTGGTTTATAAGAAGGGTTCGCAGAATGTAGTAGCAGATGCACTCAGCAGAATAGAGTTACCAATTAACAATATCGAGCTAGAGTCAAATCAGGCCACCTGTGCAGATGTAGACCGCAGGGGAGTAGGTACCGAGGAAAGAATTCAGGTGGCAGAAAAACCACTGAATGATTTTAATATTCAACTCATATTTGAAATTGGACCGAAATCAGTCAGGACGGTGCTATCACCCTTTAAAAATAAAACCAGAAGGGTGATAACTGAACCAAAGTTTGAGGGAGAACAGGTCGCGAAAATCATGAAGGAAATATTAAAGCCACATAGAATGTGTGCAATTTTTGCTCCGGATGAAATTTTTAGAGAAATAGAAAAAATCTTCGAAGCATATTTTAGAAAGAGTGGTCTGTGAGATGTCTGACGTTTATGCCGGAAATAAGTAGTATTGATGAACAAAGAAATGAAATAGAAAGGTACCATAATTCAAAGAACCACAGAGGGATAGACGAAACTTTTTGGGAAATGAGACGTGTAATCTATTTTCCGTATATGAAGAATAGAATTGCACAAGTCATAAATAAGTGTGAGATCTGTCACACGTTGAAGTATGACAGGCACCCGCCTAAAGTGGTGTATCAAAAAACGGAGACCCCGTCGAAACCACTAGACATCATACATACCGACTTGTATACAATAAATTAAAATTATGTTATGACAATCATAAACAAATTCTCTAGGTTCGCAGTCGGGTACACAATACCAACCAGAGATGGCATAAATATTGTGAAAACGATGAAGAAATTTGTGAGCCAACATGGTGTCCCGAAAAAAATAATCTGCGACCAAGGGGCTGAATATGCGTCGAGCTTGTTCAAAGACTTTTGTATGCAGTATGGCATTGAGTTGCATGTGACGTCCTTCCAACAGTCGTCCAGCAACTCAACGGTAGAAAGACTGCATTCAACACTGACGGAGACATACAGAATAATCTTGAAGACTAGAAAGGACTTAAAATTGGAGTGCGAACATGAGGAAATTTTAGACGAAGTGTTCCTCACATATAACAGCTCTATTCATACAGCCACACGATTGAAGCCGTTTGAACTCTTTTCGGGCAGGACTCATGTTTTCAAAAATGAAATAAGTTTTGAAACAGGGCACGAGTATTTAAGAAAGCTCAATGAATATAGATAGGAATTATATAAGAAGGTTCAGGAACAGTTGGAGGAGGCAAAGCAAAAAAGGACGGAGAATTTAAACAAGGAAAGAGAGGAGCCAATAGACTTACTGGAAAGAGATATTGTCTATAGGAAGGAAAATAGAAGAAATAAGTTAACACCTAGGTTTACAGCTCATGAAATCGAGCAAGACATGGGGGATACGTGTAGGACAAAGAGGAAACAAAAAATACACAAGTCGAAGTTAAGAAAAAGAATTCGAAATTAACAATTACTGTTTTAATTATTACAGATGAATTTTGATCAACGGACAGACCCTGGACATTCGAAAGTTAGAGGAAGGAGAGACAATCGCAAAGTTGGATTTAGGGAGAGCAAGAGTTATTATGGGATCAAAGGTATTTAACCATGTCATTAATCTAAAAGACTATCAGGAAAATATAAAGCAAATGGAAAAAGCGTTGACCGATGTTGAGAATGTAAGGTTTTCTGGAGAAGCAGTCCAAATAATAAAGGAAAAATTGAAGCAAGTAAGAGGAAGGTTAGGAAGGGACATGTCGGACCTTAGTGGGCGCCTACGCTCCCAATGGAATACTGTGAAAAAATTTGGCTGCTCTAGCTCTTATGGTTTAGGCTGTGGTCGTATCCCTCTAAAAATCGGTCTTTCATTTTATAATCTTTAGAGATGTGGACTATACAGGTAATCAATATGGCGAAACATTTTTATTTTAAATTTTGCCGGCGGGTATGTGTTGTAAATTTTCGATTTATTAAGGACTCTATTTGGATTTGGATTTGGAATAATGTATGCAAATATTTGTCACAGCGGATATACAATAAATCATATAAATAAAATCAGTATCAGTATTTATGGGCCTAAATTGGCGGAACACTTAATTTTTCGGTTCCCGTTTTGTGGGAAATTAATTTGAATTTAAATTAGGAATTTAATTTATTTTTCACTGCTCACTGACTTTTCTTTCTCACTGTACGCTTGACTTTTTATTTGAACACTTTTATTTGGATTTATATTTTTTAATTTCTTCGATTTGATTTTGGACGTATTTTTACTGGATGTACGGCCAAATACGAATATGAAAACGTGTACATCAATATGCACAAGAAAAGGAATTGGAAAATAGGCAATATGGCCGTACGTTGAAAGAGACGAAGAAATAAAGGACGGAATTGGAATTGTAATTTACTAACTGCCGTTGTCGGATTAAATCGGACCTGGATTTTAGACAAATCGTACAGAAAGGCAAACGAATTATGTTTTCGGATGGCTGACTGTCGACCAGCAGTTAATAAAAATAATATATTGGCACTTATCTGCTGGAGCAATCCGGCTCGAAGGACCAAAAAATGAACGGGGGCGTCGCAAATTTCCTCTAGATCGAAGGCAGCTTCCGTAGGCGTTGCGGCTGTTGCAAGTAGCCGATGGCAAGCTGTGGGGGAGATACAAAAAGCACTCGGCGATCGCGACGATAGGAAGTAATGAGAATACACTGGACTGTTTTCGGGTTATTGTGCGGACCGGCCGGGCGTTGTATTTTAGGTAAATTACAGAGAGAACTGCACTTTAACTAATTGAGGGCTAAATATTAGATTAGTAGTGGATTACAGAGATTTAAATGAGATCACTATCAATGATAAATTTTCGATACCCAGAATGGATGAAATGTTTGAAAAATTGGGAAGATGTCAATATTTCACTACCATTGATTTAGGATTCCAAAGGATTCCATTAAATTCAAATGGAACCAGAATCAATAGCTTAAACAGCATTCTTAACAAAACATGGTCATTACGAATACACACGAATGCCATTTGGTCTTAAAAACGCCCCCGCCACTTTCCAAAGATGTATGACCAATTTATTAGAAGATTTAATCTATACAGATTGTTTGGTATATCTAGATGATATTATAATTTTTCCACTTCATTGGAAGAACACATTTTATCACTGAGAAAGGTATTTCAAAAATTACGTGATGCAAATTTAAAATTACAACTAGACAAATGTGAATTCATGAAAAAGGAAACAGAATTTTTAGGTCACGTAGTAACTTCTACAGGTATTAAACCAAATCCACAAAAGATAAGTGCCATTATTAATTTTCCAATACCAAAATCTCCAAAAGAAATTAAATCATTTCTAGGATAGTGTGGATTTTATCAAAAATTCATACCAGACTGTGCACATATTGTAAAACCAATGACAGTGAAATTAAAGACAGGCGCCACAATCAATACTAAAGAGAAACCTTACATAGAAGCATTTGAAAAAACCTTTAGTCTTGCTGAATAACATAAAAAAACGAAATATGAAACTACAACGATGGAAAATAAAATTAAACGAATTTGATTTTCAGATTAAATATTTGCCTGGTAAAGAAAAAAAATAGGAGAAAATATGTTTACAGCTGATATTGAGTGGAAACGCAACAGCACACAGTGCTCAAGAAGATAACCAGAACTATATTTCTATAACCGAGAGACCATTTAATTATTTTTCCCGACAAATTGAAGTAATTAAAGGAGATGAAGATAAAACAGAAGTAACGCATTATTTCCACAAATTAAAAATTCAAATTATTTATAAAGAAATGACGGAAACTTTAGCAAAAGAGATAATTAAAGAATACCCATGTACTAAAAAGAGCGCAATATATTTCCACAATGATGCAGATTTCCTTATATTCCAAAAAGCTTATGTGGAAATTATAAACGCAAGTCATTTGACGAAATTAGTAAGATGTACGACAAGACTTGAAGACATACTCATAAATGCAGACTTTAAAGAAAAAATATTGAAACGACATAAAGACCTCTCACATCCAGGAATCGAAAAAACTACTAAATGGTTTAAAGAAAAATATTATTTCCCTGATTATCAAAAATTAATTCAGAATATAACACAGGCCGACAAAATGTGACATGTCCACCCCTGCCACTATTTTATTTCGATTAATGAGGATTTTTTAAGCTTAAGTTGCCACTACGTCTATAGTCCATCAGCTCTGGTATTTGCGGTATCTTAAATTTAAGAAAATCACAAATTTTCTTCGTCTTTTAATATAAATCTCAAGAGTGGTTAACCAATTTTGGTAATTTGTTTTTCTTACTTCCTTCACAGTGACGATTCACAAACAGTGCCCAAACCTGTTACTATTTTATGTAACTCATAACTATTTTTGAGCACAAGTGACCCTTGCTTTAAAAATATTTATACATGGACGTTAGTTAAAAGCTGGAGGGGGATTACACTTCAGGCATTTCAGCCCCCAAAGATTAGTAGGCTACGCTCATGTGCTTATACTGAGAGCAAAACTACTTAGATAGTTTAGAATTATGATATTTAAAACTGTGACAGGTTTGGGCACTGTTTGTGAATCGTCACTGTGAAGGAAGTAAGAAAAACCATTTTAAAAATTCCAAAACAATTCACAAAAACCTGATGAGTGTCCTAAAAATTAAGGACCTAAGGTGTCTCTGGATCAAAAATGCATTGTAGAAGAAAATATTTTTATTTAATTTTTAAACGCTGTTCCCAAATGAAGATTTTTAAACTTTGCTGTGCCTTTAAAATTTTGAATGCGCCCACCTCCTCGTGTGGTTGAGTTAGATTGAATTTTCCAAAACGACTGTATAAAAGAGACATGTAACTATTTAATTCCGAAAAGATTACCCAAATTGGTTGACCACTCTTGAAGATATATCACATAATTTGAATATATTATATCATTTGAACTTACACCAGAAATTCAAAATATAAGAGAGAAATTTGTCATGGATTTTTATATGGTGAGTAACAAACAATTTTTATCATGTATCGGTGTTTACTCAAAATTTGCTACTTTAGTAGAAGTCACAAGTAGGGATTGGTTAGAAGCAAAAAGAGCAATCATGAAAGTATTTAACGAAATGGGAAAACCACAAGAAATCAAAGCAGATAAGGATTCAGCATTTATGTGTGTAGCTTTACACAATTGGTTAAATTCAGAAGGAGTTCAAATTCAAGTAACAACAACTAAAAGCGGTATATCGGACGTAGAAAGATTTCATAAAATGGTAAATGAGAAGCTGAGAATCATAGGAAGTGAACCGGACATTGAAAACAGGTATACCAAATTTGAATTAATTCTGTATATTTATAATCATAAAACAAAACATAATGCTACAAATTAAATACCAGCCAACATATTTATGTATGCAGGAACCCCTAATTACGACACACAAGAAAAGAAAATAAATAGAATTGAAAAGCTTAATGAAAAACGTCATGATTACGAAATAGACACAAAATATAGACAAGCACCTTTAGTAAAGTCCAAAACTACAAATCCATTTAACAAGACAGGAACCTTGAGAAAAATTGACGAAAAACACTTTGAGGAAACAAATAGAGGAAGAAAGATTATTCATTATAAATCGAAATTTAAAAAGAAGAAGAAAATTAATAAAAGTAAATACGACGATAATTCCAGGCAAGCAGAAGAAAATGAACGGACCCAACAACAACAACTTAATGAAAACAATGACCTTCTGCATAATACTAACAACTATAATTCAACTAACAATCGGGCAGAGCATTGAAATAAATCCCATTAAGGCCCAAAATGAATATCTTGTATTTAAAACAGGATCAATAGATATCCCGATTAATTATGAATATCATTATCTAAGTGTAATCATAACAAAAACTGAACAAACTTTTGAAAGTCTTTTGAAAGAAGCTGATGAATTTAATGACGTAATACAAATCCGATATCTAGTAGAAAAACTTAAAAGAGAAATTAACGGAATTACATTTGCAAAACGCAGTAAGAATTGGAATTGAAGTAATGGAATTGAAGTAATCAATCAATTAAAGGCAGACGAAGAAAGGGAACAACCAGCGTTTTAATATTTAATTTACAACACTTTACAGAATACGTAAAAGATATCGAGATAAGGATGCAATTGACAAGATTAGGTTTATTCAATCCAAAATTATTAAAACATGATTATTTAAAAAACGTGAACCCTGAAAAATTTGTTGAAAATCAAAACATCCAATTGGCTTAAAACTGACAAATGAAATTTTGATCATTTCCCATATTCCCTCAGAGATAGGTAAATCGCCCGTTTTTGAAATTATTCTTTATCTCGATGAAAGGGTCGTTGGGGTAGTGTCGTTGGCACCAAAAAATCAACTAACTTTGCGATTTTTTCTATAAAAACTGGTTGGATGAATTTAATTCAAACCTTTAATATATATGTAAGTGCCATTTTAATAACATCCACTAATTTTTATAGCCGATACTATCGGCTTATAAATCGGTGACAAAGCGCTTGCTGGAACACTAATTAAAAAATGCGTTTTGCTGTGTTCACTGTGCCTCCGCTAAAAATTATCTCATTTCCATTTTGTTTTTACATTTCGCTTAAAAATTAAAAAAACCGCCCCCTGGGAAGCCTTTTTTTTAATTTTTTTTTTTTTAACAATTTTTTTTTGAAAGTCCAAAGTCAAAAATGCGTTTTTTACCTAAAAATAAAAAATATTTAAAGTAAAAAAATAAAAAAAAGCTTACTAGGGACAAATTTGAAAACTATCGGTTGAGCCATTTAGAAATGCCGATGAACACAGACTTTCGAAACGTGGTTTCGAGAAAAACGCACTTAAAGATGCACTTACGTACCCAAAGTCATAGAGGTTAGGGTACTAGATTTAGCATAACTTCTAAAGTTTTTGTCCGATTGACTTAAAACTTTTTTTGTTTAATCTTAAGATGTTAATCTACAAGAAAATAATTCTAAAAAAATCGATTTTTTCTTTTGCAAGACCCTACCCTCCCCTTAACAAAGAAACAGGAAAAATTGTATTTGACGAATGTATAAATGGCATAATTAAACAAGAAAATACTGAATGCAAGTATACCAAAACATATCAAAATTTCCAAATCAATTATGTTGAACCAAATATTTTATTGACATGAAATACCCCTAAAACATTATTAAATTAAAATTGCATTAATAAAGAAATTTCTATAGTTGGAAGTAACCTTGTTGAAATACTTAATTGTTTAGTTCACTCTTTCAAATACAATTTTAGATAACACACAGAGCGTTTACGTAAATAACAATGCGACAAAGTTAGAACCATTTTGTTATACTCAAACGAATGAAATAATAGAATAACACTCAAAATATTATAATGTATTCCAAATAATCACTTTAACAACTTTTGTAATCATTATTATAAGCATTTTATTGTACTTATTGTATAAATTTAGACTAAACCATCGGATTGAGTCGCCGGTGCATTATCAATCAACAATCCAAAGGGCAATTATAAAACCCACTCAATTAAAGCTAATTCCACTCATAGAAAGCTCTAAAGCTCAAAACCGAGGTATGATCGTCAAAGAAGTTTAAGTTAAGAAGCGAGTTTAGTTTGAGACTTGTCTAAAGACAGTCAGTGTTAATTGTAACCAGTTTAAAAATAAATTTAATAAAGTTTGTTTTATTATAAACTTAGGGTGCAAACATTTTATTATATATATTCTTGATCAGCAGCACTAGAAGAGTCGATCTAGGCATGTCTGTTTATCTGCCTGACTGGATGAACGCTGAGATCTCGGAAACTACACACAAAAAAATTTGCTTGGTAAAATTGACCAACAAAGATAGTTACGTAACTATTAAAATAGTTACGTGTATTTTGTTTTGGCTTTGGGTGTTTGTCCTTGCTAATTGTGGGTATTTTGTTGTTGTGGAATAACTATTTACTTAGTAGAATTGACAATTTTGCTGGTTGTGGCCTGTTTGACAATTATTACAGTTGATTTTACCAAGTTTTTTTTTGTGTGTAGAAAAGCTAAAAAGTTGGGACTTACCACACATATTCTTGGGCGTCCTACGCAGTGCAAGTTTATTTCAGCCGAGCGCCACGCCCACTCTAACGCCTACAATCGCCTTAAATGATTTATAAAGGTGGCTGGCGCCCACACCTTTAAAGATTTATGAAAAGTAACAACCCTTCAGTTCCAGAAGTCAATTTTCACTTGTGAATAACCAGGTGAATCACCAGTAACAGGTAATTTGTCCCTCGTGACACAACACCACATAAAGAAAATTTTATAGGATGTCCGCTATTTCACTCAGGACAGCTCAAATGAAATTTTTTCAAAGTCACCGGTAATATCACCAGTGCCTTATACGAATTTGTCATATAAAATGTCACTACCCGTGACATCTCACGTATGTTTTCACGTGTGACATTTAGAATTGTCTTTTGGGATGTCACTTATGAAAATCCATCATCGTGTCACCTTGTGTCATAAATGTCATAAAGAATTTCCTTTTACAAAAAAAGTCTTTCCGTGCATTATCTAAATTAATATAATAGGATATATAAAAAACGGTCAGTAGCAAATTTCACCCAGAACGGATTGACATAAAATCCAAAAAAAATCACTTTAATTACTAAAATAATTAGGAGCCTCGTGTGAGGTACAAATTAGTACAATAAAACACCCGCATCTCTTAGTTAATCAGTTGATTCTCTCTCTGTTGTATATGGACGTGTTTTACATTCGCTCCCACATTTATTCGCTTAGTGTCGATTTTTTTGGTTTTTTATATTCCCCAAGTTTTCATTCTCAACTTGGTTGAGCCCGCCTTTTGAATGCAAATTAGTGATTTGTGTTAAAACCATCGTCTTTATAAAGATATTGAAAAATAGTTAACGACGCGAGTGCATTGTGCATTGTTGTTGTTTTTTATTTACATTGTTGTTTTGGCGCTCTCTCGCACCGTTTGCTCTACTCATCTCCCAACTTCAGTAACCGGCTCTCATTTTCGAGTTAACGGTTCTTTGCTGATTTGGTCTTATCGCGCTCTTTCTTTCCTCTTATCGTACTTTTTATTTCCTCGGCGCCCTCATAGCCACACAGCTGTTTGTTGGCACTCATCTAAAGCTTTCTGTTTAAATTTCTCTACATTCTACATTCTACATTTTTTATCTTACTTTAACTTGTAACAATGTCTGCTTGCTGTGTTGTTGGTTGCCAATTTAGTGGCAAAATCACTTCTCGTCAGCCTATTGTTAATTGCTGGTTATGTGAGAACATTGCGCACGCTAAATGTGTTGACTTTGGGCATAGTGCGGCCCAAATTGCGGATCGTACTAGGTCTAATGCCAAGCTGGACTAGACGTGCCCTACATGCCTACATATCAAAATTGATATTAGATCATTTATGAGGCAAATTGAGCTTGAGTTCCAGGCAGAGCTTGCAAGGTTCGGTCAACCTTTTCAAAGTGTTAGGAAAAAACCTGTCACAAAAAACCCTATGACAACTGGGTGTGAGCTAACCCCTTAAAAGGGTTTTTGCTTAACAGATGTAACGCTCAGAGCAAAACCCTTTTTTTCAGAGTTATTTCGGTTTCGGTTTCTACTGACTACTTTGCTCGGTCTGTTAAGAAAAACGGTCTTTTGTGAATGTATGAGTGTGTATGTGTGACCTGTTCAGTAATGCTTCAGTCGTAACATTGCTTTTTGATTATTAAAATTCAAAAGGGTAAGGGAAAATACGTAATGTGTTTTTTCTAAAGCTTAATCTGTAAGATTAGCCCATTTACCATTAAATTCCAATATTCTACATATTTTAAATAATTTACGATTCCAAAACTCCACTTAACTCCACAAATCCACGTAATAAGAAGCGAATCTTTTAAGCTGCAAGAAAAATTAGAGCTTTTTAACAGGTTAAACCTCCTTTAGCAGTTTCAAATTTTGTTTGTGTAGCTTTAAATCAATTCCTAACTATTTAAGAATATCTTCACAAAATTATTCAGTTTTATTCAAAATATTTCGAAAGATTTGAAGGAACGCGGGATCCATTTTGTAGGAATAGGCTTAGTTGGAATACTTTGAACCATTTTTTATCTTAAGACTTATGGTAGTTCTCATTTATTCTTATGGTATAGCTCATTTGAAAGGTAATTCGTTTCTTTATGGCATTTCTTATTAAAGATAGTTCCTTATATAGTCAATTAATATATTGAAGCAAACAAAAAAATAGCAGCTAACCTATATTCAGAATACAATTTTATATACATTTATATGTACAATGCAATTTTAGAATTATCTTGATTTCCTATGTAAAATTTATGCACATATCACAGCAGGCCTATACTTTTTCCTTTCTAGAGAAAACCCATTTTTTGACTTTTATTTAACAGTAGTCTTTCAGAAACCCTTTTAGGTGACTGTTAACTTAAAAGGGTCTCACCGAGTGGTTATTGAAAGACCGATTGCTCTGTTCGGTTGAGCCGAACGGTCGGACCGAAACCGACAAGCAAAACTAAAAAAGGGTTCCGCTCAGAGAGAAAGTTTGTGAGCAACATTTTTTTCGGTTTTGTCGAGATTAAACTGCCTCAGGAAAATCGGTTGACAGTTATTTGCAAGCTCTGGTTCCAGGCCTTACGTGCTGGATTTACGGACTTATTAAGTCGGTTTAATGTTTTCGACTCAAACTTTAAAGGTCGTATTCTTCTTAATCAAATATCATTAAATATAAATCGTCGTCCTACACAGCCTTATACTTATCTCTCTACATGTTCCAGATCTCTCGAGCAACCTCTCTCTTCCCAGCCCCACTGCAAGCTATATGTCGTGCGATGAGGAAGATCCCAATGGGAGCGAGTCATCAACGACTGATGTCAGGGTGCAATCTATGCCACATTCTGCCAATCGGTCACCGGCTGTTGCCACTTCAGGGGCTAGGAAGAATAGTAATAGCCCAGCCCTCTTTTCTTCGGTACCACTCACTCTCATGGTACCTAGGAAGTCTATTTTTGTGTCAAGATTGAATGCAGCACTCACAACAACGACACTCAAAGTCACTAAATGTAATATTAAACAAATAAGAGATTATTCTTCATTTAAAATACTTGTTCCGGATGAACTGTTCTCCAAACTTCTTGACCCTTATTTTTGGCCTGCTGATATAATTGTTTACGAATATATAAAAAAAACAAGAAAGGAAGCTAGCTTCGGCCAGCCGAAGCTTATATACCCTTGCAGATAATTCCTATAAATTTACAAATCGAAAAAATGTTAATTTTCGTATTATTTCTCATTAATTTTGCGTTCGTTTCAATGGTAGCTATATGATATAGTAGTTCGATTTTGATAAAATTAAAATCAAAATTCGAAAATATTTGAAAAGAGCTATATCCTAGAGTAGAAGAGAATACAATAAAAACCATCGAAGCAATAATTTATTTCCTATTATATTCCCATTAATTTTCCGATCGTTCCTATGGCAGCTATATGATATAATCGTCCGATTTTGAAAAAATTTTATTCGAAATTCAGAATTAGATAAAAAATGACATTTCCAAAAGTAGGATGTTATAGGTTCAAAAACACCCAAGATATAATTTTTTTTACATTTTTTTCCCGATTGTTCCTATGAGAGCTATATGATATAGTTGTCCGATCCGGCTCGTTCCGACTTATATACTACCTGCAATAGAAAGAAGACTTTTGGGAAAGTTTTATCCCGATAGCTTGAAAACTGAGAGACTAGTTTGCATAGAAAGGACGGACAGACGGACGGACAGACGGACATGACTAGATCGACTCGTCTAGTGATGCTGATCAAGAATATATATACTTTATGGGGTCGGAAACGTCTCCTTCATTGCGTTGAAAACTTCTGACTGAAATCATAATACCCTCTGCAAGGGTATAAAAAGTTCGCTTCCCATCACTTCCTTGTCGGCGCCCAGCTCAGCTTAAAATTCAAAAAACTAAATTTCATAATCCACTATCAAAATGTACGGGGGCTTCTTAGTAAACTCTCAACGCTTTAAAAAAACAGCTCAATTTTCTTTTTTTTTTTTGTTTTTTTTTTACGTATGCATTTTTATACCCTTGCAGAGGGTATTATGATTTCAGTCAGAAGTTTGCAACGCAGTGAAGGAGACGTTTCCGACCCCATAAAGTATATATATTCTTGATCAGCATCACAAGACGAGTCGATCTAGCCATGTCCGTCTGTCCGTCTGTCCGTCTGTCCGTCCGTCTGTCCGTCTGTCCGTCTGTCCGTCTGTCTGTTTCTACGCAAACTAGTCTCTCAGTTTTTGAGCTATCAGGATGAAACTTTCCCAAAAGTCTTCTTTCTATTGCAGGTAGTATATATGTCGGAGCCGACCGGATCGGACAACTATATCTTATAGCTCCCATAGGAACAATCGGAAAAAAAAAACTTTAAAAAATTCTAGCTTCGGTGTTTTTTGAAATATTACCTTCTACTTTTGGGGATGTTATTTTTTAAATATATCTGAATTTCGAATTAATTATTTAAAAAATCGGACTACTATATCATATAGCTGCCATAGGAACGATCGGAAAATTAATGGAAAAGTAATAGGAAATAAATTCTAGCTTCTTTGGATTTTATTGTATTATCTTCTACTCTAGGATATGACACTTTTTAAATATTTCCGAATTTCAATTTTAATTTAATCAAAATCGGACGACTATATCATATAGCTGCCATAGGAACGATCGGAAAATTAATGGAAAAGTAATAGGAAATAAATTCTAGCTTCTTTGGTTTTTATTGTATTATCTTCTACTCTAGGATATGACTCTTTTTAAATATTTTCGAATTTCAATTTTAATTTGATCAAAATCGGACGACTATATCATATAGCTGCCATAGGAACGATCGGAAAATTAATGAGAAATATTAGAAAATTGAACATTTTTGCGATTTGTTAATTAATAGGAATGATCTGCAAGGGTATATAAGCTTCGGCTGGCCGAAGCTAGCTTCCTTTCTTGTATTTATTGGATCTTCTCTGAATTGAGACTAACAATAAGTATATAAAATCTTAAATTAAAAAAACTATCTAACAGTCATGATGACTGACGCGAGATTAAAGGGCTTTAATAACTATTGCTGAGCTGGAAGGTCATTTCGTAGCAATCGGGTCCGGTATGAGACCCTGGCTAGCCCCCTGGCGAGTTGGTTTGGATGAGAAGTTAGCTTGGTGAGGTAGGACGCTTTTTGTTTTGATATTTTGTCTTTTACGGGCAGAATGCCAAGATCTCTGTGGATGTTGTCGTTCCGAACATACCAAGGTGCCCCAGTGATAGTTCTTAAGATTTTTGATTGTGCTCGCTGGATAATGTCGATGTTGCTGCTGCTCGCGTTTACCCACAACTGGGAGCCGTATGTCCAGACTGGCTTAAGCTTTGAATTGTAGAGCAGGACCTTGAAGTCCAGGCAGAGGGGAGAGCGAGCATTTAAGAGCCAATGGAGGCCAATGGATTTTAGTTTTGGATGAATTTTCTTAGCTTCGATATGTTTCCTCCATGTAAGTCTCCCGTCTAGATGAACGCCAAGGTACGTTACATCGTCAGCTTGTGGAAGTGGCGTGTTATTCAGAGTTAGCGGGGGACACGTTTGTCTGTTAAGAGTAAACGTTATGTGTTTACCACGAGGTGATCAGCTAGTAGTGCTGTTGCCTGAATTGGGCATTTGGACCGACTTATGATCGCGGTATCGTCTGCGAATGTGGAAGTAGTTAGCCGGACGTTCGTGGGAATATCTGCGGTGTAAAGGAGAAATAGAGTTGGACCAAGGGCGCTACCTTGGGGAACTCCAGCCTCTATAGTGTAATCGTCGGATGTTGTAGTGTTGCATCTCACGGCGAATTCTCTGTTGTAAAGGTACGATTCAAGTATCATGTGAGTGTTTTCCGGCAGAATAGTTCTGATTTTGTGCATAAGGCCATCAAGCCAGACTCGATCGAAAGCCTGCAATATCATGGAATACCGCACTGCAGTATTCCCGATATTCGAATGCAGACCGTATTTCCGTTGTTAATCTGTTGACTTGCTCTATTGTTCCATGGCTTTCTCGAAAGCCAAAGCCAAAGCCCTTCCGTTTTTGCGGCTCTTCTACTGTGATCCTACGATGCAGCAGGTACTGCAACTTGTAGATCGGGTGCACTGTGTTTTTTTTCAAAGTTCTGCTGTCTGGCTCCAGCTCGGCCTTGAATTGCGGCTTCTTGTTTTTGTTCATAATGTTTCTAACATTTTTTGCACAGAAACCGTTTTCTTTTAAAGCCTCTGTAATTTCGTAGGGGGTAATTTCGTATCGGGTTCTATTCCCTTAAGCACAACTTGCAAGCCTTTGCAGCTTTTGAGCTGGTACGTGTAGTAATTCTTTTTGGCATCGTTTAAGTACTTTGACACTGCTCGGAAATCGTCTTCAGTTCTGGTTTGCAGTTTAGTTTTACTTATATTCCCTTTCATAAGCGGAATAACATGAAAGCTATCTTTTCCGACTAGCTCAACTATTTTGTTGACTAGGGCATTCGAGGTCTTCTCCCGAATAAAGATAGGTGGCGGCTTCAGTTTCCTTGGGGCTAATTGTTCAGACTCTATTTCGTGCTCCGCCAGAATGGAAAATCTATTTTCATTTAGTGGCCCGAGATTTTCAGGGCCTTTGCTGGTACGGTTTACTTTGGGCTTATTCCCGTCAGCATTTTTTGAGGGCGTTAGCTTGCGCTTGGAAATATTTATGTAGCGATCCATGCCTGTCTGCATGGCCGAACCCGCTTGCGGATTTGTCATTTCTTCAACCGTAGCTTTGTTTTTGCCGTTTGACCCGATTTTTGCACTTAATAGTGTTGTTGCTTTACCCGCTGCAGAAGAAGAGAGTGGAGTCGTTATTGCAATGTTGGCGACAGAGGCCGTTGTAGTTGACGTAGTAGTTGCTGTTGTTGTTGCACCAGGTGGCTGAAGCTCGGTTGGAGTTTTGCATTGCTCACTCCATGGCGTTTGAGCGTTGAGAAGCAGGGCGGGAGAGCAAGAACTAGCTCTCTGGTTTTCGGCGGTCAGTAAACTTGCATTTTCTTGCACTTTCGGTTCTAGAGTATTATTCGTAAAAGAGAAATAAGCATTGTTGCGGGCCAAAGAAAGACGACGTTTGTCTTGCTCTCTCTGAATTTTTTCACGGGCTTCGTCTTGTTGTTTTTGGCGTTGAGTGCGCTGATCCACGTTCTTAATCATTTGCTTATTGTTAGTGCGTAAAGATGAATTAATTAATTAATTAATTAAAACTTTAGTTTACAATATGCGATTAGCATCGCGAAACGCAAGACCACGCTGTTCTAAATTTTCGAACGTTTTCAACTGGGTGAAAGATTGTTTTTCTTTTGTTTTTCCGGAGCGTTAAGAAAACACGTCTACACGCGACCGACAATGAATTAGTCAATTTTTGAAGCCAATGTTATTGTATTCACTGAGACCTGGCTTAACCCATCTGTACACGATAGTGAGATTTTGTCAAATAACTTTTTTGTTTATCGGAATGATCGTCATACACGTCGAGGTGGAGGCGTTCTTATTGGAGTCAAATCCGATTTACCTTCTGAGCTTGTTGATATTTCTGGTTTATCAGGTATTGAATTTATTTGCGTAAAACTATCTTTCCCAAAAAATAACATTATTTTAACTTGCTCCTATATACCCCCTAGCTCCGAATTTAATACAGTCTACAGTCTATCTCCTTGTTGGTTGCTGAAACTGACCAACTTATTGTGTTTGGTGACTTTAATCTTCCCAATATTTCTTGGTTGGAGAGTAATGACTCATTGGCAATGATTACTAGGATGCAACATGACTTTGTTGATGGTCTTGTTGAACTATCCTTGCAGCAAGTTAACTGGATTCCCAATCATATTGGTCGCCTCCTTGACTTAATCTTCGTCTTTGATGGTATCGATGCTGAAGTTAGTCGAATTCCGCCACTATATCTACCTGAAGATGGCCATCATCCTACCCTTCAGCTCTGTATAAATGGATTTTTTAATGCTCCCAGGACTGCAATAAACGTACATCCTAGTTTGTCTTTTAAAAAGACTGACTATGCTAAACTAGTTGAATCTTTATGGACAATTAATTGGTCCTTCCTGTTGAGGGTGCAGCTGGGTATTTTTATAAAGTCCTTTACCGTCTATTTTATGCACATATCCCTCTTTCCTCCTTGAAGAATTCTTATAGCTCTCCATGGCTTACTCGTCAACTATCCTACCTTAAAAATAAAAAAAGACGGACTTTTTAAACGGTTCAAAAATGCTGACGGACTGGGCCAAATATAGGTCTGCTAAGGCGGAATTTGTCCAGCACAATTGAGTCAAAATCTGCCAAGTGGGCCACCCCTGTTCCGAAGGTCCGATTTTCATCGAACTTTTTTACTTTTCCGGTTCACAACGAAAATATAAGAACTTCATTTGAACGGTTTTGCGAAATTTTGAGTTTTACCGGAGTTATAGGGGTCAAAACATGGCATTTTTGGCACTTTTTCGAAAAAGTTGCACTCAGTCAAAAATTCATAACTTCGGAACGGTAAGAGATATCTTTATGATGTTTTCACTAATCGCTCAAGAATTATTATGGCTTTCCATAAAAAAATTTAAAAAAAAATTAAAAATTTTTTTTCTTAAAAATAAATCAACATTTTTTTTTAGTTTTTATTTTTTTCAGTGTTCTTCACCAGCTATAGAGTTTAAAACCATTTGAAAATGAAGTTTGATTCATTACGAAAAAGATCAAAAAAAAAAAAAGAGGGGCCCGGACAAAGGTTTTTCGCAATATCGATTTGAAGAAGGGCGCACAGCGGTTTTCCATACAAAAACGGCTTGCTCGTGAAAATTGGCTGGTCAACACATACCGTTGCGCGCGTAGCGTCAGCCGACTGCAGCTGTCAATGAGGCACTTTTTGTCGTTTTGTATGGGAATCCGCTGTGCGCCCTTCTTCAAATCGATATTGCGAAAAACCTTTGTCCGGGCCCCTCTTTTTTTTTTTTTTGATCTTTTTCGTAATGAATCAAACTTCATTTTCAAATGGTTTTAAACTCTATAGCTGGTGAAGAACACTGAAAAAAATAAAAACTAAAAAAAAATGTTGATTTATTTTTAAGAAAAAAAATTTTTAATTTTTTTTTAAATTTTTTTATGGAAAGCCATAATAATTCTTGAGCGATTAGTGAAAACATCATAAAGATATCTCTTACCGTTCCGAAGTTATGAATTTTTGACTGAGTGCAACTTTTTCGAAAAAGTGTCAAAAATGCCATGTTTTGACCCCTATAACTCCGGTAAAACTCAAAATTTCGCAAAACCGTTCAAATGAAGTTCTTATATTTTCGTTGTGAACCGGAAAAGTAAAAAAGTTCGATGAAAATCGGACCTTCGGAACAGGGGTGGCCCACTTGGCAGATTTTGACTCAATTCTGGCTGTTATTAAAATTACCTGTCTCGTTGTAAGCGTGATTTCAAAAGTAATCCTAAACTTTTTTATTCTTTCGTCAATTCTAAGCGGAAATCTAATTGCTTCCCTCATTCTCTTTTTCTTAATAATAATATAGCATTTGATGACAATGATATTTCCAACCTATTTGCTGTTTTTTTTCAATCGAATTATTCGGAATGCAATGGTGTTATTGATAATGATTATCCATACCCACTACCTCATCTGAACTCTATCTTCAAACCAGTGATTAATAGATCTGATGTTCTTCAGAGTCTTGATACTCTTTAGCTCCCTTTTTCACCGGGTCCTGACAAAATACCAAGTTATATAATGAGGAATTGTTCGTCTTAATTAGCTTTTCCCTTAACATTAACATTTAATTTGTCGCTAAGTCAAGGAAGATTTCCATCCATATGGAAAGAATCGTTTAATGTTCCATTGTTTTAAAAAGGGAACAAGTCCGATATCTCAAATTATCGTGGTATTGCTAAACGCAGTGCAATTCCTAAACTTTTCGAAAAAATTATTACCTGTCAGTTGCAGCATCATTGCCGGTCTATTATTTCACCGTGTCAACATGGCTTCACTAGACGACGCTTTTCTTCTACAAACCTACTAGAATTTTGATCATAAACTTAGTTTTAAAGGCCATATATCTACTGTATCAGTAGCTAGAATAAGCGGGAGCGGCGATTTTTTTTTTATTAGTTTTGTATAAAATCATAAAGTAGTTTACAGATGCAAACATGTACAATTCCCATAATCAGTGTGTTTGGTATCCGAGGGAATCCTATCGTTTTATTGCATTTCAAAATATTGTGACCCCTCGTTATCTTCTAAGAACAACCCGGAGAAAGTGCACATGCACCCACGAACTCGAGTATCGCCCCCTACCCACAAATCCTTGTGTGTGTGTGTGTTTTTTTTTTTTTATCAGTCTGTTTATTATGGGGGGAAGGGTTTATATAGGTGTGGGGGTGGTGTGTACAGAGTTTTTACAATATAGAAAATAGACCAAGAAAGAGAATAGGTAAGAATTTTGTTCCTGATAACCCTGCGGGACTACCGTGTGGCTTTGCTTCGCAGGGTCAGGATTTACACTGAGGCTCATCTCGAGGTCCCTCGTCGAGCTTCGTCTCGCGTTCTCTCTACTTTCCGCAGGGTCTTCATGACTACTGCGGCAAAGTTGTTCATCTGACCCCAGAACTGTTCGTCCGAGATCATGCGGTCTCCCAGAGCAGCAGGGTCTCTGGTCTCGCCTAAGAATTCTTCCCTGTTGCGCTCAAACCGTGGGCAGGTGAAGATCACATGCTCGGCGGTCTCCTCTACTCCACATTGGGGGCATCTGTGGTCGTCGTCGTGGCCAAATCTGGTCAGGTAGCTCCTGAAGCATCCGTGTCCGCTTAGGATCTGCGTCAGCCAGAAGTTTACTTCTCCTTTTGCTCTTTCAATCCACCGCTTAACGTCGGGTATGACCTGGTAGGTCCAGCATCCTTTTGTAGACTGTTGCCAGCGAGCCTGCCATGTTCCTAGGCTCCGTTCCCTCGCCCTGGCTTTGATGTCTCGTCTCTGTGGGGGAGTGCATCGCATTCCAAGCACCTTGACTTCTTCTTGAATTTCCCTAGCCTCGATTGCCAGAAGGTCTATGGGGACCATTCCGGAAATCACAAGGGCTGCGTCATCTGATACCGTGCGGAATCCGGAGCAGACTCTCAAAGCGCATAGCCTGTAGGTGGATACCAGGCCCTTTATGTATGACTCCGTGCTAACAGCTTCGGCCCATATAGGGGCGGCATACAGCATTGTTGACCGAGTTACCGACTGCAGAAGGAGTCGGCGCCCTTGTTTTGGTCCTCTGGTGTTGAGCATTATACGCGCCAGAGCTCTAGCGACGTTGGCGGCCTTTTTGTTCGCTTCGAGCAGGTGCTCCCTGAATGACAGTCTCGTGTCTATCATGACTCCCAGGTAGCGTATTGCTCTTGTTGAGCGTATAGGAGCCTCCAACTTGGATGCTCGCTGTCTCGACCGCCTTACAGCTGGATATGAGGACCTGCTCGGTTTTGTGGTGCGCTATGCTAAGGCCTACCGACGAGAGCCACTCTTCGATAGATGCCACTGCTTTGTTTCCGAGTTGCTCCGCTTCCGGGATGGTTTTGGCCACGATTACGACTGCTATGTCGTCCGCAAAGCCCACCACGCTCGTTCTCCCTGGCAGTGCCATCCTTAGAACTCCGTCGTACATCGCATTCCAGAGCAGCGGTCCAAGGACGGATCCTTGAGGTACTCCACAGGTGATCTGGTGCTCTATTGTCCCTCTATCAGTGTCGTAGAGTAGGATGCGGTCGCTAAAGTAGGACTGTACGATGCCTACTAGGGGCTCTGGTACGCCTAGCTGCCGGATTGCTTCCAGTGTAGCATCCCAGCGCGCCGAATTGAAGGCATTTCTAACATCCAGGGTCACGACTAGGCAGTACTCCTTACTGCCTCCTTGCCATCTTGTGCCTTCTATTGCCTTCGAAGCAATTTCTTTCACTGTCGAGATTGCGTCCACCGTTGATCTCGCCTTCCTAAAGCCGAACTGCATGGGTGACAGGTCCCCGGCTGCGGAGATGGCTTCTTGCAGTCTGTTGCTAATGCACCGTTCAAGTGCCTTGCCTACATGGTCGATCAGGCATATTGGCCTGTACGACGACGGGTTCTCTGGTGGCTTGTTCTGTTTGGGTAGCAGGACCAGCTTCTGAATCTTCCACCGCTTCGGGAAGGTGTTTTCCCTTAGGCAATGGTCGAAGGCGTCAGCGAATGCTTCGGGGTGCTCGAGCATAGCCAGCTTTACTGCTAACTGGCTAACTTCCGTATTTCATCCGGCTGGACGATACTCGGCGGTGTAGCTGCTAGTGCTATCTGTTCGCGTTGTGGAGCTGGACGCACTGTTGGAAACAGGTGTTGTACTATTTCCCTTGTTCTGTTGGCTTCTCCTGGGCCAAGGGGCTTTGCCTGGCTCATCCTTTTAACCACCACTTTGTAGGCTGAACCCCAGGGATCCTCGTCGGCTGCGTCGCACAGGGAAGCATTTCCTCTTTGACTGCTTAATGAGTCTCTTTAATATTCTGCGGTTTTCGGCGTACTCCTGCCGCCAGAGCTCAAGGTTTATGCGACCTATCGCCCTCTGATGCAGTCTTCTCGCACGCAGACAATCGCTGCGGGCTGCTGCGATCTCTCCTGACCACCAGTAGACCGGTTCTAGGTTACGGTGGTGACTCCTCGTTTCCCTCAAGATGGCTCTGCATGCCGTCGCCATGGCTCCCATTAGCTTCTCAGCGCTGCTCTCCGCGTGCTCGCCCATACCCGGGTCTCCCCATGCTCTGTGGAACGGGTCCTCCTGGAGCGTCTTTGGATTGAAGCGGCGGTGTGCTGGGGCTGCAGCCGCCGGTCGATTTCGCATTATTTCCAAGATTATGCCCTTATGGTCGCTCGCAGAGTAGACTTCTCCAAGGCGCCATCGGACTTGTTGAAAAAGCGAGCTGCTGCAGAAGGTGAGGTCCACGACTGAGCCTGCTGAGCCTCTTCTAAAAGTGTGTTCCGAACCAGTGTTTAATAGGGCTACCTCGAGTGACGCGAAGGTTTCGAGCAGAGTTTTCCCTCTGACGTTCGTGTGGACCGATCCCCACTCCTCGGCCCATGCATTGAAGTCCCCGGCGATGACCACATTCCCTTTTCCCCGTGCATCATCCACCAATTCGTCCAGAACTGATGTGTATTCCGCGAGGGTGAGGCGTAGTGGCAGGTAGCAGCCATATATGAATATCTCGTTCACCATAGCCCGGATGAAGTACGATCCGACGCGCACTTGTTGGGGTCGGGATGAGCCGATCGTCAAGATCGCTGCGTCTTTTATACGGCTCACTGATTAGCGCTACGTCCGCTTAGATTTCGCGCACGGTCTGGCTAAGCAGGTCATGCGCGGCTTCGCAGTGGTTTATGTTGATCTGAATGATTTTCACTTCTCCGACGATTTTTTGCTCATAGGGCATCTCGCATTGGAAGCATTTTGGTTCCCGCGAGCAGTCTGCGACCTTAATCCCAGGTTGCCCGCACTTCAGGCAGCAGTCGCTGCGGTCTACTCCGCTATTGCACCGGAGCGCTGTATGCCCAAACTCAAGGCACTTGTAGCACCTCCGTTCGGATGCCCTTTCTCGGACCCGGCAGTTCGACCAGCCCACCTTTATCCTCCCTTCTGCGAGGAGTTTTGCGGCTATTTGCGGCGAAAGTGCGAGTACCGCCATTTTTGTGCCCGCGTAAGCCGGGCAAAGCGCTTTGACGATTGAAACGTCCACCTGGTGGGCCCACGTCCAACGTGGGCCTCTTCCACAACTGTCCGTACGCAAGCCAGGTCTCCAAGGACGTTGCCTAAGCTTGCCTTGATGGACTGGGTGTCCTCCCTTGATGCGCCATCCAGTTCCAGTAGGAGATCTCCCTTTACTGTGCGTTTGATCCGACGAACGTTCTTACGCACGTCTTCCAGCTTGTTGTCCTCTCTCCTCGTTACCAGGTTGAGGATTTCGCTGTAAGAGTGCCCTTCTGTTCCCTTGATGATAAGGGCGTCAGGGTGGACCCTCTTGCTCGGCTTGCTCTTCCCCGTGAGGGACCTTCCTGGCTCTGGCCCGCGGGTGTTTGCCTCTCTGGCAGCTTGGCTGTAGGAAGCTAGGCCTGGCGTTGTCTGCGTAGACGTGCGGGTTTTCACCACCGCCGATTCCTCAATTTGCTCGCTGAGCTCTAGCTGGATCTCCTTGATGCTCATCAGAGTATCCTTCATACTCTTGTTTATGTGGCGCACCGCCGGCTTCTTCTCGATGCATGCAGCCATCAACCCGTCTATAAGGCTTTCCAAGTCTGTTTACGCCGCTTGCCCCGCTCTTAAATCCCCCTCTTCCAATGCTCGCTCTTTTCGTCGTTGGGAATGCCTACTTCCAGGCTCTCCCGCCTTCCCACGCCCGGGATCTCTCCACAGCGCTCTGAAGCACAGCGCTCATTAGTTTTAAGCTCAGTTCTCATTGTAATCCTACATGATACATCGCCCGGCCGGTCCGCGCTTAATTACGAAACGTCTCAGTTGTTCTCATTTCTCTCGCGCTTCGCGATCGTCGAGTGTTTTTAATTCTCTCCCCCACAGCTTGCCACCGGCTATCTTGCAACAGCCGCAACGCCGACGAAGCTGCCTTCCATCGAAGAAACGATTTGCGACGCCCCCAATAAACATTTTGATCCATTCGAGCCGGATTGCTCCACCAGATAAGTGCCACTTATTATTTTTTATTAACTGCCGGTCGACAGTCAGCCATTCGAAAACATAATTCGTTTGACTTTCTGTACGATTTGTCTAAAATCCAAGTCCGATTTAATCCGACAACGGCAGTTAGTAAATTACATTTCCAATTCCGTCTTCTATTTCTTCGTCTCCTTTAACGTGCGGCCATATTGTCTATTTTCCAATTCCCTTTCTTGTGCATATTGATGTACAAGTTTCATATTCACATTTGGCCGTACATCCAGTAAAAATACATCCAAAATTAAATCGAAGAAATTGCAAAATATTAATCCAAATTAAAGTGTGCAAATAAAAAGTCAAGCGTACAGTGAGAAAGATAAGTCAGTGAACAGTGAAAAATAAATCAAATTCAAAAATTAAAATTCAATTAATTTCCCACAAAAATTAAGTGTTCCGCCAATTTAGGCCCACAAACAGTGAGACTGATTTTTTTTTACTGTATATCCGCTGTGACAAATATTTGCATACATAATTCAAAATCCAAATACAGTCCACAATAAATCGAAAATACACAACACATACCCGCCGGCAAAATTTAAAATAAAAATTTCCGCCATCTTTATTACCATATACTCCACATCTTATATACATATTTATTACATATCTTATACATATTACATATTCCACATATATTACATCCATATTCCACATATATTACATCCATATATTACACACATATTACATCCATATATTACACACATATTACTTCCATACTCCCATACATATTATTTCTATGAAAACACCCAATCCCGAACATCGAAGTATTTCCGTCGGCCATAAATATATATATTAAATAAATTCCCAAAGCCGACGTGAAATAACTTTTGGGTCTCAGTGTGTTCTTTATTTCCCCTTCAACATACATTCACACATACATACATACGAATTCCCCAAATTCCCGCGCATTCCAGCATTTCTCGCACATAGCCCGCAAAGGGGCTTTATGCACGAGTTCATTTTTGGGCATTTGTGTTATCCAACGATTAAAGTGCTCTTTATTCCGAGCCATTCCAAATAAATTCAAAATAAATAAAATAAAGTAAAAAACCAAAAAATAAATACCAAGATCAATTCTAATAAACTTAAATAAATACTGAGAGTTAAAAAATTAAAATTAAATTTACAAAATCCCTCATCGCTAGAGTTCCAAAAAAAATTAAATAAAATACTGTCCACATCCCAGAAACCAGTGGAAACAATCTATTAATATTGTTCCCGGTTTGCGTCCGAATCCATTAGTTACCGCGTCCATTCCAGTATTTTTATTTATTTATTGAGTTTGGTATATCCATATATCTACTTGATTTATTTTCTTGTTGGGGAGAAAAAATAAAAGTTCAAAAAAAAAATATATCATCCGCATACCACTGCAACGTATTTTTTGTTTGGTCTCCGAATAATTTAAAAAAAAAATAAAGAAGAATACTAACGATATCTAATCCCATCCTAATTCGGCCAGCCACCCCTCATAAAATACTAATCGAAAAATACTTCATCAAGAACAGTATTTTTTCAGTATTTTATTTTTAGTATTTTTGCGATTCTTGTTCCATCGTTCCACCAAAAGCCTGGGGATTATTTTTACAATAATTCAGCCACGCATATCGACTGATTTAGCAGGTCGAGACCCTATTTCCACCAGTCCGTAATTTCTTTTCTGATTTTTGTCCGAAAGATCAGCGCGCACATTCCGAATCAAAACAGCATCCTAGTTTGGTATGTCCAGGGAAAGTTCTAACAAACTACCCCCTGTTTCATCACCGAAAGTTCCGAAAATCACTATAAGGACTAGAGCCCTGCATGAATCAACAGTATGCTTAAATATTTTGAAACATACGAATCCCTTATGTCAACTGTATTTATGTTTCGAAACATCTGGAAATGATTCGAAACATTCTAAGGTATTTCGAAACATTGGGGAGGCCTAGCCTTAACAGTATATCAGTTTATTTTGTTTGTCTAAAAGTGCTTTCCAAAATGGACGTTGATTTGCCAAGTGGCTCCAGAAATTCTGTGAGTATATTTTGAAATTTAATAAAAGAGTAACCATGGTAATTTTGCAAAACTAGGCCCTCCAAACAATTCAAGAAAAAAGCCATGCTAAACTTGTTTCAGGGAAAATTACGTTTAGCGAGAAGAATGGTCGCAATAAGGTTTGACAGGTTTTCGGAAAAAATTTTAGACGATTACGAGCAAGAGTTCAGTGGATTAGTTGCGTGTCGCACTTGCCTATCTTGCATGAAGTATTTCGGGAATACATCAAATCTTGTGAGAAATAAGTGCTACAAGCTAAGAAAACCCTCCTCTGATGTACCTGCAGCTACTTCTTTAGACGCGGAAACAAAATCAAAAATTACCAAAGCTATGACAAAATGGACCCTGAAAAACTGCAGGTCCTTTAACATGGTTGCTGACGAAGGGCTGCTGAACCTGGCAGAAATTTTCCAAACCTGCTAATACAAAATTATCTATTACAGCTTTTGTTTATAAGTCACGTTGGGAGACCGAATCGTCAGTATCACACTGTTGTAGATGTTTCGAATCATTTGAATCTTACTGTAAAAATGTTTCGAAACATAAAATGTCTCGAAAACTGTTGATTCATGCAGGGCTCTAATAAGGACGCCCACACCTACAAAGGTCAAGACGCCAATTACCAAAAGGGCTCCTTCTCCTATCGAAAGATCCACGCGAGCCATCACGAAAATGGTTGCAACGGCTGCCGAACTCGCCCTAAACCAATTTTTTGAAGTCTCGGATCGACTTTCCGAATTGGAGGCGCGGATAAATATTCCCGCAGCGGTCCCTCCTACGTTGTCCGTCCTCAATATTCGCCGAGACGAAATCAAAGAGGTATGGGTGCGCATCAAAAAAGAGTACGATGCGTGTACCGCGTGCCTTGTAGCAGCCGGAGAAAGTGCAGCTGACATGTTGCCAGTTCTCAAGGCTAAGTACGGTTACTGCTACAGCGCGTACGAAAGGTGCGGCGCCCAAATAGCAGGCCAAATAGCGCAGACTCCGCAAAATCCGCAAGCTACCTCCACTCCAGATACTCCTCAGACTTACATTCCGTCAGGCTGCCACCTTCCGCCGTGCGATACCGAGGTTTTTACCGGCGATTATCTTCGTTGGCCAACCTTCAGGGATCTATTCACAACAGTTTACATCAACAATCCTCGACTCACTCCTGTCGAGAAATTATTCCATCTCAATGCTAAGACGAGGGGCGACGCTCACAATATAGTTGCAAATTCACTCCTTACTAACGATGGCTTTCGCTCAGCGTGGGATAACCTCACTGAGCGTTTCGAAAACAAGCGATTGTTAGTAAACAGTCAATTGAAGATACTCTTCAATGTGCCGTCCGTCACACAGGAGTCTGGATCAGCTTTGAAAGAACTTCAAAGTACCATCCAGGGGTGCCTTACGGCGTTAGAAATGTCCGGTATTCAGGTCGAAACTTGGGATTGCCTCTTGGTGTATATGTGCTCATCCAAACTCCCAAAGCTTACGCTTTCCCTATGGGAGCAGTCCCTTCACAACAAAGCCGAGATCCCTACGTGGCATGAGCTGAACGTTTTCCTAACGGAACGTCACAGAACCCTAGAAGCCATAGATGATGTTCGACCATCAGGTTCTAGTCAGGCTCAGCCCAGGGCATCCACATCCAACTCGGCGTCTCGGAGAATAAATTCTTATGAGACAAGGGTAACGCCTCGACAAGCTAGAGGGTGCGATCTCTGTAATAGAGAAATCCATCCAATACGCGCATGCGCCCAGTTTCTCCGGATGACGGTCGACCAACGCATCGCCTAAATCAAACGAAAACAGCTGTGTTTGAACTGCTTTGCGCGGACACACCAGCTGCGCGACTGCGAAAGCGCACATAATTGCTTCACGTGCCGCGGCCGCCATCACACCCTCCTACACCGAGGCACCCCATCCCTAGCGCGCGCAAATCCAACGCCAACGCCCAGATCCAGACCGAATACTCCCGGTCCCTCGGCTGCCAGTGGCACGCAGCCAACACTTCAAAATTATTTTGCGGCAGGCTCTAGGTCAGTCCTCCTAGGCACCGCCATGATTAATATATGCCATCAGGGTTCCAACTACCAAGCGCGAGCCTTAATAGACTCCGGATCTGAGGCTACCTTCATTACTGAGCGCCTTTTCAACCTGATTAAGCTGCCGTTCCAGGTTATCCAAGCACAGGTCTCAGGGCTTAATCAAACGGTCTCCGCTGAGACTAAAAAGGTCTGCCAATTGACGATTCTAGTTTGCAGTTAAACACCACTGCCTACGTGCTTCCGCAAATAGCCGGAAATCTTCCCTCATGTCCGCTTCCGCAACATTTCCTGCGAGATCTTCCCGAACTTCCACTAGCGGATTCAAAGTTTTATGAGAGCGCACAAATAGATCTTTTAATCGGGGCCGACATACTTCCTTCCATTCTACTAAGCGGCACCCGAGCGAATATCTGTGGCTCTCTTCTCGGTCAAGAGACCATTTTCGGCTGGATTCTAACAGGACCAGTACCCGCTCCGAGGCAAGATAGAATTTCATCGTTTTCTACGCATGTTGCACACACGTACGAAGCGTCTCTCGATAAACTCCTCACCAAATTCTGGGAGGTGGAGGATCTGCCAGTAAAGGTGGCAAAAGAATCCGACGTGATCTGTGAGGATAATTTCCTTCGGACCACCACAAAAGACGATACCGGCAGGTATGTCGTGAGTCTTCCCTTTCGAGATCCTGAGAACATGAAATGCTCCCTAGGACATTCCAGATCCCTGGCGTTGGCTCAATTCTTAAGAAACAAGCAGCAGCTAAAAAGGGACAGTACGCTAAAATCCAAGTACGACTCAGTAATTCAAGAATATCTCGACCTCAACCACATGAGAGAAGTCCCTCCTACCCACGATTCAGCGTGTTATTACCTCCCACACCACGCGGTGTTAAAACCGGAGAGTACGACCATCAAACTTCGAGTGGTTTTCAATGCTTCCAGCCCTTCAGACAATGGGGTCAGCTTAAATGATATCCTTCATGCTGGCCCGGTCCTACAGTCCGATCTAACCATCCAGATCCTGAAGTGGCGATATTTCCGTTTTGTGTACAGTGCTGATATCAAGAAAATGTACCGGCAGATCTGGGTAGATCCGAACCAGACGGCGTTCCAACGTATCTTATTCCGCAATAGAGAAGAATACATTCGCGATTTTGAGCTAAAAACTGTTACGTTTGGGGTCAATTGTGCACCGTTTCTGGCAATTCGGGTCCTGCAACAACTGGCGACCGACGTGCAACTAACCCATCCGAGGGCGAGTAAAGTTATTCGTGGTTGCATGTACGTCGATGATGTCCTCTCGGGAGCTGACTCTGCAGAAGAGGCTCACCTTACCATTCGCGAGTTGCAGAGTGCTCTCGATTCGGCTGGTTTTCCATTAAGAAAATGGACCTCCAACCATAAAGAAGTTCTGGCTCATATCGAAACCAATCATCTTTTAAACGCCGAGTTCCTCGAGATAGATACGGAAAGCACGGCGAAAACTCTCGGAGTCCGTTGGAAAGCAACATCCGATGAGTTTTTCTTCGCCCCTCCAGACCTATCCAACGAAGCCACGCTCACGAAACGTCATGTTCTTTCCCAAATCGCCAAGCTGTTTGATCCAGCAGGCTGGCTCGCTCCTTTCGTGATCTGTGCCAAGATTTTCATGCAGGAGATCTGGCTTCATGATCTTGGGTGGGATGATGAACTCCCAATTGAACTGTGCCAAAAGTGGCATGATTTTTTCCAAAGCTACTCGGTCCTAGATCAAGTCCGAATTCCCAGATGGGTTTCCTTCCGCCCAGAGTTCCGAGTCGAACATCATGGATTCTGTGACGCCTCTCAAAAGGCGTATGGGGCTGCGATCTATGTGCGCGTAGAAATTGGGCACACGACGCTAGTGAATCTCCTTACAGCCAAGACGCGCGTGGCGCCAGTCAAAACTGTATCTCTTCCAAGGCTAGAGCTGTGTGGAGCTCTATTGCTATCCGAGATGGCTGAATCCATCCGCCCCCATATGCCAGTGCTGTCCTCGAAACTCCATTGTTGGACCGATTCCACAATTGTGCTTGCATGGCTCGCCAAACCAGCATGCCAATGGACAACGTTCGTTGCCAATCGGGTAACAAAGATTACCCAGTCCACAGAGGCAGCCAATTGGGCACATGTTCAATCCGAACACAATCCAGCTGACTTGGCCAGTCGGGGAGTGCCTCTACAAGACCTGATCGACAACTCCCTTTGGTGGCATGGACCAACTTGGTTGTCAAAGCCACGAGATCAGTGGCCTTCCCAAAGCACCGACTTACAGGTGACCGAAGTGGAAAGGCGTCCTGTCAAGGCCCATGTGGCGTCCATCCCGACAGAAGACATCCTTGATCGCTTTTCCAAGTTAGATAGAGCTTTACGGGTCCTTGCGTATGTCCACCGTTTTGTCCAGCGATGTAAGAAACAGTCGCAGATGTCGGAAGTCCGTCTAGAAGCCCAAGAACTTGTCGCCGCTGAACGGCTCATGGTCATTAGCACTCAGCGCAGATATTTTTCTAATGAATATCGCTGCTTGAGTCAAAAGCGTCCTGTGTCCGCGACAAGTTCAATCCTCTCCTTAAACCCCTTTCTAGATCAGAAAGGGCTTATAAGGGCTTGCGGCCGCATAACGGCCTCCGAAAACTTGCGATATGACGAACGACATCCGATAATACTCCCGTACGAATGTGCACTCTCTCGACTACTGGTGAACTTTACGCATCTCATAACGTTGCACGGAGGTAACCAGTTAGTCGTACGTCTCACCCGGTCAAGATACTGGATTCCGAGAATAAAGAACTTGGTAAAGGCTGTGATTAACTCCTGCAAGGTCTGCGTTATTCATAAGAAGCGCTTGCAAATTCAGATGATGGGAAGTTTTCCGAAAGAGCGAGTGTCTTTTTCCCGGCCATTCACGTACACAGGGATGGACTACGCTGGCCCTTTCGACATCAAAAATTACACAGGCAGAGCGTGCCTAATTACAAAAGGGTATGTGTTGGTTTTCGTATGTTTATCCACAAAGGCCATCCATCTAGAGCCTACATCCGATCTGACGACCGAGAAATTTCTCGCCGCTTTCGCTCGGTTCGTATCCAGAAGAGGTTGTCCCCGTCAAGTGCAGTCCGACAATGGGAAAACCTTTGTCGGCGCCACCCTGCTCTCCCTGCTGTGACTGATGCGTATAGTCATCAGCAGCTCAACTGGCAATTCATTCCTCCGGGGGCACCCCATATGGGAGGCCTGTGGGAAGCTGGTGTCAAAAGCTTCAAAACCTTGTTTTACAAGTCCACCGCTACTCGAAAGTACACCTTTGAAGAGCTTTCAACCCTCCTAGCGAAAATTGAAGCTTGTCTAAATTCCAGACCGCTATCTCCCATGTCAGAAGATCCTACTGATCTCTTAGCGTTGACACCAGGGCATTTTCTCGTCGGCGGACCTCTTCTGTCCATAGTAGAGCCCAAATTAAAAGGGGAATCCAAGTCCATTGTGAATCGGTGGCAACACTTAAAGGCGCTCCATCAGCAATTCCAAGCTCGATGGAAAGAGGAGTATCTCAAGGAGCTCCACAAGCGTAACAAGTGGCAGGCCCCGACCGCAAATCTCCGCGTTGGCGACCTGGTAGTCGTCAAAGAAGACAATCTGCCCTCGAATGAGTGGCGCCTTGGCAGAATCGACTCTGTTTTTCCGGGGGCTGACGGCAATGTCCGTGTCGTCAACATTCTCACGGCACGCAAGATTATTAAGCGTCCCGTGACCAAGGTGGTTCTTCTGCCAGGAGAACACTCCAGCCGTCTTCCTCAACCAACATCCTCCGCATAATTCTCCACCCATTCTCGTCATCTAATCATTTTTAAATCATCTCCATGTTTGTTTCTTTTTGTCCATTACTCCCTACCAGATCACATCATGGTTCCTCGTCCACGCAGCGCTCAGGCTTTGGAGAGCAGACGTACTCGAGGTTTAAATTCCTACCGTTGCCGAGTCTGCCGTGGAATCCATCCGCTTCGGAAGTGCCAGAGGTTCCTAAAGCTGAGCGCAGAGAAGCGGCTTCAAGCAGTGCTTGTCAACAAGTACTGCTCAAATTGTCTCGCTCACGAGCACTCTGACGTGAGTTGTCGCAGTGGCGACAAGTGCAAAACGTGCAGCGGGAAGCACCACACGCTCCTCCATATGCACGAGCGCCCTCTGCCGTCGGCTACCAATCAGCGTTCGCGCCGGCAGAATCCGCCAACTCGCCAAGCGCTGGCCCCGGCAAGGCGCTCGGCATCCGCCGCTTCTCAGCAGCGCTCGCGCCGGCAAAATCCGCCAACTCGCAGAGCGCTTCCCCGGCACCGTCACTGGCGTCCATCCTCCAGCGGCACAGTGTCAACGTCCTGCCGACGGCCATGGTAATCCTGGAGACCGGGCTCAAGAAGTTCGACACAGCCGCCCTCATCGACCCGTGTACGCCGACAAGTTGCATCGACGCATCCCTGGCGACTGCGTTCCGCTTGCCGACTACCACCGTCGGCGACGAGCGGATTTGTACGGCGACGATTCGGTCGAAGCGCGACGACGACTTCAAGTTGGAGGTGGTCCTGAAGGTGGAGCCAAACGTCCGCATCCGCACCCCCATCCGAGAGCTTGCTGACACCGTGGTCAGCAAATACAGCGACCTCCCGTTGGCCGACGAGCGGTTCTATCTACCGGCAACCATCTCCGCGGCAAGGTAATCCGTCCTGGCTTCCACCTGGTCGACGAGGGACTCCCAGTGGCCCAGCGGACGATTTTCGGGTGGATCCTGTCCGGTGCCTGCAACCTGTCCTGGATGACACGTGGGGCTTCGTTACAACGCTAGCGATTGCAAGGGGGGTGGAATGTTTACGCCGCTTGCCCCGCTCTTAAATCCCCCTCTTCCAAGGGATAACGACATATCTCCGCCGTCATATCTCCGCCCAGTGCATTTCGTCGGCGGAGATATGTCGCGATTTATTTGGCGGAGATTTGACGTTTAAAAACGACATATCTCCCCCGTTAATCAACGCGGAGATATGACGTTTAAAAACGACATATCTTCGCCCATTTAAGAACGACATATCTCCGCGCGGAGATGTGACGTTTAAAAACGAAATATTTTCGCGCGGAGATATGTCGTTTTTAAACGTCACATCTCCGCGCGGAGATAAGTCGTTTGTAGAAGGGCGGAGCTCTGTCGTTTTAAAACGACATATCTCCCCGCGAAGTTTTAAAAGCTACAAAGTTTTTTTTTTATATAAACATATGTACATACTCATTTTAAAATGTACATATTCATATTCGTGCATGTTAAATCAGGATAAATTATAGAGCGCAAATTTTTTGTTCCACATACTCAAACGTACATACATACACATACACATATATATTTATTTTTATGTCCTATATGTGAAACAGTGGAAAAAATGCAAATTAAAATTCATTATTGGATTAAATAAAATACAAATACATATATTGAACATTATGAAAAAACATAAATATATTATAATGATTTTAAATGTTACTATTAAATACAAAAATAAATATAAATATATTTCCGATGTTTGGAAATCTAAATGTTTTGTACCACTGTACTATAAGAAGGGAGAAGTGATGTGGCACGCGCCAAGAAGAGAGAAGTGATGTGGCACGCGCCAAAATTGCATTTTACCTATTCTTCTTCTATTAAGTGTTGTGTACGTATACAGAAATCATTTGACTTCGTAAGTTCGCAGCGAGCAGTTGACCTAATAATGGACTTGGAGAACATTAAATTTGAAATTCGGGAAGGAAGCCGAAAGGGCTCACAACTTTTAGTTTCGATTTGTGATGAGCAGTTATTTGTGAAAAATAAAATATTGAAGCTCGGTGATATAGCATACGTCTGCCGCGTGGAAGGCTGCAAAGCCAGACTATATTTAAGTTCAGATAAAACACGTGCTTTTTCTAATGCTAATAATATAGTGCATAATCATCCGTCCCAGAGTCGCGAAATAGCCAAACTCGGTGCGGTATCAGAAATTAAACAAAAATGCAAAGATAATACAAATTCGGACATAAAACAAGTGTTTAATGATGTTCTGGCTGAGTGAGTATTACATACACATATGTACATTCGTACATAGAATAGTACATGGAATAGTTCACAATAAAGAAGTGGTCGGCAAACACACACAATGACCTTCTGTTTTATAATTGTGTAAGTAATTTGCAGATCGCTGCTCTACAGTGAATTTTTTTTTGAGGTATTGAATTTTTTGTCAATAGCCATCAGATTTCTTTCATGAACGCAGTTGCGACGCGTCGCAGAATGTAGTCCATTTCACTCATTCTTATTGGATACTTATATGATATGCTTGGAAGTTTTTGACAATTTCTGAATGAAACAAATTAAAGTTAAAAGTCTTTTTTATATTTTTATCTTAAATCTTAAAAAAAAAAAAACAAATCTAAAAAGCTTTTAATAAAAATAAGCTATAAATATTACATTTATTTTTTAATATTAAACAATTTTTTTATTGATTTTAGAACTGTTTTAATTTTGTTTTTATTATATTTTGTATTTAGAAGTTTGTCATTCAGAAATTGTCAAAGAGCATGTAGAAAAATTAACTTTATAAGTATCCAATAAGAATGAGCGAAATGGACATTTATACAATGATACAATATACAATGATACATTTATATATAAAATATATAACATACTTTTATATTTTTAGTAAAATTCGATATTTAAATTTAATTATTCCCTTTTCTGTTTGATAAAGAAAAACCAAAGGTGAGGAGGAAATTGAGGTCAACTACGACACTGTCAAACGAACTCTACAAAGAATAAGGCAGCCATTCTTGCCCAAGTCTCCAACAACCCCAGAGAGCGTTCGTTTAATGTTTGAAGATGAAAACGTCATGAGCCTATTTGGTATGACCAAAGGAAATTCTCCACAACGCTTTTTCAAAAAAGTATACGTATCAAGCTCATTTGCGTACTGCATTTTTTCTTCGGACAAAATAATTGGCTTAATTGAAACTAATATTGAAGAGAAAAATCGTAATTATCTTATCGATGCCACTTTTAAAGTTTGTCCATTTGGAGATTTTAAGCAACTTTTAATAATTTACATAAAGCATATGCAGAAGGTAAATTATATCTTTTAATTAACATAAATAGATTATTATATTTTTTTCATTGCTTTAGATAACGCCGTTCATATTTGTATTGATGACGCGAAAAACTGAGCTGTGCTACCAGCACTTGTTTATGTATATTGATTCCAACATTTGTTGCTTAAAAGGTGCATCTTTTATTTCGGACTACGAAACAGCAATGAGGAACGCTCTAAAAAAATTGCATCCCTCAATGGACTTCTTTGCTTGTTGGTTCCATTTTACACAAGCATGCAAAAAAAATGCAAAAAAGAAGTCCGGATTTGAAAAAATGCTAAAATGCAATAAACATGCATATGTGCTCTTTCTCAAGTTTTTGTATTTACCGCTTCTACCTGCAACAAAAATAATCGAAGCTTTTAATATGTTGAAATGCCAAGCACAATCTTTAGAAAAGAAGCTGTTTTCTCCTTTTTTAACATATTTTGAGAAACAGTGGCTTAAAAAGGTTAGTTCTGTGTTATAAGTTATAACTTACAAACTTGTATTGTTCTTAGTTTTTTGTATATTATAAGAGATTATTTCTATTCTCAGGAAGGACCTGAAAACATTTCGGTTTTTAAGCGTTCAACTCGAACCACCGGGTCTGTTGAAGCGTATAATTTGAATTTGGGCAATAAGATTCGAGCAAAAGGACATTTTTTCAAATTTGTCCAATGTTTAATTGATGCAGAATTCGAGAAAAGCCGCGAATTCGCCCTCCTGTTCCAAAACGGCGGTGTTGGAAATCAACCAATAACGAAACAGTTACGTGTAAGTATATAATATTTTATTAAGTGATAACTATACATAAGAACAATTATTTTTTTCAGAATCGCGCTCAAAAAATCATGGACGCAATGGAGTTGTTTGAGAATGGAGAAATAGATATTCAGGGATTTTTAACTCGGACGGTTTCGCTAAACGATCCTCTTCAGAAGCAGGATATCTTCAACAGTGTGGATGACACGGAAACTAATTCGGCTGACCTTAATTCTTCAATATCATCTATTTCCTCAGAAGGTTCCAATTTGAGTCAGTTGTCGGATACTGCTATAGTCCAAATGAACCCATGTAATGTGTGCCTATTGAATCCTAAATCTGTTTTACTGCGACCATGTAATCATGTAAATATCTGCGGCTTATGCTGGGATAAAATTGTCGAAAATAATTCGTTGAAAAATGATGATACTGAAGATGATGAAAGTGGAAATTCGAAACCGAAATGTCCCAGCTGTAATCAGCCTGTTGATGAGGCAATTCGAAATGTTTTTATTTACAATTAAGTAAGATGTTAAATAAAATGCTGTTAATATATTCAAAAACAAACAGTTTGAAGTAATAATACATATAAATGACAAGGACTTTCTTTGAATTGGGACGGTATGATCAGCGGCGGGGTCGGCATAATTATTTTGACAACTTTTAAAGTTAAATCTTCTCATATTTTGAACTTATAATATAAACATTTTGGTACCTATAGAAAGAGCACTTCAATTTCGTTTAAATGACACAAAAAAACCAAAATGTTTTGATGCAAAGTTTTTTCCCAATCAAAATTAATAATACTTGCAAAAAAAATTTTCCTTGTATTTTTTATAATTTTTTGAGAATAGCTAAAAATTACAATTTTAGCCGCTTTCTCCACCTTTTCATAAAAAAATTTACTAAGATCGTTCATGAAAATCATCAGAAAAATTTATATTAAAAGTTCAAAATGTGACTACACTTAACATTTCAAACGTCATACCTCCGCGCGGAGATATGTCGTTTGCAGAAGAGCGGAGATATGACGTTTAAAAACGACATATCTCCCCCGTTAATCAACGCGGAGATATGACGTTTAAAAACGACATATCTTCGCCCTTTTAAAAACGACATATCTCCGCGCGGAGATGTGACGTTTAAAAACGAAATATTTTCGCGCGGAGATATGTCGCTTTTAAACGTCATACCTCCGCGCGGAGATATGTCGTTCGCAGATGGGCGGAGATATGTCGCGCGGAGATATGACGCTATGCCCTCTTCCAATGCTCGCTCCTTTCGTCGTTGGGAATGCCTACTTCCAGGCTCTCCCGCTCTCCCGCCTTCCCACGCCCGGGATCTCTCCACAGCGCTCTGAAGCACAGCGCTCATTAGTTTTAAGCTCAGTTCTCATTGTAATCCTACATGAAATACATCGCCCGGCCGGTCCGCGCTTAATTACGAAACGTCTCAGTTGTTCTCATTTCTCTCGCGCTTCGCGATCGTCGAGTGTTTTCAATTCTCTCCCCCACAGCTTGCCACCGGCTATCTTGCAACAGCCGCAACGCCGACGAAGCTGCCTTCCATCGAAGAAACGATTTGCGACGCCCCCAATAAACAAAGTCGTTCACCAGCTCCATTTGGGTTCTTTGGCGCTTGGCCTTCTTGGCCTGTTTCTCTGGGCTTGTAGGGCTCGAGGACTCCCTGCCCATTTTTGGCGTCTCGCTTTCTCCGGTCCGCTCGAAAGGAAACATTTCCCCAGCCAGGACCGGCGACACTGAAGGTGGGGGCGTTCGACAGACCTTGGGTCGTTTGTCGAGCCCCGTGAGGCTCCCGACTTCCGCCACAGCGTCCATCAGTAGGCCTCTTAGCGATCGCCGCTACCGTCGGTTGCTAATCGGTGAATTTCGGTGAATTTTTTTGGTAGAACTCCCTCGCTGGCCGAGAGATTTCCTTCCGGCGCTTGATGGAGGTTTTACCGCCCCTGTCCGGTTCCCAGAGCCCCCTTTTTTTGGCGAGGCCGCCTAGCGGTGGGGTTGGGTGACAGTGCGATCCTTTGCCTTTACCTCTATTGTCCTACCGTCGAGAATTCAAACCGAATTCGCCTTGGCGGGCTTTGTTGTGAAGCAGTGCCGGCGCTGACAGAAGCTCTTGGCTGCGACACCAAGCAGTGCAACTACGGGTATCTCCGAGGTGGCAGCCCTGGCCAAAATGGCAGCACTGGCTGATTGGCAGCACTGACCGCAAGTGGGCGGGGTGGCAGCGCTAGCCTTGATCACCTGGGCTCTGCCCGGGGGTTTCGCAACACTGATCAGCTGCGATCGTTTTGCGGAACTTGGGAAAGCGTGGGAGAAAAGCAATAGGAAAGAGGAAAAACCAAAACAGAGGGCGAGAAGCGGAAAGCGCGGGATGTGCCCCCTGGCCCTGCCTTCCCTGACCAGCAGAGAGATGCTAAAAGGCGACTTTATGGATCTCGGCGGCTGTTGTTTTGGAAAATCTCAACCTGTGTTGGTAGCGTGAGTACCAAGTTTGGCGAGCATAGTAGTTATCCTTTCTTACAGCTGGGTTTTTTGATGCTGAAGAAGATTTTCGGGAGAGCTACTTGGAAAACACGTCCGCGTACTTTTGATCTCACACAGTGTCTCTTGTGTGTGTGTGTGTGTGTGTCTGCTTGTGCGTGGCTGCTTGTGCGAAAGGTGTGATATTAAAATTAAAAAATTTTTTTTTAAATGTACAATTTTAATTTTAGAATCGTGAAAATTATACCAATGAAAAGGGCTTGAAAAATGCTTTTTAATGACACTAAACTTTTTTTTTTTTTAGTGGTGGTCCAAATATATTTGGGTGATCGGTGAATGTCGTCATTTTTGCCTGTTTTTGGGTAGTAGTGGAGATATGGGTATACGGGGAAACCCGCTGCGGTTCTCCGCTCGCGTGTTTGTCGATCGCGTGACCACCGCTACCCTACCTCGGTTTTCTTATACGATAAATCTTATAAGTTAATGCTTGTGGCTGGGATGAATAGCAGTCGTTATACGATTTCAGGAGTGTGTCCAGAAAAAAGGTTTATGTTGTATAAGACTTATTGAGAACTCTTTTCATGAATGATTATAGAATTCAGAATGTTTATGTATACAATAAAGTTATACGGATCTATCTGTGAAGAAATAGCTTGCGACATGCTAGTCAGAATTAGGTTAAATAAGATTTATTGGAATCCCTTTTCAGGATTGGTATCAAGACAAGCTACAATTTTTCAGAGTGGTATACGAAGTATTGGGTTTCAAACTGCGGAAAATAAAACGGTACGGGTAACGGAAAAATTCAAATAAATTTAAGGGAGGTTTTCCCCGCTTACCCATATCTCCACTACTACCCAAAAACAGGCAAAAATTACGACATTCCCCGATCACCTAAATATATTTGGACCACCACCAAAAAAAAAAAAAATATTTGGTTTGATTGGAAAGCATTTTTCAAGCCCTTTTCATTGGTATAATATTGACATTTCTAAAATTAAAATTGTACATTTTGAAAAAAAATTTAAAAATTTTAATTGCACACCTTTCGCACAAGCAGCCACGCACAAGCAGACACACACACACACACACAAGGACTTGAGGGTAGGGGGCGATACTCGAGTTCGTGGGTACACGTGCACTATCTCCGGGTTGTTCTTAGAAGATAATGAGGGGTCACAATATTTTGAAATGCAATAAAACGATTCCCTCGGATACCAAACACACTGATTATGGGAATTGTATATGTTTGCGTCTGTAAACTAATTTACGATTTTATACAAAACTAATAAAAAAAAAATCGCCACTTCCGCTAATTCTAGCTACTTTTAGCTTAAGGCTTAAGAAAATGGTTGCATTGCAACGTCTTGTGCAAATGTTGGCCCGAACCGAAGTGCCCAATCTTTCGTATCTTGCTTACACAGAGAATACCTTTCTTAAACCATCGTAACCTGTTCCATTGTCGATACACCATGTTCACCCCCCGGTATTTTGTGATCAATCCTTGTATTCCTTTTCCCTCTAATAACCATTCGACTGGGGTCTTGGTCTGCTTCGTATATTCGAGAACCAATCGGATTGGTCCTAGGAGTGCAACATGCCTGTATGCACTCCCTGTAGATAACAACCTGTTAAGTGAGCATTCTAGACTATAAAAATGACACCACTCAAATTGCTCAGGATCAGTTCTTCAAATGCCTCAGTACTGCTTACCAATGGATTTGTCTGTGGATTTTATTGATTCCAGTATTGAGGTTGAGCTTAATGACATTGAAATACCAGAGGCGCAGGACTCTGATATCGAGATTATTGAAAACTCGGATCAGGAGGTTGTGGATGCTTCTGGTCCAGAAGATACGGTTGATCTTATCCTACGAGGAATTTTTCAACCTGCAGCAACTTCTGCTCTGGAGTCCATGATCATCAACGATGAAAGCCAGGATCAATATCAGTGTGTACAGGCATTGGAACTCTGCAGAAGACAACATGTTAATAAATTGTACCTTGCCACGGAAGAAAATCCAAGACAGCCCAAATTGGTAAAGCGAACCTCACAGATCTTTAAAGCTAGCGGAGAGAACCAGCACCAGAACCAGCGGTATTTAAAATATATTTGTTTTGGGTTTGATTGCATTTAAAAAGTATATGCATAAGCAAAAATCTCAAGGCTGGGCTTGAGTTCCACTCATCAGGCATAGCTCCGAACCTGTGGGTCGAGCAAATAGTCTCTGAGCAGACGCGCTCGAAAGCGCTCATTTTTTTGTTTGAAGCGTACGTGGTGTTCAAGCGAAAGAAAAGTCAGTTTTTCCGGCGGAAAGGTGACTAAAAGGTCAGCCAATGTCGAGACGTGGGTTCGGCCACCCTCATGCGCGTCGGATCTGAGATTTCCCGGAGGAGATCGGCGATGTCGATGGCCACGCGGTATGTCGGCCTAGAAGCCGCAGTTGGATAGAGAAAAGACGTTCAACTCGCGGAAAAGATGCGGTTCGGCGTGTTAAATTTAAGTTAAGTTATATTTTTGTATACTCAATAAAAAACGGCGTGCTAAATTCAAATTTATTATTCTTGATTTTAATTTATTCCGAGATCAAAAATTTCAATCCCGTTTTGGATAAAAAAGGCTTAATTTTGTATTTTTGGGATTACTTTAAGCCCGAGAAATTTATGTTATCCTAAAAAAGATTGTATTAATACTTTTTTATCCGAATCTGGAATAAAAATTTGTACTTTAACTCTGAAAAGATATATGTAATCTTAAAAAGATTAAATTATGACTTTTTTATCCGAACGGGATTAAATTCCGGGCTGTCATATAAAATTCGATCCGACTTGTTGGTTGAAAAAGATTTTTGTAAGATCCCAAGAGGAATTCTTAACTGTTCACTAACCTGCTTTTTTTATAAACCAAATGATTTACAAAACACTACTACCACGTTTAATGTTTTTAGTCTAAAGGAGTAACGTTGTTTTTTTTCCAACAGATGGCACTGCATCGTACAGTAATAAAAACTAACTAATAAGGTAGAGCCATCTAAATGTGAAAATGTGTAAATATTGGAAAAGCTTAACCAAAACTTTAATTTTCCGATAATTAAAGACCCCCAACTCATACCAACACTAATCGAACCAAACTGGTAACTTCTCGTATAGACTGCTTTGACTTATACGTCAGTAATTAAAAACGTTTAATAAATCAGTGCTATTTGAATTCAGTGTGTCCGAGAGTCAGTTCACTGTGTGGAAAGTGATCCGGTAATAGTCAGGACAAGCTAAGTTTTGATGAACTGGAAGACGAAGACGATACAACAATAATAGCTTTATTAGCAGAAGAAGCATTACAGTGTTTATGAGGTAAAGTATACACATTTTCATGGGCAAAGCTGTTCAACATGTAAAGGCGTTGTTTTGTAAAATTAAAACCATTTTTTGACTCTAATTTTTTATTTTCGTTTATAAATAGATTGTCAAGATTTAATTTTGAAAATGCTGACTAACATGCGCAAATCCACGTTAAGGCCATAAGGGATAAATTGCGCCTCACTCTTTTAAAAAAACAAGAGAGAACGCTATAGTCGGGTTGGTGTCCCGACTATCTAATACCCGTCACTCAGCTTAAGGGAGTGCTAACGCTGTACTCGGGTTGGTGTCCCGACTAATAATCGTAACTCGGCTAAAGGGAGTGCGAGGGAGATAGATATATAAATTTTGATTGCGAATAACTTTTTAATGAATGGTCCGATTTGAAAAATGTCTTCTACATTTCGATAGGTATAAATATACACAACAAAATTGCATTTATACTTCTCGGAAATCTTTAAAGATGTGGGCGCAGGACACATTTTAAAATCGTTAGTGGGCGATTGTGGGCGTTAGAGGGGGCGTGGCGCTCGGCTAAAATAAACTTGCGCTGCGTAGGAAGCCAAAAAATATGTGTGGGAAATCTCAACCTTCTAGCTTTTGTAGTTCCCGAGATCTCAACAAATTTGTTTTAAGAACAACTCATCACCCCACATCCAAATCCTGGATCCGCCACTGCTGCTTACAATTCTCAGCCCAATTCAAATCGAGTAACAATGGAAAGAGGAGTGAAAAAGTGACCCTTGCTGGCGCGGAGGAAAAATTATTTCTTCAGCTGACAACAATATTCAACTATCAAGACCGTATAGAGGAGATTATATCCAAAAACAACTCCTTTTCTGATAGTCAAGGGCAAATAACACCTTCCTTACGGTTATATCCGCAAAATTATATGTAGTTTAGAATCAAGTATCTTTAATATAAAATTAAATAAAAACATATAATTTTGTAAATTTTGTATCGGTTTTTGGGTTTTTGGGGATTTATGGGAATTTATAGAATCTCGGCCGAGCTCAATTCAAGTACGTTTGGGATAAAAATTATCCCGTTTTTCAGGATTGAAACTATCCCGTACGGGATTAGATTTAGTACGTTTGGGATAGAATCGAGCTTGATTTTCGGGGTTGAATTAATCCCGGCCTACTCAATAACGATAAATTCAATCTATTTTGGCTTGCAAAACTATGGGATTACTTCAATCTTTTTTGGATCAATTTTAGCATATTCGGGCTTACCCTGTTTTTAATCCCGTTTCGCATTGATTCAATCCCGTTTGACTTGAATTTTTTTTTCAGTGTACGCATAGGAATTGCAGACATTAATGGTTTACTAAGAACCGGTATTGCCTGACCACGGATGATGTTAAAACGAAGAGGAATATTCAAATTTAAGAAATTGTATTGTATTGTATTGTATTTTATTAAGCAATGGACTGCTTGTAAAACATTTATAATATTTTATATTTAAGAACTAGAATTTTTTAGCGATATGCCCCTGCTCACATTGAGTGGTAGGCACGTTGAATTACATATTTGAGGACAATAACAATAATAACTTATTATAACACTAGTTTACAAAATAAAATCGAACTCACCCTAATCGAAGGCAACCTTAATTTTCCGGTAAAGTACATCTCCCTGATTAAGAAATGGGCACTTATAATTTTTTGTATGGTGTCAATTTTTTTTTAAGTGTAAAAAACGTTTTTGGCACTTTTTTTATTTTTTATCTCGAGTTCTGGTAAACCGACTGAGGTCATCGATGACTCATTTTACAGGTAATATACTGCTCTTTAACTTTCTTATACACAGCATTGAGTTTCAGTCATTAGTTTAGAAGCCACACCTCGTCAAAGTCTAAAAAAGCAAGTAAAATTCAAGTTTGGAAGGCATAAATCGGGTCATAAAAAATACACGCCTAGAAACCGAAATTAGTTTTATAGTATATTCTTAAAGATTGATCTTTAACGAAGAAATTGAGTTATTGATCACGACAATCCGTCGGTAAATAGATTTTTGACAGATTTTTAATCGTATGTACCTAGGCTCAGCATTTTGGAGCAGAGGCCGTTAAACGAGATTTTAAATTTTTAGTGTTGGGCAACGACAGAATTTTGTGCAAGTAGTTATGCATAACGTCAGTTTCTGTGCTATTAGTGCTGTGCAAGCTGAAAAGTATGCGATTGCAGTTACGAGGAAAACATTTAATGATTTGGCAAAAAGCTTGACATGGATTATAAAAGACTGTTTAATTGTTTAAATGATCCTAATGATTTTTGTTTTGTATGCGGTAAATGCGTTAAGAAGAAACGTTCAGAAATTCTAGTTTTTAATAATAAAATGCGAGAATGGTACAAAGAATGTTTTTCTCGGAATTTCTCAAAATTCAATTCCAAGTGGACACCAAATGTTGTGTGTGTTTTGTGTCGTGTAAATTTATATAAATGGTCTAAAACCCGAAGGTACGCTATTATAAATTTGCACATTCGGCCGCCAATAAAATACAATTTTCTTATATGTAGACCTGCTTTTTGGTTCAAAACGCCAATGATTTGGAGAGAGCCCCAGAATCACTCAGTTGATTGCTACTTCTGCTTAAGCAAGTTATGTGGGGTGGGGCGTTCGGCCACCTGGAATTACACGGAAGTTCAGTCAATTACCTTTCCTAACGCTTCTAAGTTTTCTGAAAATTTGACCTGTGTTGCTACGGATGAAAGTTCAGAGGAAACATGCGTTTCAAATGATTCCGAAACGTTGCCGGAACTGGAAAAGCTCACACAAGAGACTCTGAACGATTTAATTAGAGATCTTGAGCTAACTAAAGAAAAGTCTGAATTGCTGGCTTCTGGAATGAAGCAGCATGGCTTTTTAGACCAGAATGTTAATTCGTCAATTTACAGAAGTCGCCACGAAAAATTTTCGAAGTACTTTTCAAAACAGGACAGTATTTGTTTTTGTAATGATATTGACGCTTTGTTTAAAGAGCTCAATGTAAACCACATACCAATGGAGTGGAGGTTGTTTATTGACGGCAGAAAGGATAATTTAAAGGTTGTTTTATTGCATAACGGTAATGAGAAACCATCTCTACCTATCGCCCACGCAGTAAGCACGAAGGAGTCATATGAGACAATGGTAGCACTGCTGAAATTAATCAAATATGACGAATTTCAGTGGAAGATCTGTGCAGACCTAAAGGTTGTTGGCATGCTCTGTGGGATGCAAGGAGGTTATACCAAAAACTGCTGTTTCCTCTGTCTTTGGGACAGCCGAGCACTATGTAAAAAAAAAGTGGGAACCTAGAAAACGCGCTGTGATTGGACAAAACAATATTAAATATAACCCAATAGTAAATAAGGAAAATATTATTCTCCCACCGCTTCATATAAAATTGGGCCTAGTAAAAAACTGTATCAAAGCCCTTAACAAAGAAAGCGCCGCATTTACATATTTAATTACCATTTTCCCAGCACTGTCCTACGCTAAAATTAAAGAGGGCGTTTTTGCAGGTCCTGAAATTAAGAAATTATTAAAGGACAATAAGTTCACAACGCTGTTATCTTCTAAGGAAGCGGCAGCGTGGAAGTCTTTTAGGCTGGTGGTTGAAAACTTTCTCGGAAACAACAAAGCGGGAAATTACAAAACTATTGTAAGGAACCTACTTAAAAACTATAAGGCTATGGGTAAGCTTTTATAACCTTTTAAAAGTAACGTTTATTATGTCTATGTTTATTTTGGCAGGAGTGCATATGTCTCTAAAGATTCATTTTCTTGACTCCCACTTGGACTTTTTTCCGGAGAATTTAGGAGCTGTTAGTGATGAGCATGGGGAGCGATTTCATCAGCAAATGAAGGACATAGAGCGCCGATACAATGGCTTTTGGGATGCCGCTATGATGGGCGATTATATTTGGTTTCTTATTCGGGAAACGGACAATAGCTCCTACAAGAAGCAAATAAGAAGCCAAAACTATTTTTAAGGTTTAGTTTTATACTGCGTTAAATTAAAAAAACTTGTTCTTTCCTTACTATAACATCCATAAAAGTTAATCTATCCGGAAACAAATAATTTATTTTCTGTAAATAAAGAAACCGTAACCGCAAAACAAAGAAATAATGAAATCGCATACTTTTCAGCTTGCACAGCACTAATAGCACAGAAACTGACGTTATGCATAACTACTTGCACAAAATTCTGACGTTGCCCAACACTAAAAATTTAAAATCTCGTTTAACGGCCTCTGCTCCAAAATGCTGAGCCTAGGTACATACGATTAAAAATCTGTCAAAAATCTATTTACCGACGGATTGTCGTGATCAATGGCTCAATTTCTCAATCTTTAAGAATAAACTATAAAACTAATTTCGGTTTTTAGGCGTGTATTTTTTATGACCCGATTTATGCCTTCCAAACTTGAATTTTACCTGCTTTTTTAGACTTTGACGAGGTGTGGCTTCTAAACTAATGACTGAAACTCAATGCTGTGTATAAGAAAGTTAAAGAGCAGTATATTACCTGTAAAATGAGTCATCGATGACCTCAGTCGGTTTACCAGAACTCGAGATAAAAAATAAAAAAGGCCAAAATCGTTTTTTACACTTAAAAAAAAATTGACACCATACAAAAAATTATAAGTGCCCATTTCTTAATCAGGGAGATGTACTTTACCGGAAAATTAAGGTTGCCTTCGATTAGGGTGAGTTCGATTTTATTTTGTAAACTAGTGTTATTTTTGATATTTTCAGAAGACAGACAAGAAATGGATATCTAAGAACTGCATTCGGCCAAGCAAAACCCGGGAATGCTTCAGGCATTACAAATTTTTAGTTCCAATGCTTCGATTGTAAATATTATTAATAAATACACAAACAAATATTACAAAAAACATGATTTTTATTGTGGAAAATCAGATACTGCAAAGCAGTGCAAAACCAAAACTGCGAGGGTCTGGAAAAACCAAAACTGGGAGGGTGTAGAAAAGCAGATATTGCAAGTGGAGGAAAACCATAACTGGGTACGTGTGGAAAATCTATAATGCGGGAAGTCGAAAAACCAGTGGATTTTGTCCTGCATTCTTCTGCCAGAGATCCAGATAGAAACCCCATTTCCCCCTTACTTTTTGGGTCACCCCGTGTATTTTGAAACCAGAGATGGAAGAAATGTAATGGGTGAATGAGGTTTTGTCCCTTCCGCTTGTATGGAGAAACCTCTTGAAAATATGTTATTTTCCAGAGGAATTTTCCCGGTGGGTAGATACATATGCGTGTGTACGTTTGTGTGTGTGCATTGCAGCTGTCTAAGGAATTGAGATTCGCTTTTTTCAAAACAAAAATATAACGAAATTTATACTTATAAATACTAATAGTTTTTATTTGTTTCTTGCTATTGGTTTGAAATAAAAATCAATTACGGGTAAAATTACCCCAAGAAAAATGGCCTCCTTCGAGGCCAAGGGTAAAAGCCCTTTCTCGGAGTTGAGCAGCTGTAAAAGGCCGAAATTATCGCCCATGAATAAAAAGAAAAAACCTACAGATAAAAATTTGGCGGAATCAGAAAGTGAAGAAGTGGAGATGAAAGAGGTTAATGACCCTGTAAGTCATCCGAGTTCGAGCAGCCAAGTAAGTGGTAATAATTTAACGGATCCTGCTAACAAAGAAGAGAAGAGGGAAAATGGAAATTTGGAAAACAACGGTTACTCGTATAGCAGTACACACAAGGGACCTTTTGTGGTCTACATAGACAAAATTGGTGAAAATAATGGCGAGGATCGGCCTAAAAGAGTCCCTATAAACCCCCTTGAATTAAATGCTGTTCTGTTAAAATTAAACATTAAAGATATTATTTCCGTAAACAAGATTGGTTATGGGCGTTGCAAAGCTGAGTGTAAATCAGCAACGGCAGCTAATAGCATCTTGTCCTCTAACCTTAAAAATAATGGTTACGAACCTAAAATTTTCAAGCACTTCATTTTTAAAATGGGTATTATTTTTAACATCCCGACAAAGTTTTCCGACTCTGAACTTAAGGAATACATTTCTTCTCCAGTGCCTATTCATGAAATAATTCGTGTGAAGACTAAGGACCGTGATAATAAAGATATTTTTGTCAACACCCCTAGGGTTAAGATTTTGTTTAAAGGTACTCAAATTCCCAACGAGGTTGTTTTTTTGTACACCAAAGTTAATGTTAGTCCTTTTGTTCCTTTTGGTCAATGCTTTCGTTGTTTTAGATTCAATCATTTTGCTCAGTATTGCAAACAAACTGAACAAAAATGCAGTAAATGTTCTCTTTCACATTCAAGAGAAAAACAATGCAGTCAACTACTTTGTGCTAACTGCAAACAAAACCACGCAGCCACCTCTCTTGATTGCCCCGCTCGTAAGAGAGCGTACGCGATTCAAAAATGTATGACTCTTGAAAATTTATCACGAAATGAAACAAAGATTAGGTACCCATCTCTCTTCCAAATTTTAGATGAAGTTGACACCAACGATATAAACCATTTCCCCCAGCCATCATGGCAAAGAAAATCCGCGATTCCAGTGTTACAAAATAATACCAAAATAGCTACCCAACATATATTTGCACATAGCCCTTTTAACAAAGTGGTTAAGAACTCTCTTAACAAGAAAAATAAAGAGAAAAATTCCAGCGACACTATGCTCAGCTGGAAAGCTGCTCTTAAAGAACACGAGTACACTCTAAACGAAAAGTTCTCGCACATTCATTCTAACCCGACTAGCTGCTCACCCTCTAGTCAACCTATTACGGACAATCCAGCTCTTGAAGCTGCGGAAAACAGTTTAAATCAATTAGCTTCTGAAATCTCCTCATTTCTAGTCAATGAAACCACCAATTTAGTACCTGAATCAAGAAACTTTTTAGAAAATTTAAGAAACAGAATTGCGCTTACAAATTCAAAAATTGATTTGTTTAAAATTAATCAACTTGTTTAATTATTTTATTCAACTTGGTTAATTTTAAATAATATTTCTTATTTTATTAATTTTTTATTATTCTTTTAATTGTTTATTTATTTATGTTTGCTGTCTGTTTTATTTTAATTTAACGTAAAATTTTATTATTTAAATGTCTTTAAAAATCTTGCAGTATAATATTCAGAGCTTAACTGCTAATAAAAACAAACAATTATTAGAATTATTCTTAGTCAATAATAATATAGACATAGCAATTTTATCAGAGATATGGGTTTCCAATAATTCCATGTGTAGCTTGGCAAATTATAATTTTGTATGTAAGCCACGTAACGATGGTTATGGAGGCGTTGGAATTCATTTAAAAAAACATATACGTTTTAAACAAATTAACTGTGATATTAGCTTGGAAGTTATTGGAATCTGTACAACTAATTTAAGAAATAATATTAATATTTTCAGTGTCTATGCTGCACCTAGCACAGACATTAGTTCTTTTCAACAAGGTTGTGATGATCTTTTTACTACTGCTGCTCAATCGAGTGGTCTAGCTGTCATAGGTGGTGACTTTAATGCCAAATCCAGCATTTGGGGTAATAATACTCAAGATGACAGAGGCGGCATTTTAGAAAATTCCCTTCTACACTCAGGATTTTTTTGCCTAAAGAACGGATCTCCAACCTACTCTCATAATCCATCCTACAGTTCTACTCTTGATGTCACTTTTTGTAATAATAGTAATCTTAGTGCTAACTGGTCTTCAATAAACTCTAAAATTTCAAATAGTAACCATTTTCCAATTTTAATAGAAATTAACCAATTTTCTGCTTCAACTAACATAACTAAATTTAACCATCAGAGAATAATCCAAGACTTTTCAAAAATTCAGATCACATCCCTAGACAGCATTTCCAATTATTCCCAAACTATACACTCTAATAACTCAATTCAAATAAATACAAACAATAGATATGTTCCAAAAAAGTATTGGGACGAGGTCTGTGAAAAATTGTTTAGACTTAGAAATGCGTGTAGACAAAAGTACTATAAATCCAAGCTACACTCTGATGCTGTTGCCTATATTAATAGTAATAAAAAACTTAACAACTACTTCTATAAAATGAGAAAGGAAAACCTTAATAAGCTTGCGGAAGATATTTCCAACCCATCTTCAATGACAGATATGTGGAACACAATTCATTCTCTTAAACTTTACAAGCAAATCAAACCTTCCAATAGTGCAATCTCTGACTCAGAACATAGGGATTTTCTTAATCAAATAGCCACTGCACCCAACACTGCTGAGTGTTCTGACGTTTCCTTCTCTGAAGACTTGCTCTATCGCTATAACAACTCCAATTTTTCTGCTAGGGAACTCCTTGACTTTTTGAACTCTCGCAACCCAGATTCGGCTAAGGGCCTTGACAATATCTCTTATAGAATGCTTTTAGCTCTACCCTTGGAACAAATAGAAAAACTGGTATCCCTGCTAAACAATACTTTAGACAATGGTGTTATTCCAGATAGGTGGCGGAAAATAAAGGTTATACCTGTTCCCAAAAAAAATCTTGATTCTTCTATTATTACTAACAACAGACCTATCTGCCTCCTAAGTGTGATTTTTAAGTGCTTAGAAGGTTTGATAAAATTGCGTATGGAAGAGCACATAAATAAAAATGAAATTCTGCCACCTAGATCATATGCGTTCAGGAAAACCCATTCTACTGCCCAATGCATTAACGATGTGATAAACAATATAGCTAATTTAAAAGCTCGTGGTTTCCATGTAACCGCAGCTGTATTAGACCTAAGTAAAGCCTTTGACGCTGTCAATATTCCAATTTTATGTAGAAAATTAGTCAATATGGGCTTTGACCACAATCACATTTACTTTATTTTTAACTTTCTTAGCCAAAGAGTTCTCACTATGGGTGCCGCAGAGGTTATTGTTAATAAAGGAGTTAGCCAAGGTAGTTGTCTAAGTCCTATCCTCTTTAACTTATATACAGCTGAGCTTCACAACTTAAGTAATGACCAAGACAGTATTTTATTCCAGTACGCTGACGATTTTTTCCTAGTCTGTTATGACAAGGTATTTTCGCTGGCAGAAGAGAAATTAGAACAAAAAGTCAATAGATTTATGGAAATGTGCAATATTAATAATCTTACTTTTAATCCGGACAAATCGGCTACCATTCATTTTAATCTAAGAAGAAAACCTTTAAGTGTTCTGTGCAATAATATTATTTTAAAAAATGTAGATAGTGTAAATTATTTAGGTAGAATCATAAGTTCCAATAACTCGTCTGTTCAGCATGTTAAGAAAACAATTTCTAAATCCAATCAAACGAATATGTTTATTCAAATGATCAGTGGCTGCCGCTTCGGAGTACATCCAAGCAAGTCATTGCTTTTTTACAAAGCATTTATAAGATCAAGATTAGAGTATGCCTGCTCATCATTTTCAAACATTTCTAAAGCAGTACAAAATAATATTAATAAGCATGCTAACTTCCACCTTAGAAAGGCCTTAGGGCTAATTAGATCGACTCCAGTTAATATTATTTACAATCTCGCAGCAGAATTACCTCCTTCGTATAGAATTAAATTCGCTACAGCAAAGGAGTTGGCCAAAACGTTCGCTCATAGGCTACCGGCTGCGTCGCTTTTGTCCAACTCCTTTGTTGCCAAAAATACTAGCTACTACAGAGTTTACAGTGAATTTAAAAATATCCTGGATTGCATTGCTCCCATTTGTCCTAATTCGTTGTTCACACGAAAGATTTCTGTTGATACAAAATTTGTTAAAGGCGCTTGTAATAATAAAAAAATGGCAAACGAAGCCATTATTCTTTCTCTCTTTAGAGAAAAAATAAAAGATTTAACCGCGAAAAATATGGAAATCATCTTCACGGATGGTTCTGTGTCGGAAGATTTTACAGGAAGTGCTTTCGTTCACATGAATTCAAATTTTATACAAAGTTTTTACACAGACAAAAAACTGTCGTCGCTGACTGCTGAACTCACAGCCCTAGAAAAAGCCATTGACTTCGGCATAGCTAAGAATTTTCCCAGATTAGCAATTTTAACAGATAGTCTTGGTGCCATCCAGACATTAAAAAACTCGTATTCAAAAAACTGCATTTCTCAATGCATTCTTAAAAAAATAATAAACAGTTCAACCTTGATATCTATTGAATTCCACCACATTCCAAGTCATTCCAATATTTGGGAGAACGACCTCGCGGATATAGCTGCTAAAAATGCTCGGTTTAGCGGCACTTTCGTATCCGTGAGATGGACCCTAAAAGACGCTTTAAATCATATGTTCGCACAAATTAAGCAAGATTGGGAACGTGAATACAATCTGTTCTCAATAGAACGTAACAAGGGATACTCTCTCCTCTCTCCATATACCACAACCGAACCTTGGTTTAACAAGAAAGATGACCTTTTCAATCGCATAGAAACAAAGGCACTAAACAGAATCCTAAGTGGTCACGCATTTGATAGATATACGCTCTCAAAAATGAAAGTTTACAATAACGCCCTTTGTGATTCTTGCAATGTTAATGAAGACATATCGCATATTTTGTTAAATTGCTCAAAATATACACAAACAAGACTGCATTATCCAACACTACTCAAATATAACGATATCTATCGTTTACTTGGAAATGAACCAATTGAAAATTAGACGTCGATTACCAGTTTTATGCATGCTGCTAATATTAACATTTAATATAACACACACCACACTGCTCATTTCATATATTTAACACCAATCACCATTATAACAAATCACAAAATTTTTAAATTTGTAATCACTCACACACATCGTTAAATTCATCATCGTTTATCGTCATCGTCATCATATCATCACCAGAAACTATTGCACGCTATTCACATTTTCGGCAATTAAATTTTGTTTTTCTTGAAATTTAATTTCATACATTAGCGGTGGCATTAACCCGTTCAAACGGGGCGGCCAAATAATTCTTCCGTCTCCACGGAAGTAACTTAATTAAAAAAAAAAAAAAAAAAAAAAAATTCAAGATAATACTGATATCCTTTTGCTAAAAGAATATTTCATTTACATTTCCACAACATACTTACATAAGACATTTTGTAACCGAACTAAAATTTTTTGTGAAATTTTTTGTGAACTAAAATTCAAATCGCAATGATAATATTAAAAGAACATTAAATATTCAAACCAATTGATTCTCTTGCTCTTTATTACACGTGCCTCATATTGTTTAAACAATTTCAAATGTTTAAACAATTTGATTCACGGTTTCCCCGCCCACCTGCCTTCCTTATTATTAATGTAATTCTAATCAATGTGAAAAATTAATGTGAAAACAAAAATACTGAAACAAAATATCAATGGTAAAATGCAGTAATTTGGAATTGCCTTTCTTGATGTCTTTTCTCAAATTAGTAAATACATAAAGCAAAACATTGCTCCGCATATTTGTTTCCCTTATAATAGTTGTTTACTGTGGATACCTTCCAAAAACCCCCCGGTAGCAAATTCGACAAGAGTATTTGGTTTGTACTTACCCATGTGCATAAAATTAGCTTTGCTACATTCTTAGGTAACTAATTAATTATCAAGAATTAACATCTTTACAAAGAGTAAACATAACTCGGTTTAAATAGTTTAAAAATGGCATCTTAAAAAAAACAAAAAATAGAAATAGAAAATATAAATGGAAAATGTAGAACGAGGTAGCAAGGCCAATATCAACAGGCTTTGTTTTAAAGGACCGATGAAATAAAATTAAGCCTAAAATTATCCTATCTCTGGCATTCATTTTTTTAAATAAGAATTGGAGACATTAATTTTTTTTTAACTGTCGAAGGATAAACTTCCCATCACATTTTGAAGCGGTTGTAACATTTCAAGGCGAACTTAAATTGAAAATATTCCCTCAAATTTTTTAAATCTTAATCAAAATTATAATATTGGTTGTTGGAGAGCTATGTAAAACTTTTAGCAATTTTTTTTAAGAATACAAGTTTTTTTTCCAGTTTTTGTATGAACGCTGAGATCTCAGAAACTACAAAAGCTAGAAGGTTGAGATTTTCCACACATATTCTTTGGCTTCCTACGCAGCGCAAGTTTATTTCAGACGAGCGCTACGCCCCCTCTAACGCCCACAATCGCCCACTAACGATTTTAAAATGGATCCTGCACCCACACCTTTAAAAATTTCCGAGATACACAACTTTGTTGTGTATATTTATATCTATCCAAATGTAGAAGACATTTTTCAAATCGGACCATCCATTAAAAAGTTATACGCATTCAAAATTGTCAATATATATCTATCTCCCTCGCACTCCCTTTGGCTGAGTTACAATTATTAGTCGGGACACCAACCCAAGAACAGCGTTTGCCCTCCCTTTAGCTGAGTGACAAGTATTAGATAGTCGGGACACCAACCCGACTATAGCGTTCTCTCTTGTTGAAATCTTAATTCATACAAAAAAATGCATAAATTTATCTGGGTAAGAGCGAGACAGAAATAGTAAAAACTCTCCGATATTGAAAAAGAGTTTAATATTTTTAACATGTAAATTTAATCAAATTCGTATCCTTTCTATTTTTTTCTTAAAGAAATTTTTTTCAAATAATGTTTCTAGGCTTTAATGGCAATGGATTGGGAATTTAATTACATGCTCAACGCAAGTAGTATGAAAATGAGAGTTCTGGATACAAAGGCTGGATACAAAAGTGGAGGGGGAGGTAATTAATTATGCTAATTAGGGTAATAAATCAGGACAATGTGACAGGTGTGGGGGATAATTAAAGTTAATGGGTGCGTGACGAGTGATCGTTAATTAGGGTCCACAATAGTTATATCCAGCTTTTGTATGTAGGGTTTGTATTCAGGAATCCCGAAATTCGGTCCAGAAATCGGGGGAGATATTACTGGGGTGTGACGGGTGATCGTAAATTAGGGTGATAAGTTGCTTATATCTAGGAATTGTATTCAGGAATTCGCTCCCCCGAATTTCGTTTAAGAAATCGGGACTATTATTAAGCGGGAAGAAGTTACTGGGGTGTGACGGGTGATCGTAAATTAGGGTCCACAATAGTTACATCCAGCTTTTGTATCTAGGAAATGGGGTGAAAGAGGGGAGGCATTCTGCTTAAGTGGTTGACGAGTAGGTTGACGGGATCGAACGTGGGAGAAGTTAGAAAAATAGGGTGAAACGAGGGGAGGGAATCTAGTTAAGCGGGTGAGAAGTTACTGGGGTGTGTCAGGTGATCATAGCGATATATTTGGGTTATCCTAGTTAATGGGGGAGAAATTACTGGGGTGTGCCGGGTGTCCTTTGCTTAGATTAAGAAAGTGTGGTGCTCACACGGGTAGGGGAGAGTGGGGGAATTTCGTCACAGGGGCAATTTCGTCACCTGCAATATCTCGGAATCCATAAGTCGTAAAAATATATAATTTTTTTGTTTTAGTCCTTCAAGACGGCCAGACACAACCAATGCATTTGTTTTGCACAGAGGGCCAAGATAATTAAGCTATAATATTAAATGTGTTTTAACAGTTCAAAAGCTACATTTAGTTCTCGACGAAATTTTTTCTGTATGCCACAATTCAAAAGGAATAAGATACACGATTTTTTATATAATACACAGTGCTATAATGTGCATTTCTGCGTCAGTAATTTTTAACTTCGCGCCTAATTTCGCAAGAAAAATAATTATTTCTAAAAAAGTACGGTCTGGGGAAATTTCGCCACCCTACGCTAAGGGTAAATTCGCACCTATTTTAAATACATATTTTTATATTTGACGAGCTGGCTAACGAACAGACTACCAGCAGCAGCAACAAATGTAGGACGTCAACAAAAATGGTACGCTTGATCAGTGTAGCATATTTTCAGGCGTTAAACTCCCTACATTTTTCAGGTGACGAAATTTCCCCAGTTGTGTGGTGATTTTACCCCCCTGTGTGGTGAGATTGCCCCAGTATATTGGTTTTACATTTTATTTTTTTATAAATCACCAAGCTAATTAAAAAAATAGGGGAATGTCACATTTTAAAGCTTGGTGCTAACCGCATTCAACAATAAAAATAGAAATATGATAACGTGTCTCAAGATGGACAAAAAATAGCTTTGAAAAAATGCTGACGAAATTCCCCCACTCTCCCCTACGTGTTAGAATGTCACGGGCTGTTGTCACGTCCAAAAGAAACAGCTGAAAGCAACCACCCTTGAAAAGGGATCCCTTTGCTTGCCACTGAGAAACAAACTCCAAAAGAAACAGCTGAAAGCAAGCACCCTTGAAAAGGGATCCCTTTGCTTGCCACTGAGAAACAAACTCCCACCCCAATAACAAAAAGAAGATGTTAATTTGAATTCAAGTATATTTTTATTTTTTTAACTTTTTGAGCTGAAAGAAATAGCTGAAAAAAAAAATCACCCATCCCCCAAACAAAAGAAGATGTTAATTTGAATTTAGGTCATGAATTTAGCTCATGTTTATTTGGAAATTTGTAACAGACTTTTCTTATACACTAAATATGATGACATTAGTTTTAAGGCTCCGTCTCGATGATTTTTATAGAAAAAGCAGGCACACGCGTCTTCGCCGAATCCATTATTACAAAACGTAAAATGATTACCATATACCGTTTTGTTAAGATCGTCTTCTCCTTTATCCATGAACATATTCCTCGTATCAATGAGATATTTTAAATCTTCTTTAAAAATTTCCTCACCAAATTGGGATGTGAAATTATTAATTCGGTTTATTAATCCACTTTGTCTGTTATCCATTGTATATGTATAAGTGTTAGACCATAGTTCCATTGCAAAAATTTAAAATATTGTGCGCATTATTCAGAGCACAAATACCGCTTTTAATATGTATTGAGCAAAATGGGAATTGGTTTATGTTTACGGTGTTTAATGGTGGGCAACCCAATTCCTCAACATCTCTTATGTGCGGTGATCTGAGAAAGATTTCTAGAAAACGTTTCTTTTCAATTCCCTTGCATAAAACCACCTTTCCCGAAGTGATTTGTTTAATATATTTTCTTGTTTGCTTAAAGTTGTTTATTCCATCGTTCCAAAAAATTTTATGATGGTTTTTGGTAAGCCAGAGAGCAGTTTTTCGGGACTTGTTATCAAGACGAGTGAAATCAAATGGAGGTTGTATAACGAAATTATTGTTAAACTTATTTTCTTTGCTAAATACAACTCCAATTTCCTTTAGAATAAACTTGTCGTTGTTATCAAAAAATCCTTGTACATCAATTGCAACTAGTTCTTTCTCCATTTTATGTGATTGATATATTGTTAGACAATTCTTTGAACTAACCCACTTAAAGGACTATACTCAACTAAACGATCGTGAATAAGGAGACAATATGCTTGAGTGTTTTCATTGTTTGCTTTTTTCAAATCGATTGAAATTCTCACGTCGATAGGTCCCGATTTAACTGTTTCATTTTGATATGAAAGGTCAACTACAATAATAGGTTTACTTTTAAATTCTGTCGGTGATAAAAATGGTTCTGCTGGGCGGTTGTAATAACTCTTTTGAAACATTGCATACATATCATAAAGGTGGGCATATTTATCATTTTCAAAGTTTACATTTAAGTCATCATATGGATACGTTTCTGAATTCAAGTGGACTTTCAGGTTGGATAAATTATTTGTAACTAGTTCTCCATTCAACATGAAGGCTATAATAGCAAATCTCGGTTTTTCTCTATTACTTCCTATCTTTAGGCTCCAGACGTGTTGATTTCCCTGTATCAGTTTTGGGTTAATGTATGTATCCCAACTACGGAAAGCTATCGGTAAATTTACGCCACTCTTTATTATATCGTACACTTTAATTTTTGCAGCATCACTGGGTGTTACATGAGGGATTTTCCAGCTAATATTAGTCATTTCCAAAACATATGTATGGTTTGATTTGCTTTTAACATATACATCATCCAGATTTTTTGTGAGCAAAAGTATAAGTTCATGCTTACAATTCAGTAAAACTTTTCTATAATCCTCAGCAAACCCCATTACATTTTTTAAGGGTAGCGAGAAATTAAAATTACCTTTTGTAATAATATCATTTCCACCACTCCATCCAGCATTTAAAAGTTTGCGACTCTCCTGACGACTTTCCGATAGATAATTTTTAAAGGTTGCTCCTCATGCCAACAAACCGTGTTCTATCAATTTCGTATCCATTTATTTCATATCTAATTTCATCAATAAAATTTGCCATACAATTATTGCGAAACGTTACCTCGATATTATCAGTGGTGCTTGTACCATCGGCTGCTACTCTCTTAACAACTCCTTGAAAATTAAGATAGCTTTCGTGAGGGAGTACATACAAGTCCTGATTTTGAATACAAATACGTATTTCATCATTTGCTTTAAATGATTGATGATACGAGGAATATGTATGATATTCCTTTTTCGAAATACTTTCATCTGAAAACGGTCTCTCACGAACATTTAAAATTTCATTCATTTTTAATGCTTTTTATTATTATTATTATCAGATTTGAATTTTGAAGCCCAGTGATTTTAAAAACAATTTGTTTTTTAATGTAAGACTCTTTCGATTTAATCCTGTTCCTTTAGCTTTACAACTGCTAGTGCGCGGTTGATGAAGTATACCGTTGCTTTTATTGTAAATTATCATTCTATTGCGCGAATATGTATGCGAATTGATACGTTTTCACCACGCAAGTTCAATAAATCTCCGTTCTGATCAACGATATGTATTGAGAGAGTACTTATTTCTCTGCAGTTAATAGGTAAATAGATGAGATTATGTGGTGTCACAGTCATTTTATAGCCCGGTGGAACCGAAATTGCAAACTCATGTAATACGTGATTTGGTATATTATCAACGTAAGAGCCACTCACAATATTACATTCCAAACGAATGGAATTAATTTTTAAAATGTTGACAGCATTATCGGGCAAGTGATTTTGGTTTGCCTTTAACACTCTTTGCTTAAAACCAAACAAATGACCTATTGACCTCTCCTTATTAAAGTATATATCTTCTTTACTGCTAATTATTTCCACTTGAAGTGTATTATTATTGCTTACAATTTTCACTGTATTTTCCAGATTATGTTACGTGGGCATATTAGTGCCCCAGTCCCGAGAAGGACTTGGGGCACTAATATGCCCACGTAACAGAATTGGCGCCCAACGGAAGGATTTTTCATATTCTTCAAGGAATTAGGGTCAACCACCTAGATACATCTAGTATTTGGATTGGCAAACCTAGGTATGGCTTAGCTTCAATCTTTAAGAGCCAAAAGTAATTGGACTATTGTTAGAACAAGGGTTTTTTTAAGTAGATTAGCACGTGCTTATAAATTTGTTTTTTTACGTTAAAACGACTGAATTCGAAAGTCCCCAACTTCTGCGACAGTCAGAATTGAGAGGCCACTCAATCAGAACTTTGTCTCAGAATAGAGGTATGACTTTAGGACCTTTCATTATATTTTTTTTTAGATAGCCTTTGTTTCTTTCAGGGGAAAAGTACTGAAAATTTCCAACAGGGACTATGAGGTGTCCTTTTATAATACTATATGACTATGTGCCGACTGACATTTTTTTTTTTTTTGAAATTAACGTAAATACAATTTAGATGTGCTTTCTGGCCGACGCTACACGACGTACTAGGCGAAGCCCGGTCGTTTGATAGGCTCGAGTCCAGAAAGAGCAGGAGCGCAGACGTTACGGTAACGCATTTAGCCATTGCGGTGCGGATCTATTGTGCGATTGTCGATCCAGGACAGAAAAGGTGGGTGGGGGAACTGACAGGAAACGTAAAGCCGACGCTACACGACGTACTAGGCCAAGAGTTTGGTCGTTTGATAGGCTCGAGTCTTTACGGCATCCTTTGACATATTTGGGCGGGGGACGTATTTTAGTTTCTCTGGCCGACGCTACACGACGTACTGAGCTAGATGGTCCGGTCGTTTGATAGGCTCGAGTCCAGAGAAATAGGAAAACTGCTGTGGATCCCGAGAATGATCGGTCAGATAGCAGCAGGTTGTGGAGCCCGAGAATGATCGGTCAAATAACCTGATTTCCGACGACTGGCGGGAGGGGGATTTCGGACAGACTTTTCTTCTAGGCACAGCTAGTTCCCATTGTGAACGTTAAAGCTGACTAGAAGGGGAGAAGAGCTGTTAGTTAAGTGGAACCCAGTTGTGTAGAAGCTGCTAATACCTCTAGTTAGGGATATTTGTTTTTTTTGTTTGTGGGGCTTAAATATCGGACGGATTCTTCACCAAAGAGATACTTAGTAATCGCAAAACAGCACCCCTCATTATCTTCGATTTTTATTCGCAATCCTTAGTCAGCCGTACTAGGCTGATAGCGCGTGTGAAACGTTTAGTTAAACATAGACAAGTGTAAAGTGTGAAGACACAAGTGAACTCACAAGTGAAACAAGATAAACGAATCTTTGGCCCAAATGAAAGGGACAAAGAAGAAAGTGCTTTTCCAATCGACAACGGGAAGAATTACCCGTTCAACAACAAGAGGAGCAAATCTAGCACCCAGGAGTGCAAGTGCCGACGCCACGCCGCGAGGAAACAGTTCTCTCGACAGAGACAACATAAGTATGGCCCGCGAGCGGGAAGAGCAAGAAGAAAGTAGATCCATTGAAGACAACATGGATCAACTAAACGATACCGAAGGAGCTGTAGGGGGAGAAAATTTGCCCCTGGGTCAGCGAAAGGGACGCTCAAGTATGCTCCCGCAATATGAGCTCAACCCGACGAGCAGTTTAGAAGCTGCCGAGAGAAGAGAGCAGATAATGCGATCCGTAATTAAACAGAACAATGAAACACAGGCCGCCATGCAAGCGCAGATAGAAGCATTAAAGGCGCAAGTAGTGGAACTGCGTTCCTCTCAATCCATGAGGGTGGAGCAGCCGGTATTACCACCACCGAATCAGTTTCCGGCACACCCATCTGACAGCTTTTTGTGTTTCCAAGAGACGCCGCCTCTCGAACCGATATCGCAGGCCACTCTCAACAGCCAGAGACATCGGCTTCGAGATCACCGGCGCCCCGACAACTCCCAACACCACCAATCCCGAAATTACGGCCCGGACACAAGTTACCCACGACACCCCGAATACGACCAGAGCCCCGGATACCAGGCATCAAAAGGCGTTCGGCTAGACAAATGGAATTTGAAGTTTGACGGAAACAGCAGCGGTATGACCGTTGAAAGTTTCTTGTTCCGCGTTGAACGGCTACAAGTGCTTTATCGGATAGAGCCGAGCCAAGTTTTCCGCGAATTCCATAGCTTACTGGTAGGAGCCGCCAGCAAATGGTATTGGCAATTGATGGAGGATCGAGCGGACGATTTAGACTTTGACTACTACTCGCTAACAACGGAAATGAAACGCGCTTTTTCTTCATCCGGGAGTGACCTCATGAAGATCAAGGAGTTAATGGAACGGCGACAAGGACCAAACGAATCGTTTAGCGACTATGTATCCGATATGCATAATTAGCATTTCCGATTGCAGAACAAGCTAGAAGAGGACAAATTCGTTGAGCTCATTAAGGACAATCTAAATGCCCAGATGGGAAGCTTGTTGCTGACATCCCCAATTAGGTCTCTAGCGGATCTGAAGAAGGAAGGACTTAGAGTGGACCGCTGGTTACGGAGTAACGGCAGGGCCGCGCGAAGCAGGCCGGTTAGTGAGCTCGAGGATTCCCAAACGCCGCAGGATTTTCCAGACGCGGTGACTGTGGAAGAATTTAACCGGAAGCGAAGAGACAACCGATCGGGACTAGGAATCCTTTAACTAGTTGTAAATAAATTGAGAAATATCGTTGAGTTCATAGGAGCCGGTGGGAATAATAATAACTTTATCACCAATATGAAAGAGGTTGTTATTTACATCCACGTTGGGAATTGAGTTGTACATGTTAAACTCAACTAGCGCACACTCATATTCCCCGTTTAATTCAATTGGTGGAAAATAAACTGTGTTTATAACGGAACTATTTCCATTCACTGATAGAGTCAATGATCTAACCATTTTGAAATCTGTTGTTCAACTGGGTGTCATACAACCCCGCCCCAATCTTATATTAAAATTAAAGAAGAATAAATTGATCAAATCCTTTTCTATATCGTCCCTTATCAATATTGTCATCCTTACTTATAAATAAAAATCAATATTTATCCTCCCAACATTTTTGACAAATTTTTGTAAATGTCTCATAATTCATGTCAGGGATGATATGATCCCGAAATATGTATCGCATATTTAAATCATCCTGTTTAAACATAATAATTACATTTGCATTGTCCCGTATAAGATGTTTTGGTATCCGTGTATATGTTTGACATAAATAAAAAGAATCAATATTTTTGTGACGACCCATACAGAAATATGATCGAATATTATCTTGTTTCTCACAAGCCACATCGTCGAAAATCATGATTGAATTATTTTTTGCTTCGGTGGGTGGTAAAACAGTTTCGTTCTGAGAGAATGTATGATATCCCATACCTTTAATCGGTTTTAATAGCTTTTCCAAGTAATGATATTTCGGTTGGTATAGACTCTTTGAAAACACGTATATATTTTCAAATCTCAAGCCATTTGGACTCTCAATAAGACTTATCATTACATTAGTTTTCCCGCAGTTGGATGGACCAACCACAAGAGCTCTAATTGTGTTTGGTAATAATTCACTGTGACGTGGTGGTTGTTTAACATTATTCACGTTCTCAATGTTACGAACAATAATGTTATTTTTTTGCTTTATTAATCGCATCCTATTATAAATATGTTTATTCCGTGATAAATCTTCAATGAATAAAGACAATATATAATGGGGAAACGTTTTTATAATCACATCAGTCATTATTTACACCGTAAACGTGGAAGTGGTCTTATTTATAAGTTAATAGATTCTCTTCCGATTGAGTTTCACATTCCTGGATATAACTATTGTGGACCCGGTACAAAGCTTGCAGAGCGATTACAGCGTGGAGATCACGGAATTAATCAGTTGGATGAAGCTTGCAAGGTTCACGATATTGCCTATTCACAAAACAAGGATCTAAGCAATCGACATAAGGCAGATTCTGAATTAATTAACAAGGCTTGGGAGCGAGTAAAGGCGAAGGATAGTTCTCTTAAGGAGCGAGCAGCAGCATATTTTGTAACTAATATTATGAAAGCAAAGAAACATTTTGGAATGGGAAGCGAAATAAGAAAAAACAGAAGAAGAGGAAGCGTAGGAGGATGAAAATAAATAGACTATCATCTGTTGTAAGAGAAGCGAGTCGGGAATTGAAAAAACGAAAACCCCTGGATGTGGTTAATGCAATTAAAATTGCACGTAAAGCAATACATAATTCAATCGGATCTAAGAAAAACGTTAAAGTTCCTCGAATAATAAATGTTCCCAAAATGGGGGGTTTTTTACCACTGGTACCCATCTTAACTGCATTAAGTGCTATAGGTAGTTTAGCTTCAGGAACTTCTAGTGTAGCAAAATTAATAACAAACGCAAAAATTGCTAACCAACAGCTAGAAGAAAATAAAAGACACAACCGAAAGATGGAAGAAGTTTCCGTGGGTGAAGGTCTATACTTAAAACCCCATAAAAATGGTTACGGTTTATACCTAAAACCATACAACAGTCGTGGTGGGAGAATGAAGAAACAAAAAAACTAATTGGTCAGCTAAAAGAGCATTATCAAATATAGATATAATGGAATTTGCTCAAAGAAATATACCGCATTTTAGGGGAGTGTTTATGAGAGACTCTCTCCCTAAAACACCTAAAAATAATGAGAGTGGAGTGATTAACTTGGGTGACTCAAAATCAAGGGGTACACATTGGGTAGCTTACCACAAAAACAAAAACAGCATATTCTATTTTGATAGTTTTGGAAATTTACAACCACCAAAAGAAGTTGTGAAATACTTAGGGGATAAAATCAAATATAACTATGAACAGGTACAACGTTTTGGAACATACAATTGTGGACACCTGTGCATTGAATTCCTGCTTTCATTCAAATAAAGTAACTGATTTAACGACTTTTAAACAACAAGGGTGGAAAACAACAAGGGTGGAAAAACAACAGCCTGTTGCATAAAGTAACTGATTTAACGACTTTTAAACATCAAGGGTGGAAAACAAGAAGGGTGAAAAAACAACAACCTGTTGCTATGGAAATCTCGGTCTGAGAACTGGTACAAAATGAGCTCGGAAATCGTTTAGTCTTTACAGTCAGAACTTTAACATTAACTTGTCAAGTCGATCAGCTTGCTTCTCACTTAAACCACCTTCTTCAAGGACAAACTTCATACCAACAACAACATCATGAATCAACCAATTCAATCAGAAAGTGAGCTGGACACCATTATGGAGGAGGAAATTCTTCGAGGCGGGGTTTTAAAGGAGTTCAACACGCGAGCATTGAAGCCCTTGCTATCACAAAACAAGATGGGTATAAACGTCAGCTACCCAATTATCAATGCGCAGAGGAAGAAAACTGTTTATGGGACTCCATTGCCTTGGAACTGGATAAATATATTCTATATCTACCAAAGAGATATAACACTATGAAAGATGGTCATCTGAAGTTGCTCAAGGACAAGGAATATCGAGTTATAAAAAGAAGCAATGATTCCCTGCAACTAGAGTTAAATACAATTGTTTAATCCACTTATCACTTTGTAATATTTATAACATTTGTACATAATCATTTATTATATTCAATAAAACATGCACACACACCCACATTAAATTCTTTTATTTGAAGAGGAAATTTAAACAATGTAAAATGATTCTTTTTCAGCCAAAAATAAAATCATATAAATAATATATATATTTTATAACTTTCATTAGTATGAAATGTAACCCTGTAAAGTATAGTTCATAAACTGGTATTACATCTTTTGTGCTGACGGTGGTGAAAGTTTTGAAAGTACCCAAAATGAGTCAATTTATTTTAAGTCAGCTTACTAAAACGAGAAATATATTAAAGAAAAAGTTTAATGATCTAAAACATTTTAAATCACAAAATGCTTACGAGTTGGAAGAAACTTTTAAGCCAATAACAGATCCCTTAAACGAACTAGTTAGTGAAAATAAAAAACGAAAGTTTATGAATACAAACGAAGATAAATCAACGGTTCTAAAGCAAAAAAGTGAAATATTTAAAAATGAAACCCCCAGTAAAAAGCTTAAAAAACATCAATTAAGGTATGATGACGATGATGATCATGATTACGATTATGATGATAATAATAGCCGAAATGAAGAAACAAAAATTTATAATGATGATGTTACTAGTGACTCAGATGATAAATTTTTTTCACAGTCACATATTGAATTGGGATCAGAGCCGGAAACACCGCTAGAAACACCTTTAGAAACACAGCTAGAAAAAGAAGCAGATGCTAGCAGTCTAATTCATGCAGACTATGATTTTAATATTAGCAGTCTATCGAGAAATAAAGTTCTGGACAATGCTTATGGACCTAGAAAAAGTTCATCAACCCCCATGTTATATATTGTCAACCGAATATCTGTTTTCTATTCCTCCATTCTATACTCTGTTAGTACTTTAAGAATCTGGCAACTCTGTAAGCTTTCCATACAATAAAGCAGTCTGAAATAGAACTCAACGAGAACACAACATATTGGCGACGAGGAAAAAAGTGAAAAATTTTGTCGAAAGATAAAAACGGTTAAATCGCACAAATCGTGTCGAGTAGTCGTTGATTTTCATCAAGATGCCGGCAGATGATGATTTAATTCAAGCAATTCTTGCTCAACAGCAAGCATTTACCAAAGACATTATGGAACAGCAACAAAAATGGATGCAAGCAATGATGGATAGAAACGCTTCTCCAGGGCAGGGTGATTCAAGCCACACGGGTGAATTATCTTCGTGTCCTCCATTCCACAAATTCGACAAAGACAATCAAAACTGGGAGTCTTACCTTGAACAGTTAACCCAGCATTTTAACGCGTATTCGGTTAGTGCAGAAATTAAGCAAAAGGCTTATTTTCTTTCATGGTGTGGCATAAATATATTCGAACTATTGAAAAATCTTTTCGGGAGCAACAATTTGAACACGTATACATACATGCAACTCACAGACAAGTTAACAGAACATTTCACAACAAAACGACACGTTGTTGCTGCTCGCTATGAGTTTTTTAAGAGGGAGATGAAACATTCACAAACGCATAGAGAGTGGGTAGCCGACTTGCGCGGGATCGCTCGGGAATGCCAATTTGTCTGTAATGCCAACGGTTGTTCTTCTAACTATGTAAATGAAATGATTCGAGATCAGATCGTAGTACATACACCATACGATGCCGTCCGTGCATCTGCTCTTCAGAAGTCCCAGCCAACTCTTGAAGATGTGCTTATAGTTGCAGAAACCTATGAGACAACTACAAAAACCGTGGCAGCCCTCAAAGAAACAGTATCAAAGCAAGACCCAATAAACGCAGTTCACACCTATGCAAAGAAACCATTCCTTGGTGGTGGTGAAAGTGATGCCAAATCAAACAAAAGTTCGCTAAAATCATGCTCTGGTTGTGGACACAATCATGCCAGAGAGAAGTGCAAGTTTCGCGATGCCGTATGTCACAAGTGCGGTAGAAAGGGACATATAGCTGTTGTATGCATGTCAAAGCAAGACAAAGGTAAATGGCAAATGCAAAAAAGTCGCAAATCCGAAGCAAACGAAATCGAAACGATTGAAGCTGTAAACAGTGTTACAGGTCAAGTCAAGTGTCAGCAGAACAAGATTCTTATAGATCTTGAAATTCACAGCAAAGTGATATCATTCCAAATGGATTACGGAGCCACAGCGTCCGTGATCAACGCCACTACATACGCGCTGTTGAATAAGCCAAAATTACTCAAGTGTTCCCGAGTATTACATGCGTTTGGTCATACACCAATACCATTGCTTGGGGAGTTGCACACAATTGCAAAGTGCGGTGAAAAAGAGAAGCAAGTGGTCATAATCGTTGCGAACATTGAGACATCAAACAATCTATTTGGCATGGATTTATTCAACATTTTCGGCTTTGATATCATGCAAGTATCAAACGTTCAAGAGGTGCACGAAGACGAATTAAGTGACCTTTGCAGCACGTACAACGAGGTGTTTGAACCAGCCATGGGTGTCATAAAAGACTTCAAAGCAAGTGTATTTTTAAAACCGTCAGCAACACCAAAGTTTTTCAAGAGCCGTCAAATTCCATTTGCACAGATGGACAAATTCAGAGCTGAGGCAGACAGACTTACACAAGCCGGAATTTGGAAGCCGATCAAATTCAGCAATTGGGCATCCCCAATTGTGCTAGCACCAAAACCAGGTGGCGCTATTCGCATATGTGGCGACTTTAAGCAAGCAGTCAACGCACAGATCGATGTTGAACAGTACCCACTACCGACAAAAGAGGCTCTGTTTCACATAATACGTCACGGCAAGCAGTTCAGCAAAATCGATTTAAAGGATGCCTATCTTCAAATGGAACTGGATGAGGATTCAAAAACTATCATGGTCGTCAACACACCCCTTGGCCTATTTCAATACCAGCGCCTTCCCTACGGAATTGCCAGTGCTCCAGCGATCTTCCAAAGGTATTTGGAGCAGCTTCTAAAAGGAGTAGAAGGATGTGGCAACTACTTAGATGACATCATCATCTCAGCACCTACAAGCGAGCAACATCTAAAGCGAATCGACCAAGTACTCAGTATTCTTCGTGACAACGGTATCAGATGCAAAAAGGAGAAATGCTTCTTTTTTAAGGACGAAATAGAGTACTTAGGGCGAAGAATCAGCGCTCAAGGGATTCTTCCAGACAGCTCAGGCTTGGAGGCTGTTAAATTGTTGCGTCCGCCTTCTAATCTACAGCAATTAGAAGCATTCATGGGTAAAGTTAATTACTATTGCAATTTTATACCAAATTATTCTCAGTTGGCCGCTCCTTTGAACCAACTTCGTAGAAAAAATGTAGCATATCTTTTTGGGCCGCAACAACAACAAGCTTTTACAGCCCTGAAGTCCCATATTATCAACGCGACTCAGCTAGCTCATTTCGATGAAAACCTACCACTAGTCCTTGCAACGGATGCATCATCTTTTGGTATCGGTGTAGTCCTTTCGCATATCCAGCAATATGGCAAGGAGAGACCTATTGTTTTCGCATCAAAAACGCTTGACAAACATCAGGTTAAATACAGCCAAATCGAAAAAGAAGGACTTTCTATAATATTCGGTGTGAAACGTTTTCACCAATATTTGTACGGCCGAAAGTTTACCCTTATAACGGATCACAAGCCACTTGTAACGATTTTCAATCCAGGCAAGCATCTTCCTTTAATGACGTCAAACAGGCTACAGCGCTGGGCCATCATTCTCATGGCTTATAACTTTGAAATACAGTATCGATCTACATCTGCTCATGGCAACGCAGATGCCTTATCGCGCCTTCCCGTGGGCATGGATCCGGATTTCGACAGAGAAGAAGAAGCCTGCCAAATCGTAATGGAACTGTCACCACCGATCAATTCTGAGATCATTCGCAACCACATCGACAAGGACAAACTTCTAAAACAAGTCTTACGGTATGTTACTGTAGGATGGCCAGAAAAACTTCAGCAAGGCGAGGAAGCATTATCACCATACTTTAATCGAAAATTTGCCCTAACGATCAACAAAAAATTGCTTTGCCTACACACAGATGCCAGTCGTGTAGTAATCCCAGTAACTCTTCAAGCGCATATCCTTAAGCTGTTACACGAAGGTCATTGGGGCATTGTTCGAATGAAGCAGTTAGCTAGACAACATGTTTGGTGGCCTACGATTGACGCAGATATTAAAAACCTTGCTCAGTCATGCAGCATCTGCAAGTGCAACAATCCTGCTCCTCCAAAAGAGTATCAAAGTTTGGCCTGCAGCAACAACAGCGTGGGAGCGAATTCATATCGACTTCGCCGGCCCAATATTCGATTCCATGTGGCTAATCTGCGTAGACGCTTACTCGCAGTTCCCATTTGTAGTTCAAATGTCGTCCACTACAACCGCTAACACGATCGCTGCACTATCATCGATATTCGCCATCGAAGGATATCCAAAAACCATGGTCAGCGACAACGGTCCGCAGCTTACGGTTGACGCCTTCGAAGAATTCTGCAAACTTCATGGAATTAAACACATAACCACAGCACCGTTCCATCCGGCATCCAATGGATTAGCAGAGCGTTTTGTTCAGACGTTTAAATTCTCAGTCAAGAAAAACCTTAAAGACGGTATACCAGTCCGAGTAGCAGTTACTAAATATCTTGCTTCTTACAGGTTCACTCCAAATTCCTACGGAAAATCTCCCGCAGAGTTAATCCATGGTCGTCCAGTCCGTACCGTACTAAGTCAACTTTTCGAGCAGCCTGTCGAAGCCAAGCAATCGGTTACCAAGTACGTCTCAAATCAAATGGTCTACGCTCGCAATTATGCAAGGGGAGAAAAGTGGATTGAAGGCTTTATCGACCGTCCAATTGGAAAAATGCTTTTCATGGTTCGCACCGCAAATGGTTATATCAAGCGCCATTTCAACCAGCTAAAACCGAAATTGTCGGCAAGCAGCTCCATCGAAAAACCTCCAGAGTTCTGGTGGGTCCCGGATATTCCGCAAACATCTTCAAATCAATCACCACAGCAACAAGATCAACCACCACTGCAAGAAGATCAACCGGTAACTCCGCCAGCCGTTCAGCAACGTGATCCTGAACCTGAGCCACCTGAGAGCTCCACATCATCTAACCAACAACCAAGGCAAAAACAAACAGCACGACTTTCATCCGGCATACCTGTTCGCCAAAGTAGTCGTGTTCGCCAAGAAGTAAATCGTTTTAAGCCCAAGGATTTCCGAAAACCTAAAAATTCTATTCGTTCCTAATTAAAGGAGGAGATGTGTTATATATTGTCAACCGAATATCTGTTTTCTATTCCTCCATTCTATACTCTGTTAGTACTTTAAGAATCTGGCAACTCTGTAAGCTTTCCATACAATAAAGCAGTCTGAAATAGAACTCAACGAGAACACAACACCCCAAATCCTTAAATTTGGGGAATAGTGAATTACATATAAGTCATAATAAAATTCAATTATCAAGTGGAAGCACGTGGGATTTGACTCCTGGGCTTTATTCTCTGATTGTTCATAATAAACCTACACAATTCAGTGCCACAGACTTGAAAAATTATAAAGATATCATTACTGAGACAAGTGCACATAGAATAGATTTTGATCCAAATAAGCGAATAAAAGGAACTAGAGGATACAAGTATACAAACATTATTAAAAAGTTCATGAGCAATGAAAATATACATCCTTCAGCTATATCCACCCCAATTCAATCAAAACAAAAAAAATCAATTAAAAAGGCATTTGGATACATGTCCCTACAAAGAGCAAAACCCAATTATATTTATTGGGATGACGTCAATGAATTAGTTGAAAGATTGCAGCTTTTAATAGCTTCAAAGGCCGCTGGCAACACTAATCACAATAACGAGATCATGTCTATAATAGAAGAACTGCGAGAGGCTAAAATTATATATTAATTGAATAAATAAGGTTCACAAACTTTAAATTACCTTATAAACAAAATGTCTGTCGACAAGTTTGGTCACTTTTCAGACGAAAAAGAGCACACAGATATTTTAAAAAGGGATATTAAAACTGTTGTGGGGTTGTACATTGATGGCGACGAAAACCTGAATACCCAACAGAAACGAATTAAAAATTGTGGGAACCCAATAGATTATTCGGATGCAACGACGAAAAAATATGTCGATGAAAACTTGGAGACGTTAAAGAAAGACCTTAATACGAAAATAAATACATCCCTTAATCGAAGACTTTCTAAAATAACTTCTTTGGAAAATTTAGTTCAAGTTAATAATGGGAGGGCTGATAATGTTGATAAAATCCTATCCAATATGTTAACAAAGATTAATAGTATTGAGAGCTATGTTTATAAATATGTTACTCAACCGAAATCAGTTTTAAAATCACAGACAGTTGAAATAGAAGGTACTGCAACTCCAATAGTAAGAAAGTTCTAGTACCAAAAAATATGAGTGATAAATTGGGTATTGTTAAAGAAATTCATGCTCCGTGTCGACGTAATTTTAAACGTCGAAGGGTAGTGACAAAGGGTATAAATGATCTCTGGCAAGCAGATTTAGTGGAAATGGGAAAGTATTCAAAGCTTAACGGAGGATATTTTTATATTTTGACTGTTGTGGATTGTTTTAGCAAATATGCCTGGGGAGAAGCATTAAAATCAAAAAGCGCTAAAGATGTCTCAATGGCAATGGAAAAAATTTTCAAATCTGGACGTGGAACACCAAAAAATTTACAAACGGATGATGGAACTGCATTTTTTAACAAACAATTTAACGCGTTAATGAAACAATATGGAATAAACCATTATTCTACCTATTCAATTGTAAAAGCTTCAATTGTGGAACGCTTCAACAGAAGTTTGAAGGAACTTATGTGGCGTGAATTTAGTTTTAGCGGAACATACAAGTGGGTTGATATGTATAAAAAATTAATTGATATATACAACAAAAGACCACATAGAACAATTAAGGTCGCCCCAATTGACGTCAATTCTTCCAATGAAAAACACATTTTGAAAACAGCCTACAATCATCTCAAAATGTTTAGTGTGGGGAAATTGCGTAATGGAGATTATGTACGCATCAGTAAATATAAACATGTGTTTGAAAAGGGGTATACACCGAATTGGACTACAGAAATTTTTAAAATAACAAGTGTGAAAAACACATACCCTACCACATACTTGTTGGAAGACTTTGAAGGTACTCCAATACAAGGTGGATTTTACAAAGAAGAACTGAAAAAAACTCGTTTCCCAGACAAATATTTAGTGGAAAAAATAATAAAGAGAGACGGGAATAAAGTCCGTGTACGTTGGTTGGGGTTTTCAAAAAAATATGATAGCTGGGAATCTAAAGATAATATTTTATAGAGCAACTCTTATTCGGATTGAAAATAAAAGAATATATACTCCATATACTAATCAACTCAGCAACAGAAAAATAAATATGTTCAGACCGGCATGCTCATGTAACAGCTTATGTACAAGTTCAAAAATAGTCTCCAGCCAAAATCCCCCACCACCCTACGTATACAAAGTCAAAATAGTTTCCACATACGCACACGCAAAGACTTCGAAGATCTTCCATTACAAGTGGTTTCTATAATTATGTTCAGACTCGCATGCTCATGTACGTACACATCATCAAAAATAGTTTCCAGACACAATCGCCCGCATCGAAAGGCCGCACCCTACGTATACAAAATCAAAAATAGTTTCCACATACGCACACGCAAAGACTGATAGAATGTTCTGCTTTCTGTGGAGGGCGATAAGAATGTTCTGCTTTCTGTGGAGGGCGTGTGGAGGGCTATAAGAATGTTTACTCAAGGTTTGTATATATTGTTTCTGTTTGTTGGACTGGTTCGCCAGCATATTTAGGAATGATTGCCCCATCCCTTTATTCGTTTACATAAGAGTAATATACTGAAAATTCTAAATAAATACCACTGGGGCGCTTATGATTTTTTCAGTAGCGATCGCAAGCAAGACAAGACGGTGAAAATTGGAGCTCAAATTGCTCATATAAAAGTGAAAGTGAAAGCTAAAAACTCAAACTTTATTATTAATTGTGTGTGTGTGTGTGTGTGAAAATGAATAATAATTAAATAATGAAACTATTTTTAATAATAGTTTCTGTAATAGGAGTAGTGGAAATGGGTGTAATACCCACTTCACATCTAACGACATACAACGAGACAATGGAAACCACAATTATTCAAATTTTACTCCCTAACAATGATGTTTTGAATATTCAGCTGAAATTGTATCTATTTAAGAACAGTTCACTAGCGAATATAAATAACATTGATGAGTTAGAGAGTAAACTAAAAACCTCCCAAGGTAAGAACATCAAAACAATAATAACAATAAAAATTTTTTTTTTTTTTTGTTTTATTACTTTTCTATATGTTATTTAATTTCAGAAGCAACAACAATGGCAAGCTATATAACAGAAGAGAGGAAACTAAAAAAAGATGAAGACGACGAAGCACCACAAGGTAAATATCAATATAAATAACAATCACAAATTACTTTTTTTCCTTTTTCGATTTTTGTTAACTTTTGTTATGATATTTAATTTCAGAAACAACAACAACAACAACAGAAACAACAACAACAGAAACAACAACAACAGAAACAACAACAACAGAAACAACAACAACAGAAACAACAACAACAGAAGCATCATCATCATCAACAGAAGCATCATCATCCTCAACAGAAGCATCATCATCAACAGAAGCAACAGAATCATCATCATCAACACCCCCACCAGCTAATTTCCAAATCTATGATGAGTACGATGATTTGTCGTCACCCTCCAAACAATCATTTACGCCACTAAATGAAGAAGATGGTAATAATGATAATGTAAGTGAAGAGTCAAAAATTTTAAATAAAACAGAGAAGCGTAGTGTAGAAAAAAAATATTCTTTTCTTAAAAAGGAATTGTTAGAGAAGTTTAAATCAGACTTGCTTGAAAGGGAAAATAGAGAGGGCGGAACTATTGTAACAGGAAACAGAGGTTTCGATAGATATTATAAACTCGGTTATAGAGACCTTTTCACTTTAAGAATCCAGTGCCATTACGTTTCAAAAAGGTTAAAAAAACATTCTCATCTAGATATGTATAAGATTCAAATAAACTGTGTAGAAATTGATGAAGAACTTTTTTACTATCCACTTCTACCAAAAACAATAGATTTACCACCTCCACCCAAGATAAGTAAAAGAGAGGTTATAACAATTGAGGAACTAGACTTGAGTGGTATAGACTCTGATGGGGGAAAATTATGTCTATTAGAGTGTAGCGAGTTGTTGAACCGCAACAACTTTTATATGAATTAGGGATAACATATTACTTATTTATTTCAGAAGGATATAAAAATTCCTCAAGGAAATAATATATTAAACAAAACAAAAGGCAAGTTAATTTACTTTAGTATATATTATTTCATTTCATTAATTCGTTTTTTTTTTTTTTGTTTGTGTCATTTCAGTTGAATATGTTCACCTTTTAGGATTTAACGTAGTTTCAGTAAATTCAATTTCTAATAATATTTCTAGTTTTAATTTAACTGATGATGACATCACACAACTTTATCACCAAAATATAAACATTAACTTAAGCAATAGCGATGAGAGTAATGAAAATAATGATATTACTCCTGAACAAGTAGAGTTGGGTTATTATCTAAAACAGATAAGGGAAAAAAACGAGGAAGAAAAATCAGCTGAAGAAGAAGATGAACCTGTTCAAGACAGGGATTCTGAACCTGAAGCTAAAATGAACCCACATGAATTAGAACTGTGGAATTATCTATATAGGCAACGGGTACAAAACCAATCAAATAAAATATACTCACCCAATTTATAAAAAATTTCCAAAAAAAAAAAATTAAAAACACACCCAAATATTTTATATTTAATACTCAATTTATTGAAATGTATTTGTTATTCGTGCAACTTAATGTTATACTAACAAAATATAAACATTTATATATATATATATTGCTTAAGATTTATATATATTTTGTTAATTTTTATTGTTCAACACCTTTTATCAAACTTACTAATTAAATAAATATTTTGCATTGTTAAATCTAAAATTGTTTCTGTTTTTTGGGATCGGGGGGCAATTCATTATAAAACATTTCAAGTTCAAGCGACTTGTATAGTAAATCATGTTCAACATTTTCAATTTCTGTTTTTAGACGCTTGAGTAAAGTTTTTTGTTCCTCAGTCTGGAATTCAAGACTTTCTATTTCATCTACCTGTCTCCCCAAAACAAGTGACTCTCCCTCAAGGATTTGAACATTTGATATGAGTTCCCTTTCTATTAAACCCTTATGATGATAAGGGAGTGTAGACATTTTATCACCCTCAACTTTTCTCTTCGTATCATTACCATCGAGAATTATTTTTGTCATTTTGTAAGTATTTATGGTATGATTTTTAGATCTAAAAACTGACATGCCGCCATACATTCGATTTTCAGTGAAAAGAACCTTTTTATATTTTTCAATATCTAGATACTCTAGTGCTGTTCTCGTTACTCCCTTAGATTTCATAAACGATTTGTCCATAGAATCAATTTTATAACAATAAACCTTAGGACGGAGACCAACAAACTCTGACATTGGTCTACCATGAAGCTCATCTTTAAAAACACCTAATACCGCTTTATTGCATATTTTAAAATTATATAAGTTGGCTCTTTCTTCGGAATAACCAGATGTATCAAATTTGAATTCTATATCATTCCGAATATCTCTATAAAAATCATCAGTTTTAATTGTATAGATGAAGGAATCTGTATCCATGTAATTTAATCTTATATTATCTTGAAATTTCGGTTTCATATACTGATAATGGAAATTATACATGTTCCACTTTGATAACTCTAATACTGTAAACCCAAGATACATGGGTTTATCGTATACATATGACATTCTTCTCATTTGAATTGTATAAAAATCATTCTCTAGTTTTGTAGCACTTTGAAAATTAAATTTGGAAATTAATGCTCGTGCACATAATTTTTTACGACCACTTTTATTATTATTATTCTGTGGAGGATCCCAATCACAAACTATTTTAATGTCAACGCGATTCTCGATATTTTCTAGGGTTTTACCGTAGACTGCATTATTTAATAATTTAAAAAAATCTTTTTCAAATGAATTTTTAGCTTTTTGACGATATTGAGCCAAGGTTTTTGCTCAAAACGTATCCCTCTATGAATTTTTATTAGCTGCAACCCATTAAGCAAACATTGCTGTAAATTTTTATAATGAATGATATAATTTTTTTTATTTCCGAGGTCGGCAATTAATTTTTTTACTTTTTCGCTATTAGTGGCTAACTTTGTTGATGAACAAAACGGTAAATCACTATGTAAATCATGGATACTGTATGGATAGTCCAAATCCACTTCTAAAATATAACCATAATGTCCATCGCTTGGAATATTTTCTACTACCAAATTTTCTATGTCTATGGGAGACAACCACTTAAACCCTTGGTAAGGTAAAGGTTGAGACATTGCCCAACCATACAAATTATTTGCATCTAAATACATTAAAAATGATGACTCTTTACTAGCATCATAATCACTTAAATATTTATTATTTGCTTTACTATATCTGTGACAGCATTGTACCAAACCACCCCGAATTCCACTTTGTATAAATTTATACATATCAATATCAGTTATTAACTGTAACTCAATTTGAGTGGTTTTCAGCATTGCCTGCCAAGATAAACCTGGTGTTGTATAAAAATGAGCTGGGTCAAGAGAATAAATTTTCATGCAAATTAAACGGAAATTTTCAAAAACGTCAGTTAATATGTCTATTATTATTAATAATACATCAGTTTTTAAATAAATCTCTAGATAGTCCTTTAGAGATTTACAGGAAAATTGTGTCCAAACTTTAACAGCATGACTATATTCCTCTTGAGAACAATGCTTTTCAGTAAACTGATTATAAAATTGGTCTCTTGATGGTAAACTAGTTTCCTCTAGTCTATGCTCTGAATCAAGATATTCATATGGGAATACACCCTTCTTCCGCATAAGCCTAAATTCATTTTCACAATTAAAATGTGATCTTACTGATTTAAGTTGATCATCTTCTAAATTGGACGCTAAGGCATCTAGACTAGATGATATAAATCTAAATGTGTCTAGAAACCTTATCTCAAAACTGTTTCCACATTCATTTTCAATTTTTTTCATTACTGAAATGAAGTGCTCCTTGTTTATGGGAATAACTTTAATTTCTCCAGGTATTAATGTTAATTCTTTGATAAACAAGTGACAATCATACTTGGAGAAATTGTGGAAGAAAACTGGGATAAAATTAGACGTTTTCAATTCTAAATTACATTTCGAATGAGCTGCACCTCTGTATCTACCTGTATAATGACAATGATCTCGAACCCTATCATCCGCTAAAGCCTTCTCACAAATATGACAATTGAGGGTAAACTCAAAATCATATTCGTCCTCTGGATTCATTACTATGGGAACAATTTTACTCAAATAATTTGTATGAATAGTTTTTAAGTTATTTACAAGGGAATTGACAAAATTTATGGCTGAATTACCTCCCGTTTTCATTACAAATTTATCTAAGCTAGAATCATATGCACACTTTATAAAGTAAGCATATGAAATTGGTACATGTTCATTTACATTAAACAGTTTAGGACTTACATCAATATTTTTACGTCGAAGTATACACTCGAAATCTGCATACACTGCGAACGGAACTTTTAGTTGATGACGCAGTGCCGTATACTTCAATGTCGATTTATATGGGCTTGGGAGAGTGGCAACCTTTCCACTGCAAACCTCCTTGTGGCGAAGTGCGTGACTTGCAGTTGATGAAAAATTTAAGCAGGTATTGCAAAACCATTCCCGTCCATTATGTGATCCTCTTTGTGAAGTCATTAGTCTGTTAAACAAAAGAAAAATAAAACAAGTAATGTAACATAATAAGTAAAAGTAGGTCTATAACGAGTAAAATTCATACTTTGAAATATTTTTTATCCATGTGCAGTGACCGAATCCGTTTCCTTCCAGGAAAAGTATATTTATGTGCGTCGGCTTTTCAACTCCAGATTGATAAAGAGGTCCAATTATAGTTTCACTTTCCTCATCATATCCAAAAACGTTAATACTCAATGTAACGTTTTTTTGAATGAAAATGTCTATGTCCTTTATTTTGAGCGGGAATGTTAACCCACTGAAGTCCAAATTTATTCCAGATGTTAAAACAAATCTTTCGGCCCTTATATCAACTTTATATGTGTAGCATATGCTAGGGTTACTTGCTACCTTTGTAAGTGCCGAAATCAAAGTCCATTTAAAACAGTATGAATCATTCTTATTTTGAACATAAATTATTGCTTTTTTCGAAAAAAGCTTGGGTGGTGTTGGGATAAATGAGGAACCAGAAAGCGGTTTAAATTGATTGAAATTCATTTCCAATCGAATTATGCGGAGTAGGGTCCACCCGCTATCCCTTTCCTGAAACTCTTCCATTTTTATTTTCAGATGGTCTGTGTGATTGGTGAATATGCGGTCTAAATCCGAGTGGTTTGTAACAACTTCCATTTTGCTTTGGAATTGTTTAGTCTCCGTTTTTAAATCGTCATCTTTCACGAGCATATATTCCGCAAAAAGCTCAAAATTAACTTTACCGGACATGTAGCTTTGAAGCACATTAAATATATGCGATTTTAAAGCCTCTCCTGCTTCGAAGAGGAACTCTTCCGGGTATCTTAATTCCTCTCCTTCATTAACAAACATATAATGAAGGATTCGACCCTTGAATCCATCCGAAATCATTTTGATTCTTCCATCCAAAGGTACCATAGCGTTCATCTTGTGGTTCGCGGTTCGTGCATGGTGATTCCATTGAACTCCCACCGGGATGAAACGACGGCATGACTCACAATATTTTTGGGTTTGGTTATTCATTTTAATTTTTATTTTGGAAAGAATTACAATTGTAATTAATTTGTAGATTGTTTGAAATTTTTATTTTCTTTTCACAAAGTCACTTGTAATGTAGTTAATTTGTAGATTGTTTTAAATTTTTATTTTCTTTTCACAAAGTCACTTGTAATGTAGTTAATTTCTAATTTTAATTTAATTGTTCTCACAAAGCCACTTTTCAATTGAGGTACACACGTTGATAAGATCACTTTACTGTTTTTCGAAACTAGTAAAAAGAGTAGGTCACTTCAAGAAATTTGAAAACACTGATCTGAATTTGGTAAAATTCTAGCTTAAATATAACTTTGAGGATAGATTATTAGTATGAACTTAAACCTTAGTTTGAAAATTAAAAAATTCAAAGTTTTGATTGGTAAATGAAAATATTTTCCTTAAATTTAATATAGGAAATTAGAGTTGCAACGAATTGATTGGTTGATGAAAATATTTTCCTTAAATTTAATATAAGAAATTAGACTTGCATTATTTTCATTGGTTGATTCCATCGAATATTTGATGGCGAGGGAGGGGTGAAAGTGAACCGTGTCCTAGCAACCAGGTTGTTGACTACTCGGTTTCTAGTCACATTTGCATTTGTCTAACTAATTTTCTCAAAGGGATGATCGCGAGGGAAGGGATGGTGGTGGAAAATTTTTGCTCCCCATATGAAGAGGGGATAAAAGTAAGAAGTTACTGGGAAGAACCTTCAGTTCGAATTACAAGTCTGGATTAATAATATCAGCAGCAGCAACATAAGTTTGGAATAACAACAAAACTACAACCAAAAATCAACAAACCAAACCAACAAAAACAACTATACAACAACCAAAAATCAACTATACAACAAACAACTAATCAACAACCAAAAATCAACAAACAACAACATCATCAACAGACAAACAGCGCCAACAACATCAAGAAACAACAAGAAACAGCGCCAACAACATCAAGAAACAGCGCCAACAACATCAAGAAACAACAAGAAACAGCAGCAGAATGAATAACAACCACGTGTGTGATGAAATCACCAATTTCCTCGAAGAATTTGGTGACTTCATTTTTGAGGATTATCGGGAGTCCCTGGAGATGGACTTCTCCAAGCTACAACAGATGGATCGAGTCGGTGAGAGAGAATCTAGGTATGGTGTGCATATGCTAACATGTCCCTGGGCCGACGATGACGTAAGAGAGGGCCCGGATACATGTCAATGTCACCAGGCACCATACATTAGAATTAAAGCTATTGCTTTAATTAACAAATACAAAAATCTTAACCTTAAATTTACAAATAAAAAATAAATAAAACAATAAAAATATATTTGAAATTAAAATTAACATATTCTTTTGTTTGGGGGATGGGTGATTTTTCAGCTATTTCTTTCAGCTCAAAAAGTTAAAAAATAAAAATATACTTGAATTCAAATTAACATCTTCTTTTGTTTGGGGGATGGGTGATTTTTTTTTTTCAACTATTTCTTTCAGCTCAAAAAGTTAAAAAATAAAAATATACTTGAATTCAAATTAACATCTTCTTTTTGTTATTGGGGTGGGAGTTTGTTTCTCAGTGGCAAGCAAAGGGATCCCTTTTCAAGGGTGCTTGCTTTCAGCTGTTTCTTTGGGAGTTTGTTTCTCAGTCGCAAGCAAAGGGATCCCTTTTCAAGGGTGGTTGCTTTCAGCTGTTTCTTTTGGACGTGACAACAGCCCGTGACATTCTAACACGTACCCGTGTGAGCACCACACTTTCTTAATCTAAGCAAAGGACACCCGGCACACCCCAGTAATTTCTCCCCCATTAACTAGGATAACCCAAATATATCGCTATGATCACCTGACACACCCCAGTAACTTCTCACCCGCTTAACTAGATTCCCTCCCCTCGTTTCACCCTATTTTTCTAACTTCTCCCACGTTCGATCCCGTCAACCTACTCGTCAACCACTTAAGCAGAATGCCTCCCCTCTTTTACACCATTTCCTAGATACAAAAGCTGGATATAACTATTGTGGACCCTAATTTACGATCACCCGTCACACCCCAGTAACTTCTTCCCGCTTAATAAGAGTCCCGATTTCTTAAACGAAATTCGGGGGAGCGAATTCCTGAATACAATTCCTAGATATAAGCAACTTATCACCCTAATTTACGATCACCCGTCACACCCCAGTAATATCTCCCCCGATTTCTGGACCGAATTTCGGGATTCCTGATTCCTGAATACAGACCCTACATACAAAAGCTGGATATAACTATTGTGGACCCTAATTAACGATCACTCGTCACGCACCCATTAACTTTAATTATCCCCCACACCTGTCACATTGTCCTGATTTATTACCCTAATTAGCATAATTAATTACCTCCCCCTCCACTTTTGTATCCAGCCTTTGTATCCAGAACTCTCATTTTCATACTACTAACGCAGTATGACATTATATATTTAAACTAGCTATACCCGGAGCGACTTCGTTCGCTCAAAATTAGTTTGCTGTTAGGAAATTAAGTTGTCAGGACTTTCTTATATCTTATTTGCGCGTTTGTTGAAAACCTTTGCGTAAACAACCTTTCTAGAAGATTCTTCAAGACAGAGAATCCGAAGGCTAATGGTAGAGCTATATAATAAATGAATGCGATCTAAGTAAAAGTAGAGAATTTTTATACCTTCTATCAGTTACAATGTTATCAATGTAATTTTAATTTTATTTGTATTTAAGCACAGTATGTACTTTCAAGTAGAAACATAAACACACATTGTGTGTATGTATTGCATTGTACAAATCAAAAAATTTCTAAATATGCATATGTACATACGTATTTGGTCAAAAGTTCGAATCTTAAGATTAATATTTAACTTGGAAACATTTTGGCTTTGATCACAGAATTTGAAGTAATTTTTATCTTCTTCCATGGTGGAAATTAAATAAGGCTCTTACTTCTGCTACAAAATGAAAAATATTTTTTGAAAAATAAAACCTAAGCATTTGATCCACAGGACTGACTATTGATCGAAAATCATATTGATCGGAACAGCAGTTAAAGTTTTTAAAATTCAAAACAAATTTTAACTTAAATTGCCCTTTTCCCCTCCCCCTTCCGCACAGCACTACCCCTACCACTCGACAGTTTTTTTGGCTGCTGCTCTCTCGGCCGTCGCTCTCTTGCCATCCGCTCTCTGGGTTTCGCTCTCTCGGCAGGCTCCCACAAAATGCAACGCAATAACTTAGGAAATCTAAATAAATTCGTTAAAAATACTTCAAAAAAATGTTAAAAACTTAAAAAATTAAACTTAAGCATTTGGGCCATAGAATAACCATTTACCGAAAAATCATCTCGATCGGAGCAGCGGTTTAGATTTTTTAAATCGAAAAGTTAATTTTAAAATTATGGGGGATATCGAAATTTCTTTTAGATTTCTAATTAAGCTTTTTCAAGACCTAAAATTCTGCAAAATCAAAATTTCGAAATTCCAACCACTTTAGAAGTTAAGCTTAAGTAAATCTAATGATTTTTTGCTCTAAATATGGATATTGGAGCTGTTATGGGCCACTGGGGGGACATGTCGGACCTTAGTGGGCGCCTACGCCCCCAATGGAATACTGTGAAAAATTTGGCTGCTCTAGCTCTTATGGTTTAGGCTGTGGTCGTATCTTCCTAAAAATCGGTCTTTCATTTTATAATCTTTAGAGCTAATATGTTATGGACAAAATACTAATGTTTTGAATAAAATTAGTGTAAGGATTTGTGTCGAAAAAGGAATCTGTTTGTTTCTTTTAAAAAGATTTAAAAAAAACACATGTTTTTTTAAGTAGTTTTCAAAGGACAAAATATTTTTGTTTTTACGGATATCAAGGGAAAAAGTTATGATAAAATCTTTTCCCGGTTTATAGAATAAAAATTAGGAATTTTTTAAATTTAAAATAAGTACCAAAAATAAAGCAATGCTTAATTTTTATACCCTTGTAGAGGGTATTATAATTTCAGTCAGATGTTTGCAACGCAGTGAAGGAGACGTTTCCGACCACATAAAGTATATATATTCTTGATCAGCACCAATAGCCCAGTCTATCTAGCCATGTCCGTCTGTCCGTCTGTCCGTTTCTATGCGAACTAGTCTCTCAGTTTTAAAGCTATCGCGATGAAACTTTCCCGAAAGCCTTCTTTCTATTGCAGGTAGTACATATGTCGGAGCCAGCCGGATCGGACCACTATATCTTAAGGCTCCCAAACAAATATAAGAAAATTCATTGTAACTTTGTAGGAAGTAGGCGTTTTGATTCTTGACTACTTAAAAACAAAATTGAAATAAATCGAAACGCTGAATCTGGAATCCCTGGAACTGCACCGAGTGAGTATTCTTTTATCTACAAGGGTATATAAGCTTCGGCTGGCCGAAGGTAGCTTCCTTTCTTGTCAATTTTAATTTCCGCAGTCGAAGCTGGGGGCTACAGACCCTGCTAGTAATTATATAATTTAGCTCATTCTTCGAAATGTCCAGATGTATCAATGCTGTGTATAAGAAAGTTAAAGAGCAGTACATTACCTGTAAAATGAGTCATCGATGACCTCAGTCGGTTTACCAGAACTCGAGATAAAAATTAAAAAAGGCCAAAAACGTTTTTTACACTTAAAAAAAAATTGACACCATACAAAAAATTATAAGTGCCCATTCCTTATTCCTTACACTAATTTTATTCAAAACATTAGTATTTTGTCCATAACATATTAGCTCTAAAGATTATAAAATGAAAGACCGATTTTTAGGAAGATACGACCACAGCCTAAACCATAAGAGCTAGAGCAGCCAAATTTTTCACAGTATTCCATTGGGGGCGTAGGCGCCCACTAAGGTCCGACATGTCCCCCCAGTGGCCCATAACAGCTCCAATATCCATATTTAGAGCAAAAAATCATTAGATTTACTTAAGCTTAACTTCTAAAGTGGTTGGAATTTCGAAATTTTGATTTTGCAGAATTTTAGGTCTTGAAAAAGCTTAATTAGAAATCTAAAAGAAATTTCGATATCCCCCATAATTTTAAAATTAACTTTTCGATTTAAAAAATCTAAACCGCTGCTCCGATCGAGATGATTTTTCGGTAAATGGTTATTCTATGGCCCAAATGCTTAAGTTTAATTTTTTAAGTTTTTAACATTTTTTTGAAGTATTTTTAACGAATTTATTTAGATTTCCTAAGTTATTGCGTTGCATTTTGTGGGAGCCTGCCGAGAGAGCGAAACCCAGAGAGCGGATGGCAAGAGAGCGACGGCCGAGAGAGCAGCAGCCAAAAAAACTGTCGAGTGGTAGGGGTAGTGCTGTGCGGAAGGGGGAGGGGAAAAGGGCAATTTAAGTTAAAATTTGTTTTGAATTTTAAAAACTTTAACTGCTGTTCCGATCAATATGATTTTCGATCAATAGTCAGTCCTGTGGATCAAATGCTTAGGTTTTATTTTTCAAAAAATATTTTTCATTTTGTAGCAGAAGTAAGAGCCTTATTTAATTTCCACCATGGAAGAAGATAAAAATTACTTCAAATTCTGTGATCAAAGCCAAAATGTTTCCAAGTTAAATATTAATCTTAAGATTCGAACTTTTGACCAAATACGTATGTACATATGCATATTTAGAAATTTTTTGATTTGTACAATGCAATACATACACACAATGTGTGTTTATGTTTCTACTTGAAAGTACATACTGTGCTTAAATACAAATAAAATTAAAATTACATTGATAACATTGTAACTGATAGAAGGTATAAAAATTCTCTACTTTTACTTAGATCGCATTCATTTATTATATAGCTCTACCATTAGCCTTCGGATTCTCTGTCTTGAAGAATCTTCTAGAAAGGTTGTTTACGCAAAGGTTTTCAACAAACGCGCAAATAAGATATAAGAAAGTCCTGACAACCTAATTTCCTAACTGCAAACTAATTTTGAGCGAACGAAGTCGCCCCGGGTATAGGTAGTTATACCCGTTACTCGTAGAGTAAAAGGGTATATTAGATTCGTGCAAAAGTATGTAACAGGTAGAAGGAAGCGTTTCCGACCCTATAAACTATATATATTCTTGATCAGGATCACTAGCCGAGTCGATCTAGCCATGTCCGTCTGTCCGTCTGTCCGTCTGTCCGTCTGTCTGTCCGTCTGTCTGTCTGTATGAACGCTGAGATCTCGGAAACTATAAAAGCTAGAAGATTGACATTTTGCATGCAGATTCTAGGAGTTCCTACGCAGCGCAAGTTTGTTTCAAAAGGGTGCCACGCCCCCTCTAACGCCCACAATCGCTTATATAAGATTTTAAAAATTTTAATATTTTGGAAAAGTAAAAATGCAGTTTTATTGTGTTTATCAATACCTATCGAAATGTAGAAGAAATTTTTCAAATCGGACCATTCGTTAAAAAGTTATGCGTGATCAACGTTTTCTATCTCTATCTCCATCTCCCTCGCACTCCCTTTACCTGAGTAACGGGTATCTGATAGTCGGGGCACCCGACTATAACGTTCTCTCTTGTTTTATTTGTATTTAAGCACAGTATGTACTTTCAAGTAGAAACATAAACACACATTGTGTTAAAGTTTTTAAAATTCAAAACAAATTTTAACTTAAATTGACCTTTTCCCCTCCCCCTTCCGCACAGCACTACCCCTACCACTCGACAGTTTTTTTGGCTGCTGCTCTCTCGGCCGTCGCTCTCTTGCCATCCGCTCTCTGGGTTTCGCTCCCTCGGCAGGCTCCCACAAAATGCAACGCAATAACTTAGGAAATCTAAATAAATTCGTTAAAAATACTTCAAAAAAATGTTAAAAACTTAAAAAATTAAACTTAAGCATTTTGGCCATAGAACCATTTACCGAAAAATCATCTCGATCGGAGCAGCGGTTTAGATTTTTTAAATCGAAAAGTTAATTTTTAAATTATGGGGGATATCGAAATTTCTTTTAGATTTCTAATTAAGCTTTTTCAAGACCTAAAATTCTGCAAAATCAAAATTTCGAAATTCCAACCACTTTAGAAGTTAAGCATAAGTAAATCTAATGATTTTTTGCTCTAAATATGGATATTGGAGCTGTTATGGGCCACTGGTGGGACATGTCGGACCTTAGTTGGCGCCTACGCCCCCAATGGAATACTGTGAAAAATTTGGCTGCTCTAGCTCTTATGGTTTAGGCTGTGGTCGTATCTTCCTAAAAATCGGTCTTTCATTTTATAATCTTTAGAGCTAATATGTTTTGGACAAAATACTAATGTTTTGAATAAAATTAGTGTAAGGATTTGTGTCGAAAAAGGAATCTGTTTGTTTCTTTTAAAAAGATTTAAAAAAAACACATGTTTTTTTAAGTATTTTTCAAAGGACAAAATATTTTTGTTTTTACGGATATCAAGGGAAAAAGTTATGATAAAATCTTTTCCCGGTTTATAGAATAAAAATTAGGAATTTTTTAAATTTAAAATAAGTACCAAAAATAAAGCAATGCTTAATTTTCAATTTTAATTTCCGCAGTCGAAGCTGGGGGCTACAGACCCTGCTAGTAATTATATAATTTAGCTCATTCTTCGAATTGTCCAGATGTATCAAAGGGCATAGGGGAACAAGCCTGGAAAAACTGCCCCAGGCGATATTGCAAAATTTTAGATGAGGATTGGTAGATAGGAACCTAATGGTTAAGAATTCCAATTTTCAAATATTTTGATCCGCTGATTTACGAGTAATCTGCCGCCACTAAAGAACATGGGAGACTAAAAACAAAAGGTGTCTCAACCTAGAGACCTCTCCCCTAAGAATGGTAAAAATTCAAAGATTGGCTGACATTCTTGAAGGTTAACACACAAAATTATTGGCATCAAAAAAGTTTTCTCAAGAACCATCGAAGGGAAAATACATCAAGTGATATGTTATAAGCTGAGCAGCTGCAAAGCTTAAAGATAATTGATAACAAAAACAAAAAAACTTTGGTTTATATTTTTAAGATTTTTTTTTATTAAATGGTAACAATTCAAACACCATGTGTACATCGTCTAGTGGAGACAGTGACTCAAAAATGTCTTCTTGAGCACTTATCAGCCGTTTTACGGTATGATCAATAAGGGATTGTAAACTTATTTCAGCATAGGACTCTCTTACTTTTATACCAGTAGGATAGCATAACATTTTTGGCTCCTTAACGAGATCATAACATGGATATAATTTTGGACAGACAATTTTTGTGGTATTGTACTTCCATTTCTACAGAAGGGCAAGGCTTGACCTGCTGAAAGGTGTTTTGCAGTGCTATTAGAAGATAATTTAGCTTTCTTAATTATAGTCCCCGTGGACGGGGGAGCATTTGGTAATTCATTAATTAATTTAGCTGAATCCCGTTTTCCTTCTGCCCGCAAAGCCTGCTCTGCAGCTGATAGCAATTGATCCTCATCTATCGTAGGCAACAATTCTTGGCTTTTCCTTTTTTGTGTTTTAGGAAAACACTCAGAAAAGACTTTTTGTGACCTCCCTCTTGTACTTGAGGTGGAAGCAATGACATCAATGCGACAGTCTTTGCCATTTAATGTGACCTGAAGGCCACTTGCATTATGAGCAAAAAACCAGGCTTTATCTCTCCTAGATTTCTCAAATCGGTTTTGAAACTCAAAAGACAATGTAATTTCAATTTGGAGTGATCAATGTCATTGCCAAACACCATCACTGCGTGCTTTACAAGAGCGTCTCGCGGAGTGGTTTTTATGTTTTTCGACCAAAGCTCGAAAAATGCAGCACGGCTTATTTCACTTATTTCTAAATAGAAGGCCTTTGGGCAAAATATGGGCAAGATTTTATTCTAGATTCTGAATCAGAATGAATGCATGCGAATGATGTATCTTCTGGTTGGATAGAATACGATAGAATAATATAAGTTTTTTTCCACCAAAAACAGAAATATAAAAAAATACACTTATTTTTTGGCACTTTTTTCAAAAAATGAAAAAAAATTTTTTGGTCCCAAAAAATTTGTTTGTTTTTAAAAGTGGATTAAGAATTGTCTAAAGTTTCTGGGAAAAATAACTTTTGGCTGCTCCCACTGATCACGCGATGCGTGCAATTTTGCATGCATTTCTAAAGTCCAGCTTTAAAAACCGTTACCTCCCAAAAAAAAATTATTTGTTTTGTTTTGTGCCTGTTTTCGTAATAGTTGAACATTTCTAAAAGTGCTGCTAAAAGCTCATCGACCTCAAAAATAGTTCAACTTTTGCTAAAAGTCCCGCTAGATTGGCAAAATCTTACACTGTGGCTCGTCTTCTTCTGGAATGTGCTACTGCTCGTCGTTGTCTTAGGGATGGTTAGGGATGGGTAGGGTTATTCTAGTAATATCACTCTCTCAGTAATATCACTTCCACATACATGTTCCACTTTGATAACTCTAATAATGTTAACCCAAGATACATGGGTTTATCGAATACATATGACATTATTCTCATTTGAATTGTACAGAAATCATTCTCTAGTCTTGCGGCACTTTGGAAATTAAATCTGGAAATTAATTCTCGTGAACATAATTTTTTACGACCACTTTTATCAATATTATTATTCGCAAACTATTTTAATGTCAACACGTTTCTCGATATTTTCAAGTGTTTTACCGTAAACTGCAAATAATTAAAAATTAAAAATTAATTAAAAAAAATCTTTTTCAAATGAATTTTTAGCTTCTTGACGATATTGGGTGTTGAGGTCTATCTACTTTTTGCGCCAAGGTTTTTGCTCGAAACGTATCCCTCTGTGAATTTTTTAGCTGCAATCCATTAAGCAAGCATTGCTGTAAATTTTTATAATGAATAATATAATTTTTTTATTTCCGAAGTCGGCAATTTATTTTTTTTTACTTTTTCGCTATTAGTGGCTAACTTTGTTGTTGAACAAAGCGGTAAATCACTATGTAAATTGTAACACCTCACCAGTCCCATAAAACTTGCAATTGAATTGTGCTTTTTAAATGTTCTTTATTCTCGCTCTGATTGCGTCGAGTGCCAAAACCGAACTAAACTCATTTACATATATGAACAGGAGGAGATGGAGTAGGCGTAAGGAGAGCGCTTCTCTCTTCCGTGTGACCGTCCTCGATTAACATCGTGATGCTGGTTCCCACATCCCTTCCTTCCTCACGAGCTTTAGCTTCAATCCGTCCGGGTTATGTTCATCAATCCTTCCAGGGGTTGGCTGCTTGGGCGATGCGGGATCTGAGACTTGGTCAACGCCAGGATCGGGAAAAAGGTGTCCGCCGGGTAGCTCTATCGTTTTGGGAACCTTTTTTAGATGGCTTACGTTTCTCATTAGCGTTCCGCCGCCACCTACTACTTTAACTATGTCACCACTCCTTTCAAAAACTTCATATTCAGTAGTGTCGAAGTTCGGTGTGAGCTTGTGGGGAAAAACTACATTCTTAAGAACCACCTTGTCTCCTGCGTTAATATTTACTTCTTTTGCTCCCCTTCTTTTGTCTGCAACTTCTTTCCCTTTTCCCTTATTTACACAGTCCCTGTCCTTTTCAACTGAATCTGCGAACTCTCCCACCAAATCCTGTATTCCCGGAATTTTATCGCAAATGGCTCTGTTGAACATTAATTCTGTTGGAGCCGACCCAGTAGTTCCATGAGGGGTGACATTGTACATGAGTGTGAAGGTTCTGATTTCATCTTTAAGATCCTTTTTGTGCAGACGCTTGACTAACGCTTTATTCATGTTTTCCACCTCTCCGTTGGCCTGTGGCCAATAAGGTGGTGTGGTGATTTGTTCAATTCCGCACGACTTGCAATAGTTTCGAAACTCAACATTTACGTACTGCCAACCATTTTCCGTCCTCAACTCTTTTGGGTAACCTAACCTGCTGAAAATTTCCTTACAGGCTTCAATTTACGATTGTGATGTGATTGACCGCAAAAACTTAAGCTCCATGTACCTCGAGTAGTAATCTATTAAAACTAATATGTATTCATTATTCGGAAGTGGTCCTAGTAATTCTGTAGCCACTGAAAGCCACGGTCCGTTTGGAAACTGGGTTCTCTTCATCGGAGGTGGATTTGTCGCCTGGGATACTAACATACAATCTAGACAATCTTTCACAAATTTCTCGGTATCCCTGTCAATCTGGGGCCACCATACTTTAGAGCGCAGCCCGGGTGGCCTTCGTGTGCCAGCCCTAACACCGTTCGTCGTAGTGTCGCCGGAATAACAAGACGGACTCCTCTTAGCATAATAGCGGATCAGTTAGATCCGCAAGGTCAGGAATGAACTTCCCAATGTAGGTGACCAATCCTAGGAAACTACGCGTCTCTTCTTTGGAGCACGGAACGAATCAATAGCAATTATTTTCTCGGGATCTACTTCAATTCCTTTGTCTGTTAAGGGGTTATATACAGTTGTGATAGATAAAAAAATGTTCTTTTTTTATTGCATATTCTTGAAGTATATACTTTCGAGAATACTCTTACAAAAATTCAGAACGATCGGAGCATTTGAACCGAAGTTGTAGCTATTTATCGCGTACTACCTGCACATCGGCCGGTACAAACTTGAAACTTTAAACGCGATTATCTCAGAATCTTGTTTTTTCGAAAACACCTTTGCGGTGGACACGTTTACTAAAAAACTATTAATCCGATCGACACAAAATGTCTACCACTTATTTATTACAACAATAGCTAGTCCTTGAACGAAGGATTTTCAATTTTTTTGAAAATTTCTTTTTTTAGAGCATAAAAACCAAAATTTTATACCTTAAAAAAGTACATTTTTTGTTAAAACAGTCGCCATTTTTTTTTTAAATCAAAATTTACAAATCCTTCGTTCAGGGACTAGGCAATACAATATACTAACGAAATTTTTTTGAATTGGGGATTTGAGATGAACTGTTCTTGGGATATGATGTCGAAAAAAGACGATCTTGGAATTTGGCCATAACATTTTTATTATTTAATATTTTTTTATGAAAAAATTTTAATAATTACCCAGAAACATGTACTAAACAACGCCGGCAAAACATTTTTAATAAGTATTTTTTTTGGTTTCAAAAAAAATCGGTAAAATTTCATTTTTTGTGCGGTACAACTGTATATAACCCCTTAAAATATGACCCAGGAACTTAATTTTGTTCGTCTTCCAAATGCACTTTTCATCATTTAAGAGTACATTAGATTCTTTAAGAACATCGCGTTACTTCCAAACACTATTATATCGTCGATATAATTCATTACATTGTTACATGACGAAATGAGTTCTTCAAGCTGTCGTTGAAAGATTTCTGTTGCCGCATTTATTCCTGTTTACGCCGCTTGCCCCGCTCTTAAATCCCCCGCTCTTCCCTCGTTAGGAATGCCTACTTCAAGGCTCTCCCGCTCTATCGCCTTCCCACGCCCGGGATCTCTCCACAGCGCTCTGAAGCACAGCGCTCTGAAGCACAGCGCTCATTAGCTTAAGTTTCAGTTCTTTTTGTAATTTACATTGAAATACGACGAAAAAGTCCAGTGCGTTCTCAATTATTTCCCTACGTCGCGATCGCAGAGTGCTTTTTGTTTCTCCCCCACAGCTTGCCACCGGCTATTTGCAACAGCCGCAACGCCTCCGGAAGCTGCCTTTAAACTCAAGAAGATTTGCGACGCCCCCGTTCATTTTTTGGTCCTTCGAGCCGAATTGCTCCAGCAGATAAGTGCCATTTATTATTTTTATTAACTGCCGGTCGACAGTCAGCCATCCGAAAACATAATTCGTTTGACTTTCTGTACGATTTGTCTAAAATCCAAGTCCGATTTAATCCGACAACGGCAGTTAGTAAAGTACAATTTCAATTCGGTCTTCTATTACTTCGTCTCCTTTAACGTGCGGCCATATTGCCTATTTTCCAATTCCTTTTCTTGTGTATATTGATGTACAAGTTTCATATTCACATTTGGCCGTACATCCAGTAAAAATACATCCAAAATCAAATCGAAGAAATTACAAAAAATTAATCCAAATTAAAGTGTGCAAATAAAAAGTCAAGCGTACAGTGAAAAAAATTCTATTCCTTTGTGTTTACGCCGCTTGCCCCGCTCTTAAATCCCCCGCTCTTCCCTCGTTAGGAATGCCTACTTCCAGGCTCTCCCGATCTCCCGCCTTCCCACGCCCGGGATCTCTCCACAGCGGTCATTAGCTTAAGTTTCAGTTCTCTCTGCAATTTACATTGAAATACAACGCCCGGCCGGTCCGCGCAATAAACCGAAAAAGTCCAGTGCGTTCTCAATTATTTCCCTACGTCGCGATCGCAGAGTGCTTTTTGTGTGTTTTTTTGCAAAAAATTAACGGGGGCGTCGCAAATCTTCTTGTGGTTGAAGGCAGCTTCCGGAGGCGTTGCGGCTGTTGCAAATAGCCGGTGGCAGGCTGTGGGGGAGAAACAAAAAGCACTTTGAGATCGCGACAGCTTGCCACCGGCACACACGAGGGAAGAGCGCGGAAAGCGGCGTAAACATTCCGCCCCCCCTCAATCGCTAGCGTTGCAACGAAGCCCCACGTGTCATCTAGAACTGGTTGCAGGCACCGGACAGGATCCACCCGAAAGTCGTCCGCTGGGCCACTGGGAGTCCCTCGTCGACCAGGTGGAAGCCAGGACGGATGACCTTGCCGTAGACGTCGGCACCCAGGAGCACGGAGATGGTTGCCGGTAGATAGAACCGCTCGTCGGCCAACGGGAGGTCGCTGTATTTGCTGACCACGGTGTCAGCAAGCTCTCGGATGGGGGTGCGGATGCGGACGTTTGGCTCCACCTTCAGGACCACCTCCAACTTGAAGTCGTCGTCGCGCTTCGACCGAATCGTCGCCGTACAAATCCGCTCGTCGCCGACGGTGGTAGTCGGCAAGCGGAACGCAGTCGCCAGGGATGCGTCGATGCAACTTGTCGGCGTACACGGGTCGATGAGGGCGGCTGTGTCGAACTTCTTGAGCCCGGTCTCCAGGATTACCATGGCCGTCGGCAGGACGTTGACACTGTGCCGCTGGAGGATGGACGCCAGTGACGGTGCCGGTGTCGAGGAGGCTGAGCGCGGCGGAGAGGCAAGCGCTCTGCGAGTTGGCGGATTTTGCCGGCGCGAGCGCTGCTGAGAAGCGGCGGATGCCGAGCGCCTTGCCGGGGCCAGCGCTTGGCGAGTTGGCGGATTCTGCCGGCGCGAACGGGATGGCGTGCCTCGGTGTAGGAGGCGGCCGCGGCACGTGAAGCAATTATGTGCGCTTTCGCAGTCGCGCAGCTGATGTGTCCGCGCAAAGCAGTTCAAACACAGCTGTTTTCGTTTGATATAGGCGATGCGTTGGTCGAGCGTCATCCGGAGAAACTGGACGCATGTGCGTATTGGATGGATTTCTCTATTACAGAGATCGCACCCTCTAGGTTGTCGAGGCGTTACCCTTGTCTCATAAGAATTTATTCTCCGAGACGCCGAGTTGGATGTGGATGCCCTGGGCTAAGCCTGACTAGAACCTGATGGTCGAACATCATCTATGGCTTCTAGGGTTCTGTGACGTTCCGTTAGGAAACCGTTCAGCTCATGCCACGTAGGGATCTCGGCTTTGTTGTGAAGGGACTGCTCCCATAGGGAAAGCGTAAGCTTTGGGAGTTTGGATGAGCACATATACACCAAGAGGCAATCCCAAGTTTCGACCTGAACACCTGACATTTCTAACGCCGTAAGGCACCCCTGGATGGTACTTTGAAGTTCTTTCAAAGCTGACCCAGACTCCTGTGTGACGGACGGCACTTTGAAGAGTATCTTCAATTGACTGTTTACTAACAATCGCTCAGTGAGGTTATCCCACGCTGAGCGAAAGCCATCGTTAGTAAGGGGTGAATTTGCAACTATATTGTGAGCGTCGCCCCTCGTCTTAGCATTAAGATGGAATAATTTCTCGACAGGAGTGAGTCTAGGATTGTTGATGTAAATTGCCGTGAATAGATCCCTGAAGGTTGGCCAACGAAGATAATCGCCGGTAAAAACCTCGGTATCGCACGGCGGAAGGTGGCAGCCTGACGGAATGTATGTCTGAGGAGTATCTGGAGTGGAGGTAGCTTGCGGATTTTGCGGTGTCTGCGCTATTTGGTCTGCTATTTGGGCGCCGAACCTTTCGTACGCGCTGTAGCAGTAACCGTACTTAGCCTTGAGAACTGGCAAACTGTCAGCTGCACTTTCTCCGGCTGCTACAAGGCACGCGGTACACGCATCATACTCTTTTTTGATGCGGACCCATACCTCTTTGATTTCGTCTCGGCGAATATTGAGGACGGACAACGTAGGAGGGACCGCCGCGGGAATATTTATTCGCGCTTCCAATTCGGAAAGTCGATCCGAGACTTCAATAAATTGGTTTAAGGCGAGTTCGGCAGCCGTTGCAACTATTTTCGTGCTGGCTCGCGTGGATCGTTCGATAGGAGAAGGAGCCCTTTTGGTAATTGGCGTCTTGACCTTTGAACTGTGATGGAACAGGGGATAGTTTGTTAGAACTTTCCCTGGACATACCAAACTAGGATGCTGTTTGGATTCGGAATGTGCGCGCTGATCTTTCGGACAAAAATCAGAAAAGAAATTACGGACCCACTTATGGACTGGTGGAGATAGGGTCTCGACCTGCTAAAACAGTCGATATGAGTGGCTGAATTATTGTAAAAATAATCCCCAGGCTTTTGGTGAAACGATGGAACAAGAATCGAAAAATACCAAAAATACTAAAAATAAAATACTGAAAAAATACTGTTCTTGATGAAGTATTTTTCGTTTAGTATTTTATGAGGGGTGGCTGGCCGAATTAGGATGGGATTGGATATCGTTAGTATTCTTCTCTATTTTTTAAAAAATTATTCGGAGACAAAACAAAAAAAAAATACGTTGCAGTGGTATGCGGATGATATATTTTTTTTTTGAAATTTTCTTTTTTCTCCCCAACAAGAAAATAAATCAAGTATATATATGGATATACCAAACTCAATAAATAAATAAAAAAACTGGAATGAACGCGGTAATTAGTTGATTCGGACGCAAACCGGGAACAATATTAATAGATTGATTCCACTGGTTTCTGGGATGTCGACAGTATTTTATTTAATTTTTTGGAACTCTAGCGATGAGGGATTTTGTAAATTTAATTTTAATTTTTTAACTCTCAGTATTTATTTAAGTTTATTAGTATTGAGCTTGGTATTTATTTTTGGTTTTTTTTTTATTGTATTTTATTTATTTGGAATGGCTCGGAATAAAGACCACTTGGATCGTTGGATAACACAAATGCCCAAAAATGAACTCGTGCATAAAGCCCCTTTGCGGGCTACGTACGAGAAATGCTGGAATGCGCGGGAATTTCGGGAATTCGTATGTATGTATGTGTGAATGGGTTGAATAGAAAATAAAAAACACACTGAGACTCAAAAGTTATTTCACGTCGGCGTTGGGAATTTATTTAATATATATATTTATGGATGGCCTACAAAGTTACATTGAATTTTCTTATATTTCTATGAATGTTCCTATGGGAGCCTTAAGATATAGTGGTCCGATCCGGCTCGCTCCGACAAATGTACTACCTGCAATAGAAAGAAGACTTTCGGGAAAGTTTCATCGCGATAGCTTTAAAACTGAGAGACTAGTTCGCATAGAAACGGACAGACGGACAGACAGACAGACGGACAGACGGACAGACGGACAGACGGACATGGCTAGATAGACTCGGCTATTGGTCCTGATCAAGAATATATATACTTTATGTGGTCGGAAACGTCTCCTTCACTGCGTTGCAAACATCTGACTGAAATTATAATACCCTCTACAAGGGTATAAAAATATGTATGGAAGTGTTCGCGCCAAAGCGTCGCCCCCAGCCCCGGCCAATTTTCCCTTCAAGCGCCCCTGGAGCCTTGACAGTCGAGAGAGCAGTTCTTCCAGATCGCTCGCATCTCGCTCTCTCGCACTGTTAAGTGTCTCCACTCCGCTCTCCAAGCGGCTCTTGGAACTTCCACTCTGTAGTTTTAAGTTAGTTCTAATTTACCAGTGTAATCGAACCGTACGCAAGTGAAGTCAATAAATCGTGGAGTATTATTTTATAAAGTGAAACGAAAACATTTCGGCCGTCTTAAATTGACTTCTCGGGATCGGTATCACCACCACGCCCCCCTAGTTGGAAAAGCCCGCCCCCCGACAGCACATGATCCATCGACCGGATAATTCTAGAAGAGGAGACGAAGTTCCAGCACCAGAGTTCAACCAGGCGGATTTTTCCCTGATTTCCTTTCCATCAATTTAAGATAAGTACCGTTCTTATATCTACGTATGTATTTCTGCCGACCAGCCAGATATTTCCAATTTTTCCAATCCAATTTCGTATATCTGTGTGATCGGCCATTCCATTGTGCATACGATCGCCATATTCCGGCTTCTTTTTTCGTATTGCTATTTCCATTTTCATACGACCGCCATTTTCCGGCTTCTTTTTTCGTATTGCCATTTCCATTTTCATACGACCGCCATTTTCCGGCTTCTTTTTAATGTACGTACATACATATGCCTGACCAGCGCAACATACGTACGTAAGCTAACGTTACACCCTGCGAACATTTCTACAGCGACATTTACCATACAGTCCACATTATCTCCAATTTCCAAATTTATAAAAAACTAGCAGGGTCTGTAGCCCGCAGCTTCGCCTGCGGAAATTAAAATTGAAAATTAAGCATTGTTTTATCTTTGGTACTTATTTTAAATTTAAAAAATTCCTAATTTTTATTCTATAAACCGAGAAAAGATTTTATCAGAACTTTTTCCCTTGATATCCGTAAAAACAAAAATATTTTGTCTTTGAAAACTACTTAAAAAACATGTGTCTTTTTTAAATCTTTTTAAAATTATTATGGATTGTTTGCATAAGTTAACAGATGGACAAAACAGAAACAAACAGATTCCTTTTTCGACACAAATCCTTACACTAATTTCATTCAAAACATTAGTATTTTGTCCAAAACATATTATTTAAATATAGAATGTCATACTGCGTTGAGTATGTAATTAAATTCCCAATCCATTGCCATTAAAGCCTAGAAACATTATTTGAAAAAAAATTTCTTTAAGAAAAAAATAGATAGGATACGAATTTGATTAAATTTACATGTTAAGAATATTAAACTCTTTTTCAATTTCGGAGAGTTTTGACTATTGCTGTCCCGCTCTTACCCAGATAAATTTATGCATTTTTTTGTATGAATTAAGAGTGCAAAAATATGAATTTAAAAGCAGTACTTTATCGAAAACAAAGCAAAAAACTGCCAAAATATGGATTATCACGCCGCGTTAAGTATCTAATTCAATTCCAAATCGATTAGCGTTTAACTCTGGAAAAAAAACTTGTATTCTTAAAAAAATTGCTAAATATAATAATTTTGATTAAGATTTTAAAAATTTGAGGGAATCTTTTTAATTTAAGTTCGCCTTGAAATGTTACAACCGCTTCAAAATGTGATGGGATGTTTAACACAGTTTAAAAAAAAATTAATGTCTCCAATTCTTTTTTAAAAAAATGAATGCCAGAGATAGGATAATTTTATGCTTATTTTTATTTCATCGGTCCCCTAAAACAAATCCTGTTGATATTGGCCTTGCTACCTCGTTCTACATTTTCTATTTCTATTTTCTATTTATATTTTTTGTTTTTTAAAGATGCAATTTTTAAACTATTTATTTAAACTACTACAAACCAAATACTCTTGGCGAATTTGCTACCGGTGGTTTTTGGAAGGTATCCACAGTAGACAACTATTATAAGGGAAACAAATATGCGGAGCAATGTTTTGCTTTATGTATTTGACTAATTTAAGAAAAGACATCAAGAAAGGCAATTCCAAATTACTGCATTTTATCATTGATATTTTGTTTCAGTATTTTTGTTTTCACATTAATTTTTCACCTTGATTAGAATTATATTAATAATAGGGAAGGCAGGTGGGCGGGGAAGCCGTGAATCAAATTGTTTAAACATTTGAATTTGTTTAAACAATATGAGCACGTGTAATAAAGAGCAAGAGAATCAATTGGTTTGAATATTTAATGTTCTTTTAATATTATCAATGCGATTTGAGTTATAGTTCACAAAAATCGGTTACAAAATGTCTTATGTAAGTATGTTGTGGAAATGTAAATGAAATATTCTTTTAGCAAAAGGATATCAGTATTATCTTGAATTGGAATTTTAGCGAATCTCAATTCCTTAGTCAGCTGCAATGCACACACACAAACGTACACACGCATATACATATGTATCTAATGGCTGTGTGTGTAAAATACGAATTTTTTTGATATATTTATTTTGTGCGTGTGTGTGTACATAGCAAGCAAATCATTGTTTGTTTTTGTTTTTACAAATCCAAAGTTTGTCAATAACTCAACATTTGAAAACTAATAAATAGTTTGCTGATCGGTCTTTTGCATTTAAAAAAACAGAAGCAATTTTAAGGAAAATTTCGACTGTAAAATTCAGCTTAATGGGATTTCTGTAAGGTCTCCCATATTTTAAAGTTTAACGTTTACTTAAGATTTGCGATATAATCGATTTTTTTTGACTGTGGTATTTTTATTTTCCCCTTGCGCGGTCACACATAAATTGCGACAGCAGGACATACAAATGTACATACATACATGCGCCAGCAGAACATACATACAAACATATGGGGCGCGTGACGTCACATCAGGTTAGCCAAATTTGAAAATATTGGGGACTTGGTTAAGGCCGCTGAATCTCCAAGAAATTTAAATGCAGTTATTTGCGGGTATGCCATAAGATTAGGAACATCAGATTTTTAAACCATTTTAACAACATTTATAACAGAGAAATGGCAAAAGAAAGAATTTAAAAAAAAATAAATCGAATTTTGGGGCACTTTGGGGTCGTTTTTTGTTCTAAAAAGTACCCCTTACGCGGCTCCTAATTATTTTAGTAATTACTGTGATTTTTCTAGATTTTTAGGTCAATCCGTTCTGGGTGGAATTTGCTACTGGCCGTTTTTTAGGGGTCGAATTCTATAGTAGTTTAGATTACAATTTTAAAATACAATTTATATACATACATTTCCGAGTTCCCACAAACACACATATCCATACCCCCATACACACACACACATATACATAAAATGCATGCTTATTAATGTACGTACATATCTACATATCCATTGCAACGTATGTACATAAGGGAAAAGTCACGTAACGTAACGTAAGGCAACGTAAGCACGATAACACGTACGTTCCTTTGCGGTACACACTACAAACATTTCCAAATCGACATTTTAAAATACAGTCCACAGCATTTATAATTTCCGAATATAAAATATACAATTTATACACATATTTAAACACATATATACACAAATTAAAAACATATAACTCTGATGCCTGCGAATTAATAAGTACATATGCCCGTCCTCCGCAACATATGTACATAAAGGAGAAACGCACATACGTTCACCCAGTACACCCTACAAAAAATTCCCAGCGGGAACATTCCTCTGGAAAATAACATATTTTCAAGAGGTTTCTCCATACAAGCGGAAGGGACAAAACCTCATTCACCCCTTACATTTCTTCCGTCTCTGGTTTCAAAATACGCGGGGGTGACACAAAAAGTAAGGGGGAAATGAGGTTTCTATGTGGTTTTCCTAGGGAATTTACATTTTCCCTACACCGTCGCCTGCTGAAAGAAACGGGATTTCCAACACTTTCTGCTAAAAGGAACAGGATTTTCAGCACACAAAGAACCACCTTCTCACTTTCCCGGTGGGTTGCAACATCCATTTATTATTATATTATACATTGGCAAAATAACTTGTTTCCACTGAACAAAATGTATTATATATTGCAAAATTACTAAAATAACCTGTTTCCACCTCCCATCACCACGAGACGCCTTTCCAAATTTTACATGATATTTATTTCAGCACACACCGTCGGCTAACATCCATTAAAAATAAAAATAAATAAATACTTTTTTTGTTAAAGCCGTGACGGTGCGCGTTATAGATATATATTTTCCGCTCATTTTCACAACCAATTGCAAATATCTTGCAGAACATTTGTTCCAAATCAGCGTTATTTTCCTCGCACATAAAAATAGTGGTTCCGAAAACTTTGAAATTTGTACTGGTGTTCCGTTTTCCACATATTCCACAAGTGGACCGGAACTGCAACGCTAATAGGAAACACAAGCGGAGTCTATACCGAGGAATCTAAAGCGCCACTGCGATATATTAATTTTTTTTTGGTTTTTTTAAACAAAATCAAATACATTCCATACGATTTTTTGTCGCCTCGCTCCACTATACATTGACATTGTTAACATTCAGCTGTTAGGATTTTCGAAATATTGGGGCCGCACCTGTATCTTCCGGAAGTTATTAATTTCGTCGATCTTTTTCTTTACGAATCAATCCCGGTGATCCGCAGTAGCCCCAAGACCGATTTCGAAGGCAAAAAGCGAGACTTCACTAGCCAGCTAAGCAGGCGACAAGAAGTTGTCTGTTCCTACGATCTACCAGAAACGGTTATCTCTGAGTCCGCTCACGTCTAAGGTTAGGTCACAAATCCAGACCAAGTCCGTAAAGTCGCTAGCAACTCGATCTCAGGCAAAAATGAGTATCGAAATTGCAGTTGCAGCCCTCGCGCGGTGTATCACGGTGTCCGACCGTATGAGCCATTTCAGAGCGACCATAGAAACTCCACACCTGCAAAGTCCGAAAAGAACAAGACCGTTCACTCTGGGACAAAGCCGAGAAGGAATTTGAAGCGTGTCTAGGCGAGGCGAACGAGGCGGCGGATATTTTGGCGACTCTACACCGAAAATATGAATATTGCTATTCGGTGTACGAGGAGCTATCGGTTCAGCTCAGCGAGTTAATTGACCGAGCCAGTTCACAGCAACCATTGTCGAGCACCGACAATCAGTCCGCGTACATTCCGTCTGGGTGCCGGTTGCCTCCATGTGATACAGAAGTATTCGAGGGAGACTATCTCAAATGGCCAACATTCAGGGACCTTTTCACTGCCGTCTACGTCAACAACACACGGTTGACGCCGGTCGAGAAGTTATTCCATCTCAACGCGAAAACGAGCGGTGAGGCAAAGGCAATTGTTGCCAAGTCCCCGCTCACTAATGATGGTTTCGCTTCCGCTTGGGAGGCGCTTCGAGACCGTTTCGAAAACAAAAGACATTTAGTGAACAGTCAGCTCAAGGTCCTATTTAACTTGAGTTCCGTTAATGCCGAAACTGGCCACTCCATAAAAGAGCTTGAGAGCACCATCCAAGGGTGCCTGACAGCATTAGCCCACTCCAAAATATCAACCGAAAATTGGGATTGCTCGCTGGTCTACCTGTGCGCCAGTAAGTTGCCCAGATTGACCCTTTCCTTGTGGGAACAATCCCTACATAGGATGAGATGAACGCGTTCCTTAGCGATAGGTATAGAACCTTAGAAGCCATTGAGGACATGAAGCAGAGTCTTGGTGGTCCGTCAACTTCCAAAAATTCCCAAGTTACGAAGAAGCTTAACTCCTTTGAAACCAAAGTGAGTGTCAAACCAAAGAGCTGCGATTTGTGCTCTAAGGAGAGTAACCCAGTGCGGTTGTGCCCTCGCTTCATTCAGATGGCAATCGAGGCGCGGGAAAGCCACATAAAAAAGAAGCCGTTATGCTTGAATTGCTTCGCGAGAGTCCATCAGCTCCGGGATTGTTCCAGTACGCACAGCTGCTTCGTATGCCGAGGGAGACATCACACGCTTTTGCATCGAGGCAACCCATTTTCCGACAATCCAAGTTCCTCTGGACATGCGAGACCTAGATCCGATCCTCCGTCTGTTTTGCCTCAGCCTCAAAGGCAGTTCTGTTGGGCACGGCAATGATTGATATTTGCCACCTCGGCACCCACTTCCGAGCACGCGCTTTGATCGACTCGGGATCTGAAGCGACGTTCATAACGGAGCGTCTTTTCAAGTTGGTCAATATGCCGTTCCGCCCTATTCAAGCTCAAGTGTCTGGTTTAAATCAGACCTTTTCTGTTCAGTCAACAAGGCTTTGCCATTTCGCCATTCGTTCTCCTACTAAGCCGGGCCTGCAGTTGACACCGCAGCGTATGTTCTGCCAGAACTAGCAGGCAGATTACCCTCACATTCCATTCCACAAGATATCCTGAGAGATTTGCCAAACCTTCAATGGGCGGATCCCACATTTCTCCAGAGTTCCCAGATAGACGTTCTTATCGGAGCTGATATTCATCTATCCGTGCTGCTGAGTGGCACAAAGACCAACATCTGCGGATCTCTTTTTGGGCAAGAGACCATCTTCGGGTGGGTGCTCACTGGTCCAGTGTCCATGTCCACGATCAACCGAGTCTCAGCCTTTACGACTCAAATTACAAAAACAAGTGAGGCGTCCTTAGACAAACTTCTTACAAAGTTTTGGGAGGTGGAAGATCTACCATCAAAAATGGTAAAAGAGTCCGATTCCGTCTGCGAAAGTAATTTTCTACGAATCACAACTAGAGACGCGAGCGGGAAGTACGTAGTGACGTTACCGTTCTGCGACCCCGATCATTGTGGATCTGAGTTGGGTTACTCAAGGTCTATAGCACCGTAACATTCGGTGTCGATTGCGCGCTCTATCTCGCCATCCGAGTGCTGAAACAGCTGGCTGATGACGTCGATCAGCAGTTTCCAAAAGCCAGTCACATAATCCGCAACTTCATGTATGTTGATGACGTTTTAGCAGGATCGAATTCTCAACAAGAAGCTCAACTTGCCATCCAGGAGTTAGTAACCGCTTTGAATTCGGCCGGTTTTTCGCTTAGAAAGTGGACTTCCAACCACAAGGGGGTTTTAAAGGACATTCCAAATGAGCATCTTCTCCATTCTGAGTTCCTAAATATTGATGCCGAAAGCACAGCCAAAACCCTCGGCATTCGTTAGAGAGCAACCACCGACGAGTTCTACTTCGTCCCCCCAGAAATATCCGTCAAGTCCTTCTATACTAAAAGAGAAGCTCTCTTCCAGATCGCAAAGCTATTCGATCCCGCTGGATGGCTTGCTCCGTTCATCGTCCGGGCCGAAATTTTTATGCAAGAGATCTGGCTGCAAGAGTTAGGCTGGGATGACAACCTTCCCGACGAAATGAGCCATAGATGGCAAGTGTTCCTGCAAAGTTATTCCGATCTCGATCAAATCCGTATTCCGATATGGGTCGGTTACCAGCCTCAGGTAAAAATCGAGCTTCACGGTTTCTGTGACGGTTCTGTGCGCTGTATGTCAGGGTTGAAGTCGGTCAGCAGATATTGACTAATCTGCTAACGGCAAAGACCCGGGTTGCCCCTGTGAAAACTGTATCTCTCCCCCGACTCGAGCTATGTGGTGCCCTATTGCTGGCAGATATGGCATCTACCATCCTTCCAAATATGCTGTCAAAAGGCTCTGAGATTTTCTGCTGGACAGATTCTACCATTGTCCTGGCATGGTTAAAGAAACCAGCCTGCTCCTGGACCACATTCGTAGCCAACCGCGTAACCAAAATAGCTCAAGCTACAAAGAACACATTTGTTTCCATTTGTTTCCATTTATAGACCAACATGGACTCTTAAGAGCATGTGGTCGCTTAACTGCCTCCAAGGTCCTGCAGTATGACGAGCGCCATCCTGTATTACTCCCGTACAGCTGTCGGTTATCTCGTCTTCTTGTTCAATTCACGCACCAGATTACGCTTCATGGCGGCAACCAATTGATAGTGCGCCTGATGCGATCCAAATATTGGATTCCTAAAGTCAAGAATCTGGTAAAGGGCGTGGTGAATTCATGCAAGGTGTGCACCATTTATAAAAAAAGACTGCAGACCCAATTGATGGGCGATTTTCCGACTGATCGAGCCTCTTTTTCCAGGCCATTTACTTACACCGGCGTCGATTACGCCGGCCCCTTTGAGGTAAAAAACTATTCAGGGAGAGCTTGTCTCATCACTAAGGGATATGTTTGTGTGCTTTTCTACGAAGGCCATCCATTTGGAACCCACCTCCGACCTTACAACTGAGAAGTTTCTAGCAGCGTTTGCGCGTTTTGTAGCTAGAAGAGGTTGTCCTCAGCGGGTCCATTCCGACAACGGCAAAACCTTTGTTGGTGCCTCAAGTCTTATTTCCCGTGACTTTACGCAAGCACTAAAGGAGTCAGTGACTGATGCGTATAGCCATCAGGGACTCGTGTGGCGTTTCATACCCCCAGGAGCTCCTCATATGGGAGGCCTGTGGGAGGCAGGAGTAAAGAGTTTTAAAACGCTGTTTTACAAATCCACGTCCGCTCGCAAGTATACATTCGAAGAGCTTTCCACGCTTCTGGCAAAGATTGAAGCCTGCCTTATTTCCAGACCACTCTCTCCAATGTCAGAGGACCCGACAGACTTGCTGGCACTGACGCCAGGCCATTTTCTGATCGGGGGTCCGTTGCTTTCCACGGCGGAGCCTGAAATTAAAGGCGAAGCCAAGTCAATTATAAATCGATGGCAACATCTCAAGGCCCACCATCAACAATTTAGTTCGCGATGGAAAGAAGAGTATCTAAAGGAACTCCACAAGCGCAACAAGTGGCTAAGTCCATCCAGAAATCAGCAAGTCGATGATATGGTAGTCATCAAGGACGATAACTTGCCATCAAATGACTGGCGGCTCGGCAGGATCGTAGCTGCTATCCCAGGAGCTGATACTAGCGTACGCGTCGTAGATATTCTTACTTCTCGTGCAACCATCCAACGTCCAGTCCACAAACTAGTACTTCTTCCTATGGAGGACAAGGCAACCTCCGCTTTCCAAAAATAGTGCCTTCTGTCCTTATGTTTCAAAATCCGTTCACAATGGATACTAAAACTCGCTTATCATTTTTTATTAAAGCATCAAAACCATGGCTCCACGTCCTCGCAGCGCCCAAACTTTGGACGACAGACGTTCACGAGGTACTCGATCCTACCGTTGCCGAGTCTGTCGGGGAATCCATCCTCTACGGAAGTGCACCCGCTTCCTCAGGCTCAGCACGGAGAAGCGGCTCCGCGCCATCCTTATTAACAAGTATTGTGCGAATTGCCTGGCTTATCAACACTCCGGGGGTCAATGTCGCAGTGGCGACACGTGCAAAAAGTGCGGGCAGAGCAATCACACGCTGCTCCACCTGCACGAGATGTCCGGGACTACTCGTCAACCGCCCATCCAGCAGCGTCGCAAATCGCCGTCCCCGCCACGTCGCCAATCGCCGTCCTCGCAACATCGCGTATCGGCCGCTCGGCTGTCAAGGGCAGTCTCGCGATCTCCTTCGCCATCGGCAAGGGAAGCACGGACATCGGTCCGACGTCCAGCGTCAGCAGCGTCAGTGGCGGCTCTCCTGCAGCATCAGAGCCTTCACATCCTTCCGACGGTCATCGTGTTGCTGGAGTCTGGGGCCACCACCTTCGAGACGGCCGTGTTGATTGACCCTTGCACTCCCGTCAGCACCATCGACAGCTCCCGGGCAACTGCGTTCAAGTTGCCCACGACGACAGTGAGAGGCGAGGAAGTCTGCTCGACGACAATCCGGTCAAGAACGGGTGATTTCCAGATCGACGTGCTGCTGAAGATCAGCCCAAGTCTGCGCATCCGTACCCCGATCCGCGCTCTAAGCGTTTCCATGAAAGCTCAATTCGATGACATCCGTCTGGCCGATGAGCAGTTCCATCGCCCAGCAACAGTCTCGCTGGTGTTGGGCTCGGACGTATACCCCGACGTAATCAGGCCCGGGTTCCTAAACATACGTGATGGGCTGCCCGTCGCACAGGGCACGGTCTTTGGATGGGTCGTGTCTGGAGCATACAAACACGCCTAAGGATTAATCCTTTGCTACGTTCGCCCTCGCAAGGGGGGGGAGAATGTTCGCGCCAAAGCGTCGCCCCCAGCCCCGGCCAATTTTCCCTTCAAACGCCCCTGGAGCCTTGACAGTCGAGAGAGCAGTTCTTCCAGATCGCTCGCATCTCGCTCTCTCGCACTGTTAAGTGTCTCCACTCCGCTCTCCAAGCGGCTCTTGGAACTTCCACTCTGTAGTTTTAAGTTAGTTCTAATTTACCAGTGTAAACGAACCGTACGCAAGAGAAGTCAATAAATCGTGGAGTATTATTTTATAAAGTGAAACGAAAACATTTCGGCCGTCTTAAATTGACTTCTCGGGATCGGTATCACCACCACGCCCCCCTAGTTGGAAAAGCGTCGCCCCCAGACAGCACAGGAAGTGTGGATGTAATAATATATGGATGTAATATATGTGTAATATATGGATGTAATATATTTGGAATATGGATGTAATATAAAAGTAATATAAAAGTAAAGAAGAAATATAAAAATATAAAAGACATTAGTCTTTTGTATAGGAACAATCCTCGAGGTGTAATGAAAGTCGTAATCTGCCTACTGGATTCCTCTAGCTCCAGTTGATGGTACGCATCTTTCAGGTCCAGTCTTGAAAAGAATTTGGCACTTTTTAATTTCGTCATAAAAGATTCGAAAGTGGGCAAGGGATAATTTTCTCTACGAATTGCACGGTTGGCCTGCCCCATATCCAAACATAGACGAATGTCACCGTTTTCCTTGAATGCAATCACTATCGGTGATATCCAAGGACTATGTCCACTTACTGGTTCAATGATATCCAGCTTGCGAGCTTCCTCCAACTTATCATTGACTTTCCCTTCCAACGCGACCGGGATGCGTCTCATAGGCTGTCTTACCGGATCAATTGGTGGATCTATTGTCAGTTTAACGCTGGTATCCTTCCATTTAGGGAACGCCGTTAGGTTTTCAATGTGATTTATTGGTAAACCGATCCGCAGAACGTTTAATTTAGTTGCTGTTTCCCGTCCAAGTAATGACTGCCGACCTTTTCCAATTACGAAAAAGGAACCAATCAGCTCCGAGTCTGGCTTGACCGCTATGGGGTCCTCAAAAACACAATTGACGTTTAAAATTGTTTCTGAAGCATATATCTAAATTGGTTCGGCGTATCTGTACGAACATTGAAAACGGTTGCTTTTCCCGACTGAAGAGCAACCCAATCGTCCTAAGAGATCAGATTAAACCGAGAACCGGAATCGATTATCATGTCAACATCTTGACCACCAATTCGGCACTTTATCCATTCTTCACGTTCCTCATCACTGTCTATTTTAAAACAGTTTTCCCGATTGATCTACTTTCCCTCGTTTTTAATCCAACGTACATTTCTACGCTTAAAATTCTCGACATTTTTCCCATCATACGCTTGTGTATATGCTCGTTTTAAAACCGTTCGGCATTTCCGAGCAAAGTGGCCCAGCCGAGAGCATCGATTACATTAATTGTTTCGCGCTGGGCATGTAGAATTATCCTTCTTATGACCAGACCGTCCACATCTACCACACTCATTATGGCTCGTTCCTCGCGATTTCCAGCTGGAGATTTTATTAACAGTGTCTGGAAACGGCTTTGACTGCTGTTTGATCCCAAGCGTGGCTTGTAGATCAATATAAGTTTGTATACGAGGCCTCTTCCCGGAGGTCAGAAAGGAAGACCGCGGAGTTATAAGATGTGTTGATAACTGATTTATTGTGAGCTTGGTACATGGTTATATACTACTTGGAAATGAGGAAGTTAAGTGTAAAGAATAGTGGAATGGGTTGTATTTTGGAGTAGGTCAGTATGTTTTGACTATGGCAACGGTTAGCGTAGTTGGATCGGCTGACACTGCAGAATGTGCTGACCGCTTGGCGGGTCAGTGAGACATCGAGTCAACCGTTGACATTGACTATATAGAATGTGCCGATCAGCACTTATTATCTGCCGTGGGTGCAACTGGACGCCTGCTACTGTTACCAAACTGTAGTACTGCTTGATTTGTTGGTCGTTGGTCATGTTGAGCAACATTGAGACCAAACATTCTCTTTCCCATTGAGGGGTACCCTCAATTAAAGCGTGATGTCGGTCACCTTATGCAGCATTGTATGATGCCGTTGCTGGCAGACTCGACAGTTGACTGATGATTTACAGACTTCGACCTTATGAGATGTAGACAAGCAATTTGTGCATCCTCCTACTTGAATAATAACTTGGAGCCGCGTTTTAGGATCCATTTCTTGAAAACGGATACACGCCCTTATGTAATGTTGTCCTAGGTGACAAATCTTGCAGCTCTCTTCGTTGTTGACTGATGGATTGCGGAGTGTTGTAGTGTTGCGGAGTGTTGTAGTAAACGCACAACCTGTTTATCGTCTCAAACATGCACGCGCGGCGCTCAATAAACGTCAGTACACTCGTTAAGACTGGAATTTCAGTTGGTTCATCGGCTGAATTTTCCAGTGCGGCTAGGCTCTCATGGTCCAGTTTTTTTCTGATAAGAAAAACAAGGATTGGATCCCATGATTTAGTGCTGATATCGAGATTTTTGAGCGTGCTTAAAGTCTTCTGCACTGTATCGTGTAGTGCTCGAAGCTGTTGTGCAGTCCCGTTGATGGGCATGTGATCAACTATTTTCCCTATTGCAGCAAACACTAATATTTTGCCGTTTTGCTACCTCAGTTTTAGTCTTTTCCAGGTGTCCTCATATCCAGCTTGTGAGAAGGCTGTATCCGTCAAAATGTTCCTTGCTTCACCGCAAAGAGAGCTCTGAAGAATGTGTAGCTTTTGGCTGGCGGAGTATGGCTTATTATGGACTATTTCTACAAATAAATCGTGGAATCTGGGCCAATCTAGATATTCGCCATCAAATTCAGGAATCTTGATTGGTGGAAGCGAAAGACTTAGGTTCATTGGCGCGTCGTTCTCTCGAAGTAAGGTAATTTCATACTCTTCGTACAGTGCCTTGAATCGACTTACTTCTGCTTCGGCGGCGGCCACTGCTCCAGGTATTTTGTCGACTTCGTCATGGGCCTGTCTCAATAGTTCCCATTGGAGATGCAGATGTCGTTGTAGCGCTGGGGTGATTGTTTGCGCCGTTGACGCCAGAGCTAGAGATGATTCTAATTCGTTACATCGTCTCTGTAGTTGTCGGATAGCAACTTCAATCGATGAGCCAGTGTGTATGTGTTTGACTATCGGGTCCTTTGTGTTCTGTGTTCGCCGCGGAACTTTTAGAGGCCCGCTTCCCGATGGAATGTTGTCTTTAAATATTTGCTGATATTTTTCTACCAGCTCCTTTAATGCCGCTAATCTTGAGGCATACTCCTCTCCGGTAGGTAGTGCCGCCTTCTCGACCTCTTCGCCTAGATCACAAAACTGCTGCCAGAAATCGTTCAACTGGCTTAGCCGACCGGCATAATAGCCGTCTCGTTCGGCCGAATCCTTGCTATAATTCTTTATGACCTGTTGGATTTGCCCTTGTAGTTCATTCTGATCGTCAAGCAGACGATTTTGAAAATCGACTCTGTTTTGACTGGTTTCCTCTATGAATGAGATCGACATAATGTTTGCAGTTACGACTCGTGTTTTGGAGATGACGAATCCTGTGAATCTGGATGATGCTCGGTATTTTAGGAAGATGGATAGGCCGGATGGGGTGATTGATCCTGTGGAGCTGGATGAAGCGGTGTATCCTGTGAAGCTGTATGAGCTATGCTGTCCTGTGAAGCTGGATAAGCTATGCGGTCCTGTGAAGCTGGATAAGCTATGCAGTCCTGTGAAGCTGGATAAGCTATGTGGTCCTGTGAAGCTGGATAAGCTATGCGGTTCCTGTGACGCTGGATAAGCTATGCGGTTCCTGTGAAGCTGGATAAGCTATGCTATCCTGTGAAGCTTGATGCAGCTGGATGTGAACTTGACTTTGCTTCTCATCAGGAAGTTAAGTGTAAAGAATAGTGGAATGGGTTGTATTCTGGAGTAGGTCAACTGCATTAGCTGAGCCTGTTTACAGATTTCTTCGTCAACCTGGCACGCTTCGATGGTTTCGCCTAGCGTTAGTTCCTTCTCCAAAAGCTTCTTTTTCAGTTCCGGACTGGCCCACGTATCAATAATTTTGTCCTTCAAACATATTTCTTCCATCTCAGCCTTCGTCGAACCAAAACTACATTTTTGAACTTGCTGGCGCAACGGTAGAATGAATTTCCCAAAATCCTCTCCTTCTTCAGGAGCTATTTTCCTAAAAAGGTGTCTTTCAAATTTAGAATTTTGTTTAGGTGAGAAGTACGTTGTTAACTTTTGAACGAGTATCGAATAGACATCATTTTCCTCTTCATCGTCGTATTCTACATTAGCACCCGGAAGAGCATAAGCAACCGTCTGTAATTGTGTACCACCCAAGTGTAACAACTTTGTTCTTTTCCTCGTAACCGACCTGATGTCCTCCACTTCAAGATATATTTCGAAAGCTCGAAGCCAGTTCTCCCATTCTCTCCGGAGCACGGACGTTTCCAAACTTTCACACAAGAAAAAAAAATAGTATATATCAGAGACCGTAATCATTACAAGTGATATAATAAAAATCAATATTTAATGATTATTTATTGATTTTTATAAATTGAACTCCATTTTAATAATTACTTGTTGAGTTTTTTTCAATCGCTCAAAGAATAATTATTATTATTGTGAGCGAAAAAAATATCGATTAAAAAATAATGATTATTTTTTGAGCGTTCTTTTTCGCTCAAAATATCGCTCTTCTAAATATATAAAAAATTATTTTTTAAACTTTTTTTTCAAATCTAAAAATGAGGTTTTGTGGGGTCGTCGAGGTTCACTTTATAATGCTGCGAAAACATTTTTCCAAAGAAACTACTGAGAAAGGAGATATCCCACTTTGAGCGATATTTTGAGCGAAAAAATAACGCTCAAAAAATAATCATTATTTTTTTATCGATATTTTTTTTGCTCACAATAATAATAATTATTCTTTGAGCGATTGAAAAAAACTCAACAAATAATTATTAAAATAGAGTAAAATGTATAAAAATCAAGAAGTAAAAGATCATTGCGGATATGGATAGAGCACACAAATAGTAGCCGATTGGTATAATTCGTTTGTTTGTACGGCTTTTCCAAGTGGATGATTTTTTTGCTTGAAAAATACATCGATAATCATTATTTACGGTCCCTGGTATATATACATTTTTTTATACCCTTGCAAAGGGTATTATGATTTCAGTCAGAAGTTTGCAACGCAGTGAAGGAGACGTTTCCGACCCCATAAAGTATATATATTCTCGATCAGCATCACTAGACGAGTCGATCTAGCCATGTCCGTCTGTCCGTCCGTCTGTCCGTCTGTCTGTTTCTACGCAAACTAGTCTCTCAGTTTTTGAGCTATCGCGATGAAAATCAGTTTTTAAATAAATCTCTAGATAATCCTTTAGAGATTTACAGGAAAACTGTGTTCAAACTTTAACAACATAAATATAATCCTCTTGAGAACATTGCTTTTCAGTAAACTGATTACATAATTGGTCTCTTGATGGTAAAAAAGTTTCATCTAGTCTATGCTCTGATCAAGATATTCATATGAGAATAACTTTTCTTCCGCATAAGCCTAAATTCATTTTCACAATTAAAATGTGATCTTACTAATTTAAGTTGATCATCGTCTAAATTGGACGCTAAGGCATCTTAGATGACATAAATCTAAATGTGTCTAGAAACCTTATCTCAAAACACATTCATTTTCAATGTTTTTCATTGCTGAAATGAAGTGCTCCTGGTTTATGGGAATAACTTTAATAGCTTCAGGTATAAGTGTCAATTCTTTGATGAACAAGTGACAATCAGACTTGGAAAAATTGTGGAAGAACACTGGGATAAAATTAGACGTTTTCAATTCTAAATTAGATTTAGAATGAATGTATCTACCTGTATAACGACAATGATCTCGAACCCTATCATCTGCAATTATTAATTACACCAGTTTACAAAAAACAAGAGAGAACGCTATAGTCGGGTTGGTGTCCCGACTATCTAATACCCGTCACTCAGCTAAGGCTTAGTACTTAGTAAACAACGTCAAAAAATTTTGTTTCATATGAAGTTTTTGTTTTGGACGACTTTTTGTTGGGTTGAGTACTAGCCCTAAAGGGGAACGCTGTGCTCGGGTTGGTGTCCCGACTATCTAATATTCAAACCTCAGCTAATGGGAGTGCGAGGGAGATAGATATATAAACAAATTTTGATTGCGTATAACTTTTTAATGAATGGTCCGATTTAAAAAATGTCTTCTACATTTCGATAGGTATAAATATACACAACAAAATTGCATTTATACTTCTCGGAAATCTTTAAAGATGTGGGCGCCAGACACATTTTTAAATCATTAGTGGGCGATTCTGGGCGTTAGAGGGGGCGTGGCGCTCGGCTGAAATAAACTTGCGCTGCGTAGGAGGCCCAATAATATGTGTGGAAAAGCGTAACCTCTAGCTTTTGTAGTTTCCGAGATCTCAGCGTTCATACGGACAGACGGGCAGACGGACATGGCTAGATCGACTCGGCTAGTGACCCTGATCAAGAATATATATACTTTATGGGGTCGAATACAATATACCCTTTTACTCTACTAGTAACGGGTATAAAAATCGATGAAATATAACATTTAGGAAACCTTTGTTTTCCGGTAAGGTACGTCTTCCTGATTAAGAAAATGGCACTTCACATTTTTTTTATGGAGCAACTTTTTAAATGTAAAAAACTTTTTTGACACTTTTTTAATTTCTAACTTAAGAAGATTTCGGTTTTTTTAGGTGTATTTTTAACGAAGCCATTTATGCCAGCATTTTTGAATTTTTTCTAACTTTTTCCACTTTGACGAAGTGTAGCTTCTAAACTAATGAATGTTGAAGGGCATTCTATTACCTGTAATATGAGTCTTTCATGGTTGAAATCCCTTAACCACAACACGAGTTAGAAATTAAAAGTGTCAAAAACGTTTTATACACTTCAAAAAATTGGATACATAAAAAAATTTAAGTGTCATTTTCTTAATCAGGAAGACGTACCTTACCGGAAAAAAAAGGTTTCCTTCATGGTATATTTAATCGTTTTTTTTTTTAAACTGGTGTTATTAATACTCAATATTCGTCTTCTGGACTCATTACTTTACTCAACTTTACTCAAATATTTTGTATGAATAGTTTGAATAGTTATTTACAAGGGAACTTAAAAAATTTATAGCTGAATTACCTTCCGTTTCCATTACGAATTTATCTAAACTTGAATCATATGCACACTTTATAAACTAAGCATATGAAATTGGTACATGTTCATATACATTAAATAGCTTAGGACTTACATTAATATTTTTAGGACGAAGTATGCACTCGAAATCTGCATACCCTGCGAACGGAACTTTTGGTTGATGACGCAGTGCCGTATACTTCAGTCGATTTATATGGGGTTGGGAGAGGGGTCAAAGCTCCTTGCACTTGGTGAAAAATTTAAGCAGGTATTGCAAAACCATTCCCGACCTTTATGTGATCCTCTTTGTGAAGTCATTAGTCTATTAAATAAAAGAAAATAAAACAAGTAATATAACATAATAAGTAAAAGTAGATCTATAACGAGTAAAATTCATACCTTGAAATATTTTTTATGCATGTGTACACACAAAAAAAAACTTGGTAAAATCAACTGTAATAATTGTCAAACAGGCACCAACCAGCAAAATTGTCAATTCTACTAAGTAAATAGTTATTCCACAACAACAAAATACACACAATAAGCAAAGACACACACCCAAAGCAAAAACAAAATACACGTAACTATTTCAATATTTACGTAACTATCTTTCTTGGTAAATTTTACCAAGCAAATTTTTTTGTGTGTACCCTGCAGGAAACGGAATCAGTTTTGGACTATTAAAATACTAGTTGGGTCAAGAAGGTTAACTAGTTCAAGTTATGTCCATTTCCTTGTAACGAAGTGGTCCATTTTTCATATGCTTGTCGTCGGAAACAACTAGTCCATTTGCTACTAGTTTTGCACTAGTGACTGTTAACCAATTTATAGTTACAGCTGTTAAACTACACTCAAAAAAATATTTTCACGAAAAAATTAAAAATAATCTCTAAACCATCAAGTGATTGAATTTCACTAGTACTTGACGATGCCTAACTTGGCGCTCTTCTAATTTAGTATCCAATCAATAGGCGCGGTCCTTAGAGAATTTCTGATAATTATTATGTAATCAAATACAGTAAATGATAATTAAATGGAATTAAAACAAACTTACTTTTTTTGAGGCAAGTCGCCCTCTCTAGGACTTGAACCCGGGACCTTTGGATTTGTAGACACACTAACTGATTGAGCCATACACGCATCACATTTTGTAATGCCCTAACAAGGTTTATGAATTTTAGTGTGACATAATTCAAAAACAGATATTTTTCACATATATATTGCCTCGGACAGATTAAACAAAGTTTAAAATAAAACTAAAGCATCACCTAGCAAACAAAAAGCAACAAAAAGTGTACAGAGACCGGGGATTGAACCGAGGACCTTTCACTCTCCTCGTCGTATCCAAAAACGTCAATGCTCAATGTAACATTTTTTTGTATGAAAATGTTTACGTCCTTCATTTTGACTGGGAGTGTCAACCAACTGAAATCCAAATTTAATCCAGATGTTAATACAATTCTTTCGGCACTTATATCAACTTTGTATGTGTAGCACACACTAGGGTTACTTGTTATCTTTGTAAGTGCCGAGATCAAGGACCATTTAAAACAGAATGAGTCATTCTTATTTTGGACATTTATTATTGCTTTTTTCAAAGCAAGCTTGCGTGATGTTGGGATAAATGAGGATCCAGAAAGCGGTTTAAATTGATTGAAATACATTTCCAATCGAATTATGCGGAGTAAGGTCCACCCGCTATCCATTTCCTGAAACTCTTCCATTTTTTTTCAGTTTGTCTGAGTGATTGGTGAAAAAGTGTTCTAAATCCGAGTGGTTTGTAACAACTTCCATTTGGAATTGTTTGGTTTTTATATCATCCTCTTTCACGAGCATATATTCGGCAAAAAGCTCAAAATTTACTTTACCGGAAATATAGCTTTGAAGCACATTAAATAAATGAGATTTTAAAGCCTCTCCTGCTTCGAAAAGGAACTCTTCCGGGTATCTTAATTCCTCTCCTTTATTAATTCTTTTTGATTCTTTCATTCAAAGGACTGATAGTGGAATCACAATGCTCGCGGAATGCTGAGCATTGTGATTCCATTGAACTCCCACCGGGATGAAACGACGGCACGGCTCGCAATATTTTTGGGCTTGGTTATTCTTTTTGGTTTTTTATTTTTGAAAGAATTACAAATGTAATTAATTTGTAGATTGTTTTTAAATTTTATTTTCTTTTTCACAAAGTCAGTTGTAATGTAGTTAATTTGCAATTCTAATTTAATTGTTCTCACAAAGTAACTTAACAAAATTGAGGTACACTTGTTGATAAAAACACTTTACTGTTTTTCGAAACTATTAAAAGGAGTAGGTAGTTCACTTCAAGAACATTTGATTAGACTAATCTGAATTAATCGAAATTCTAGCTTAAATATAACTTTGAGGATAGATTACACTGTGCAGCATTTTTAGTGCTTTTTAAATTTTCCTCGATGGATGCTATATTTTTGGATTCGTTTCGAATTCTTAAGTTAAACTGGTGGTTTGCTAAGAATCCTTGCGTCGGGGAACTTTGTAATGGCCCCCCTTTAATAGAATTCCTCCCAAGTAGATTTTTTTAAAAATGAAATAGTAAGGTATTGAGTACCTTTCTGGCAACCCTTTAATCTTGACAGATACCCTTCCCCTAGGTGGTGAATTCCGAATGTGAATTCGGCAAAGGGTTTGTCGGGTGCCCAGCATCGGGTCTCGATCTCTTTTCTAAAAAGTCGTCACGCTAAAGCTCTCCTCATTCGTTGTAAAAGAAAAGGTTAAGCACATGTGGCTGTCATCCAAAAATCTTCATTCAATTCGAGCATCCTACTGAAGCGTTGAAAAGAAACCCATTATCTATACCCATAAGAGTTTTTGCAGGCCGGCGCGGTAAATATTTTCGAGAAATAAATTAGTTCAATTTGAGATAACCTTTGCACATTTTTTTAGTTCTAACCACGAGGAAACAGTTTCCCTGATCTCCACGCCGGAAAAGGCCGGGAAATTGTACGGCAGAAGAGGCGCAGTTAGCTGTTGGCAGAAAATTCTGAAGAATAGCCGCAAGGAAATAAAATCAATGGAAAACCAAATCTAAAAGCACGATAAGCAAACGACAGAATGTGAACAAAGTTAAAAATACTTAAATCTATACACAATTAAAGCAGCTACAAAAATTATTAGCTAAAGCCAGAAAATTATCACAATAGTGCTAAGTTCTTTTTCTATATTTTTGAAGTCTAAAATTAACGAATTAAAAAGATTTGATACCAACTCGAATGGCAAAGTGGTGTGTGTTCACAGCAAGCGCAAGTTAAAATCAAAAAAAAAAATGAACGAAAATAAAACCAAGAAGCAGCCCCAAAAATGGCACACTACAAAAAAAAAAAAATATTCCGAATTGATTATGTAGTGAAATTTTCTAATTGAATTCATTAATGCCCCCCCTAAACCAGTTAAAAACAAATACAATTAATCGCAACTAACGAAAGTTACAACAAATTTTAAAAATCATAATAATAAATCAAATTGGCACTAGAGTAATACAATAACTAAAACATGTAAAAGAAAATTTCCCCAATTATATTATTTCTCCTAAGCAAACAAATCCACAACAAGTCCATATCGCATCATCAAGAAGGCCTTCTTCGAGGAGCAATGGGTGAGTCTAAAAAACACCAAAACAAGATAAAAGCAAAAGTCGTCGAGCGTGCACATATTGTGTTGCGCAGTGTAATAAAAAAAAAAAGAACAAAAGAAAACAAAAGGTACACCTCATGTACGCTTATCAGTCGCTCGCACCGATATTTTGCTATTCTCTTTTACATGATTTCGGTTATTGGAATGCAATGAAATAAAAGCTTTAAAACAACTAACTTAAAATACATAATAGCCAAAATATTTTTCTGAAACCCAATTGTCTTTAGTAGCGATTACCTGCCGGTAACTAAAAGTAACGTAAACAATCTAATACATATAACAAAACAAGCTTAAAACAAAAATGTAATTAGTAAAGTACTCCCCCCTTCCCCTATAACGCACGTCCACTGCCATTCAAGTTCGATACTTAATTTAATTTAAAAAAAAAAAAAACAAAAAAAAACAACACCAAACAGGTACTTTAGCGAATAGAGTCATAGGTTGCCCAAATGAAGAAATGAAAGTACTACCCGGAACGAAATAAATTAAATAAAATTAGTTTTTGCTTGTTAAACAAATTAAGTAATGAACAAAAATTATTTTTTGGAATTTAAGTGAATTATGTTAACAGCTGTTAACTGAGACAACAGGGCTTTAACAGGGCTGTAATACCCGTTTGTCCGAACTTAAAAAATCTATAGAAATTGGAACCCTTGTTTGATTTTTGAGCTGATGGTCTTGTTAGTTTGCTTAAAGTTGAATCTTTAAGTAGAAGTTATAAAACTAATTTCGGGTTTTAGGCGTGTATTTTTAACGAAGCCATTTATGCCATAGCTTTTGCATTTTTTTCAACTTTTTTAATTTAGACTAGGTGCAGCTTATAAACAATTGACTGGAACTCAATGCTTTATATGAGAATGTTAAAGGGCATTATATTACCTGTAAAATGAATCTTCGATGACCTCAATTGGTTTACCAGAACTCAAGAGCGAAAATAAAAGAAGCCCAATAACGTTTTTTACACTTAAAAAATTGACACCATAACAAAAATTTTAAGTGCCCATTTTGTAATCAGGGAAATGTACTTTAACAGAAAACCATGGTTTCCTTCAAGTAGGAAGAGGTCGATTTTTTTTTGTAAACTGGTGTAATCAATATTTTTTTTGATAAAAAATAATTATTATAGTCTAAGAAAAATAAAAAAATTTATTTTTAATCATTACAAAGTAATTTTTATTTTTTAACTTATAATGATTACGGTCCCTGAAATCAACTATATAACATGAAAAATCAACTATAAAACAATCAATAATCAACTATATAACAACAAAAATCAACTATAAAACAAGAAAAAATGCTATAGTCGGGTGCCCCGACTATTAGATACCCGTTACTCAGCTATAGGGAGTGTGAGGGAGATGGAGATATAAACTTTAATGAGCCATAACTTTTTAACAAATGGTCCGATTTAAAAAATTTCTTCTAAATTTCGATAGGTATTGATAAGCACAACAAAACTGCATTTTTACTTTTCCGAAATATTAAAATTTTTAAAATCGTATATAAGCGATTGTGGGCGTTAAAGGGGGCGTGGCACTTTTTTGAAATAAACATGCGCTGCGTAGGAACTCCTAGAATCTGCATGCAAAATGCCAATCTTGTAGCTTTTGTAGTTTCCGAGTTCTCAGCGTTCATCCAGACAGACAGACAGACGGACAGACGGACATGGCTAGATCGGACCGGCTAGTGATCCTGATCAAGAATATATATACTTTATAGGATCGGAAATGCTTCCTTCTAGCTGTTACATACTTTTGCACGAATACAATATACCCTTTTACTTACGAGTAAATGGTATAACAACAAAAACAGTTTAACAACAAACAAGAAAACATCAAAAACAGTTAAACCATATCAAGAAAACAACAAAACAGTTAAACAGCAACAACAACGCCAAGAAAACAACAAAACAGTTAAATAGCAACAACTTCAACATGAATATCAACAACAACAACATGTGTGACCCAGGAGATGATGGGTGTTTGTTTCTCAATGGCAAGCAAAGTGACCCCATATTCAAGGGTGTTTGTGTCGCTTGCTCTCAACTACTTGTTCGTCTGTCTGCCCCACCATCCCATTCCAGTATGGTTATTAAGTGACCCCGTGCGCGTGTGAAACAGCCACTGAGCAACTAAAAGGGACGCTTGATATCAACAACGTGTTGCCACTCTGATTACACATAATTGGCCCGTGAACATTTTTTGCCAGCCACTTAGAACTCTAACATATCCTTTTACCCACCCTCGTTTCACCCTATTTCCTAGACGTTACGCTATGATCACACGTCACACCCTAGTAACTTCTCCCCTCGTTTCACCACATTTCCTAGAAATGATGATATGATCACCCGTCACACCCCAGTAAATTCTTCCCCGATTAACTATATTCCATCCCATTTAATCAGAATGCCTCCCCTCGTTTCGCCCCATTTCCTGGATATGACGCTATGATCACCTGACACACCCCACTAACTTCTCCCCAGATTAACTAGATTCCTCCCCTCATTACATTAGCATAATTAATTGCCTCCCCCCTCCACTTTTGTATCGAGGAATACGATTCAGAGCCCGCATAAACATACTACTATTATAGTGAGTTAAAGTTTTTGTTATGGTCTGTCAAAATAAGGAAAATAAACATTTATAAAATCAAAACATTCCAAACGACCGCGTATCTGGGTGAGAGAGGAGCAGCAGATGCCGATACTAGAGATGGCCTGGGGATGGAGAGCTGGTTCCGGAGCCGTGCTGGTTCATGGCGGAACTGGTAGAATAGTGGGCTCAAGATAGGTTTAAATTTCGGAAAACTCTCACTCGAAAGTCCAATTGAGTCGACTTACAAGAAGGGCAACTAAAGGGCAAAACCATCTAGAAGCTGAGAAAGAGTAGTCGTGCATCCGGTAACAAAATTCCGAAGTGAGAGTGCAAATTTTAAATAGAAAAAATAGAAGTTAAAGTGTTTTTGTGTTCAGCTTCCGGCGCCAAATTGAGATCTGGGAGTCTGCGAGGAAAGGAATAAAACTGGGAGTGAAAATTGACGAGAAATCTATTGGAAATTTGATTATCGCCGCGGTGGTGCCAGGTTTTTTTATTTTAAGTTTAATTTTAAAGTTAATAAAACCCCCCAAGATAAGAATCAATAATCACCCACTAAAAACTACAAACTACAAATATCTACATCTACATAATTAAAATACTCATTGTAACGAACTGATTATTTAGGTCTGCTCGCTACGAGATTCGTGCGGCTAGCTCAGTAAGGTTGTGTGTTCGTCCCACCAAATTTATATAAACGTGACCGCCCAATAGATCAGTGAGAAAGCACAGAATTCACGGGTTATTAGTGGGTTTATTGCGGGTGGAGTAGTACAGTGATTTTGTAAGCTCGGCTAGCCTCGGTGTGGCCACTGGTGGCCGTCGGTGACTCCTGGTCGCCTTGATGACTCGGTGCTCTCCTCGCCGTCTGGTTCTGTAGCTCCCTCGAGGCGCTGAAGCTCCTTGAAGACGCTGAAGCCCCTGAAGACGCTGAAGCCCCTGAAGACGCTGAAGCTCCCTGAAGATCCTTGAAGCTCCCTAAAGATGCTCGGCGTGGCTCGACTCGGCTGCGTAGAATCGATCCCTACTCGTAGCGTATCAGACTCGCCAGGAGATCAGCTGCGCGGGTTTAGGGAAGCGTCACCGTTCTCAGACTAGGGTGAACAGAGGCCGCTCTCTCCAGGAATATCTCCTGTCGATGCACCACCGCCTGTCCCTTGCTCTGTCCCGGATGGTCCCAATACGTCGCATGGATACTGCCGTGCGCTTTACTTCGTTTCTACGCCTAGTGCAGACGAACGTTCCGCCCTAGCTTCACCCTTTGGCTTATCGTCCGTGACGTTTCCTCGTAGCTTGATCTGTCGTGGTGTGTGACTTGACGTAGCGTGGCTTCTGGTACTCGGGGTCTTGGTCGTACGCCGATCCGGGACTACACGATTCAACCGTAGGGCTCTTCTGGAGTTCTCCACTCGAGACCGCAAACGATCGACCGATCTCCCTTCTGGCTGATAGGTTTATCCCCAAGCTCACGATTTCTTGTCGCAGGCTTTCACCCCTCAAACTCTGTTCGACGCTCCAGGCTAGATGCGAAAATTTAGTGAGACAGGAATGAAACGGATCGCCTTGACCTAGCCGTGTGACGCCCTCTGGACCTCAGCTACCTGTGTCTCGATTCGGAGATTCCTGGTGATCCAATCACGAAAGTCTCGACGTAGCGATCTTGCTCCTTGTAGGCTCTGATTACGGCACTGCTTCCGGCGATTCGTCTTGTTGTTGTTTACTTGTAGTTCACTGTAAGCAAGTCAGACATGCTCACTTTGATATCTGGACGGATCTTGATAGATTGACTGGTCGTCATCGACTGATCCAGCTGCCAGCGCCTGGCGGCTTTATATAGGGCCTCCGGGTACCGTTATTTCCCCTTTTGCGCTCTGTCCGCGCCACCTCTCCACTCCGGGCCCCGTTTGACCCACTTGTCCTTCACGCATGGCCTTCGATTTTAGTTCTGCGTGTTGCTGCCATCCCGCTGATTCCGATGGTGCATATGGCACGCTTGTATGTCGCTTCGTTGTGGAGATGTGGCCCTTGTCCAGCGTCCACATCAGAGTCCAAAGTCCGGCGCAGTTCCGTTATTTCCTTTTGCGCTCTGCCCGCGGCAACTCTCCAATGCAGGTCCCAAAGTCCAGGGTTCCTGTTTAACTCCCTCGCACTTCGCACACGGCCTGCAGTTGTTATTTTTATACCCTTGTAGAGGGTATTATTATTTTAGTCAGATGTTTGCAACGCAGTGAAGGAGACGTTTCCGACCACATAAAGTATATATATTCTTGATCAGCACCAATAGCCGAGTCTATCTAGCCATGTCCGTCTGTTCGTCTGTCCGTTTCTATGCGAACTAGTCTCTCAGTTTTAAAGCTATCGCGATGAAACTTTCCCGAAAGTCTTCTTTCTATTGCAGGTAGTACATATGTCGGAGAGAGCCGGATCGGACCACTATATCTTAAGGCTCCCATAGGAATATTCTTTAATTTAAGAAAATTCATTGTTACTTTGTAGGAAGTAGGCGTTTTAATTCTTGACTACTTAAAAACAAAATTCAAAAATAGAAACGCTGAATCTGGAATCCCTGGAACTGCACCGAGTGAGTATTACTTTATCTGCAAGGGTATATAAAGTTCGGCTGGCCAAAGGTAGCTTCCTTTCTTGTTCTTGTTGTTGCCGTCCCGCTCGGTTGCCGAGATGTGGCACTTGACCTCCTAGTCCAAAGTCCACGGAGTCCGCAGTCGGTGCCTGTTCCGTTAATTCCTTTTGCACCCGGCACTCTCGCTCTGCCAGAGAAATCTCCACTCTCTCTCTCCATCAGAGTTCTCTCTCTCCAAACTCTCATTCTCCACACTCTCTTCGCCGCGCCACTACTACGCTAATTCGCCGTAACTGGTATGCGGCCGGCGATCCGTTATTCTTGCTGCTGTTATTTGTTGGGAGTTATTCAACTCCTCACATTCCCCCTTACTTCGGGAAGTTTTTTTAAGAAAACTCGTTCCTACTCTCCGGCGTTTCCTAGTGTATTCTAGCCTTTGAGTCCTTGCGATGATCTTGTTGATTCCCTAGGCGCTCCCTCGTTGCTCCATCGTTGCTCCCTCGACGCTCCCTCGACGCTCCCTCGACGCTTTCTAGTCGGCATCTCTGCAGCAACTTTGAACTTCCCGCGCCGATCCTCCATCTGGCCCCACTTTGCATCGATAATCATCGGCTATCGGTATGCCAGCGGGCCCGCAGTTTGAATTTCCCGCGACGATTTCTGATCTGGTTCCACTTGGAACCGATATTTATCACCTATCGATATCATCAGCTATCGATATTTCAGGTGTAGCGTTGCCACCTGATTGCAGCGATATTCACCATGATATTTCCATTTTCGTGTGCCCATCGATCGCACTATCGTCCAGTGCCAATCAAGCCGCCCCCGTCCCTAGTGCATGGTGATTCTGCAGATTTTTAGGTAAGTTTATTTCACTTTCTCAATCCTTTTTTTCTCTCATCCTTCTTTCTCCTTTCCAGCGTTCCTTCGCCCTTCATTCGCCCTCGGCTAGTTGCTCTTGGTTGGCAACATTGACACCGAGTTCAGATGGGAATTCGAATTTGCGTGTGTTTACTTTCATTCTTCCCCAGCTAACTCCTTTTCTTTTCCGTTTCAGATGCCGATTAAACCATGTATGCCCCTTTAATCTTTCCCTGCTTTTAGCCGTGTTGCTCCCAGCCGATCTTCGTGTTTTGTTATACCCTTGCAGAGGGTATTATAATTTCAGTCAGATGTTTGCAACGCAGTGAAGGAGACGTTTCCGACCACATAAAGTATATATATTCTTGATCAGCACCAATAGCCGAGTCTATCTAGCCATGTCCGTTTGTCCGTCTGTCTGTCTGTCCGTCTGTCCGTTTCTATGCGAACTAGTCTCTCAGTTTTAAAGCTATCGCGATGAAACTTTCCCGAAAGTCTTCTTTCTATTGCAGGTAGTACATATGTCGGAGCGAGCCGGATCGGACCACTATATCTTAAGGCTCCCATAGGAATATTCAAATAAATATAAGAAAATTCACTCTAACTTTGTAGGTAGTAGGCGTTTTGATTTTTGACAACTTAAAAACGTAATTTAAATAATAGGCACGCTGAATTTGGAATTCCTGGAACTGCACAGAGTGAGCATTAAACTATAGGTGTTTGCTTTATCTGCAAGGGTATATAAGCTTGGGCTGGCCGAAGCTAGCTTCCTTTCTTGTTTTTTTTTTCTTTTTTTTAACGTGTTTTCGTGTTTATTTATTCAACGCTGCTCCTCGAACACTCTCATGCCCGCGGGTCCCAACCTAACGCGGAACGTGCGTCGGTCCATTCTTCGCCTGCCACCCAGAATATGGGCCTCCTTTACCGCCTGCAAGTCTGCGATCCCTTCGGGCCATTCTCCCTTGCCGATCTCGCACCACCGCTTCCCTTCTGGCGCCGACATCTGCCGCACTAGTTTCGGCCTCGCGACCTCCTCTCCGACCTCCGGCGCGGAATTTTGATTTCAAATGAGAAGAAGAAAGTCGTGAAATTTTGAGCTTCGTAAAAACGCTTAGAATCACAGAAAAACTCGCGTTTCAATTTTTAAGTCGACATAAATATCTTCATAAAGATTTCGTTAACTCAGAATCTGTGCACTTAATACAGTGGAAATTGATTAAAGCGAATAAAACTTAAGTTTGTTAAATAAAGGCCAACAGTGGAAACGTGAAAAGAAACTGAAAACTCCACACACACTGACTGGCAATATACAACAAGAAAACACTAAGCAATTACTGCGAATCCGTAACAAAACAAAATCACTCAACATAAAAAAACACACAAAACGCACTCAAAAAAAAAAAAACGCACTCAACAGCAACATGTCAGCTGCTAAGCGCCTGTGGGAAAAAAACAACCCGGATCTGAAAGCGAGCCGGCGACCTGATGAATCCTCAACACAGATGCTCAGACTCATCAATGAGAGGTTTGATGAGCAGAAGGAGATTCTTTCCAGCGAGCTGCGAGAAAGTGAGGCCCGGGTCCTTAGAAACTTCCAGGAGAAGTTCCAGGCGATGGCAACCGAGATCCATAGCCTCACTCAACGTGTCACTCAACTGAAGAATGAGGTAAAAAAGAAAGACGAGCTGCAACAGCGGGTCACTGAGTTGGCTGGCCAACTGGCAGAAAATGGCCCTCCTAGTGGTCTGGTAGATGAGCTGAAGTAGCAAGTTGTCGACTTGGATGCCAGACTGGTGGCAAAATGCATCGCGGAGGAGGATGCTGAGGTCGCGAGCAATTTGCGCTGGCATGGGGTCGCACAGGTCGAAGGCGAAAATTTTAAGACGCTTTTTCACAAGCTGTTTTTCTCGCTGCATCTTTATGGTACGTCCGCGACAATGAGGTCAATCATTTGTAGACCCAATAATAATTTTAAAACTGGAAAACGTACGCGGCAAGGTGGAGCTACTGAGAGTAATTGGGGCATACAAAAAAGTTAAACTTAGCCTACAGATAGGGTTTGAGTCGCCAGCACTGATGTACATGAACGAACAGCTGACCAAATACAATTATGAGCAAGCAGCTTACAGCTGTTTTTACACGCCGTGGAGTGGTCCACGTGAAGCTGAGCGAAGGAGGGGAACCTCGATATATTCAAAGCTCGCTCGAGCTTTCTGAGCCGACCAACGATGTGGGCAGCGCGCATAGGAACTCATTTCGAGAATAATCAGTTTCTCTCAATTCTTTATGTTAAGCCTTCGATCATAGTCCTTGTATTTCTTAGTTTTAAAATTTATGTAGGTCGCTTTGTTTACTTTATGTTCTTTGCAGCTTCTTATCAATGTTTTATTTTATACATAATGAGTGAGCAACTGACAATTTTGCTTAAACATTTAAAATGAAAGACAATTTAGAAGTCTCAAATAGCCATGCCCTTTTGCGAATCCTCACCAAACAAAGATCTGGCCTTAAAGTTTGTCATTTAAACGCTCAAAGTCTGCCGAGAAAAATTTAAGAGTTCAGATAAACATTTGTGAATTCTGGTGTAGATGTTATATGTGTATCCAAAATGGGGTTTGCCAAAGATGTCTTGGATACGTTAATTTCATGTGATGGTTATAATGTCTATCGTGCGGATCGTGCCAGTCATTGGGGGCGTAGCAATATATCTTTGAAAACAATGAAAGTGCAAGTTTATATATAAGCATCCCGATGGTACTAAGCATCCCAAGAGTACTTGTTTCTTGAAATTACTAGTAAATACACACCAAAGAAAATTCTTATCGGATGCATCTACCGCCCACGTTGCAACATTAGCTATAGTGACGTTTTTAAATCCTTAACAGATATATCTTTAAGTTATGCAGACATTTTGTTAGCTGGAGATCTTAATAGTAACATGTTGCGGGAAACACACCTTAAAAGCGAAATGGAATCATTAGGTATAAAGCTGGTAAACTCTGTGTTTCCATCACATTTCACCAAAACATGCAGTTCTTTATTAGATGTTTTCTTTGTTAATGAGTATAACAATGAGTATATGTATATGATCAACTTATCGTCCCATCGTTCTCAAAACATGATTTCATATATCTGACCTACAACTTTGACCTTCAACACACTGCCGAAGCAATAGTATTTAGAGACTTTAAGAATATTGACTATGACCTGCTCATGGCCGAACTTGACATTTGCAACTGGCATAACATTTTCATATCCGCAACGGTAGACCAGCAGCTCACAGAGCTTCAAAGCAACATAAGCTACCTGTATGATTTATTTGTTCTAGTCAAAAGCAAAGTGATAAAACACTCAGCTAAACCGCGGTTTAATAATGAGATTAAGTTGGCAATAAAAGCTCGGAATGACGCGTATCAAAAGTGGAAAAGTTACAGGACTCCACAACATTACAGCCGCTTTAAGTTATTAAGACAGACAGTGACTAAATTAATTGAATCCGCGAAGATAGGCTTTTGTAGCCGTAGGTTTAAAAACTTAACATCTACAAGTCAAACATGGAGAAATATTAAAACATTAGGAATAGGCAAACAAAAAGCAACACCAGTTCAGGATGTTGACGTAGAGGAACTGAACCTAAGACTGTCGGAATGCAATATACCTGAAATCTGCAATAACAATATGTACCTGAGATCAGTACCTGAAAAAGTCTGTGATAATAGGTTTAGATTTGTGTGTGTCAATCAATGTGAAGTGCAACATCCTTAAAATCAAATCAGATGCAGTTGGACTGGACGATATCAACCCTACATTTTTAAAATTATTGCTTCCCAAATCATACAATATATATCACACATTTTAAATACTGCCATTGCCATATCTACATTTCCAGACAGTTGGAAAATCGCCAAAATAGTCCCCGTCCGAAAGGCAAACAATGAATACAGGCCCATCTCTATCCTTCCCTATTTGTCAAAGGCTTTTGAAAACATAATGGCAGCCCAAATTAATTTGTTTATGCAAGAAAATGATTTATTAAACCATATGCAATCCGGATTCCGGAAAAATCGTAGTTGCACTTCAGCCATCATAAAAATTTCAAATGATATACGTGACTATGCTGACAAATCCTTTGTGACCTTCCTTGTACTCCTTGACTATAGTAAAGCCTTTGACACTGTTAATCATGATGTTCTATGAGCAACATTAAAAAATCAGTTGAGTTTTTCAAAAACTGCCGATAAACTTATGTCTTCATATCTACTAAATCGTTGTCAGTCTGTTGTTATTTCAAATGTCTCGTCGTCTGTGTATGTACATAGAATAGATGAGTGTGTAGATATATGTAATAGTGAACTGGTTCAAATAAGCAACTGGGCAAAAGATAACGGGTTAGGTCTTAATCCGGCAAAATCCAAGTGCCTCATAATTTACAAAAAGAAAATTAGCATTAACTCCATCCAGCCCTTAGTTTTAAACAGCATACCCATTGAATACGTTGAAAAAGCCACTAACTTGGGCTTTGTTTTTAACAGTATGCTGACCTGGAGTGATCACATTAACGCTGCTGTAGGCAAAACGTATGGACTACTTAGAACCATTTACCAGGTTAGAAATTATTTACCCACATACATACGTTTGTTGCTTGCCAAATCGTGTCTGATCACAGCCTTTTTTTATCGGATTGAAGTTTTTGCAAACAGTGATTCAATCAGCCAGCACAAAATTAAAGTGGCCTATAATAGCATTGCGAGATTCGTATTCAATCTGCATCACGGCACAGGATTGGATGACTGGATGAAAATGAGAGTGTTAAAATAATTATTACTAAAAAACCAATCTACCTCTTTGAAACGCTTAGATTTTCCAATTCGCGTAGATCAAAAACTATCATTCAAATAAGGCATAGATCCCTGCTTTCTGACCGGCAATTCTTCATTTATGCAATAAGGTCTTGGAACCAACTACCAAACTCTATACAAAATATTAGTAGTGCAGCGCAGTTTAAGGCAAAATTAATTTCTCATTTCCAAGCAGCTAACATGACGTTAAATAAACATAGCGACCCTAGCTTTAGATCTAATATAAGTATAATTAAAATTTGTGAATGACACAAAATTAACTCGTCCTGTTAAAAATGCATTAAATTATAAGTATTATACTTGTAGCGTCAGGAAGAAGATATAAATAAATAAAAAAAAAAAAAATGTTGGCGATTCAATGGTGGCCGTCGACAGGCTAGCGGCTTCGGCCACACCCACGGACCCCTCTCTAACGGCTTGTCTCTCCTCGTCGCGTCTTCTTTGCTGCTCCTGTGCTCGATGACGCTGGTGTTCCTGGCCCGGTGCTGGGTGTCGGCGATGGCTCGGTTCTGCCGAGGATCCTTAGGTCGTCGTCCGTTGCTGCTCCTGGGCTCGATGACGCTGGTGTTCCTGGCCCGGTGCTGGGCGTCGGCGGAGTCCAGGGCTCCTTGGCTGCTGGTGCTGGCGTCGTCGATGCCTCGGGTCTGCCCCGGACCCTTGGGTCCCTCAGGCTCACGCGTGGCTCCTCCTCCTCCCAAATCCGAGCTTCCTCGGCTGCGGCTTCGTCCTCCTTGGGTCCCTCTGGCCACGTCCACATCATGGTTTGCTGCCGCCACCCTCGACCACAAAAGTTCGCGAACTATGGCTCACGTGCACCGCTGGGATGTCCGTGCGGACATGGTGCTCCACTTCGATAGGCGGGATGTGGGGCTCGGGAATGTACCTCGGCGTGGGCGGGTACCCTGGATCTTCCCATAGTTGCTGCTCCTTCTCCTCCCACCTCCGCAACTGGGCCTGCCATTCCAGCGACTCCTCCATCTGCTGCCGCCGCTGTCCCTCGCTCCTGCGCCTCTCTTTGCACCACTGGTGGTTTCTTAACATCGCCGCTATTATATAATTCGCATACCTGCTGGGTCTTGGCGGTTCCTGCGGCGGCTTGCCTATGGCCTCACCCTCACACTCGACGGTCGCCGGTGGTGTTTGGGATGGCTTCTCTACCGCTTCCTGGGCTTGGACCTTGGGTGTCGCTGAGTCCTGGGTCGGCTCAACGCTTGCCCACTCCACCTCTGCCGAGCCCGTCGGGATTCGTCCGTCGCCGCGCTGGATCGCCCTCTGAATCCGCCATCTCCTCCGCTCGTCGACCTCGTTGTCCACCACCTGTACGTCGCTGTCCGAACTCACGACCGGGTCGGGGACACCTCTCTTCAGGATGCGCCGCGAAGTTCGTGTGGGCCGGGAAGTCGACCGTCCTTGCCCCGGACTGGATCCTTCGGAGAGGTTGTTGGTCGCCAGGATCCGACGCGCTTCGCTGCGGGTAATACGTGTGCTCATGTTGCTTGCTAATTTCGATTGTCCCACTGGAGCCGCGCTCTCTTTAACGACACCTCGGTTTCGCGTCTTCCTTTTTCTTCGATACAGCTATTTCCTTCGCCTTCCTTCTTTCTACGCGACCAGTACGGTACAGTTCCCTGTGCCGTCATCTCCCTTCCTTCGGCAGACATTTAAGTTATGCAGACATTTTGTTAGCTGGAGATCTTAATAGTAACATGTTGCGGGAAACACATCTTAAAAGCGAAATGGAATCATTAGGTATAAAGCTGGTAAACTCTGTGTTTCCATCACATTTCACCAAAACATGCAGTTCTTTATTAGATGTTTTCTTTGTTAATGAGTATAACAATGAGTATATGTATATGATCAACTTATCGTCCCATCGTTCTCAAAACATGATTTCATATATCTGACCTACAACTTTGACCTTCAACACACTGCCGAAGCAATAGTATTTAGAGACTTTAAGAATATTGACTATGACCTGCTCATGGCCGAACTTGACATTTGCAACTGACATAACATTTTCATATCCCCAACGGTAGACCAGCAGCTCACAGAGCTTCAAAGCAACATAAGCTACCTGTATGATTTATTTGTTCTAGTCAAAAGCAAAGTGATAAAACACTCAGCTAAACCGCGGTTTAATAATGAGATTAAGTTGGCAATAAAAGCTCGGAATGACGCGTATCAAAAGTGGAAAAGTTACAGGACTCCACAACATTACAGCCGCTTTAAGTTATTAAGTGTTGATTTGGCAATACTAGCTAAACATTATATGTACGGCAACACTGCCTAACTTATGGTATTCTCTCTACCTCTCAATAAAGTCAGTCGCTTATGAACTTCAACACGAAGTGGTTCTCATTTACTTGGTTTTCACGGGCTAGTGTTCCACAGAACGATATTAACCTCCAACAGGTTATGGGCCCAGGACGTCGACTCAAGTCCAGAAAACAATTCATTTACAGCTGCAGGAATTCAGTGGATTCTTCGTGAAACAAAAGTTAAAATGAGTTCGTTGTATAATATTGAAAAGCTCGATGATACCAACTATGACACCTGGTGTGTGCTTATGCGGAGCGTTTTGGTTTATCAAGACTTGTGGGCAACTGTTTCTGGCACCCAGATAAAACCAGAGGACGAAAGTAGTGCTGAATACCCTTGGTGGAAAGTCCAAAATGATAAAGCGATGGCAGTGCTATTTTTATCCATCAGTGCTTCACAAATTTGCGGTGTGAAAAAATGTAACAGCGCAAAGGAAATATGGGATAGTCTAAAACAGATTCATCAGCCATCAGGCCCAGTTCGCAAGGTGACGTTGTTCAAAATGTTGCTACACAAGCGCATGCAAGAGGGAGACCTTGTTCAGCAACATGTTACAGAATTTTCAAATATCGTCGAAAAACTCTCAGAAGTTGGGATTTCTCTGAACGAGGAGTTATTTGTCATTATGTTGTTGGCAAGTCTTCCACCGTCATATGAAAATTTTGTTGTTGTGTTGGAAGCCCGAGATGATTTACCATCGTTCACCGTTATAAAAACCAAACTAATGAAAGAGGCGGAAAGGCGAAAGAGTAATGACAGAAATGAAAGTGCGCAGGCGTTTGCAGTTAGATCTGCGAAGAGGAAAGGCGACGGCGACCAAAATCGAGACAGAACGAATAACGGATCTGGAAAGTACAGCCGGAATAATGTAAAGTGCTGGAAATGCGGGAAGAGAGGACACTTTGCCGCTCAATGTCGCATTCGCAGCGAAACCGAAACAACGAGCGAATCCGAGCCAAGAGAGAACAAGAGAAGCTTCGAAAATCGAGCTTTTGCGGGAATAGCTACGAGACAGAGTATTAGTGTTGGTGCGTGGTGTGTGGACAGCGGGGCGACAGCTCACATGTGTGCTCGTCGCGATCTCTTTGATTTGTTCGAGAAATGCAATCAAAAGGTTGAACTTGCTGGAAGTGAACACCTGTACGCAAAAGGCCGTGGAACTGTGGTCATAAAAAGTAATTTAGGCTTTAAAATTACCCTACACAGCGTATTGTATATCCCAGAACTACAGTGCAACTTTATTTCTGTGTCAAAAGCAGTAGCAAGCGGGTGCGCAGTAAGTTTTAGCAAAGAACATGCCAGCTTTATTCAGAACGGTGTGATTCTAAAGGCAAAGAATATTTGTGGTCTGTATTTGTGCGAGCTGCAAACTAATGAGATGTTATGTTTCAGTAGAGGAGACGAGCTGATGAAATGGCATGAGCGCTACGGACATTTAAATATGCAAAGTTTGCGGGACCTGCACAGCAAATCGATGGTGCGGGGATTAACTTTGGACTCTACCAACGTAGCAGATTTTAAATGCATAACGTGCATGAAAAACAAGTGCCATGTGAAGCCATTCCAGAAATCGGAAACCAAATCTAAAGAGATATTGGAGATTTTGCACAGTGACGTATGCGGGCCTATGAACAAAGCTTCAAAAGGTGGGAGCAAATATTTTCTCACTATGATAGATGACAAAAGTCGATATGTGCACGTGTACTTCTTAAAACAGAAGTCTGAGGTGTTGAGTGTGTTTATGAAACATGTTACCATGGTGGAGCGACAAACTGGTCTAAAAGTAAAAACCCTCAGGAGTGATAATGGCACAGAATACTCAAACAAGGAGTTTGACGCTTACTTGGAAAGGATGGGCATCCAACGACAGCTGACCGTTCCGTATACGCCCCAGCAAAATGGGGTGGCTGAAAGGTACAACAGAACCTTGCTGGACATGGCACGTGCAATGCTCAACAGCGCTGGAATGGATGAGTCTTTTTGGGCAGAGTCAGTAGCCTGTGCATCGTACCTGAAAAATAGGTCGCCAACAAAAGCGTTACAAGGAGTTACTCCTTATGAAGTATGGACAACTCACAAACCGTTAGTAAAGCATTTCAGGATCTTTGGATCGATTGCGATTGCCTTAGACAAGACCCAAAAGAAGAAGTTCCAGGAGAGAGGCAAGGAGTACGTGATGGTCGGATACTCGGAGACTTCAAAGGCGTATCGGTTATACGACAAGCAGCTAGGTGAATTCAAGGTCAACAGAGATGTGTACTTTATCGAAAAATGTGTCCAGAAAAACGATATTAGCCTAGAGTCAGTGCTCAACGAAAGTAACCTCATAAAAGGAGCTGAAGATATTGCCGGAGAAGAAGCTGAAGACATAGCCGAAGAAGAACCTGTAAAAGACCTTGATGAAAACCAGGAGACGCAGCATGCGGAAGAAGAAAAGGTTGTTTGTGAAGTTGAGACCAACAAACCGGAAAACATTGGACCAGGAAGGCCAAAGCTGATACGTACGGGAAAGAAAGGGCGCCCACGTAAGCAGTACAACGTAATCAACATGATGCGGGACAGCGAAATACAGATTCCGGAGACGGTTCATGACGCCATGGGGAGCGCACAAGTAGATCATTGGATGTCAGCAATGCAGGAGGAGTATGATGCACTTGTAAGAAATCATACTTGGCAGAAGGTTAAGCTTCCAGCAGGCGAGAGGCTAATAGGGTGCAAATGGGTGTTCACCCTGAAGAGGAATCAAGCAGGCGAAATCGAGCGCTACAAGGCGAGGTTGGTAGCAAAAGGATGCAGCCAAAAGTTTGGAATTGATTACCAGGAAACTTATTCTCCTGTCGTTCGTTTTTCAACGATACGAATGGTATTGGCTATGGCGGTCGAACACGAGCTACATGTGCATCAACTGGACGTGTCAACAGCCTACTTAAACGGTAACCTGGAGGAAGAAGTATACATGAGGCAACCAGATCAGTTTGAGGATGGGTCAAATAACGTTCTAAAGCTACAGAAATCCTTGTACGGCTTAAAACAAGCCGGTCGTGTCTGGAATACAGAATTAAACAACGTTCTTAATAAGATGGGCTACAAGGCGTGTGTTAGCGAGCCATGCTTATACGTGAAGACCACTGACGAAAAGAGCATCAATGTAATAGCCGTTTACGTCGACGATCTCCTGCTGGCTTCTTCAAACCTTGGTGAGGTGGTTAAATCTAAAAGGGAAATTTCATCTTACTTCCAGGTGGTCGATAAAGGTCCTGTTTCAGACTTTTTGGGACTTGAAATCGAGCGCGACGGTGATACAGGGGCCATACTAATGGGTCAACGAAAACACATCAAGAGCCTTCTAAAGGAGTTTGGCATGAGCGAATGTCGGACTGTGTCAACACCGTTGGAACCAAACTTTCAAGTTGATTGCGTCAGCGAAAGGTGCAGGCGAGTTGACGTGAAGGAATATCAGTCAATAATAGGCTCACTGATGTATATTGCCCTGTCATCACGCCCGGATATTTTACACTCCGTCTGCAAAATGTCGCAGAGAAATGTCAACCCTCACAGTGAGCATTTATCAGCTGTCAAGCATATTTTACGCTATTTACAAGCAACGGTTGACCTGAGGATAAGATATGTGAAGACGGAGATGGATATTTGTGGCTACTCAGATACCGACTGGGCTAGCGATGCAAGCGATCGTAGGTCATACACCGGATATACATTTATGTGGGGTGGTTCTGCCTTTTCATGGGCATCGAAGAAGCAGAAATCTATCGCATTAAGCAGTACAGAAGCAGAATATGTGGCGATGTCGGAGACTACAAAAGAATCAATATATATAAGTTAACTTATCAATGAAATGAAACTGTTTTTTGGTCTTCAACCTGTATTGATACATGGCGACAATTTAAGCGCAATTAATCTTGTAAAGAATCCAGTTTTTCATGCAAGAAGCAAACACATAGATGTTAAGTACCATCACATTAGGAAATGCTATGAAGAAGAACTAATTGATTTGAAATATTGTCCAACAAATGAAATGGTAGCAGATATACTTACAAAGAATTTGCAAAAGATAAATCATATGAAATGTACTAGATTACTTGGACTACAATAATGTAAAGTTGCAAGTATTGAAGAGGAGTGTTGATTTGGCAATACTAGCTAAACATTATATGTACGGCAACACTGCCTAATTTATGGTATTCTCTCTACCTCTCAATAAAGTCAGTCGCTTATGAACTTCAACACGAAGTGGTTCTCATTTACTTGGTTTTCACGGGCTAGTGTTCCACAGAACGATATTAACCTCCAACATTAAGACAGACAGTGACTAAATTAATTGAATCCGCGAAGATAGGCTTTTGTAGCCGTAGGTTTAAAAACTTAACATCTACAAGTCAAACATGGAGAAATATTAAAACATTAGGAATAGGCAAACAAAAAGCAACACCAGTTCAGGATGTTGACGTAGAGGAACTGAACCTAAGACTGTCGGAATGCAATATACCTGAAATCTGCAATAACAATATGTACCTGAGATCAGTACCTGAAAAAGTCTGTGATAATAGGTTTAGATTTGTGTGTGTCAATCAATGTGAAGTGCAACATCCTTAAAATCAAATCAGATGCAGTTGGACTGGACGATATCAACCCTACATTTTTAAAATTATTGCTTCCCAAATCATACAATATATATCACACATTTTAAATACTGCCATTGCCATATCTACATTTCCAGACAGTTGGAAAATCGCCAAAATAGTCCCCGTCCGAAAGGCAAACAATGAATACAGGCCCATCTCTATCCTTCCCTATTTGTCAAAGGCTTTTGAAAACATAATGGCAGCCCAAATTAATTTGTTTATGCAAGAAAATGATTTATTAAACCATATGCAATCCGGATTCCGGAAAAATCGTAGTTGCACTTCAGCCATCATAAAAATTTCAAATGATATACGTGACTATGCTGACAAATCCTTTGTGACCTTCCTTGTACTCCTTGACTATAGTAAAGCCTTTGACACTGTTAATCATGATGTTCTATGAGCAACATTAAAAAATCAGTTGAGTTTTTCAAAAACTGCCGATAAACTTATGTCTTCATATCTACTAAATCGTTGTCAGTCTGTTGTTATTTCAAATGTCTCGTCGTCTGTGTATGTACATAGAATAGATGAGTGTGTAGATATATGTAATAGTGAACTGGTTCAAATAAGCAACTGGGCAAAAGATAACGGGTTAGGTCTTAATCCGGCAAAATCCAAGTGCCTCATAATTTACAAAAAGAAAATTAGCATTAACTCCATCCAGCCCTTAGTTTTAAACAGCATACCCATTGAATACGTTGAAAAAGCCACTAACTTGGGCTTTGTTTTTAACAGTATGCTGACCTGGAGTGATCACATTAACGCTGCTGTAGGCAAAACGTATGGACTACTTAGAACCATTTACCAGGTTAGAAATTATTTACCCACATACATACGTTTGTTGCTTGCCAAATCGTGTCTGATCACAGCCTTTTTTTATCGGATTGAAGTTTTTGCAAACAGTGATTCAATCAGCCAGCACAAAATTAAAGTGGCCTATAATAGCATTGCGAGATTCGTATTCAATCTGCAACACGGCACAGGATTGGATGACTGGATGAAAATGAGAGTGTTAAAATAATTATTACTAAAAAACCAATCTACCTCTTTGAAACGCTTAGATTTTCCAATTCGCGTAGATCAAAAACTATCATTCAAATAAGGCATAGATCCCTGCTTTCTGACCGGCAATTCTTCATTTATGCAATAAGGTCATGGAACCAACTACCAAACTCTATACAAAATATTAGTAGTGCAGCGCAGTTTAAGGCAAAATTAATTTCTCATTTCCAAGCAGCTAACATGACGTTAAATAAACATGGCTACCCTAGCTTTAGATCTAATATAAGTATAATTAAAATTTGTGAATTAGAGTTAAGTCAAAATTATTGACACAAAATTAACTCGTCCTGTAAAAAATGCATTAAATTATAAGTATTATACTTGTAGCGTCAGGAAGAAGATATAAATAAATAAAAAAAAAAAAATGTTGGCGATTCAATGGTGGCCGTCGACAGGCTAGCGGCTTCGGCCACACCCACGGACCCCTCTCTAACGGCTCGTCTCTCCTCGTCGCGTCTTCTGTTGCTGCTCCTGTGCTCGATGACGCTGGTGTTCCTGGCCCGGTGCTGGGTGTCGGCGATGGCTCGGTTCTGCCGAGGATCCTTAGGTCGTCGTCCGTTGCTGCTCCTGGGCTCGATGACGCTGGTGTTCCTGGCCCGGTGCTGGGCGTCGGCGGAGTCCAGGCGTCGTCGATGCCTCGGGTCTGCCCCGGACCCTTGGGTCCCTCATGCTCACGCGTGGCTCCTCCTCCTCCCAAATCCGCGCTTCCTCGGCTGCGGCTTCGTCCTCCTTGGGTCCCTCTGGCCACGTCCACATCATGGTTTGCTGCCGCCACCCTCGACCACAAAAGTTCGCGAACTATGGCTCACGTGCACCGCTGGGATGTCCGTGCGGACATGGTGCTCCACTTCGATAGGCGGGATGTGGGGCTCGGGAATGTACCTCGGCGTGGGCGGGTACCCTGGATCTTCCCATAGTTGCTGCTCCTTCTCCTCCCACCTCCGCAACTGGGCCTGCCATTCCAGCGACTCCTCCATCTGCTGCCGCCGCTGTCCCTCGCTCCTGCGCCTCTCTTTGCACCACTGGTGGTTTCTTAACATCGCCGCTATTATATAATTCGCATACCTGCTGGGTCTTGGCGGTTCCTGCGGCGGCTTGCCTATGGCCTCACCCTCACACTCGACGGTCGCCGGTGGTGTTTGGGATGGCTTCTCTACCGCTTCCTGGGCTTGGACCTTGGGTGTCGCTGAGTCCTGGGTCGGCTCAACGCTTGCCCACTCCACCTCTGCCGAGCCCGTCGGGATTCGTCCGTCGCCGCGCTGGATCGCCCTCTGAATCCGCCATCTCCTCCGCTCGTCGACCTCGTTGTCCACCACCTGTACGTCGCTGTCCGAACTCACGACCGGGTCGGGGACACCTCTCTTCGTGTGGGCCGGGAAGTCGACCGTCCTTGCCCCGGACTGGATCCTTCGGAGAGGTTGTTGGTCGCCAGGATCCGACGCGCTTCGCTGCGGGTAATACGTGTGCTCATGTTGCTTGCTAATTTCGATTGTCCCACTGGAGCCGCGCTCTCTTTAACGACACCTCGGTTTCGCGTCTTCCTTTTTCTTCGATACAGCTATTTCCTTCGCCTTCCTTCTTTCTACGCGACCAGTACGGTACAGTTCCCTGTGCCGTCATCTCCCTTCCTTCGGCAGACATTTAAATGAGTGTTCTGGTCAGTTCCAACCGAGTCTTTAGATGCTTTAGTTCGTTTTTTTGACGAGTTTCCCATTGGGAATTTCTTGTAGCATCCTTGGATTTATTTTGTAGTGTCCTTGGAGTCTTGTAGAATCCTTGGAGTTTCGTAGTATCCTTGGAGTTTCGTAGTATCCTTGGAGTTTAGTAGTATCCTTGGAGTTTCGTAGTATCCTTGGAGTTCTGTAGTATCCTTGGAGTTTCTGTAGCATCCTTGGAGTTTTATAGTATCCTTGGAGTTTCTGTAGTATCCTTGGAGTTTCATAGTATCCTTGGAGTTTCTGTAGTATCCTTGGAGTTTCGTAGTATCCTTGGAGTTTCGTAGTATCCTTGGAGTTCTGTAGTATCCTTGGAGTTTTATAGTATCCTTGGAGTTTCTGTAGCATCCTTGGAGTTTTATAGTATCCTTGGAGTTTCTGTAGCTTCCTTGTAGTTTTATAGTATCTTGGAGTTTCTGTAGTATACTTGGAAGTTCATAGTATCCTTGGAGTTTCTGTAGTATCCTTGGAGTTTCGTAGTATCCTTGTAGTTTCGTAGTATCCTTGGATTTTCGTAGTATCCTTTGAGTTTTGTAGTGTCCATGGATAGTCCTTGGAGTTCCAATGCTTCGCTCGTCTGTTGCTTCTGCTTGATGCAGTTGCTCGCTTGTGTCTTGTGTTTGTTGCTGTTTAAGCTCGCTTACATGTATGGTCCGTTCTTTCATTGTATTTACATAGCGTATTTTGCATATTACAGGCGAAACGAAATCCACGACTCGGTATGGCCCGTCGTACCTAGGAGCCAACATTGCTGCGAATCCTTCTACCGCTTTCGATAAGTGGTGTTCTTTGGCCTACACGACTTCACCCCTCCTTAGATTATAATGCCTGGCTTGATCTTGGGAGGCATTTTATAGATTTCGCCTTACAATCTTGAAGATGTCTCTGAGATTGTTGGCATTTTCATCCGGAGTTTCAGTCGCTCGTCCTGTCCCTATCGTTTCTCGATCGTAGAGGGCGCTTGGTAGTCTGGGCTCTCTGCCTTGGGTAAGTAACGCCGGGGTGTAGCCAGTGGATTCCGAAACGCTGGTGTTTACTGCAAGCATGATTTTCGGCCATTTCTCTACCCAATTTCTCTGGTCCTGCCCGGCGAACAGCGCAATCAATGTTTTTACAGTCCTAATCGCTCAGTAGTATATAAATGGGGGTTCTGAATCGTATTGCTGGATACAAAAGTGGAGGGGGAGGTAATTAATTATGCTAATTAGGGTAATAAATCAGGACAATGTGACAGGTGTGGGGGGTAATTAAAGTTAATGGGTGCGTGACGAGTGATCTTTAATTTGTACCCAGCTTTTGTAACTAGGATTTGTACCTGGGATTTGTATTCAGGAATCAGATCCCGAAATTCGGTCCAGAAATCGGGACTCTAATTAATCGGGGGAGATATTACTGGGGTGTGACGGGTGATCGTTAATTAGGGTAATAAGTTGCTTATATCTAGGATTTGTATTCAGGAATTCGCCCCCCCGAATTTCGGTTCAGAAATCGGGACTCTAGTTAAACGGGGAGAAATTACTGGGGTGTGACGGGTGTCCTTTGCTTATCTGGGTTATCCTAGTTAAACGGGGAGAAATTACTGAGGTGTGTCAGGTGATCATAGCGATATATTCTTTGCTTAGATTAAGAAAGTGTGGTGCTCGCACGGTGTGACGGGTGATCATAGCGTTATATTTAGGTTTTCCTGGTTAATGGGGGGACAAATTACTGTGGTGTGACGGGTTTCCTTTGCTTATCTGGGTTATCCTAGTTAAACGGGGAGAAATTACTGTGGTGTGAAGGGTGTCCTTTGCTTAGATTCAGAAAATACGAGGGAACTAAATTTAGTGGTGGACAAAAAATTGTTCACGGGCCAAATATGTGTAATCAGAGTGGCAACACGTTTGTTGATAGCAAACGACCCTTTTAGTTACTCAGTGGCTGTTTCACACGTGCACGGGGCTACTTAATTACCATACTAAATAATATCACAGGATGGTGGGATCAGACAGAAAAACAAGTTGTTGAGAGCAAGCGACACAAACACCCTTGAATAGGGGATCCCTTAGCTTGCCACTGAGAAGCAAACATCCACCCCGAACAAAAAAAATATGTAAATTTACATTAAGCTCACGTTTGTTTGGAATTTTGTAACAGGCTTTTCTTATACACCAAAAGAAGACATTAGTTTTAAGGCTCCATCTAAAATATATGAAAGAGTTCTTAATATAGTCCCCAAATCACCAACAATAATGAGGGAAATGGATTATGAGAGTTGGCAGGTGGTGTTTACTTACTTTCTTACTTAGGCCTAGTACTCACTTCTTTTGATCACGAAATTTTTCGCCTGTCATTTTTGTATAGAATATTTCGTTTCGTTGCCTTTTTGATTGAAGTGAGTACTAGGCTTAAGATTTAAAAAATACGACGGGAGGGAAACCTATTGGGTAATATGGTGTGATCAGAGTGGCAACAGGTTGTTGTTGGCAAGCGCCACTACAAGAGTGACCTTTTAATTAGCATAAGCACTAGAAAATGTCACGTGCTGTTAATTAGTATAACCAAGAACAACCTTGAACAGGGATCCCTTTGCTTGGCATTGAAAACATATTTCGAATTTTTTAAACTGAAATCAGCCGAAAACAAACACCCATCCCCAAACAAAAGAAGATATAAATTTGAAATAATTTGAATTTAAAATATATTTGTATTTTATTATTTTATTAATTCGCTTTTATTTGTCTGATGCAACATCCGTCAAGATGCTCCAACTGATGGATGCCAGATTTGATGAGCAGAATAAAATCTTGAGGCACGTTTCCTCAGCTCTCTCCAGGAGAAGTTCCAAGCAATGACCGAAGAGATCCATACTCTCACTCAACGTGTGAGCCAGCTGGAGAATGAGGTAAGGGTGGTAGCTGAGCTGAAGCAACAGGTTGGTGACTTGGATGCCAGACTGGCAGCCAAATGTGTAGCAGAGGAAGACGCAGCGGTCTCATGTACCTTGCGCTGGTATGGGGTACCGCAAGGGGAGGGAGAAAATCTTAAAACGCTTTTCAACCGGCTCTGTTTTTCACTCCATTTAACTCCGCCTCCACTGCACACTGGTCGGAATGACCAATTTTTTTGCATAAATTCCAAAAACGTTCATAGAGCGCTGAAACTTGGCACATTTGATAATAAGATCACTAGAAAGATATATACAAACTTTCAGTTTGAGTGTTAACTAAATGAGTAAAAAAAAGATAATTTTTTTCTTTTTATTTTAGTAAATTAAACAACAATATTTACATTTTAAATTTTCCACTGCTAAATATAGCTTCTTTACTCAGGTTATTGCGATACCAAATGTCGAGCATCGTGCTAGGACTGAACTTAACCTTGTCTTTAGCTGGAGGGGAAAGATAGAACGGGCAGGAACGCGCAAATACAATTAATGAATTCGTATAATATATATATTTACAAATACTGTTGCAGACTTACTTTTGTAGAGCGAGTCATAGCAGTTTAGTTATACTCCACAAAATACGAACACTTTGGTTAAAAATATACTACTTTTAGACAATACAAAAACGATTAACAATATAAACAAATAACACATATATTCAAATAATGAATTTAAACTATAATCTACATACCTAGAGCAGTATTATACATTTTTTTTATTCAAATTGTTGCACAAAATTAAAAATAGCGAATTGTCAAACTTAATTAACTATTTTAATTTTAATTTTAACTTAATTAACTATTTTGCTTGCAAGCAGCTGATCGGTCAACGAACTTTGCGGCCCCAGCAAAACTCCAGACTTGCAAATATTCAACTCAAAATGATCGATTGTTTGTAGTTGAACAACATATTATAAGAAAATTAAAGTTAATTCAATATATTTTACCATGAAAATTTTGATTTTATACAAAAAAATTGGGCATTTCGACCAGTGTGCACTGGTGAGATCTATCTACAGAGTGCGGCCCCGACAAACTGGCCAAACACTTGTAGACCCGATTATCCATATAAAGATAAATCACATGCGTGAAAAAGCGGCGTTACTACGAGCAATAGGGGCTTACCGGCGAACTACAAAAACACAACTGAGCTTACAGCTAATTGGTCTGGAGTCGCCAGCACTGATCTACATAAATGAACAGCTGACAAAGCATAATTACGAGGTCTTCAAGAGAGCAATGCATCTCAAAAAGCACAAGCGCCTCACAGCTGTCTTTACTCGCCGTGGAGATGACTTTGTAAAGATGATCGACAGAGGGGAAGCTCACAACGTGCGGAGCTTGCACGAGCTTTCTGAGCTGAGCAACAATTTGGGAGGCCCGTCGAGAAATAGTTAATTTCGAAATTAGTTTTAAACGCAGATCCATAGTTTTATATTTTGTTAGATTAAGGATTATTGTAGGTCGCTTTGTTTACTTAATGTTCTCCGTGATATTTTATCAGTTCAATTTTTCATATCTAGTGCGTGAGCAGCTAATAATTATACCCGTTACTCGTAGAGTAAAAGGGTATATTAGATTCGTGCAAAAGTATGTAACAGCTAGAAGGAAGCGTTTCCGACCCCATAAAGTATATATATTCTTGATCAGGGTCACTAGCCGAGTCGATCTAGCCATGTCCGTCTGTCCGTCTGTCTGTCTGTCTGTCTGTCTGTCTGTCTGTCTGTCTGTCTGTCTGTCTGTCTGTCTGTCTGTCTGTCCGTCTGTCCGTCTGTATGAACGCTGAGATCTCAGAAACTACAAAAGCTAGAAGGTTGAGATTTCCCACACATATTCTTTGGCTTCCTACGCAGCGCAAGTTTATTTTAGCCGAGCGCCACGCCCCCTCTAACGCCCACAATCGCCCACTAACGATTTTAAAATGGGTCCTGCGCCCACATCTTTAAAGATTTCCGAGAAGTATAAATGCAATTTTGTTGTGTATATTTATACCTATCGAAATGTAGAAGACATTTTTCAAATCGGACCATTCATTAAAAAGTTATACGCAATCAAAAATTATATATCTATCTCCCTCGCACTCCCTTTAGCTGAGTTACGATTATTAGTCGGGACACCAACCCGACACAGCGTTCGCACTCCCTTTAGCTGAGTGACGGGTATTAGATAGTCGGGACAACAACCCGACTATAGCGTTCTCTCTTGTTTTATCTAAATTTTGGAAATGGAAGACCTAAATGAAGTAAATAGCCACACCATATTGCGCATACTCACAAAGCAGAGAGCTGGGCTTAAAGTTTGTCACATTAATTCTCAAAGCTTGCCGAGAAAAGTCGATGAGTTTAAATATTTATATGTAAATTCTGGTCTAGATATTATATGTGTCTCTGAAACATGGCTTGGCGTTAATGTTTGTGATGTTATAATTTCGTGTGATGGCTATAATGTTTACCGAGCGGACCGTGTCAGTCATGGAGGTGGGGTAGCAATTTATGTTAGTAAAAAATTAGTGTCCAAGTTTATATGTAAACATCCCGATACCAGCCCAATAGAATACTTATTCCTTGAAATTAAAAATCAGTCCTCACAAAAAAAAAATGCTGCTGGGTTGCATATACCGTCCACGTAGTAGCATTAACTATTACGATATTTTAAATAAGCTATCAGACATCACTATAAATTATGAAGATATACTTTTAGCGGGTGATCTCAACAGCAACATACTTCGGGAAGAGCACCTTAAAATTAACATGGAATCACTAGGCTTGAATCTTATAAACTTCACTTAACCGACTCATTTCAGCAGAATATGCAGCTCACTGTTAGATGTATTTTTTGTTAGTGATGTTGAAAAAATATGTTTGTATAACCAACTCATTGTGCCGTCGTTTTCAAAACATGACCTTATATACTTGACCTATAATTTTCACCTTCAGTATAATGACGAAAAAATATTACCTTCTTAATACCGAACTCGTTAAATGCAATTTGAATGACATTTACTGTCTTCCAGATGTAGACGAACAACTCAGTTTGCTCCAACGTAATTGTTTCGTTCCAATCAAAAGTAAACCCATTAAACATTTTATTAAGGCGTGGTTTAATAATGAAATTAAGTCAGCAATACAAAAGCGAAGCTTTGAATATCAAAAGTGGAAAAGGTATAAGACTCCGCCACATTATGCCCAATTTAAATCATTGAAACACACAGTCACTAAACTTATTGACAACGCAAAGTCAAAATTCTATTTTCGAAAATTCAAAAACTTAACATCGTCTAGACAAACTTGGAAAGAAATCAAGTCACTAGGGATAGGAAAACAAAAACCAACGCCGGGACAGGATGTTAATGTTGAAGAGCTAAACCAACAACTCTCAGAATGCAATGTTCCTGAAATCGACGATAACACAGGCCGACAAAATGTGACATGGGTCGGTGTCCAGGCCTGCCACCATTTTATTTAGATAAATGAGGCTTTTCTAAGCATAAGTTGCCACTACGCCTATAATCCATCAGCTCTGGTATTTTCGGTATCTTTAATTTAAGAAAATCACAAATTTTCTTCGTCTTTTGGGTTATATCTTCAAGAGTGGTCAACCAATTTTGGTAATCTTTTCGGAATTAAATAATTACATGTCTCTTTTATATGGTCTTTTTGGAAAATTCAATCTAACTGAACCACAAGAGAAGGTGGGCGCATTTAAAATTTTAAAGTCACAGCAAAGTTTAAAAATCTTCATTTGTGAACAGCGTTTAAAAATTAAATAAAAATATTTTCTTCTACAATGCATTTTTGATCCAAAGACACCTTATGTCCCTAATTTTTAGGACACTCATCAGGTTTATGTGTATTGTTTTGGAATTTTTAAAATTGTTTTTCTTACTTCCTTCATAGTGACGATTCACAAACAGTGCCCAAACCTGTCACTATTTTACGTAACTCATAACTATTTTTGACCACAAGTGACCCTTGCTTTAAAAATATTTATACATGGGCGTAAGCTAAAAGCTGGAGGGGAATTACACTTCAAGCATTTCAGCCCCCAAAGATTAGTAGGCTACTATATAAAAACAAAAATCAATTATACAACAATCAAAAGTTAAATATACAACAAACAACAAAAAAATGTATACCAAAAACAACAAGGTTTGCAACCAAATTTCCGAATTCCTCGAAGAATTTGGTGACTTCATTTTTGAGGAGCATCGGCAGACCCTGGCGGTGATTTTCTCCAATCTTCAAAGGAGGGACAGGGTCGGTGACAGAAAATCCAAATATGGTATACATATGCTATCATGTCCCTGGGCCGAAGATGATGTAAGAGAGGTTCCGGATACTTGTCAATGTTACCAGACACCATACCTTAGGATTGAAGCTATTGATATAATAAAAAAATATTATAAACTTAACATTAAATTGATACATTTTTGTGTTGTTTTTGGCGACCTGTTCTGTACTTTATGTTTTGTTTGGCTGGCTCAAGGTCATGGATCCATGTAATAAAACACAGTTTTGTTTTCAATTTCTTCCCAATATATAAAAGTCGAATGTTTGTCGGTGTGTTGATGATGTGCAGCATTTCTAGTGTGAACCGTTTCTTGTAATGTTGTTCTTGTTGTACCACACCCGCTTCATCGAAATTGGGGAAGTGTCGTTCGCTCGCACAGTGGGCTGCAAGTGCTGTTTTTGGCATATTTAAATTATTGTTGTTTTTTATGTCGGATTTGTGGTCCGCTATTCTTGTTTCTAGTTTGGCTTTAGTTGTTCCAATATATATTTTATTGCAGTTTTGTGAGCCGTTACCAGCACACGGAATTTTATAAATAATATTGTGTTTATCGAATATTTCAATTTTGCTTTTCATATTGCTAAATATTGATGCCATTGTTTTTGTAGGTTTATAAGCTAATTGAATTTTGTCACGGTCGTAAATGTTTGATAAGGTAAGGCGTTCGGAGAATCTAGGAATGTATATAAAGGATTTGTATGTTTTGTTTTCTTGTAATTCTGGATGTTTGGGTTTCTGGTTAATATTTTTAATTATTTGATGAATAACCTTCAGTGGAAAATCATTCTTTCTTAAAATGTTTTTTATAACTATTTTATTATCTTCGTGGAAAATTTTGTCACTTGTATTAATAATACGGTTGGCTAGATTCTGTGGTGTGATTATTATATAATTTCGTGGGTGTTTTGAGTAGTAGCTAATTATTCGTCCTGAGGCGATAGGCTTTTTGTACCAGTTTAATTTTATTTGGTTGTTGATCCGGTGTGCACATGCGTCTAAGAAGGGAAGTTTGTTGTCATTTTCTATTTTAATCGTAAATTGTACGTCTTTATGATATGTGTTTAATATTTTTAATGTATTCTGTATTTCTGTTTCCTTAACAATTGCAAAGAGATCATCAACGTATTTGGTAAGGAATTTTGTTTGTTCTATTGGTTTTAGAATTTCCTCCATAATAATGTCTGCTATTATTGGTGATGCAGGAGATCCCATGGGAAGTCCTTTCAATTGTGTGTATATATCATTTTCCCACTTTGGACTGTATTTCTGTTAGTGCTAAGACAGTCGGTATGCTGGGAAACAACGAAACTACATCGAAGGACACCATTTTTTCGTCATCGGTTATATATGCGTCATTAACCCTATTTTTAAATTCTATTGCACTTTTTATGTTAAATTTAGAATCTGTGGTCAAGTTTTTAATATATCACATACATATTTGCAAAGGTGATACGAAGGTGAATTGATCATTGAACATATTGGTCTCAGTGGGGTGTCCTCTTTGTGAATTTTGGGGAGTCCGTAGATTCTCGGTGGTACCGCTGTGTTCGTCTTGAGTCTGTTTCTTTCGTTCCTTGGTATCAGCTCCAACAGTACCAATCAGTACCAACAAATTGTTTTTCGTCTGAAGCCTCGATGTGGGGTCCTTTCGTAGTATCCTGTATGTGCCTAGGTCATCCAATATATTTTTCATTTTCATTGGGTAATCTTCCTTTTTCATGGCCACTGTGACGTTCCCTTTGTCTGAATTTAAAATAATTATATCTTTGTTTTCAATTAGAAATTTCTTAGTTTGTCCCACTGTGTCCAAAATTACTCGATCAATTGCACTCTCTTTTGTTCTTGTTGTACTGTCTTTGATTAGGAGAGACAATTTAGTTCTTGCGCTCTCTTGTTCTTCTTTGCCTGGTATGCTTTGCACCAGTTCTACTCCGTCGGCAACGCATTTAAAGAGAGGAAATTCTGCTTTGGATATCGGTAAAGCGAACTTTGATCCCTTTGACAGTAGAGCTTGTACATTGAGAGGGAATTCCGCTTTGGTTTTGTTGACAAAGCATCCTGTGTTGTTGTTATTGACGAGAATGTTGTTACGGTCAGAGCGCAGTTTTATGAACTTTTCTTGTTGTGACCTTCTTATTAATGTTGTTAGCTTTTTAGTTGTTGCATCTACCGTCTGAAATATTGTTGTCGCGTCATCAGTACTGAGTTGTGTCTGTAATGTTGTTTTCGTTCGTTTTAACTGTTTTGTTTCGTCTGCTAATTGTTGGTGCTTCATTTGTATACCCTTGCAGAGGGTATTATGATTTCAGTCAGAAGTTTGCAACGCAGTGAAGGAGACGTTTCCGACCCCATAAAGTATATATATTCTTGATCAGCATCACTAGACGAGTCGATCTAGCCATGTCCGTCTGTCCGTCCGTCTGTCCGTCCGTTTCTACGCATACTAGTCTCTCAGTTTTCAAGCTATCGGGATAAAACTTTCCCAAAAGTCTTCTTTCTATTGCTGGTAGTATATAAGTCGGAACGAGCCGGATCGGAACACTATATCATATAGCTCTCATAGGAACAATCGGGAAAAAAAATGGAAAAAAAATTATATCTTGGGTGTTTTTGAACCTATAACATCCTACTTTTTGAAATGGCATTTTTTATCTAATTCTGAATTTCGAATAAAATTTTTTAAAAATCGGACGACTATATCATATTGCTGCCATAGGAACCATAGGAAAATTTATGGGAATATAATATAAAATAAATTATTGCTTCGTTGGTTTTTATTGTATTCTCTTCTACTCTAAGATATAACTCTTTTCAAATATTTTCGAATTTCGATTTTAATATTATCAAAATCGAACTACTATATCATATAGCTGCCATTGAAACGAACGCAAAATTAATGAGAAATAATAGGAAAATTAACATTTTTGCGATTTGTAAATTAATCGGAATTATCTGCAAGGGTATATAAGCTTCGGCTGGCCGAAGCTAGCTTCCTTTCTTGTTTTTATAATAAGGCCTAGTAGTTTTTGGTGGAAGTTTGTGGATATTCTTAATAATGATTGTTTAATATGAAATGGAAATTCTTGGTCCTTATTAAATATACTGTTGTACTTTGTTGTTTGTTGGATAAATCTGGGAATTAATCTAATTTTTCTACAATTTAAAAGGAATTTAATGTTTGATGTTAACTTGGTAATTTTGTTGGTTTTAGACTGGAACTGGTTGATGGTTGTTTATGTATTGTTGTTTCAGCTACATTATATATCAAATAAAAACACCTCTTAATGAGGTAAAAAACTAGTGACGATCGCACCTTCAACGTTCAAAAGTTCTGATATCAACTTTTGTGACGAAAAATGATTTTAGATGCGACTAAATAAGTACGCTACCTAAAATTTACTCGTTCGGCCCGCTTTAGCAAATATTTAATATCTACACGAAAGTTTTCTGTTGTAGCGTGCCGAATGAATAAATTTTCAAACGAGATGCAGCACAAGTCTGTAGCTTTAGTAGTAAAGAAGTTACGGTATTCCGAATTTTAGCTATTTATAGCTGTTTTCCCGCTAAACTAGCGAGTTTTTCCAAAAGTGGAAGAACAAAAATTTTGTATATCGATGTGATGAACGTCATATCAAATTTTCAAAACTTAAAAAACATGTTTTGACAAACTGACAAACAGAATTAAATTTTCATTTTGGGAAGACGTAGAAAATCGTATTTTGGCTATAACTTTTGAACGGAGCGTCGGATTTTATCAAATGACCCCTCATTCGACGGGTATTTTCAATGGAAACACAACTAAAACATTGCGAGGGGGCATTTATCCCCACCGGCCCCAACAGCTCCAAATTTCCAAATTTTCACTTTTTCACTTTCACCGCTCTCTCTCCCAACCCAATTGAATTTCTTAAAGTCTTGGTATGCAATCCTTTAAGTTTTGGCAATACCTTTCGATTGGTGTATTACTCATTACGATCGGACTATCACAGCAGATTTTCAATTTTGCGGCTATATAATAGTAGTCGCCTTCGCACACTCTCCTGGTGCGCTTCGTCACTACATGGACTGCCGTCCATAGTGATTAGCATATCCCATGGTTATGCTTACGGCGTGCCTTCCGTTTCTATAACTTTTTTGTTGTTTTTGGCGACCTGTTTTGTACTTTATGTACTTTTGGCTGGCTCAAAGTAATGGATCCATGTAATTGAAATTGAATTATTGATAAATAAAATAAATAATTAAAAAAAAATCTTTATATATTTCGATTTCAATTTATTTTCAAAAATGCTTTCCTAAAGCTACAAGTTGATAACTTATAATTAGTGCGATAGTCACGTAGGACAAATTACTCATAAATACAGATTTGACATAGTTTTTTGGAGGTTTTAATAAAATTCTTAAAATTACGCTTAAACATTAATGGTTAAAGAAAAGGTCGCTTTGTTGTTTTTTTATTTTCTTTTATATTTTGCAAGTATCTTGTAGGTGTAATGTGAGTTTTGACTTAAACTGCATGGCGCTACTAATATTTTTTAAAGGGTTTGGGAGCTGGTTCCATAGCCTTATTGCGTGTAAAAAAAACTGCCTTTCAGAAAGTAGAGATCTGTGTCTTATTTGAATGAGGTTATTTGCTCTTCTTGAGGAAGTGAATCTTAATGCTTCAAAGAGATAAGTTGGTTCCCTCGTGTAAATTATTTTGTGCAGATATATTAAAACTCTTAGTTTCATCCAATCGGTCAAATTAAGTTCAAATATTCTATATGCATAGCTTGTCACATGGTCAAATCGAGGTAGATTGAATATAAATCTTGCTATATAATTATATGCAACTTTTTTTTTATAGCTGGCTGCATCGCAATTTGAAAAATTTCTATCCCATAAAAAAGTGTTGGGATTAAACAGGTCTTGGCAATTAACAAACGAACATTTATGGGTAACAGACTTTAAACAGGACGGAGAGATCTTAGTAAGCCGTACGTTTTCTCTACAGCCTTATTTATGTGGTCATTCCAACTAAGTTTATTAGTGAATATGATACCCAAGTTTGTAGCATTTTCAACATATTTAATGGGCATGCTGTTTATCATCAATGGCTGCAGATGAGCAATATTTACTTTATTTTTATAGACCAAGACCATTGTCTTTGGCCCAGCTGCTAACTTTATCAAGCTCTCGATTACATATGTGTGTGTGAATACTCGTTAATTCTACTAATGGGACGGCTAACATACATCTGGACATCATCTGCGTACATGTGAATATCACTATTTGACAACACAAAGGGAAGGTCATTGACATACAGAGTAAACAGTAAAGGTCCAAGAACTGAGCCTTGAGGCACACCACGTTTAAGGACTACAAGAGAAGACGAAACATTTGATATTACTACAGACTGCCGACAATTTTTTAGGTACGAGGTCATAAGTTTGACCGAAGTTGTTGAAAAATTGAACTGAGTTTTCAATTTTGAACACAAAACTTCATGATTAACAGAGTCAAAAGCTCTACTATAGTCAAGAAGTACTAGAAGCGTCACGTTGGATTTATCTGCATGTTTACGTATATCATGCGAGATTTTTAGGATTGCCGAGGTGCAGCTACGTTTTATTCTGAATCCCGATTGGTTGTTATTAAGTAGAGCATTATCACCAATATATGCGTTTATTTGGGCTGCCATAATGTTCTGAAAGGTCTATAATCCTTGTTGGCTTTCATAATTGGGATAATTTTTGCGATTTTCCAACAGTCAGAAAATGCGGATGTTGTAAATGCAGTGTTAAAAATGTGAGTTATGTATGTAAGAATTTTAGGAAGTATTATTTTAATGAATTTAGGATTTATTTCGTCTAGTCCGATTGCGTCTTATTTAATTTTAAGAATATTGACGAGAACTTCATACTGATTAACACAAAGAAATCTAAAACTATTATCACAGAAATGTTCAGGTACTAAATTCAGGTACAAATTATTATCGTCGATTTCAGGTACATTGCATTCTGAGAGTTGTTGGTTTAGCTCTTCAACATTAACATCGTGTCCCGGCGTTGATTTTTGTTTTCCTATCCCTAGTGACTTGATTTCTTTCCAAGTTTGTCTAGACGATGTTGAGTTTTCGAATTTTCGAAAATATAATTTTGACTTTGCGATGTCAATAAGTTTAGTGACTGTGTGAAATTGGGCATAATGTGGCGGAGTCTTATACCTTTTCCACTTTTGCAAAGTTTCGCTTTTGTATTGCTGACTTAATTTCATTATTAAACCACGCCTTAATAATATGTTTAATGGGTTTAATTTTGATTAGAACGAAACAATTGTACAAGTAACTAATATTACGTTGGAGCAAACTGAGTTGTTGGTCTACATCTGGAAGACAGTAAAATTCATTCCAATTGCATTTAACGAGTTCGGTATTAAGAAGGTAATATTTTTTCGTCATTATACTGAAGGTGAAAATTATAGGTCAAGTATATAAGGTCATGTTTTGAAAACGACGGCACAATGAGTTGGTCATACAAACATATTTTTTCAACATCACTAACAAAAAATACATCTAACAGTGAGCTGCATGTTCTGCTGAAATGAGTCGGGTAAGTGAAGTTTACAAGATTCAAGCCTAGTGATTCCATGTTAATTTTAAGGTGCTCTTCCCGAAGTATGTTGCTGTTGAGATCACCCGCTAAAAGTATATCTTCATAATTTATAGTGATGTCTGATAGCTTATTTAAAATATCGTCATAGTTAATGCTACTACGTGGACGGTATATGCAACCCAGCACCATTTTTTTTTGTGAGGACTGATTTTTAATTTCAAGGAATAAGTATTCTATTGGGCTGGTATCGGGATGTTTACATATAAACTTGGACACTAATTTTTTAAAAACATAAATTGCTACCCCACCTCCATGTCTGACTCGGTCCGCACGGTAAACGTTATAGCCATCACACGAAATTATAACATCACAAACATTAACGCCAAGCCATGTTTCAGAGACACATATAATATCTAGACCAGAATTTGCAAAAAAATATTTAAACTCATCGACTTTTCTCGGCAAACTTTGAGAATTAATGTGACAAACTTTAAGCCCAGCTCTCTGCTTTGTGAGTATGCGCAATAGGGTATGGCTATTTACTTCATTTAGGTCTTCCATTTCCAAAATTTAGATAAAATATTTAGCTGCCCACGAGTAGCTAGAATAAGCGGGAGCGGCGATTTTTTTTATTAGTTTTGTATAAAATCGTAAATTAGTTTACAGACGCAAACATATACAATTCCCATAATCAGTGTGTTTGATATCCGAAGGAATCCTATCGTTTTATTGCATTTCAAAATATTGTGACCTCTCGTTATCTTCTAAGAACAACCCGGAGAAACTGCACGTGCACCCACGAACTCGAGTGTCACCCCCTACCCTCAAGTCCTTGTGTGTGTGTGTGTGTGTGTGTCTGCTTGTGCGTGGCTGCTTGTGCGAAAGGTGTGAAATTAAAATTTGTAAATTTTTTTATTCAAAATGTACAATTTTAATTTTAGAATCATTAAAATTATACCAATGAAAAGGTCTTGAAAAATGCTTTCCAATGACACCAAACTTTTTTTGTTTTTTTAGTGGTGGTCCAAATATATTTGGGTGATCGGAGAATGTCGTCATTTTTGCCTGTTTTTGGGTAGTAGTGGAGATATGGGTAAGCGGGGAAAACCTCCGTACCGTCGCACCGGGAAAATTCTTCTGGGAAATAACATATTTTCAAGAGGTTTCTCCATACAAGCGGAAGGGACAAAACCTCATTCACCCCTTACATTTCTTCCATCTCTGGTTTCAAAATACACGGGGTTGACACAAAAAGTAAGGGGGAAATGAGGTTTCTATCTGGATCTCTGGCAGAAGAATGCAGGACAAAATCCACAGGTTTTTATAGATTTTCCACACGTACCCAGTTATGGTTTTCCTCCACTTTCAATATCTGCTTTTCTACACCCTCCCAGTTTTGGTTTTTCCAGACCCTCGCAGTTTTGGTTTGGCACTGCTTTGCAGTATCTGATTTTCCACAATAAAAATCATGTTTTTTGTAATATTTGTTTGTGTATTTATTAATAATATTTACAATCGAAGCATTGGAACTACAAATTTTTAATGCCTGAAGCATTCCCGGGTTTTGCTTGGCCGAATGCAGTACTTAGATATCCATTTCTTGTCTGTCTTCTGAAAATATCAAACATAATTTAGATATGAATGTAAGACCAGGAATAATAATAAGAGTAATTACCATTATTAGGTCTCCGCACAAAATGAAAGGATCTCTCCAGAAATTATGCCTGGTTTGCCATGGCCGATCATTTACCCTCTGTTCAGTTGTTTTATGTCGGGTATCTATATCAAAAACTATGAGAAGAAAAAATAAAGTATGACAAACGCAGGCGCAAGTCCCAAGAAGTCTCAGTCGGCCTGGCTAAAATAAGTAAATGTAATATTTTGATTAAGTTAAACAACTAAGTTAGTACTGAAGTACTATTTATACAACCATTTAATGAACACCTCACACCATTTACCACTGGTAAAGATTAAAAACATTTCAAGTGTCACTGAAATGCAGAATTTGTGTTGAAGATAGCATCCGGAGGCGTATATTTATTAATGGCAAAAATTTCTGTGATACTAACCTTTGCAACGCTGAAATAAAGATTATAAAACGACAAAATTTATTTTATCACTCACCTTTTTATTGTTTTTTATATTAAAATTAACTATTTTTACTTTTTTTTCACTTTTTCCAACAAATTTAAAAATGATGTGACCCTGCATTATATTCTTGATAATACCATACAAAATGCAGATAAATTTGGTGTAAATTTCGTTGTAAAGTAGGGTCACACTTTGGCGCCGATAAATATTTCGTTTAAACAATACTTTTCAGGGACCGTAATCATTAAGGGTTACGTATATTATAGGTATATTAGGCATTTTTCGTGTTATCAATACTACCAAAACGAATTTGTATATTTTAACAACACTTAAAAATGGCTTAGGCCACGATCTGACGATCAAATTATTTTATTTCACAGAAAATGTTTAAAAATGTAAAAAACAAAAATAGTTTTCTTTGTAATTTAATGTAATTCCTTGATAAATGTGATCAAATATTTTAATCGTCTTACCGTGGCTTTTCTCTATAATTTGGTTGAATCCCACATTCATCCTTATTATTACATGAAAAATGTTGAGTAAAATAAATTAATATTATCATTATAGACATTATGATAATAATGTTATATAGTTTAATTTTTTTGATTAATAATTATGAATATTTTTTCTACGATTTTTAAAATTACTAAAAATTAAATCTAAATGAGAGAGCAAGTCTTTTGGTTTTGGCGTAAATCATAGGATTTTTGAATATTATAAGTAGGTGATTTTTTTGTTAAAAATATTATAATCGTAGTGCCACAGAAATCACACAGCGCATAAGTGGCCTGATATTGATGCTACTCAGAAACCCACCCCCATTTAACGCTCAGAAATTATCTATCCCCACACCGCCGCCTACAAAAAGGAACTGGATTTCAAGAACACAAAAACCAACTTCTCACTTTCCCGCTGGGTGCTTGTGCGAAAGGTGTGAAATTAAAATTTTTAAATTTTTTTATTCAAAATGTACAATTTAAATTTTAGAATCATTAAAATTATACCAATGAAAAGGTCATGAAAAATGCTTTCCAATGACACCAAACTTTTTTTGTTTTTTTAGTGGTGGTCCAAATATATTTGGGTGATCGGAGAATGTCGTCATTTTTGCCTGTTTTTCGGTAGTAGTGGAAATATGGGTAAGCGGGGAAAACCTCCGTACCGTTTTATTTTTCGCAGTTTGAAAAGCAATACTTCGTATACCACACTGAAAATTGTAACTTGTCTTGATACCAATCCTGAAAAGGGATTCCAATAAATCTTATTCAACCTAATTCTGAATAGCATCTCACAAGCTATTTCTTCACAGATAGATCCGTATAACTTTATCGTATACATAAACATTACTGGAATTCTGAATTCTATAATCATTCATGAAAAGAGTTCTCAAGAAGTCTTAAACAACATAAACCTTTTTTCGAGACACACTCCTGAAATCGTATAACGACTGCTATTCATCCCAGCCACGAGCATTAACGTATAAGATTTATCGTATAAGAAAACCGAGGAACATTACTGGAATTCTGAATTCTATAATCATTCATGAAAAGAGTTCTCAAGAAGTCTTATACAACATAAACCTTTTTTCGAGACACACTCCTGAAATCGTATAACGACTGCTATTCATCCCAGCCACGAGCATTAACGTATAAGATTTATCGTATAAGAAAACCGAGGTAGGGCAGCGGTGGTCACGCGATCGCCGAACACGGGAGCGGAAAACAGCAGCGGGATTCTCCTTATACCCATATCTCCACTACTCTCACGCACTAGATATGAAAAATTGAATTGATAAAACATCACGGAGAACATTAAGTAAACAAAGCGACCTACAATAATCCTTAATCTAACAAAATATAAAACTATGGATCTGCGTTTAAAACTAATTTCGAAATGAACTATTTCTCGACGGGCCTCCCAAATTGTTGCTTAGCTCAGAAAGCTCGTGCAAGCTCCGCACGTTGTGAGCTTCCACTCTGTCGATCATCTTTACAAAGTCAGCTCCACGGCGAGTAAAGACAGCTGTGAGGCGCTTGTGCTTTTTGAGATGCATTGCTCTCTTGAAGACCTCGTAATTATACTTTGTCAGCTGTTCATTTATGTAGATCAGTGCTGGCGACTCCAGACCAATTAGCTGTAAGCTCAGTTGTGTTTTTGTAGTTCGCCGGTAAGCCCCTATTGCTCGTAGTAACGCCGCTTTTTCACGCATGTGATCCATCTTTATATGGATAATCGGGTCTACAAGTGTTTGGCCAGTTTGTCGGGGCCGCACTCTGTAGGTAGATCTCACCAGTGCACACTGGTCGAAATGCCCAATTTTTTTGTATAAAATCAAAATTTTCATGGTAAAATATATTGAATTAACTTTAATTTTCTTATAATATGTTGTTCTACTACAAATTTTGAGTTGAATATTTGCAAGTCTGGAGTTTTGCTAGTTCGTAAAGTTCGTTGACCGATCAGCTGCTTGCAAGGAAAATAGTTAATTAAGTTAAAATTAAAATTAAAATAGTTAATTAAGTTTGACAATTCGCTATTTTTAATTTTGTGCAACAATTTGAATAAAAAAAAATGTATAATACTGCTCTAGGTATGTAGATTATAGTTTAAATTCATTATTTGAATATATGTGTTATTTGTTTATATTGTTAATCGTTTTTGTATTGTCTAAAAGTAGTATATTTTTAACCAAAGTGTTCGTATTTTGTGGAATATAACTAAACTGCTATGCCTCGCTATACAAAAGTAAGTCTGCAACAGTATTTGTAAATATATATATTATACGAATTCATTAATTGTATTTGCCCGTTCCTGCCCGTTCTATCTTTCCCCTCAAGCTAAAGACAAGGTTAAGTTCAGTCCTAGCACGCTGCTCGAACGCTCTATGAACGTTTTTGGAATTTATGCAAAAAAATTGGTCATTCCGACCAGTGTGCAGTGGAGGCGGAGTTAAACGGAGTGAAAAACAGAGCCGGTTGAAAAGCGTTTTAAGATTTTCTCCCTCCCCTTGCGGTACCCCATACCAGCGCAAGGTACATGAGACCGCTGCGTCTTCCTCTGCTACACATTTGGCTGCCAGTCTGGCATCCAAGTCACCAACCTGTTGCTTCAGCTCAGCTACCACCCTTACCTCATTCTCCAGCTGGCTCACACGTTGAGTGAGAGTATGGATCTCTTCGGTCATTGCTTGGAACTTCTCCTGGAGAGAGCTGAGGAAACGTGCCTCAAGATTTTATTCTGCTCATCAAATCTGGCATCCATCAGTTGGAGCATCTTGACGGATGTTGCATCAGACAAATAAAAGCGAATTAATAAAATAATAAAATACAAATATATTTTAAATTCAAATTATTTTAAATTTATATCTTCTTTTGTTTGGGGATGGGTGTTTGTTTTCAGCTGATTTCAGTTTAAACAAGAAAGGAAGCTAACTTCGGCCAGCCGAAGCTTATATACCCTTGCAGATAAAGTAATGCTCACTCGGTGCAGTTCCAGGGATTCCAGATTCAGCGAATCTTTTTTAATTTTGTTTATACATAAGTAGTCAAGAATCAAAACGCCTACTTCCTACAAAGTTACAATGAATTTTCTTATATTTGATTGAATATTCCTATGGAAGCCTTAAGATATAGTGTTCCGATCCGGCTCGCTCCGACATATGTACTACCTGCAATAGAAAGAAGACTTTCGGGAGACTAGTTCGCATAGAAACGGACAGACGGACAGACGGACAGACGGACAGACAGACAGACGGACATGGCTAGATAGACTCGGCTATTGGTCCTGATCAAGAATTTATATACTTTATGTGGTCGGAAACGTCTCCTTCACTGCGTTGCAAACATCTGACTGAAATTATAATACCCTCTACAAGGGTATAAAAATTCGAAATATGTTTTCAATGCCAAGCAAAGGGATCCCTGTTCAAGGTTGTTCTTGGTTATACTAATTAACAGCACGTGACATTTTCTAGTGCTTATGCTAATTAAGAGGTCACTCTTGTAGTGGCGCTTGCTAACAAGAACCTGTTGCCACTCTGATCACACCATATTATGTCGTCAGCTAGCTTTCAATGCGTTCGGACGTGCTTATCTTTCGCTATGTCTATTCCAAATTGCTCAGAGTGCAATTCGTCGGTCACTGCAGCCCAGCTTCTATGTTTTGATGCTGTCCGCTGCTCTTCGTTGTGCCGTCGCGCCTTCCACACTTCGTGTGTAAACATTTCGCAGGATGTTTCTAAACTGCTGACCAATTTGCCGAATTTATTGTGGCAATGGGACAACTGTCTTGTCGCTAATGATTCCCACTCCAAAATTGCCGAACTCAATGAGAAAATCAATAAGCTGGAAATATTTTGTATGGATCTCAATAACAAATTCTTAAGTGCGATCGCCCATAAACCTGGGGTCATTCAGCCTCAGCCGCAGCCGCAGCAGAAAACTAACAACATGAACAACGTTAGTACCAGGCCGCAGACCCTTAGACCTTTGGCAGTGTCCGCCAGTGATGAGGTGCATGTTGCGGACCCGTGGACTGTGGTTAAGGACTGTGGTTAAGGAGGGTGATTGGGGCATCGTTCGTAAAAAGAGGAGGAATATTCGAAAAAACAACAAAACGGGTTTAGTTGGAGAGGCCCCCAGCTGTAGCGATTTGACAGTAATGCAAAGCAAGAAATATTTGCATGTCGGTAAATTTGCCGTTGACACCGAGCCAGAGGCGGTGTTAAAATATGTGGCTGAAAAGCTTAATGTGGCCACTGAAACTTTTACATGCTTCAAGCTGGTCAAATTGGATGCTGACTTGTCGGCTCTTAAGTTTGTCAACTTTAAGCTGGGAGTTCCTGAGCATCTCCTGGCAGCAGTCTTCAATAATAAATTCTGGCCAACATCAGTTAAGGTGGGACATTTCGATCAACGAGAGAGGCCCAAAGCGGATCACGTTGCTCTTCGAGTTCCAACAACAGATGAATCTTCTACCCCCGTAAACTCCCCTTCAAAAAACTCCCAATAATCGGCGTCACTGGCATTGACGTCTGTTGCAATTCTCAACTGTATTATCAACAACAACGGCAGAAGCGAGCGGTTAATCTGCTTGCTCTCTGCATCCATCTCTCTCATCAACTCACGCACCAACAGCTGCATTCACAACAACAACAACACCAGCTGATTTTGCCGTTTGCTTTATGCACCTCTAAACTGGTACTAGAATTACGCTTTCTTTTCATCATGCAGCTCTTTACACTCAGTTGTTTGCGTCGTCTGCCGTGTGTGATGTGTTAAGTTCTCCCGCATGCGAGACATATGCTCGTAGCGTGCTCTTCGGAGTGGCGCTCTCTTCACCTCCCGCTGTATTGGCGCAGCATACCACAGATCGCAGTGTGCTCTTAGGAGTGGCGCTCTCTTCACCTCCCGCTGCCTGGACGCAGCATCCATTATCTCGCAGCGTGCTCGTCGGAGTGGCGCTCTCTTCACCTCCCGCTGCCTGGACGCAGCATCCATTATCTCGCAGCGTGCTCTTTGGAGTGGCGCTCTCTTCACCTCCCGCTGCCTGGTTGCAGCATCCAGAACCTCGCAGCGTGCTCTTCGGAGTGGCACTCTCTTCACCTCCCGCTGAACTGGCGCAGTATACAACAGCTCACAGCGTGCTCTTCGGAGTTGCGTTCTTTTCACCTCCCGCTGCTTGGATGCAGCATCCTGAATCTCGCAGCGTGCTCTTCGGAGTGGCGCACTCTTCGCCGCACACTAGGCGCACTCTTCGCCGCACACTACCTTGGAGCTGTGGCCAACACCTGGGTGGCTCAGCGATTTTAATGGAGTATCACTCTCTGCTACACAGTTGGCAACGTTGGATTGTAATACCATTTATGATCCTTGGGATGATGATCTCAACCCACCAATACGTATTCGTACGGAACCACTGGGCCGCGTTCTTAATGGATCCTACGGCGTTGAAGGGCAGAAGACTTTTGCAGCTGCTGCTGATTTCACTCTCCCGGATTACCACCAGGCATCCATGGCAAGAGTTCCTGGAAATTCGCCTAGCCGTAGAATTGGAAACAACCTTCTTAAAATTTTCTTTCAAAATTTATCTGGAATGAGGACCAAAACCCAATCTGTCTTCATGAACACATCCAATAGTGATTATGACGTAATCATATTGGTGGAAACCTGGCTCAACCCTAACTTTAACGCCAACGAGTTCTTCGATGCAAATCTGTTCAAAGTCTATCGTAAGGACAGAGACTTTAGCAGAATGCAGTGCGATAGAGGTGGTGGTGTCATCGTGGCAGTTCGCCATACTTGTGCATAGCCGTTAAACTTGAAAACGAAGACTCTCTTCTGGACCAGTTGGCTGTCGAGGTAGCTGGCTCGTCAGGAAAGATTGTAATAGTTGCTTCCTACATTCCCCCTGGTAGCGATTTTACGCTTTATCAGGCACATTTGAATAATATTTCCAGTATAAATGACAGTTTAGTTGACGGTGTGGGTATCTGTGTGACAGGAGATTTCAATTTAGGATCTGTTGTATGGACATGTGACCCGCAATCGCTCTTTATGGTGCCTGGTAATGTCCACCAGCCACATGAAATAATTGTCATTGATGATTGTTATAGTATGGGCCTCACCCAAATAAACAATATCTTTAATGATTTGCATCAATTCGATTGTTCATTCCTCGGTAAGCCTTGCTGAATATACTATTTCTAATTGTGATTCTCATCATAAACCAATTTGCTTTGATATTGAATTTTATAACTTTTTACCAACAGTTAATGTAGTTCCTATGTATAACTTTGATGATTCCAGCCTGGCTGCCGTAAGTGATTGCCTTGTATCTATTAATTGGGTCTCTGTACTATCAGATGCTTGCATTGAGACCAATTATAATAATTTTCTAGCTGCACTCAAAAATACTCTGGATAGCATTGTCCCAACTAAGGTGCGGGGTTGTTATAGGCTTCCGTGGTACACTAAGGGCCTCCAAAAGTATACAAATTTAAGGAATAAGTTCTATAAAAGGTTCTTGAGATGGGGTAATCCGGTGGATGGCGATAGATACAGGCAACATAAGCGAGAATTTGAGTTTTTTAACAAATTTATATACAATCAGTGCATTTCTGATATTGAAAATAGCTTAAAGTCCAATCCTAATTCGTTCTGGCGCTTCGTTAATTCTAAAAAGTCATCATCATCCATCCCTTCAACTATGACATATAAAAATATGGTCGCTAACTCGGGGGCTGATATTGCTAACTTATTTGCTTCCTTTTTTTCTGCCAACTTCGAGCCCGCGTCTAGCTGGAAAAACCAGGAAGTCTTAAACAATATTCCAGAATTCAGTAGCATCGGCTCCCTTGATATAACTGATTCCGACATCTCTGAAGCTTTAGTTCACTTTGATGATTCCAAGAAGCCTGACGTTGATGGAGTATCTTCGTTCTTTCTAAAACACTGCTATACTGGTCTTCTTGAACCTCTTAAAATCCTTTTTTCTGCCTCTCTAGCTCAGGGAAATTTTAAATCTAGATGGAAAATGGCTAAAATTCTATCGGTCCATAAATGTGGATGTAAGTCTGAGATCTCCAACTACAGGCCTATTGCCAAAATAAGCAATATAGCTAAGCTGTTCGAGAGAATCGTAGTTAAAAAGTTATCTTTCCATTTAAGTGCCTATATTGACCCAAATCAGCATGGGTTTGTGCCTGGACGTTCAACGACCTCGAATCTAGCTATCTTCACAAAATTTTGTTTACAATCCTTTGAGTCCCATTCGCAGGTGGACACAGTTTATACTGACTTTGCCAAGGCTTTTGATAAGGTCTGCCATTCTGCCTTACAAGCAAAGCTATCCAAGCTGGGCTTTCACTCTTCACTTCTCAAATGGATTTCATCTTTCATGGTAAACCGATCCTATCAGGTTGAAGTCAGTGGATCTGTATCAAACTCATATAAAGCGACATCTGGGCTTCCTCAGGGAAGTTCTCTGGGGCCCTTGCTCTTTATCATTTTCATTAATGACATTTGCTTCTGCATTCAGTCAGCCAAATATCTTCTCTATGCAGACGACTTCAAGATTTACCTTTCGGTGAATTCGATAAGTGACACTTGTTCACGCCAAAAGGGCGTCTAATTTCGAGAGGCAGTGTCGAGCGGCAGTTTTCTCCAGATGTCCACATCTCGCTCGCTCGCACTGCCCTTCTCTCTCCCTCTCCAACTCTCCCGCAACTCTACGCTCCGCTCTGGAGCCGCTAAGTTAAGCTTCATGTAATTAGTTCTATTTTCAAGTGTCAAATAAACAGCCGCACGTCGCGCAAAACCCCGAAAGTTTTTCCGTATTTTCCGTAAATATTTCTACGCGGATTTCCACCGCCGTTTTCCCTGGGTCATCATCTCTTCGACAATAAAGCCACCCCCGAGCCAACATTTGATCCTTCTACCGGACCTTTGGACTTCCACTCCTGGTTTTTCCGAAGATAATCTCCAGCGCCTACGGTGGCTTGAACTGCTTCAGCTAAGTTCCGTTTCCAATTGTTATTATTTGCCGGTCATACAGCCAGTTGTTCGAACCCCATTTCGTTCAATTTGTTGTATGATTTCTTGTCTAAATCGAAAAGCGATTAAATCCGACGCAACGGCATTTAATATATTATTCAATTCCTTTTGTTTGTGCGGCATTTTTTTCCATTCCCTTATGCCGTACACTTCAAAAAATTCCGTGCAAAGTTGCAAGTCCATAGTGCCAAATTATTCCAATTATAAATAAAAATATTCCTAAAAACTCCAAGTGTGTGTAAAAAATATAAACCAGCCGAGTAAAAGTTTCCTATTTTTTAAATTGTTCCGCAAAAATTGCACTCTGCATTTTTTACTGTGTTCTTGCTGCGCGTACATATTCACATAAATATTCTAATACAGTTTACTTATGCTACTCTGCATTTAAAAATCAAATCCAAGACCCTAATGACACAAACATATTTTTCTAAATATATTTCGTGGTCGATAACCTACATTTTTCCGTGTGTAAAAAATATATAGTCCAGCCACAGTGAAAATTTCAAAATCAAAGTGATCCGCCGAAATTGGCAGCTTTTGTGATTTTACTGTGTTTCCTGCTGCGTGCATATATTTTTACAATAACATTCCAAAATACAGTCCACTTCATCTACATACATTTTTGAGCTAATTGTTTCAATAAAATCCCGCAAACATATTTTGCATTTCAAAGCTATTCCGCTATTCGCAATAAGTCTCCAGAACTCCCGCAATCGGTGACTTACATTACACTAGTTTACAGCCGAAATGCTCCCCAGCAATTGATGGTAAATTCTGTTAGATTTGGATCCCTAGATCACGAAAATAGCACTAAATTTTTTTTCGATGGCACAGTTTTTTTTTTAAAGATTTTTTAAAGTTTGAAATGTTAAATTTCGTTGGGCCAGTTTTAGTTTTATTTTAAAGTCAATAGATCAGAGCTTAACTTTGCCATACAGATCAATACGATTGGATGAGTAATGGCTGCGCAGAAGCTTGACAAAGATGAAAAATGAGTTTTTTGGTCGACTGTAAGTCGGCTGTACATATCGTAAAAACTCGAAATAAATCCGTTGAAAAATCATAACGAGTACAAACATAAAGTTTGCATCCTACCAAATAAAACAAGCCGGATATGGCCCAAATCCATGGAAAACTGGATTTATGGTGGATTTTTAAAGTTTGGATTTTTTCACTTTTTTCGGTTGACAGAGTCCAAATTTAAGATTTATCATAGGCGGCGACATGTAAACAAAAATAATTGGTGCTGGCAGCCGGGTCACTAAATAGCTAAATCAGATATTTAAAAGCTAGAAAATTATTAAAGTGAATTTAATTTTTTAATTAAGGTTACTTTTTTCATAAGAATGAACTATCCAAATGGATAGTACTTAGTTAAAAATACTCACAGTCATAACGCAAGCAATTTTATATTTTTAAAGGATTTTTCAGAAATTAAATTTATTTTATAATTTTCTAGCTTTTAAATTTAGCTATTTTTTGACCCGGCTGCCGTCACCACTCATTTTTGTTTACATGTCGCCGCCTATGATAAATCTTAAATTTGGACTCTGTCAACCGAAAAACGTGGAAAAATCCGAACTTTAAAAATCCACCATAAATCCAGTTTTCCATGGATTTGGGCCATATCCGGCTTGTTTTATTCGGTAGGATGTAAACTTTAAGTTTGTACCCATTATGATTTTTCAACGGATTTATTTCGAGTTTTTACGATGTATACAGCCGACTTACATTTGACCAAAAAACACATTTTTCATCTTTGTCGAGCTTCTGCGCTGCCATTACTCATCCAATCGTATTGATCTGTATGGCAAAGTTAAGCTCTGATCTGTTGACTTTAAAATAATACTAAAACTGGCCCAACCTAGTGGATATCTGCCGAGATATAAGAAGAAATTCGAAAAAAGTCCGAAATTTAACATTTCGAACTTTAAAAAATCTTTAAAAAAAAACTGTCCCATCGAAAAAAAAAAGTGCTATTTTTGTGATCTAGGGGTCCAGCACTAACAGAATTTGTCATCAATTGCTGGGGAGCACACCAAGAATATTATTTTGTAAACTAGTGTTATCCAGCTGTTAGCTAGCCACATATATACATACACACAGCTACGTACTCTCCAAGTATTCGGCAGCGCACAGTGGGTCAAGGGCTTACAATAATTATTACAAAAAAGAACGACCATAAATCCGAATTCAAATATTGTTAAACAATTAATATTATTTTTGTCCTATCCGTGCAACAGTGTGACCATATTTTCCCTTTGCATAATTTAATAATTATTTATTTTGTGCATACACTTAAATACTTATTTTCGAAATTATTTCAAATCGCCATACAGTTTCCTCCACACAATACAGTGTGACCGTATATCCCTACGGACTTTCAATTGGTTCCTAAATTCCAATTCACAATAATTTCCGTGTAAACGATTTCGCAATAAATTTTAAACTCCTGTCCGTAATGGCTTCTCAAGCAAAAACCGCCCTTAATAAATTTATAGTCACAGCTGACACTCTGAGCCATTTTGAAGCCACTTTAAACTTTCCGGGTGCACCCACACCAACGTTATCCGCATCTAAAATCCGTCGCGAGCATGTCAGTTCCTTATGGCAAAAGGTGAATGATGCATATGACACATGCTCCGAGTGCATTGTGGCTGCGGGTGACAGCGCCGCAGACACCAAATCCATCCTGAAGGCGAAATATAACGGAACGTATTCCATATACGAAAGATTTGCTGCTCAGATCCTCTATCAAATACAACAGGGCTCCCCCAAATCATCTCAACCTCCAGCATCGTCTCCCCAAGACTACATTTCGTTTGGCTGTCAGCTTCCTCCGATCGATACGGAGATTTTCTCAGGCGATTATCTTCGCTGGCCGACTTTCCGGGACCTTTTCACGGCGATCTATATAGACAATCCGAGTCTGACGCCTGTTGAAAAGCTGTACCATTTAAATGCCAAAACTAGTGGCGAAGCTCATTCTATAGTTTCCAAGTCCCCACTCACCAATGATGGCTTCCGTTCAGCTTGGACAAGTCTAACTGAGCGTTTCGAAAACAAGCGATTTCAGGTGAACAGCCACCTACAAACATTGTTCAATGTGCAATCCATGGCACAAGAGTCAGGGGCAGCCTTAAAGGAACTTCAACACACGATTCAAGGATGTTTAACTGCCTTAGAACTATCCGGCATTCAAATTGAGAATTGGGACCCTATTCTAGTCTACATTTGCTCCACAAAGCTACCAAAGCTCACGCTCTCATTATGGGAGCAATCCTTTCAAAATAAAGCCGAAATTCCCACTTGGCTAGAGCTAGATTCTTTTTTGACTGAGCGCCACCGAACACTAGAGGCCGTCGATAGCATCCAGTCTGCTAGTTCACTCCAAGTTCCGACCAAAGTCCCAGCTCGATTAGCAGAACTTCCAAATATAAAGTCCTTCACCACGAGAGTACTTCCAATACCCAAAGGCTGCGATCTGTGTTTAAAAGAAAAACACCCCGTGCGTATATGTCCACGCTTTCTCCAAATAATTTTGAACGAAAGGGAATACGGTTCCAATTCCGTAACCTGTTGAGTATCCGTTTGTTATTAAATATGGGCCTCGTGCTCATCCTGGCAACAGGAACAACCATAAAGAAGCCGTCGAGAGATATCGGAAGAGTTTTCTTTTCTGTTTTATAGCCGTACTACCATGGAAGTCTTTCGCAGAGAGATATGGTAGATGGGCTAGAAGAGCATGACATATACTGTTGTGTCGATATTTTCTCCTCGGACCTTGAAAATTTATGGTGGGGACACGCAAACTTCTCAACAGGCCGTACCAATATCCGCAGCTGGTCTCCAAGGTGAAGAGTCTCTAGTCGATAGAATAATGTAGGTAAGGGAAGTCGGCAAATTAGATCCGTAACTTCGGGATAAGGATTGGCTCTGAAGATTGAGATAGTCGGGCTTGATTGGGAAACAATAACATAGTTTATGTGCTCGTTCTGGGTAAATAGAGTTTCTAGCATTTATGTTAGTTACTTGTTCCCCGGATAGTTAGTTACGTAGCCAATTGTGGAACTTTCTTGCTAAAATTTTTAAGAATACTAATTGGGTCAAACCAATTAGTTCTTATTAATTATAACGATTATCAATTAACAATCAATTCAGAACTGGCACGGACTTGGGGAATCCGACTGTCTAATTAAAACAAAGCATTGTGATGGCCCTAGCGGGTGTTGACACAATGTGATTTCTGCCCAGTGCTCTGAATGTCAAAGTGAAGAAATTCAAGTAAGCGCGGGTCAACGGCGGGAGTAACTATGACTCTCTTAAGGTGAACTGGTGTTTAGAGGTGAACTGGTGTTTAGATGGTGAACTGGTGTTTAGATGTGCAGGAGGGGAATAAATTTCTGCAAGGAGATCCGTAATCCGTCAGTCATATCTAAACTCAAGTCGACTCAAAACCTCCTCGTGGTGTTCACCGGTAATGTTATTCAGTCAAATGTTTAACAGCTAATTTGAGCGGCGAAATGTTCCAAGGGGCTAGTAACCCCGCGGAATATTATATTGGAGCAACTAGCATAAATTCAGAAGAGCCTCGGAACCCAAACACTGATCCGTCGACGACCCGAACCCCCGTGGATAACTTCCCGGGGGAAGCCCAATATATATCAAACGCATTGGTTACTCAATCTGGGGTACCATGCACAGTATGTGGAAGGTCCTTTAAAAGCAAAGGAGGCCTTGGTGTGCATATGAAATCTCAACATCCAGACGAACTTGATGGTATTCGTCGACGTGTTGATATTAAGGCACGGTGGACTGAGGAAGAGAAGTGGATGATGGCGAGAAAGGAGGATGAGCTCACGGCAAATGGTATTAAAAACATGAACAAGCAACTAGCGGTAACTTTCACGAACCGTAGCGTCGAAGCGATCAAAAAGCTGAGACAGAGGGAAGAATATAAGGAGAAAATCGAGCAGATAAGAGGGCAATCTGCCCTCGTCCCAGAAGTTGCAAGTCTAACCATACGGCGCCGCCCTAGTAATAGTGAGCAAAACCAACAAGTATCAATATCGGAAACATCCCCAATCAATTCACAAACAGAACTGTCGAACAGCGAAATCTTGCGGACGCTGCGTGGGTATAGCCCCGTAGTTTGTCCTCCCAAATGGAGAGCCCAAGAACTTCAAACTATCATTGATAGGGCGGAGTTCGACGGGAAGGAAACCACTCTCCAATGCTTATCAGTCTATCTCCAGGGAATTTTTCCGGTACAGGGTGCACGACGCACGCTGACGAGGCCGACACGGCGGCCTCGGAGTAGGAGAGAGCGCAGAAGGCAACAGTACGCTTGTGTTCAGCGTAACTGGGATAAGCATAAAGGGAGGTGCATTAAGTCCGTGCTCGAGGAAGCTGATGAGTCGGTAATTCCAACCCGAGAATACATGGAACCCTATTGGAGGGAGATAATGACTCAGCCTAGCCCAAGCTCTTGCGGAAACATGGTGACCTATACGGATCACTCGCTTGAGAGGGTATGGTCCGCAATTACAGTGCGCGATCTTAGGGCGTCAAGAGTTAAATTATCTAGCTCTCCGGAGCCTGACGGAATAACTCCAAAATCTGCTAAGGAGGTGCCGTCAGGCGTTATGCTTCGCATAATGAACCTAATTCTATGGTGCGGAAAATTACCTCACTTTATCCGACAGGCCAGAACCATCTTCATTCCGAAGACGGGGACGGCTAACAGACCGCAAGACTTTCGTCCAATATCGGTGCCTTCAGTCTTGGTAAGACAACTAAATGCCATATTAGCAACCCGGTTGAGTTCATCAGTCAATTGGGACCCGCGTCAGCGGGGCTTCTTACCAACAGACGGATGAGCCGATAATGCGACGATAGTCGACTTAGTCTTGAGGAACGCCCATAAAAGCTATAGATCTTGCTACATAGCCAATCTGGATATTAGCAAGGCATTTGACTCTTTGTCTCATGCATCTATTTATAACACCCTAAAAGCTTACGGCGCGCCAAAGGAATTTGTCGACTACTTACAGAGTTCGTACGAGGTTGGAGGTACCAGTCTCTGCGGGGAAGGTTGGTGTTCAGAGGAATTCGTCCCTGCGAGAGGTGTAAAGCAGGGTGACCCTTTGTCTCCAATTCTATTTAATCTGGTCATTGATCAGTTACTTAGAGCCTTTCCCAACTGGTACCAAGGTCGGAACTGCCATGACAAACGCGGCCGCGTTTGCAGACGATTTGGTACTATTTGCGGAAACTCGTAAGGGGCTTCAAACGTTGTTGGACAAGACAGTTTGCTATCTTGCATCTGTTGGTCTCACCCTAAATGCCAATAAGTGTTTCACTTTAGGTATCAAGGGTCAGCCGAAACAAAAGTGTACTGTGCTAGAACCACAGCCCTTCTGCGTAGGCTTGAACGGGTGTCCAGCACTGAAGCGTACGAACGAGTGGAAGTATTTAGAAATCCATTTCAATGCAAATGGGAGAGTGAAGTGCAATCCGGCGGAGGACATCGGTCCAAAGCTACTAAGATTGTCTCAAGCTCCCTTAAAGCCACAACAGAAGTTATTTGCCCTCCGAACAGTTCTTATCCCACAACTCTATCACAAGTTAACCCTTGGGAGTGTGACGATAGGGGTGTTACGGAAATCTGACAAATTGATACGATTTTATGTGCGTAAATGGTTAAATTTACCACCGGATGTGCCGATAGCATTCGTTCATGCCCCCCCAAAATGTGGGGGACTTGGAATTCCATCATTAAGATGGATGGCTCCGATGCTTCGTCTAAGACGATTGAGAAACTTAAAATGGCCTCACTTCGAACAATCCGAAGTAGCCAGCTCTTTCATCGAAGACGAAAAGCGAAGGGCCCAAGTTAGGTTGCTAGCTGAACAAAATGAATTGCTATCGCGTCCGGCAATAGAAGAGTATTGGGCAAATAGATTGTACATGTCTGTTGATGGCAGCGGTCTCCGTGAAGCGGGTGATTATGCCCCACAACACGGATGGGTAAGTCAACCCACGCGTCTGCTAACAGGAAAGGAATATGTAAACGGAATCAAACTGCGGATAAATGCCCTACCCACGAAGTCTCGTACTACGAGGGGAAGGCACGAATTGGATCGACAGTGTCGTGCAGGATGTGATGCTCCCGAAACATCAAACCACATCATGCAAAAATGCTATCGCTCGCATGGGAGGCGGGTAGCTAGACACAACTGCGTAGTAAATCGAATCAAGCGGGGACTTGAGGAGAGAGGCTGCGTGGTCATTGTTGAACCAAGTCTGCAGGGCGAATCCGGTACTCATAAACCGGACCTGGTGGTACTCCGACAAAATCACATTGATGTGATCGACGTGCAGGTAACGACAGACGGACATTCTTTGGACAATGCGCATCAGCGCAAAATCCAGAGATACGATACCCCGGACATACGGACAATATTGCGGCGAAAATTCTGTGCTACATCTGACATCGAGTTCCATTCTGCCACCCTCAATTGGAGGGGGATTTGGAGTGGCCAATCCGTAAACCGGTTGGTCACGAAGCGTCTCCTAAGCAAATATGATAGTCATATCATTAGCGTCCAGTTGTGTTCCAATTGTTTTGCAAGCAGCCATAAATTGCAGGATTGCATTAGCGCTCACAGTTGTTTTACTTGCCAAAGTCGGCATCATACGCTGTTGCATCCAAGCAACAATTCTACAATGACTTCGATTCCATCCAAACCTCCAGGGCCAGTATCGGCCTCAATCCCATACAGAATTTCGTCCTTCTCAGCGCGTGTTTCCAACGCGTGTGGGACTAATAGAATTTCCGATCCGGACGCGATTATAAGGGTCCTTCCTACAAAGAATTCCGACTATTGGGTTCCATATCCCGCCTTGGATGGCAGACGTTCCGAGGTATTAAATCCTACCAATGCCGAGTCTGCCAAAAGATCCATCCGCTACGGAAATGCCACCGTTTTCTACGGCTTAGCGCCCAGAAAAGGATCCAGGAAGTACATATGCATAAATACTGCTCGAATTGCTTGGCCCACGATCATTCCCAGGACTCATGTCGCAGTGGGAATTGCTGCCAGAAGTGTGGAAAGGACCACCACACTCTTCTACTCTTGGACGATCGCTCCCGCTATCCTGCAGATACTTCTCCTGATGTTTTGCCACGGTGGTCCTCGCAAGGGGGGGGAGAATGTTCACGCCAAAAGGGCGTCTAATTTCGAGAGGCAGTGTCGAGCGGCAGTTTTCTCCAGATGTCCACATCTCGCTCGCTCGCACTGCCCTTCTCTCTCCCTCTCCAACTCTCCCGCAACTCTACGCTCCGCTCTGGAGCCGCTAAGTTAAGCTTCATGTAATTAGTTCTATTTTCAAGTGTCAAATAAACAGCCGCACGTCGCGCAAAACCCCGAAAGTTTTCCCGTATTTTCCGTAAATATTTCTACGCGGATTTCCACCGCCGTTTTCCCTGGGACTTCAGCGATTCTTCTTACCCCCGCCCCAACACACTTATTTGCTGCAGGCTGATCTAAGCAAAATTAGTTTATGGTGTACTCGGAACAAACTGCCACTTAATCAAAACAAATGTCATGTGGTCCGCTATAGTATAGTGAAGTGCAATCCGGCGGAGGACATCGGTCCAAAGCTACTAAGATTGTCTCAAGCTCCCTTAAAGCCACAACAGAAGTTATTTGCCCTCCGAACAGTTCTTATCCCACAACTCTATCACAAGTTAACCCTTGGGAGTGTGACGATAGGGGTGTTACGGAAATCTGACAAATTGATACGATTTAATGTGCGTAAATGGTTAAATTTACCACCGGATGTGCCGATAGCATTCGTTCATGCCCCCCCAAAATGTGGGGGACTTGGAATTCCATCATTAAGATGGATGGCTCCGATGCTTCGTCTAAGACGATTGAGAAACTTAAAATGGCCTCACTTCGAACAATCCGAAGTAGCCAGCTCTTTCATCGAAGACGAAAAGCGAAGGGCCCAAGTTAGGTTGCTAGCTGAACAAAATGAATTGCTATCGCGTCCGGCAATAGAAGAGTATTGGGCAAATAGATTGTACATGTCTGTTGATGGCAGCGGTCTCCGTGAAGCGGGTGATTATGCCCCACAACACGGATGGGTAAGTCAACCCACGCGTCTGCTAACAGGAAAGGAATATGTAAACGGAATTAAACTGCGGATAAATGCCCTACCCACGAAGTCTCGTACTACGAGGGGAAGGCACGAATTGGATCGACAGTGTCGTGCAGGATGTTATGCTCCCGAAACATCAAACCACATCATGCAAAAATGCTATCGCTCGCATGGGAGGCGGGTAGCTAGACACAACTGCGTAGTAAATCGAATCAAGCGGGGACTTGAGGAGAGAGGCTGCGTGGTTATTGTTGAACCAAGTCTGCAGGGCGAATCCGGTACTCATAAACCGGACCTGGTGGTACTCCGACAAAATCACATTGATGTGATCGACGTGCAGGTAACGACAGACGGACATTCTTTGGACAATGCGCATCAGCGCAAAATCCAGAGATACGATACCCCGGACATACGGACAATATTGCGGCGAAAATTCTGTGCTACATCTGACATCGAGTTCCATTCTGCCACCCTCAATTGGAGGGGGATTTGGAGTGGTCAATCCGTAAACCGGTTGGTCACGAAGCGTCTCCTAAGCAAATATGATAGTCATATCATTAGCGTCCAGTTGTGTTCCAATTGTTTTGCAAGCAGCCATAAATTGCAGGATTGCATTAGCGCTCACAGTTGTTTTACTTGCCAAAGTCGGCATCATACGCTGTTGCATCCAAGCAACAATTCTACAATGACTTCGATTCCAACCAAACCTCCAGGGCCAGTATCGGCCTCAATCCCATACAGAATTTCGTCCTTCTCAGCGCGTGTTTCCAACGCGTGTGGGACTAATAGAATTTCCGATCCGGACGCGATTATAAGGGTCCTTCCTACAAAGAATTCCGACTATTGGGTTCCATATCCCGCCTTGGATGGCAGACGTTCCCGAGGTATTAAATCCTACCAATGCCGAGTCTGCCAAAAGATCCATCCGCTACGGAAATGCCACCGTTTTCTACGGCTTAGCGCCCAGAAAAGGATCCAGGAAGTACATATGCATAAATACTGCTCGAATTGCTTGGCCCACGATCATTCCCAGGACTCATGTCGCAGTGGGAATTGCTGCCAGAAGTGTGGAAAGGACCACCACACTCTTCTACACTTGGACGATCGCTCCCGCTATCCTGCAGATACTTCTCCTGATGTTTTGCCACGGTGGTCCTCGCAAGGGGGGGGAGAATGTTCACGCCAAAAGGGCGTCTAATTTCGAGAGGCAGTGTCGAGCGGCAGTTTTCTCCAGATGTCCACATCTCGCTCGCTCGCACTGCCCTTCTCTCTCCCTCTCCAACTCTCCCGCAACTCTACGCTCCGCTCTGGAGCCGCTAAGTTAAGCTTCATGTAATTAGTTCTATTTTCAAGTGTCAAATAAACAGCCGCACGTCGCGCAAAACCCCGAAAGTTTTCCCGTATTTTCCGTAAATATTTCTACGCGGATTTCCTCCGCCGTTTTCCCTGGGACTGCAGCGATTCTTCAATCAAGCCACCCCCGCCCCAACACACTTATTTGCTGCAGGCTGATCTAAGCAAAATTAGTTTATGGTGTACTCGGAACAAACTGCCACTTAATCAAAACAAATGTCATGTGGTCCGCTATAGTATAGTGAAGTGCAATCCGGCGGAGGACATCGGTCCAAAGCTACTAAGATTGTCTCAAGCTCCCTTAAAGCCACAACAGAAGTTATTTGCCCTCCGAACAGTTCTTATCCCACAACTCTATCACAAGTTAACCCTTGGGAGTGTGACGATAGGGGTGTTACGGAAATCTGACAAATTGATACGATTTTATGTGCGTAAATGGTTAAATTTACCACCGGATGTGCCGATAGCATTCGTTCATGCCCCCCCAAAATGTGGGGGACTTGGAATTCCATCATTAAGATGGATGGCTCCGATGCTTCGTCTAAGACGATTGAGAAACTTAAAATGCCCTCACTTCGAACAATCCGAAGTAGCCAGCTCTTTCATCGAAGACGAAAAGCGAAGGGCCCAAGTTAGGTTGCTAGCTGAACAAAATGAATTGCTATCGCGTCCGGCAATAGAAGAGTATTGGGCAAATAGATTGTACATGTCTGTTGATGGCAGCGGTCTCCGTGAAGCGGGTGATTATGCCCCACAACACGGATGGGTAAGTCAACCCACGCGTCTGCTAACAGGAAAGGAATATGTAAACGGAATCAAACTGCGGATAAATGCCCTACCCACGAAGTCTCGTACTACGAGGGGAAGGCACGAATTGGATCGACAGTGTCGTGCAGGATGTGATGCTCCCGAAACATCAAACCACATCATGCAAAAATGCTATCGCTCGCATGGGAGGCGGGTAGCTAGACACAACTGCGTAGTAAATCGAATCAAGCGGGGACTTGAGGAGAGAGGCTGCGTGGTCATTGTTGAACCAAGTCTGCAGGGCGAATCCGGTACTCATAAACCGGACCTGGTGGTACTCCGACAAAATCACATTGATGTGATCGACGTGCAGGTAACGACAGACGGACATTCTTTGGACAATGCGCATCAGCGCAAAATCCAGAGATACGATACCCCGGACATACGGACAATATTGCGGCGAAAATTCTGTACTACATCTGAAATCGAGTTCCATTCTGCCACCCTCAATTGGAGGGGGATTTGGAGTGGTCAATCCGTAAACCGGTTGGTCACGAAGCGTCTCCTAAGCAAATATGATAGTCATATCATTAGCGTCCAGTTGTGTTCCAATTGTTTTGCAAGCAGCCATAAATTGCAGGATTGCATTAGCGCTCACAGTTGTTTTACTTGCCAAAGTCGGCATCATACGCTGTTGCATCCAAGCAACAATTCTACAATGACTTCGATTCCATCCAAACCTCCAGGGCCAGTATCGGCCTCAATCCCATACAGAATTTCGTCCTTCTCAGCGCGTGTTTCCAACGCGTGTGGGACTAATAGAATTTCCGATCCGGACGCGATTATAAGGGTCCTTCCTACAAAGAATTCCGACTATTGGGTTCCATATCCCGCCTTGGATGGCAGACGTTCCCGAGGTATTAAATCCTACCAATGCCGAGTCTGCCAAAAGATCCATCCGCTACGGAAATGCCACCGTTTTCTACGGCTTAGCGCCCAGAAAAGGATCCAGGAAGTACATATGCATAAATACTGCTCGAATTGCTTGGCCCACGATCATTCCCAGGACTCATGTCGCAGTGGGAATTGCTGCCAGAAGTGTGGAAAGGACCACCACACTCTTCTACACTTGGACGATCGCTCCCGCTATCCTGCAGATACTTCTCCTGATGTTTTGCCACGGTGGTCCTCGCAAGGGGGGGGGGAGAATGTTCACGCCAAAAGGGCGTCTAATTTCGAGAGGCAGTGTCGAGCGGCAGTTTTCTCCAGATGTCCACATCTCGCTCGCTCGCACTGCCCTTCTCTCTCCCTCTCCAACTCTCCCGCAACTCTACGCTCCGCTCTGGAGCCGCTAAGTTAAGCTTCATGTAATTAGTTCTATTTTCAAGTGTCAAATAAACAGCCGCACGTCGCGCAAAACCCCGAAAGTTTTCCCGTATTTTCCGTAAATATTTCTACGCGGATTTCCTCCGCCGTTTTCCCTGGGACTGCAGCGATTCTTCAATCAAGCCACCCCCGCCCCAACACACTTATTTGCTGCAGGCTGATCTAAGCAAAATTAGTTTATGGTGTACTCGGAACAAACTGCCACTTAATCAAAACAAATGTCATGTGGTCCGCTATAGTATAGTGAAGTGCAATCCGGCGGAGGACATCGGTCCAAAGCTACTAAGATTGTCTCAAGCTCCCTTAAAGCCACAACAGAAGTTATTTGCCCTCCGAACAGTTCTTATCCCACAACTCTATCACAAGTTAACCCTTGGGAGTGTGACGATAGGGGTGTTACGGAAATCTGACAAATTGATACGATTTTATGTGCGTAAATGGTTAAATTTACCACCGGATGTGCCGATAGCATTCGTTCATGCCCCCCCAAAATGTGGGGGACTTGGAATTCCATCATTAAGATGGATGGCTCCGATGATTCGTCTAAGACGATTGAGAAACCTAAAATGGCCTCACTTCGAACAATCCGAAGTAGCCAGCTCTTTCATCGAAGACGAAAAGCGAAGGGCCCAAGTTAGGTTGCTAGCTGAACAAAATGAATTGCTATCGCGTCCGGCAATAGAAGAGTATTGGGCAAATAGATTGTACATGTCTGTTGATGGCAGCGGTCTCCGTGAAGCGGGTGATTATTCCTGAATACAAATCCTAGATATAAGCAACTTATCACCCTAATTAACGATCACCCGTCACACCCCAGTAATATCTCCCCCGATTAATTAGAGTCCCGATTTCTGGACCGAATTTCGGGATCTGATTCCTGAATACAAATCCCAGGTACTAGTAACAAAAGCTGGGTACAAATTAAAGATCACTCGATCACTTTAATTACCCCCCACACCTGTCACATTGTCCTGATTTATTACCCTAATTAGCATAATTAATTACCTCCCCCTCTACTTTTGTATCCAGCAATACGATTCAGAACCCCCATTTATATACTACTTCGCTCGCTCGGTCGGGTTCTCTTGCGGGGTGTATGGAGCTGTGAACTGTTGTTTGATACCCATATCGGCTAGGAAACCCTTGAAGATTCGGCTGGCAAATTGTACTCCGTTGTCTGTTATGATTATTCGTTCTCTGAAAGCTTTCGTTAGTGACTCGGCCGTCGCGCTGCGCAATGGTACTAACTCAGTCCACTTGGAGAACCGGTCTATCAGTACTAGCAGCATTTGGTCGCCGTGCTTTGAACGCGGCAGGGGTCCGACGAAGTCCGCACATACCATTTCCCATGTGCATAAAGTTAGCAATGCAACTTTTGAAAATGCAAATTTTTTTCTATCGATAATTGGCCGTTATTTATCCGTAAATTATTCGTGAAAGAAAAAAATTTGCCGCTCAATTATTTTTAAAATTATGAGATGTTCTGCTAAGTTGATATCAACAACAAAAACACCCCACTAAAGTTCAAAATTTCCAAAATTTTTTAATGGGAATTCGCCGTTATTTTGCCGTAAATTATTCGTGAAAGAAAAAATTTAGTTGCTCTTGCTTAAACATTTTTTTTTAAAAAAAAACATTGTTGTTCTGCTAAGTTGATATCACTCTCCATCAACTTATCAACTTAGCAGAACACCCCCACTAAAGTTCAAAGTTTCCAAAATCTTTTTTAATGGGATTTTGCCGTTATTTATCCGTAAATGATTTCCGAAAGAAAATATTTAGTTGCTCTTGTTTTAACATTTTTTTTTTAAACATAGTTGTTCTGCTAAGTTGATATCAACTTAGCAAACCACCCACACTAAAGTGCAAAATTTCCAAAATCTTTTTAAATGGGAATTTGCCGTTATTTATCCGTAAATGATTCGCGAAAAAAAAAATTTAGTTGCTGTTTTAACCTTTTTTTTTTAAATCATAATTGTTCTGCTAACATATGTACAGTGTGCCACTTAAGTCTTCATACACCAGTCGATTTTGACTTAATTGGCAAATTGCTCCTTTAATTGGCAAATTGCTCCTCCTTGAAGGACATTCAAAAAAAACTGAGTATGCCATGTTGCTCGTTTCCCTTTTGTTAACAATAATCAAAAAAAAAAAATAATAACTTTTCCATTTAATTAACATACAAAATAAGGAAAAACTAAAAAAAGTCGACATTTTGGCACCACAAAAGTCATCATTCCACTATGGCCTGACGCTCCCCTCAAAACTCTGTTTTGTATGCGAATTTTTTTTATTAATAATATTTTTCATATTCTTCATACACCAGTCGATTTTGACTTAATTGGCAAATTGCTCCTTTATTGAAGGACATTCAAAAAAAACTGAGTATGCCATGTTGCTCGTTTCCCTTTTGTTAACAATAATCAAAAAAAAATAATAACTTTTCCATTTAATTAACATACAAAATAAGGAAAAACTAAAAAAAGTCGACATTTTGGCACCACAAAAGTCATCATTCCACTATGGCCTGACGCTCCCCTCAAAACTCTGTTTTGTATGCGAATTTTTTTTATTAATAATATTTTTCATATTCTTCATACACCAGTCGATTTTGACTTAATTGGCAAATTGCTCCTTTATTGAAGGACATTCAAAAAAAACTGAGTATGCCATGTTGCTCGTTTCCCTTTTGTTAACAATAATCAAAAAAAAATAATAACTTTTCCATTTAATTAACATACAAAATAAGGAAAAACTAAAAAAAGTCGACATTTTGGCACCACAAAAGTCATCATTCCACTATGGCCTGACGCTTCCCTCAAAACTCTGTTTTGTATGCGAATTTTTTTTATTAATAATATTTTTTAATGATTTTTTTCATTAAAATCGGTCAACAACTTAACGAAAAATGGACCTACTGTATTTCTTATTTAGATAAAAGCTTCGTTTCTATTGAAATTTTGTATGCAATTCATGCTGTACGCCAAATCAGTTATTTGACCCAGTACATTTTTCGTTAAGTTGTTGACCGATTTTAATAAAACATACCTCATTTTGTTGGATTTTTCATGTACTTTGGGCAAGAAAAAAAATCATTTAAAAATTATTATTAATATAAAAAAAAATTGCCATACAAAACATAGTTTTAAGGGGAGCGTCAGGCCATAGTGGTATGATTAATTTCCGCAAATTCTGCGTCCTTGAGGTTCATTAATTTCTGCAGTGAGTCTGAGTCAGTATTATTTAAAAAATTACACATAATCAAAAGATAAAAATGTTTAAACATGAAAAATGGATGTTGCTTTTCACAGAAGCAGAATTCGCGGGAATTTTACACATTTGACGTGGACGTCAGCAGAGCTCTGCTACCGTCCGCGTTGTGCATACATATGTTAGCAGAACAACTATGATTAAAAAAAAGGTTAAAACAAGAGCAACTAAATTTTTTCTTTCACGAAACATTTACGGATAAATAACGGCAAATTCCCATTTACAAAAGATTTTGGAAATTTTGCACTTTAGTGTGGGTGGTTTGCTAAGTTGATATCAACTTAGCAACATCAGCAGAACAACTATGTTTTTTTTTTAAACAAATTTTAAAACAAGAGCAACTAAATTTTTTCTTTCACGAAAAATTTACGGCAAAATAACGGCAAATTCCCATTAAAAAATTAATTTTGGAAATTTTGAACTTTAGCGGGGGTGTTCTGCTAAGTTGATATCAACTAACATCTCATAATTTTAAAAATAATTGAGCGGCAAATTTTTTTCTTTCACGAATAATTTACGGATAAATAACGGCAAATTGTCGATGGAAAAAAATTTGCATTTTCAAAAGTTGCATTGCTAACTTTATGCACATCCATTTCCCATTGTTCCTATGGCACCTGCGTTAGGATTTTGCCAGCCGCTTGCATTTGATTCGCCTTGAATCTCATGCATATCTCGCATTTTCTCACATGGGCTCGGGCATCTCTGTGCATACCTAATATCGTGCTGCTAGATGTGCAATCGTCCTTCGGCTTCCAACGTGGCCCGCTGAAGGTGAGTCGTGGCTCGCTTTTAGCACCGTCTCCCTTAGAGCTTTAGGGACGCACATCTTCTACGTTGCGACATCCTCGCTGCCTGCTCTGTGTGGTATGTTCCTGTATAGGGTGTCACCTTCCATCACGTAGTCCGGTTACTTTTGCGGTTGGGTCTTAATCTTTTCGCGCATTCCTTGAGTCCAGCTGCATGCTGCAGATGCTTCCGCCGCCGATGTCTCCTTGATCCCTCGAAACGTTTCTGATAGTGGCTGTCTTGACAGGGCATCCGCCACCACGTTGAGCTGTCCTTTCCGGTACAATATTTCGAAGTCATACTGCTGTAACTCCAGGGCCCATCTGGTGATCCTTCCTGAAGGGCTCTCAATGCTGTTTAGCCACTTCAGGGCCATATGGTCGGTTACTACCTTAAAGGGGTAACCTTCCAGATATGGCTTTAGCTTCCGGATCGCCCAGACGATTGCCAAGCACTCCTTCTCAGTCGTCGAGTAATTCTTCTAAGCGCCGTTGAGCGTTCGGCTTGAGTAAGAGATTACCTTTTCACCATTCTCCGTTTCCTGTGTTAGTATTGCCCCGATGCCGTAGTCCCTAGCGTCCGTTTGCAGGGTGAACGGTTTGTCGAAGTCCGGGAACGCTAGTACCGGGTCTGCAACGAGTCTTGCCTTAACGTCTTCGAACGCCATCTGATGTTCCGGTGTCCATACCCACTTGTTGCCTTTGCGTACCAAATCATTGAGAGGTGTGACTATTTTTGCGAAATCAGGTACGAATCGGCGGTACCATGATGCTACGCCCAGGTACTGTCGGAGTTCTCTTACTTTGGATGGTGGTTCTAGTTCGGCGATGGCTGCGACCTTTTCCGGATCCGGGCCTATTCCTTCGCTAGTCACTCGATGACCTAGATATAATAGTTCCTTCTTTGGCATTTGTCTGGGTTTAGCCTCAGATTTGCTTCTTTTAGCCGCCGAAGCACGTCTCTCAGGTTTGCTTTGTGTTCTTCTAGTGTGCGTCCGATCACTATTATGTCGTCCTGGTAGGCGAAAGCGTGGGGTGACATTTCCGGACCTATTACTTGGTCCAAAACTCGTTGAAAAGATGCCGAATGAACAAACCTTTTCCGGGCACCGTGAAAGCCGTGTATAGGCAATACTGCTTTCCTCCAGTGGGATTTGCCAGTATTCATCCTTCAGGTCCAAACTGCTGATGTATCTCGCCTCTCGCAGTTGGTCTAGGATATAATTTATGCGCGGCATTGGGTAGGCATCCTTTATTGACTTTGCATTAATCTGCCTGAAATCAACACAGAGTCTCCATTTGCCCGACTTCTTCTTCACCATCACGATAGGGGAGCTGTATGGGTGAGTCGTCGAGTGCTCTATATACCCCATTCTGAGAAGCTCATCCACCTTAGCATTGATCTCCCCTTGAACTTTTGGGTTCTTGGGGTAGTATCGTTGATTGATTGGCTTATCGTCTTTCATCGTGATCCGATGCTCGGCCAGCTGTGCCTCCAGGAATTCCGCTGTGTCGTTATCCTCTCTTGTGTGTTTAACGACTGCCTCCGATAGCTTTTCCTCGAGCCACCCATTGTGTCGGTTCCTGGCTGGTATTGTGATCTCGTGTCCGGCGCACTTTATTTCGGTTCCGACTTGCGTGAGGAAATTCCATCCTAGCACCAACGAATCCACTACCCCTGGTAGTATCAGCAGGCTCATGGTCAATCGCTTGTTTCCGAATGCGATTATTACCTCCAGCTGTGCACTGATTTCGCCGCTTCTCCCGACTGCCAACCTAACTTGCCGTCTTGTTCTTGTGATCTTTCCGGGTGCAGCCAGATTGTCTGCCAGTTCCTCGCTACTAAAGCTCGCTGTTGCCCCGGTGTCGATTGTGGCTTTATACGTGCCTCCACCAACCGTTACCGCTGCGGACAACTGCTGCTCCTCCCCGATCGGCTTGCCAGTTAGCTTGGAGAGGGAGCATTTTGCGATTTCCGCCCGCCTCTCTGCGGCTGAGATCGCTGACCATTTCCCGCTCTTTGGAAGCTCTCGACGCTCCTGATGCCCGCTTTGCCGCACACCAAGCAGAACAACAAGCGCTGGTTTCGATATCCGCGTTTCCAGTGCCAGTGACCGCCGCACTTTCGGCAAGCCTCCTGGGGGTCTGTGATGTGGGTACTGTCCCGTGGTCTCTGCGTGGTGATTGGTGGCCTCCACAAGGGGTTTGTTGGCTGCCTCTGTTGGTGTTGTATTGGCGCCCGATGGCGTTCATACGGTGGGTTGGATGCCTGCTGTCGGTGGTCTTGTAGGGGCGGTGTCCATTGACTGTTCCCACGAGGTTCCTGGTCGCCAGTGTCCTCGCACCGTCTGCACATCGTTTGTGCCTGAGCTGCTGGTTTAGCCCTGGCGAATTTGTTTTCCTGGGCAAATGTCTCCCGTTCCTTCTCCAGTTCCTCAAACTCGTCGGCTAGGTCCAACCTTTGCATAATCTGGCTGGCTGGGAGTCGGAGTCGGAGTCAGTACCGGTGCTGCTGTTTTCTGTACGCACTCTGTCTTTTTCTTTTCCGGGCCTGGTACTGTCTTCTGTGCCTCCCTTTGCATGTTGTCGATGCTCAGACTTGCCACTAGGTCTTCCTCTTCGGCGGGTGTCACTGTGATGCTTGGGCTTGTTTTCTCGGGGTATGCTGCCTCTAGCTCGACCCAGATCCCGGCAAGTTTCGGGTCGTTCTCCGTCTCGGAATAGTATTCTGGCAATGCCTTTCTTTTGTCGTCTGTTCTTCCTTCCAGAGCGATGATTAGCCTCTCTGCGACGTAGGCAAAATCCTCTGTCTTGAGGCGGTAAATCCACTTCTTCCCCATTCTGCTTTACGTTGCTTTCACTGCTGAGACAATCACGTTTTGGGCGCCAGATGTAACGAACTGAATATTTAGGTCTGCTCGCTACGATATTCGTGCGGCTAGCTCAGTAAGGTTGTGTGTTCGTCCCACCAAATTTATATAAACGTGACCGCCCAAAAGATCAGTATGAAAGCACAGACTTTACGGGTTATTAGAGGGTTTATTGCGGGTGGAGTGGTACAGTGATCTTGTAGGCCACTGGTGGCCGTCGGTGACTACTGGTCGACTTGATGATTCGGTGCTCTCCTCGTCGATTTAGCGTTCTGGTTCTATAGCTCCCTCGAGGCGCTGAAGCTCCTTGAAGACGCTGAAGCCCCTGAAGACGCTGAAGCTCCCTGAAGATGCTGAAGCTCCCTAAAGATGCTCGGCGTGGCTCGACTCGGCTGCGTAGAATCGATCCCTACTCGTAGCGTATCAGACTCGCCAGGAGATTAGCTGCGCGGGTTTAGGGAAGCGTCACCGTTCTCAGACTAGGGTGAACAGAGGCCGCTCTCTCCAGGAATATCTCCTGTCGATGCACCACCGCCTGTCCCTTGCTCTGTCCCGGATGGTCCCAATACGTCGCATGGATACTGCCGAGCGCTTCACTTCGTTTCTACGCCTAGTGCAGACGAACGTTCCGCCCTAGCTTCACCCTTTGGCTTATCGTTCGTGACGTTTCCTCGTAGCTTGATCTGTCGTGGTGTGTGACTTGACGTAGCGTGGCTTGTGGTACTCGGGGTCTTGGTCGTACGCCGATCCGGGACTACACGATTCAACCGTAGGGCTCTTATGGAGTTCTTCACTCGAGACCGCAAACGAGAGACAGGAATGAAACGGGTCGCCTTGACCTAGCCGTGTGACGCCCTCTGGACCTCAGCTACCTGTGTCTCGATTCGGAGATTCCTGGTAATCCAATCCCGAACGTCTCGACGTAGCGATCTTGCTCCTTGTAGGCTCCCACTTGTCCTTCACGCATGGCCTTCGCTTTTAGTTCTGCGTGTTGCTGCCATCCCGCTGATTCCGATGGTCCATGTGGCAAGCTTGTATGTCGCTCCGTTGCGGAGATGTGGCCCTTGTCCAGCGTCCACGGCAGAGTGCAAAGTCCGGCGCAGTTCCGTTATTTCCTTTTGCGCTCTGCCCGCGGCAACTCTCAAATGCAGGTCCCAAAGTCCAGGGTTCCTGTTTAACTCCCTCGTACTTCGCACACGGCCTGCAGTTGTTGTTTTTCTTGTTGTATCCGTCCCGCTGATTCCACTGGTGGAGATGTGGCACTTGACCTCCTAGTCCAAAGTCCACGGCAGAGTCCAAGGTCCGGTGCCTGTTCCGTTAATTTCTTTTGCACCCGGCACTCTCGCTCTGCCAGAGAAATCTCCACTCTCTCTCTCCATCAGAGTTCTCTCTCTCCAAACTCTCATTCTCCACACTCTCTTCGCCGCGCCGCTACTACGCTAATTCTCCGTAACTGGTATGCGGCCGGCGATCCGTTATTCTTGCTGCTGATATTTGTGGGGAGTTATTCAACTCCTCACATCATGTAACCCTATTACACCGAAATCATTCAATCCATTAATTTCCCTTTTTTAAATTTTTAAATTGTATACTAAATGAACAATGTTAAAAAAACAATTGTTATCTAAGACAAACATGTCCGATCATTTTGTATCCTATGATTGTAAAACTAATAAAGAAATCAAAACAACGTGCAATGAAACAAATCTCACATGTGCGAAATTTTTCCCGCCACCCAGAACCTTTAACTGCTAAATAGATTCTAACATTTCTAATACCATATAAAATAGCTAGTAGCACCAACGTAAACAGCTGATAACAGCAATTAACCAGCTGGTAAACAGCTGGTAAACAGCTAATAACAGCTAGAAACCAGCTAATAACAGCTAGAAACCATATAATAACAGCTAGTAAACAGCTAAAAACACCAACTTAAACCTCTAGTAACAGCAAGTAAACAGCTAATAAATAGCTGGTAAACAACTAAAAACCAGGTAATAAACAGCTGGTAAACAACTAGTAAGCAGATATTAGTAACATAATATCAGACTTGTTACAGCTAGTTTAACATTTGCTTTGCTTTGGCTTTTGAAAGCATTGATTTCTTGTTGCTTTCAGCATAGTGGAAGCACTTTTAACATTAAAAATATTAATATTTCTCACTTTCTTTCTTAATACTCACAAATTTATTAACAAAATAAGGTTTTTATTTTGTATGATTTATATGATATTTAAATAGATTCCTCAATAACCGCAAATTCTTAAGGCCAAGAGGATTAGCTTCGATAAATTGTGTGGATTATACTTATCATAACTGAAAATATCAACAGGTATTGGCAGGTATTTTTATACCCTTGCAGAGGGTATTATGATTTCAGTCAGAAGATTGCAACGCAGTGAAGGAGATGTTTCCGACCACATAAAGTATATAGTGACATATTCATAGTTCCACATAACTCTATGCACATGTCCATACGCCCACACACATACACCGTCCCAGAATCCACCCTTCAGATACCCACCGGGAAAATTCCTCTGGAAAATAACATATTTTAATCAGGTTTCTCCATACAAGCGGAAGGGACAAAACCTCATTCACCCCTCACATTTCTTCCATCTCTGGTTTCAAAATACACGGGGGTGACGCAAAAAGTAAGGGGGAAATGAGGTTTCTATCTGGATCTCTAGCAGTAGAATGCAGGCAAAAATCCACTGGTTTTTCGGCTTCCCGCATTATAGATTTTCCACACGTATTCAGTTATGGTTTTCCTCTACTTGCAATATCTGCTTTCCCGCACCCTACCAGTTTTGGTTTTCCACTCCTTGGAATATCTGTTTTTCCAGACCCTCGCAGTTTTGGTTTTCCACTGCTTTGCAGTATCTGAATTCCCACAATAAAAATACATGTTTTATGTAATCAAATATTAAATTTATTATTAATAATATTTACAATCGAAGCATTGGAAATAAAAATTTTTAATACCTGAAGCATTCCCGGTCTGTGCTTGGCCGATTGCAGGTCTTAGCTATCCATTTCTTGTAAGCCTGTCTTCTGAAAATATAAAAAATAATTAGATATGAATGTAAGACTAGGAATAATAATAAGAATAATTACCATTATTACGTCTCCGTACAAAATTAAAGGATCTCTCCAGAAATTATGCCTGGTTTGCCATGGCTGATCATTTACCCTCTGATCAGCTGTTTTATGTCGGGTATCTACATATATCAAAAAATATGAACTAAATAAAATGCAGGCGCAACACTTCTGGACCCAAGAAGTCTCAATCGGCCTGGCTGAAAAAATTTAATATTTTGATTAAGTTGAACAACGAATTACTATTCATACAACCATTAATTGAACACCGAACACCATTTACCTCTGGTGAAGACTAAAAACATTTCAAGTGGGACTGAAATGCAGAATTTGTGTTGAAGATATCATCTGGAGGCTTGTATTTATTAATGGCGAAAATATCTGTGGTACTAACCTCTGTAACGCTGAAATAAAGATTATTAAAAGACAAAATTTATGTTATCACTCACCTTTTTATTGTTTTTAGATAAAAACAAGAGAGAACGCTATAGTCGAGTGCCTCGACTATTAGATACCCGTTACTCAGCTAAACAACTTAATAGAAATATGCCTTCTTATATGTTTTTCGCTGCTCGATTTTTACCCAGGGAAGTCTTTCTAGAAGAGGCTTTCGAGAACTTTCAATTCTGCCTATGACATCTTCCGTCTCTCTCTAGCGCAGGTGAATGCACTTGTGAAAAACGTATACGAGCAAAAAGGGAAAGATTTTTCCAATGCCATTTCCTAGATGGCGCTAGTGTATATTGTATTGCGCCACCTACCGCCAGATATTGGTACTACTGGTCATGAAAGGCGTAAATGTAGGCGCTGGCCAGGTTTAAGCGTTTATTGGGTTTGTGGGCGTTAGAGTGGGCGTGGCAATTTTTTACCTGGCCAATCGATAGGTATTGACGAAGCGAATACATATCAGTTACTATTTTCATAATAGCTTCAAAACTGTGGGCGTTAGAGGGGGCTTGTGGGCGTTAGAGGGGGCGAGGCACCTTTTTGAGCTCCTAGAGCTCCTAGAGTAGCTCCTAGAATATTCATGCAAAATGCCAATCCTCTAGCTTTTATAGTTTCCGAGATCTCAGCGTTCATACAGACAGACAGACAGACAGACAGACAGACAGACAGACAGACAGACAGACAGACAGACAGACAGACAGACAGACAGACAGACAGACAGACAGACAGACAGAGAGCCAGACAGACAGACAGACAGACAGACAGACAGACAGACAGACAGACGGACAGACGGACAGACGGACAGACAGACGGACATGGCTAGATCGACTCGGCAAGTGATCCTGATCAAGAATACATATATATACATTATGGGGTCGGAACCGCTTCCTTCTAGCTGTTACATACTTTTGCACGAATACAATATACCCTTTTACTCTACGAGTAACGGGTATAATGAACTATTTTTGTAATTTTTTCACTTTTTTTAACAAATTTTAAATTGATGTGATAATATATTTGATAATACCATACCAAAGAAATATACAAATTGGTCAAAATATCGTTTCAAGTTAAGGTCATACTTTGCCCGCGAATAAATATTTCGTTAAAATACAAATTTTCAGGGACCGTAATCATTTAAGGTTACGTATATTATACTAGGCATTTTTCGCCAATTCGATTTCATGTTAAGTGTTATTTTTATTTTTAACAACGCTTAAAAATGGCTTAGGCCACGATCTGACTATCAAATTATTTTACTTCACAGAAAATGTTTGAAAATATAAAAAACAATAATAGTTTTCTATGTAAGTTAATGGCAATCCTTGATAGATTTGATCAAATATTTTAATCGTCTTACCGTGGCTTTTCTCTATAATTTTGTTGAATCCCACATTCATTCTTATTATTATTTGTATTATTTATTCATTACTTATGAAATGCTACTTTTCAAATGCTACAGTCAGAATACTATAACAAAAACTATAGTTTTTTTGGAGCAGAGCATTCTATATGACTATAGTAGCTAGTAAACAAGTTATAGTATTTTTCAGGGACCGTAATGATTATGAGTTTTATTTTAAACCTCACACAATAATCACTATTTTTGATAAAAAATAAAACTCAAAAATAATCATTATTTCTTATCAGAAAAAATAAAACTCACTTGGACGCCACATCTTTTCTATACCGATTTTAGCCCTATAGTCCTATAAATCGAATGCAGACGTGCCACTGTTAAAAAAAAAAAATAGCTGGAACTTGGATTCTGCATCCCGTTAAATGGTATTCTAATTTTTCTACATTTAAGAAAATACCACTACTTTTTGATATCTTTAGTTAGTCCACTAAATCTAAAGAAGCTTTTCCTCTTGCTCTTAGGAATTCGGGATTATTGAGAATCGATTTAAATGTCAAACGAACTATAAGAAAAATGTCCTTAGCTAGGAAAAGAAGTATCCACACAATCAGTTCCACTTCTTCTTAAGAATTCGCGGAATCCATCAATGTTTGTAGCTCGATTTTTGAAAGAAAACTTCAGCTTGTGTAGACTAAAACTTTGTAAAGCCCGTCCCGGCCCGCAAAAAGTCAATATCTGTGGTAAACTATGGTTCGTCCAGTGAGTAAATTATTCAAGATCAGCTGCCCTTACATGCCCCTGTTAAAGTTTGGGTTATTTTCAAAAAGGTCTGGAATGTACAAAATGGAAAAGGTTTATTTTTTTAAATAACATCTTTAATAACAAAATAAATATTCAATTATAAAAAAAAAACTAAAAAAAAAACTTTTTATTTAAAAATAAAAAAATTTAAAAATTAATTAAATTAAAAGTAGGGGAGAGTAGGGGAATTTCGTCACAGGGGCAATTTCGTCACCTGCAATATCTCGGAATGCATAAGTCGTAAAAATATATAATTTTTTTGTTTTAGTCCTTCAAGACGGCCAGACACAACCAATGCATTTGCTTTGCACAGAGGGCCAAGATAATTAAGCTATAATATTAAATGTGTTTTAACAGTTCAAAAGCTACATTTAGTTCTCGACGAAATTTTTTCTGTATGCACCTATTTTAAATACATATTTTTATATTTGACGAGCTGGCTAACGAACAGACTACCGGCAGCAGCAACAAATATAGGACGTCAACAAAAATGGTACGCTTGATCAGTGTAGCATATTTACAGGCGTTAAACTCCCTACATTTTTCAGGTGACGAAATTGCCCCGGTGGTGTGGTGATTTTACCCCCCTGTGTGGCGAGATTGCCCCAGGATATTGGTTTTACTTTTTAATTTTTAATAAATTTCCAAGGTAATTAAAAAATAAGGGAATGTCACATTTTAAAGCTTGGTGCTAACCGCATTCAACAATAAAAATAGAAATATGATAACGTGTCTCAAGATGGACGAAAAATAGCTTTAAATAAATGCTGACGAAATTGCCCCAGTTCTCCCATATTTATTCGATTTCAAACGTTGAGATATTGACAAATTGTTGATTTGTAAAAAACATTATTTCGCTCCGTTGCACACACACATGGACGAAATACATAAGAGCCACAAATGAGTTTTTAATAAACACAATCCCTAGAAATGTGCGTGTGTGTGCATTGCAGCTGACTAAGGAAGTAAGATTCGCTTAAATTCAAATTAATGTTAATACTGATATCCTTTTGCATACACAAAATTGCGTTTACATTTCTACAACAGATCGAATACATTTTCTTATAGATTTATGTGTTTTAAAATGCAAATAGCATTGAAAGTATTAAAAAAGAAGAGAGAACGCTATAGTCGGGTTGTTGTCCCGACTATCTAATACCCGTCACTCAGCTAAAGGGAGTGCGAACGCTGTGTCGGGTTGGTGTCCCGACTAATAATCGTAACTCAGCTAAAGGGAGTGCGAGGGAGATAGATATATAATTTTTGATTGCGTATA